>NC_143263.1:72487874-73788513 GCF_984573655.1 Nuphar pumila | reverse complement strand
AACATGCAAGTAAGTAAAGAGTTTAATAACGCTTTCATTTTTTTTCCTTCAGTTTTTGTTCAAGATTTTGAGTCTACTTTGTTCAAGAAACAGGCTTTTGGTTAACTTAGTAGCTTGATA
The DNA here is from genome assembly GCF_984573655.1 of Nuphar pumila. Classification (NCBI taxonomy): domain Eukaryota; kingdom Viridiplantae; phylum Streptophyta; class Magnoliopsida; order Nymphaeales; family Nymphaeaceae; genus Nuphar; species Nuphar pumila. The sequence goes on along the minus strand of NC_143263.1, from coordinate 73,788,393 downwards.
TGAGTCGTTGATCTGTATATCACATGGTTAAAAGTCGGGTGTCTTCTTAATTAAAATAAGCATTGGTGATGTGAATATGTGAACCAACTATGCAGTCGAGATTTTCGTGGTAGGGATTGGTTCTTGGATCGTATTTTTTATAAACCATGAAAATATGATACAGGTGATTCCTTGTATATCAATCACGACAAACACATATACAGTGTTGGATTTTCAAAAACGTACCATAAATATCCACTTCACATGGTTGGTTTGCGTACTCTCATTACTGTGTGCGCATTTCTTTTTGCTAAAAATCAAAAATAAAGTCACATGGATTTCCCACATCCTATACTGAGGCTGATTTGGCTTTTTCATTTTAGGGTACAAATAATATTGAAGGTATCGTTCTCCATCTAGCAGAGGGCACCACCAGAAAATGTTTGAACACAAAGCAATTTAAAGAGATGCGTAATCTCAGACTACTCCATATGAGTCGTGCCACACTCGAAGGACAATATCGTTATTTTCCTAAGACAATAAAATGGTTGGAGTGGAGGAGATGTCCCTTGGAGTCATTGCCAATAGGACTTGATCTGGAGGAAGTTGTTATCCTGGACCTGTCTTTTGGCAACATCACCCAAATTTGGAATCAACAAAGATCAAGTGACATGATGAATCCGTCTCCAAACATTTCTTCTGAGGTTAGTTATCCATATAACTTCGACAGATTGAGAGTCCTCAATCTGGAGTCATGCAACAATCTCATCACTATTACAGATTTTACTAGCATGCCCAATGTAGTGAAGTTGATATTGGATGGATGTGTTGGGCTGGCTGAAGTTCATGAATCGATTGGCCATCTTAGGAGCTTGGCTTACTTGAGTATGCGAGGTTGCAGTGGTGTGAGGAAACTACCCGATAGTGTTTGCCAATTGAGTTCTCTTGAAACACTTAACCTTGTTAGATGCTCCAAAATTTCAACTTTGCCTGAACGGTTGGGAGATTTGACATCACTAAAATCCCTCATCCTTGGTTGGACTGGCATATGGTTTTTGCCCGATATTGTTTGCCAACTGAGTTCTCTTGAAACACTTGACCTTTGTGAATGCTACCAAATTTCATCTTTGCCTGAAGGGTTGGGACATTTGACATCACTAAAATCCCTCATCCTTCATGGATGCACCAAAATAAGAAGAATTCCAGAATCCATTGGGCATTTGACCAACCTCCAAATACTCGATGTGAGTTATTGCCGGCAATTAGAGGCTTTGCCAAGTTCGATTGGCCATGCAAAGAATTTGCGAAAGCTCTATTTAAGTTTTTCTAAAATTGGAGAGGTGCCCAATTCAATTGAATCATTGAGAAATCTCCAGCAATTACATATTGATTACTGCTATGGTATTACGGGACTCCCTGATGCTTTTGGAAGCCTTTCGAGTTTGAGGGTGCTGAAAATGGGTATTCACAATCTCAAAGTGCTGCCTCCTAGTTTTTTCCATCTGCACTCGTTGAAGGAATTGATTGTCTGGAACTGTAACTGGTTACAGGGGAGAGAAAGGATTGATTTTAGTAATCTGTCGTCATTAACTACATTAAAGATCCATGCGACAAATTGTTGCAGCCTACCAGTAAGTTTGGATAGCTGCCCTCAGCTCCAGTTACTGGAACTAATTGACTGTGAAAGGCTGTGGTCTATCCCTCCACTTCCGTCGTCACTGTTTTGTCTCTACGCAAGTGGTTGCTGGGATTTGAGAACAATCTCAGATGTCTCGAATTTGAGAGCCTTGAGTATATTACATTTGGAAAATTGTGCGAATCTTGATGATGTTCCAGGCCTTGAAAATTTGAAACGCCTGAGAGAGTTGTATCTTGTAGGACGGAGAAACCTTCCCAATGATCTAAGTGACAGAATAAAGGTAATAACTTCCTTGGCATTTGGAAAAGAAAAAAAAACAGTCCCGTGTTGGTTTTACTTGAAACATGTGGGTGTTACTCATTGATTTCCTCATTTTTGTTCAGGAGGCAAGTTTTGAACATTTGACAGCGTTCGCAATTTCAGGAAGCCTGAGGCTTTCTCCATTCGAGCGGGAAAGGATGACTTTCGTCCTTCCCAAAGGGTTGAACCTAAGAATGGTTAAAGTTAGGATAACAGGAGACTTCCATGAGCAGCAGGAACCAACTGGTCTTATTGAGTTCATGGAGGATGGCCGTTTGATCTTTCAGACTACCGTCAAAGGCGAGCCTTTGAGCAAGAGCATACGGAGTGATAGAATTCTCTTCGAATTAGGAGAGGAGGATGAGAATGATGAGATAAGGAGGGTAATATGGAATGGAAATGAATACTCCGTGATGATGCATGTCCACTGTGGCCTCATGATAGACGGTTTACTCACAGTTGGCATCTCTGATTGGGATGTATTTGAATATTAGGTGCAATGTATGATTGAACACTTTTAAGTGTGCTGCTGCACCTGATCACCCGTCATCTATGGAGGACATCCTGTGAGATGTGGGTCCAACAGTCGGGTGGTGGATGATGAGGTGTAGCAGCATACTTAAAGTGCACAATCCTGTTGCACCCCCTATTGGGGCCAGTATCTTGAGTTTTTGCATCAGGTTCGGTATTACAATCTTGTTGTGCAACATGATTGCACCTGTCCCGAACTCTCACTTGAGGAGCCCTCTCTAATTAGGATAAATGGCAATTCTAATATGTCACTACATGTATTTTGGATCAGGAAGGATAATGGTTGGTTTAGTTCTGTTTTGGAATTTAGTTAGATTCTTTTTCCCAAATATAAACTAATTTGAATTGTTGTGCTTGGTTGTAGTTACAGACCTTTATGCGTCATCAGATTGGTGTCTATATCATTAGCCACGAATCTTGTTATCCAGACTTTCTAGGCCTGGAAAATGTCATTAACAAATCAGAAATCTTGTTTGTTTAATAAAAACATTTAAGAGATTTCCATACATTTTAATTTAAACACTTAAACTAGGAAGCATCTTTAGTTCATGAAACTTTGCTTTATTTTCGTTGTTTTTTGTCAAATTATGTGGTTGGTAGGTGCCTGTTCTCAACATGAACCATTTCTTCTGTTGTTTATTAAGCTTTTAAAAATTAAATTATTTTCTATTTCAATAATTTAAAAATGATTGGTCAATACTTGATGTCATGGTTTGTTTTACTTTCGGAGCTTTAAATATTGGATTGCATTTGTATCAAAATTTTAAGAAACCCAGTCTCGATTTCATGAAAATCAGTATTATATCACATTCGGAAAGCTCCCGTCCAGCTTTGTGAGCATAGTGGTAATTTTTATCGATTTTCAAGGACAAATATGACATGAAAGTTATAGTTGGCTAACTTTACGTTGACCAGGCTCAGTTAGGGGTGGCAAAATTTGACATGACTCGCCAACCCGCTTCTTTGCCGGGTTCGGGTTTGGCTTAAATGGGTTTGTGTCGTAAATGGGTTGACCCGCCTAACCTGACATGATTGCCACCCCTAGACTCAATCAATCCCCTAAAATTTTTCTTTATTCAAACCATAACCTAAGTATATATTGGCCTATAAATGAAATAAATTTTTCATTAGGGGTTTATTTAGAAAAAGAAACTAGCTTAAACAACTAGATTGAAAACCTAATCAAACTAAGAACTAACCTAGTTAAATGTTGGATGGGTTTTGAAGGTGTGGACTTGGTTTTTACCCAAGGTCCAAACCCTTATAAGCACCACCATGGGCTAGCCATGGTTTTGGCCCATGGTATTCCAAAAGGGAAACGTGCCCCCCCCCCCCCCCCCCACCCTGGTCTCTCTACTTGGCCCAAAACCAAGTGGCAAGCTCTCTTTTCCACTTGGCTGCACCCTATCACCTCTACCCCCTATAAATACCTCCTCTCTTTTTATTTCTCTTATTCTAAGTTCAAAGCTCCCCATCTCTATTCTCTCTTCCCCCTCTCTCTCTCTAGAGTGGTGTCACTCTTGCGGTGGTTCACTATCTTCCTCTTTAGTCCCCATTGCCTTGATTTTTATGCTTAACCACTAGGTTAGAGAGAGCCCTCTTAGACCTAACTCGATTTTGGTTAGGCCTAGGTTTGACCAAACTCACTACTAGGTTTGGACCTAGCTTGCTTGGCTCCATTGTCCTCCACCAAAGTTAGGTTCTGCCCAACTTAGCTCCCAGTAAGACTCGATTCCATCAACAAAGTTACGCATTTAGAGGAATCATTGAAGCTACATAGTATTTTTAGAGGAAAATTCTCCTGAGTTATTTGAACAATTTTTTACTCTTTTTGATAAGCATTCAAAGGTAGGATTTTTTCTTATCAAATGCTCATAAAATGTATAATATTTGATATATGTAATTAAATTTATTCAATTATTTCTTTTGAATATTTGCACCATCATGACTTCACAAAATAATTGATCGGTCACTGTTATTTTCCAGAAGTAAGGGCATTTTCCAAACATTTTACAAGTAATGAGTGATTTTCAAGAAAATAAATATTCTCAAGAAAAAATAAAGTATTTTCAAAGAGATAAATACTTTCAAAACATTCACTTTACAAAAAATACCACCTTGAAAAAAATAAATGATATTTTCAGATAAATATTTCACAAGTATCTTGCAAGGTAAGAAATACTAGATAAAGATTTCTAAAAGAAATAGACATTTGGCTTATATTCTTTATGAAAATAACTATCCTTGATTCTTATAAACTCTATCCATACATAATTCACAAAGGGTATTTTGCGTAAACAACATAGATAGTTCAATAATACTGAGTTTGAATTTGTGAAACTTTGAGGGCCATAGTAACGACCTTTATTTATAAGCATACAGTCAGCTCTAAGAATAGAATCAAAGTTCAAGGAACCTCTGAGATTAAATCTAGAATACTTGTAGTGTGTGAAAAATATAATAGTTGGGATCCGCCTAAACAGGTGAAGTGCTCAGAAAGGTCAAAAGAACTAAAACAACACTAAAAGATAGAATAATTCATGCACACACTTAAAGTGATATCCGCTTTCACAAGCGCAGACTCATATATATAGAGATATCACTGAATGGGAAAAAACATATAACTGTGTCATAAAATATTGGCCAACCAATTGAGGTATGCAAGTCATCAATACCTTGGAATGCCCATAAGTGTAACGACCCCAAATTATACCCTTTGAAAATGCAGAATATTTTTTTTTCAATGCAGAGACCTTCCCAGAGATTCGGGGTCCTCACAGTTCCAATTTTCATTGGATAGCCCAAACACCACAAACGAACTTGCAACCATCATCCATAAGAACCAGAACAAATCCTTTATTTATGAGTAAATTTCAGAGACAAGGTTTTGTTCGACTAAAAATAAAGCAACAACTGAAAAAGTGATATCCGCTTTCACAAGCGCAGACTCATATATATAGAGATATCACTGAATGGGAAAAAAATATAACTGTGTCATAAAATATTGGCCAACCAATTGAGGTATGCAAGTCATCAATGCCTTGGAATGCCCATAAGTGTAACGACCCCAAATTATACCCTTTGAAAATGCAGAATATTTTTTTTTCAATGCAGAGACCTTCCCAGAGATTCGGGGTCCTCACAGTTCCAATTTTCATTGGATAGCCCAAACACCACAAACGAACTTGCAACCATCATCCATAAGAACCAGAACAAATCCTTTATTTATGAGTAAATTTCAGAGACAAGGTTTTGTTCGACTAAAAATAAAGCAACAACTGAAAAAGTGATATCCGCTTTCACAAGCGCAGACTCATATATATAGAGATATCACTGAATGGGAAAAAAATATAACTGTGTCATAAAATATTGGCCAACCAATTGAGGTATGCAAGTCATCAATGCCTTGGAATGCCCATAAGTGTAACGACCCCAAATTATACCCTTTGAAAATGCAGAATATTTTTTTTTCAATGCAGAAACCTTCCCAGAGATTCGGGGTCCTCACAGTTCCAATTTTCATTGGATAGCCCAAACACCACAAACGAACTTGCAACTATCATCCATAAGAACCAGAACAAATCCTTTATTTATGAGTAAATTTCAGAGACAAGGTTTTATTTGACTAAAAATAAAGCAACAACTGAAAAAGTAAGAAGAACTGAAACAAAAGAAAGAGTTATTTTGTCCCCTGCTGAAGCTGTCAAGACCAAGTATGACTCTCATCCATTTCCAGTAGCTAGTCCAACCTCATTGTTCACCATTTTCTGTGAAAAACCAATAAAGTAGGGTGTTAGAACCGAAATTCTGAGCACAACTACTTCTAAAGAAATCAGGTGAGATAAAGAACATGGATAAGATTTTATGTAATGATTTGAGTGAGTGCAGATATAAAAATTTGCAGAATTTAAATAATCATTAATGCAACCAGTTACATATGCTAAGCAGGAAGAAACAGTTAGGCATGAGCATAGACAAGAACTAAGTAATAAGATCTTTCAGCATGCTTCTTAGGAAGTAAATAACATACACCCATCATTTTACCATGAATTAAAAAACAATTCATTTATGCATAATCTAGTGCATAGCAGGAAAATGCATGATTATGTGCAATGCATGATTCCTTTTTGTTATCTTTCATTTAAGTTTCATCTTTCCATATGCATGCCCTATTAAATGCATACAACTTTAAGTTCCTCTTTTCTTTATTTACCGTTGCCCGCGGATACACCAAACGGGTATAATCACCGAGGTCAAGTAGGTTCCCAGGATAGCTTAGCACACAATTTATATTTTATTACTAGGTTTCAACTTAGCTCTCGACTGAATCATCTTCGGAACATTAGACTTCTGCATCTAATGTCGGTGACACAAGGGACACCCCACGCCCACATGTGTCACTTCCTTGGTACCATAAACAATAGTTGTGTCAAACATACCACTCTCGGGTAAAGTGGTGGACTCTCCCTAAAACCGTGGCTAAGAGAAAGAACCTCAATATCGGGTTCAGGGGACAAAATTACATCACACGGAGTTTTTGTATCCTTACAGTCTCCCCAACACCAGATCTCTAAGATTCTCATATTCTAGATAAGATATCCCAGAACGTATATTACATTGTTCTTATTATATTTTTATTAAAGTTAGTTCTTTAAGTTTGCAACACCATATGCAAAAGTAAAGTGAAAACCCGCATCCTCCCTTGCAAGGACCCATACGGGACTCCAGCCCGTATAAACAACTAGAACAGTGTATTAGTGTGCCATACCAACTTATGTGGTTTAAGTGATGCAGTTAAAAACATAAGTGAAAGGAAAACATACTCACGACTCTCCAGGCCGATGATGGTCCATTTAGGCCATCGATGCATCACATAATAAAACCAAGTAGTGTTTACTCATTACACTATGACAATGGTGCAGCATGTGCACTCATGCAACCAAAACCCAACCATATGCATGTCATTACTCAATCATATGCATTTTCACTATGTGTGTTACCTACATCATATACGTATATTAACCAATGCACATTTCTTTTGAGTGTGAGTGTACATGTAAAACTTCACATTTCATTAAGCATACATGCTCAAGAAGAAAATCAGTAACTGAGTCATGCTCGCATTCATGACTTCACAACCAGTATCATGAAATGCAAAAATAACATTTACCAATTACCGGGCAGAAGTGTAAGCTTTGCCATATACTAGGGAAGTTAGTCGGGCTTACCAATCCCAGACCCGCCAACCTCCTAGCTAGAAATATAGTCAATTCAACTCAACCAACACATATCAACCAACCATGTTGAAAGGACATAGATTTTCAGGAAAGAAAATACAGTTTGTATAATGCCAGTAATACTCTCGATGCCACCACATATTAAACAACATATTAAAAACCATATATCCCCATCAGCTATTCACATGATAACCAAATGAATGTACCTTAGTCAAATCATGCATCGAACATTAAATAACGAGAATTTTCACTAGAATTATACATAATACAACGAAATATCCATTTAAAACGTGGTTCAACAACCATAGATGTTGATTTCAGGTGAACAAGTTCACGACTAGGTATGACATGTAAAGCATTATGGTTTAATGTCATTGTCTAACTATATTATGTACTGTATCTACTTGTCATTTATTCCTACATTCTGAAACTCGATTAACAGAAGGAAAAATCTTGATTTTCAGAACATCAGTCAATGCAAAGCATGTCAGATCATAACATAGCTACTTAAATTTTACACTGAAAGGCATATCCGCAAGGAAAGGACAGATTCAGTCCTTTAACAGATCGAGTGTAAGGAGACAGTAAGAAAATATGCCATAAATACATTAGTAAATAACTCGTGACTGATTTCACAAGAACTGCAAGTTCGACCTGATTGAGATATCCCCTTTATATATATATATATCTATATATATATATATATATATATATATATATATATATAAGATGAACAAAACCCTTCTGTTAGGAAAAATCTGAAATCCACCATTCCCCTTTTTTTTCAATAGATGAAATCGGCCAACATATATTAACACATGTAACCAACAATAGAAATCGAAAACCCCCAATCTGGTTATTCAACCACGATAATCGAAACTCAAACTGGGTTTACCCGATATTACAGTCGTATACCTCCCGATTTCGAAGGCCAAGGTCGAAAATCCTCAAATCTGGGGTTAACCAACACTAAGAGTCAAAAAACCCCAATTCTTGGCAATACCCGATACTTAAAATCAGAAAACCCCATCCCTTTTCTTCTTTCAGAATTTTGAAATCCCCAAACTCTAAGGGATTTTCGACAGCATAAACCCCTCCTCTCAAAGGATCACACAAGATCAAGACCCATCTTCGATCCCTCGCCCAAAATCGTTAGAAGCACCATACCTTTTTTATGATTTTTTTGGCGATCGAAGACTAGAGACGCGAGTACAGGGTCGGCTGAAGTCGCCACTCACTGCTACCGTGACAGGGATGCTCGTCGTGGCCTTTAATGGCTACTGGTTGCCGTAGTTCCGGCGACCACCTCTTCTCCAGTGCACGCCCAATCGACCGAGAGAGAGAGAGAGAGAGAGAGAGAGAGAGAGAGAGAGAGAGAGAGAGAGAGAGAGAGTGAAGAGGGCGAGACCCCCTCTCCACTCCCCCTTTATCGACTCAAACCCCCTCCCCTCTTGTCGAGAGGCGCGGGGTCGGTTACGCTCTGCGTAACCCCCCTGCCCCTTTCTTTATCTGGCAACTTCAGTTAGGGTTCTCTCTCAGAACCCTAACCCCCCTCTTCTTTGCTTCAGATTTATCGGGCAACCCTTATCGGGTTGCCCCTTTTTTTTACTCTTATGCTCGTTACATAGGGTGTGGCCTGGGTTCGGACCCGAGATCAGGTAACCGACCCCGAGTGGGGTTCGTGTTTTACCCTTTTATATGGATCCACAAGGTTGATCCGGATGGATCCAACTTCGTATTAAGTTTATATATACATATATATATATATATATATGTATTTATTTGCTTTAAATATTTATTATTTTTATTTTTATTATTAGTTTTATTATAAATGTGGATATAAAGACCACTTTATGGGTCCTAGATCCGAAATGTGGATCTGAGGCCTAAATTACATATTTCGTAATATAAACAAAATTTATTAGCGATTTTTTTTTTTGGTTTTTACAATAAGAGGCAGACATAATAATAAAACACTTACAAGAAAGAAAAACTCTATGTTCTCTATTCAGATCAGGCTTTCTTTTATGATCGAGATGGTGCGAGATAAGGGCAACATTTAAAATCAAGAACTTTTAGGATCCCAAAACCACCTTAGGATACTTTTTATATTATTTTAAATCTTAAGCCTTCTTGAAGTTGTAAAACTATTTTTGAAACTTTGATATATAAAAATATGTAAATTTTGTTATGAAAATTTTGAATGTGCTCTGATCTCTGAAAAGTGTTTTTCCATCACTTGTCATCTACCGAAGTCATTCGACATGAGCATCAAGTCAAAAAACTCTGTTTTCTACTTCTTGAGAGTTTGAAATAAAAAAATTCATTTTTTTATGTAAAAATCTTGGGTGGACGGTTTTTGGGCATGACAATATATATAGGCTAAAAATAGGTCTTATTGCTTACCAATATAACCTTTATATAAAATTGAAGGGTAGCATAATTTTGACAGAATCTTGCTAATACACCATCAATTATAAGAGAATTCCTACATTATTTTTTATTAATATATATATATATTGTTTTATAGGGTTGTTTAAACATTTGAATTCATGACTTTGCTGATCAATCACAGTTTGCTACCTTGACAAATAATCGGGATTTTATGAAGAATTTTCATACTGAGTTTCGCTAATTTTTGTTTTAATCTATGCCAAATAGATACAACTGTAGACATGGGGATATCATGTTTTCAATATAACTTGCATATAAAAAGATACGGAATGAGAGTCAAAATAGAGTATCCCTGCACATAGGGCAGTCGAACTCAGGATGCCATGGAACCCAATCACATGGCCAGTGTTTTCAGTGGAGTCCACAGCCAGTTGTGGAACCCATTAACGCCCAATGATTGGTGGGCCTCTTTTTCATCCCTACTTTACAGGCCCTAGCCAGAAAGTTTGGCCACATGTACACGCTCTGGTCTCATTTTTGGATTGGACCTAAACTTTTGCCCATGCACACTTTGGAAATGGTTTGGTTCCTCACGTAAATATGAAAGCATTCATCGATACAGCTTGACGTTATGAGAATCCCACTTGCAAAGCTCACAAACTCTTATCGTGAATTGGCACTTGTTTGTTGGTAGGGATATCAACTGGTCAGACATCTGACCCAAATCTAAATACTATTAGTCGGATTGGGTAGCCAAATCTGGATTTGGGTTTGGTATTGAGTTTTAAAATTGAAACCCGACCTGAATCTGATTAAAGTCTCAATCCAACTAAAACTTGAACCCGATTAAGTGTAAATATTGTGTTTTAAGCTAGTCGGATTTAGATTTGGTTTTAACTTTTTCCATTCAACTTTGATTCTGAATCCAGACCTGATTATTTTTGTTTTATCTTTTTTCATTTGAATCCATCCTAAATTTGACATGCAGGTACCCACTCTCTCTAAAGTGAACCATGGGTCCGGTAACATACACTGCTATCCAACGTACCCAGAACCCGGGAGTCCAGTAACATACACCACCATGGTGTGCCCAGAAACTCTGTGAGAAACCAGTAACATATACCCTTTTTCGGTATACCCAATTCTGACGCAATTGTCTTTTTTTATTTTCTCATTCATTTTATGCACGGATCTAAATATCTAGCTTGATAGTATCCAAATCCATATCCCATATCTGGTACACTTTTCAGGATCCATCACTAGATTCGTCTAATAAAATGATTCAATAAGAAACTATCCAAAATATATATGCATCAAACCATGCATAATTCCACATAACCAAGATAAATAAAATTGAATAACATTAACTAATATGAAATGACAAGTATATCCCTGGGCACATGTAATGCAATCGAATAAAATAAACGTTATCAAATCTCATATGAATCCAATTCATATGTATCATGCACAAATTTTATTTGAATCATAACTCGGTTCATTTTATACCATGAGTTTTGAGTAAAAAACAATTCCAAACAAGATCTCAATACTAGATCCATGTTGAGTTATTTGCTTAACATCCAAAATAACCTCAAAAACTCATAAAACGACCAATTCAAGTATAATAATAGTTCAAGTAGGTTCAATATATTCAACATAACCCAATAGCATTACCTGGATCCAAACTATTATAACTGGATCTATCTAGATCCCTACAGGTTCAACTATATTCAAATAGTTTTACTAGATCCAAACTGATACAACTGAATCTATCTAGATCTATATAGGTTTTACAAGATCTAAATTTTACTGGATCCAATCAGGTCTATGTCACCTTGCTAGATCCAAGCATCTGATCTAATACTAATTAGATCCAATCTTGATCAAAACATCAGATTTAATGGATCCTAGTCTAGTTAAACTTAATTCATAAAAAATGGATCAACACTGATCTATATATTTATATGATCTGAAACATGAATATCTAATAAAATATATCAAATACAAACTGCAATTGTATACAATATTTCAGGATTCAAAAACAGATGCAGGCTAAAAATCCAATCTATTTTATACCAGGGTAAAGATCCAATCCAGATTATAACGGGATATAAGCAAACCGAACCAATCATGAGCTTTTGGAATTTAATATATATAAATTTTATGAATATTACCTCAACTGAATATCAAACTTGTGAAAATAATCTAAGATCCAACAATAGATCCAAACTTGTCTGGATCAAACATTAGGAGGTATTCTGCAAGCTTGAGATGCTTTTATGCAAAATAAGAAAAGTTAGAAGGCAATTCAAGAAAAAAACAATAAATGAGAACACTAAAATAAATTTTAGAACTTTTTGAGTTAATCAGAACATTGTAGGTGCTTTTCTATAATTTTAAAAAAGTTCTGTTATGAGTAAATCTTCAAATTATAACCCCGTCTTTGATATTTTCTAAAGAAAAGCTCTATTTATGGAATTATCTAGAAACAAAGGCCATTGTTCTTGTAAACTAGAGAGGCACAACAAGAATAATCCAAATAGAGCAGAGGCATTATGGTAATCTTGTAAAATAGGATACATACATGAATTATCAAAAAATATAAGGGCATAAAAGTAAAAGAAAAACACATTTAAAATGTATGAAAAGCAAAAAAAAAATAAGGGTCAAGTTTAGCAAATCATTTTTTTCTTTTTTTCTCTTTTCACCCTCTCTCATAAAAGGGGACACTACCAAAGGGGGAAAAACCTTATAGAGAGGAAGAGAAGGTGGGGGTGGCAACTGCCACTACTACCTTCGCTGCAAGTTCTGACAACCGCGTGGAGGATGTCATGCAAGCCCATCCGGTGGAGGGGTCTCCATCACCTCTGACGATTCTAGTACAACCACCGGACAAAAGGGGGGGGGGGGGGGTCTCCACCATCTCTGACTACTCCACATGGCTCTGGTAGCTCTGCTGCCCCTCATCTGAGCACCACCACCGTCTGCGGCATAGGGCACCACTTTGGCACCTCGCCACTCATCAACCGAGCACCACCATGGTTGGGTGGGTCTCCTCCTACCTTGATGCCGGCAACAACTACACGTTGGGACGTCTGTACTGCCTCAAGCAGCTTCACAGCTCTCCAGCACTTTCCAAGGTCGTTGTCAGCGCCATTACGGTGTCTGATCGTCGCTTCCTCCACCATTGACCTCTTGTTGACCATTCGGATCGACCATCGACCCACCAGATCGGCCTTCTTCAGCACGTCTGCCAAGGCCAACACGTTAGTGAGGGAGCTTCATGGTCTGTGTAGCGACAATGGTCAACGGCCGACGAGGGTGGACGTGAGGCATATGTTGAATGACTTTGCGTTCAACGTGGCTAGCTGGCCAAGCGGTTGCCAGAAAGACGTGGTCTGCTTGTGGCGGTGATGGTGAGGAAGCAGTGGCCTTCCTGTTACTCAAGTGTTTGGACTTGGACGGAAGAATTCGAACCATGAAGAGGTAGCTTCAGGGTTGAAAGCGTTTGTTGTGGGCTAGCTTGTTGAGCACAGCTGGAAGGGAGGCGGCTGAGGAGGGAAGCAAGACTTCATGGACATGCTCTTGTCCGTTGTCGAGGCGAAGGACTTTGACGCCATCATCAAGGCCACCGTTTTGGTAAGCACCATTGCTACAAGTTAAAATTTTGCAAGATCGTGAATTTAGAATTTCCTCTATCTTTGAATTTCGTGTCTCATGAAAAACTGAACAGATCCATCCTGAAATCTCTTGATTTATAGAGGCATCCTTCTTTGGAATTGACTTGGGTTTGGTCTAAGTCGGTTCTTTGCAGAAAATGTGACACAACATGGTTTTGCAGGATATAGTATAGTTAACCCCTAGGATCCACATGACATCCATCTCACTTGTTTGGGCCCTCTACTCTTTTGAGTTGATGGGTTCTTATGCTCGGATCGCTTTAGGAGCAGGATTCACATGAACTTCCTCTCGTCCCCAACAACACATCCTAGTTTCTTCAGGTGCAAGCTTCACAGAGACCCCCTACTGCAACGAAAAAGGAGCTTTTTCAATGCACAAGGAGCTTCAACTCTTCTGATTTTTTTTTCTTTTCGTTGCCTCGTGCCGATAGTGAGAACCGCAGGACAGCCATTAGGAAGACACGCCCTTCCAACATCGAGCCTCCCTCCATGTGTCTCCTGCATCTGCTACAGATTCTTGCATGCAGCACCATCGGCCAAGCCCGACGATTTTGGGGTTTTTCGACGAGGCCAGTTCACGTCTGCTGCCACCGCCCACACCAAATGTTTGGCCCTGTTGGGTTTCAGATCGTGGTGTGCACAATGATGGCGAGTATCAGTTTGACAGAAGAGAAGATAATTGGGTTGTGATTAACCGACATGCTTCGGAGGAGATCACCTGAGAGGAGATCACCTCAGTGCACATATCATATTGATAATCATCTTCCTGCTCAGGTTAAGTTGCCTCCTCGGATGAGCTAATTTCCAACCATAATTGTCTTATTGGATTCTCAAACATGTTGGAGTACTGGGTCTGCCATTATTTGAGTCGCTCATAACTCTAGGGCCTACTACGTAAGTGGGTTATAGGATTGTTGGCCCACCAGTCTGGGTCATTGGATCCTCTCGTGAGATATAATAATACACTCTGGATTCAATACATGAATTCAACTTTAAATCTAATACCTGGATCTAATATATGAGATGAGTTTCATGTTTGAGACCTACTGGCCACATTGGAGCCATACTAGGATCCAATTATTTTCACTTTTTCTTAACTTACCAACAAGTTTATGTCTGTTTAATAGGATCCACGAAGGAAGAAGAAGAGTGACAATGGTGGCAGGCAAAGAAGAAGAAAAAGGACAGTGGGGGGAGAAGAAGATGACGATGAGGAGATCAGAGGGATTGTTAGGAAGACCTTGAAGCTGGAGCAACCATTATTGACTTTGATTAAGCAGCCTTTGTATCAGATCCACTTTTGTACATGTAAACATATTTGGATATTTATCAAATTCGGTAGGAAAAAATCAAAACCATATCCGCATCCGATTGTAATTCGATATGGTTTTGACTTGTCAAATGCCACTAAAAGGCATCAAATTTGGTCTGATATATTGACATCCTACTGGTAACATGGATACCTAAGTTCTCTTCTTTCAATCCTTCTACAATGTTCAAATGGACCACCGCAGGCTGGGTGCCCACCCGCCCTACGAATTGTGGGGGCACTCTATCTTCCAAATTCTTGACCATGAAGGAAAACACATGACCAAGCTTTCTGAGTTCAGACCAACCAGGAAAGCATGCACATGCCATCCCAATTCACACCAACCCGTTCAGCAGGTTGATAGCACCAGACAACAACCCAGTTACCATTTATGACGCTTGACTCATTTTCAACCACTAGACGCATAGAGATGAAAACAGGTTGGATTCAGGTAGAATTGAGTGGAAGGAGCTATATTCAACTTTATGAACTGTGAATCCAGAAGGGGAGTCCTATAGAAACAAATGGCATGGAGTGAGATCAGATCCTTATTATTTTTTTAACAATAACAAATTCAGGAAAAAGATGTTTAACAGGAACTTCACAAAATAAAAGAAAAGAATTTGTCAGGTTTCACCCCAAATAAAACTTGAACTGCACGCAAAAATGTTTTGACCAATAATAATTCAAATCCAAGAAAATCCAGTCATATAAGTCTAAACTGATCCAAATGTTCAACTGGAATTTTTGAAACTGAATACAAGAAAATTGTACTTGAACCTCAGTCAGAAAACAAAATGAACCATATCCAAAAAATATGGTAGGTAGGTCTTTTCTCTTCTAATTGGTAGGTCAGCTTTAATTTTTACTGTTGAAAATCAAGCTTGCCTTGACTCGACAGGAACACAAACCCGAGCATGATATACATGAGAAGATAATGGGCAGAGCCCAAACAACCCAAACTCAAACTTGTTTGGTCTGTTTGCCAAACTGCTTACTTCTTGGAGCTTGCTGATCAAGTTTCAACATTGAACCGATGTCTCAAATCTCGGTATCCAAATTTTCTCAGCAATCTATCTGGATGTCCAAAAACAACAGGAAAAGTGAGCCTTTTAAAATTGAAAATTTTAAGAAAACACATAAAACCTAATGAAAATGTTTTAAAAATATAAAATAAAAAATGATTTTTTGGAAAAAAAATAAAATGTTTTTAAGGAATGAAGAAATAAGTTTGGAAAAGAGAAAAAAAATGAAGAAACTGGGTAAAGAATGATCACCCTTTCTAGATAAAATGTTAATATCTGATTCATATAACATTAAAATCATAATTTCTCAAAAAGCAGACCATAATTTGAAAATGCTTTGACTAGGGATGTCAACAGGTCGGATCTAGTTTAGACCCAACTCGGTCCGAACCAGGATTTGACTTTGAGGTGTTGGTACCGGGTCTAGACCTAGTTTCAATAAGATCCATCATAAGAAAAACCTTACCTGTGTCTTATAAGGATTACTTGAATCATACTGGGTCCATACCTGGTAAAATAATATTTTTTTATCTTTTTTACATTAAAAATCAGATATCATAATCGACACTCGAGTCGGATCTAGGTCTGGTATGAAATTTCACAAACCATACCCTAGCTACTCCATATACTAATCAAACTTTATGCGCTCAACCCAGATTCTAATCAGACCTTCTTTATCACGAAACCCTGACCTTATAGGGTTTGGTACGGGTCGGGTTCGTGTCAAACCTGACCCATTGACACCCTAGTTATGACCCTTTTTGGATTTTACTCTTTGAAAATAGTGTGATTATATCATCATAACTTTTTAACAGTTTTAACAATTTTAGGACAGTGGGCTCTATTGAAGTTGATAGCAGTTAGCCAGATATGTGTGGTTGGTCTAAAAAATAGATTCATTTAAACAAATGGACGAGTCAGCCTCAGACAATGAAACCAAGTCGAATCAAATAATTTTGGAGTCATTCAAACCAGGCTCAGGGAGCTTGTTTTAGCCTATATAGAGCTTTGGACATTTTGCTTATATGATGAAGAAACTCTTTGTTCTCAAATCCAAGAGGTTGAGCCATATATACTTCTTCCTTTAGATATTCATGCAAAAAGTCATTATTGACATCCAATTGATAAATTTTCCACCCTTAACCAGTGGCAATAGACAGAACACAAATTATGGTGGGCTTAACCACAGGACTGAAGGTTTCGAATAGTCGACTCTCTTTTGTTGATTGTACCCTTTGGCCACTAGTCTGGACTTGTATCAAGCAATCCTACCATCAGTATGACATTTTATTTGAAATATCCATTTGCTCCCAACGATATTGAAATCATTGTTGGGAGGGACCAACACCTAAGTTTGAATTTTGTATAGGGCTTCTATCTCTTCTCTCATGGCTTGGACGTCCCACTTAGGGTCTTGGAAGGCTTGTTTGAGGTTACAAGGTTCTTTTTATTCTTGGGAGAGTTCAGCAGAAGGAATGGAGTGAATGCTGGAAGAAAAAATACTTAGGTTTCCTAGTTTTGTCTTGAGACCTAGAGATCATGGTATGAGTCCGAATGGAAAACTAAGTGGTGAGATCTACCACAAGGCTTGTGCCATCAGTTTGGTTTAAGGGATTTTAGACTGATGGTTCGTGATCTGAAGAGGATTTATCAAGTTCGACCGCAACAAAGGGTTCAACAGACTTAGATGCAACATGAGGTTCATGAAGATCAGTTTCAACATTAGGATCATATTGATTTTGCGATGCTTAAAACTGATTTTCAGACTCGTAGAATTGATGCTAAAAAATGGTAGTGGAAATGGATGCAATATGTAGTATAAAAGAAACACTAGACTTGGTGGGCAACGAGAAGTCATTTTTGGAGTCCTAATTAAGAAACCAAGCATTCACTGCTATCAATTGTGGGCTCATTTGATCTTGCATATAGAAAATTCATCTCATCGAAGATGACATGATGCGATATAAAAACCTTTTTAAAAAATGGATCATAACAAATAAATTCCTTGTGGCAATTTCCATAACCAATAAACACACATGGCCTGGTCTTGGAAAGCAATTTTGTTTGATTATATGGGACAAGATGCGGGTAACATGTGCACCCAAATACCTTAAAATAGTCCTATTATGGAGTTCTTTTGAAAATCAACTCAAATGGAGATTTATTTTTAAAATTAGATCCCCCATACAAAAAATTCATCTCATCAAAGATGACATGACAAGATATAAAAACCTTTTTCAAAAATGGATCATAAGAGATGAATCCCTTGTGGCAATTTCCATACCCAATAAACACACATGGCTTGGTCTTGGAAAGCAATTTTGTTTTATTATATGGGACAAGATGTGGGTAACATGCGCACCCAAATACCTTAAAATAGTCATACTGTGTAAAAACCCCTCCGGCAAAGTCGCCGGAGGGGATAAGCTTAAAAAAAAAAAAAATTGGAAACTGCGGTTTCCCCTTTGGGGAAACCGCGTAACGGAGAGGGGAGGATAAGCCTCACCCCCGAAATCCGCGGGAGGGTGAGGGTTATCCTCACCCTGCGTGAGGGTTATAAAAACCCTCACGCAGCCTCCCTCCACCGCACCCAAACGAGCGGCAGAGGGAGAGAGACAGAGAGTGAAGGGGGAACGAGAGAGAGAGAGAGAAGAGTCTTACCCGGCGACGGCGGCAGCGAGGTAAGCTCCACCTTTCCCCCATCTCCTTCTTCGGCTGGAAGCACAGAGGGCCGGCAGCCATGGCTGCCGGCGAGTTTCAGTAAATGAAAAAAAAAAAAAAAAAACAGAGTTAGAGGGGGGGAAGTCGGCCGGCCCCTATGGCGGCCGACTCCGACGGCCGGCATCCGGCGACCGACCAACACCAATGGCCGGCCCCGGATGCCGACCCAGGTGGGTGGATGCAGAGAGAGGGTCGTCAGGGGCCGACTCTCTGCCACGGTATTCGGAAGGGGCACAGCCCCTTCCGCCCCTTTTATCGAGGGGACCGGTTCGGTCCGGTCACCCGGACCGAACCGGGTCGGTCTGGGCGCGACCCAGACCGAGCCCACCGGTCTGGGTCGCGCCCATACTGGGTACTAAAAAAAAAAAAGGTTTTGGTTCGGCCTGGGTGCGACCCAGACCGAACCGGGTCGGTCCGGGTCGCACCCAGACCAAACCGGGTTGTGAGAGTTGGATGAACCGGCTCGGATCGAACCGGTTCCAGCCAAACCGGTTCAAGCCGAATCGGTTCAAGCCGATTCGGTTCCAGTTGAACCGGTTCAGGTCGAACCGGTTTAGACCGAATCGGTTCAAGCCAAATCGGTTCAGGCCGAACCGGTTCAAGCCAAACCGATCCGGTTATTTGTGGGTTCAGGCAGAACCGGTTCAGACCGGATTAGATCTGTACCGATCCGGTTGAACCAAGGACCAAACCAAACCTTTCGGATCTGGATCTGGGTTTTTCAGTTCGGACCCAGTTCAATCTGGACCTCTCTCAGAACCAGATCAACCAGGTCCAGATCTGATTTGATCAGTCTCAGATCTGGACCCAGTCTGATGATCCTGGATCCAGTCAGACAGGTCTGGATCCAATCAGACTGACCAGGATCCAGTCCAGCAGGCCCAGATCCAACCTAGCTTTCCTGGATCCAGTCGGGCTATTCTGGATCCAGTCAGAAAGGAACGGATACAGTTCAGACCCGGTGAGACTTTCTGGATCCAGTCAGCAGTTTTGGATCCAGTCATGAGAAGGATCTGAATCCAAACAGACAGGGTTTGGATCCAGATCAAGATTGGATCTGAAAATAGTTTCGGATTGGCCCGAAATCCGAAATGCGTCATAGATCCATTTGGATCCGTGAGATCCATTTCAGTAAAATGGACATAGCTTCGCACTCCGAACTCGGAATCGAGCGAGGTTTGGTGCGTTGGATTCGTATTAAAGAGAGGAATCCATTGGTTTATGAACTTAAGTCAAAATAGTAATACAGAAACCGTGGTTTCTTTAATAAGATTCGGGAGGGGTATTTTGGTAATTTTAGTAAGAGGTTTATGAATTAATTCAAATATATTGCTTTAATGACCAGATCCTATTGTTAGAGCATCTTGAGACTCACCTTCGGTGGAAGTACAGTGTTTGCACTTGAGGTAAGGGATGTTATAAGTAATTCTAGATGTGAATAAACCCTTTACACGTTGCTTGTTATCGTAGTGCTATAGGGATCATGTGATTAGCATGATAGCTTTGTGTTAGACCTTGACATGCATAAATTCTATGCTTGACAATTATGAGTTACTTTAAATACATGTTTATTTTGAGATGCATGTTAGTGTTAATATGTCATGCATGATAGAAAGAGATTGTGTTTATGATTGCATGTTAATTGAGCATTTATATCATGCATTGTGATGAGATTGAGTTTGATTAGAGTCTCATTTAATTCATTCATGTGGTGTGAATGGATATTTAGAGTTCAGCATGCAGTACCTCTTAAATCCCGGAAGTGGCGACCTGTGGCAAGGGCTACCTAGTTCGCGGCCAGAGTGCAGCCACCATGGAGAGTGGGCCGCCGGTGATTTAATGATGTAGAGACACTACATCATTGCGTGCTAAGTGAGAGCGGTGTGAGTCCTAACGTCATCATGAGATTGAGAATGAGATTGTTGTGATTAGTCATGACACCACTCGTGAGGGAACGAGTGAACTTTGAATTTGAGAATATTGTTCAATGTGTGAACTTGGCTATGACTTAGGATTTCACTCACACTGGTTTGAGACTCTAGAGGACCATGGATGGTTAATAACCATCATGTTTAGGATGTAGCATGAACCATGCCGAGATTGAGAGCTTGATCCCCCGGCTAGCTACCGGTGGGGTCCCCGTGGTGGTTCACTGCAGTGCCTGGTGGTCTGGGGACCACTGGGAGTGTATGGTTCATTGTCTGGCCAACATGTAGAATTGGGGTGTTCTACAGGGTTGTTACGCCCATAGATGGCTATTACCGGTATAGCCAACCTAGTGATAGTTGTGTGAAAGAGAGTAATTAAGAATGATAATGGGGGAAATTAAAATAGACAAATATGTGTGGTGTATCGAGAATTAAAATAAGACTAGGGGCTTAGAGCCCACTACAGTTGTAAATTGTTTATTTACTTATGATTATCTCTTACTGGGTTGTAGACTCACCCCCATTTGTGTTTAATTACAACTGTAGGTTCCAGGTATTAAATCAGTCGCTTGTGAGCAGTTCTTTTTCAGTCTTCAGCAGAGCAGTGGTATATTTCTACTTTCCTTGTCATTGAATAAGATGTAATTGTTTTAGTTATTATGAATGATGAACAATTGTAAGAAAAAGTTTGATTTATAAGATTGAAATAAAAAGTTTTTTTTTAGCCACGTTTTCACTGTGTAAGCTTTGCACTCTTCCCTCTGGGAAGTAATACCAACCGAACTCGGACTCCTGAGGTCCCAGATCGGGGTGTTACAAAGTGGTATCAGAGCCAGGTTTACACAGAAAACTGTTTATCATTCATAATAAGACTCAATGACAAGACGTAAGTCTCTGCTTGAATAATGCACGTTAGTGATTAAATTATTGTGTAATTAGGAATGGCTAACAATCAAGGCAACAACGAAGTCCCACAGGCTCAAGACCCAGTTGAGCCTCCCTTTGTGGGAAGAGATGAATTCTTTGCCGCAATGGAAATGGTTACGGGAGTCATCACAAGCATGACTCAGGTGGTTAGAGAGTTGACGCCTCAGCCACCTCCGATCTACATAATTCTCGGGGACCGGGATGGTTATCGTCTGAGCTACCCGTTCACTACTCAGGGGCCACATCCTCCACCCTACGGGAGGAGGAATCGCCAATGCAACTGTCAGAGAGAGAGGGTTGCACGTGGACGAATGGGAAGAAACCAGATGGCGGCACGAGGAGGCATCGGGAGAAGAGCATCTCCGAACACCAACTTTGTGCCTCGAGGAGGTTTTCGTATGGCGAGAGGACGGGGACGACATATGTCCCGGGCTAGTTATATGGCGACCATGAGTGGGGGAAACCAGAGGGTTCCACCTCCATTCAATGAGCTTCTGGCTGAAGAAGCTCAGAGAGCGGCTTTCCAGGCAGCCGAAGCAGCTCGGCAAGCAGCGGAAGCCAACCAAGGTGACCCAGAGTTTGGACAAGGGAGAGAAAATTCATAAGAGAGAGGCGAGAATGAAGATCTTACGGTTGATCCTACTTCACCTACCTACACTCTTGCTTTACCCTAATATGACTTGAATACTTCTCCTCCGACCCACCTCCAACCAATGCAAAAGAGTAACATGACGATGAATTGAGGAATGTCAGATGCTTCAACTGCCAACAGATGGGGCATTATGCTAATGATTGCCCACAGCCTGATAGAAGAAACAACGCGCCACCAAAGCCGAGGCCAGCAGTACCAGGTCGCGCCTATGCGACTGCTCTTCAAGAAGCTCTTACCAACCCTGATGTGGTTGAAGGTACACTTCTTATTTCTGGTGTTCTTGCACGTGTGTTATTCGACTCAGGAGCCACACATAGTTTTACTACTTCAGCTTTTGGGAAAAGGTTGTCAGTGGCACCTTCTCGATTGAGCATCTCTTACTTAATAAAGACACCTATAGGAGCAACCACTATTGTGGATACTGTGTATCCTAATTGCGCTGTAATAATTAAAGATCGCGAGTTGCCTGTGAACTTGTTGCAACTCGACTTCAAGGATCTAGATATTGTTCTAGGCATGGATTGATTGTCAGACCATCATGCCACTATCGATTATAGAAGAAAGAGTGTCAGCTTTCAGATACCCCATACTCCAACTTTCACATACCAGGGTGTTAGAAAGTTGCATAAGCCAACTGTCATATCGTGTTTGAAGGCCAATATATATAAAAAAAAAAGGATGCATGGGATTCTTGGCGTACATGAAAACCTAAGAGAAAGAAGATCTCTCAATATCAGATGTAGACATAGTCCGTGAATATGATGATGTCTTTCCAGAAGATCTTCCAGGTCTCCCTTCTGATCGGGAGACTGAGTTCCAAATCAATCTAGTTCCGGGAACAACACCCATTTCGAAGGATCCCTATCGGATGGGCCCTGCAGAACTCAAGGAACAAATACAGGAGTTATTGGAGAAAGGATTTATTCGACCTTCAGTATTTCCTTGGGGTGCTCCAATTTTGTTCGTGAAGAAGAAGGACAAAACACTACCATAAAGAATAAGTACCCTTTGCCGAGAATCGATGATTTGTTCGATCAACTGCAAGGAGCAGCATGCTTCTCAAAGTTGGATTTGAGATCATGTTATCATCAATTGAGAATTAAGAAAGAAGATGTGGCCAAGACAGCATTCAGATCAAGATATGGCCATTACGAATTTATGGTCATGCCTTTTGGTCTGACCAACGCACCAGCTGCCTTCATGGACATGATGAATAGAGTTTTCAGACCCTATTTGGACAAGTTCGTTGTGGTATTCGTTGACGACATCCTCATATACTCCACCTCGAAAGAGCAACATGAAGAGCATCTGAGAATTGTCCTGCAGACATTTAGAGAACATAAGCTCTATGCCAAATTCTCTAAGTGTGCTTTTTGGTTGGAACAAGTGTCCTTTCTTGGACACATTGTTTCTAAAGACGGGATTATGGTAGACCCTGCAAAGATTGAAGCAGTCACCAATTGGTCAAGACCCAAGAATCCTACTGAGATTCGCAGCTTTTTGGGTTTAGCTGGTTACTATCGAAGATTCGTTGAAGGATTCTCGTTGTTGGCGGCTCCTATGACGAAACTCACAAAGAAAGATGTAAAGTTCGAGTGGAATGAGAAATGCGAGCAAAGTTTTCAAGAGATAAAGAAGCGTTTGACCACTGCTCCAGTGTTGGTCTTACCTTCTGGATCTGGAGGTTTCACTATTTATAGTGATGCCTCTCACAAAGGTTTGGGTTGTGTTTTGATGCAACACGGAAAAGTGATAGCTTATACATCTCGTCAGCTCAAAACGCATGAAGTCAACTACCCGACGCATGATCTGGAGTTAGCAGCAGTAGTTTTTGCCCTTAAGATATGGAGGCACTACCTCTATGGCGAGGAATTTGAGGTCTTTACCGACCATCAAAGCCTTAAGTATCTGTTTTCTCAGAAAGATTTGAATTTGAGGCAAAGGAGATGGTTGGAATTTCTGAAAGACTATGATTTCGAGTTAAAGTATCATCCGGGTAAGGCGAATGTTGTCGTTGATGCTCTTAGCAGAAAGACAGGAGCTCTAGCTAGACTTGCAGACTGGGAGTTATTTTCTTCGGTGGCTCATCAGAAGGCAGAAGCTCAATGTTTACCAGGTCGATTACTATTCGTGCAAACCACATTAAAGTCAGAATTGTGGGAGCAGATTAAGGAAAAACAACCCTTAGACCCAGAATTAATGCAAGTAAGAAAGAAGATTTCAGAAGATGAAAGATCAGAATTCAAAATTGATGATCAAGGACTTATTAGATTTCGTCAGAGAGTGTGCATTCCTAAGGACGATCAACTTAGAAAACAGTTGATTAAAGAGGTACATCATTCTAGATATGCCATTCATCCCGGTAGCACCAAAATGTACCGAGATCTGAAAGATACGTTTTGGTGGAATGGTATGAAGAAAGACATTGCTGAGTTTGTGAGCAAATGTCTAGTATGTCAGCAGGTGAAGATTGAGCACCAAAGACCAGGCGGTCTTTTGCAACCACTCCCCATACCCGAGTGGAAGTGGGCAGATATATCAATGGACTTCGTCTCGGGGCTTCCTAAGACGAAGAATGAGATGGATTCTGTGTGGGTGATTGTCGACAGGGTAACTAAGTCAGCACACTTTTTAGTTTGTAAGACAACTCACTCGTGTGATCAACTGGCTCAATTGTTTATTAGAGAGATTGTGAGACTTCATGGAGTACCAGATTCAATTGTTTCAGATAGAGACTCGAAGTTCACATCGCGATTTTGGCAAAGTTTTCAAGAAGCTATGGGGACACAATTAAAAATGAGTACAGCTTTTCACCCTCAGTCAGATGGTCAGTCAGAGCGAACCATTCAGACCCTCGAGGACATGCTCCGGGCATGTAGTTTGGAGTATAGTGACTCGTGGAATGATATTTTGCCATTAATGGAGTTTGCCTACAACAACAGCTTTCAAGCAAGTATAGGCATGGCTCCATTTGAGGCATTGTATGGTCGACGATGTCGAACTCCTTTGTGTTGGGATAAAGTCAGAGAAAGGAGACTGTTAGGACCAGAGATGGTTCAACGAATGGCAGATCAAGTGAGATTCATTCGAGAGCGTCTTCTCACAGCACAAAGTCGTCAGAAGAGTTATGCGGATAAAAGACGTCGTGAGTTAGAATTTGAGCAAGGTGATCACGTGTTTTTAAAGATATCTCCGTTTAAGGGAGTAATGCGTTTTGGTCGAAGAGGAAAGTTGAACCCCAGATATATTGGACCTTTTGAGATACTTGCGAGGATTGGTCAAGCAGCATACCGGTTAGCTCTACCACCTTCCTTATCTCGAATTCATAACGTGTTCCATGTCTCCATGTTACGGAAGTACGTGTCGGATCGCTCTCATATATTGGATACAGTTGAGACTGTATTAGACTTGCAAGATGATCTGAGTATGAGAGAAAAGCCCATCGAAATCCTGGATACGAAAGTTCAAAAGCTTAGAAACAAGGAGTTATCCTTGGTTTTGGTCAGGTGGAGCCATCACAACAATAAGGATGCTACTTGGGAGCGTGAATCAGATATCCGCGAGCAATTTCCACATTTGTTTCCAGGTAAGATTCGGGACGAATCTTCTTTTAAGGGGGGTAGAATTGTAAAAACCCCTCCGGCAAAGTCGCCGGAGGGGATAAGCTTAAAAAAAAAAAAAAATTGGAAACTGCGGTTTCCCCTTTGGGGAAACCGCGTAACGGAGAGGGGAGGATAAGCCTCACCCCCGAAATCCGCGGGAGGGTGAGGGTTATCCTCACCCTGCGTGAGGGATATAAAAACCCTCACGCAGCCTCCCTCCACCGCACCCAAACGAGCGGCAGAGGGAGAGAGACAGAGAGTGAAGGGGGAACGAGAGAGAGAGAGAGAAGAGTCTTACCCGGCGGCAGCGGCGGCGACGGCGGCAGCGAGGTAAGCTCCACCTTTCCCCCATCTCCTTCTTCGGCTGGAAGCACAGAGGGCCGGCAGCCATGGCTGCCGGCGAGTTTCAGTAAATGAAAAAAAAAAAAAACAGAGTTAGAGGGGGGGAAGTCGGCCGGCCCCTATGGCGGCCGACTCCGACGGCCGGCATCCGGCGACCGACCAACACCAATGCCCGGCCCCGAATGCCGACCCAGGTGGGTGGATGCAGAGAGAGGGTCGGCAGGGGCCGACCCTCTGCCACGGTATTCGGAAGGGGCACAGCCCCTTCCGCCCCTTTTATCGAGGGGACCGGTTCGGTCCGGTCACCCGGACCGAACCGGGTCGGTCTGGGCGCGACCCAGACCGAGCCCACCGGTCTGGGTCGCGCCCAGACTGGGTACTAAAAAAAAAAAAAAAGGTTTTGGTTCGGCCTGGGTGCGACCCAGACTGAACCGGGTCGGTCCGGGTCGCACCCAGACCAAACCGGGTTGTGAGAGTTGGATGAACCGGCTCTGATCGAACCGGTTCCCGCCAAACCGGTTCAAGCCGAATCGGTTCAAGCCGATTCGGTTCCAGTTGAACCGGTTCAGGTCGAACCGGTTTAGACCGAATCGGTTCAAGCCAAATCGGTTCAGGCCGAACCGGTTCAAGCCAAACCGATCCGGTTATTTGTGGGTTCAGGCAGAACCGGTTCAGACCGGATTAGATCTGTACCGATCCGGTTGAACCAAGGTCCAAACCAAACCTTTCGGATCTGGATCTGGGTTTTTCAGTTCGGACCCAGTTCAATCTGGACCTCTCTCAAATCCAGATCAACCAGGTCCAGATCTGACTGGATCAGTCTCAGATCTGGACCCAGTCAGGCAGGTCTGGACCCAGTCTGATGATCCTGGATCCAGTTAGACAGGTCTGGATCCAATCAGACTGGCCAGAATCCAGTCCAGCAGGCCCAAATCCAACCTAGCTTTCCTGGATCCAGTCGGGCTATTCTGGATCCAGTCAGAAAGGAACGGATACAGTTCAGACCCGGTGAGACTTTCTGGATCCAGTCAGCAGTTTTGGATCCAGTCATGAGAAGGATCTGAATCCAAACAGACAGGGTTTGGATCCAGATCAAGATTGGATCTGAAAATAGTTTCGGATTGGCCCGAAATCCGAAATGCGCCAGAGATCCATTTGGATCCGTGAGATCCATTTCAGTAAAATGGACATAGCTTCGCACTCCGAACTCGGAATCGAGCGAGGTTTGGTGCATTGGATTCGTATTAAAGAGAGGAATCCATTGGTTTATGAACTTAAGTCAAAATAGTAATACAGAAACCGTGGTTTCTTTAATAAGATTCGGGAGGGGTATTTTGGTAATTTTAGTAAGAGGTTTATGAATTAATTCAAATATATTGCTTTAATGACCAGATCCTATTGTTAGAGCATCTTGAGACTCACCTTCGGTGGAAGTACAGTGTTTGCACTTGAGGTAAGGGATGTTATAAGTAATTCTAGATGTGAATAAACCCTTTACACGTTGCTTGTTATCGTAGTGCTATAGGGATCATGTGATTAGCATGATAGCTTTGTGTTAGACCTTGACATGCATAAATTCTATGCTTGACAATTATGAGTTACTTTAAATACATGTTTATTTTGAGATGCATGTTAGTGTTAATATGTCATGCATGATAGAAAGAGATTGTGTTTATGATTGCATGTTAATTGAGCATTTATATCATGCATTGTGATGAGATTGAGTTTGATTAGAGTCTCATTTAATTCATTCATGTGGTGTGAATGGATATTTAGAGTTCAGCATGCAGTACCCCTTAAATCCCGGAAGTGGCGACCTGTGGCAAGGGCTACCTGGTTCGCGGCCAGAGTGCAGCCACCATGGAGAGTGGGCCGCCGGTGATTTAATGATGTAGAGACACTACATCATTGCGTGCTAAGTGAGAGCGGTGTGAGTCCTAACGTCATCATGAGATTGAGAATGAGATTGTTGTGATTAGTCATGACACCACTCGTGAGGGAACGAGTGAACTTTGAATTTGAGAATATTGTTCAATGTGTGAACTTGGCTATGACTTAGGATTTCACTCACACTGGTTTGAGACTCTAGAGGACCATGGATGGTTAATAACCATCATGTTTAGGATGTTGCATGAACCATGCCGAGATTGAGAGCTTGATCCCCCGGCTAGCTACCGGTGGGGTCCCCGTGGTGGTTCACTGCAGTGCCTGGTGGTCTGGGGACCACTGGGAGTGTATGGTTCATTGTCTGGCCAACATGTAGAATTGGGGTGTTCTACAGGGTTGCTACGCCCATAGATGGCTATTACCGGTATAGCCAACCTAGTGATAGTTGTGTGAAAGAGAGTAATTAAGAATGATAATGGGGGAAATTAAAATAGACAAACATGTGTGGTGTATCGAGAATTAAAATAAGACTAGGGGCTTAGAGCCCACTACAGTTGTAAATTGTTTATTTACTTATGATTATCTCTTACTGGGTTGTAGACTCACCCCCATTTGTGTTTAATTACAACTGTAGGTTCCAGGTATTAAATCAGTCGCTTGTGAGCAGTTCTTTTTCAGTCTTCAGCAGAGCAGTGGTATATTTCTACTTTCCTTGTCATTGAATAAGATGTAATTGTTTTAGTTATTATGAATGATGAACAATTGTAAGAAAAAGTTTGATTTATAAGATTGAAATAAAAAGTTTTTTTTTAGCCACGTTTTCACTGTGTAAGCTTTGCACTCTTCCCTCTGGGAAGTAATACCAACCGAACTCGGACTCCTGAGGTCCCAGATCGGGGTGTTACATACTGTGGAGTTCTTTTGAAGATCAACTCAAATGAAGATTTATTTTTAAGATTAAAGCTTGATAACATGTTGATAATGTGAACCGCAAATCAAAAAGCATCATCCCAAAAAACCATTTTCATGGAAGCAAACACTATTAGAATCATACTGATTTCAAGACATGCTTACACTTTCTTTCAATAACACCATTTTGCTTAGGTGTGTGAGGACGTGAAAGTCATTTTTTAATTTTATGATTTGCCAACAAATCTGAAAAACTTTTACTTAAGAACTCACCTCCCCCATCATTGTGAAAAATCTTTATTCATCTTTTAGTTTCATATTTTTTGAGTAGAAGAAATAACCAAGAAAATCGAGAATAGTCATCCACTAAGGGAAGATGATATCTGAAACCTTCTCTAGATAAGCATGGTGCAAAGCTCCACAAATCAGCATGAATCAATTCAAGGGGCTGAGAGGCATGAAATTCAACACATTTAAATGGTAATCAATGCATCTTTGCTATCAAATACATAGAACAAAACTAGATAATTTGCTCTTCTTAAGAGCCAAAAATTTATTTTTCTCAAGAGTTTTGAAAACATTATTTCCTGGACGGCCAAGCCAACAATGCCATATATTGGTTGTCACTTCCTTTACTTTGGTTGAGAGATGAACCTCTTTGTTGTTGCTATCGTGATTTTGAGAAATTCCATCCCACACATACAAACTGCCCCTACTCGGTCTTCTTTTGAGGATGGTTCCTCTCTGCAAATCCTTAATAATAAACTCATGACAAGCAAACTAAAAAATACAGTTGTTATCACGGGTGAACTTAGCCATAGGCAGAATGTTCTTTTTAATGTTAGGGATGTGCAGGACCTTCTTTAACATAAAAGAATTTAAGTTGGAGTTGAGAATAATTTTACCAGTATTAGAAATAGGTAGATTTGCTCTATTCTCGAGAGCGATAGAGTCATTTTCTTGGTACTTTTTCTTATCAACCATGCCTTGATCATCACCAATCATATGATTTGTTGCTGGTGTCAGGATACCAAGAATCATCTTAGGGGAACTTAGGGTCATAGTAGCAAATTCCTTAGGTATGTCATAGCACGTGCAGTGTGGTTTTTGTGACCACAAAATTGACATATAACACGATTATCATAGGATGTGTTAGAACCTTGGCTGGATCATCCTTTTTTGTCATGAAAATTGCTTTGAAATTTTCTTTTGAAGCCTCTACCTCTTTCTCCACAACCCCAAAAATTATTTTCGTGACCTCAGCCTTTTTGGGAGAAGAAAGCAATTGAGTTGGCTTCTATTTGATGGGGTTGTTTTGGTATCAATATTTTCAACCTTTTCTCTTGAGTGGAAAGCATGTCAAACACATTGACTGGTGGGCATAAATAGTTGTAATAAAACTTTTGGACTCAGTTGGAAGACCATAAGTGTATACACGACAAGATCTTCATCCTTACCTTTTCACCAATGGCACTTAATGAATCGGCAATAAACTTGACGTGGTTGAGTTAATCAACCATGGATTTTTCATCTTTCTTGACATTATGTAGGTCTCTTTTTAACACCTTCGATTGAGAAGAGTATGAATGCTCCAATGCGAGCCAAGTCTCACGAGCAGAAAAATGAATAATTTGGCCAAGAACAGGCTCAGAGACAGTAGCCTTGATCCAATTGAGAGCCAACTGGTCGGCTCTTTTCCAAAGCAAGAAACATGGAATGGAAGAGATTGCTCACCTTGAATGGCAACCTGATTCAGGGGAGGGAACAATCCATCAATATATTTAATTAGGTTGTGACTGTACATAACTAATTCTATCTGCGAATGACACAACAGATACTTTGAGCAATCTAATTTAATGGAGACCAGAATTGAAAAGGCATTTCACTAAACTGCTCGAGAAGGAGACAACAAGAAACTTGAGGAGAGACTTGACCCGGCCATGAAAATGCATTCAGAAACTTTGAGGTTTTTCTGAGTGCCTTGATACCATGTAAAATCAGAAAAATCATGATTAACACAAACAAATCACATACACAGAGCAAAGAAGGATTAACGTGGTTCGGCTAATGTCCACATTTTTTTTCCTACTTCCTCACTATTCTCATTCTTATTTTTCTCTCATACAAGTTCTCCTTAGAGTCTCACCTTATATACATATATTAAACTTTACATGTAAAGGGACTCACATAAGGTAGGTAACATTAGTTACCAACATTTAGTGAATGTAAGGTCATCTTCGCTCCTATGGAAACATAAGCTTTCTTATTGTACAAAACACCCTTGATGATGTACCTCTTATTTTCTCCTCATCCACTTTCCTTTCTCTTTTTTTTACCATGATTGACGTGCTGTCATTTTGCTGAAACTTTCTCAATTGAACATTCACATGTGGCTTACCTTTTTAAATATTGCCATGCTGCTATATAACCTCTCATTGTTGCCTTGTTGTGAATAACCACTATCTTCAACATTTCAATCTTCTTATCATGGCCAAGATCACATTCATCCTTCCTTGCATGGATGATAGCATCAACACCTTCCTTAGCAAGGCCTTCCTTCTTAGCAACACTTTCCTTAACATTTGGAACCCCAATCAATCGGATGTTTTTGTTATGACTTTTTCTAAAGCCTTTTCCACCAAAAGTGCATGGCAACTTGTTAGAAATGAAGGATCCAGATTTCCAAGCTCTAAACTTATATGGTGTAATGAACTTTGTCCCACGAGCTGCGAGTGTGCCTAAATTTGCCATAGAGCAGGATAGACTTTAAAAACTTGGTTATTTCTTACCTAGTAGATGTGCTTTCTGTTTACAAGCAGAGGAGACTTTCAGCCACCTTTTTTTTGGCAGTATGTTGTAAGCCTTTGGTAGATGCAGAATTCCCTATCTTGATATCAAGTTGAACTCTCAAAGTGGAGCAGGAATCTATTTCTTAACAAGATTTACAATGCATGGATTTTGGCTTTCCAAGTCGTAGTCTGGCAAATTTGACTTCTTAGAAACAAGCAAAATTTTCAAGCAACTCCAAAATCACCATCTCAGCTCATATCAAGTTGTTTCTATGTAAGTATATTATAGTTTGATTGTTTATGCCTGCAAGAATGATAATGGCCA
The DNA here is from genome assembly GCF_984573655.1 of Nuphar pumila. Classification (NCBI taxonomy): domain Eukaryota; kingdom Viridiplantae; phylum Streptophyta; class Magnoliopsida; order Nymphaeales; family Nymphaeaceae; genus Nuphar; species Nuphar pumila. The sequence goes on along the minus strand of NC_143263.1, from coordinate 73,756,217 downwards.
TTTTTTGTGTGCTGGCTTAGTCATGAAAGGAAATGATTTGATTATGCCAGAAACAGAGGTTCTCAATGACATTCTTTAACCTGAGGATATCCAGTTTTAGAACATTGATGCGTTTGCTGCTAATAAAAGATGGATTGGTTGGATAAAGAAGATTGCAACAGGGCATCAAGGATTGAGACCAGCATTTTCTATGGTCAGGTTTTTACAGCTTAGACCTACTTACAACTTTAGGAATCCGAGCATTCTTGTATGTGAGCTTTTTTACTGTATTTCTTTTGGTATGGAGCATGTTCAATGGAAGGACAAGTAGGGATGGCAGTGGACCGGGGCGGGGGACAAGGTCTCCACCCCCGCCCCGTCTCTAAAATGTAACCTTCATCCCCGGTCCACCCCCGTGACGGGGGAGACTTTGGAGCTCCACCCCCACCCCGTCTCAACATTCTAATCCCCACCCCCGCCCCATCCCCGTCCCCGCCCCATCCCGTCCCGTCCCATCCCCGTTTGTCAAATTGCATCACTCTTTGATATTCTACAAAGTCTGTCCTAAGCAATATTACACTCTGTCATAATAATGCTTATTTTCATGAGTGGCAGTGCGACATTACCAAGGTTTTGAGTGCGACATTACCAAGGTTTTGAATGGATCACGAAAGGTAACCTTCTTAACCATAAGCATCTCATAGGATTCCAATTAAACTAAAAGACCTTATTGTGGATTCAAAATATATGATATCCAACAGGGGTATCATGTGTTGGATTGGACTTCCACCTAAACTGTGATCCATTGAATTCTCATTTACAAGAATGCTCATCTCAAAATCTAAATGCACCCTGCGAAAAATCCATATGAGGATTTCTTTCCCTAACAATTCATCAAGCAAAGCTCTGTTATCACAACTATTCAACATTAATTGGAAATCTAACCAGTGTCATTCATAATTTTCAACATACAGGAATGAATAGGATATCACTTAGTCTGAGCTAAGCCAATATCAGAGTAAAATAAAAGTTCTACCTTTCCATATCCCAACATCCTCTTCATTCTTCTGGTTTTGGTAAACCGAGAGCAAACCATACAAAATAACCACCCAGACGCAATACTCGATTCAGCTCCAGCAAAAGTGCACCACCTGTAGGTACATGCAATCAAGTTTTTGTTTTGGTAGGTTAGAGAGAAGGCAAGTGCAAGACTGCAAGTATTCAATGTGCCACAATGATACATTGCTTCTTTCAAAAAATAGACTAAAAGGAAAGAAAAACTTTCATTGAAAAACAAACAGCAGGAGGCTGACAAGTATACAGCAAGTCTTAGAAATTGGGATGTAAACAGTTCAGATTCGGGTCGGATGTAGCCAATGCCAGATCCAACTAACCAGGCATTGGCTAATGTGAGTTGGATTTGGATTTAGATGGAGAAAAGGTAATATCGATTCTGATTGAATACATGTATTAGGATTCATATATCCATAAAATTCAGTTAAGAAATTCTAAACTGAATTAAAATCCAGTTATTAATCAGATTCAGTCTTCTTTACCAAATCTGACTAATTGGTGCCAAAATCGGGTTGGATGTTGGATAGCATCAGACCCATTGGCATCCCTACTTAGAAATCATTCACGTTAATATTTCAGTTAATGATAAATGAATTCATCCACATGGAAAACAGGAAGCTGATAAGATAGGGGTGGATCTTGCACTTTGTATGTGGAACTGGTCCAAATAGTTTTAGAGATAAGTCACATGAAAGCATTAGCTAAGAAAAATGAATTTATCTGCATGACAAATAGAATGCTGAGAAGATTGGGGCAGTTCTTGCACTTTGTAAGATTCCAACAAGTATGCAAATATGTTGCACGGTACAGAACTTTGCAATTCGATGTTGTAGTCATACAACAGTCAAACTAAACAAGGAATATGAGCTTGAATATTCACATCCATTTGCATGATGTTGCTGCAATCATTAATGATGTTGAACATGTTGTCTCCACTGATGATACATAACCACATTACCCAAGAACAATGGACCAAAATTGTCATTCTCATCACCTAAGCATGCTGTGGTCAGTACTTGCTTTAAAATAACATGACATCTTCAAAATATTCTCAATGTTTGTTATTATAGGTCTACACCATCAGTTTTTCATAATCACCATACTTTAAAATATCATTATCACAGTTAGAGCATGGCAGCAATCTAGATCTAGTCAAGAACGATCCTACACTGAACGGTGTTCTACAATCTATATTGCTATATTTTCAATGGTAGCTAGTCATCAAATCTCGTTGTGATTTCATCTTTCATCCTAGCCTTTCCACTAATTTCATATGTAGCCATTAAAAATATAGCCATTTTGTAACTTGTTTAAATGAAAGCAGACTAATAAAGTCAACAAGAAAGAAAGTAGACCAAATAAATTGCACTAGCAATGTATTTGTTCCAAACATAGTGTCTTCCTCTCATTCAAACTGAAAGAAAGAAAGAAAAAACAAAAACCATATATTCTAAGTTAGTATCTGAGACTTAATATATATCCTAATCTTCATTATCTACTGTAAAACATGATTGGTGTAACTTTTGAAGTTATTTGAGAATTTCATGCCCAAGAGGCTTTAGCAGAGACTGCAGGGAGGTTTTGTGATTGATAATGCCAATGTCATGTGAGCATGATATGTTGGAGGTATCCTATTGTGATCATGTGCAATTATGCCTAGGCAGTCAGGGTTTGAATAATGGTAGCAAAGCTTGTGATGTGGATATTTTCAGAGTTCTTAGAAGATATCCAAACAATCTTGGAAAGCTATGTCAAAAATAATTTTATGAATGTTTGAAAATGTTCCCATATTTATGAATATAAGTGAGAAAGTTTGATGAATATAAATGTGATTCTTGAATATAACAGTAGATAGAATGATTCTTGTAATAAATATATTTTCAATTTATTAGAATGTTGCAACAGAATTACATAAACGAGTGTGATCAAGTATTACATTACCTGCATTGAGCAACAATCTTCCCTTTCCCCATCTTCAAGTCATTTCTTACAACCAAGACCTATGGAATAGTCAAATGCACTATATCATTAGCTGCAATACAACATTAAGTGATTTTGTTGAACATCAAAGAATTACCATTAGCTCATTAAACTCTAAATATCATCAACATTGATAGCATTTGTATCTTCTACTTTACTTTCCTATGAACCAAACAAAATAGATTTTGTTAACAAGTAATAGTAGCAGATAAAAGGAGTAAAAGAATAAAATTTACCACATCCATATCTTCTAAGAATGTGTAACATTGTGGATCCTTCGATGATGATGAACCTATAAATAAAAAAATAATGCATTAGTTATACATTATAACATGAGCATTCACTAATTATAAAAAAATGAACTTTCATTACCTCGTGCTTCAGCCCACAACCAATTTTGAGAGCACATCAAAGCCTCTACTGTAGTTGGAGGAAGTTTACTACGATGTGGATTGATCACCCTTCTACCTGTACTAAAAGCAGACTCTGAAGCAACTGAGGAGACAGGAATGGCAAATATATCCTTTGCAATCATTTGTAGAAGAGGATACTTGGGACCACTTGACTTCCAAAATGATAGTATATCAAAATCTGGAGTTCTTGGCATCATCCCATCTTTTAAGTAATGTTCCAATTCTGATCTCCCACATGCTTTTTCAATATCTTTAGATTGTATAAACTTATCAAAGTCAGAAAGATCATCAATTAGTGGACATTTGGATCCAATATTTGATTGTGGAGGAGGAGGAAAAAGTTCAGGTTCATTGGAGTTGTTTTCTTGTTTTTCATATTCACTAATCAACTCCACACAAAGATTCTTAATCCTCATAATTTCATTTAAAGCCTCATTGTCTCCATAAATCTTCTTGTAATAATATTCCAACATGCTCAACTTGTATCTTGGATCTAAAACAGTGGCCACTCCCATAATACCATGGATCACACTCCAATACTTATTAAATTTTTCTAGCATTCTAAGCGCCATGTTTTTCACCACATCTTTTGGATCAATTAGCCACTTAGTCATCTCAACTCTAATCCCACAAATAGTTGGAAAGTAGGCATTTGTTGTAGGATACTTTGTACCTGAAAATAATTTTGTTGCACGATGAAATAACTCTAATTTCTCACAATTGTCTTGTGCCACCTCCCAATCCTCTTCCGTCGGACAACGCTTGTAGTGGAGATCTCGATATGTCAAACGAGTAAAAACATCTTTATAAAGCAACGCAGTTTGAAGCATGATAAAAGTTGAGTTCCATCGAGTTTTAACATCAAGAGCAAGTTTTTTGGTAATTGAAATATGCATTTGATGAGCAGACTCTTCAAATCTTTGTATTCTCATGGGAGATGATGTCCAATAAGCAACACTATCACGAATTCTTTCAATTCTTTCCCCAATCACATTCAAACCATCTTGGACAATCAAGTTGAGAATATGGGCACAACAACGCATATGAAACAACCGTCCATGTAATATTAATGAACCAAATGGAAGTTTATCCAATAAAATATCTACAACTGCATCATTAGTGGTGCAATTATCCATCGTCAAACTTATCAACTTTCTATCAAGGTTCCACTCAAACAAACAATCCATCAAACACTCTGCAAGAACTTCTTTGGTATGTCGATAAGGTACATATAAAAACTTGAACATAATTTAATAAGGTGATTACATATTGATATTGCAAAAACATGTTAGTAAGAATTGAAAAAAAAATGATTGACATTTGACAAGTACCTTATGATTCGACTTTGCAATCTCCAAGAATTATCAATGAAGTGTGCAGTGATAGCCATGTATCCCTTCTTTTGATTGGAAGATGTCCACATGTCTGTAGTGATGGCAATTCTACTCTTAGTTTTTTCCAACAATTTTATTGTCTTGTCTCGTTCCATATTATAAATTTTGAAAATATCTTTCTTTATAGTGTTTTGAGTAATCATTTTGAACAAGGGTTGAAGAGTATTAGAATATTTTCTAAACCCATAATGATCAACCATACTAAGAGGATATTCATGTAGAATAATCATCATAGCAAGATCCCTTCTTCCAACATCTTAAACAAATTGTCAATTCTCTATTGTTTTTTCGGCATTCACTGTAGCATTGTTTGTAGCCAAAATATATTGCTTCATATTATTATGCTTAAGCCTAGGACAGATCTTAATATGATCATACAAATGAGTAGTTCCAGCCTTGGCACCACCAACAAGACATTTATGACAATGATTGCACTCTGACTTATCCTTTCCACCAATCTTTTTCCTAGTGAAATGTTTCCATACAACTGATTTATGCCTACTTGTCTGTTCAAGTGCAAATCTACCTGAATCAATTGATTGATCTTCATTATCTTCCATTGAAACATGGTTGCTATCAACTGGTGTAACCAGAGCTTGAGACATACTATGTGAACTGGAAGGTTGAGAACTTAATTTATTGGTTAATGGTTCTTCCTTTTCCATATCAAATTACTGGCCACCAACTTATAGATCTACAAAACATTCACAAAAAAGAGACTATCAACAAATTTTCAGACTGCTTATCAAATATGAACTTTAATTGATTTATCTACAATTAAATTTTATACAAAAACAGAAACAACTTGAACCAATCGAAACCAACCAAAATTGAAATGCAAGAAACAAACAGAAACAGTAGCAACTTGAACAAATATGACCAATATGGAAAAGAAAATACTAATTTGATAAACCAATATGGCACGGTTAGACATCAATATGGCATTGAATTATATGCATGTCTACTTGCAAAATTAATCCGGTTATACCAGCCTGCAACACACACCCCGCACCCCATCCAATTGAAAGAATAGCCTGAACTAAGATTCTGAACAAAGCAATATCATTGATGAAATTGTCATTTAAAAAAAAAAGAACAAGAACCATTCTATTCCAGTAAGCTCTCTTTTTTTAACTGTCCAAATAGCAAGCACGACATGCACGTTGGTTTCACCTACAAGATTGCAAGTGCAAAGATTTCCATAGCTACCCAACAACCAACGGATGAAATCACGCACAAAAAAAGTACTATTGCAAAATTCTTTGTCTGCAAGGGTAACAAAAAAAGTACTATTCAAATCTCTTTGAGTCACACCATCATGACATATGCCATAAATATTATGCACGAAGACAACCAAATACACAACGACAATTATAAACAACGCCATTCTTATCTTTCAAAAGATCACCAACAATCATAAAACAATGGAAATCAGCCGAATTTTCAATCTTAACATAGAATTCCAAGATTGATTCATCCATCCATCAGACAAAAAAATGATAAAATTGACGTGATATTAATCCTTTCCGTGTATCCTTAGTTTCCTTCCCTTGAAATTAACATCAACCAAATACTAACACCCTACAAATGAGCATAGCAATCAGATCTACGCATGAACCTGAAGTTCTGGATCCAGCGACCAGAATATCGTAACATCAACAGGAATCACACCGATACCAGCAGAAAATCCACATCAAACGACTCTTCTGAAATCAAAAAAATGCATGGAGAATCGAGTTGCAACCAAATCACGTAGTCAACACAAATCTACTGTACACAACAGATACAAAACTCAACCACAGACCCGTAACAAGACGATACAAAACCGATAAACGATATTTTAAAAACCCTAATTCCGCTATAAGAGTTCCGGCACAGATCGGCTTAGAAAGAACGAAACGATATCACAAGCCTAAGAAAAGCGAAGCAAAGAAACAGGAAGACGGTGAGGAGAGGGGTCGGCGACGACGCTGCTCCGACGATGCAAGGCCACAGACGGGGAAAGGAAAAAGAAAAGAGGGAGGAGATGGCACCACAGAGGAGGCTCACGGCAATGGCACAAGGCAGCGGCAGAGATGGAAGGAGGGAGTGATCGTGTCGGCCAACGGTGGTCGGTGTCGGCAAACGGTGGTCGGTGTCGGCCAACAGTGGTCGGCGACGGCCCGACTCCAATGATAATGCGGATGGGGAAGGGGAAGAGGCGACGGCCCGGCTCGACGGCTCTAGGGTTAGGAAATTAGGGAAGGGAGTTAGGGTTAGTAAACAGTAAGAAAAATATAAAGGGTTGGGGGCGGGGATGGGGCGGGGCCGGGACGGGGATGGGGCGGGGCCGGTACGGGGATGGGCCTGGGGCGGGACGGGGATGGGGCGGGGCGGGGCCGGGACGGGGATGGGCCGGGGGCGGGGATGTGCCGGGGCGGGGATAGGGCGGGGCGGGCCGGGGCGTGGCGGGGGAACGTGCCAGTCCATCCCCGCCTCCACCCCCGGACGGGGATGGATTTTAACCTTCGTCCCCGCCTCCATCCCCGTTTCATACCCTCTATCCCCGGTCCAAACGGGGCGAGGCGGGGCGGGGCCCCGCTTTCCCCCGGTCCACTGCCATCCCTAAGGACAAGCCTCCTCCTGAGTGGCCATGTATAAGGAGGAATCAACACTAAATTGCTGAGGGCTGCAGGGATTTGGCCTTTTCCCCAGCATGATAATCAAGGAAAAAGATTAGCTCATTTCTATAGTTGAAGCTCATAACAAGCCCACGCTAAATGAGTTATTGATATAGACTGTTTAGAAAAAGAATGCATATCTCAAAGCTGGAGTAATAGGATTTATCTAAACGTATTGAGACAAACTCGAGCTGGTCCTTTTACAAAGAAAAATACATTTTTTAAAGCTATCAAGTTTATTGCTTGCATGATAGGCGCTTCAACTATCTATGGTACATTACGTTATGTCATATAAAAATATATCTAAAATATATTCATCCCTAATTAACAAGCCTAAGCAGAGTTATTCTGAACATTTGTTCTTGTTCGGCTCACCAAGCCTATTTCACGAGTTATTTACAAGCCAAATCATGAGCAGGTCGTATTGTTTCCCAAACCTAATTGTAGGTTCGACATGTATTGATTGGTGCAGGCGTTAAATGCCAACCATGCTAATTCGAGTCCTAAGGGCTCAATACACTTGCCAATGTGGGTTGGCTCAAAAGCATCCAAGTTGAAGAACATCACAAGTTCGATATTGGTAGTTGGGTTGTTCAAACTTGTGTCTTTAGTTACTCGTCAATTAGGACCATGGTACAAGCTTGGGACACGTTCTCTTTAAGTTGCAACATGTTCATGTGTCATTAATAGTCATTATGACCCCAATGCATTCTTTGACTGTTCATGGTTTACTTAAAATTGATGGTGACGGTTACTAATGTACTTTCCAGTGCAAAAAAGTTATTGAATCATTGGTAGACAATAGTGGTCACAATTATGTGATTTTTTTAATAATGGTAAATGTTCAAGCTTTTGGAATGGTAAAATTTCACATGCAGGTTTTGTCTGACCAAGTTAGTTTTTTTATCATAAGAAAATTCTAGTCTTTACAACTCTATTGTAATTTACATGATTGAAAATAGTATGGGCAGAGTTTAGATTTTGTCTTAGGTGGTTATTTTAGAAGTAAAGTTGTTTTTGTTACTTAATCGGATTTTAGATATTTTATTGCAATGATTCAAATTGAAATATGTTTAAATACCTTGACGAAAGGAATTAATACATTTAGTTGAATAAAAAATAATGGCTTAACCAAAGCCAAGTATGAATTATGAATTAAGAATAAAAATATTCAATCTTATTCTTCTATTGATTTTTGTAATTAAACTCATGAGTTTTTTTTTCTTTTTCTTTTTGGTTTTAAGTGTTTTATGATAGGTCTGAACCGCTGGATGTGTTTAGCATGCTCAATTTAGTGGTAATAGACTCTTGGATCATGTTTTTTTTACCAAAAAATATGTTTTTCTGAGCCAGAAAAAATTGGTACCTTCATAGCCATTGATTTTGGATCACCGGAAAAACCTGTATACAGGTCAGATTTCGACGATCCAAAAGCCGGTTCTCACTAAACAAAACCTATAGATCACATCTATAATGTTAGACTTGAGAAAAAATACTTAAAACTATAATTTTTTAATGGGCCTAACAAGATCTAACAGAAAATGAGGCGAACACACACACACACACACACACACTATATATATATATATATATATATATATATATATATATATATATATATATATATATAGAGAGAGAGAGAGAGAGAGACTACAACGTCACGGGATCTCACGAGCTCATCAAAAGTTACAAACTTGAAAAAAGAACAAGCAATCTTATGAGTTAAGCAAGATGTTCAAACTGGAGCTTGGATGGAACTCATACGACTTGTGATGACAAAGTCCTCGAGATTCTTTACATCAGCTACTACGATTTTCGATGCGCACAATGTTCTAAAAAATTCACTCAACTCAGACAATACCCCTGTATAGGTTTGTCTAACATGTCATGGAATGCCAGGGGTATCAATCGTTGCATAAAGATATGACAATCATGGCTCTTCAACCCATATAACTGTCTATCGTCAATCTTCGCAGCCCGAGCAATGTTAGAGACATATTCATCTGAAAATCTCAATTGTCTCAACCATTGACATACATGTTTTATTTGATCAGGTCCAAGCACGTACTTTGCCTTTGGTTTCAGTACTTTGCCATTATACTCTTTGAGTTCCAATTCTGGTCTTTTACATATTACTTTTAAATCCATACGGGCTTTCAGATTATCCTTCATTTTCCCTTTAACATTCATTACTGTATTGAACACATTATCAAACACATTTTTCTCCACATGCATCACATCCAAATTATGTCATATCAATAGGGCCGACCAATACGATAGTTCCCAAAAAATAGATTTCTTCGTCCAATTGCGATCCTTCCCAAATCCACGGAAGGGTGTTGGGCTGCGGGCATCTGTTAATATATCTGGAAAGTATCGCAATTTTCTTAGAATCTCTATGCCAGACAATCTTATGGATGAACCTTCCATTTCAGTTGTACTTGCTTTAAATGCATTCTTTTATCGTTGGAATGGATGGTCGCTGGGTAGAAATCGACGATGGCACTCAAACCAGCAAGGCTTCCTTCCATGCGTCAATCTAAAAGCTTTGGAATCCTCCATACAGTACGGACATAACAACCTCCCATGTGTACTCTAACCAGATAGCATATCATATGCAGGGAAGTCACTGATTGTCCATAGAACAGTGGCCTTTATGTTGAAATTTTATTTTTTGTGGGCATCATAGGTGGTAACATCATTATCCCACAGTACTTTTAGTTCATCAATCAATGACCTTAAATATACATCAAGATTTTGGCCAGGTGGGGTCGGACCAGGGATCAACAGAGACAAGAAAAGATTTGGATGTTTCATACACAAGCTTGGTGGAAGGTTGTATGGAGTTACAAATACTGGCCATCATTAGTATAGAGTTGATCTACCCCCAAATGTATTAAATTCATCTGTACATAAACCGAGTCTAACATTTCGCACTTTCATTGCGAAGTTCTGATGAGTACGATCAAAGTGCTTCCAAGCTTTAGCGTCAACAGGATGCATGATCTTGTTTTCATCGTGTCGAACTTTATTTGCATGCCATCTCATGTGTTTAGCTGTCCTTGAAGACATATACAATCGTTGCAATTCAGGAGTGATAGAAAAGTAGCAGAGCGACTTGTATGAAACTTCCTTTGATTTTGTGCTACCATTGCCTCTTGTCTTTGGCTTGAACCAAGGATGCCCACATGACGGGCATGATATGTTGTTTTCTTGCTCCTTGAAATACAACATGCAGTGATTTGGACAAGCATCAATCTTTTTGTACCTCATACCTAGAGCGTTGACCATAACTTTCGTACGATAGAAATTTTGTAGCAATTTCTCATCTTTGGGCAACATACTATTCACAATCATGCACAAACGGTCAAAACATGATTGACTCAGATTATACTCGGACTTCAAATTCATTAGTTGAAGAACTGCAGACAAGATGGTGTGACTCTCACAACCGTTCCAAAGTGGCTCGTCAGTATCTCTAAGTAAATCATAAAATCTACTAGCTGCATCGTTTGGTGATTCTTCATCTACGACAGTTCTTACATCACTAGAACTCATAGCAGAACCCAATTCTGTTCTTGCGGCATCAAATATCAAATCCATATATGGATTATCGTGCACCACATTCACCTGTGCATCAAAATTATTTCTAAATTCTTCTCAATGAAACGTCCAATTCTGATAATTACTCACAAAACTCTTCCTGTATAGGTGATATCTAACGCCATGAGGTTCTACAAATCGATTATTCTTACAAATCTTGCAGGGACACCTAATCCGACCTGTGGGATCCACTATACTGACACTTGCCGTTGCAAATTCAATAAAACTTTCAACACCATCCATATATCCATGCGATAACTCATTGTCCACTATCCTACGGTATATCCATTCATGGTTTGCAGTCATTTTCTTATGATATTACGAATAATAACCTAACCAATTAAAAGAGAACCATCAGAATGTTATGATAAAGAAAATATCAAACTTATCATGCAATATATGATGTCATACAATAACAAGAATTATGATGCATCTATTAATAACTTAATATTTTCATGTGCAAACTATTAATGCCACGATACAATCATTTAAAGCATGCTTTCATTATACAATTTCACATGGAAGTCATAATTAAATTGAAAGTAACTACATGCAAGCATGAATACAATTACATCAAACATTGCAATACATCGTAATCATTCATATCAAACAAATGACAAATATGTACCTACAACAAACACACTTCAATATTCCACTAACTACTATCATGCCTAGCATGGACTCCGTACTCCAAAAATAAGAACACTTTCATATTCATACATTAAAATCATGCTCAGCATGATCTCCGAACTCCAACAAAGCAACCCTAAATATCAACAATTAAGTGAGTGTGTGAACAATAAAGTGTTACATCTAATAAATTAAATAACATGTGATACACTTGCATCACTTACTCACCACGGGTATTTACCCGATTTGCATTGTTTTTGTCACGTACTTACCACGGGTGGCTGAGCACAAGCTGGTTCCGTTGAGAAATCTGCACAAAAAAATATTGTTTTAAAATGAAGTCACAAAAAAAAAACCCGAGGCAAATGAAAACATTTTGCATAGGCCTTAAGAAGCTCAGTACCCAATGACCAATCGAAAACCGCAGGGGGTCGGCCCCCTGCCTGTTCCGGCAGGGGGTTAACCCCTTGCTGGAAAGGGGGTTGACCCCCTGTCGGAATAGGCAGGGGGTTAACCCTTTGCCGGAAAGGCAGAGGGTCGACCCCCTGCCGAAAAATGCAATACAACTGAACCCCTTAATACCTGTCTCCGGGCGGCGGTGAACGGCGGGGCCGGCGGACGGTGGGGCCAGCGAACGAAGGGAGCGGTGGGAGCGGGCAAACGGTGGGAGCGGGCAAACGGCGGGAGCGGGCGAACGACGAACGGCGGGAGCGGGCGAAAGAAGAAAAGGAAAAGGATTCTGGGATTAGGTATATCGAAAATTAGCGACGGATTAATTCCGTCGCTAAGCCGTTGTAAATCAAATTCATGGACATAGCGACAGAATATATTCCGTCGTTAAATAGCGGCGGAAAAGTTTTTGTCGCAAAAAAAAGTCGCTAAATAGCCAGACATAGCGACAAAATATTCCCTCGCAAAATCCGTCGCTAATTAGCGATGGATTTTGCGAAAGGATATATTATGTCGATATTTTCGTAAATTTTATTTATTATAGCGACGGATGTGTTTCTCTCGTTAATCCGTCGCTAACTAGCGACGAAATTATTCTGTCGCTAATCACCTATTTTCTTGTAGTGTTTGGTGTGCATGTTCCTTTCATTGCCTTCTTTTAAATGATGTAGGATGTGAAGTGCTTCACATTCTCTCTTATTGGCTTGCATTTCAAGATCAAGTCCATCACGGTCATTCTACAAGTGAGTTTTTTAAAGTGGTTTGGTTTCTCAGTCTGCTTGATTGGATTTCATAACTATCCCTATGTTTCTCTATCTTTGCTTCTTGTTCGGCCTCTATTCTAGACTCCATTAGTTAGTTGATTTACTTGTAAAACTTTTAAAAAATATACATGAGACTCTATTGAGTTAATTTACTTGTAGAAATCTGAAAAATCAAATCTGATGGTCGCATAATGGAGTTGCAGCATATTAACCCAAGGACTAAGTACCTACATTTTCATAACTTTGTATGGAAGTGAGAGAGAGAGAGATGTAAATCGGTTGCCCGATTTATGAGAAAATCTAGGTAACTACGAGATTATCTAGAAAAAAACAAGAAAATACAGTAAATAAAAGAAACTAAAAATTAACTGGAAATTAAGGAAAGAAAATAAACTGATTTCATATCCAAGTCTGCATAAACATCTAAATTTTTCATCGTTTGATAGATGAGAATTCCTAATCACAATCAAAATAAATTACCTAATTGATATATTCTAATTAAGATAAGTTCCTATCTTAATTAACTTTCTAATTAAATATGGATTTCATATAGATCCAATATCCAAAATACAATCTAAAAAATTCAAAACATGAAAAAAAGGAATCCAAAATGAACCCTTGGACCTGATGTTTTTATTCCTACATAACACACACACACACACACACACACACACACACACACATATATATATATATATATATATATAGAGAGAGAGAGAGAGAGAGAGAGAGAGATGAACATATTAGGCCTCATTTCTCGTTATGCCCCATTCTGTCTCATAGGTTTTAAGTGTTTTATGATAGGTCTGAACGGTTGGAGTGTTTAGCATGCTCAATTTAGTGGTAATAGACTCTTGGATCATGTTTTTTTTTACCAAAAAATATGTTTGAAAAATTGGTACCTTCATAGCTGATTTTGGATCACCGGGGAAACCTGTATACAGGTCAGATTTCAACGATCCAAAAGCCGGTTCTCACTAAACAAAACCTATAGATCACATCTATAATGTTAGACTTGAACAAAAATACTTAAAACTATAATTTTTGAATGGGCCTAACAAGATCTAACAGAAAATGAGGCGAACGCATTACTCTCACTCTCTCTCTCTCTCTCACTCTCTCTCACTCTCTCTCTCTCTCTCTAGATAGATAGATAGATAGATAGATAGATAGATAGAGAGAGAGAGAGACTACAACCTCACGGGATCTCACGAGCTCATCAAAAGTTACAAACTTGAAAAAAGAACAAGCAATCTTATGAGCTAAGCGAGATGTTCAAACTGGAGCTTGGATGGAACTCATACGACTTGTGAGCTAAACAAGACATGAATTCGTGATCTTGAGCTCAAACCGAGCGCAGCCGGCTGGTTATGTCAAATGAGCTATTCGTGTGACAAGCTCGAACAACTTGCATTCACGGCATGGTGAGCAGACCTAGGTTTATGATTGGCAAGAGCAAGCATGGCTCTACTATATACTTGTCGAGTCGAGTCTGAATCCATTGTTTGGTTCATTTACCAGTGTGGATCTGAAATTTGATGCAAAGTTGAATTTTGAAATATTTGGATTCTAAATTTCAAAAGAAGGCGAGATTCCCGTGTGCAAGCCATGCGTCTTCGCTCTGTTGAGAAGGAATCAACCTAGTCAGTTACTCTTGTTCTTCCATTTTAGCTTTGGCATGCAGCAAGACGTAACACGTTATAAAAAAAATTTGAGTTCGATGGTGTAGAGACATTACCAAAGCTCGAAAAAGATCCAAAAAAGAACAAATATCCAAACCATTACGAAAATCCACACTTTCCTAATTCATGTTAGTGTGATCTCTGGCCAGAATTTATCTCTGGTATTTTGGCCTCGGATGGTGGTCAATCTTTGTGTAGGCGAACTTGCAACGCATCTGGGGAGTTATCTATAGCCTCAATGTATTTATCTTTGCTTGCCCCTAACGAAGATCCATTGCCTGTTGAATGCATTTGGGCTTCTGGATCGGCTATGGAGACATCCTCACACCTCTAAAATAACACGATATTTTAGGTCACCATTTTAAAAGTCTAAATATTGTGACTTAATTATGAAAATGTCATTTTTTTCTTAAAATTAAATATCATCATAGTATTTTGATATTATGTTTTTATTAACTATTTTTTTCTAATTTAGGTAAATGTATTTTCGTTTTTATTTCTACTTACAACTTTTTGTATTTTATATATTTTTTTATTTTGCTAATATGAAAATTTTCAATTCTTGATAAGTTGGCAGCAATTATTTCGTTGTTTTAAATATTATCACTATGAATATACCCATATTCTATGTCATGTGCTTAAGACTTGTATTCTAAAGCATCCTTCGAAGAAACACTTTCCAAGTATCTCTTCAAGGAATGAGTAATGTTACTGTGCTCCCATAGTACCTACTCCCACAAACTAGAAATCATGGTTGTAGGTTGCATCTTCTCAATCAAACCCTATGGATGTACTCAGCATAGTTTAGTTGATAGAAATCGTGCTTTGGATCATGTTTTTTAACATAAAAATAAGATTTTTTAAGTCATGAAATTTTGATACATTCTGAGCCATTGATTTTTAAAGGTCTTAAAAAAATACACATGTATGCTATAATCACATAATCCAAAACTTGTTTTCTACTAAATAATGCTTATAGATCATATCTATAGGGTCAGATTAACAACAAAAAATTCAAGAAATTTGAAAATCTAAAGCTTCAATTAAATATTTGCAAAATCATATTTATAGTGAAAATCCAGATAATTTTGTTGAAGTTATGATTCAAGGAGGTGGCAGCCATGCACACAAAGACGATTTTTCCAGGGATATTTTTTTTAGGGCAATAGCACATAAAGGCATTAATTTCAAATATTTGCAAAATCATATTTCCAGTAAAAATGCTGGTAATTTTGTTAAAGTTACGATTTCTTGACTAAATATACAAAAGAGGATATGAAATCACCCATTGACTTTGATTTGTACTAGAGTAAATCGTTTTTTCTCTATGGAAACCCTCGGTAAAACCCTTGAGGTCCCCCTACCCACAGGGGAGTACACCCAGCTTAGACCTTGCGGTAAAGGATGCCACCCACCCATGGGATTTGAACTTGTGATGTCCTGTCAGCTTGGTGGCATTTACAAGCCCCCATATGTAAACAGGAACGCCGAAACAAAAACAAAAATGTAAAGACCATTTTAAGATTTTAAAGTACATTTGTTGACTTCTATTTATAATGATGGTATTATGAAATAATGTTTAGTAGTTATATCAGCATATTGTAACAATTTAGGATTAGTTAATTGATCAAAACAAACTATTTAGCCAAATATAATTAATCAATGGCTAAGGAAAGAGTCAATCAACAAAAAAAAGTATAGCTTGGTGTCATTTTTTGACTCAACAATAAGAGAAAAATGAAGTTTTTAAAAAATAAAATTCAGCCAATCCTTTTACATTATTCAAAAGAATAAAAAATCTAATCGATATGGTTCTTTATATAGTTAGCTGGAAGCAAATTTGTAGATTGTCGATGATTCATTGTAATTCATCATTTTTTATGTTAATTTATTAGATATTGTAAGCATTCTCACTTCACTATAAATATTTTGTTTATTTACAAAAACGTGCCAAAAATTTATATTTCAAATCCATGGCCTAAAAAGTTGGTAATTCGAACGCACACCTCATTTATTTTATGGTTAACCAAAAACATACTTGTAGTTAGTTCTCAGAGTTGGCCTTTCCTATTTTCATTCAAATTCATGACAGTTTTTTTACTAATTTACTTTGATGGGAACTCTGCTTTTCTTTCATTCATGCATTATCTAAATGGACATACTTTTAAACAAAATGTCATGAAAAAAGGTACTGATTTTAGCTTCACATGGTCCATCTAATCAGAATAAAAACAATGCATAAATGACCTTTTCTTTCACTCATTCACAATTGTTAATTTAATTAGTGATTGCCGAGCACTAATATGGTATCACTTTAAGATAAACATATATCAATGCAATCAACAATTACAGTGTGTAGGTTTGACAGAAAATGTTATTTGCACGAGGACAATAATAAGATATGCTGCCAACATGAACAGACATTTTCTAGTAGGACGACCATAAGTGATAAGATATGCTGCCAACATGAACAGACATTTAGCTGTCTCTTACTGAATATTGACCATGACTATAAAATTGGCCACTAACGATAAAATCTAAATAAAAGATCAGAACCCATAATTCTGTAATTTACATAGCTTTTGGCTGGTAGCTAAATATAGGGATGTCATAGTCTATTCAAAGAACTTGCAGAAATATCTTATACTCTGAATAATAGAAAAGATGTACAAATTTGACTTCTAATGCGTATCACTTGATTTCTAGAATGTGCTGTTAGTAAAAGTACGTGATATATGTCTTTATCATCAAACAAAACAAAACATGAGGTGGGTATCACTCGCCACATGGCTAAAGCAGCATACGTCTTGGAGTACAATAGAGTGACTAAGGAGTTTTGGTGGTTTAAGGGTGGCCACATGGCAGGGCATCATCCTCTCTCAAACTGCACCACCTGAACCAGGTTTCTCATCATTGAAAATTTACAAAAAGAAAAAAAAAATACATGATAATTCTGGTTGAACATTATGCTTAGGAATGTAAACAGTTCGGATTCCGATTGGATGCTACGGATACCATGGCTAAACGGGTTCTAATTCGGATGATGACATCTGCATACTAGATCAGCTTTTTTTTTACATGTAAACAGATTTGGATATCCGTCGAATTCAGATATTTCTTGGATTCAGCAGTAATATTGTTTTAGCCTACCAAATGCAACTAAATGAAATCAATTTCAGTCGGATATTGGATAAAATCCAGTTCATTGACATCTTCAGCATTTCAGCTGAGATGAATACCAAAACTTCTACCCGATCACTACCAAGAGATTGGTTAATTAGTAACTGATCTTGGATATCAAACCCATCAGGGTGCACTCGAACACGCCGGTTCAAGAAAAGGGAAGCTCAAACCTGAGACATATATAATTTAAAGATAATATAAGAATGCCAACATCCCAAAGAGACCAATACGAAGAAGTTGGTTAGGCAAGGGATCGGCTACCTGATTTAGCCATACCCATCCAGCTATAACTAGGGGGGTGTCAATGGGTCGGCTTTGATTGGAACCCAGGTGGAACCAGACTTTAATCAGATTTTCGGGTATGGTATTGGGTCTGGACCCAGTTCAAATCGAGTTCACTATAAGAAAAACTATACCCGGACCCGATAAGAACTACATGTATCAACCCAGTAAAACCATATTTTTTATTATTTTTACATTGAAAATTTGCAGGTTTTAATCAGAACTCCAATTGGATCTAGATCTGGTATATACCCAGGTCCATGTACTAATCGGACCTTTAAGTCCAGACCCGGATCTTAATCGGGTCATCTTATTTATCACCATACCTGAACCTTATAGGCTTTGGTTCAGGTGGGATCAGGGTAAACCAGGCCCGTTGACACCACTAGTTATAAC
Source organism: Nuphar pumila (assembly GCF_984573655.1). NCBI lineage: Eukaryota > Viridiplantae > Streptophyta > Magnoliopsida > Nymphaeales > Nymphaeaceae > Nuphar > Nuphar pumila. Next base: position 73,737,727 of record NC_143263.1, on the reverse strand, counting down.
CCACCCAAATAGCATATAGTTGGTTTTGTGTTGGGATCCATATTATGTTGGTTTAACAAAATAGATGCCCATCGGAGACTCATCAATAGAATTAAAACATATTTTTTATTAAAAAATATACTGAATACTTAGGATAGAGCATGGGGACCCACCCCACATATAATCCTATACATCCAACAAACGATAAGGATTAGTCCACATTCTCACTTGCATGTGGATTGATCATAGCTGTCCAGACGCATCAGTTGGACGGCTAGGATCAACATAGGATCCTTTTGTATCATAATCCATTTTGGGTTAGATAGACGACTTCCAGAAATTTCTCAAATAATCATCGGAGACTCGGAGTTGGCTTTTCTTCACCAACTCTTGAAAATGACAATTTTAGCTCTTTCTTTTCATTAAATGATCAATGAGTCATTAATGTGAAGGACAGATGCAGTGCAGGAGGATAAAGTGTAATTTCACATTGGAAACTGACAATTTCCGAACTAAGCCAGTCGATTTCTAAAACAATGAGGTGTAGCTAAGGGTGTCAACGGGCCTGGTTTACCCGGACCAAACCCTATAGGGTCCGGGTATGGTGACAAATAAAAAGGCCAGTCAAGTTCGGACCCGAAGGTCCGATTAATACATGGATCCGGGTATAGTTTGTAAAATTTTGTACCAGACCAGGGCCTGACCCGAGTTTTGATTATGACCCACAAATTTTCATTGTAAAAATGATACAAAAATATTATTTTACCAGTATGGTCCGGGTCTGGTTCATGTAGTTCTTATCGGGTCCGGGTATGGTTTCTCTTATAGTAGACCCGATTAGACCCGGGTTCAGACCTGATACCATACCTAAAAATCTGATCCATGTCTGGTTCCACCTAAGTCTGAACCAAACCCGACCCGTTGACACCCCTAGGTGTAGGTATTGGAGCTACTTTATCAACTCAAAACCGTTGAGACGAAATAGCTTGAAAATTGGGTTAGTGTTTCACGCACTTGGGGAAGCATTTTCTCTTCCTGGGAAGAATGGAGCACATGTAAGAAAGAGAAACCCGACTTAAGTTGGCATTGTTTGGATGACACTTAGTTGAAGCTAATCTAATATAGTTGTGAAGTGTAGTTTTTGCCTTAACCCACATCAATTTTGCAAGTCAAGCTGTCTTCTCAAAGATATTGAACTTCAAAACTTATGTTGTGGGGAATTGGGGATACTCCAAACATAGCATTGAGACACATTCAAACATGCAAACATTCAAAGAGGAATTGGTAGATCCTAACCAATCTAATCTCTTAACTGCGCTAATTGGTTCCAAAAAGCATAATTGCAGGTACTTTTTGCTGAATTTAAGCTGTCAAGATTTATTATTATTTTTTATTTGCTTATCAAAGATATGATATATTCTCTAAAAAAAATCAAAGATATGATCTAAATCAATTTAATTAATTTCAGGAAAAAACTCGAGTTTTTATCATAAAAATTTAGCTCAATATGAGCTGTAGATTTTTTACCATTCTAAAGCACCTTTAAACTTAAGAACACCTGATCTTTTACATCTCCTTTTAACTTACAAATAATAAAAAAGGAAAAAAAAAAACACATCCACAAGTCTTTTTTTTAGAGAGTGACATTAAGCAAGAACTTGCAATATGCGCATGGGAACAGATTAAGAGAGATTACTGAGCTACTAATTATTGTAGCGGACGTTTGCATGAATTACGTAAAGAAAACCATTGTCCGAACCCCCACAAGTATGTCACAGTGACATGCCATTTATTAGTATGGGACACGAGTTGGACACGCTATGACACGCTGACAGTACTCTGGAATGCATAAACAATAATTTAATTTTTTATTAATATTTAAGGACTTTTTTTATATATTAAAATATCAAAAGATTTTTTTTATCGATTAGTCAAAATAAGTTTTTTATTGATTAAAAGATTAAAAAAACTGCTTCTTACTGTTCTTTTTCTTCAAAAATTCTTTGCACTCACACGTGGAACTCATGACGTGTCGTACCCATAACTCTGTGACATAGCCTGCAACCATGGCATGGGCCATAAGCATCGCATGTGCACCATGAGTACACAAGGCATGCACCACATCCAAGTAGGGGTGTCAACTGGTCGGATCTGGTTTGGACGCAAGTCAGCCTGAATTCAGATCTGACTTTGAGGTGCTAATACTGGGTTTGAACCCAGGTTTGATCGGGTCTGTCAATGTCATAAAAGAAATCATACTCGGGTCGTACAAGAATTATATAACCAAACCCGGTTCATACCGGATAAAAATAATTAATATGGTTTATTTTTTAATACTGAAAAAACACTGGCCTTAATCCGAACTTGGGCTGAACCAAGGTCTGGTATAAAATTTCATAAGCTATATCCGGCTCCAAATATTAATCGAACCTTTTGGATCCAACCGGTTTCCAATTCAACCCCTCTTTATCACCAAACCCTAACCCTAGAGGGTTTGATACGGGTCACGTCCGAGTCAAACCAGTTGACACCCTTACATCCAAACATGCTTTGCACGTGGCATGCATGTGGCACGTAGCACCTCATCTGCTCAAAAGGTTGAGATTGCGTGTACGGTTCAAAATGTGTCACGGACCAACGATCCCTTTTCCCAACGCCAAGCAAACAGATATCTTTTGCATTATGAATTTCTTCAGATCCGTTGCTTGTGAGAAGCAGATAATATATCGTTCAAAGGGGTAAAAACAAAGTACTGATATTTTGGGAAAATAGACCAAATAGTCTTTCGCCACCATTGCTTCAGCTTATTAGTTACAAATGAAAAATGTGATATTTTCAAGGTTTGTCACAAAAGGTAAAAGACAATGATTTGCATGTGGACAACCACAATTGGGTTTGAAATGAAGAATGTTCTCAAGGACTAAATAATAAACTCAAATGACAGAATTACTCTGAACATTTTTTTTTTAATACAGGAAAGCTGGGGTTAGGCAGACCCATACACGGTTTACAATTGTACCATTGTGTTTTGAACTTGCGACGTCCCAAACACAAGGTGACGTGCACTAACTGCTCCAACTAGAGAAGCGGAGCCCAGTTGTGAGAAAATCGGCACACAAGAGAAGAGAAAGGATTGAGGAAAACTTGCTTCTCTATCTTATTATTCAGCATATACATACAGGTATTTATACATGAGAAGAACAGAAAAAACTAAAACACCTATGTACAATGTTTATCTAAAACACTACAAGGTTATCTAAAATACTTTAATGCTATAAAAAAAATAGAGCTCTAATCAGATGAGAGTTCTGATAATCCTGAGATGTTGGACCGGATGAAAGTTATTAACACACCCCTCAAACCAGTGCGTGGAGATTGCACACACTGAGTTTGTCGAGAAGATAGAAAAATGATTCTTTTCTTAATGCCTTGGTAAAGAGGTCTGCCACCTGATCTTGATCTTGACTGTGAAGGTAACATGTCCGAATAATTCCTTGTGCCAACTTTTCTCGCACAACATGACAGTCAATGTCTATGTGTTTAGTGCGCTCATAAAATACCAGATTTGCAGCGATATGCAAAGCCGCTTGATTATCACATAATATAGTGAATGGTTGTGTGTGCTCAACACATAAGTCAGTTAATAATAACTTAAGCCATATAACCTCACATACATCATTCGCCATAGCTTGTTTCTCTGACTCGACTGACGAACGAGAAATCATGGTTTGCTTCTTTGTTTTCCAGGAGATAAGAGAAGGGCTCAAAAATATGCAGTACCCGATTACAGAGCGTCGTGTTTGAGGACATGCTACCCAATCTGAATCACAGAATGCGGTAAGGTGGAGAGGATTGTTGTTTTGCAGCAATATTCCTTGTTCAGGTTGTAACTTCAAATATCGAACTACTCGAAGAGCAGCTTGAAAGTGTGGGAGTTGAGGTTGCTGCATGAACCGACTCAAGACATGCACTACAAATTAGATGTTCGATCGTGTAACTCTTAAATATATTTATCGTCCAACCAGACGACGATTGTGATGAGGATCATGTACAAGGGCTCCTTGTTCTAAACTTAGTCCATGTTTTTGCTTTATAGGAAAGAAAACCAGTTTGGCACCTAAAAGGCCCATCTCAGTTATGATATCTAAGGCATACTTATGCTAGGATAAATAGATTCCTTTACTTGAGCGAGCGACCTCAATGCCCAAAAAATACTTAAGAACACCTAAATCTTTCAAGTGAAATAACTGTGAGAGATGCAACTTCAGCTTATCAATTTTTTCTGGATTGTTGTCTTCAATGACTAGATCATCAACGTAGATTAAAACTGTTACAAAGATATGGCATTGGATATAAGTAAATAGGGAGTGATCTGCATGAGACTGTTTGAACCCAAAACTTTCAAGAGCATTAGAGAGTTTGTGGTACCAGTTCTGCGTTGATTGTTTCAAACCATATAAGGATTTTTGTAGTTTACACACACGATTCTTCCCTTGTTGGGCATATCCCGGAGGGATCTCCATATAGACCTCTTCTTGCAAATCTCCACGAAGAAACATGTTTTGAATATCCATTTGACAAAGTACCCAATTGCAAACAGCCGCAATAGCAAGTAAAGTTCTTACCATGACCATCTTCGCAATCGGGGCAAAAGTCTCACTATAGTCGATGCTTTCTTGTTGTGAGTATCCTTTGGCGACCAGTTGTGCCTTATACTGTTCAATCGACCCCTTAGATTTATCTTTCACTTTATATACCTACTTACAACCGATAGGTTTCACATTGTCAAGTAAAGTGGTGATGGTCCAAGTATTATTCTCTTGCAAAACATATATTTCCGAGTGCATAGCATCCTGCCAAACTTTATACTGAACCACTTCTTGAAATGAATCAGGTTCATGAGTAGAAGCAACAAAGGGTAGAAAAGAAGAATGTTTACTTGAGATTTTTTTAAAGGAGACAAACATTGACAATGGAAACTAAGTGCTTAACGTGGACCCTTGAATGGAAGACGTGTTCGGACTTGGTGAAGAAATCAATGAGAAGTAGAATTCCTTTAACCACGTATTGAGTTTTCTTAAACGAATTGATCTTCTAAGGCCTCTCTCGAGAGGAGGTACTAAAGATGTGGGTTCAACGTTATTAAAATTTTCATTCACGATTTTTTATTGAAGCTCCATGAAAGAATTCAGAGTTTCATGGGTTGGTACTTCAAGTATTGAGTCCTGTAATGGATGTGATATGGTAACGGTTCCTTGGTCTTTGACATGATCTATAGGCTTAGGTAACATAGTTTCATCCTCATTTTCTTCAATAGATTTATAACAACAACAACAACAACAACAACTATGCCTTCATCCCAAAACAATTGGGGTCGGCGATATGAACCAACAAAGAAAATTATTATGGGTCTTCCACATGAATCCTTCTCCTCCATTCATTTTTATCCAATGCCATGTCCTCGGTGAGGTTCAAAGCATTCATATCCTTTCTTATCACCTCCATCCATGTCTTCCTAGGCCTACCCCAACCTCTTTTAACTAATATATTTTCCCATTTCTCCATCCTTCTAACTGGAGCATCATTAGGCCTTCGTCGAATATGTCCAAACCACCGTAAACGATTCTCTCTCATCTTATTTTCAATGGGTGCAACGCCTACCTTCTTACGTATCTCCTCGTTCTGAATCTTATCTTTTATTGTATTTCCACACATCCATCTCAGCATACGCATCTCAGCTACACTCATTTTTTGAATATGATGTCTCTTGGCAGCCCAACATTCCGTACTATATAGTAAAGCGGGCCTAATAGTCGTCCTATAAAACTTTCCCTTCAACCGCAATGGCATTCTACGAACGCACAACACTCCAGTTGCACTCTTCCATTTCATCCACCCAACCTTTATCCTATGATTTACATCTCCATCAATTTCTCCATACTTGTGAATGATAGATCCCAAATATTTGAAAGAATCATCCACCGGTATTTCATGCTCACCAAGCTTCACTACACTCCCATCACTACTTCGTTGCTTACTAAATCGACATTCCATGTATTCTGTCTTACTCTTACTCAACTTAAAACCTCTTGCTTCCAATGTCTGTCTCCATAATTCTAACTTAGCATTAACCCCAGCTCTAGACTCATCAATCAAAACAATATCATTAGCAAACAACATACACCACAACACATTTTCTTGAATTGATCTAGTAAGCACATTCTCTTCAATAGATTTATAACGAAATACATTTTTATGAAAGAACACATCTCTACTGATAAAGCTTTGATGATTTTCTAAATCGTACATTTTATATGCCTTTTGCACTTCTGAATACCCAAGAAATACATAACGTCGGGCTTTCGAGTCAAATTTGATTTTATTTTGGCCTGTGTCGGTTGCATAACATAATAAACCAAACACATGAAGTTGTTTATAATTTGGTCATTTATGAAGCAGTTTTTCAAAAGGAGTTTTTTTCTCGAGTTTAGGTATTGATGTTTGATTGATTAGATAAACTGCGGCTAGAACACACTCGCCCCAAAACCGTATAGGTAAGTTTGATTGAAAATGGAGAGCCCGAGCTACTTCAAGAAGGTGTCGATGTTTACGTTCAACTACCCCATTTGGTTGGAGAGTATAAACGTAGCTATGTTGATGTACCACACTATTGTTTTAAAAAAAATCTTAAATCTCATGTAAAAATAATTCAGACCCATTATCGGAATGAAAGATCTTGATTTGTTTACGAAATTCGGTCTTGACAAGATTAAAAAAATCTTTTATAATGGCAAAAGTTTCATACTTATGTCTCATAAGAAAAACCTAGGTTGTTCTTGTAAAATCATCCACTATACTTAAAAATTAGTGTGCACCATAAAAAAGTGGACTTTGAATAGGGTCCCCATATATCACAATGAATCATATCAAAAGCATTTTCTGTATTAATCTCACTCAAAGAAAACTTCAATCTAGTTTGTTTGGCTTCATGACAGGTATCACAATAATGAGATTCATCAAATTCTAAAGCTAAATTCAAATGTGATTTTACTAATTTCATTTTTGAAGGTGAAGGATGTCCAAATCGTCTATGCCATAGTTCATGATCAGTTCTGGTGGTAAGACAGACTTGGATATTATTGTTTGGTTGTAAGAAGTACAACCCGTTTCTTTCTTCACATTGTCTAATCATCATCTTCGATTTCATGTCCTGAATAACACAAGAATTAGGATAGAAAGTTATTGAATAATTTAGAGATTTAGTCAATTGACTTACTGACAGTAGATTCATTTTGATTGAAGGAATACAGAAAACATGATCCATGTAAAACTGGGAAAGAGAAATTGACCCTTGATGTGACACAAAAATATGTTTACCATTATGTAGTGAGACAAGTATATTGCACGGAACCAGATTGTGAAAATCAGAGAATTTGGTTCCCATATGTTGACTAGCACCAGAGTCAATTACCCAAACGTAATTAGAGAAAGCTGTGAGAGGAAAAGTCATACCTGCAAAGTTGATCGACGTGAGCTAGTTTTTTACAAGTGATAGGATTTTATGATACTTGTCCACAGTGAATGCAGAAGTAATATTACTTAACCCATCACCCTTACCAGTAACATTATGCATATTCGTTGAAGTGAGCTGGAGATCATTGCAAAAAGATGCAGCAGTAGTGTTGTGTTTAAAATTCAAGTCATATAGCCGATGGCCTGGAGGATCGATAGCCTATCAGCTTGAAACACTTTTATTTAAGGTGACTGACACCATTGCAATAACTACATATGGGTCGATTTTGCCGGCTACCTCTGAATTTTTGAAATTGGGTTGCCGGTTCTTGTCTGACCCCATTTGATAGTTCACGGATGGAGTTATTTCTATAGGGTACAACTAAGGCCGTACCTGTCTGGCCATTAATCGGCATCGTGAACCTGACTTCACGTTGTTTTTCTTCTTGAAGCACCAGTGCGTATACCTTAGTCACATTGGGTAAGGGTTCGAGTAAAAGAATATGCTCTCTTATTTCATTATAGGAATCATTTTGTCCCATCAAGAATTGAATAACCCTTTCCCTTTGTAACTGATCAAAAAATATTTTCATTGAGCTACATTTGCACGTTGGCACTTGGGAGTACGAACTCAGTTCGTCCCATAGAGATTTTATTTTGGTGAAATAACTAGCAACTAACATGGTTCTTGTTGCAAGCGACAAATAGAGCTTTGGATCTGATAGATCCATGGTGCCAGACTTTGAGTGTACCTTTTCTGTAGATCTTTCCACTCCTTGTGAGCCATGGTGGAGTAGATTACACTATTGACAATCTCTTTACTTACCGAATTCAAAATCCAGGATAATATCATGTTATTACAGCGGACCCAAGACGGGTGATCGACTGTTCCTTAGAGCCATCAATAAAACCAAGTTTATTTTTTTGCACTAAGAGCCATAATCATGGCTCTACTCCAAGTGTCATAATTATCCCCGGCCAACTATTAGGAGACCAGAACGTTGTTGGGGGTTATCAGAGCGATGAGTGAAGAAATGATTAGAAGCATCTTGACCTGATTCTGTCTTGAGAAACATATCTTTCGAACTTCCTTCTTCTTGCGCCATTGACATAATGAAAAAAAAAAACTCAGCCTTGATAATGTCGCTCCTCACGACAATGAGACTGAAGCAACAAGGATAGTGAGCAATGTAGGAAGCACCAATGCTGGAACCGGATCAGCTTGAATACTCTGGGGCTGATGAAGAACAATGGCACACGACCTTCACTACTGTCCAGGTATCTAAAGTGAACTTGGCGGAGTTTTGAAGAACCATAACCAATTTGTGCAAACACAACGCAAGCATTCAGCATTAGCGAATAGAAACCGATTTTGCTTGAAAGGCACACGTTGGTTCAGGCTAGCAGCAACACAGGGAGAACAATAAAAAGTGGTCCTTGAGGGTTGAATCTGACTTAGAGCTAGATCAACAAGGGAAGATCCGGTAAGAAAGCAATGAAATTGTGCCTAGGTCTTCAATGACAGCTGTATGGGAACAGGATCCACACTCTGATACCATGAGAAAACTGGCACACGGAGAAGATAAATGATTGAGGAAAACTTGCTTCTCTATCTCATATACATACATGTATTTATACATGAGGAGAACAGAAAAAACTAAAACAGGTATGTGCAATACCGGTTTATCTAAAACACTACAAGGTTATCTAAAACACTTTAATGCTATAAAAAACCTAATCTCTAATCAGATGAGAGTTCTGGTAATCCTGAGATGTCCTACCAAATGAGAGTACTTAACACGTTGGTAACTTTTTTTTTTTGAAAAAAAGAAAAATAGCATTAAGTTAAAGTAAAAAGTAACATTTTTTTACTCGAAGAAACCATCACAGAATCATACACCTAGCCGTGCTGACTCTATTTTCGGTATTTACGGTAGCTGTCCTAGCAGCGTAAAACTCCGAGGGCTTACTTTCAAATAAGCCTTGCAAGGTTGTGATTCTTGATCACAAGATTACATCACAAGGTTATCGATACGTCTCAATGAGGCATGAATTTGTGATGCAAGTCCGTATGATTCTTGAAAATAGAACTTTTTATGAGTTCTTTCATTTCGTCAGTTCTTATTGTGGGGCACAGATTTTTTTTTCTTGTTGAAGTACAATAAAAACCACTAAAAAACTATTACAAGGTTTTAAAACAATGTTCACACTTGTCCGGGTTGTGTTTGCCTATCTGATTCGCACCCACCTAGACATGGACCCTAAGTACCGTGTCACTGTGACATGGCTTAAAGGTGACAGCATAGAGCGGTCACCATGTAGTGTCCTTCTGGCAGAAAATCTGCCCCGAGGGATGCCAATGGGGTTAATGTGGAGAAACCCCATTCTGGTGAACTTTAGGCCTGCAGCTTCTTTCCACGCCTTGAGCCTCTCTCTTAATGGGCCCGTCCGCACACAGGACAAAATAGCACCGTCTAGGGCATGTTTGCTTTGGTCAAGGTGAGAACGAACAATCACAGTGTACTTGTGATTCTTGATCACAAGATCAATTTTACAACCGACTTTAGCGACACTCAAGGCAAAAACAGCCACACTTTATAATTTTTTGATGTTTCACCAATTTTGAGAAAGTATAGCGATTGTGATTTATACATAATCTTGAGAAAATCCAAAGATGGCAAGGTATTGCAAAGGTGTTTTTAAACAAAAAGTAAAGGTATGAAGGAAAAATGTATTATTTTTAGACTAAGAGTTTCTCTAAAAAGTATAATTTTGATAAAAGAAACATTTCTTCAAGGAGGTAAACTAAGGATTTACACTCTACATCACCCATCTCACTACTACAACCATCACCACCACCACCACCACCACCATAACCTCCACATCTCACCACCACCGCCATGACATCCGACGATGACAATGCTGTAGAAACTCTGGGTGGTGCAGAGGCTCGAGCCGGCCGAGATGCTCGATTGCCTCCGGGTGCTCTATTTTCACATTGGATCATAGATCCCGTCCGTCAACCTTCTGAGCAACAGTGTGAGCGAGGCTGCACAGATCTACTGTGAGCTAGTCAGCCTCGGTGAATGGGTGAAGGTGCTGGACATTGACGGTGGACTTGGAATTGACTATGATGGCTCGCTGTCAAAGACGTCAGACTTCCGTCGGATGCAACCCCGAGGAATATGCGGCCGTCCAGTACGCTTGCCACAGTAAGTTAGTCAAGCACCCGTTGCCCTGCACACAAACAAGTGAAATTTAGAAAAATTATCTTATCAAATCTTGATAGGTAATTTTTTTTTTCTTACGAAAAATTTTCTTGTTCCCAAACGTACCCTTAGATTCTAGAGAACGTCGGTGAAACTGTTTCATGATCATGAGCGGAAGCAAAAGAATTGAGTGGGGACTATTGCTCAAGGTATGAAAAAGGGCCGTGCTAGCATCTTGTACTTTATTGGGAAGTACTAAAGAAGGGTGGGTAGACTGGATGCAGTACTAGTTCTCAGTCAAAAAGTAGCCACTTTGATAAATCAAATGGATGGTTATGTTGCACGGATCTCAAGTTGTCCCTTAGCTTCACTATCAATAAAACAAAAATATTACTGTGCTAAATTAATCTCTCAAACACTCTACCATTGCACCAAGCAATGCAAGGATACACATTAGCTACAATCGCGACGATTAACTAACAATCATCAAGCCTAATGATGCAAAACCATGTTAAAAATAGCAGTAAGAAAAGCTCATCTGCATCCTCTCAAATGAATTTCAAACTGGATTTTTCACCGAAAAAGCAAAAGGAAAAATGAGATTGATTGCCGGAGACAAGCACTGGGCATAATAACCAGCATGGCAAAACGAGGGCCAAAATCGTGCAGAAATTTGACATGAAGGGTACTTTAATAATTCAGCTAAAAAAAGTAACGTCCCAGCCTTCCGCGAATAGGAAGTCGGTTACACAAACCATCGAGCCCCACATTAACCGCTTACACAATACCCTAAAATATTCCCAATTATTACGCATATGCCCCTTCCCTTACAAAACGGCACTCGCTATCTAATGTTAGGATTAGGAACCCGTTAATGATGTTCCGTCAACAAAAGCAAGAAAAAAGGCCGAAAACATCAAATAATAGATTACAGAAAAGGTTAGGTGTTCGAATGTAATTACGGAAAGATTAAGCTTTTTTTATTTCCTCAATATGGATGGGCGGGTTTCTGTAATTTTACATAAAACGAGACAATTTTACCGCGTCACGGGGAATTAGCCCCGTTCTTCTTTCCCGACCCCCCCAGCACGTGACACGGCAAAACTCTGGAAGTCCTGTAGACGTGGCAGCGGATTATATCGCCACGTGAGCGTCAATTTCGACTGTCGCACGTGCCAATGCCCGCCTCCCCCCCGTCGAGATAAAAAACTCACGAGCTCGTCGCCTCCCAACTCAGCTTGCCATTCGTTGCGTACGCGCCTTCTCCTCTCAAGTCTTATCCGATCTCGAGCCCGAAGGCATTGAGTTGGAATCCCGGTAACTTCCATTCCTCCATCACTATTTCTTCTCCATCTATCGATTCTCTTACTACCTTTCCGATGGCTCTGTATTTTTGTTGAAGGTATCGCGAATAAATTGCTTGCGATTTTATTTATTTATTTATTGCTTTAATCTGTTGAAAGTGAAAAACACGTGATTGGAGGACGTGTTTTGTGAGCTTTTTATGTGAAAGTTTTCTAGTTGTCATTTTTATTTTGGTCTCTGTTGCTTAGAAATGGAGAAGATTATGCTTGGAATCAATCATGGTGTTTAGATTTTAACTGGATAGATGTTAGGAGAATAATCGATTGGAAGCAATAAGAGTGTCCAATTTTTGATACGTGAGGGGATACTGATTAGAATTTGTACGTTTGGATGTTGTACTTGGTTTACAAAGATTAAAATGCATAGCAGATCACTATTTTTGCAGATTTCTTTTTTATGCACCTATTTCTCTATTGGTGTGATGGCTGTATGTACCAAACGAGCTTTGATGTGCTTATTCACGTTGTAAGCGCCGATTGTAAAGAGTTTGATCGATTAGCGATTTTTTTATCTTTCTTTTAGCTTCTCGTTCAATAATGTACAGAGTTTTTTATCTCTTGGGGATTGTCCGTAGTTGGATTCGAACCTGAGTGCGCTCTTTGATCGAATGCAAGTTGTTGAATCCGCTTTCACTGCCATTTTCTGTACTTGAGTTGGGAAGATAGGCTCTATGGATCATAGGGTTGTCCAGCTGCACTTAATTGTCCAATAATGCCACATACAATTTGGTATCTGTTATCTATTTATGGATCTCTATAATTTCTGATTTCAATCTTGTTTTCCCAACATGCACGCACACACACATACAATCCCATAAACTTTTTTGCATAACCACTTCTTAGACGTGAAGATTATTAAGGATAAATCAGAATCTTCAGTCATTCCCTTTCTGTGTTACATTGGATCAAAACAAGAATGTGTGGAAATAACAGTCACCATTATCATTCTCCGCAATTTCTCACTGAGGGTTCTCAGAAAATATTGGAAGATTTAAAATTGAAAAAGTATAAAGAATAATAAAAAGATAATAAAATATTAAGTTTTGGATTATTTTTCTTGCAAAAGTATAAAGAAACAAGTTTAAGAAGATTTTAAAATATAAAAGAAACAAAAAAATAGAAAAATTTGGCTTAAAAGGTATAAAAATAAGATTTCTTCAAAAATATTGTGAAAATATCATGATAATATCACAATATTATGTAGTCTTGTGATATTTTGAAAATATGAAAATATTATGTATTATGAATGATATTTTAAAAATATTGTGATTGTCAACAATTTCGGTTTACCTTGAAATGCCAATATTATCGTGTGACATTTTCAGAATATTAGCTATATTGGTGACTATGATGGAAATATTTATTGGATGGACAGCAGACCCACACATTTACATACTTATGTGAGTATGAACTTGGATACAGAGACTACAATTCCTCTTGCCTTGAACTCACACACATCTTAGTGTGAACTTGGGCAGATACCCACTTCCAATGCTTCATACTATTATCTGATTTTCACTATTGATGCACTTTGTGTGTGTATGTGTGCACAGAAAGAGTATATATTGTAGTGGCTGTCAAGTCCAGTGACTAAGGAGCAGAGTAGTAGTTTGGAACTTACATCAAGATTTAAAGTAGTTTTCTTCATTGAGTTTGTTTCTGAAAAAAATGTAAAGCTACACATCATCAACATCGAGGGTTCAAACATCACTTTTCACCCTATAGGTGATCTCCGAGACCAAGCAGAAGAAACAAAGTGCTGTCATATTCTCTTTAAAATCTGACATGGTGATATGGTTCCTCTAGAACAAATCATATTTTAAATGCATGTTTATGGGTACCAAAGTTGGAATATGACTTCTGTCAGAACATATATTAATTCTATGGTGCAATACTCTTAGTAGGGCATTCATTAATTATCCAGAAAACTTGCTACTGTTGTTGTCATTGTAATCATTGTTCAATAGCGAATATTCCTGAGTTGACTCTGGAGTCTGAACCCGAATTTTTGGTTATGATAGTCAGTCTCTTTCTCTCTCTCTCTCTATTTTTTATATAAATAATATATATATATATAAAAATAATATATATATTTAATATATATATATATATATATATATATAGAGAGAGAGAGAGAGAGAGAGAGAGAGAGAGTACTATGGTCCTAGACTATGATGTCATATGGTGGTAAACTATTTGTTTGTCTAGATCTGAGTCACTGACAACCAAAACTAATATCTAACTTTTCCAATTTGTTCGGCATAGATTTTGTATCATTCCAGGAGGCATGATCTTTACCTTTTCTAGCGATACTATCTTGCAATCTAAACCTGAGTTCAACATGAGCAAAGATAAATTATAAATAGAAAATTTGCTCAGAAAAGTTTATAAATAGCAATAAGTATGTTGTTTTAAGCTTCTGGAACATTGATTTCTGTAACAAGGTTATGAATATAGTTTCTAGTCTCTTATGATGATTTTACCTCTCTCTTTCTTTCTCAGCTGGGTGACCTTGCAGTTTATTGTCTGAGGTAAAAATGAAGTTCCATGCTTGATTATGTGGTCCTGATTCATTGTCAACTGTATCTAACCAGAAAACCACAAAACTGCATTGTCTGTCTCTTCTTTTGATAAATTAAGCAATTCTGCTGCTTTTAACTTCTATACTTCGATAAATGTTCTGTTTTTTAGGTGTTTGAATTCTCACTTATTTACTGAAAGGTGGCTGTTCAAAGTTTCATTTGTAAATCTTGACTAATTCTTTTGACATTTTGTATGTGCAGACTCACTGTTGTGGTGGTAAACTTTTGAATTCTGTGTGGTTGGGAAGCATGAATGGTACTCTGGGTAACGATTTATTCCAAAAAGTACTAGTTCATGATGTAAACACGCTTGAGCAGCATGGCAAAAGTTATTCTAGGATATCAGGCAGTTTACTTTGTCAATCCTCACCAAAGGTCATAGCTAGTCATGCAACACATCAGCTCTGCAAGCCACTTGTATCTGGAAAGTTTCAGGAGAATCTTAACTATATGACCAATTTGAGCTCATCTCAGGGAAAACGTAATTTGGTTTCTCTTGTCCCTTGTGCAGTCCTGACCACAAATCCTGCAGCTGAGGTGATATGTTTATTGATGATTTTTATTTTTTTCCTTAGCTTCTAAAACTTACATCAGATGCAGATCTTTATGAAATTAGTGTATTGACTTTTAGTTTTGTTATTGATTGATTTCACTTGTGGTTTTCTATAAATTTGTTGTTAACTAAAGAATGTGCCTGTTTGGAAAATGTTCTGATATGAAAACCAGCAGATAAGCCATTAAAAATATGAACATGGAGAAATAAGAGCATAGCAATGAGTAAAGAGGAAAATACTTGCATCATACCCTTCATCTCTGTGTAACGAAGAATGATAAATAAAATAGCAAGAGCTTGAACCAGTATGTGATAAATCCTAATAGTAATGAATCTTTAAATTTTATTTTGTGAGACCAACTAATTGAAATTTTCCACTTTGTCAAAATTTTTCTATCTATAAAACAACAAAATGTACAACATTTTTGGTGGTTGGATGTGTGATTTTGAAGGCATGTAGAAGGATCTGTCTGTTAAAAAGTATTGTATATATATATATATATATTGTGTATGTATATTTTCTGTGTATGTAAACTGAAATACCCATCAGGGGTATTTCAGTCATTTCAGCTTGTAATAGGTGTCAGTCCACTAGGGACTGGTGACTTCTCTTATTTCTTTTTTTATTTTTCTTTATTTTATGTTTTTTGACTGTTGTAAAAGAGGTATTGGGAGCTGGTAGCTGTTGGACCAGCCCCTTGTGTGTGGGAGTGCCATCCCTTATATTGTGCAATGCTTGTTTCTAAGCATATTTGAATAAAGGCCTATAATTTTTACTTGAGTTCTTGCTCTCTTTTGAGAGATTGTGTTAGTCCTTAGTGACTCTTTGTATTTGGCCCATTAGAGGCTTTTGTACTTGTGTATGCACCTTTGTAGCCACTTGTGACATTGTATTTGTGCACTTGTTAGTTTCATTACATGGTATCAGAGCCTTCGGTCCTCTTGTGTTAAAGTTTGTACGTAAAGAGGAGGATCGTGGGATTGGTGGAACATTGGTTTGTTGGCTCGTTGCCTCGGGAAGCGCACAATCAAACTTCAACACTTTTTTTTTGTTATCTTCTCCTCTTCTTTCTCTCTTTCTTTTCTTTCCTGTACTATGGCCGATAAAGAAATTATAACGGTTGTTTGCATCAAATTTGATGAGAAAAAATACATGTGGGCCATGGCGGTGAAAAAGATTCGTAACATTTTGTTGATGGATCCACATTGGAACCACAACCAATTCTCACAAAATTTGTTGTTGGAACTGATGGTGAATCCAAAGAATAAAGCCTTAAGGGGATTGAAAGAGAAAAAGCTAGGCTTGAATACAAAAAGGCCTATAAAGAGTGGAAAGTTCCGATATCCTTGAGTTTGAAAGAGCGATTGAGACTTGGGAATATGTTAGACAAACATATGCCCAAAAAGATGTGGCACAGAAATGGGATCTCAAAGGCAAAATATATATTTGCAAACAAGGTGATAAAACTGTAAGGGAATACTATAGTACCCTCAAAAGGCTTTTGGATCAATTGGCTAAACTTGAGCCTATATGGAAGACTCCTAATGATGCTCAAGAATGGAAGGAATACAAGCATGAAGAACAATTGTGTCAATTTTTTAGAGGTCTTAGGCCCGAATTTTAACAAGTTCGGGTCAATATTATTCATAGAAAAAAATATCGTCCCTTATAGTATGCATGGAGGAGACAAGATTACGGTCATCTCAAGATCGGGTGCCAATACAAATGTTTATAAACCACCATATTTTTCAAAACCTTACCATGAGAAGTCTAATGACAACAAGAAGAGAACTATATTGACTTGTCATAATTGTGGAGAATCGGGCCATATTAGACCATTTTGCCCCAAGTTCAAAAGAAGAGAAGACAAAAAACTGGCATCGGTGGAAGCGTCTCACGAAAAAAGAAGTGGAACCAATGAAAATTCAAAATCTATTGAAACCATGTTCTCTCAAATCATGGAGGCCCTCCATCTACTAATGAAAAACTCTTCTCTTTACGATGCCGCATTTCTACATCATCTCCTCCCGGTAAAGTTTAATGGCTTTTGAATCCGGGAGCTTCATTTCATATGACTCTACATTCCTCTTTACTTTTCGACTAAGTCAGACAAACTTGGCTATAAGGTCGACGCACCCGCGTTGACATGTCCCGACACGGGTGCGGACACGATCAACCAAGTGTCAGACTCGGTCAACGCACCGGGGCCGAGTCCATTCACATTTTGGACTCGATCAACTTTGACCGAGTCTATTTTGTCCATTTTCAGGGCAAAAGACTTATAAAAACTAAAAAAAAATTGATCTTTATATATATATATATATTTAAATATATATATATATAGCTGAGTCTTATTATTGTTATATATATATATATATATATATATATATAGCTGAGTCTTATTATTGTTATATATATATATATATATATATATATATATATATATATATATATATATATATATATATATATATATATATATATATATAGCCGTGTCCTCTAATGGGCACAACTTTGACTGAGTCTTATTATTGTTATATATATATATATATTTTGAAATATATATACATATATATAGCCGTGTCCCCTTGTCCAAAAATTTTGAAATTGCTTCGCACCCGTACTTGCACTCGTACCCGCACCCTTTGACATAGCTTTCTGAATATTGCACTAATTCAACACAAAATAATGTTTTTATCGCCGATGGTTCCTCTCTTAGCATAAAAAGCATTGAAAATTTTGAAAGTACTTTCAAATTCTCTATTTCAGATGTTAGGCTTGTTTCAAAACTAAATTTAAATCTCTTTTCTGTTTCTCAAATTACCGACCATGGGTGTAATGTCTATTCTCATCCAAAAAGTATTTTGTGCAGGATCTTCAGTTCAGGAAGCAGATTGGGGAAGGACATAGAGAAGGAGACCTTTACTTACATGGATCGTCTTCTTCTTCAAAAACATAATTTTTGTTATAATGTTGAAAATGTAAATTTAGCTTTATGGCATCAAGGATTGGGACTTCCTAGTTTATCAAAATGATCTCATGTACCCTATTTAAACAAATTTTGTAATGAAAAATTCTATAGTGAGGATTGTGTTTTTGGCAAAATGAAGGCTTTTTCTTTTCCAAAAAGAACCTTTTTCTCCTCTAAACCATTTGAATTAATACACTCGGATGTATGAGAATTCTCTCCTTTTTTTATCTAAAGTTGGTTTCGCTTATTATGTAATATTTGTTGATGATTATACTAAATACTCTTGGATATGCTTTCTTAGGTACAAAAATAAGGTTTTTGAAAACTTTAAAAAATAATATAACGTTATTAAAAACCAATTTAAGACCGAAATTTCTATCTTCCGCTTTGACTCTGGGAGAAAATTTATGTCAAACAATTTCAAAACTTATTTTGAAAATAATGGAATTATTTATCAAAGATCATGTGCCTATACTCCTCAACAAAACAGATTAGCAAAAAGAAAACATAAGCATATAATTGAAACTACTAGAACTCTTTTAATTGCAAAAGATGTTTCAAAACATTTTTGGGCTAAAGCATGCTTGACGGCTATATATCTCATCAACCGACTTTCGTCATCAAAGCTTCAAAATATTTCTCCTTATGAAAAACTTTTCAAAATCTCTCCCGATTATCTTAAACTAAGACCTTTTGGATATACGTGTTTCGTTCTCATCGACAAAATTGATAAACTCTCCCCTAAAGCCATATCGTGCACTTTATTTGGATATGGAGAAAAAAGGGGTTAGATGTTTTGACCTCAACAAGGATAAACTATATATATCCAGCAATGTTCATTTTCTGAAAAATGAAAGGTTTTTTCAAAATGTGCTTAAGAAAGTCTCCGAGTATTCTTTTTTGCTTGAATTATTCCTTTAAATTAAGGCTAATTCTTTGTTTAAGAATGATAGAAATGAAGAGCCTCAATCAAAACAGGATGATGAAAACATTGAAACTGGAGGACCTAGCATAATTCAATATAGAGGACAAAAAATGATAGTCAACCAATGCCTTGGAAAAATGCTCCACTTTAGAAAATCAACAATCTGAAGGAGTCAGATAGGACTTCTAGAGCTCCTGATAGATTTGTCTCATATGAGTCTTTTTTACCACAATATAAGGTTTGTTTAGCTAAAATTGTCTTATTTTTAACCTACCACATATAAACAAGCAAAATAATATCCCGAATAGATAAAAGCTATGAATGAAGAATTAGGGGCACTCGAAAAATCTATGACTTAAGAAATATCTAATTTGCCTAAAGGTAAGAAAACTATAGGTTGTAGATGGGTGTATAAAGTCAAAACTAAGAGTGATAAGACCTTAGAAAGAAACAGGGTCAGTTTAGTTTTCAAAGGATATGCACAAGAATACGGGATAAACTATGATGAGACATTTGCACCAGTAGCTAGGACTACTTCACTTAGGATCTTCATTGCTATTGCCGCTATTAAGTGTTGGCCTGTCTACCAGGTGGATGTAAAAAATGCATTTTTAAATGGAGACTTAAAAAAAAAGTTTATATGGATTCACCTCCTGGATATGAAGTCTCTTCTGGTAAGATACTTTGATTTAGAAAGACTCTTTATGGTTTGAAACATGCACCCAAAGCCTAGTATGATCGCTTTAGTTTTGTTATGCCGAAGTTTGGTTTTAAATCTTGTTATATTGATACTACCATGTTTACTAAGAAATCTGATGAAAACAAACACGGGATAAAATATATTAAATGTATTTTTAAATTTTTTTTGAAGTGACTGGTCTTGATTTTCTTAGATTTTTTCTTAGAATTGAGGTTGCTTACTCTCCTAGATGATACTTGCTTTTTCAAACCAAGTTTGCTAATGATATTATTAACATGTCAAGCATTACTGATGAAAAAAGGTTGGACACACCTTAAGTTATTAATGCCAAGATGAAGATTGACTATGGGATGCCTTTGGATGATCCTAATCCATATCGCCAAATGATTGATGCCCTGACTTATTTAACTATTACTAGGCCTGATATTGTGCATGGAGTTCATACTGCTAGCCAATTCCAATATTCTCTCACCACAGTTCACATGAGTATTGTGATGAAAATTGTTTAGATATTTACAAACCTCTACCTTTAGAGGTCTTCTGTTATCCTTCTCTTTCTGTCTTGAGTTAATTGCTTGTTTTGACTCAGATTGGGGAGAAAATACAAATAATCAACACTCAACTACTGTTTTTTGTATTTTTTTAGGTGATTCTTTGGTGTCGTGTAAGTGCAAAAAATAATAGAAAGTATCTTTATCATATACTGAAGTCGAGTATTGTGTAATGGTTACGTCAACATCATAGATCATTTGGTTGCGAAGATTACTAAGACATGAGCGTTCATCTTCAGACACCTTCCAGACTGTGTTATAATATTAAGAGTTTCATATACATAGCTGACAACCATACACTTCATGAAAGAACCAAGCATGTCAAAATGGATTGCCACTGTGTGTAAAGAATTTCTGAGGCACATCATTTAACGCCCCAAAAT
The DNA here is from genome assembly GCF_984573655.1 of Nuphar pumila. Classification (NCBI taxonomy): domain Eukaryota; kingdom Viridiplantae; phylum Streptophyta; class Magnoliopsida; order Nymphaeales; family Nymphaeaceae; genus Nuphar; species Nuphar pumila. The sequence goes on along the minus strand of NC_143263.1, from coordinate 73,716,997 downwards.
TTCAAACTTGTAAATTTTTAAAAATACATAGAAAACAAAAAGGTTTTTCAGAGTTTTTATTTTTAAAGAATCAACGGAAACGATTTATTTTGAAAACAAAACAAGTTGACAACTTTAGGCACGTTAACACAAAAATCCTTGATCAAAACCTCTATCAAAAGCATTTTTACAAGACAAATAGTGAGATCAAAATATATTCATTAGTAACTATCATTTGTATAAAAGTTTGGGGATTCTCTCTGAGACAAAACTGCAACAAGGAATCAGGACTCAAAAACTGTGAGTAGGAGAGTGAGGCCTCGTGTCATCTCGCATCGCATTATCGTCGTCAAGTAGATTGCCTAGTCGTCACCTGCCCATAAAATGGGTCAGTCGACAAAAACTGGTAGGTACGCAAGTAAGACAATAAGGAATTGAAATAACCACATGATAAGCAATTTAAGATAAATTACAACTATGAAAGCAAGAACAACTTGCTATGCAGGAAATGAGCTATATTAGCACAACCAATTGATATCATAAGCAGAGATGAACTAACATGTATAATTAATTCCGCATATAGAGAGTGACTAACTACCACAATTAAGCATAAACAATTCATATATCTCATAAGTAATCAAAATTGTGAACATAATATTTATTATTTCGATATTAGCTGACTTGTGGGTACGCACAGACGCGAAACGTAGAAACAATCGAGATCGATCCGAGGGTTTATTATGCCATGTGTTTTAGATAACTCAGATGACTGACTGAGTCCGCTTCTCAAGAGGACCGTCAGTGACCAAGAGAGATTTCCTCGAGGGCATTCGTGGCCACAGATGCATCCTACTTATGCAGAAGTACCTGGGAGCTAATACCTAGGATAATTACGGTAGTCCCTTTCCCCTAACTCCGATGACTGAAAAAGCCGAGTCATTTGCCCGTGGGGTGGTTGTTAATGACCTGTCCATCAGAGTTTTTGTACTATCATCATCTCTCTTGATGAACCGTAGGAGGCGAATGGGCACGACAGAGGTTTCTTAACTGCCGCCCCATTCTGCATGCTCTGGTCTGTTCGACCCACTCGAGCATCTTGCCTATGAAGGAAAATTGTAACCATAATGTATGAGTTTCATCAAGTGCGTCCTGCACGTTCGAGGTTTCCTACGACCTCTCATCCTACTCATCGTAGAATCATCCATCTAAGTAGACAATTACGATGATAGGGGTATGGGTTTCTCAAGAAGAACCCAACACAGTGTGTTGCAAGCTATGTCACATGGGTGCGGGTGCGGGTGCGGGTGCGACACGGGTGCGGCACAATTTTAAAATTTTTGGACACGGGGACTCGGCAAAAAAAAAAAAAAATATATATATATATATATATATATAATTTTATTTTATTTTATTTTTAAAATGCCACAGGTGTCTGTGCACAGTCACAGACTGTGACTGTGCACAGGCACAGCACTGTGCACTGTGCACAGGCACAACACTGTGCACAGTCACAGACTGTGCACAGTGCACACTGCAAAGACTGTGCACTGTGCACAGTCACAGACTGTGCACAGTCTGTGACTGTGCACACTGCAAAGACTGCACAGTCACAGTGCCTTTTTTATATATATTTTTTTAAATAAAAAATATAAAAAATTAGTTTTTTAGGGACATTTTTGGACTCGGTCAAAGTTGACCGAGTCCAAAATGTGGACGGACTCGGCCTGGACTCGTTGACCGAGTCCGACTCGGCGTTGACCGAGTCCGGGCCGAGTCCGAAGCCGCACCAGAGTCCGCACCCGTGTCGGGGCGTGTCGACTCGGGTGCGGCACCTCCTTAGCCGAGTCCGTGTGACATAGGTTGCAAGAGCATAATGTACAACAAGTAATTTCTAGCATGCTTAATATATTGCGAAACAGAAAGTATCATGCAAGTCTTAGGATCGCCCTAGATCCAACAACACACTTCTGGGTGCATCGACTCAGAGTGGAGCAAAGAGCTAGGGTGCTCCAGTTTTGCTTTGCACATCTGCGCTCTCGAGAAGCCGAAGCCCCGCACGAGAACCCTTTTCTCGAGACTAAAGCACCTATACCCAACTTCGCATCTTTCCTGAAAAGAGCGAAGTCGGTAGGTGCTCCTGCGTGCCCTATTGGGCAATGCGCGGAAGGAGCCACAAGGGCATGACCACGTATTGCGTTCGGTGGCAAGGAATGAAAAAACAACAGAAAGCAAAAGTGCGAAAGCAGAACCTATGCACATCAAGCGCGACGGCAAGAGAAAGCGTAAAAACAAGAAAGTAACGACAAGAATGTATAGACAGGAATTTAAGTGCAGAAAGGTAAATTACAAGAATTTAACTGCATGAAAAGTAAAGACGGGAATTTAAATGCAGAAAGGCGCATGTGCACATAAAAGCACGACGGCGACAGAAAACGTAAAGACAAAAAGGAAAAAGGACAAGGATCACGAAACCACGTCTTTGAGTTAAAAGTGCACGTATATAGATATACGTAAAAATATCTATTTGTTTTCCATTTTTAGATTTTTAGTCCATATTGTGTTATTTTAGTCTTTTATCGTCCTTTGCGCAACTTTCCCCTACCTTGGGGAGTTGAGAGGCTACGTGTGCCTACGAGCATAGGTGATGACTGTCTCGGGCCACAGGGCATGAGTGGGCTTCGTTGCATAAACTGCAAAGATACAAAGAGTTAATAGAATATCAAAAACAAGACAAAGGATGGGGTAGGAGCATAGTGCCCTGCCAGAAAATATTCGAGGAGGAAGGGGCCCGGTCCCTACTTACCGAAACCAGAACAGTCAGGGGTGAAGCCCTTGCCTGCTAGAGGCCGAAAATGGCAGGGGCCTCTGTTAAAATATGTAATCTCATATAATATCTCATATGTAATCTCATAGACATGTAATGTTTTATCTCCTTTCTAGTTAGGATTTTTCGTTTAATTAATTCTAGTTAAAATACAACTAGAATTAGCCAAACCAGTCCATCATTGGACTGATTTGGCATTTACTTTTTTGACTAGTCAAAAAGGTACCTTTTTGACCAAGTCAAAAAGGTAAATCCAAAAAGAGCTGTTGGACTCCCCAACAACTCTATTAGAGCCGTTGGAGAGTCCAACAGCTCTCTTAAGGCTTCTCTCTACCTCTCTATAAATATGGGGCTATTCTCCTTGTAAAGACTCACTCTTGTTTTGGGTTTTTATCTCAAATCAATAAAATTGTTTATTTTTCATTTTTATACCCGTTTCGGGTTGTGTGTATTCTTAAGTTCTCTTTGTGAACCTTTGTGGTTCTTATGGTGTATTTGTGAGAACTTGTTGAGAGACATTTGTTGTAGTGTATTTTTCACTTTCTTACATGGTATCAGAGCAAGGTCGGTGGATGTGTATTGGGAAGCGTGCCATGCAACTACTCTTCAAGAAAGTGAAGTCTCTTTGAAGGAGCGATCGTGTGTAGCCTTGAAGGGCGTGAAAGGCTACTTATTTTCGATCTTTGTGGTTAAAATATTCCTCTTCCCACTTGCTTTTTTTTCTTCCCCTCTCATTCCCAAGCTTGTAAAATGGATGACAATGATAATGTCACTATTAAGTCCATAAAACTCAATGATTCAAACTATGTAACATGGGTTTCAATCATGAAGCATCTTATTTGGGGAAAGGGTCTATGGGGCTTAGTTGATGGAACCGATAAGGAACCTAAACTAACGCTCACTAAAGAAGAAGGTGGAAGAGAAGTACCTCTTTCGTAGGTGGAAAAAACTAAGGCCATCTCCACATATGAAAAGGAATGGAAAGAATGGAGAATGGGTCACGCCAAGATCATGTCTTGGCTAATTTCTAGTGTAGACATAAAGAAGTGTTCAAGTCTCGCAAAATTTGAACATGCTAATGATGCGTGGGAATATCTTAAGAGAATGTATTCTCTTAAAGATATTGCTCATATATGTAACTTATAAGAAAATGTTTGGAATATGGTTCAAGGGGAGAGAAGTATTAGAGAATACTACAATAGCTTATCCGAACTATGGGAAGAGTTGGCTCTTCTTGAACCAAAGTGGCATTGTCCACAAGACATTGAGCTTTGCCAAAATCAAGTAAATGCGGAGCATTTTTTTCAATTTATAAATGGGTTGAGACCCGAATTTGAATCAACCAAGTCCGCTCTTCTACATCGAGGAAATGTTCCCTCTATTGAAGATACCATTGAAGAGCTAAGTATGGAAGAAAATAGACTCAAGAAACGAGTCGACAAAAGCGATGATGATACAGTTTTAGCTGTATCTAGACCAGGTAATCACATTCGCACATACAAACCTCCACATATTGGGAGAATAAACAATGAAAGGCAAGGAGGCGATTTTGAAAGGAGAAAAGTTATTTGTTATTACTGTCATGAATCCGGACATGTTAAAACTTACTGTCCAAAGTTGAAAAAATCTTATGAGAAGAAGGTAGCTGTTGTTGAATCAAAAGAATCAAATGAGACATCCATTGGAAACATGTCCCTGTCTCAGCTGGTGGAGGCTCTACAACCTCTTCTTAAAGGAACTTCTCCCTCAGCTGGAGTTGCGATCTCTTCTGTTGGCACCTCCGATCCAGGTAAACCCCTATAGCTTCTTGACTCTGGTGCTTCTTTTCACATGACACCAAATTTAAAATTACTGTCGCATTGTTATGACTCAAGTGGATCGAGTGTTTTTACTGCGGATGGAACATCCCTTAAGATAAAAGGAATAGGAAATTTCGAAAATAACTCTCAAAACTCAAAAGGATTTTGTGTTCCAAAGATTAGATATATCCCCAAACTTAATCTAAATCTCTTATCTGTTTCTCAATTAACTGATCATGGGTGTAATGTTTCCTTTTCTTCTCATGATTGTCAAGTACAGGATCACCAGTCAGGGAAGCTGATTGGGGAAGGCCATAGAGAAGGAGGCTTATATTACATGGATTTTTTGGAATTACCCAAGAAAACATTATGCTGCAATGTTCAAAAAGTAGGCTTGGATCTTTTACACCAAAGATTTGGTCACCCTTGTATATCCAAGCTTCAGTACTTTCCAAACATGGAAAAAATTTGTAATTTTGAAACTTTCACTTGTGAAAAATGTATTCTTGGAAAAATGAAACGACTAGCATTTCAAGAAAGAACTTTTGTCTCCACTCGACCACTTGAATTAATTCACTCTGATGTTTGGGGTCCTGCACCAGTTACGTCAAAAGGTGGGTTTTTATACTATGTAATTTTCGTGGATGACTTTACACGATATATCTGGATTTACTTTCTCAAACACAAATTTGAAGTGTTCTCTTTTTTTCAAATATTTCATAATATGGTCAAAAATCAATTTAAGAATGATATTTCAATATTTCGCACTGATTCAGGGGGAGAATTTTTATCAACTGAATTTAAAGAATATTTGAACTCACATGGAATTTCACACCAAAAATCTTGTCCCTATACCCCTCAACAAAATGGGTTAGCTGAGAGAAAACACAGACACATTATAGAAACAACTAGAACACTACTTATCACACATCAAGTTCCTAAAGTTTTTTGGGCCGAAGCTATTTTGACCGCTGTGTATCTTATTAATAGGATGCCCTTATCCTCAATAAAGAATATTTCTCCTACTGAAAAGCTTTATAAACAAAAACCTGATTATTCTAGACTGAGGGTGTTTGGGTGCAAGTGCTTTGTTTTTACAGATAAGAATGATAAATTTTCTCCCCGTGCTATACCCTGTACTTTTTTAGGATATGTAAATAATAAAAAAGGATATAGATGTTTTGACCCTAAAAACAACAAGTTATACGTTTCAAGGAATGTATCCTTTCTAGAAAATGAAAGTTTTTTTGAAAACAAAAATTCTACTGAAATAGATGAGTATTCTTTCTTGTTGGATCTAGTTCCAAAGGATAGTGTAAGAGAAATTGATCTAGATGATCAGATGGATGTGATTGATTCTAATCCTCATAGAAATAGTCAAGATTATATTCAATACTCTAGATGAGGAAATTTAGAAAAACAGTGTGCCCTGGATAAATACACAAGGGAACATGAATCTGCCTCTTCATCTAGAAAAACCACTAGGATCTCGAGGGTTCCTGCAAAGTTTGTGTCATATCAGTCTTTTTCACCAAAACATCAAGCCTTTATTGCTCTAATTCATTCCTATGAAGAACCTCCCAGTTATGATATAGCCAAGGATCAACCAGAATGGGTCAAGGCTATGAAAGTCGAATTAGAAGCCTTAGAAAAAGCAAATACTTGGACCATTCAAGACCATCCTCCAAACAACAAGAAACCTATTGGTTGTCGCTGGGTGTACAAGGTGAAAACCAAGAGTGATGGCACTCTTGAAAGATTCAAGGCCCGGTTGGTGGCAAAAGGCTATTCCCAAGAATATGGAATAGACTATGAAGAGACCTTTGCCCCAGTAGCTAGAATGACCATTGTTAGAATCCTAATAGCTCTTGCATCAATAAAGGGATGTCATATCTTTCAAATGGATGTTAAAAATGCTTTTCTAAATGGAACTTTAGCTGAAGAAGTATACATGGACCCACCACCAGGAATGAATATACCTAAAGGGAAAACACTTCGCCTAAACAAGGCTTTATATGGTCTCAAGCAAGCTCCAAAAGCTTGGTATGATAAGTTTAGTAAGGTTATGCTTGATTTTGGTTTTCGATTTTGTCTTACTGACACAACTTTGTTTGTTAAGAATTCTGATGCAGGTATTATCATCCTTCTACTCTATGTTGACGACATGATCATCACTGGAAGTGATAAACAGGGAGTTTATGATATTAAAAAATTTCTCAAAACACATTTTGAAATGAGTGATTTGGGTTTTTTGAAATATTTTCTTGGTATAGAAGTTGCCTACTCACCTAGAGGTTACTTGCTAACTCAATCTAAGTTTGCATTAGATATTGTTGCCAGGTCAGGTATTTCAGATGAAAGACACGTTGATACTCCTGAGATTGTGAATGTCAAAATGAAGATTAATGATGGAGAGCCACTCGAGAATCCGACTCCGTATAGGCAACTTGTTGGGGCTCTATCGTATCTATCTATCACAAGACCTGACATTACACATGCGGTCCATACAGCCAGTCAATTTCAACATGCTCCAACTTCTGTTCATATGGGAGCAGTTTTGCGTATTATTAGATATATCAAAAATTCTATTTCTCGAGGATTATTTTTATCCGCTTCCTCTAACTTAGAATTGCTTGCTTATACTGATGCAGATTGGGGTGGTGATCCAAATGACCGCCACTCAACTACATGTTTTTGTGTCTTTTGGGGAGAATCCTTGGTGTCTTGACGATGTAAGAAGCAACAAAAGGTTTCTCTCTCATCAACTGAAGTTGAATATAGGGCAATGGCTACAACTACTATGGAATTAGTCTGGCTTCGACGTCTACTTTCCGATATGGGAGTTGAAAGTCCCAAAGCATCAAATCTGTGTTGTGACAACAAGAGTCTATATTGCAAGCAATCAGACATTTCATGAACGCACCAAGCATATAGAAATGGATTGCCATTATGTTCGAGACAAATTTTTGCGTGGCACCATCAATCTTCCCTATGTTGCTTCAGAATATCAGCTGGCCGATTTCTTCACCAAGCCTCTCGCTGCTCCTAGGTTTCACTTTCTCTTAGGCAAACTTTCGGTTATCCAACCGTAAGTTTGAGGGGGAGTGTTAAAATATGCAATCTCATATAATATCTCATATGTAATCTCATAGACATGTAATGTTTTATCTCCTTTCTAGTTAGGATTTTTCGTTTAATTAATTCTAGTTAAAATACAACTAGAATTAGCCAAACCAGTCCATCATTAGACTGATTTGGCATTTACCTTTTTGACTAGTAAAAAAGGTACCTTTTTGACCAAGTCAAAAAGGTAAATCCAAAAAGAGCTGTTGGACTCTCCAACGGCTCTATTGGAGAGTCCAACAGCTCTCTTAAGGTTTCTCTCTACCTCTCTATAAATATGGGGCTATTCCCCTTGTAAAGACTCACTCTTGTTTTGGGTTTTTATCTCAAATCAATAAAATTGTTTATTTTTCATTTTTATACCCGTTTCGGGTTGTGTGTATTCTTAAGTTCTCTTTGTGAACCTTTGTGGTTCTTATGGTGTATTTGTGAGAACTTGTTGAGAGACATTTGTTGTAGCGTATTTTTCACTTTCTTACAGCCTCGCCCTTGCCCTGACAGGGCTCGAGAGGCAGGGCAACACCCTTGCCTGTTGGGCGGTGCAAGTGGCAGGGGCAGAGGCCCCTGCTCGTCGAGGTTAGGAAAGAGAGGGGGGGGGGGGCTGGCTCGACTGTCAGGTCGGACCCTTGCCCTGCTTAGGGACAGCGAGGAGCAGAGATGAACCAAACCCCTCTCTCTGCGAGCCAAGGGCACAAGGAAGCACAGGGAGGGGGGTTCGGTTCTTCCCTGCAAACCAGTTCGAGACAGGGGGCTGCCCCCCTGTCTGACGCGAAAAGGAGGGGTAGGGGCAAGCCATTGCTGAACCTTATCAGTGGCAGGGCTTCGGCCCTGCCTGCCGAAAAATGGTGAAGGGTAGGGGCATTGCCTCTGCCAAAAAAGCCAAAGGCGGCAGGGGCAATGCCTCTACTTGGCGAAGAGGATGGGAAGGCAAGGGGCGAAGCCCCTTGCCGGAAAAGCAGAGGCGGCAGGGTCTTCGCCACTGCCTGTCCTGCAAAAAGGAGGGTCGGCAGGCCTTGCCTGTCGGTAGCGAAGGAGAGGACGAAAAGGGGAGGAGTGGGGGAAGGAGGGGGCTCGGTTGATGGGCCGAGCCCAACCTTGCCTGTCGGACAGAAGGGAGAGCCCAACCTTGCCCGTCAGACAGAAGGGAAACGAGGAGGGGCCGAGCCCTTCTTCTGCGAGCAGAGGGCGCAGGGAGGGGGCTGAGCCCCTCCCCTGTCGCCCGTACCCTGAGAGAGAGAGAGGAGGAGGGTGTCGCCTGTGGTGGCTCCGGAAAGCTACAAGCCGATGGGGTGCCCGACGAACCGAAACGGGAGAGAGGGGGACTGCCGGGCTGCGGGACGTCGGAGAGCGAGTCCGAGAGGGCAAACCGAGGGAAAGAGGGCCGAACGGAGGGGGGGAGGGGTGCCGGTCGAGGTCGCCGACGAGGATGCCGTAGAGGGGAGCAACGAGCAACGAGAGGGAGAGGTCTGCCCAAGAGAGAGGGGAAGGGTTTCTCATACGAGAAACCCTAATCCTCGAGCTGTTTAAAAAGAGCTCGGGGGGTGGGTGGGTATACTCGATTCGGGTCCGGACCCGGTTCGGTTTTGGGTCGTACCGGGTCCGACCAAATTTTATTTTATTTTATTTTATTTTTGTAGATTTTACACATCATCAGTCTACCTTATATTAATTTTGAGTATCAACTAGCAGACTTCTTCACCAAGGCGCTTCCGTCACCTCAATTTTATTTTCTTCTTGACAAAATTTCAATGATTATACCATAAGTTTTTCGCTGTTGTCAAAATGTATTGCGTATATGATAAAATGTATTGTATATATATATATATATCCTTTTCTGTGTATGTAAACTGAAATACCCATCAAGAGTATTTCCCACTAAGGACTGACGGACTTTGCTTTCTTATTTTCTTTTTCTTTATTTTATGTTTTTTGACTGTTGTAAAAGAGGTATTGGGACCAGCCCGTTGTAAAGGCACTCCCTCCCTTGTATTGTGCAATGCTTGTTTCTAAGCATATTTGAATAAAGGCCTATAATTTTTACTTGTGTTCTTGCTCTCTTTTGAGAGATTGTGTGTTAGCCCTTAATGACTCTTTGTATTTGGCCCATTAGAGGCTTTTGTACTTGTGTGTGCACCTTTGTAGCCACTTTGTGGCATTGCATTTGTGCACTTGTTTCATTACACTGTCCAAGTATCTGTTTCTGATATTTCATGATTGTTTTGAATCAGCAGACAACAAAGTTCAATCTGGATGGAAAATCAGAGCTTCAGGTGCATTTTTTTTTTGTAAGTATGGTAATGCAACAAAATTTAGATGTAACAAGAAATTTTGTGCATGTGCCTAGCAGATTGAAGTTGGTGGTTCCTCTCCTGGACTTCTTTCTCGTGTAGACATTCAAGTTTCAAACAGTAACCTGTCTTTAGTCCTTCACTGGGGTGCCATTCGTAATGGGCAGAAGTATGTCTGGTGACAATTCTGTCATTTCCTCAGCTCATTATCATCTTTTCTTTCAATTATAGCTTTTCTTCTTGCAGGAATTGGTCTCTTCCTTCACGTCTGCCTAATGGAACAAAAGTTTACAACAACATGGCTCTTAGATCTCCTCTGAATAAGGTATACTTTTAGTGGTTATGTAACATGTTATCAGATTAAATCCCTCTTACAACCTCATGATTAGCAAAATTGTTACTTGCATGGCAGTCTGGCAACAACTCTGTTCTGACTTTAGAAATTGATGACCCTGAAATCGAATTTCTTGAATTTCTTCTGGTTGATGAGGCACAAAATAAATGGTGGGCTCTGGTTTTTTATGTGCTTTTGATTTTCACACACACACACACGTATAAGTATAAATAATTTCCTAACATGCTGATATAGACTTTTTTGGAAGCTAGGTTTAAAAAAGATGGTGAAAATTTCCAAGTTCGATTGCCAAGGAATAGCAAGTCAAAAAAATATGCTTCAATTCCTGAGGAACTTGTGCAGATCCAAGCTTATCTGAGGTGGGAGAGGAAGGGGAAACAAACATACTCTCCAGAGCAGGAGAAGGTAAGCAATAACATCAGAGAACTGGTAGAGTTGCACCATCTTAGCTGGGGGTTCTTGGGTTTGAATCTCCCTGAGGGCTAAGTCCAGCTAGGTCATGAAAATGATGATAAAACAATGCAGTGTATTGCAGTTTTTCATTTTAAGAGAATTTGGTTTATTTATATTTGGCAGATGGAGTTTGAGGAAGCTAGAAAAGAACTGCAGAAGGAATTGGATAAGGGAATAACTCTAGATCAGATCCGGAAGAAAATCCTGAAAGGAGATACTGATATCAAAGTTTCAAAGCAGTTGCAGACCAAAGATCGTTTCTATATTGATAGTAGGAAAACTCGAAAACAAAGAGACATGCTGAAATTGATTAACAAGTACACTTCTGAAGCTGTTGAAAGAAAGCATGTTGTTGAGGCAAAAACTCCTAATTTACTAGAGCTCTGTTCGAAGTCCAAGGAAGATCAAGACGGTGGCCAAACTCTGTTCAAGAAAGTTTTTAAGATTGAAAATGGGGAACTTCTGGTCAGATATATATATATATATTTATATATATTTCTGTTTTGATCCATAATTCTGCTGTAGGCATTTTTGAGTCATGTCCAGACTCCAAACTCAGTTTCTTGGCATCCTGAACTTGAGTTCCTCTTTTGAAGGTCATGGTAACCAAGCCCAGTGAAAAGATGAAAGTATATATTGCTACAGATTTCGAGGGGCCTCTTACTCTTCATTGGGGATTATCAAAAAAGGATGGAGAATGGATGGTAAGCAAAATATTTATTGAAAATAGCCATTGCATTATTAGTATAATTGATTTTGTAGTTATATTAGATGGCAGACTTTTATCTTTATTTTGTTATGTCATACTGCAGAAAAAGAAACAATTTGAAAACTTTATCTTTATTTTGTTTATGCATTTGGAAGTTATTCAAGAGATTGTTGTACAGGCTCCTCCTGCCAATGTTTTGCCTCCAAAGTCAGTGGTGCTTGATGGGTTCAGTGAAACACAATTCATAGAAAGCTTCTCTGGTGAACCTTCTTTAAAGGTAAAGTTTCAGGGTAGCTGCATTTATATTAAAGTTCCATAACTGATGGTGGTATGTGTTTTCTTTTTTTTTTAGAGAGAAGGTATGTGTTTGCCTGTTCATATCTTCAATCTGTTCACGTTCATAGTACCTATCTATTTAAATTTCACCATTAAGTTTTCAAATATGTAACATTTATTATTAGTTTTGTTGTACATGTCCTCAATAATGGACATGATGGAATTTCTGTCTATATTGGCACAATAATATTGGATTGGGTAGGAAAATCAAAATTAGAGATTGATAAAAAATGGAGGATATGGGACCATGTAAGCAGGAAACAAAAAGCTTTTATTCTGGTTCTATCATCAACTATAGGTTGAAGCAGAAAAATTCTAGACAATGTTTGCTTCCCTGAAAACTTCTTGTCTTTACCAAGCAAGAATGAGAAAAATAAATGGTTCAAAGGAAAATGCCATTTTGGAATTTTATCAAAAATTTGCTTGTGTAGGTGGTGTCTTGATATTTTTGACTCGTGTGGATCCTCACATTTTGAAAACTAAAATGAGGGTTTTATCTGAAAAAGATTTGGATTCGAAAAACAGACCCAAATATTAGAAACAAGAGATGTGGGGTCTGCTCTTCAAGTTGCGCGCCTTTCCTTCTCTGCTGAGCAGGGAACAACTGTACTAGGAGCTCAAAATCTTCAACATCGGGCTTTAGCTTGCGAGTGGTTGTACCTTATATGCGGATTCTATGAAAGAAACGAGCTTGATGGTGTGAGCCTCCAAGACTTGGAAAAAACATGAAAACACGAACACGTATGCAAAAGTTAAGCAAATCCACACTTATAATATTGAAATAAATGAAATAAATACACAAAAAGGGTATGAATCTCACCTCGGGCTTAGTAACCCTTTCTTATGACGATGTCAAGCGCACTGGAACTCGGGCAAATCTTCAGCTAAGTGCGGGCTCTGGGATGCTAGGTGAGACAAGGGATCTAGACCTAGACTAGGCTTGGGTTGGCTCAGCTGGGATGAACTCGCGTGGGTAGAGTTTGGGTGTTGGGCTCTAGGATGCTAGGTTGGACGATAGGTGCAACAACGTTTCTTTACTTAGGTTTTAGATGCTGAACTAGGGTCAGGGATCAAAGAGCAAATCAAAAGAGAAAATCTTGGGCATAACCAAGCTTGAACTGATCACTCCACCTTGTCAAGATAAAACTCTAGCATGGAGTCCCTTTCCTGCGTTCATTGAGAAATAAACTGATTTATCTCAAGTCAAAGGGTTGAGAAGCTCAACACCACTATTCTACTATTCTTGAACACCTGGCAGCCGATACTTTTTGCATTTATGTACAACTTGACTATATGTGGACTAGAAAACAGATAGACGAAGAAGCTATGTCACACGGACTCTTCTAACAGGGCACCGCACCCGCATCCTGGTGGGTGCGACACTTGGACACAACTTCCTTTATGTTAAGTGAAGTCAACCACACTGAGGTCCATTTCTATCAAAAAGTAGATTCAGTTAACCCTAATCAAGTCCATTTTTATCTATATTATATATATAAATACATAAATGCACACAAATACACATAGTGTTAACTTAAAACTGTTAAAAATTATATATATATATATATATCAGATTTGATATCTGGTACAGTTTCCACAGTAAACAGAGAGAGAGAGAGAGAGAGAGAGAGAGAGAGAGAGAGAATCAATGGCTGGGGCGGCTCTGTGTTACTCGACCTCCAAGCCCTAATCCTTTTATAAATCAAACAGGTATACAATGATCCTTGTAATATCAGAGATATTACAAGGATGCCATTAATGAGTAATATTCAGCATGTGTTCATTTAACATATCATGCGTATGGATCTGGATCCAGATCCATACGCAAGTTATATTTTAACAATATATATATATATATCATTCCCGCACCCCCGCACCCAAGTTTTTTTAAAGTGCCGTACCGCCGCATCCGCACCTGTACCCGCACCTATGTGACATAGCGAAGAAGTTGTTACGTTATGGTGCATATTTTGTAATAGGGTTTGCTCCTAATATTTCTATGTAGAATTATATGCAAAGATACTTAAATAAGTTCCCTGTAAAGGCCTGTGTTTAAGATATGCATTATGAGTTCTATCTGGTTTGTACATTGTGGTTGAACAAGTATGACTGGTTAACAAGATGTGTATGTCGGTCTATGTTCGAATTTGTGAATATAATGTTAGCTTCATAATGCATGAGATGAATGTTACTCTATGTTCATATTTGTGAATATACTGTTAATTTCTCATTCACCATGAATTACTTTTTGATTATTTTAATTGACCTGCCTCAACAGTTTATAACTTTCTGTATAATTTTTACCTTATCGTGCAAAGTTGGATTCACTTGACCATTAGCGCTTTCTGCTTAAGTCTTTGGTCAACAGGTTAAGCCACAAATTTCTCTTGTTTCTGTGTGACATGAAGTAGTAATTTTTCCCAGCCATTTCATATAGAAAACAGGAATGTCACAACATGATAAAATATATGACGTGTCATCATGACTACTGCACTAATCTTGACTACATAAACATATAGAACCTAATTACCTAAGTCTAATACCTTATATACTTGTTAGGAATAGAAAATAACCTTTTTCTCAGGTCTGATTTTGTAACACCTTAGCAAATTGGTTGAGGATAATACTTGCATATGTTACTGAGTGTCGAGAAGTTAAAAACATCATCATTATCATGTATATCTATGACCTTTTTGAACCTAATCATGGGAACTGATATATATATATATATATAAATAATTAATTAAGGATTGAAAAAAAGTCTTAGTTGAAGCACTTGTATTGGGTTATCGGTGAAAATGTGGGTTGGATTTGCAACAAAGAATGGACATCTTGGAGACACAATGGTTGGAGGCAAGTACCAGGGAAAGTTGGATATACAAAAAGATGAAGATATTGTCTCTCATAGATAACTGGTGGACATGCTTATCTGACACTTAGGCATCATTTGCTTATTCTAGTCATCAACCAGTTCATATAGACATCTTGGCTGCCTCATATTGATACTATCCTTTTAGATCTCTCAAATTATTTGTTGATACATACATTGAGAAGTTCAACCGTGCTGCAAGGCCTGGTATCACAATGAGCCTTAAATCAAAGTATATTGCTCACTGACTTTTATGGTGAAAAATAAGGTTTACTGATGCGAGATGAGATCAAGAACCTTTAGAAATAAATGATTGATTTTGAAGCTGCTAGGCATGTCACTTGTATTCACTGGAATAGAATACATTGAGGTGTATAGCCATTTTATTAAAGCATTGCATTATGAGAAGTTCACAAGCAACTGTGATAAGAAGGCGTAATTGTTGATTCCTTAGTTGAAGCCCTTGCGCAATATGGGATAGACAGCTTTGACAACCTGGGAGCTTCTGATATTCAGGCTCCAGTTTTAAGGAATGATGAACATTATTGTATGCTTGTAGGGTAGAGGCATGTGGATATTAGTAATAATTCTTTCCTGTTGGAGATGCGAGAATAATTTCTACCAAGATTTTATGCCCCTAATAGGGAATTCCTCTCCCTTTCTTCTCTCCCATCAGTTAATCATTATTCTCTCTAGGGGTTATAATTTATAAACCTGATTCATAACAACAGCGAATCAAAGTACCCAAGTTTTTTTTTCTTTTTTTTCCCCTTTGCTTGTAACTCTTCCCTTTTTTGTAATATTCTTTCTGGGGCAGACAATAATGACTTTGTGGATAATCTGATGCAATTTTCAGTCCTCACAATGTGACTTTTGTTAAGTAAATATACCAAGTTGAGCCCCTTGCTAAATGTACATTCTATCTGGGAAGATTTTCCACTTTTACAAACAGTACCTTTCTTCCTTTGAGATTGTTCGCAATAAGTTCTTGTTTGTGATTTCACTATAAGTCTGTTTCTTAATGATCAAATACATTTTTATTGCAAACTTTTGTTTTTCATGTTGATGAATTCAGATTATACTGCATTCAAATTGTCAAGAAATGAACTTGAAGACATTGATCAAGTTGTCATTTTCTTTCCCTGCAGTCTGTTGAGATAACGATTGGGGAAGAGGGCTTCCTTGGGATGCCATTTGTGCTTCATTCTGGTGAAAACTGGATAAAGAACAATGATTCTGATTTCTATGTTCAATTTGGTGCCGAAACTAAAAAGGCTAAGAAGGTTATGATCCAATATCAAATGTTCGAGTTTGTCGTAATTACTTTTCTTCAAAAAATCAACTTGCATTGTAAAGTTTATGACCTTTTGTTTCTGCCTTTTGACATATGAGCCTTGTTTTTTGTGTTAGGATGTTGATTGCAAAGGGACTGCAAAGTCATTATTGGATAGGATAGCAGAACTTGAAAGTGAAGCTGAGAGATCTCTGATGCATAGGTGAGATATTGCACTTAAGGCATTTTTTATGTAGGTTAATTGGCTTTCTTGCTTTTCAGATCTTTCCTCCTTTTCTCAGATTACCATTTCCATGCAACCTGATTTGGACATGATAATTCTTTATTCTGGTTTGCATCAGGAAAAAAAAAATTTTGCAACATGGGATGCATATAGAATTATTAGAAATGCATGCTGCATAATAGTTTTTCAAAGGTTACAAATGGTCAACCCTATGTCAGTGTAATGAATAAGATGACCTTAGAACGGATGAAAATTTATAAGATTACGTGTAGTGGACTTGTTCCATCATATGTTTTTTTTGTTCCGCTAATCTACTGCAGGATACATCACCGCATGCATTTAGTTTCCTTGACATCTTTTTCCTAGCATTATACCATTAATGGTAACCACCCATCAGTACAGAGGCATCATTTGTCATTCACCCTGACTTTCCATGTGACTTTCATTAATCCTACTAGTAACTCTTTCTGCAAATCAACCGTAATGTCACATGAAATGAATCCTATCCACTGTTTAATTGACACTTGCCTCCTATTTTATTTCAACATTCCCCACATTTTCATGTCTACTAAAACCTTATTTTTGTTCTATTTTTTCTTATAGTGTTTTAGACCTCTTTTTAACTACTGTTTTTTATACTCATATTTTTTTTATTGTGTTGCACTATATCATTTCCACCCTGAAGCTTTTTCCATTGTATGCCATGATCTCATCTATTTTTAGTTGACACAGGTTTGAGATCACTTAAATCATCATGCTAGATCCTTGCATATGGATCTTACACCTGCTTATACCTTCAAATAGCGATGCCATTCAGCACATGCCAATTGTGAGAAGGCTTTGCAAAAACCATTTTAAATTTTCCCTGGACTAAAATTTTGTAACGCAAATCACTTCTATGTAATTTTAATAGTTCTTTGAGGTGCTCTTCCACTTTTTTGTGCAAGCTTCATGGTGTGCCTTATAATTGATTTGATTTATGACTCCATTCTAGTTGTCATGAATCATCTATGGACCACATTTCACCAATTTAGTGGTTACAAACAAATTTCCAAAGCTAATATTTATATATGGGTTGCACTGGTTTGCTTTTAGGTAACATGATAAAAATGAGAAAAGAAAACAAAGGTTATGAGGTGCTATGAACCCTCTTTCTTTTTTGTTTATCACAGTACCTGACATATCTCATTTTTATTTACTTCATTACGTTATCAGGATTTCATTTCTTTTATGCCATCATTTGTGCCAATTAGAAGATGACATAAGTAGGTTCGTATTCTCAGTAGTATGCTTATTTTTCTGCTACAGATTTAACGTTGCAACAGATTTGGTCGAGTTGGCCAAAGATGAGGGGGAACTGGGACTTGCTGGAATTCTTGTATGGATGAGGTTTATGGCAACAAGGCAACTAACATGGAATAAAAATTACAATGTGAAGCCACGGTAAACAGCTTAATATTTCTCCAATCTATTTATGATTATCATACTTCATTTTCTAGTTGGTTGCTGCCATAGAAAACTGCCTAAAAAACATGTTCATTTCTCATTGTGGAATCAAGTTGTAGAAATTATAAATACTATATGAATTGCCAAATTTCTTATTCCGAAGGTGTTCTTGTTGCATCAATTTTACAATAGTAGGATTGCATATCTCACAACTTGCTTTTTGCAATTTCTGCAATATTTGTTGAAATTTTGGTTTTTTACTTTCAATCTTGATAAATGTTATGTACAAAGAATATATTGAACTTGTGTTGATCTTAACGTTGTAAGGTCTTTTTGATACCCTTCATGTGAAATATTCTCTTTAGGACCAAAACAGCCCTAGAAGATACAGAAAATAACTTACACATATGGCTATGGGTAAAAAACAAAAATGTCCAACTAAAGATCCGTCCGATTGGGCTAGGGATCCAGACACATTAAGGTCTATCTCATGATACTGTACACATTTAGGACCAAAACAGCCCTAGAAGATACAGAAAATAACTTACACATATGGCTATGGGTAAAAAACAAAAATGTCCAACTAAAGATCCGTCCGATTGGGCTAGGGATCCAGACACATTAAGGTCTATCTCATGATACTGTACACATTTGGGCTCTCATCTGGTTTCCTGAAGAAGCAAGAAGCAACACATAATTGTGAGATCGAGTATTGAGACTAAATGTAGATCTATGTGTATCCACTGCTGTTAAAATTTGTTGGCCGAGGCATTTACTCACCACAATCAGGCAGCCTATCACATGATGTATTTTATATTGCAATAATAAGAGTGCAATTGCCATTTCAGTTAACTTAGTCCAGCAAAATAAAACAAAACAAATAGAGCTAGAGAACATTTTTATCAGAAAAAGGTTGAATATCAAGAAGTAGAAACCAAATTTGTGTTTGGTGAACATCATCACTGATTTATTTACTAAGCTGCTATCTACATGAAGCCAAGCTGCATATGGTCCTTACCCATGCATAGCTTGAGGGGGGCTGACATGAAGGGTAACTAGCTATTTAGCAGCTTGGATGTGTTAACAATAAATTATTCTATCTTGTACTTCATTGATAATATAACTTCTGTAACATTGTCTGTCACCAAGTGTATTTCTATTATTTACCTTATGACCCCCCTAGAAACCTTACACGTAATAAATACTAACAAGAAGACAACATTGTGATTTTCACTCTTGCTGCCACCAATAGTATGAACAAGTTTCCTATTGAGTGTTTTCTCATGAACACACAAGAGGAGAGGTTCTCGCGTTTACGAGTTTCCATTCAATAGTTGCTAAAATGAGAGTCCCACATTTCTTATATGGGTCGACTCTCTCAATGTTACAAAGTAAAGGAAACAATAAAGAAAAATAAGACTAAACTACCCCTTTACAATATTGTAATGTACAAAAGAATGTTTATCACAAGATGTAGTATAAGAACAGTAAGACACTTATATTACATAAGTCTCAACACTCCTCTTGAAACTTGGGATGATACAACGGAATCATTCAGAGTTTGGAAAGGAAAGAATTGAAATGCGAAGGAGAAAGACTCTTAGTAAACACTGAATAATCCTTGCAAACAATCAAGTTTTCAAATAACTTGATACTTCAAATACTCAAGACACAAAATAAATGCACAGTGTTTATAAGCTTTCACAACAAAAGAAGTGCAATAAATGCAGTGTTTATAAGCTTTACAACACAAAAGAAGTGCAATAAATGCACAATGTTTATAAGCTTAAGGAGACAACTCCTTGCTGTAAAATACATGCTTCAATGGGCTCACATAGCCCTTATTTATAAGCACTTAAAAGAGACGTTGGGCTATTCCTAATGGCTCTTATTAGAGACGTTAGGAATTAGCCCAACGTCTACCTTTTAAACTGTGTACAACATGGTTGACTGTTGTACACTGTACACAGTCAGTGGCACTGTTGTACACTGTACACAATCGGCTGACTGTGTACAAAAATATTACATAAAAGAACAAAAAAAAGAAATGAAAAAATACAAAAATAAGAAAAAATAAAAAGGAGGAATTACAATCATATTCAAAAACATGAATATGCGTAAAAATGTAGAAATGACAAAAATACCCCTACAACTAAAGAAATATATATTTTATGTATATAAGTAGATGGATACATGTACATATATATGTATATGTATCTTATTTTATATATATAATATATATAAAAAATACATTGTCTTATGAATTACAATTTAACACCCCCCCTCAAACTTAGGGCAAGATGACCGAAAGTTTGTCAAGGAGAAAATTGAATCGCGGAGCACACAAAGCTTTGGTGAAGAAATCTGCCAATTGATATTCTGAAGTTACATATGGAAGATCTATAAATCTTTTCAGATACACTTCTCGAACATAGTGACAGTCCATCTCAATGTGTTTAGTCCGCTCATGAAAAGTATGATTTTTTGCAATGTATATTGCACTCTTGTTATCACAGCATAACTTGGTGGGCTCTTCTATTGAGATCCCCATGTCTTCTAATAGTTGATGAATCCATACAATTTTCATGGTAGTAGTCGCCATGGCATGATATTCAGCTTCTGTTGAGGATAGAGACACTTTTTGCTGCTTTTTACATCTCCATGAAATCAGCTAGTCTCCTAAAAACACACAAAAACCAGTAGTGGAGTGACGGTTATTTGGGTCACCTCTCCAGTCAGAATCAGTATAAGCAATTAATTTTAATTCAGAAGAAGAGGATAAGAATACTCCCTTGTTTAGTGTGTTCTTTATGTGTCTCACAATCCGCAAGATGGCACTCATGTGAACTGATGTTGGTGCATATTGGAACTGACTTGCAATATGAACTGCATGAGAGATATCTGGTCTAGTAATACTCTGATACATCAAAGATCCCACAAGTTGTTTGTAAGGGGTGAGATCAGAGAGATGAATACCATCATCAATCTTCATTTTGACTCCTACTATAATAGGAGTTTCACAAACTTTATCATCCGTAATACCTGACCTGTCAATAATCTCAGAGGCAAGCTTAGTTTGAGATAAAAATTACCCTCTATGAGAGTATGCTACTTCAATACCCAAAAAATAAGTTAGAAATCCCAAATTAGACATTTTAAACCTATCATTCAAAATTGATTTTATGCTTTTAACCATGGTTGCCAGTTGAGGAAGCGGGAGCGGGAAGCGAGGCACTTTCAAAATTTTAGGAAGCGGGAAGCGTGGGACCACTTAGGAGCGACTCGGAAAGCGACTTAGGAAGCATCTCGGAAGCGACCTAGGAAGCGTCTCGGAAGCGAGGGAGAAGCGAAAAAAATAAAAATAAAAAATAAAAAATACAAAAAATTGGAAAAATAGGGGAAGCGTGGGGGAAGCATGATGGGAAGCGCGCTTCCCAAAAAAAGGGGACGCTTCCTGCACGCTTCGGAAGCGCGACGTTTCGCGCTTCCGAAACGCGACGTTTCGCGCTTCCGAAGCGCGCTTCCCCTTTTAGCTAGGTGCTTCCGGTAACCCTGCTTTTAACCCTTTTAGAATCACTTTCGGTTATAAGCATATCATCCACATATAAGAGCAGAACGACAATCCCTGCATTGGTTTTTCTAACAAATAAGGCAGTGTCAGTGAAACACGAAGAAAAACCATTTTCTAACATTACGGAGTTAAATCTATTATACCAAGCCTTGGGGGCTTGTTTTAAACCATAAAGTGCTTTTCGAAGGTGAAGTACTTTCCCTTTGAGAGTCTTTATTCCTGGTGGAGCATTCATATATACTTCTTCATTCAAATCACCATTTAGGAATGTGTTTTTAATATCCATTTGATAGATGTTCCATTTATTGATTGAGGCAACGATAATGAGACATCGGACAATGACCATTCGAGCCACAGGGGCAAAAGTTTCTTCATAGTCAATCCCGTAGTCTTGACTATATCCTTTTGTAACTAATCGAGCCTTATATCTCTCAAGAGATCCATCGCTCTTAGTTTTTACCTTAAATACCCATCTACACCCTATTGCTTTCTTACCCTTAGGAAGATCTTGGAACTCTCAAGTCTTTGCCCTGTTGAGAGCCGAAAGCTCATATTCTATTGCTTTCAGCCATTCATCATTCTTTTTGGCTTTTTCAAAATTTTTGGGTTCTATATAGGAATGAATGGCGCTAAGGCAGACTCTATGTTTAGGAGTAAACGAATCATATGAAATAAACCTAGAAGGCATCTTTCTACTTCTCTCAGTTCTTCGTAGGTTTTCATCATTTGTTGAATTGGACCCAGTAGGTTCGTTGAATTTTCAATTGCACTCCTAAAACTGTTTCTCTCTCTATGGGTATATGTTATAGGATCTCTCAATGCTCCTTCATTTCTATGTTGAGAGATAGGTGGATGGGAAGAGTCATCTTCTTTATCATTGACGTCATTATGAATGAAATCATCATCACTATCATCATCATGTGCTAACATTTCAAATAAAAAAGAGTAATCCATGTTTTCTTCAAAGGGTTCACTCCTTTCAAAACCATTAACATTTTCCAGAAAACTCACATTTTTGGAAACATATAGCTTGTCATTCTTAATATCATAACAACGAAACCCTTTTTGGGTTTTGGAATATCCAAGAAAAGCACAGGCAATGACTTTTGGTGAAAGTTTGTCGTTCTTGTCAGTAAGAACGAAGCATTTACAACAAAAAATTCTCAACCTACTATAGTCGGGTTCTTTGGTATATAATTTTTCAAAATGCGAGATATTGTTCAAGTTTTTAGAAGGTTGCCGATTTATCAGATAAACAGATGCTAAAGTCACTTCAACCCCAAAACCTTTTGGGATGTTTTGAGAAGCAAGTAATGTTCAAGTTGTCTCTATTATATGTCTATGCTTCCTTTCGGCTAATCCATTTTGTTGAGGGGTTTTCAGACAAGATCTTTGGTGAAGAATACCATGACTTTCAAGATAATTTTTGAATTCACTTGAAAGGTATTCTCCACCAGAGTCAGTTCTAAAAATTTTTAGTTTCCCGTTAAATTGATTTTTAATCATCATATGATAGGTTTTAAAAATCGAGAAAACTTCATATTTGTGTTTAAGAAAATAAATCCAACAATATCTCGTGTAGTCGTCAACAAAAATGACATAATATGCAAAGCCTCCTTTTGATAGGATGGGTGCCGGTCCCCGTACATCTGAATGAATAATTTCAAAAGGTCTTGTTGTAAACATAGATCTTTGACAAAAAGACAATTTTTTCATTTTCCCAAGAATACAGTCGTTACAAGTGAAATCACTTTTACATAGACTTTTAACAAAAGGTAAATGAGAAATTTTTGCAATATTTGGATGTCCAAGTCTCTTGTGCCACACATTAATATCATTTTGTTGGACAACATTACAAAACGAGTTCTTTGGAATTTGAAGGGAGTTGACATAGTATAGATCACCCTTCCTAGAGCCTTCCTCAATCAATCTCCCGGACCGGCGATCCTGTATCCAACATTTGTTAGATGAAAACTTTATATCACACCCATGATCCGAGAGTTGAGAAACACACAACAAATTTAAGTTTAATTTGGGTATAAATCTAATTTTTGGAATAAAGAACCCTTGTTTTTCAAAATTTCCTATTCCTTTTACTTCAAGAGATGTTCCATCCGCGGTTGAAAAAAAAGATAGAGAGGGATTTTTTGAGTATTCGAAAAAAGAACTAAAACTTGGGGTCATGTGAAAAGAAGCACCTGAATCTAAAAGCCAAGAGGTCTTATCAGGAGGAGAAGAGGTTGACATGGCGGCTCCGGAAATAGCCCTTTTTAGAAGAGGTTTAAGTGTATCCACGATTTGTTGCAATGAGAGAGCTCCATTTGAAGATGACGAGCATTCTTCCTTTTGAGGTTGGAATGTAGTAGCCATGACAAGTAACTTTTTTCACTTTGGGCAAATAGGCTTGATATGCCCCGGTTCCTTACAAAAATGGCATAAAAGCTTGCTATAATCCTTCTTCCCTCCTTGACCACTTGAGTTTTGATTCTTGAAGTGAGGAGGCTTGTAGGTCCTTAAGTTGCTCCCCAGTCTTGAGACGACATTAACTTCTTCATTTTCTTCATTAGTGGAAGGTGTAGCTAGAACACTTGGGTTGTTCTTGCTTATACCCATACGAGTCTCTTCCCCACTTAGTTTAGTAATTACATCTTCAAGAGAGGGGGAAGTGAAGGCGGATAAAAGAGAAGACCGAATTTGTTTGAATTCAGGCCTAAGCCCATTCAAAAAATTAAAAAATCTATCTTCTTCCAATTGTTTATGACGAAGCTCTATGGCTTCTTCACTCCACTTGGGTTCGAGCATAGCAAGCTCATCCCAAATAGAAGAAAGTTCGGCAAAATACTCCCTTATAGTCATCTCTTCTTGATGAAGAGTTAGCGCCCTCTTTTGGAGGTAATATTTATGGGATAAGTTCCTAAAGGTGTATATCTTCTCAAGGTACTCCCACACTTGAGAAGCCTTCTTAAACTTGATAATATTGGCGTTAATTCTTGTTTCTACGGATGAGAAAATCCATAAGAGAATTTTAAAATTCCTCATCTGCCATTCTTCATGCTTTTTTGTGTAGTCTTCAAGAGCCTTGGCTTTTTCTTCGCCTTCAAGGATTTTTATTTCTCCTTTCTCCATCAAGGTTATCTTTGGCTCCGGTTCAAGAATTGAGCCTTAGACATAGCCCCAAAGCCCTTTCCTTTTAATATGAGCCTCCATGTTTCCGGCCCAAACGTGATAGTTGATCCCATTGAGTTTGAAGCCGAGAGAAAAATGAGCCTTTTTCGCCCATTAGAGAGGAGAGATGATGAAAAAGAATGCGTACCACAAAGGATTTTTAGACCTTTCTTGATAGAAGAGTCTTCTAAAATATTGGATGAACAAGAGGATCCACTCCAATCACCAAAAAATTGAAGGCATACTTTTCGAGGCACCCAAAAAGTGAGAATCCACACGATCGTTCTTTTTCCAACCTTGCTCTGATACCATGTGAATAATCCTTGCAAACAATCAAGTTTTCAAATAACTTGATACTTCAAATACTCAAGACACAAAATAAATGCGCAGTGTTTATAAGCTTTACACCACAAAAGAAGTTTAATAAATGCACAATGTTTATAAGCTTAAGGAGACAACTCCTTGCTGTAAAATACATGCTTCAATGGGCTCACGTAGACCTTATTTATAAGGGCTTAAAAGAGACGTTGGGCTATTTCTAACGGCTCTTATTAGAGACGTTGGGAATTAGCCCAACGTTTACCATTTAAACTGTGTACAACAGTACACTGTACACAGTCATAAAAGAACAAAAAAAAGAAATGAAAAAAATTACAAAAATAAGAAAAAATAAAAAGGAGGAATTACAATCATATTAAAAAATATGAATATGCTAAAAATGTAGAAATGACAAAAATACCCCTACAGCTAAAGAAATATATATTTTATGTATATAAGTAGATGGATACATGACATATATATGTATATGTATCTTCTTTTATATATATAAAATATATATAAAAAATACATTGTCTTATGAATTACAATTTAACAATCTGCAATATGATTCTTTGAGCTCACATGCTCCAAAGCATATGACAATCTGTTTCAATGTATTTGGTTCACTCGTGAAATTTTGGATTCTTTGCAATATGAATAATACTCATATTGTCATAATATAACTGAGTCTTGTCCACAATGGAGATTCCCAACTCATTCACTAACCATCATATCCAAATAATCTCAGCAGTTACTTGAGCCATAATTCTGTATTCTACTTTTGTTGTGGATAAAGCAACCCTCTATTGTTTCATGCTTTTCCATTAAATCAGGGAGCTTCCAAAAAAAAATACAGAAGCCAGTAGTAGAAAGCCTATCCCAAGTAGAACCTCCAAAATTAGCATCACAAGAGGCTCTTAACACTATGTCAGATGAGGATAAGAAGAACATACCATAGTTCATTGAGTCTCACATACCTGATGATCCCGAGTACAACAACTAAGTGAATTGTCCTGTGAGCACTCATAAATTGATCGACTACATGAACTGCATAGGTGATATCCAGCTTGGATTGTAAAGAGTCTTACACACACTCAAGTCTACAAACAACTTGACAAAACATACATTCACCCAATATGCTAAACCAAAATAGCATACAAAATGCTCCACAGCACAAACATAAGAATAGTGCATAAATGCACTTGAATCTGAATATGTAAGAGGTAAAACCCTCTACCTTCATATTTAAATTACAATGGGCAGCATGCCCTTATTTATAGAGAGATTACATGAGAAATTACAATGGGCAGCATGCCCTTATTTATAGAGAGATTACATGAGAGGAGCTATTGGAATAGCTGTTGGGATACTCCCAACAGCTCTAATTAGATCCGTTGGGAGTAGCCCAACAGCTCTATTCAAACAGTCAACATTTTGACTGTTTGACAGAACCTGACAAAAAGGCTGTTGGCTGTTTTGACAGCCCAACAGCTCTAGTCAATTATGACTGTTTGACAAAAAGACAAAAAAAATAAGAAAGAAATAAAATTACAAAAATAAATAAATAAAAAAGTATTACAAGAATATAAGTATATACTTTAAATATATAGTTATATATATACATATACATACTCTTGTATTACGAAAAGTATGTATATATATAAATAAAAAAAAAAAAAATATATATATATATATATATATATATATATTCAAGTATATACATATATATGTTATTTTCTAACAGTCTCCCTCAAACTTATGGTGAAATCACCGAAAGTTTGTCAAGTAAAAAGTTGAATCTTGGTGAGCACAGTGCCTTGGTGAAGAAGTCAGCAAGTTGATATTTTGATGTCACATAGGGAAGATCAATAGTCTTCTTCAAATATTCTTCACGAACAAAATGGCAATCCATCTCTATATGCTTAGTTCTTTCATGAAACGTATGATTTCGAGCAATGTATATATATCGAACTCTTATTGTCACAACACAATCTTGTAGGATTCTGAAGGTGAATCCCCATATCTGAAATCAGTTGTTTGAGCCACACGACTTCCATAGTAGTAATTGCCATTGCTCTATATTCAGCTTCTGTAGATGATAATGACACCTTTTGTTGTTTCTTGCACCTCCATGAAATCAAAGATTCACCTAGAAATATACAAAAACCAGTTCTTGAGCGCCTGTTATTTGGATCTCCTCCCCAATCAACATCAAAATATGCAATAAGATCTAAGGAGGAAGAAGAGGACAGAAAGACTCCCTTATTTATAGTGCCTCTGATGTATTTAATAATTCTCATGACTGCACTCATATGAGTTGATGTTGGAGCATGTTGAAATTGACCGGCTATATGTACAACATGGGTTATGTCTGGTCTTGTAATACTTAAATACATAAGAGATCCTACTAGCTGTCTGAAGGGAGTTGGATTGTCCAAAGGAACTCCATCATCGGCTCGCATTTTCATTCCGACAATCTCTGGAGTATCAACAACTTTATCATATGAAAGTCCTGACCTGTCAATAATATCTGAAACTTCTATACCAAGAAAGTATGTTAGAAACCCAAGATCTGTCATTTCAAAAGAAATTTTCAAAAACTGTTTTACTTTCTTGATTCCCTCCTTGTCACTACCTGTAATTAACATATCATCAACATATAAAAGTAAAATTATAATACCAGCAGAAGAGTTCTTGATAAACAAAGATGTATCAGTATAGCATGGTTTAAAACCATACCTTGTAATAACATTGTTAAAAGTATCAAACCAAGCTTTAGGTGCTTGTTTGAGGCCATATAATGCCTTTTTTAATTTAAGCACTTTACCTGAAGGAATTATTAATCCAGGTGGAATATCCATATATACTTCCTTATTGAGATTCCCATTTAAAAATGCATTTTTAACATCTATTTGAAATATATTCCAATTTTTAATAGCTGAAATAGCTACAAGCATTCGAACAGTGGTCATCCTGGCAACAGGAGCAAAAGTTTCTTCGTAATCTACTCCGTATTCTTGAGAATATCCTTTGGCAACTAGCCTGGCTTTATGCCTTTCAAAGGATCCATCACTTTTGGTTTTTACTTTAAAAACCCATCTACAACCTATTGTCTTCTTTCCTATAGGTAAATCCAGAATTTCCCAAGTATTAGCATCTTTAAGAGCTTCTAATTCTATGTGCATAGCTTTTATCCATTCAGGTAAATTTTTTGCTTCATTGTAACATGAGGGTTCAAAATATGAGTGGATAGCTATAAGACATGCTCTATGTTTAGGAGAGAATGAATCATAAGACACAAATTTATTTGGGATTCTTGAGGTTCGTTCTGATCTACGAATAGTGGTTTGTTCTGAAGGAATTTCTGATGCTTCATGATTACTTTAATTTACACCTTCATTGGATGCATTTCGATTTCTTCTAGTGTATACTATTGGTTCAACTGTTCTATTTTCAATAAGAGGTTCTACATAAATATTTTCATCATTAGACAATAGTTTAAACAAGAAAGAATAATCAGAGTTTATGTCTTCCGACATGTTTTCTTCAAATCCACTTTCATTTTCAACAAAATTAACATTCCTTGAAATGAGAAGTTTATCATTTTTGGTATCATAACATTTAAATCCTTTTTGTGTTTCTGAATAACCAATGAACGCACAGGAAATAGCTTTAGAAGATAGTTTATCTCCTTTATCATTCAAAACGTAACATTTGCAACCAAAGATTCTCAGTCTTTGATAATCAGGTTGATATTTGAATAATTTTTCAAAAGGAATTTCATTAGATAAAGTTTTGGAAGGCATCCTATTTATAAGATATACTGAGGTTAATGCAGCTTCAACCCAAAGATTTTTTGGAACATTTTTAGCAATAAGAAGAGTCCTTGTAGTTTTTATAATATGTCTGTGTTTCCTTTCTGAAATTCCATTTTGTTGCGGGGTTCTAGGACATGATCTTTGATGTAAAATTCCTTCGTTTTCTAAAAAATGTTTAAACTCATTTGACAAGTATTCTCCTCCAGAGTCAGTTTTGAGAATTTTGAGTTTACTTTCAAATTGATTTTTAATCATGTTATGAAATGTTTTGAAGGTTGCAAATACATCTGATTTATACTTAAGAAAGTAAATCCAGCAATATCTAGTGAAGTCATCAATAAACACAACATAGTAGGAGAATCCTCCTTTAGAGGCTACAGGAGTAGGACCCCATACATCCGAATGAACTAATTCAAAAGGCATTGAGGAGTAAAAAGTTCTTTGACCATAAGGCAAGACTGTCATTTTACCAAGTAAGCATTCTTTGCATTTAAAATTATCTTTACAAAGATTTTTGGTAATAGGTACAAAATTTAATTTCCTTATATTTGGATGCCCAAGTCTATGATGCCAAGTCCGTATGTCTTTTGTTTGGGCAGTGTTGCAAAATGATTCCTTTGGAATACAAAGGAAATCCATATAATAGAGATCTCCTTGCCTAGAACCTTCCTCAATCAATTTTCCGAATTGGCGATCCTGCACCCAACATTTACTTGATGAGAAAATGACATCACATCCATGATTCGAGATTTGAAAAACAAAAAGTAGATTAAGATGAAGTTTTGGTATAAGTCTTATTTTCGGAATATAAAAGTTGTTATGTTTTGACAAATCATTTTTAAAAATTCCAACATCCTCTATTTCCAAGGCAGTACCATCGGCAGTGGAAACAAATGATGCATTTGAATTAGGTTGACATTCAGATAATATAGATCTATGTGGAGTCATATGAAAAGAAGCTCCTGAATCAAGCAGCCAAGAGCACATACCAGGAGTAGAAGAGGTTGCAATGGCCGCTCCTGAGGTAGATCCTTTAAGCAGTGGTTGCAATGCTTCCGTTAGTTGAGATAATGATTTGGTGAGGTCTTTGAGATTCAAAGTATCTTCATCTTGTTTTGATGGTGCAACGGCAACACACTTTTCTTGAGGCCTATATTTGTATCTAGGACATTAAGGCCTAATATGACCGGGTTCGTTACAATTATGGCAAATGATTTTTGATTCTCCTCGATTCTTATTAAAATGAGGAGGTTTATATGGCTTGATATAGTGTCCTGGTTTTGATGCGGCAAGTGCACAATACTCTTCTTGACCATTGCTAGAAGTAGCAAGCACACTAACATTTTTACTCATGTTTAGCCTAGGCTCTTCTCTACTAAGTTTAGTGAGAATCTCATGAATAGGAGGAGGTGATGAAGATGATAGCAAGGAGGCCCTTGTTTGTTCAAACTCGGGTCTCAAACCATAGAGAAAAGCGAAAAGTCTATCTTCTTCAACTTGAACTCTCCGCATTTCTATACACTTTCCTTCCCATTTTGGTTCAAATTGGGCAAGTTGGGTTCAAATGGAAGATAACTCCATAAAATAATCTCTTACATTCTTATCTCCTTGTTTAATGTTTCTAACTTTTTCTTGGAGATAATACTTGTGAGCCATATCTTTTTCGGTAAACATACCTCTAAGATATTCTCATGCTTTATTTTTCTTTTTGTAACACAAAAGGTTTGAGGCAATTTTTGTCTTAACTCCACTAAGCATCCATGAAAGAATTTTGGCATTTTTCATTTCCCATTAATCTAATTTTTTGTAGTATTCTTCCGTGGCTTTGTTTTCTTCTTCAAGACTAGTCTCAACGTCATTTTCAACTAATATAATTTTGGGAGTGGGTTCAAGAATAGTACCTCTTACAAATCCCCACAAACCTTGACCCTTGATGAATGTCTCCAAGTGTCCTGCCCAATTGTTATAGTTGCTTTCTTCAAGTTTGAATGGCGGAATGAAGTTGGAGTTGCTTGTATTGTGCGGAAAAAATTCACTCATGATGAATCCAAAGAAAAAAAAGAACCACCAATCACGAAAGAGAGAAGGCACACTTTACGTGGCAGCTCACCAATGCACGGTTGATCATACACCAAGCTCTGATACCATGTAAAGAGTCTTACACACAATCAAGTCTACAAACAACTTGACAAAACATACATTCACCCAATATGCTAAACCAAAATAGCATACAAAATGCTCCACAACACAAACATAAGAATAGTGCATAAATGCACTTGAATATGAATATGTAAGAGGTAAAACCCTCTACCTTTATATTTAAATTACAATGGGCAGCATGCCCTTATTTATAGAGAGATTACATGAGAGGAGCTATTGGAATAGCTGTTGGGATAGGGCTACTCCCAACAGCTCTAATTAGAGCCGTTGGGAGTAGCCCAACAGCTCTATTCAAACAGTCAACATTTTGACTGTTTGACAGAACCTGACAAAAAGGCTGTTGGCTGTTTTGACAGCCCAACAGCTCTAGTCAATTATGACTGTTTGACAAAAAGACAAAAAAAAAATAAGAAAGAAATAAAATTACAAAAATAAATAAATAAAAAAGTATTACAAAAATATAAGTATATACTTTAAATATATAGTTATATACATATATATATATATACATATACATACTCTTGTATTACGAAAAGTATGTATATATATATATAAATATATATATATATATATATATATATATATATTCAAGTATATACATGTATATGTTATTTTCTAACATGAACTGCATAAGAGGATAAGAAGAACATACCATAGTGCATTGAGTCTAACATACCTGATGATCCCGTGTACAACAACTAAGTGAATTGTCCTGTGAGCACTCATAAATTGATCGACTACATGAACTGCATAGGTGATATCCAGCTTGGATATGGTCAAGTATATGAGACATCCAACTAATTGTCTGTATACTACTGGATCTTACTCAATGCCTTTTGTGGCTCTCATCTTTAAATTTGCTTGTATGGGAGAATTGACTCTTTTTAGGTCATTCGCCAGTCTTGCCCTCACCACCAAATCTGTAGCATACTTATGTTGAGACAAGTACAATCCCCTTGGTGATAGGGGTGGCAAAACCTGACACAACCCGCCAACCCGCCTCTTAGGCGGGTTCGGGTTGGGCTTAAGCCAACCCGTTTAGTAAACGGGTCGACCCGCCTAACCCGTTTATTAAACGGGTCGGGTTCGGGTTGGGGGTATGCCAACCCGCCAACCCGTCTGCCAACCCGACCTGCCAACCTGACCCGCGAACCTGAGAACCCGTTTACCCGACCCAACCCATTTATTAAATGGGTTGGCGGGTCGTGTCGGGTTACCCGTTTATTAAACGGGCCGGGTTTGTGTTTGCCACAACCGACCCGTTTAATAAACGGGTCGGGTTTGGGTTGAGGTATGTTGACCCACCAACCCGTTGGGTCGACCCGCCAACCCGACACGATTGCCACCCCTACTTGGTGAGTATTGTAGCGCCTCAAAATTTGAACAAAAAAATTTGGCCATTTTTTTTAATGTGCAATTTAATGTGAGGTCTCATCTATGACATTGCCTAAATTGAACTATGCTCTAAGGAGTCGGTTTGTGCGCAATCGCTAGCATTTAATATCCCCTTAGAACATATTTCGAGAGAAGACGACCAATGACAAGTCCGTGGGGTATTGCTCTATAGAACTAAGTTTTAGGGAGTCAGCTTTTGCGCAACCGCTAGCATTTAATAGCTGCATAGAACCTAAATCTAGAAAGAGACTACTCGAGACAAAATATCAAATACAACGAAAGATTTCAAATGGGCCACGGGTTACAAATCTTGGGCAGATTACAGGTAAGTGAACACAATAGGGGGATTGGATCCAAATCCCTCATATTCGGGTCCACATCCAATCTCAAATTACGTTTTTTCATGGACTATTCCAAACCATAATCAAACCATTCAACATAATCCAACATGCGGTTTAAAATAAAGGTTTGGCATTACTTCAACCTAAACAAGTTTAGGGAATCAAATGTTCCAAAATGTATGGAACTAATTTCTAAGGCCAAATAAGGAATGATAAAGGCTTGGTTCGTTGGCGCCACCATTGCATCCCTCTATCACAGCTACTCATCACCTGGATGGTTTATATAAATATTGGTTCAGACTTCATCGAGTCTCGATGGGGTACAATTATCCAACATGCATTGTAAATAACTAAAGCATACATAAAATCTATATGCATTCAAAACATAACATCATATAAGCATGGTGCATTTATTTGCAAGGCATTCCTTAATCGTGATACACAATCAACAATATCATGCTCTCAATCATATAAGTTCACAATATAGGCATACTACAACAATGTAAACGTAACTGATAATTAGATTTCGCAGCAACTCATATTACTATTCTTGTCATGCAAGCTTCATCGAAACATGCTCATGTCCTTGTTGGATTGTTTCACTAAGGCATAAACTGGGTGAATATAAAGCCATTGTTTTCCTTGATTACAATTCCCATTGGGTACTCGTGGAACAATTCATCGCAGAGAGCCGAGACCACATGAGGGGTATATTATTCTATGGATTGTATGATTGAATCGGATCCTAAAGCGGTTAGTCCATGACCGAGAGATAAAGCCCGCTAAGGCAACATCAATTAGTATGTTTCTCGAAATACTACTGCAGAAGTCTTGACCTACCATCTAAGACACATTGGTAGTCCGACCCCTAACTTCGAGGACTCGGGACCAAGTGAGACGCCTTGCTCTCAAATAACATATAAGGTTTAACGAAGTTTTGTATCACCTACCCTCTTTAAGGTAAGTTGTTTCATCAATGGGTTATTGGGTTCACTTTATTAAAAGGCTTCTATATACTTCATCACATGTGTCTCTTAGGCATCCAAGGACTCAATAGCCCAAGTGTAAGGAAATGGGTGAAAGTGTAACCCAAGAATGTACAAGTACTATGACATACAAACAAGAAGTCCACAGAGGGATAATATGAAATCCTAAAAAGGCTACACAAGCATGGAAAAATAATGGAATATTTATTGAAAAGAGCCTTAAAAGGCATACACATACAAGTGAGGGAACCCCATATTTATACAAGAGGGAAGACCCAAGGAGGGGCTCCCATATAGGCGTTGGAACCCCTCCAACGGTCATATTTATGACCGTTGGAGGGGCCCGATGTCTATATAGTGGGCTCCTCAATGCCTAAAAGATAAAAAACATAAAAAGAAAAGAATGATAAAAAATACAAAAAGAAATAAAAAAATATATTAACAATGAATATGCAAGAAATGATGAAAAGACTATTTTACCCCTATCGGGTATTACAAATGAATTACATATTATATATATATATATATATATTTAATACTCCTCAAACTTGATGGGAAAAGTTATCCCGAAAGTTTGGAAATACAAAAAGAATCTTGGGAAGAAATCCAAGTCTTCAAGGGAAATCTCCATCTTTATGGTATCTCAGAAAATTCTTGCAAATATAAGTCTTCAATACGCCTTTATTGGTGATCATCCCTGAGCACCTTCATTGGCTATCTCCATGAAGGCATCATATCTTAAAGATCCTGCATAAAAAGAACAAACCAAAAGAAGACTCCAAGTAAAAAAAAAAATTCTAGCCTAAGAGTTGCAAAATTTTTTTTAACAACAATATATTGTAAAGCAAGAATGAAATGGTTTAAACAAGATAGTGATAATTTTTCGAATCATTAGATAGTAAGAAAGACAAGAGGAGTATCCTTCAAAGATGAAATTAAATCATAATCAACTTATTTTTCAAAAAACCATAATATTGATTATAAGAAGATTTGATCATTTAAAGGACATATGATTCATCAAGAAGAGATAAACAATTATGCATAACAATTATCTTAAATGAAATAGTTGTCTTCCAAAAAGCATACTAAACTCTCGAAAGAGTGTCTATTAGAGACACTTTAAACAAACCCCATAAAAGGATATAAATGGAAAGACAATAAAATAATGAATCTTTGTTTATCACAAAAAATGTTTAAGCATTTCAATCAAGCACTATGTGAAAATGTCCTAAAAAAGGAATCAAGTCCGAAAAATGACTTCAATGTGAAAATATCTTCAATAAGATTAAGTTCAAAGATGACTCGATTAACCCACAAGAATCATAACGAGGCTAAGTGCACAAAGGCACAATGAAATACTCACAAAGGAGTACAAATGCACAAATTCAAAAGTAATAATAGTAGGTTACATGCAATGAAGAGAACTCACAATCTTTATAAAGAGCTAATTAGCTTCATGCATGCAATTATGTGAAATCAATTAGAAACATAATTCACTCACACATATTTTAAATATAAAGATCCAAATATCAATATATGCATATATATATATATTATCAATGAAATGCATGAACTTTTATTGATAAATATTTTTTCATACAAGGAAAAAACAAGTAGTAAATATCTAAAAAATTTATTAAAGAATTAAAGAATACCATATGACAAAGGGAATAATATATGCAAATAAAAAACAATCTGCGGAAGATGATAAATTTAAAAAATCACATAAATATCAAGAGATGATATTTTGCAAATCTCAACAATAGTTTATCCACTATAAGCAATCATTTCATTAGACCTTCAAAGCTTACAAATCAAGTGTATAAGCGACTAGAACAAGAGCATAAATACAATGCCACTAAAGGGCCAAAGACACACACGAAGGTGTGAAAAGAAGTCGTCATTCACATCTGGGTTTGGATCTCGGATCCAGACCCAACTCGAGTTTATTTAGTCACATGTTCATTAATGGTTCATTGTAATTTAGCTTATTGTGTAATGGGTATTTTCATACCCTAATATTTGTACCAGCCTATACTTAATAATAAGCCATATACCACTGACCCTAATTGAGGATTCTGTAGCAGCCACGCTCTCTCTCCTATTCTATTTCTCTTCTTGTGGTTGAATAATGGAACCCACGATTTCTATCATGGTATCAGAGCAAAAGATCCAACCTTGAAGATCGTGTTCTTATGAGCATCCAACCGAGTTTCTTTGTCTTCTTCTGAGGTATCTCTCTATTGGTTCATATCTATTCTTCCTACCTTCTCTCTTTCTATTGTTTTTATCGTTCTTTTCCTTTTATTCCAAAATCCAAAATCTTGGATTTGCTCACGTTGACATTCTTTCTTTCCCCTGATTTTCTGTTCTCTTATGGTTCTTCTTTTCATATTGCTGCACGTAATTTCACCCAAACAACAAGTTTACATAATCACACAAGATCAGATTTGATCTATGCGTGATTTCAAAGGTTGAAATCACTTCAAACTTGTTCTCTATACTTTTCTAAATTGACGTCAGATCAAATTTTGATCTGGATGTGATCTCAGATCTGTCTTGATTAACTGATATCACCTTTGAACTTATTCTCTCTCTACTTTGGATTTCTTCTCATTTGGAAAAGAAAACACATTATTTTCAAAGTAACGTACCTCTTACTGGTTGAATTTTTAATTTTTTTTATTCAGAACGGTTTTTACTGCATAGTCTGGTTTTCTGCCTCAGGTTTGCAGATCATTTAAAAAAAAAGTCGAGTTCTCTCAAATTCAAATATCTGTTCTGAATTTTATTTGTTTGCTCTAAAGTAAACCTTCTCTCTGGCCTTTTACTCTTTCTTGTTTTTGTTTTCTCGTCTCTCATTCTTTCTTGTTTTCGCTTTCAATCGACTATAAATTCATTTTCCTCTTCTCAGTTTGGTCTTTCTTCCAACTTTCTCAATCAACTTGTGTATGAGAAACTGAACAATTCTAATTTTCTAACCTGGAAGAGACAAATCATCCCATTCATAAGAAGTCAGGATCTTTCTGGGCATTTGGATGGCTCTGTTCTTGTTCATCTAGAGTTCATATCACAAGGAAAGAACGGGGAGGGTGACACTTCTATTACTTTTGTTAAAAATCCAGAGTACATATCCTGGATGAAGCGAGATCAGGCTTTGGTTGCCTACATCACTTCCACTCTGTCGTAGGAGGTGCTTGTGTCCATCCCTGATGACTGCTCAACTATGAGGTTATGGCATCGTCTTGTTCAGACGTATTCTCAAGTTTCTCAGGCCAGAGTTCTATTTTTAAAGAAAGAGTTTCAAATGCTGAGAAAGGACTCCATGACTATCATGGAGTACTTAAACAAAATGAAGACTATCACAGATAAGTTGGCCATCATGGGTTGCGCGGTCTGTGACAAAGATATGGTGCAACAAACTTTGAGCGGGTTGGGACCCGATTATCATATGATGGTTCGTTTCTTATTGTGTTTGCCAGACTTACTTACATTTGAAGATCTTCGTGCTAAGCTCTTACAGTATGAGATGACTTTGAAGGGATTCTATGAAGATATTCAAACTCACATTAGAGTACAAGACGTTCTTGCCACAGGAGTTACCTATGGTCGAGGACGTGACAGGTATGAATCTCGGGAAAGGGGAGGTCAAGAGAGGAATGGACTAGAAACTCGTGGAATATTACCTACACCCAATATTCTTCCTAATTTGCAGAGACAAAAAACAATACTCACTTGCTTTCTATGCAACAAAAAGGGGCACATCAAAGCTAATTGCTGGTTTAACCCTCAAAATAGAGGAAAGCAATCCAAGACAAGGGAACAGATAAATTGAAGAATAGTGGAGAAGTCAAAGAGTTATTATCTGCCTTGGTTGCATTGAATTTAAAACAGAATGATCAAGGCACTTGGTATGTTGATTCCGGTGCAGCCACTCATATCACTGGTGATGCTGGTAAGCTCCTAAATCTTGTTCTTTATGTTGGTAGAAATAGTATAGTCACTAGAGATGAGTCTCATCACCATATTTCTCACGTTGGAAACTTTGTCATTCCTATGCCCAACTTTTCTCTTGCTTTTTCAAATGTCATTCATGCTCCTAATACAACAACAATAACACTTTCATCCCAAACAATTGGGGTCAGCGATATGAACCAAAAAGAAAATCATTTTGGGTCCTCCACATGAATCCTTCTCCTCCAATCATTTCTATCCAATGTCATGTCCTCGGTGAGGTTCAAAGCATTCATATCCTTTATTATCATCTCCATCCAAGTCTTTTTCGGCCTACCCCAACCTCTTTTAGCTAATAGATTTTCCCATTTCTCCATCCTTCTAACCGGAGCATCATTTGGCCTTCGCCGAATATGCCCAAATCATCGTAAACGATTCTCACTCATCTTATTTTCAATGGATGCAACGCCTACCTTCTTACGTATTTCCTCGTTCTGAATCTTATCTTTTAGTGTATTTCCACACATCCATCGAAGCACACGCATCTCAGTTACACTCATTTTTTGCGAATGATGTCTCTTGGCAGCCCAACATTCCGTACCATATAGTAAAGCGGATCTAATTGTCGTCCTATAAAACTTTCCCTTCAACCGCAATGACATTCTACGATCGCACAACACTCCAGTTGCACTTTTCTATTTCATCCACTCAACTTTTATCCTATGATTTACATCTCCATCAATTTCTTCATACTTTTGAATGATAGATCCCAAATATTTGAAAGAATCATCCACCGGTATTTCTTGCTCACCAAGCTTCACTACACTCCCATCACTACTTCGTTGCTTACTAAACCGACATTCCATATATTTTGTCTTACTCTTACTCAACTTAAAACCTCTTGCTTCCAATGTCTGTCTCCATAATTCTAACTTAGCATTAACCCCAGCTCTAGACTCATCAAGCAAAACAATATCATCAACAAACAATATACACCACAACACATTTTCTTGAATTGATCTCGTAAGTTCATCTATCACTATAGCAAAAAGGAAAGGGCTTAATGCAGATCCTTGATGTAACCCAACCGTTATAGGAAAGTTGGTTGTCACCCCTCCACAAGTGCGGACATTGGTTACTACTCCTTCGTACATATCTTTAATTATACTAATGCACTTGAGAGAGATACCTTTCTTCATCATTGTCCACCAAAGAACATCCCTAGGTACTCTATCGTATGCCTTCTCCAAATCAATAAAAACCATATGCAAATCTTTGTTCCCCTCTCTATATCTCTCAATAAGTTGTCTGAGAAGATGTATAGCTTCCATAGTTGATCTTCCAAGCATAAAACCAAATTGATTCTCCGATATCATGACCACCTTCCTCAACCTATACTCAATCACCCTCTCCCAAAGTTTCATAGTATGACTCATGAGTTTTATACCACGATAGTTTGCGCAATCTTGTATATCACCCTTATTCTTATAGAGAGACACCAAAATACTCTTCCTCCACTCATTAGGCATCTTATTTGTCCGCCAAATCTTGTTAAAAAGATTTGTCAACCATACTAAGCCTTTCTCCCCAAGCATTTCCAAACCTCGATAGGTATACCAAGATCAAGAAAAATATTGTTTCTGTCTCTAAGCTTGTAGATGACATTAATGCTTCAATTGAGTTTACTCCTAATATCAAGAAAAATATTGTTTCTGTCTCTAAGCTTGTAGATGACATTAATGCTTCAATTGAGTTTACTCATTTTTCTGTTCGTGTTAAGGACCTTCACATAAGAAAAACGTTCGTTGAAGAAAAACGATAAGAGAATATGTACGTGTTCCAAGAGAATCCTTTCACTCGTGTTCAGCCTGTTGATTCCACCTTGAAGCTTACATCACCATCTTCTTCAGTTTCTCTTGAGAGTGTTTTTAGTATTTCTGAATGTATTGAGCTGGATCTTTGGCATGGTCATCTGGGCCATTGTAGTAGTCGTTTTATTGAAAAGCTTGTTTCAAGTAGTCTTATTCCCAAGTCTAAGTCTAAATTTAAGTGTGGATAATAAAAAATGTTCTAGTTGTCTTCAGTGTAAGAGTCATGTTATTCCGTTTCATTCTATTAATAAAAGAGATTCAAGACCGTTTGAAATTATCTTTTCTGATGTTTGGGGTCCGGCTCCAGTTCCTTTCATGTCTGACATTAGATATTATCTCATTTTTGTTGATAGCTATTCTCGGTATACGTGGATCTTCTTTATGAAATGTAAATCTGAAACCTTCAAGTTATTTCAGAATTTTCATTCTTTTGTTCAAAATCAATTCTCTGAGAATATTATTTGTTTCAAATGTGATGGAGGGGGTGAATTCTCTTTAAATGACTATTAATTTCCTTCAGACAAATGGAATAAGTAGGCGAGTGTCTTGTCCTTATACACCTCAACAGAATGGGATTGCTGAACGGAAGGACTCACGATTATGCATTATTTGCTTCTTTTGTTAGTATAATTTGCTTCTTTTCTGCTTGTTTGATTGATATGCAATCTGCTTAACTTGACTTATACTTCATAGTTAATTTGATTTATTGCATGAATTTATGCATAATGAATTGATATTGTTTGCTATAGTGATGGATGAGCTTACGAGATCAATTCAAGAAAATGTGCCATGGTGTATGTTGTTTGCTGATGATATTGTTTTGATTGATGAGTTTAGAGCTAGGGTTAATGCTAAGTTAGAATTATGGAGACAGACATTGGAAGCAAGAGGTTTTAAGTTGAGTAAGAGTAAGATAAAATATATGGAATGTCGGTTTAGTAAGCAACAAAGTAATGATGAGAGTGTAGTGAAGCTTGGTGAGCAAGAAATACCGGTGGATGATTGTTTCAAATATTTGGGATCTATCATTCAAAAGTATGGAGAAATTGATGGAGATATAAATCATAAGATAAAGGTTGGGTGGATAAAATGGAAAAGTGCAACTGGAGTGTTGTGCGATCGTAGAATGCCATTGCGGTTGAAGGGAAAGTTTTATAGGATGACTATTAAGCCCGATTTACTATATGGTACGGAATGTTGGGCTGCCAAGAAACATCATATTCAAAAAATGAGTGTAGCTGAGATGTGTATGCTTAGATGGATGTGTGGAAATACAATAAACGATAAGATTCAGAACGAGGAGATACGTAAGAAGGTAGGCGTTGCACCCATTGAAAATAAGATGAGAGAGAATCATCTACAGTGGTTCGAACATATTCGACGAAGGCCTAATGATGCTCCAGTTAGAAGGATAGAGAAATGAGAAAATCTATTAGTTAAAAGAGGTCGGGGTAGGCCTAGGAAGACTTGGATGGAGATGATAGGAAAGGATATGAATGCTTCGAACCTCACTGAGGACATGGCATTGGATAAAAATGATTGGAGGAGAAGGATTCATGTGGAAGACCCAAAATGATTTTCTTTTTTGGTTCATATCGTCGACCCCAATTGTTTTAGGATGAAGGCTTAGTTGTTGTTGTATGCATAATGAATTGATGATATAATAAATATTTTTATTTAATTAGTAATGCTAATTTAAAATTGTTGAAGTATATATATATATATATATATATATATATATATATATATATATATATATATATATATATATATATATATATATATATATATATATATATATATCCTCCTCGCACCCGCCTCCGCACCTATGTGACATAGCTGCTGAATTAAACTTCTCAAACCAGCCTCGTGGTGCCTGTTTGAGTCCATATAACGCTCTGCAAAGTCTACAAACCAATGTTTCCAAACTAGGAAGCGGAAATGGGAAACGATACGGGAAGCAGAAGCGAGACATTTTAAAATTTATAGAAAGCGGGAAACGAAGTATCAATTCGAAAGTGAAATAGTTATAAAAAATAAAGCGATATATAACTGAATAGGAACTAAACAAATGAAAACTAAAATAAAATTAATTATGCTCATATTTCATGATTTTCAGTAGGAGTTAAATTGTTGTTAAAATCTAACAATGATGGTTACCAATTTAGAGAAAGTACATGAGAAGTGAGTGAAAGCATGAGAAAAAATACATGAAAAACATGAAAGAATCATATAGGAAGCATAGACCATGTGTGTGGGAAACATAGAAGAAGCATGGGGGAATCAAGATTCCCATGAAGTTTTGGAAGCGAGGAGTATCGCGCTACAGAAGCAAGTTTTCGGGAAGCGTGCTTCCTACTTACCTAAGAAGCCTACCTTCTGGATCTGAATATCCTTGTGGTAGTTCCATATACACTTCCTTTTCCAGGTCTCCATTCAAGAAGGCATTCTTAACATCTAACTGCCACATATTCCACTGTTGTACTACAACCATAAAAAACAATGTACGGATAATTGTTATATGAGTTGCAGGAGCAAAGGTTTTAGCAAAATCAATTTCAAACCATTGTCTATAGCCCTTATTTACTAATCTTGCCTTAGATCTCTTAACTGATCTATCTACCTTGGTCTTTATCTTATAAACCCACTTGTTCCCAACAATATTCTTCCTTGGTGGAGGTTTTACCAATTCCCATGCCTGGATCTTCTCAAGTGCACTCATTTCTTTAGACATATCTCTTTTCCACTTCTCTTTTCTTGCTGCCTCTATATAAGGCTCGGGCTCAACATAAGAATGGATTAATGCTAAAAATGTACGATGTTGAGA
This sequence comes from Nuphar pumila, assembly GCF_984573655.1. Classification (NCBI taxonomy): domain Eukaryota; kingdom Viridiplantae; phylum Streptophyta; class Magnoliopsida; order Nymphaeales; family Nymphaeaceae; genus Nuphar; species Nuphar pumila. The sequence goes on along the minus strand of NC_143263.1, from coordinate 73,674,893 downwards.
GGAGGAAGATGTTAAAATGTATTCCTATTGTATATATATATATATATATATATATATATATATATATATATATATATATATATATAGAGAGAGAGAGAGAGAGAGAGAGAGATTTTGTATGTATATGTACACATATCTCTATGTATTTATATATATATATATATATATATATATATATATATATATATATATATATATATATATCATTTACTAACCTGATAAAGGGTAATTTTGTAACGCCCCAAAAATCTAGGACTTGTAACTTTTAGAATAGTTTAGAAAGCTTTGAAATCATACGATTATCAGAGTTTAAATAGTAATTCAGCAGAAAATGATATTTTTAAAACAAGTCAATAGACCTTGAGCGCATTACAGCGTAAACCTTCCTTTGTCGAATTCTGCACAATTATTGAAATCAAATGGTTTCAAAATGTTGTTTCAATAATTGAGAATTTGCTCATGGGATTTTAACTCATTATATTTGTTGAAACCAAAAAAAAGTTTACTAAAACAGTTTTAGTAACTCAAGGTTTAATTAAAAGAGAATTTTTGAAATACACTTTATACCAATTTACCAACATGTCCTCAGGAGCAAAACGTTAGGGAAAGAGCTCTATCTTGATCTCATCACGTCATCGTGCCATCGCAGACTGTATCACCTATACATCACCTGCCCATAAAATGAGTCAGTTTCACGAAAAACTGGTAGGTGTACATACAAGACAATATAGAATATAATTAAGCAGAATAACTTAATATGTCCAGTGGACATACAATTAAATAACAATTTAATTTCAACAGAGTCGTGGAGCAAACTATCCTGAGCACAATGCATAAATTATTACAAGCATTTCACTGGCACAAGTAGGCTAACTAGTACCAGCAACGAACTGCATAAGTAATTTAACTAGCAAAATATAATGATACATCAACCACACACACAATTCCATAAGTATTGAAACTCGTTGCATATTATAACTTTCATACGTGCATAACTCAACACATTGTGTGATCAAATTTAAATTATATTTCGATATTAACTGACCAAGTGAGTACGCACAAGGCACGATTCTAGAAACAACCTAGACTGATCCGGAGGTTTATTATGCTATGTATTTTATGATAATCCGGATAGCTGACTGAGTCCGCACCTAAGGGGACGGTTCGTGACCAAGAGAGAAATCCCCAAAGCAGCATAAACAATGGATGCATCCCGAACATGGAGAGCTACTACCTAGGATAATTATGGTAGTCTCCTTTCCCTAACTCCGATGACTGGGAAAGCCGAGTCTTTTGCTCGTAACTGCCATTAATGGATTGTCCATCGAAGTTTTTGTACCTTCCCATCCTCTCTCTTGACAGGAGTCAGCAGTTCAAATGAGTACATCAGGGTTAGTTAACTGAAGACCCATTCTACATACTTTGGTCTTTCGACCCAACTCGAGCATCTTGCCGATGAAGGCAAAATCATCATCTATTTAGGTGATCTCAACATTTTGTTATTTGCACTCATAGGTTGCCACAACCTACTCATCCAATCATCACAACGTAAGAAGATGTACTTGTCAAAAAGTACGACGGCTACGACGAAAAGGGAAATAGTTTCACAAAAGAAACCCCAACAGATATTATCTGCAAAAGAAGTAATACAACGCAGTTTGGCAAGATAAGTCTTGAATTTATTTCAACAATATTTTGCATATTTCATGATACAAGGTCATCTTGGATCTCTCGTCCGATCAACAAAGTACTTAACATGTTGTGCATGTCTAAAAGTACGCTACACCGAGAAAGGGGGGTGTATAGGCTTCTCAACAGAAAACCGCAACACAACTTCATAACGATCCAAAGAATACAGAGGTGCTCATTTGGCACGATTCATCCTTAAAAGCCGCAATACCACATTGAGTCATTCATACAAGGCACATCGCTATCGATCTTGCATCCAAAATTTATTTTAATATCAACATGATTCGCACAACACGCGACACTAGGTTTGATAAATGAAGAATGGGTCCTTTAACAGAACCCCACTCGATCATAGGCTCATGCCCCTGATAGGGGTAATTCAAATTGAGCCGCAACTCGGATCGAGGTTATAAAACATTTCTCCCAAGTGTGTGGACTTGGGAGGGCCCAAATGTGACTTCACAATCCTGCAAGACTTAAACTTAACTTTGCAAAAGTTGTGCGTTTTGAAGAGCACTGAGTTCGCAGAAGGAAACTCGCTTTTAAAGAACTGCAATGCACAAGCACAACTTCTAGTGTTTTGAAAACAAGAGAAATCAGGATAGGCACAAGACTACATTTATATAAGTACATATTTACCATAAGTGTGAGCATATACAAGTTATAACATGAAGACAAACAACTCTCGACTTGTGATGCCGCACATCGAGCGAAAAGCACATAACACACGAGGTACCAAGACCATACCTTGACCACTTAGATAGGCAAACACACAAGGTCATAAGTAATACATGAGACACGAAGTCGTACCTCACTCAAAGGAAACATGCAGGCAAAAATGTATGCAAGCAAACAAGGGCATAGGTATTTCAAGAAGTACGAAACCACACCTCAAACTCATAAACAATTACGCAAAATAATAATCGAAGAATGAAATTGTACCTCGACCCATGAGCATGCAAACAAGAAAATACTCAATGCAGAAGCAATATAACTCTAAGCATGTTTAACATGCATCTTAATTATTTCAACTTAATTAGGTTCATTTATTGCCCTTTGTGCGACTTTACCCTACCTTAGGGAGTTGTGAGGTGGCGATCGTCTTCGAGCGTGGGTGATGACGACTTAGGATGTGGGGGCGAGCGTGATGTGTTGCAAAAGCTGTGAAAAAGAATAGTTAGCATTTTATAAAAGAAACTAGAGGGGCAAGGCAGGCGTCCAGCCCCTGCTGGAACAACCAAGGGGCGTAGAGAGACAGGGCTCCCTACCGAACAAGCCATCGCAGGACAGGAGTTGTGCCCTCCTGTTGAAAGGAAAGGTTGAGGCAGAACTGGGGCAAGCCCCCTGTTGGAGAACTGCCACAAAGGCAGGGAAACCCAAACAGAGGCAGGGACTTCGCCCCGTGCAGGAAGAATGATCTGAGGCAGGGCTCTGCCCTTGTCGGAAAAGAGACAGAAGCCGGGGGCCGCAGCCCCCTGCCAGAAAGCCAGACGAAAGGCAAGGGGGCGGAGCCCCTTGCCAAAAACCCTACAGAGGCAGGGGCGCAACGCCCTGCTGGGTAACAGACCCGAGGCAGGAGGGTGCTATCCTTTGGCGAAAAACCCCAAAGGAGACAGAGCAACGAATGGCAGGGGTCTCGGCCCCTGCCTACCAAAACGACAAATGGCAGGGGCCTCAGCCCCTGCCTGCCTAAACAACAAACGGCAGGGGCCTCGACCCCTGCCTGACGAAAGCAACCTGCCTGACAAACACCCAATGGCAGGGGCCTCGACCCCTGCCTGACGAAAGCAACCTGCCTGACAAACACCCAATGGCAGGGGCCTCAGCCCTTGTCTGTCAAAACAACCAACAGCATGGGCCTCGACCCTTGCCTCACGAAGGTAACCAATGGCAGGGACCTCGGCCCCTGCCTGACAATACTGAATGGCAGGGGCCTCGCCCCCTGTTTGACCATACAAAGGATGGCAGGGGCCTCGGCCCTTGCCTGACGAACCGATGATTGGCAGGGGCCCCGGCCTCTGCCAACAGAACAGTGGCAAACGAGGGGGAAAGGGCATGGCAGGGACCGTCGCCCCCCCTGCCACCCTACAGGTAGGCACAGAGGGAGTGGGAGGGCACGATAGGGGCCGTGCGCCGCCTGTCGGCCTCCTGGCAAGCCCTCAAGGAGAGGGAAAAGAGGGAGGACACGACAGGGGCCATCGGCCTCCTGTCGGCCTCCCGACGAGACGACATAGAGAGGAGGTGAGACAGGGGGACAATCGACCTTCCGTTGGTCATCCGATAGCCCATAGGGGAGGGAGGGTACCGTAGGGGCCACTGGCTCCCTGTTGGCCCTCCGACAACCTCAAGAGAGAGAGGGAGACGACAGGGGCTCGTAGGCCACCTGTTGGTCCTCCGATGGACACAGAAGGAGAGGGATTAGAAGAGAGGGAGGAGAAGGGGGAAAAGGCGTACCTTTGAGGTCGCCGACGGTGGTCACAACGGCGGCGGCGATTGAACCAGTAGGAGGAGGTGTCGGGCTTTGGCAGGCAGACGAGGGAAGAGGGAGCGAGGGGGAGGAGGATGAGAGAAGGGAGGGTGCGCCTATCCTCCCCTCCTGTGATGCTCTTAAAGAGCTCAGGGAGGGCCAAAAATCGGGGAAACCCTCAAGGGTTTCCCCTTATGCTGTCGTGTGGGTGGAGCGGCATGAGTGGGGGGGGGGTGCGACACATAGGGGAGAGGTTCTGTTTTTAAACAAATTCTCCCCCTGCGTCTTGTTTTAAAGCCCTAATGAGAACAGGCCCAGGTCGGGTCTAGACCCGACCCAACCCAAGTCCATTTTTTTTTTCACGTGGGTTTTACAAATTTAGACTTTTCACATTTTACGCAGGAATATGCTTGTACCTTTTTTTCTTCTTTTTTTCTTTCTTTTTTACTTTTTTTACTTTTCTTTTTTTTGTACTTGCATTGGGGGGGCCAATCTAGTCATTGGGCCCCTCCAACGGTCACAATAGTGACCGTTGGAGGGGCTCCAACGACTAGATTGGAGCCTCTCCAATGGTCCCTCTTTGGTTCTTATAAATAAGGGTTCTCCCCTTATACAAAACATAGAATTTTTGGTGTGAGCTAAAGCTCCTTTGCATTTCAATAAAGAGATTTATTTTTATGCCTTTGTGCATGTGTGTGCTACTTTTATGCCTTTGTACATAATTATCAAGTGTTCTTTGTGTGTCTTTGTGCACATCTCTTGTGAGGAATTAGTGCTTATATGTATATTGTCTCTTTGAAGACATTTTCACATGGTATCAAAGCTTGGTTATTATAGAAATGAATAGTGTGCCACTTCATTTCATCGTGCACCTTCAAAGTCATGCACTCCTCTCTCTCTTGGATTTCGGCGTGAAGACCTCTTGCCATTTGTATCAAGAAGTATACTTCATCAAGTAAGCTCCAAGGAACTCTTTTTGTGGTAAGAATTTCTTCTCTCCTCTTTTCTTTTCTTCTCAACGGAGGAAAAGGATTCACACTTCTCTCTTGGGTTCAAATTATCATGTCTGGGCCGGAAATATGGAAGCCCATATCAAGGGTAAAGGGCTTTGGGGATATGTCCAAGGCTCAATACCGGAACCGGAACCAAAGATTACTTTGGTAGAAAGAGGAGAAATAAAAATTCTTGAAGTTGAAGAAATAAAGCTCTTGAAGACTATTCCAAGAAGCATGATGAATGGGAGATGAGAAATTTTAAAATCCTATCATGGATTTTCTCATCCGTTTAGACAAAGATCAATGCCAACATTATAAAATTTAAAAAAGCTTCTCAAGCATGGCAATATCTTGAAAAAATGTATACTTCAAGAGATTTATCTCACAAGTATTATCTTCAAAAAAGGGACTTGACCCTCCAAAAAAATGAAATGACTATTAGAGAATATTTTGCAGAATTGTCATCCATTTGGGATGAACTTGCCATGCTTAAACCCAAATGGAGTGGTGAAGCCATTGAGCTTAGGCATAAGCAATTGGAGGAGGATCGATTTTTCAATTTTCTAAATGGGCTTAGACCCGAATTCGAACAAATACGATGCTCCCTTCTTTCCTCCTTCAGTTCCCCTTCTCTAGAGAATGTTATTACCAAACTAAGTGGGGAAGAAACTTGTATAGGTATAAGCAAAAACAACCCAAGTGTTCTTGCAACTCCCTCCAAACAAGACGAAAATGATGGTGTAAATGTCGTTTCAAGACTGGAGAATAATTTGAGAACCTACAAACCTCCCCACTTCAAAAATCAAAATCAAGGATCAAGTGGTCAAGGAGGTAAAAGAGACCATAGCAAGATTGTGTGCCACTTTTGTAAGGAACCAGGACACATGAAACCGATTTGCCAAAAATGGACAAAGTTGCTAGCTATGACTACCACATATCAACCCCAAAAGGAAGAAAGATCATCTTCTTCAAATGGAGCTCTTTCCTTGCATCAAATTGTGGAAGCACTTCAACCACTTCTCAAGGGGGCAATTTCCGGAGTGGCCACGTCCACCTTCTCTCATTCCGATAAGACTTCTTGGCTTTTGGATTCGGGTGCCTCTTTTCATATGTCTCCAAATATTTGTTCTCTTTCCGAATATTTAAAAAATTCCTCTCTAACTTTTGTTTCAACCGCGGATGGCATTTTTCTTGAAATCAAAGGAATCAAAAATTTTGAAGAACAAGTTTTTTTTATCTCTAAAATTAGATTTATACTAAAATTGAATTTAAATTTGCTTTCGGTCTCTCAACTCTCGGACCATGGATGTGATATAAAATTCTCATCTAATAAATGTTGGATTGTTGGACTGGAAAGTTGATTGGGGAAGGCTCTAGGAAGGGAGATCTATACTATATGGACTTCCTTCGTATTCCAAAGAATCCTTTTTGTAATGTTGTGCAAGATAAAAACATTAATGTATGACACAAAAGACTTGGGCATCCCAATGTCACTAAGATTTCTTATTTACCTTTTGTCAAACGTCTATGTAAGAATAATTTCACTTGTAATGATTGCACTCTTGGAAAAATGAGAAGTTTGCCTTTTTATCAAAGATCTATGTTTACTACAAAACCTTTTGAACTTGTTCATTTGGATGTTTGGGGACCAACACCCGTTATCTCAAAAGGAGGGTTTGCATATTATGTTATCTTTATAGATGATTATTCTAGATATTCTTGGATATACTTTCTCAAACATAAACACGAGGTTTTTTCAACTTTTAAAACATATCATATGATGATTAAAAATCAATTTGACAAAAATTTGAAAATTTTTAGAACCGATTCCGAAGGAGAATATCTCTCAAATGAATTTAAGAGTTATCTTGAAAAACATAGGATAATCCATAAAAAATCATGTCCCAAAACACCTCAACAAAATAGTTTGGCCGAAAGAAAACATAGATATATCATTGAGACATCTAGAACCTTATTTTTCAAAACATTCCAAAAAGATTTTGGGCCTCCGTCTATCTAATCAATCGTCTTCCATTCAAAAATTTAAATAAGGTTTCACCCTTTGAAATTTTGTATAAAAGAGACCCTGATTATAGTAGGTTAAGAATTTTTGGGTGCAAGTGTTTTGTTCTTACAGATAAGAATGATAAACTTTCACCAAAGGCCATTCTATGTGCTATTCTTGGATACTCCGAAACTCAAAAAGGGTTTCGATGTTATGATGTTGAAAACGATAAATTGTATGTGTCTAGAAATATAAGTTTTCTAGAAAATGTTAGTGCGTTTGAAAGATATGAATCTCATGAGGAAAATGTATGTTACTCTTTCCTATTTGATCTATTATCTAAAGATGATGAGATTAGTGATGATGAGTCCACACAAAATAATCTTAGCAATAACGAAGTATAAGAAAATAACAACTTTCCTCATCCATCTATCTATCAAAAGATTGATGATAGAACATACAAGGAGCCGATCACCGATTCACATAGAGATAAAAATAGTTTTAGAAGTGCTATAGAAAAATATAGTGAGCCTAATGAAACAACTACATTAAGTAATGAAAGTTCGCAAAGAACATAGAGAAATAGGAAACCCCCTTCTAGGTTCATATCCTATGACTCATTCTCTCCCAAACATAGAGTCTGTCTTAGTGCCATTCACTCATACATAGAACCAAATTTTTTTGAAGAAGCCAAAAAAAGTGATGAATGGATAGAGGCTATGAAAAATGAACTTAGAGCCCTTAGAAAGGCTAAGACATGGGAATTTCAAGATCTTCTCAAAGGTAAGAAAACTATAGGGTGTAGATGGGTTTTTAAGATCAAAACCAAGAGTGATGGGACTCTTGAGCGATATAAAGCTCGTATAGTTGCTAAGGGTTATGGTCAAGAATATGGGATAGACTATGATGAAACATTTGCTCTCGTTGCACAAATGATTACAATTATGTGTCTTATTACCATTGCATCAATTAAAAAATAGAACATATACCAAATGGATGTTAAAAACGACTTTTTAAATGAGGATTTAAATGAAGAAGTTTACATGGATGCTTCTCCTAGAATGAATTGTCCTAACGAAAAAGTTTTTTGCTTACGAAAATTACTCTATGGTTTAAAACAAGCTCCCAAGGCTTGGTATGACCGTTCTAACAACTTAATGACAGAAAATAGATTTATCTCATGCTATACTAACACTGCCCTGTTTATGAAGAAATCTGATGCAGGAATTGTAATCTTGCTATTATATGTTGATGATATGTTAATTATAGGTGATGATGTCAAGGGAATAAAAAGAATTGAGCATGCATTGACAAAAAAATTTGAGATGTCAGACATAAGGTTTCTGACATATTTTTTAGGCATTGAAGCTGTTTTTTCTCATAGAGGATATTTTCTATCCCAAACTAAACTTGCTTGTGAGGTCATTGACAGGTCAGGTATTATTGATGACAAAATTTGTGAAACCCCAGAGGAGTTGGATCAAAAATGAAAATTGATGATGGGATTCCTCTGGATAATCCCACTCCTTACAAACAACTGGTTGGATCATTGATGTATCTTAGCATCACCAGGCCCGATATATCTCACGCAGTTCATATCGTCAGTCAATTCCAACATGCCCCTATATCGGTACACATGAGTGCCGTTCTTTGCATCATCAGATATATAAAGGGGACAATAAATAAGAGAGTCTTTCTTTCTTTATCTTCTGAGTTAAATTTAATTGCATATATTGACTCTGATTGGGGAGGTGACCCTAATAATCATCACTCCACCACTGGTTTTCATATTTTTGTAGGAGAATCATTGGTCTCTTGGAGACACAAGAAACAACAAAAGGTGTTTCTATCCTCTACCGAAGCCAAGTATCGAGCCATGACATCTACAACCATGGAAATAGTATAGATTCGCCTTTTACTAGAGAATATGAGAGTTTGTATTCAAGAACCAACAAAGTTATGTTGCGACAACAAGAGTGCGATATATATTGCCAAGAACCACACCTTTCACGAGCGCACGAAGCATATCGAGATGGACTGCCACTATGTCCGAGAAGAATACTTGAAGAAGGTCATCGATCTCTCATATGTGACATCTGATTATCAACTAACTGACTTCTTCACTAAGGTGCTATGCTCTCCTAGATTTAATTTTCTTCTTGGCAAACTTGCGGTCATCACCCCGTAAGTTTGAGGGGGGGGGGGGTGTTAAAATGTATTCCTATTGTATATATATATATATTTATATATATAGAGAGAGTGAGTGAGAGAGAGAGAGAGAGTGTGAGAGAGAGAGAGAGACATATACATATATTTCATATGTATATGTACACGTATCTCTGTGTGTGTATATATATATATATACACACACAGAGATACGTGTACATATACATATGAAATATATGTATCTCTCTCTCTCTCTCTCTCTCTCTCTCTCTCTCTATATATATATATATATATATATATATATATATATATATATATATATATATATATATATATATATATATATATATAGAGAGAGAGAGAGAGAGAGAGAGAGAGAGAGATACATATATTTCATATGTATATGTACACGTATCTCTGTGTATATATATATATATCATTTACTAACCCGATAAAGGGTAATTTAGTCTTTTCATATTTTATACATATTCCAATAGAGATACGCTTGTATCTTTTATTTTCTTCTTTTACTTTTCTTTTTTTTGTACTTGCATTGGGGGGGGGGGGGGGCAATCTAGTCATTGGGCCCCTCCAACGGTCACTATTGTGACCGTTGGAGGGGCTCCGACAACTAGATTAGAGCCCCTCCAATGGTCCTTCTTTGGTTCTTATAAATAGGGGTTCTCCCCTTGTACAAAACATAGAATTTTTGGTGTGAGAGCTAAAGTTCCTTTGTATTTCAATAAAGAGATTTATTTTTATGCCTTTGTGCATGTGTGTGCTACTTTTATGCCTTTGTGCATAATTATTCAAGTGTTCTTTGGGTGCCTTTGTGCACATCTCTTGTGAGGAATTAGTGCTTATATGTAAATTGTCTCTTTAAAGACATTTTCACATAAGACTCATAAGATACAAAACAAGAAGAAAGAGTCAAAGTTCTAGAGCTTCTACGCACCTGATGAGGATTAGGAAAGGAAGATGAAGACTTTAAATTTTGGTGACCGGATTCAGCTGACCAAGGAATATGATCAGAATTGGCCTCTTCTCTTCCCTTTGGTTGTTCCTTCACTTGATCTATAAAAGGGATTTTAACCACATTTTCATGTCTTCTGGAGTAGGTTTGTCCAAACCGACTCTCTCTAGGAGAAACCTGCTCCTCTTGAATCTCCACCCTTTCATTCACATCTTTTTTTTCACCAAAATAAACCAAGAAGGTCAGTCAGTCTCATTTCTTGTCTTCTCTCTATGCTGGCTGAAATGTAACACATCATTATGAAAGAACATGTCGGGATATCCACACCCTCTTTCCAACAAGATAATAACACTTGTAACTCTTCTTACCGTTAGCAAAACCAAGAAAGTAACACTTAACAGTTTTAGGGGACAACTTATCTCTATATCTATCAAGTAACAAAACAAAACATATACATCCAAATACTCTCATCGTATCATAATTTGGAGTTTTTCTATACAATTTTTGAAAGGGAGATATACCCTTAAGCACACTTGAGGGCATATGATTTATCTTATAGATATTTAGTTGAACTGCATCTTCTCAAAACACTTGGGGCGCTTCACCTTCAAAAAGAAGAGTTCTTGCTGTTTCTAGGATATGACTATTTTTTCTTTCAGACACTCCATTTTGCTCAGGAGTGTAGGGACATATATTTGATAAGCTACACATTTCTCCAGCAAAAACTTTTCAAATACACAGGCAGACATAGAAGAACCACTTGTAGTGCGAAAAATGCCACTGCAAGGCCGACAGTTAATTAGAATAAGCTCATGGGATGTCGTATGACATGAAGCCCTTGAGTCTATTAACAAACCAGATGAACAACCTGAGATACCTAGTAGAGAAGGGGATATGGTTAATTAGGCAAGAAGTTGCAATTACTGAATCTATTGTTGCACATTTTCCAATAATTGAAGTTGACCACCACCTAACAATTCTGACGATCTTGCAGCTGAAAGATCGAGTGCCAATATCAGAGTAATCATCCTTGGGCTTTATGCCCTTAGCATCAGAAGATGCTGCATAGACTCCACCTTTCTTTTTCTTGAGAATTAAACAATAATTTTTTATGACCAATAGTGACATTGAATAGAGCTCAGGTCACCTCTCCCTCCAAAACTCAAATCACCTCTTTCCCCAGCTCTTCCACCACCTTTGCCACCCAGTTGTCGAGAAACTGCCATGATATTGTCACCAGATGAATAGGTTCCAAGAGACCTCATCTTGGTCTCTTCGTCAATCAACTCGGCTATGACCTTGATGATAAAGGGTAAGTTAAAACGATGCAAAATGACACTCCTTGTTCTATCAAACTCTGGTTTGAGCGCCATAAGAAACTCAATAACCCTATCAGTTTTCCTATGTTGGTTAAAATGTCCAAGAAAAGTTTGACATGGGGTACATGTCTCACACTTCACACGTTTTTCACATGTTGTTTGGCCCTCCATAAGTGCAAGGGCATCTCAAATTCTTTGCATATCCGAATAAAATTCTTCAATTGACTTATTTTCTTGATGCATACTCCTCAATTCTTGAGTGAGCTGATAATGTTTTGCCTAATTCTCTTGCTTGTTAATTGTCTGAGGTACGCTCAAGCTTCTTTGGCATACTGAAATTTGGAAAGATTCATAGCTATTCTTTGCTCTACAGAACCCAGAATCCACGCCTTGACCTTTGCATTATTTATAACCCATTCCTCTATTGCTTTGTCAAAATCATTACTAGTGGGCTTGGGTTTCACCTTCGAGCCATCCAAGTACTCTCCAAGTCCTTTCCCTACTATTACAACTGTTATAAAGTCATCTCAATGCTCATAATTTGTTTCATCCAACTTCATTGGGATAATCTGAATCCCTTCCTTCTCCATATCTTGCATAACCCCAACTGCACAATTTAAAAAGGCTGCACAAGTCTGAAATCGATGCGAGACATCCCTATAGATATGGAACGATAAGAAAATCTCAGCCAACCAAGAAAACAAGCACAATAACCCAACATGCTAGTCAAAATACTCAACCCAAAAGTGCACAAATTTGAACACACAAACAAAGCACACCAATATGCAGGCAAACTGCTAAGAACACCTCACCTCATCCACCCAAATAGGTCTGACAGGGAGCACGATTCTTGAACTAGCACAAGCACAACACTATATGCAGCAAAATCAGAGAACCCACAGTCCAAAACTCGAGTTCCAAGCATAGGACATGTTACCGCTAGAGAGGAACCACCCAAAATGACGTCAAAACTCAGTGAAAATCACAAAATGTGCACCCACACTGATTCCAATCCCTCTCTAAGGTCAAAATGACCAGATTAGGAACAAACCCACGCAAAAAAAACCATTGACAAAGGCAGAATCCACAGTTTTCTCGAATCTGGACACTATTCATCACAATATCCAGAAATTCTAAGAAAAATCAGAATAAATCCAAAACAAAATCGATGAACACTATTTTTTATTTATACATCTTCTAAAATCATAAACTAGCAAATGCCCAAGTCACAACTCTCAAATCTCAACTGACTGTACAATCCGAGCCTTCAAAGATGACATCAGCAGAAAATGTGCACGAGTTCCAGCAAGGTCCTCTTCTTCCTTACAATAGCATATTCAAATCTCCTCTTTAGCTTGCATCCATGACTCTGAAACCATGAACAAGTTTTCCTATGTTTAGGGTTTTCTCGAGAACACACAAGAGGAGAGGTTCTCGTATTTAAGAGTTTCCATTCAATAGTTGCTAAATGAGAGTCTTCACATTTATATATGGGTCTACCCTCTCAATGTTACAAAGTAAAGGAAACAATAAAGAAAAATAAGACTAAACTGCCTCTTTACAATATTGTAATGTACAAAATAATGTTTATGACAAGGGGTAGTATAAGAATGGTAAGACACTTATTTTACATAAGTCTCAACATAGTACTTTTTCCTTTTTTCTTTATTCCCCTTCTCTTCTTTCTCTTCTCCCTTCTTCATGGTGAATGCACTCCTGGTTCTGACGGGTCCTGCATCTTCTACCTAATGCATTTGACTGAAACAAGTAAACATTGGGTAGAGAAAGTTACTTCCTATAACTTCATAATGCATCTATATAGAGCTGTAACAATTTTGATAAAAATAGATGCTAGCTTTATTTTCTCATGGGCACTAATTCTTATAATTAGCTTTTAATAGGCTTTTCACTATAATTATATCCTTATCTATATGTTCAGTTAAGATAACGACCCCAAACTAACCCTTGAAAATTTTGCAGAATCTTTTTTTAAAAGAATGAAAAAATTTAAAACATTGTGGAAAGATATCCCCCACACCTGGGGGGCACATTGCAGATTTAATATACTCAACTCAACATACATCCCATACATAGAATAAACCAAATAATGAATTTAAATTGAATTGAATTTAATAGAATAGTTCCAATTTAGGGTTCAACTAGTTCCCCAAAACAATAACTTCAAAAAACTATCAGAATCTGGTCCACCATATCATAACCCTCGATCCTTCCAGCAAGTCGGTCCCTCCATCACTGTGCCTCAGTACCGGAAAAAAGGTTTTTAAAAACGAGGTAAGAACCAAAGTTCTTGTATGAGACCCTCTCAAAATCGAACAAGAAGGAAGATAACATAAATCAAACCAAACATGAGTTTAAGAGAGCTCTAACCAACAATTCACATTCAGAACAATCTTGCAATACTGGTAGTTTAATTAAAAACATAAAAAAACCACCTGCTAAAATAAACTTTTAGGGATGCATGAACCAATGCAACACAATTAAATTTCATCTTTTATGAGACCCACTGTTACTAAAAATGGGTCAAATTCTCGTGGTCCAAGGCAATCCCCAATTGTATTTTAAACACACGATTTGTATTTTATTAAGTGAGTTCCACACATATCCCTCAACCAACGTCAGACATCCCCACCATAGGCTGAAACATCGGGCATCCTCACCTGATGCCAGGACAACAAGGGCATCCTCACTCTCGGCTGCCATTATGACATCATCATGCATCCTCACCCTAGCTAACCACCGTCAGAGCATCCTCACCTTGAACGGCCACCGTTAGAGCATCCTCAACCTAAACGCCATTGCTCGATATACAAAAACGCGGCAGCTCACGGTCCTCCATGACTGTTATCTCAGGTTTCCAAAATCCATAGGGGTCAAACAAGGAAGAACAATTATTACATTGTTTGATATCTTTTACCATTTTTAATTCATTAAGGGTTCTTTACACAAGAACAATTGTGTAAATCAACATGCATTAACAAATTTTAGGCCTTTGTCCTGTCGATCTCAATAGTGTAATTAATTCAGTAGCATAACGAATCAATATTGCAATGCATTTAAAACTTGTCATTTCAATAACAACACGAGCACCTGGCCTCCAAAGGCCCGCTAGTGGTCCGACCAAAACCACTATGCATCAACATAAAGTGCTCAAGTAACACTAATCACACATAAATATGCCAACTAGTGTTCATAGTACACAGCATCAATGCATATTCATAGCCAACAAATGAATGCACATTGAAACAAGCAAATCGGTTTTACCATGCCAACCGAAAATCCAAACTTTTATAACCAATCCAATTCAGCATCCATTAGATTCCAGCTTGACCAAATATTCAAGACATATCAGATTTACTAATTTCTAAAGAAAAATCAGACTTAATCAGGTTAAATAGAAATTCAGATTGTAGGATCTTTAAGAAAAAATCAGTTTTTTCAAATTGAATTCCAATCATATTTTCAATACATTATTTAGTTAATAGATCAATTTTTTTGAATGGGTATGAAATACAATTTATACTAATAGGGTTAGGTTCACCTGAACCGATTCAGGCTTGTCATAATGACACAGAATCAGATTCATCGAAACCCCCAAAAGGATCAGATTTGCTTGACCAAGAAAACTCAGGTTGTTCAAAAAACTTTTGGTTTTAAAAACACTATTTTACTTAACCAAAACACAACTTTACAAGCCTTAATCAGGTTTCACTTTGAATGCCTTTAAATCTGAGATTTACTAAGGTAAGTCCCGAAGTCCCATCTTAAAATTGAACTATGCTATTCCAACTATTTAAGATACACCAGCATCCAACAGTAAAAGAGGGAACTAAATCACCCGAACCCAGTGTTAATATATATATAATAATAATAATAATAAAAAAAAACAATACGGAACTGACATGCCGACAAGCCTGAGTCAGTGTCAGCCCCCATGTGGTTTCTAGTACCAGCAAACTGATTCTGTTTAGTACAAAAATTAACCCAAGGAAGATAAATATATATCAAAATTTCAGTCTGTCACGCTAGGTATTTTCAAAACTGAGAAGCCACCCAGATTTCCCCGTTCACACTAGAAAATCGCAGCATCAATCTTAGATCATTAACAAGTTCAGTTTGTATAAATTCAAAACTTTAATGCAAGCATCGATGGATTACCATGTCAAGAATAAAAAATATGTTCACTATCGTAACCAGAACAAATGACAATCTTATATGAGTTAATCTGAACATGCGGACCAACTATAACAGAAATTTAATCAACTTGAAACAACTATTAATTCAAACTTTCTGGATCGTGAACCCAATTCAAAGAGGAAACATGGATCAGAATTTATAAGCCCCACGTGAAACCAATCTTAGAAACACGCAGATCCATTATTAAGCCAATAAATCTAATTAAGATAGAGTTTAAAAATCTCATCTAGAATTTCTAACAGGAATTATATCTGTTTTTATGTTCACAAAAATCCAAATCAGAAACTAATACAGGCAAGATTTAGAAAAACGTAAATCTGTATATGGCTTCACAGATTCAGCCCTTCTCTTAAACCCATGCTGATTTAATCAAAACTAAATCCCTTCCTATGGAATCCCAAGAGGAAAAGTCCCGTACCTTGCCGATTCGTGAAGAAAAGGAGTCGTTAAAGAAGAAGAGGGAGGTCATGCCGCAGCCTCCTCGCTCCCACTCATTGCTCTCTCTCTCTCTCACGATTTGCAGCTCTCTCTCCATCTCCAAGTCGTGATTGAGAGAGAGAGGCTCACCAATTATAAAATAAGGACTCCTCATGGAAGGATGTCCCTTATAAAAAATAGAAGGTATTCTATTTCCATAAGGAAATAGAAGTTTCTTCTAAACAAAACTCCAACTAAAAAAAACTATCTATAATATATATATATATATATTATTTTACTATTTTTATTTTGGTTAAAATTCTTTTTTTTTTAACTTATTTATCCACACCCATATGGATCATGGATCTCAGTTAACGAGTCCAAGATCCATATGTGTGTCCAAACTCAATGTCAGCTCTTATTATCAATACCTTATATATGTTATATTAATTCAAGACATCGAAAATATAATTATTTAAATAAAAAACATATTTATTAAATTTAAAATAGAGGAAAAATTGCGAGATATTACAGTTAAAATCGTTATTTGTTTTACTTGCTGCAGTGACATCAGCAAGGCACAGGATGGTCTTACCGACTCGCTTCAGAGAATATATCAAAGATACCCTCAGTACAGGGAGATTGTGCGAATGATAATGTTTACTGTAGGTCGTGGAGGCCAGGGGGATGTTGGACAGAGGATCCGAGATGAAATCTTGGTCATCCAGGTATTGCATCTGTTTTGTTGTAATTTGTTATATTTTATCTCTTGCATATTAAGCATCATTATCCATTATGTAGAGAAACAATGATTTCAAAGGTGCAATGATGGAAGAGTGGCACCAGAAACTACATAACAATACAAGTCCAGATGACGTTGTTATCTGTCAGGTACCTTGTCCAAAACATTGTGGGATTTTAGAGTTGAATTTCCCTTATGAGGAATATACTGAACCTTTTTTTTTTCAGGCATTAATTGATTATATAAAGAGTGATTTTAATATCGATGTTTACTGGAATACCTTAAATTCTAATGGCATCACAAAAGAGCGCCTTCTGAGTTATGATCGTGCAATTCATTCTGAACCACAGTTCAGGAGCGACCAGAAGGAGAGTCTTCTACGGGACTTGGGAAACTACTTGAAGACATTGAAGGTTTGTCATAGAATCTGTTAGGCAGTTCCAACCTATCTTACTACCAGAAGCTTGTGTAATTGTAAACACCTAGATGACTTATCTCACCTATCAGGATAATATTTCTAAATTTCGCATGTGTTGTTTTTTCATGGTCATTTTGTTTCTTTTTCTTCTTCTTGAAGTAATACAGAATCATTTGTACATAAATTGTTCAACATGTGATATTATGTTGTTATTTAGGACTTTGATATTAATTGTCTAAATGTTAGGTCTGTAAGATGTGGCACGAGTAGTGTGCAATTGGTTTTACTTTTTAATGTTCTTAAGAACATCATATCTTTGCTACTAATGTATCGTATATGAAATCATCTGTTCTTTGAAGATAAGTTATTCTGAATATTTTCATGCTCAGGTGTTCCCTCTTGTATGAAATTTAGGATTGTCTTTGTTACAGTTTTGTCATGTGGCAACTGTTTACTTGATTTAATATTTAGATCACATAAATGTTCAAGAAAGTTGTATGCATGTCATTTACTGTTCCACAATTAATAATCATACAAATAGATTTTTTTATGCATTGTCTTATATCCTTGCAATCCATGAATTCATGCCCTCTGCGTTTGACGCTGTATGGCTCTATGCTTTGTTTCCTGTAACAGTTATTATCACGTCACAAATGTTTTGAAAAGATTCCATGACTCAGTTGGATCTGACACATGAATATATATGGACTGATTTCTTAGCATCTCTACAGGTTTCATCATTGCCAATTTATGAATTCCACTTTTGAACAATGAAAGTTTAACTGCAGAGTCACACTGGGTGACTATTTAGTGATAAATGTTAACAGTTACACACTTCAGACATGTTCAAAGGATTAACTGGAGAAAATGAAACACTGGACCATGTTAATTATCAAGAGCAATCGGTGAGACTCAAGAAGAGAAACTCAAAAGAGAGGAAGGAGAAAAACTCGTATTCCATTTAAAACGGAACGAAATAATACAACCCTTTAAAAGGGGAAGACTTCTTTGTTACACTACAGGACAAAATACAACTAACTATAGAAGAATGACAGAAATACCCCTGTAAATTAGAATATGTACACTTATGAGGGTTTGCACAAGACTTATATGAAAACTATATTACATGTCAGCACTCCCTCTCAAACTTGGGATGATGCTATCAGAATCATTCCAAGTTTGGAAAGAAATGTTCTAAAATGGGAAGGAGAAAGACTTTTAGTGAACACATCTGAAACTTGCTCTTTCGTTCCCACATGTGAAAGTGATATTATGCCATCTTCATGAGCATGCCTGGTGAAATGACAATCAATTTCTATGTGCTTTGTCCTCACATGAAATTCAAAATTCTTGGCAATGTGGATTGCACTCATGTTGTCACAATAGAGAGGAGTCTTCCCATGAATGTCTATGCCAAGATCTTTTAGTAGCCATCTGATCCATGTGAGCTATGCTGTCACCAGCGCCATGACTCTATATTCAGCTTCGACAGTAGACAATGTTGCACTTTGTTGTTTCTTGCTCTTATGAAATCATTGAGCTTCCAAGAAACACACAAAATCCTGATGTAGATAATCTATCTCTAGTGGATCCCCCAAAATCAACATCACAATATGATGCAAGTGTCACGAGCTGAAGTATATGTTAAATAATGTAACATAATTTAATATGTAATCTCATAGTTTTAGTTTACTTTTAAGTTTAGTTAGGATTAGGTTAATTTATTTAAGTAGGTTAGGTTTCTTTTTCTTTTTTAGTTTATTTTTGGACTTATTTGGCTTTATGCTTTTTTTACCAAAGTCAAAAAACATAAAGTAGAGAGAGATGTTGGACTCCCAACAGCTCTATTTAGAGCCGTTGGGAGCCCAACACTCCCTCATTCCCTCTCTTCCTTGTATTATAAATATGGGGTGTTACTCCCTTGTAACTTGCACTTTTGTAAAGCCCCCTTTTGGGACTCAAGATATTGAAGTTGATATTTTTTTACGTTTGTGCATTTGTATCTATGCCTTTGTGCACTTGTGAGAGTTCTCTTTTTATGCCTTTATGCACACTTTTGTGTTTCTAGTATTGTGTTTATACACAAAATCTCTTTTATAGAGATTTTCACATGGTATCCAAGCAAGGTTGCTTGGGAAGGAAAATCTTGTGATTCTTCACAATATCAAGTGCCTCGAAAAGCATGCCTTCAATTTTTTCGAGATTGGCGTAAAGGCTTCTTTTCATCAAATATTTTAGAAGATTACTACAACAAGTAAGAGTTAAAATCTCTTTGTGGTACATATTTTTCTCCTTCATCTTATCTCTCTAATGGGTGAAAAAGACTCCCATTTCTCTCTTGGCTTTAAGCTCAATGGTTCCAATTATCATGTATGGGCCGAAAATATGGAAGCTCATATTAAAGGAAATGGACTTTGGGGATATGTTCAAGGTTCCATAACGGAACCCGACCAAAAAATTACGATGGTTGAAAGAGGAGAAATCAAAATTCTTGGAGAAGAAAGACAAAAAGCTCTTGAAGAATATTCAAATAAACATGAGGAATGGGAAATGAGAAACTTCAAGATCCTATCTTGGATCTTCTCATCTGTTAAAACCAAGATCAATGCTAACATCATCAAATTCAAGAAAGCCTCCGAAGCTTGGCATTATCTTGAGAAGATGTATACTTCACGAGACTTATCTCACAAGTACTATCTTCAAAAGAGGGCCTTGACCCTACAACAAAATGAGATATCTATTCGTGAGTACTTTGCCGAATTATCCTCTATTTGGGATGAGCTTGCCATGCTTGAACCCAAGTGGAGTGGCAAAGCTATTGAACTTAAATACAAGCAATTAGAGGAAGATCACTTCTTTAACTTCCTAAATGGTCTTCAACCTGAATTTGAACAAATTCGATCCTCTCTTCTATCTTCTTTTACATCTCCTTTCATTGAAGATGTTATTACTAAGTTAAGTGGAGAGGAAACTCGTATGGGCATTAGGAAGCAAAATCCAAGTGTTCTTGCAATGCCCACAAATCAAGATGAATGTGAAGGAGCTAATGCAGTGTCTAGGCCCAACAACAACTTGAGGACATATAAACCTCCTCACTTTAAAAACCAAAATCAAGGATATAATGGTGGTCAAGGCGAAAGAAGGGACAATAGCAAAATTGTGTGCCACTTTTGCAAGGAACCCGGTCACATCGAACCGGTTTGTCTTAAATGGAAGAAACTACTTGAAATGACAACCATATCTCAACCACAAAAAGAGGAATCTACAAGTGAAACTCTCTCTCTAAATTAAATTATGAAAGCTCTTCATCCTCTTCTTAAGGGAGCTATTTCTGGTGCCGCCGTATCCACTCCTTCTCTTCTAGGTAAAACTTCTTGGCTTTTAGATTCGGGTGCATCTTTTTATATGTCTTCAAACATCTCTTCTCTTTCCGAATATTCTAAAATTTTGTCACCATCTTTTGTTTCAACCGCGGATGGCACTTCTCTTGAAATTAAGGGGATTGAAAAGTTTGAAATTTTGAAACTCAAAATTTCTTTATTCTCAAAATTAGATTTATATCTAAATTGAATTTGAACTTACTTTTCGTCTCTCAAATCTCGGACCTTGGATGTGACATTCAATTTTCATCTAATAAGTGTTTAATACAGGATCACTGGTCCGGAAAGTTGATTGAGGAAGGCTCTAGGAAGGAAGACTTGTACTATGTGGATTCTCTCCAAATCCCTAAAACCCCTTTTTGTAATTTGGCCCAACATAAAGACATAAATGTTTGACACAAAAGACTTGGTCATCCCAACATCACCAAGTTATCCTATTTGCATTTTATTAAAAATCTTTGTAAAAGTACTTTCTCTTGAAATGATTGTATTCTTAAAAAAATAAGAAGTATGCCTTTTGAACAAAGATCTATGTTTACCACAAAACCTTTTGAAATTGTTCATTCGGATGTTTGGGGACCGGCACCTGTCATATCCAAGGGAGGCTTTGCCTATTATGTGATTTTTTGTGGATGATTTTTCTTGATATTGTTGGATATATTTTCTTAAACATAAGCACAAAGTGTTTTCATGTTTTAAATCATATCATATGATAATTAAGAATCAATTTAATAGTAATTTAAAGATTTTTAGGACCGATTCCGGAGGCGAATATCTTTCTAATGAATTTAAGAAATATCTTGAAGACTATGGTATTGTCCATCAAAGATCGTGTCCTAAGACCCCACAAAAAAATGGGTTAACCGAAAGGAAGCATAAACATATCATTGAAACCACTAGAACCCTTCTTATTTCCCAAAGTATTCCAATTTTTTTTTGGGCTGAAGCGGCTCTTGCTTCAGTTTATCTTATTAATCATCTTCCATCCAAAAATTTAGACAAAATCTCTCCTTTCGAAACTCTATATGAAAAAGAACTCAATTATAATAGATTGAGAGTTTTTTGTTATAAGTGTTTTGTCCTTACAGATAAGAATGATAAACTCTCACCTAAAGTCATTCCTTGTGTTTTTCTTGGCTACTCCGAAACCCAAAAAGGGTTTCGATGTTATGATACTAAAAATGATAAGTTATATGTCTCAAGGAATGTAATATTTTTGGAAAATGATAGTGGTTTTGAAAAGAATGAATCTCATTTAGAAAATGCCGACTATTCCTTTCTCTTTGATCTTTTATCTAAAGATGATGATATCTTTAGTGATGATGAATCAACATATAACAGTGACAATGAAGTGGTTGAAATCAACAATAATTCTACCTCTCAAGAAGAAAATATAACTAGAGACCCTATCACCTATACTCATAGAGATAGACGCACTTTTAGAAGTGCTATTGAGCAATATAGTGAATCTAGCGAATCTATCCCCCCACATGATTCAAACCCTAGAAGAACTGAGAGAACTAGAAGAACTCCCTCTAGATTCGTATCTTTTGATTCTTTCTCTCCTAAATATCGGGCTTGCTTAAGTGCCATTCACTTATATTTTGAACCAAATTTTTTTGAAGATGCCAAACGATGTATTAAATGGAGAGAAGCCATGGAAAATGAACTCAAAGTGCTTATGAAAGCCAACACTTGGGAATTTCAAATGCTTTCCAGTGGAAAGAAAACTATAGGATGTCGATGGGTGTTCAAAGTCAAAACCAAGAGTGATGGATCTCTTGAGAGGTATAAAGCTTGTCTTGTAACTAAAGGGTATAGTCAAGAATACAGGATTGACTATGAAGAGACATTTGCTCCAGTAGCTCGTATGGTTACTGTCAGATGTCTCATCACCATTGCTTCTATTTGAAAATGAAATATTTACCAAATGGATGTCAAAAATGCCTTTCTAAATGGTGATCTTAATGAAGAAGTCTACATGGATGCTCCACCTGGTATGAAAATTCCTAAAAATAAAGTTTTTCATCTTCGTAAAGCTCTTTATGGCTTGAAACAAGATCCCAATGCTTGGCACAATAGGTTTAACAATGTAATGACTGAAAATGGTTTTACTTCATGCTATACTGACACCGCATTGTTTGTTAAGAAATCTGATGCAGGGATTGTTATATTGCTATTATATGTTGATGATATGTTAATAACAGGTAATGATGTCAAAGGAATCAAGAGCATTAAATCTATTCTGTCTTCAAGATTTGAAATGTCAGACTTAGGATTTCTGACATATTTTTTGGGAATTGAGGTTGCCTATTCTCACGGAGGCTATTTTTTGTCTCAAACTAAACCTGCTTGTGAGATTCTTGACAGATCAGGAATCACAGATGACAAGGTCTGTGAAACTCCTGAAATAGTAGGTTCAAAGATGAAGATTGATGATGGGATTCTCTTAAAAGATCCTACACCTTACCAGCAACTGGTTGGATCTTTAATGTATCTCAGCATTATGAGGCTTGATATTTCTCATGCAGTACATGTTGCTAGTCCGTTTCAACATGCACTTATTAAAGTTCATATAAGCGTCATTCTCCATATCATCAGATACATAAAGGGCACAGTAAACAATGGGGTATTTCTATCTTCTTCTTTTGAATTGAATTTAATTGCTTATATTGACTCTGATTGGGGAGGTGACTCAAATAACCGTCACTCCACCGCTGATTTTTGTATTTTTTTAGGGGAATCTTTAATTTCTTGGAGATGCAAGAAACAACATAAGGTCTTACTTTCATCCACAGAAGCCGAATATAGAGCCATGGCATCTACTACCATGGAGATTGTTTGGATTCACAACTTACTGGAATATATGAATATTCAAGTTCAAGGGCCCACAAAACTATGTTGTGATAATAAAAGTGCAATTTACATTGCCAAAAATCACACATTTCATGAGTGCACAAAGTGTTAGAAATCCACCCGTACCTACGTTGAGAAAGAGAGAGAGAGACGAAGAGATGAAAGCAAGAGGTGAGCGGATGTCACGATTTCTGTATGAAATCGTGACCTAAACTATTCATTTATAACTTAATTTTACAAAGGTATGGATCCGGGTCTGGTGTATCCAGACCCGATTAAAATATAACGTATATTGTACACATTTTTTTTTACATGGATCGGGTCGGATCCTTTTGCACCTTTTTCACCCCCCTCAAGTTGATCATGGTTTTGGACCATGAACAACTTGCCTTTAAGCATCCAAAAACGATCCTTTGTTAACCCTTTGGTAAATATGTCTGCAACTTGTCTTTCAGTACTAATGAATTCAGGTTCAATCTCTTTTTCTTCAACCTTCTGTCTCACAAAGTATTGGTCAATCTCAATGTGCTTAGCACGACTGTGATGTACTGGATTGAATGACATGTTGATAGCACTTTGGTTGTCACATAGCAAGGTAGTGTGAGAGATCATTTCTCCTACTTCAGTTAGTAGATGCCTGATCCATGTGACTTCTACAGTAGCAGCAGCCATGGATCTATACTCAGCCTCAGTGCTTGATCTAGCGATAGCCTTTTGTTTTCTATTGCTCCAAGAGACTAAATTTCTTTCAATGTAGACACAATATCCTGATGTAGATCTTCGTTCGTCAGGATCTCCCGCCCAGTCTGCATCACAGTATACTGTAAGTTCGTGCTCATCTTTGCCATATGACTGTGGTGAATATATCAATCCATCCCCAATAGTCCCTTTCAGATATCTAAGGATTCTCTTGACCGCTTCCATATGTCCAGTACATGGCGCATGCATAAATTGAGACACTTGATTGACTGAATAAACGATGTTAGGTCTAGTGAATGTGAGGTACTGTAACATTCTTATTATGCTTCGATACCTGGTGGGGTTATCACACAGATCTCCATCATCAGTGCTAAGTTTTTGATGAAGCACACTTGGAGTTCCTAGAGGTTTGCAGTCTTTCATACCTGCCTTGTTGAGAACGTCTACGGTGTACTTATGCTGAGTGAGTGTCAAACCATGAGTCTGGTTATCAACTTCTACACCAAGAAAATAACGTAGAACTCCAAGATCTTTCATTTTGAACCTTTGACCTAGCAAGCCTTTTACTTCTTGACTGTGAGCAGTAGAGTTTTCTGTGATGATAATATCATCGACATAAATTAATAATAGAGTGGTTACAGTCTGACTTTTAAAAATAAATAATGAGTGGTCCAGCATGGAACGTGAAAATCCATGTTTCTGAATTTCTAGAGAGAAGCTATCAAACCAAGAGCGAGATGCTTGCTTCAGACCATAGATAGCTCTGTTTAATCTGCACACATGGGTTTTACAATTTTGTTCTTGATATCCAGGGGGTTGCTCCATGTATACTTCCTCCTTCAAATCTCCATGCAAGAATGCATTTTTCACATCGAGCTGACTCAGCTTCCATCCTTGTTTAACGGCCAGAGAAATAATAATTCGAATTGTTCCCATTCTTAAAACCGGACTAAAAGTCTCATCATAGTCTTGCCCTGCTTCTTGAGTGAATCCTTTTGCCATAAGCCTTGCCTTATATCGTTCAATGGTTTCATCTGGCTTGTACTTTATTTTGTAGACCCATTTACATCCGACAACATTTTTGTCAGGTGGTCTGGGAACAACTTCTCAGGTTCCACATTCATGTAAGGCTTGCATTTCATCATTCATGGCTTCTATCCATTTGGTAGAAGTGGCTGCCTGATAGTACATAGTGGGCTCATCTTCCTTATTGAGTGCAGTTAAAAAGAGTTGAAGATCCAAGGAGAAGTTGTTATAGCTAACCCACCTGTCAATGGGATGTCGTATGCAGTTTGATTTTCTAACCTCAAGAGTATGAGGAGTTGGATTGGCGACTGAGACATGATCTGAATGACTTGACGCTGTCGGTCTCTATCTAGAATAGACAATGCCTTTGTATCTGCCTGGTACTTCCTCTGCATTCTGTGATCCCGACGTCCCAATGTTCTCAAACATCTCTTCTTCTTGTTGTACGCAATCTGAGGAACATGCTTCATTGGAGCCAGCACAAAGTTCTGAACTCAGCCAAGGATAGTAAACTTCAGTTGGCATGTTTGTTGCGTCAGCTCTGTCATCAAAGTTTTGTTCATCAAAGACAACATTTCTTGAGATTCTGATATATTTGTTGGTGGGATCATAACACCTATATCCTTTGTAGTCATCTGCATATCCCACAAACCTACACTTCTGGGCCTTGTCTTGAAACTTGTTTCTCAGAGACTGATCAATATGCACATAGCAAACACATTTAAAAATACGCAGATCATGATAACTAGGATGAGCTCCAAAAAGACAGTGATAAGGAGACTTATTTTCCAGAACAACCATGGGCATGTTAAATTATATACCTAATCATTCAAATGTAATATATATATTTTATATATATAAGGTAATACATATACATATATTAATATATATGTATATGTATCTACTTATTATATATATAAAATATATATTTCTGTTTTGTTTAGCCATAGGGGTAGAATAGTCTTTTCCTCTATTTTACGCACATTCATTTTATGAATGTGATTGTAATTTGTTTTTTCTTTTTCTTTTTCTTTATTTTCATTTTTCTTTTTGTAAAGTACCAAAAGGTACCTTGGGGGGCCCACTAGCATAGACGTTGGGCCCTCTCCAACGGTCACATTTGTGACCGTTGGAGGGGCTCCAACGTCTATGAGTGGAGCCCCTCCAAGGCTCCTCTTGTGTTGTTATAAATAAGGGTTTCACCCCCTTGTATTTTTCATGGCTTTGAGTCAAAGCCCAAGTTCTCAATAAATCGATTCCATTGTTTTTATGCCTTTGTGCATTTGTGAGTTATTTGTGGGTTGTGCTTTTTGTGCACAAGTGTTCTAAAGTGTTCTTATTGTGCTTTCGTGGTGGGTTTAATATCAAGAATATTAAGGTCTTGATATTAGTATCTTATTGAAGATACTTTCACATGGTATCAGAGCCAGGTTGGAAGAAAGAGGATTGTGCATCTCGTCTCTTGTGAAGCATCTCGAAAAACGTGCCCTCAAGCTAGTGAAGTTTTTGAGTGAAGCATTTACTTCGGGCAATATTTTAGAAGCAACTTTTGTCAAGAAAAGGTTGAAAATCCGTTAAGGTACGCATTATTTTCCATCTTCTCTTCTCTCTAATGGGTGAAAAAGACTCATTTTTCCCTTGGGTTTAAACTTAGTGGTTCGAACTACCATGTTTGGGCCGGCAATATGGAAGCCCATATCAAAGGAAAAGGCCTTTAGGGTTACGTTCAAGGCTCCATATCAGAACCCAAACCCAAGCTTTCTATTATAGAGAAAGGGGAAATTAAGATTCTTGAAGGAGAAGATAGACAAAAGGCCTTAGAAGAATATTCCAAAAGGCATGATGAGTAGGAAATGAAGAACTTCAAAATATTGTCTTGGATTTTTTCGTCCGTAGAAACCAAGATCAATGCCAACATCATTAAGTTTAAAAGGGCCTCCGAAGCTTGGTTGTACCTTGAAAAAATGTATACTTCGAGGGACTTGTCTCATAAATACTATCTCCAAAAGAAAGCCTTGACTCTTCAACAAAATGATTTATCCATTCGGGAATATTTTGCCGAATTGTCATCTATTTGGGACGAGCTTGCCATGCTCGAACCAAAACGGAGCGGAGAAGCTATTGAATTAAGGCACAATCAACTAGAGGAAGATCGATTTTTCAACTTCCTAAATGGTCTTAGACCCGAATTTGAGCAAATTCGGTCCTCTCTTCTATCGGCCTTCACCTCCCCATCTATTGAAGATGTCATCACCAAGCTAAGTGGTGAGGAAACACGTATGGGGATTAGTAAAAGTAACCCAAGCATCCTTGCTACACCTTCTCAAAGTGACTATGAAGTGGTTAATGCCGTGTCAAGACCCGGAAATAATTTGAAGACCTACAAACCGCCCCATTTCAAAAATCAAGGGCAAAATGATCGATATGGCAAGAGAGATTATAACAAATTAACTTGCCATTTTTGTAAAGAACCGGGACATATCAAACCCAATTGTCCCAAATGGAAGAAATTTCTTGCCGCGGCTTTAGCATCCCAATCGGAGGAACGGCCTTCAACTTCAAATGAACCTCTTTCGCTTCATCAAATTGTGGATGCTCTTCAACCTCTTCTCAAAGGAGGCATTTCTGGAGCCGCTATGTCATCCTCTTCCTCTCTTTGTAAGACATCTTGGTTACTTGATTCTGGTGCTTCGTTTCATATGACTCCAAGTCATTGTTTTCTTTCTGATTATTCTAAAAATTGTCTTCCATCTTTTGTCTCAACGGCGGATGAAACCCCTCTTGAAATTAAAGGAATGGGCAATTTTGAAAAACAAGACTTCTTTATCCCAAAAATTCGTCTTATACCAAAACTAAACTTAAATTTACTTTCCGTTTCTTAACTCTCGGACTGTGGTTGCGATATAAAATTCTCTTCTAATAAATGTTGGATACAGGATCGCCAGTCCGGGAAATTGATTGGGGAAGGCTCTAGGAGAGGAGACCTCTACTATGTTGATTTTCTTAAAATTCCCAAGAATCAATTTTGTAATGTTGCTCAAAACAAAGATATTCATGTATGGCATAAGAGATTGGGTCATCCCAACATTGTTAAAATCTCTTATTTGCCTTTTATTAATCATCTTTGTAATGAAAATTTTGTTTGTAATGAATGTATTCTTGGAAAAATGAGAAGTCTTCCTTTTCCTCAAAGATCCATGTTTACAACAAAACCTTTTGAAATTGTTCACTCCGATGTATGGGGTCCGGCTCCGGTGATATCCAAGGGAGGTTTCTCTTACTATGTTATCTTTGTGGACGATTTCACTAGGTTTAGTTGGATATATTTTCTTAAACATAAACATGAAGTTTTCTCAATATTTAAAACATTTCATATGATGGTTTTAAATCAATTCAATGAAAATTTAAAAATTTTTAGAACCGATTCGGGTGGTGAATACCTTTCCAATGAATTCAAAAGCTATCTTGAAAACTATGGAATTCTCCATCAAAAGTCTTGTCCCAAAAACCCCCAACAAAATGGGTTGGCTGAACGAAAACATAGGCATATTATTGAAACCACACGAACTTTGCTCATTTCCCAAAATATTCCGAAAAAACTTTTGGCGGAGGCCGCTCTTACTTCTGTCTATCTCATAAATAGACTTCCATCTAAAAACTTGAACAAGATTTCCCCATTTGAAAAATTATATGAAAAAGAACCTGATTATAGCAGGTTAAGGGTTTTTGGATGTAAATGTTTTGTCCTTACTGATAAAAATGACAAACTCTCTCCTAAGGCCATTCCTTGTGCCTTTCTTGGTTATTCTGAAACTCATAAAGGTTTTCGCTGTTATGATGTTAAGAGTGATAAACTATATGTTTCCAGAAATGTAAGCTTCTTGGAAAATGTTAGTGGTTTCGAAAAACTTGAAACCAGTGACGAGAATATTGACTATTCTTTTCTGTTTGATTTATTAACTGAAGATGATGATACTAGTGATGATGAAACAAATCAAAATGATGAAACTTATTCTGATCAACACATCAATGAAGAACCACATAGAGATCCTATAACTTACTCTCATAGAGATAAGAGTACTTTTAGAAGTGCCCTCGAAAGATATGATAGTGAGTCTACCCCTCCAAGTAAAGGAAATCTTCGTAGGACCGAAAGATCAAGAAGACCTCCTTCTAGGTTCATCTCATATGAGTCTTTTTCACCAAAATATAGAGCATGTCTAAGCGCCATTCACTCATACATAGAACCTAGGGATTTCGAGGAAGCACGAAAATGCTCGGAATGGATAGTTGCTATGAATAATGAACTTGAAGCCCTAAAGAAAGCAAAGACCTGGGAGTTTCAAGACCTTTCTAAAGACAAGAAAGCAATAGGGTGTAGATGGGTATTTAAAGTCAAAACTAAGAGTGATGGGTCTCTTGAGAGATATAAGGCCCGCTTAGTTGCAAAAGGATATGGTCAAAAATATGGGATTGATTATGAGGAGACTTTTGCCCTCGTTGCTCGAATGGTCACCGTCTGATGTCTTATAACTGTTGCCTCAATCAATAAATGGAACATCTATCAGATGGATGTTAAGAATGCGTTTTTAAGCGGAGATTTAAACGAAGAAGTATATATGGATGCTCCTCCTGGTATGGAGTATCCTAAAGGAAAAGTGCTTCGTCTTCGGAAAGCACTTTATGGTTTAAAACAAGCTCCCAAGGCTTGGTATGATAGGTTTAACTCCATAATGTTAGAAAATGATTTCTCATCCTGCTTTACTGATACTGCTTTGTTTGTTAGAAAATCTAATGCAGGGATTGTCATTCTACTACTTTATGTGGATGACATGCTTATAACTGGGAGCGACTCTAAAGGGATTAAAAGCATAAAATCCATTTTAAAGGATAAGTTTGAAATGTCTGACTTAGGCTTCTTAACTTATTTTTTGGGTATTGAGGTAGCTTACTCTCATAGAGGATATTTTCTATCTCAAACTAAGCTTGCATTTGAGATTATTGACAGGTCAGGTATTACAGATGATAAAGTTTGTGAAACTCCTGCTATAGTAGGAGCTAAAATGAAGATTGATGATGGTGTTCTCCTCTCCGATCCTACTCCCTACAAGCAACTAGTAGGATCGTTGATGTACCTAAGTATCACCAGACCAGATATCTCACATGCGGTGCATACGGCAAGTCAATTTCAGCATGCACCAACTTCTGTTTACATGGGTGCTATCTTACGTGTCGTAAGATACCTAAAGCACACTATTAATAAGGGAGTTTTTCTGTCTTCTTCTTCTGAGTTAAGATTGATTGCATATACTGACTCTGATTGGGGAGGTGACCCAAATAACCGTCACTCCACCATTAGTTTTTGTGTATTCTTAGGAGACTCATTAATCTCATGGAGATGTAAGAAGCAGCAAAAGGTGTCTTTATCATCAACTGAAGTGGAATATCATGCTATGGCGACTACTACCATGGAAATTGTCTGGATTCATCAGTTGTTGGAAGACATGGGGATCACTATTGAAGGGCCTACCAAGCTTTGCTGTGACAACAAAAGTGCAATTTATATTGCTTAAAATCATACTTTTCATGAGCGGACCAAACACATAGAGATGGATTGTCACTACGTTCGGGAGGCATACCTCAAAGGAATCATTGACCTACCATATGTCACATCCGAATATCAATTGGCGGACTTCTTCACTAAATCCTTGTGTGCTCCGCGCTTCAACTTTCTTCTTAGCAAACTCTCGGTCATCCTGCCCTAAGTTTGAGGGGGGGTGTTAAATTATATACCTAATCATTCAAATGTAATATATAGATTTTATATATATAAGGTAATACATATACATATATTAATATATATGTATATGTATCTACTTATTATATATATAAAATATATATTTCTGTTTTGTTTAGCCGTAGGGGTAGAATAGTCTTTTCCTCTATTTTACGCACATTCATTTTATGAATGTGATTGTAATTTGTTTTTTATTTTTATTTTTCTTTATTTTCATTTTTCTTTTTGTAAAGTACTAAAAGGTACCTTGGGGGGCCCACTAGCATAGATGTTGGGCCCTCTCCAACGGTCACATTTGTGACCGTTGGAGGGGCTCCAACGTCTATGAGTGGAGCCCCTCCAAGGCTCCTCTTGTGTTGTTATAAATAGGGGTTTCACCCCCTTGGATTTTTCATGGCTTTGAGTCAAAGCCCAAGTTCTCAATAAATCGATTCCATTGTTTTTATGCCTTTGTGCATTTGTGAGTTATTTGTGGGTTGTGCTTTTTGTGCACAAGTGTTCTAAAGTGTTCTTATTGTGCTTTCGTGGTGGGTTTAATATCAAGAATATTAAGGTCTTGATATTAGTATCTTATTGAAGATACTTTCACAGGGCTGTCTATTTATCACATGCACGGCAGAATGGAAAGCTTATGTCCAGAGGTTGATGGGAAGATTACTGTCATGAAGCATACTTATGGTACTTTCAACGATATGTCTATGTTTTCGTTCAACAATTTCATTTTGTTGAGGAGTGTGAGGGCATGACACCCTTCTTCCTATTCCGTTATTTCGAAGAAAAGAAATAAAATCACAAGATGAGAATTCCCCACCTCCATCATATTGGAAAAATTGAATGGACTCAGAGAATTGATTTTTGACCAAGGAAAGAAAATTTTGAAACAAAGAGAAGACTTCTGACTTATTTTTTATGAAATATATCCAAGTGTATCGAGAATAACTATCAACAAATATTAGGTAGTATCTGCTTCCAGATCCAGAGACAATTGGGGCGGGTCCCCATACATCAGAACAAATAATCTCAAAGGGTTTTGAAGCTCTCTTATTAATTGAATGAAAAGGCAATACATGACTCTTGCATGAAAGACAACTGGAACACTTATGACTGCTCTCATCCCCATTGAGACTTTCTTTTGGAATGAGATTATTAGAGGCAAGTTTTTCAATAAAATGACCCTCACAATGTCCTAATCGACTATGCCATAAGAATGGCTTATTACATTCAGAAATACTAAAAACATTAGTATAAAAGGGTGAACATGACTCTAATGAAGGCTTCGAATTCAGATGAACAGGGCGAACACCATGACATGGAGCTTCTTCAAAGATGCCTCGTCTCTTTTTTGCAGCGAATGTTTCCCTCGTGCGTAGGTCTTTGACCTGCACAGAAGAGGGGGTAAATTCAACTGAAGCATTATTATCATCAATAAATTTGGAAACAGAGACAATATTTTTCTTGATGTCAGGAGCATGAAGAACGTCAGAAAGAGTAAGAGTAGAATATGACATGGGAATGACAGTTTTTACAACATGAGAAACAGGATGGTGGGATCCATCTCTAGTGACAATCTTACTTTTTCCAAAATAAGGAATAGGGTTAGAAATTTTACCTGCATCGCTTGTCACATGAGTCACTGCCCCTGAGTCGACAAACCAAGTGCCTTCATCATTCTGCTTCAATTTCAACTCTGACAAGGCAGATATCAGCAAATCTTTAATTTCTCCACTGTCTTTGGTATTTGTGAATCTTCTTTTGGTTTCTGTCTGTGGACCCTTTCCTTTATTTTCTGGTTATGCCAACAGTTCACCTTGATATGCCCCTTTTTGTTACAAAGGAAGCAAGTAGGGATGGATCTTGGTCCTTGCGCATGAGCTAACATGTTTGGAGTGAGAAACAGACCACACCCTCCGTATCCACTTCGCCCTTGTCCTCCTCGTCCCCGTCCTTTACCATAAATCACGCCTGTGGCAAAAACTTCTTGAGAATTTGGGTGAATGTGTGTTTCTTCAGAGAATCTCTTCAGAGTCATTTCATACTGGATCAATTTGGCTCGTAGCTCGTCAAAGTTAGGAAGAACAATAAGGCACAATAGTGAAGTGACTATCATATTGTAGTCAGCTCCCAATCCACTCAGAGTTTGTTGCACCATGTCATTGTCACTTACGGCACATCCTATAACTGCAAGTTGATCTGTAATGATCTTTATCTTGTTCAAATATTCCATGATGGTCATGGAGTCTTTTTTTAACAGCTGAAATTCTCTTTTCAGAAAAACCACCCTTGCTTGAGAAACCTGCGAATACGTCTGAACCAATCGTTCCCAGAGTTGTAGTGTTGTACAATTCTCGGGAATGACAACAAGGACCTCTTGAGACAGGGTTGAGGTGATGTATGCAACAACTGATTGATCTTTCTTTTCCCAATTGAGAAATTCTATATTTTTGACATACACGATCGAACTCGCCCCTTGATCATCTTTCTCTTCTCTCAAAGCAAATTCTGGTGGGACTGGGGTGGTTCCATCCAGGTAACCTAAGAGACCTTGGCTCCTTATAAAAGGAATGATTTGCCTCTTCCAAATCAAGAAGTTTGAGGTATTCAACTTTTCAGAAACGAGTTGATTGAGAAAACTTGAAGAAATATGTGATTGGGAGGAATAAGGATCCATAGAGAATGAAATTCAGCAAGAGTGCTCACGAAGTGCTCAGCCCCTTTTTTTTTTACGGCTGTCAGGTTCGGAGAATAGAGAGAGGCTGTTAGATTCAGAGAATAGAGAGACTGATCCCCTTTGTTTGCACTCGAGAAAATTGATGTTGAAACTTTCCCACGTTAAATGTATTTTCAAACAAGTATCCAAAGAGAAACAGGAAAGAGAACTTCACAACAAATATATTTGAATATGTAGAAATATATGCGTGGAGGGGATTGGACAAACGATAGCAATAAAAAGGAGTCACGCAGGCAATATCCAACAAAAAAAACTGAAATGGGCACTCGATAGGTCTGGGTTTCAGCCACTCGTTTTTGTTTTTTGTTTTTTTATGATCTGGGTTCACGTGAACAGGATTCACGTGAATCTCAGATCCAAGAGATAAGCAAGCCCACGTGCGATGTGGATACACAGAAAAAAATTTCAGAAAAGGGAAAAGAACGAGGAGGAAAGAACGAGAGAAGAAGGAAACGAAGAAGAGTAGAAAAAAGGGAAAAACCTCAAAACTCCGATGGTCACACCTGCCGGAAGCCTCCTTCCTTTTTTTTTTGCCCTTAGACAGATCTTCGCTCTGATACCATGTTAGAAATCCACCCGTACCTGCGTTGAGAAAGAGAGAGAGAGAGAGAGACGAAGAGGTGAAAGCAATAGGTGAGCGACTGTCACGATTTCTGTATGAAATTGTGACCTAAACTATTCATTTATAACTTAATTTTACAGAGGTATGGATCCGGGTCTGGTGTATCCAGAACCGATTAAAATATAACGTATATTGTACACATTTTTTTTTACATGGATCGGGTCGGATCTCGGGTTGGATCCTTTTGCACCTTTTTCACAAAGCACATTGAGATAGACTGCCATTATGTTCGTGAAGAATACTTAAGAAGAACCATATACCTTCCATATGTTACATCAGAATACCAACTAGCAGACTTCTTCACCAAAGCGCTGTGCTCTCCAAGATTTAACTTCTTTGGTAAACTTTCGGTTATGTCACCCTAAGTTTGAGGGGTGGTGTTAAATAATGTAACATAATTTAATATGTAATCTCATAGTTTTAGTTTACTTTTAAGTTTAGTTAGGATTAGGTTAGTTTATTTAACTAGGTTAGGTTTCTTTTTCTTTTTTAGTTTATTTTTGGACTTATTTGGCTTTATGCTTTTTTGACCAAAGTCAAAAAGCATAAAGTAGAGAGAGCTGTTAGAGCTGTTGGGAGTCCAACACTCCTTTATTCCCTCTCTTCCTTGTATTATAAATATGGGGTGTTACCCCCTTGTAACTTACACTTTTGTAAAGCCCCCTTTTGGGACCCAAGATATTGAAGTTGATATTTTTTTACGTTTGTGCATTTGTATCTATGCCTTTGTGCACTTGTGAGAGTTCTCCTTTTATGCCTTTGTGCACACTTTGTATTTCTAGTATTGTGTTTATACACAAAATCTCTTTTTATAGAGATTTTCACAGTATATGCTTTGGTGTGCCACTTATGGGCAAGAGAATACTTTGAGAATATGACCTCTTATGGGCCAACACATGAAAACACAAGAATGAGCCACTAAGGGCTGAGAACACGCATAAAAACAATTAATATTATTGTGGAATAATCCCTTGGCGAAGACTTAAATAAGGAGAGGGGGCAGACCCATCTATATATACATGTGAAGGCTCATAGAGAGTCGTTGGGACCTACCCAATGGCTAGAATTCTCATAGAGAGTCTGTGCAACTGTTAACGTATACAGCAAGATATTTGGTACTCACTTGGAATGTTATCAACATCAAGACACATGATCTTAGCCGTGTCCTCCTATATATATAGCCGAGTCCCCGTGTCCAAAATTTTTGAAATTGCGCCGCACCCATGTGACATAGTCTTGAGACAATTGATATCTATGAGCCTAGTTTGATTGCTCATACACTTGTTTCAAATACTCCCAACATTCCCTTGCTTCCTCAAACTTCACAATATTCAGGGCAATGTTTTGCTTAATCGGGCTCGAAAGCCTGGACTTGACCTTGGCATTGTCTCTGTCCCACTCATCAAATGTCTAATCATAGTCCTCATTATCAACTTAAGGCTTTCATTTTTAGCCATCTAGGTATCCTCCATACCGCAACTTAGTTCTTATTGCGATTTTAATACAACTCCATCAAAATTGAGAGATAACCCCAAGAAACTTATATGATCACACTCCTTAGGCCAAAATGATGCTAACTATGCCAAACCCAATCATCAAGGCATACCAAAATGCACTAGAGAATCAAAATTTTCAAATCTGACCCTCAACTATGTCACATGGGTGCGGGTGCGGGGATTCAGCACTTCCAAAAAACCCGGGTGCGGGAGTGCGGCAGGGGAAAAAATGTAAAAAAAAAAATTATATATATATATATATAATTTTGAAGTTTTAACAATTTAACATTTATTTTAAATTATTTAAATGTTATAAGGCACAATAATTTATTTTAATTTTTCATGATTTTCTCCTAGGTTTCATCTAGGTGCAGTATGGAAATGGACCACTGTTTCTTAGTCATTGTCACCAATCCATGTGTTATATTCTAGATAATTAGCAGTCTATACCACTCAATGAACTTCTTCATGGAAATGAACGAAAAACTCGGTTTAAGATTAAGCTAAATCAGGACTTTCACCATGCTTCTCCATGAATGTAAAGGCATCTTCTAGAAAATAAAAGCTCTTAAAGGAGAGGAATATGAATGTCACTAATCTTCTTGATGGGTACTAGTGACCTTACTTGGAATCAGGCATGCAAGTGGTTTCATTTAAGCATCCATTAAATCAAGCAGACATTCATTTAGTGGTCAAGACATTGACAGTTGACCCATTACTTGCAGGTTTTAAAAACAGATTGAACCAGAACATCAATTATGTGCTAACCCTCCAGGCAAGGAGCTTCTGCATTCATTTCTACCACCAAGCACACCCTTGAATTGCAACATGCATTTGAACTTATTTATTCTTAGTCATGCATTTGAGCTTATTAATTCTTAGATATACACTGCATACTTAGTTAATTCCATGGCTGGTAGCAAGCGCCTAGTCCCACCACGCAAAATAAAAATGAAGAAGAGCAGTGAATAAGATTACTTCCACTGTTGCCATGCTTCAAGACACATACGCAACATTCAACAGTGGATGACTTACTAGATACCATTCAACAGTTTATAACATTTAAATAAAGGGGAGGGGCTCGGCCCCTCCCCTGTCGACCCAAAAAAGAAAAACATAAAGGGGAGGGGCTCGGCCCCTCCCCTGTCGACCCAAAAACGAAAAACATAAAGGGGAGGGGCTCGGCCCCTCCCCTGTCGACCCAAAAAAAGAGCTAGATGGGGGAGGGTCTCGGCCCCTCCTGTGCCGAAAAACGAGGGAGCAGGGGAGGCTCAGCCCCTCCCCTGCCGACCCAACAAGAGACCGAGAGAGGGGGGGGGGGGGTGCTCGGCCCCTCCCCAGCCGACCCAAGAAGAGAGTGAGAGACATACCTGCGAAAGGAGAGGAGGAGCCGAGAGGATGAGTCGAGAGGAGGAGCCTGGGAGGTGGAGCTGGGGCGGCGGCGCTGGGGGCGGCGATGGGAGAGCTCGAGCTTAGGGGGAGAGAGAGGAGAGATTAGGGCAAAGAATTTTTTTTGCCCTAATCCTCCTTTTCATCGGGGGATTTTTTTTTTTTTACGCCCAAATTATGGACAAAAATGACCCTGGGTGCGTTGACCGCACCCAGGGTCGTGTTGACTGCACCCGGTGCCGCACCCGCACGCAAACCCGCGTCGCGTCGACGCGGGTGCGGCATCTGTTTTGCCGAGTCCCTGTGACATAGACCCTCAAGAATGGAGATAATAAGAAAAGCTTCAAAAATTCATATAAGATCATATATACCTTTGATGAAGCCCATCCTTGATTCTAAAAACTTAAAAATTTGAGCTTTAATGAAACCCCAACTCAGATTGCCAAGATTCACAACTTCGAATTTGAGCCTGCTGACGTCCCCACTTCTGTGCACGAGTTCCAATGCAGAGAATAACCCAGCAGCGATTAAGCCCCCTT
This sequence comes from Nuphar pumila, assembly GCF_984573655.1. Classification (NCBI taxonomy): domain Eukaryota; kingdom Viridiplantae; phylum Streptophyta; class Magnoliopsida; order Nymphaeales; family Nymphaeaceae; genus Nuphar; species Nuphar pumila. Next base: position 73,636,955 of record NC_143263.1, on the reverse strand, counting down.
CTTCCTCCTTCACTCAGCAACAAATCTCTCTCTTGAGCTATGGCTCCGATACCATATCAAGAGCAATCAGTGAGACTCAAGAAGAGAAAATCAAAAGAGAGGAAGGAGAAAAACTCAAATTCCATTTAAAACAAATGAAAGAATATGACCCTTTAAAAGGGAAAGACTTCTTTGTTACACTACAGGACAAAATACAACTAACTATAGAAGAATGACAGAAATACCCCTATAAATTAGAATATGTACACTTATGAGGTGTAGCACAAGGCTTGTATGAAAACTATATTACATGTCAACATTAATATGGTAATAGTACTATCATTGCAGTACATGCACAAGCAAGTATAAAAATATAAAGATATACGTGTATTTGCATGCACACATATGTATGTGTGTCTGTGTGCACATGCATGTGTATATGTGTGCCTACGTGTGTCTGTGTGTATAAAGATGAAACCCAGGGAAAGTACTTTTTAAAAGACCATCTTTTTGCACCTTTTTAGCATGAAAGTTTGAGGAGAGAAGGATTAGGAATTGAATGGGTCCTATGCATAGAAACAAATGTTACCACCTATGTCACATGGGTGAGGGTGCAGGGGTGCGGCACTTTAAAAAAACTTGGGTGCGGGGTTGCGGCAAAAATAATATATATATATATATATATATATATATATATATATATATATATATATATATATATATATATAATTTTTAAGTTTTAACAGTTAACAACAGTAACACTAATGAAATAAAAAACAATTATCACAATATCATCAAATCAATTCATCATCATGCATGAAATAAATCAAATTAACAATCTACAATTCTATTCTACATCATAAAAACCAACACTACAATTATAAAAACAATCAAATAAGTAAAGCAAAAAAGAAGTAAATTATATAGTATACTAACAAAAGAAGCAAAATATGCATAGTAACCTTGTTAATTATTAAAATTTGAACACTAGTAAATTAACCAATTTACTTATATTAGTCACATCAAATGGTATACTTGTTTAAGCAAAGTATCAAACAGAAAGTTTGTATAAATACAGGGTCAAAGACAAGACCTAAGCACCTAATACTATTCACACTCTACATGCTAGAAACGTCAAACCACATGAATGAGGCCTGCATGGCTTTCAAATGAATTTCTGCGAATTCTGGTTATTGAGTTTAATGCCTTTCATCAGTGCTGTTCATGAAAAGGCTGAGAACTGTCTTCAAATGAAGTCTTGAAGTGTGTTACTGATAGAATCAGTAGTTTGCACTGATGTGTTCTCAGTGTTTGCAAGAAATTGCAATTGGATGTAAGAGACTTCAAATTACTGAAGATTCATTGTGTATAAATAAATGCAAGTAAACATCACTTTTTCATTGGGAGTTCATAAGACTGACATGTTTTTTCATAAGATTCAATATGCAGCCATGGAATCATCGGAGCCACTTGTGGTACAACATTGGATTTACTCTTATTACATTGTTCTAGAAAAAACCTGTACATTGAGATTCTTCTTCTTCTTCTAATCACTTACAATTTTTTTAATGTCAGAATAGTCACTGTATCCAAGTTTATGATGATTCCAAAAGTTCGAAGGGGCGAGAGATAGAGAGATTGAGAGTGAGAGTGAGAGTGAGAGAAGAGATAAAGATGGAGCGAGATTGAGCAAGAGACAGAGGGAGAAGAGAGATGGAGAGATAGAGAGAGCGAGTGAGAGTAAGTGAGAGATGGAGAGAGCGAGAGAGGAGAGAGCAATAGTGAGAAAGACAGAAAGATTGAGAGTGAGAGACGGAGAGAAGAGAGACAGAGCGAGTGAGAGAAAGAGTATATGAGGAGGAGAGGTCCGGCAGAGAGGTCATCGTCGTCGTCGGGGTTCGGCGGAGAGGTTGCCATCGCTGTCGGGGTCCGGCAGGAGAGGCAGGGAGGATTAGGGCAAAAAAAATTTGCCCTAATCCTCCTCTCCGCAGCCATTTTATCGGGCGTAATTTTTTTAAGGTCCAAAAATTGGACAGAAATGACCCTGAGTGCGTTGACCACACCCAGGGTTGGGTTGACCGCACCCGGTGCTTCACTCGCACTCGCACGCTCACCCGCGTCGCGTCGACGCGGGTGCGGCACCTGGTTGGCCGAATCCCTGTGACTTAGGTTACCTCATGGCAACAGCTTACTGTTCTTGCCTGAGGCATCATCCTGCAAATGAAATGTGCAAATTTTGTAAATTGAGACCACTTTTGCTGGGAACCTGTATTCCAGGAAGTGAGTTGGGTGTCTGGGGTGCTTCATCTTAGAGACCTGATACGTGCTTTATAAATGAAATATCAATACGAGTTTTGTTCAACTTTGTGATTTCAATGTATTGATTCATTGATGACTTTTTATCCAGTCATGAAATGAAATTGTTTTTGTTTTCATTATATCACCTATGTCCTTGCATATTGGATTTCTGCACAGGATTTTGTGCTGCCATATTTAGACCAGATTACCTAATCTGTCATTTATCCTCTGATTTTGCTGATAAAACAATTCTAGCCACATCCACTTTAGGGATATCACTAGATTAATTCCTTAATTTTTTTCCTCGGCCTATGTAGGCTGTTCACTCAGGTGCCGATCTTGAGTCTGCCATTGCAACTTGCATGGGATACAGTTCTGAGGTAATATGAAAGATTTCTGAGTGCATTTTGGTTATCTTGGACTTCATATTCCACTTAGGATTCTGTGGTTTAATATGCATGAGGTCTGAGGTAAAGCAAACCCAGAATCTCAGATCTCCTCATCAGATTTTAGATGAACTTTGCTCTGAGGATCTGAGATCCTTAGATCTCAAATCATTTAAATATTGTTTACTTCTCGATGCTTGATGTGACTTTTATCTTTCCTGCAGGGGAAAGGTTTTATGGTTGGGGTTAATGTTCACCCAATACAAGGGTTGCCATCTGGTTTTCCGGTAAGTTTTCCTTTTCCTTTTCTTTTTATTTTTTTGAACCTTACTGATAGAAAAGGATATTTTTGTGTTGCATGTGCTTATGTTATTACAGATGCCATTGACTTAAAACTTTGTTTCAATGTATGAGCAGGAGTTACTGCGATTTGTTCTAGATCATGTTGAAGATAATAATGTCCAACCTCTTCTAGAGGTCTAAAACAATATGTTACGCCCTTTTCCAATACTGGCACCTTTACATTTTTTTTCTAATCATATTCTTCCCTGCTAACAAGAAGGAACATCACTGCAGGGGTTGCTGGAGGCTCGGGCTGAGCTTCGTCCTCTGCTTCTTGGATCACATGACCGCCTGAAGGATCTTGTATTTTTGGACCTTGCCTTTGATTCTACAATTAGGACAGCTGTGGAAAGAGGTTATGAAGAGCTGGATCATGCTGAACCACAGGTATCCATATCTATATTAAGAATGTATCTGCTTAAGAATTTGCTGACCCTAATAAACTGTATTTATTTTAAGCTTGGCCTTTTGTTATCACAGAAAATCATGTACTTCATCACTTTAGTTCTTGAGAACTTAGCACTTTCATCAGATGATAATGAGGATATCGTCTACTGCTTGAAGGTATATCGGTGTAACCTTAGTGCTCGTCACGACCTTTTGAATACGTTAGTTATGTGGTGGTAACCATGTCTGAAGGCTCTTTTAGGATATGACAAGCATGATAATCAATCAATTTCCATTAGACTTGTTATAATTAACACTGATTTCAGTATGATTGTTCATTTATTATATTTAGTCATGATGAATGTGGCTCCTATTAACTGATCAAATGATAAGGATTTGGCTTTTTTCATTTTCTAGATCTATAGTGTGCCAATTTCTATGTAGAAATGATAAAATCGGGCCTAATATAAATTGATATTCATGTTCAAGTTCTAATAAAAATATTGCAGAGGAAGATTTGGAAAAAAAAAACTGCTCCCTGAGCACAGATCTGAACGGCAAATCCTAGCAACATGAGTTTGTAGGAAATTAAGATGGAAGATTGGATGGTGAGTGAAATGGACAAGTTCCACAGCATAAATAGGAGTGCAGACTATCCTCACATGTATAATCTGATTATGAATTTTGCCAATTAATTTAGTTGAAGACGAGCTGATCAAGCTGTATAATTGTAGAATTTTTGAATGATGATTATGAACATCCTATTATGAAAAGAACTCATCCAACAAAACCTAGAAATTTCTTGAAACGTGTCATGAAGTGACAGCAAATGGATATTTTTCATGGGATGACATTTTACTAGATAACCTGAAAAATGAGCACTTAATCATACAAGTTGAAAAGGTACCAAGATGTTCATAGTTGATGGTCATTATTTACATTTATGTTACTGGATGTCTTTCATTCTAATTGTTCTAAGGAACATTAGCCACTTACTGTTTTTCATTTCGAGATATTTTTCGTCTGAAACTTGCTTCAGATATTATATTTCATGCAGGCGCTAAATATATGGATATTGGTTATCATCTTATTAGATAGTTTGTACGAAGAAATGAGCGTATGTAACCTCCAAACAAGTCTTGCTGCTTTGTTATCAAGGATTTTATTAAAACCAATTATCTTATCATCAACGATATCAAAGATTGTCCCAGATATTATTATCTTTTGTGAGAGTGATGACAGATGGGTATTTCTGCCGTCTTCATTATCATTAACTGGCAGCTTGAGAAGTGGTGTCTTTCATGGTTAGGTTATCTATTCTTATATTAACAGCATGTAAAACTGGTTCCTATGTCACATGGATACGGAAACGGGAACATGATATTGTCATGAAATGGCATGGAACCCAAGACACAACCAAATGAAAAATAAAAAGGGAGTAAATGGTGACATATTCATACATGCACAAGAACACCAATAAATAAAATAACTAATAATTTTATTAATGAAAAAAATTATAAAAATTACAAAGTAACCTCACTACAACACTCAAGCACACACCCTATATACACTCATCCTCTCTCAAGAAGCACATGAGGCATAGGCCTCATATATATAACACAAAAGCCACATACTAGCCGTTAGGATAGTCTGCCGGCTAGTTTGACTAGCCGTTAGACTAGCCTAATGGTTAGTTTAACCCATGGTTGCCAGTTGAGGAAGCGGGAGCGGAAAGCGATACGGGAAGCGGGAGCGGGAAGCGAGGCACTTTCAAAATTTTAGGAAGCGGGAAGCGTGGGACCACTTAGGAGCGATTCGGGAAGCGTCTAGGAAGCGAGGGGGAAGCGAAAAAAATAAAAATAAAAAATAAAAAATACAAAAAATACAAAAAAATAGGGGAAGCGTGATGGGAAGCACACTTCCCATTAAAGGGAAGCGCGCTTCCCAAAAAAAGGGGACGCTTCCCCGCACGCTTCGGAGGGCACATGCCTCATTTCTATGTAGGTTAAATGAGGTAAAATGCCTCATTTGTCCCAAAAAAAAAAAGAGAGAAACAAGAGGGTGGGGAAGGCCAGATGTTAGGACAACTCCCCCCCTTCATCTCCTTCACTCTTTGCTCCCTAGCCTCACCACCGGTGGCAGCCACCATCGACGGCAGCCAACGGCGCCTCTCTCTCTTCTTCTTCTTCTCTTCTTTCTTTTTCCCTCATTTTTCTTCTTCCCTTCCTCCTTCCTCTGTTCTTCTTTCCTCCTTTCGTCCTTTTTTCTTGTTCTTATTTCCTCTTTCGTTTAATTACATGTACATGTGTAGGTCTGTAAAGACTATGCTTGTGATTATGTTCTTCATAGGACTATGGGCATTTGCCTATGTTTTTGTCCTTCATTTGCACTTTTGAATGTTGTAATACTCTCATTTTGGAGTCTTGGACAAATACATTAACTTTTGGTTGTTAATGCTAGTATGCATTATATCGTGATGACATGATGTTGAGGAATTTCATTGTTAGTGATTTTGTTACTTAAATTTTCATTGAATGCTCATATTTTATTTGTTGGATACTTAGATAGATCAAGTTGTTGCATTAATGTTACTTTTACATGTTATTCTTATATTTTCAATATTTATTTGATATTTTCTATTGTTTATTGGTTGTTGCTTCATGTATAAAGCATTTTATTTATTTATTTGTTTTTTCAGATATTTTTTAAAAGATTTTAAAAGTTTTTAAAAATATATTTTTGAGGCTTATGTTTTATGACTCGAGGCTTACGCCTCGCTTCATGTTTTGGTGGAGCGCTTCGCTTTGCCTCAACGCTTTTCACAACATTCGGCGTATCCCTGTGACATGGACTGGTTATGATTCTTTGAACAAAAAGGTAACACAATACACAAACTGGATGAACCCCAAGCATGGGATTTTTCTCTTCTTTGTGTACTTTTCTCTATCTACGCATCTCCTTCAGCTGGGTATATGCAAACTGAGAATTACTCTGTGCAGAGATGGATGCAAGAATCAATCTTATTTTTTCTTGATATTGCATTAGATATGAATCCTTATTTGTGCGCACTAGTATGTCCAGATGAAATAAATTTCCTTGACACTTTCAGAAACTAAATTATCAATCATGATGTACAGCTAATGCATCAATATTATATTTTCAAGAAGTAGGTGACTTTTTTTATCTTTAAAAGATGAAACTAGTGGCTGTTAAGATATGCATATTTTCATATATATATATATATATATATATATATATATATATATATATATATATATATATATATATATATATATTATCATTGTAATAGTTAAATACCCAATAGGGGTATTTTAGTCTTTTCAAAGCCTTGTAATAAGTTGTACCCATTAGGGGTACAATAGTCATTTATATTACTTTTAAGGGCACTTTAGGTTTTTATTATTTTTATAATTTATTCTTTTTATCAAGGGCATTATAGTCCGTATAGTGCTCTTGAAATAGAGTCCTTGGCAGTGTTCCCAACAGCTAGAAATCGAGTTGTTGGGAAGTGCTCCCAACATCTATATTTCTAGCTGTTGTGAGCACTTTCCAATGGCACTTCTTTGCTTTCTTTTGTGTATAATTAAGGGGTATAACCCTTCTTGGCCCCTAAGTGGTCCATATGTATGTGCTTGTGTGATTGACCCATAAGTGGCCTTTGTGTTCTTTGAGATTGTGTTCTTTTAAGCCCATAAGAGGTACTCTCTTGTTATATTTCTTGTTTTGTTACATGGTATCAGAGCCATTGGATCTCTTGGATTGTGGCTTGTACGGACCGTGAGTGGAGCTTGGTTCGTTGGTTCATTGCCTCGGGAAGTGCACCATCAAACCTTTTCATCTCATTTCTTGTTATCTCTTTCTTTTTCTTGTCTCTTATTTTTGCCCTTGTTCTCTCTCTCTATCTCTTGTAAAATTGTGCAACTGCAATTGCACAGTCTGTGACTGTGCACAATCACAGACTGCATTGCATAGTCTATGCAACTGCAGTCTATGCAACTCTGATCCATTTGATTGGGGATGTGTGATCTTTAAGGGGAAGCGTGATTCCTCCAGCGAAGGGTGTGCACTACCAATATCATGTTTGAGTGGGCTCTGCTTTCATTTGGCATACACTTATTAAACAGAAACATACTTTGACTGGTTCATGTAGTGCTTGTTTAATGTTTATCTGCCCCACCTCTCCCCAAAACACACCAACACACACATACACATCTGGATGCTTTTGGTTTCTTTCTCTCCATCTATCTTAAGGGTGATTTGTTTTATATATTGTGCTTCTTTCGATACTATGCAAATTCTTCAAATGAGCATAAATGCTTGAGCTGCCTACTAGAAAGTTGCTTCTTAGTGTTCAGGACCAATACTTAGTAGTTGTATATGCATAATTTTATATTCTTGAAATATCTTTCAATTTATCAATTTAAAGGAATATAAATACAATACAACCAGAATTTAGCCAGAGCAAAGGTAACTGAAACATGAATGTGCCCTCTTCCTGTAAGATGTATATTTTCATATGCAAGTCATATTTTCTCTACTGAAAAACTTGATATTTTTATATATTCATGTACTGATAAATGACAATGAAATTGCTAATAAATTTTTTCTGTTGCTATGTTATTGCTTATATATATATCTATGCCACATGGGTGCGGGTGCGGGTGCGGGTGCGGGCGCGGGTGCGGGTGCGGGTGCGGGTGCGGGTGCGGGGATTCGGCACTTCCAAAAAACCCGGGTGCGGGGTGCGGCAGGGGCAAAAATATAAAATATATATATATATATATATATATATATATATATATATATATATATATATATATATATATATATGCGACGCGGGTTTTTTCAAATTTCATTTTATATACAGCTGCACGCACCCATTTCGTCAGGAGAACAGTGGAAATCCTTTACTAAAAAAACCATCATTATCATTTATTATGGAGAGAGAAAATCCTTTACGAAAAAGGATTGAAAAGGCAGCTGCTGTCAGCTGTCATTTATTGTGGAGAGAGAAAATCCTTTACGAAATTGAAAAGGCAGGAGCAGCAGCTGCTGTCATTTATTGTGGAGAGAGAAAATCCTTTACGAAATTGAAAAGGCAGGAGCAGCAGCTGCTGTCATTTATTGTGGAGAGAGAAAATCTTTTACGAAATTGAAAAGGCAGCTGCTGTCAGCAGAAAAAAAATTTTAAAAAAAAATTCGCAGCCCATTTCGTAGGGCAAATTTTTTTTTTTTAAAAAAAAAATCCAAACAAAAATGGACCGAAATGATCCTGGGTGCGGTCAATGCACCCAGGATTGGGTTGACCGCACCCGCATCTGCGTCGAGTCGCGTCGACGCGGGTGCGGCACCCTGCTAGCCGAATCCCTGTGACATATATATATATATATATAGCCGAGTCCCCGTGTCCAAAATTTTTGAAATTGCACCGCATCCGTGTCGCACCCGCACCCGCACCCATGTGACATTGGGTCTATGGGGTTTGGTTGATGGTACCTAAAGAGAACCCAAGCTTATGCTCACCAAGATTAAGAATAACAAGGAAGTAACACTTCAATGAGATGAAATGTCTAAGGTCGGGTGAGAATATGAGAAAAGATGGATAGAATGGAGGATGAGCCATTCAAAAATTATTGGGTGGCTCATCAATAGTGTTGATATCAAGAAGTGCTCAAGTTTGACAAAATTTGATTTCGCTAGTGATGCATTGAAATATCTTAAGGATATGTATTGTCTAAAGGGCATAGCTCATGTATACAATGTGCAAAACAAAGTTAGAACCATGACCCAAGGAGAAATGAACATTAGAGAATATTATAATGATCTTTCTCTTTTTTGGGATGAATTGACTCTTTTAGAGCCTAAGTGGCATTGCCATCAAGATGTAGAACTTTGTGAAAATCAAATTAAAACAGATCACTTGTATCAATTTATAAATGGGTTTATAGAGAAGGAGTTTCTATCATAGTTGAAACTCTTGAAGAATTAACTATGGAGGAAAATAGACTAAAGAAACCCTCCTCAACTAAAGATGAAGAATCGGTTTTTGCTATGTCAATGCTCGGAAACCACTCAATGGCTTATAAGCCTCCTCACTTTGGGAGAAACAATGATTATGGGAGAAGCTCTAATGAGTATTGGAGAAACTCCAATGATTTTGGAGAAGCTCAAATGATCATGGAAGAAAAGACTATGAATACAAGAAGAGTGGCAAATTAATATGCCATTTTTTTTTATGAACAAGGTCACATCAAGCCGTTTTGCTCAAAAAGGAGAGAACAAAGAGATGAAAAGGTGGCTTCCGTGAGACTATCTTTTACAAAAAATGGTATAAATGAAAGCACAACTCATAGAAGCACTACAACCAATGTTAAAAAATAAAGCTTCCTCTATCTCCGGTGCAACCGTATCCACATGTATTGATCTCTGTAAGACTTATTGGATTCTTGATTCTGGAGTTTCTTTTTGTATGACTCCAAATGAGTTCATACTATCCGAATGCCATACTAATCCAAATGATTATTATGTTTTAATTGCAGATGGAACCTCTTTAAAAATTAAAAGTTTTGAAACTTTGCAAAAACATCAAACTTTTCATATACTAATTGTTAGTGCCAAAATTAAATTTAAACCTCCTATTTGTTTCTCAAATTGTGGATCATGGGTGCGAAATTTCTTTCTTATCTAATGGTTGTTTGATACAAGATCTCCAGTTTGGGAAGCTAATTGGGCAAGGCCATAGAAGGGGAGATCTTTATGTAATGGACAACATTGAATTATTAAACCATCTTTTTTGTAATTTTATAAAAAATAAAGATATAGAAAGTTGGCACAAAAGACTAGGACATCCTAGTATATCAAAATTATATTTGTTTCCATTTCTTACAAGATGTAAAGAACAAAATTTAGTTTGTGAAGATTGTATTTTTGGTAAAACGAAATCCTTGTCATATCACTTAGTCATTTTATATCTAAAACCATTTAAATTAGTGCACTCGGATATATGGGGACCGGCCCCGGTTGTGTTTAAAGGAAGATTATCATACTATGTTATTTTCGTGGATGATTTTAGTAGACACACTTGGATATTTTTCTTAAGCACAAATCTGAAGTATTTGATTGCTTCCAAAAATTTCATCGTTATGCAAAAACGCAATTTGAAGCCAATATTAAATTTTTTAAAAGATCCGATTCTGGAGGAGATTTTTTATCAAATAACTTAAAAAATTATCTTGATTTACATGAGATTATTCATAAAAAGTCTTGTCCCTATATTCCTCAACAAAATGGACTAGTCGAAAGAAAACATGTACATATTGTTGAGACTACTAGAACACTTTTATATCTAAAGATGTTCTTAAATTTTTTTGGGCTGCTCTTATAGAGGTCTACTTAATAAATAGAATGTCTTCAAAAACTATTGAATTTTTTTTCCTATTGAAAAATTATTTAAAACTCCTCCTGATTATAAAAGGTTATTGTCCTAACCAACCAGAATGACAAACTTTTCGTAAACGCTATACCTTATGTTTTCTTGGGATATGCCAAAAACCAAAAGGGTATAGATGTTATGAAATTAGAAAAACAAACTATATGTTTCAAGAAATATCACGTTTCTTGAAAACAAAAATGAGTTTGATAAAGATAAAAAAAAATAACATTATGATTATTCATTTTTTTTATCTAGCTAATGAGCATGATAAAGTTGTCAATTATGATAGTAATGATGTGCATGAGAGTGACAATGTAGACACTCATGATGCACATGAGAAAGGGAACGAAGGTCTTGATGGTATAGACCATTCACATAACGAAGTTCAAACTTATTTTTGATGCATCGAAGATTATTCACTATGTACCCTAGAAAGATATTCCCAAACTGAAGACAGATTCATCTAGTATTAGAAAATTCATGAGGATTTCCAAATATGACTCTTTTGAACCCAAGTATAGAGCATGTTCATCCACTCATATGTAGAACTAGGGGTGGCAATTTCTGACACGACCCGCCAACCCGCCTCTTAGGCGGGTTCGGGTTGGGCTTAAGCCAACCCGTTTAATAAACGGGTCGACCCGTGTAACCCGTTTATTAAACAGGTCGGGTTCGGGTTGGGGGTATGCCAACCCGCCAACCCGGCTGACCCGTTTAATAAACGGGTTAGGCGGGTGGGCCAACCCGTCTGCCCAACCCGTCAACCCGCCAACCCGACCCGTCAACCCTTCAACCCGACCCGCCAACCTGCCAACCCGATCTGTCAACCCGCCAACCCGACCCGCCAACCTGAAAACCCGTTTACCCGACCCAACCCATTTATTAAATGGGTTGGCGGGTTGTGTCGGGTTACCCGTTTATTAAACGGGTCGGGTTCGGGTTGAGGTATGCTGACACGCCAACCCGACCCGATTGCCACCCCTATGTAGAACCATCAAGAATGGATTATAACCATGAATGATTAATTAGAGACTTTAGAGAAGGCAAAAATTCGAACATTATCTAAAGGAAAGAAAACAATAGAGTGTAGATGGGTTTATAAAATTAAAACCAAGAGTGATGGGACATTAGAGAGGTATAAAGCTAGACTTGTAACCATAGGATATAGTCAAGAGCATGGAATAGATTGTGATGAAACTTTTGCTCTCGTTGCTTCAATGACTACAATTAGAACTCTTGTTTTTATAGCCTGGATTAAAAAATGACCTATTTTTCAAATGGACGTTAAAAACGCCTTTTTGAATGGTAACCTTAATGAAGAAGTTTATATGAAACCCCTACCTGGATTAGGGTTGGCACATGAAAAAGTCTTCCAGTTGTGCAAGACTTTATACAGTCTAAAGCAATCTTCCAAAGCTTGGTATGATTGATTCAGTAGTGTAATGACACAACTTTGTTTTAAATCTTGTTATGCTGACACTGCATTGTTTGTTATGTCTTCTAATGCAGGCATGATAATACTACTTCTCTATATTGATGACAGATCTTGTTTTCTTACGGTATTTTCTTGGAATTGAAGTGGCTTACTTACCTCATGGTTTTTATTTGTCACAGACTAAGTATGCAGCAAAGATCATTGAACGATCCGAGCTTTCTGATGAAATACAAGTTGATACTTCAGAGTTTATTAATGCCAAAATATGGAAGGATGATGGAGAACCTCTAAAGGATCCAACTCCTTACAGACAGTTGATTGAAATTTTATCTTATCTCTCTATTTCTCGTCCTGATATTGCACATGCTATTCACTTTGCTAATCAATTTTCGCATGCTCCTACTACAGTACATGTAAGTATTGTAATGAGGAGTATTAGATATATCAGAAAAACTATTAATTATGGTTTATTTTTATCATCTTCTTCCCCATGAGAAGTTATTGCTTATTCACTCTGATTGGGGAGGAGATGTAAATGTTCATTGCTTAACTACGAGTTTTTGTGTTTTGTAAGAGATTCGTTGATTTTGTGAAATTGTAAGAAGCAATAAAAGGTGTTTCTGCCTTCTATAGAAGTAGAGTATCGAGTTATGACAGCCACTACTTCTGAGTTGGTATGACTGAAACAATTGTTCGAAGACTTGGGAGTTCATGTAGTAGAACCAGAGTTACCAAAAGCGCCTAGGGTAATGGGGAAGTGCGCTTCCCCGATACGTGCTTCGAAAGCGCGAAACGTCGCGCTTTCGAAACGCGTGGGGAATTGTCCCCCTTTTTTGGGAAGTGTGCTTCCCATTTATGGGAAGCGCACTTCTCCCACGCTTCCCCCTCGCTTCCCCATTTTTTTCATTTTTTCGCTTCCCCCTCGCTTCTGGTTCGCTTCCGAGACGATTCGTAATTTTCTTCTAAGTGGTCCCCCGCTTCCTACATTTTTTAAAGTGCCTCGCTTCCCACTCCCGCTTCCCGTATCGCTTCTCGCTCCCGCTTCCTCGACTGGTAACTCTGAGTAGAACCCTCAAGATTGTGTTGTGACAACAAAAGTGTAGTTTACATCACCGACAATCATATATTTCATGAACGGACCAGACATATCGAAATTGACTGCCATTATGTCAGGGAGGAATTCTTGAAGAAAAACATTACATTGCTTTATGTACTAACCGAGTATTAATTGGTGAACTTCTTCACCAAAGCACTTCTCTCACCAAAATTTCAATTTCTCCTTGTCCAACTCTCAATTGTGGCGCCGTGAGTTTGAAGGGGAGTGTTAAGATATGCATATTTTTATGATATGCATAATTGCATATATATGTATGTATGTAAATATATAATGTATATACATCGTCATTGTAATAGTTAAATACCCAATAGGGGCATTTTAGACTTTTCATAGCCTTGTAATAAGTTGTACCCATTAGGGGTACAACAGTCCTTTATATTACTTTTAGGGGTACTTTAGGGTTTTTATTATTTTTTATAATTTTTTCTTTTATCAAGTGATTATGGTCCTTATAATGCTCTTGAAATAAAGCTGTTGGGAAGTGCTCCGAACAGCTATATTTCAAGCTGTTAGGAAGTGCTCCCAACAACTATATTTCTAGCTGTTGGGAGCACTTCCCAATGGCTATTCTTTGCTTCCTTTTGTATATAAATAGGGGGTGTAACCCCTCTTTGCTTATTCAAACATATTTGTTATACAAATTCTATATTTTTTATGGTATTTATGGTCCCTAAGTGGCCTATGTGTATGTGCTTGTGTGATTGACTCATAAGTGGTATTTGTGTTATTTGAGATTGTGTTCTTGTAATCCCATAGGAGGCACTCTCTTGTTATATTTCTTGTTTCATTTCAGTGGCCTACCTAGGTAAAATGGTGGATGAGCAAAACCTGCTAATGTTCACTTGTCTTTGCCTATTATTTTAGTATTTGATGGTGCATTATCATTACTTCTGTTTTCATGTCTTTATTTTTTCCCTGCAGAAGGTTCTGAAATTATTTTAACATTTTTGTTACTCTTTTGAAGGGCTGGAATCATGCCATTGAAATGTTGAAGTCTAAAAATGATCATTGGGCACTTTATGCAAAATCTGTTCTTGATAGGACACGGCTTGCTTTGGCAACTAAAGCTGAGCACTACCAGAATGTTTTGCAACCATCGGCTGAATATCTTGGGTCGATGCTTGGAGTTGAACAATGGGCAGTAAGTGATTGTTATATTGACATAATGTCTGTCTCCAATATGTTTTCTTTGCAGAATATATTTAGATGAGCTTCATCTTAATCTTCAATCATCTGTTTACAGATAAGCATATTCACCGAAGAAATTATTAGGGCTGGGTCAGCAGCTTCCCTATCAATGCTTGTGAACCGGATTGACCCTGTTCTTCGCAAGATGGCTAATCTGGGCAGGTTGATACCTCTGCTTTTGAATTTCTAGTTACACATGAAATACATATCTGTCTCTGTCATTGCTATGTGGGAATTTTGTTGCGTCATGTGGAAATATATTTGACACTCTTTTCCTGATCTTCATTGTGATACAGTGCATCTGGAAATCTTCTCCTTATTCTTTTGTTTCTTTTCCTCTGTAATGGAGAATCTGGTCCAAGGGGCATTAGTTACTTATGACGCTCTTATTGATGTTTGAATCAGTTGGCAAGTTATAAGTCCAGTTGAAGTTATTGGGTCTGTTGTGGTTGTGGATGAGTTGCTGTCTGTTCAGAACAAATCCTATGGAGTACCGACAATTTTAATTGCTAAGAGAGTTAAGGGAGAGGAAGAAATTCCTGATGGTACAGTTGCTGTTCTGACATCTGACATGCCAGATGTCCTCTCTCATGTTTCAGTAAGAGCAAGAAACAGCAAGGTGATTCTTTTCTTCCTCTCTTTTCCTGTTTGTACATTATGAGAATACAAATAATTTGCTAGTTGAATTAAGTCACAACTCTAAGATGATCATGTTTTTGATGCAGGTTTGCTTTGCTACATGCTTTGACAACAACATTCTTGTTGACCTTCAATCAAAAGAAGGAAAGATTTTAAGCTTAAAGCCTACTTCATCAGATCTTCTTTATAGGTATTTTAGTTTTTAAGGAATATATTTCAGTTTACAAGCTTAATATGGTGAAAATCAGAATATTCACATTGACGTGTGGGACCTAATTCTTTTCATCTTCCTGCATCTCTATTTTCTGTGAATCCTGGCTGCTGTTTGCTTGGCAGTTGGCATCAATCCAAATTGAAATAATAGGTAGACTAGTATGTTTAATGCTTCATTGTTTTGGGTGCCAGGGAGATCAAAGATGGTGAAGTTTCTAGCAGCAACATAGTAACATTAAAAGAAGTATTTGCTCCATCTTTAACCATAAGTAAAAAGCAATTTGGTGGGAAATATGCAATATCCTCTCATGAATTTTCCAGCGATCTGGTGAGTTAAATATTTGTGTTTTTTACACTTGAAAATTTGTTTCA
This sequence comes from Nuphar pumila, assembly GCF_984573655.1. Taxonomy (NCBI): domain Eukaryota; kingdom Viridiplantae; phylum Streptophyta; class Magnoliopsida; order Nymphaeales; family Nymphaeaceae; genus Nuphar; species Nuphar pumila. The sequence continues at coordinate 73,621,146 of NC_143263.1, read as the reverse complement.
TTCTGCTTTTCAGATTATATATATATATATGTATATATATATATATATATATATATATATATATATATATATATATCCTTGGACTTGTTTGTTTCATTGTAAACTATATAAATTGGCATAATGTATGGAGTTAGACATGGATTACGCTTCGATAATTATTCACAGGTATTATCTATTAAAATTGGAATTCCAATTTTGTAGGTTGGAGCTAAATCACGCAACATTGCATTCCTAGAGGGTAAAGTACCTTCTTGGGTTGGGATTCCAACATCAGTTGCACTACCATTTGGAGTTTTTGAAAAAGTCATATCAGAAGATGCAAACAAGGTTAGCCATCTATTAACCAAAGGGTCGTCTCTTTTCTGTGCACATATTATCAGACGTTCTGAATATAATTATGCTGTAGTGGACATTGGTTCCTACAGTTTAAGTCAATACCAATATATAGCAGAGTAATAAAAAATAATTGGATAATGAGTCCTGGGGTTCTTTTTCCTTCTAAATCTTTTGTTTGTTTGATATTCTTTTTCAATTCATTTGACCGTATAGAATTTCATGGCCCTTTTATGTTATTCACAGGCAATAGCTGTTGAAGTGTCCATCCTGAAGAAAAAGCTAGAAGAAGGAGATTTCAATGTCCTTCATGAGATTCGTGATACCGTCCTGCAGCTTGTTGCACCACATCAGCTGGTATTCATTCAATTATATTGCATTTTTGTTGAAAGATAGAAGTGACAGTTAATTGAGCCTAAACACAGTCTGTCCATTTACCTTAGCTTTACAGCTGGATTGTCATCAACAGTGGTATAGTTTGAAAAAATGAGTTTAATTGGTGGAAAACTATAATTTTCTCATTTTATTGCTCTCTAAATAAAAATATGAAGTACTTCAGCTCTCTCAAAGCACCATCTTATTTTAACTGTAATAGGGTGTAAAGACATTGTTACAGCCATCACCCTTTTGTGAAGGGACTTTTGGTTGTTGGAGAAATATAGATTGTGTTGGAAATGCTAAATCAGAGCAGAGAGTTGAGAGTAATCAAGTTGTTCAAAAGAAATTGAAGATATCAATCAGCAATAGCTGCATTAAAGATATGATGTAATTTAAATGGGTCTTGGATTTATCAATCACTTAACCAAAGATCCCTAGCTAACTAAACAAGTGAGTAAATATGAACCTGAGTTACCAGTCGAGGAAGCGGGAGCGGGAAGCGATACGGGAAGCGGGAGCGGGAAGCGAGGCACTTTAAAAAATTTAGGAAGCGGGGAAGCGTGGGACCACTTAGAAGAAAATTCCGAACCGTCTCGGAAACGACCTAGGAAGCGAACCGGAAGCGAGGGGAAGCGAAAAAAAATGAAAAAAATGGGGAAGCGAGGGGGAAGCGTGGGGGAAACGTGGGGGAAGCGTGAGGGAAGCGCGCTTCCCATTTATGGGAAGCGCGTTTCCCATAAAAGGGGGACGCGCTTCCCATAAAAGGGAAGCGCGCTTCCCAAAAAAGGGGGACGCTTCCCCTCACGCTTCGGAAGCGCGACGTTTCGCGCTTCCGAAGCGCGCTTCCCCTTTTGCCTAGGCGCTTCCGGTAACTCTGATATGAACAAAAACTAGAAAGAAAGAAAATATTGTTTGTTGAATAGAATCCTGTTAATAAAGTTCATGAGAACTTTCATTCGGTTAATTGATTGAAAATGGTTGCTTTGTATGCTAATAATAGTGACAAGATGACACATATCTTTTAACGCTTCAAAATCTTGAACTTGTAAACTTTTTGAATTTTTTTTTGAAGCTTTGCAATCAATCTTTTTTCAGTGTTTGAAATGGTAGTTCAGGGAAAAACAGTGTTTAAAAGAACAAGTCAACGGACCTTGGGCACATTCCTTTACACATACAATCATTGAAAACCACAGATTTAAAACAAGGTTTTTGATAATTAAAGTTTACACAAAGTGAGGTATTACAAAAGAAACCCTTATACAAAATTACAAAACATGCTCAGGAGCGAAACAACAGAGAGAGAGAGAGAGTTCTTGATATCATCACGTCATCGCCTGCCGTATCAACCTAATCATCACCTGTATCCCATAAAACGAGTTCGACTCATGAAAGCCTGGTAGTTACATAGATATCAAAAGTCAGAACAAAACTAACATATGCGTCATTTTACAATGTGTAGGTTCAGAATAAGTAAAAATGAGCATGGTGAATTTGTTTTAATAATTACTGACTTGTGGGTACGCACATGATAAAACGTAGAAATAATTGAGACTGTCCGAGGGTTTATTATTCTATGTATTTTGATATTCTGAATAACTAGTTGAGTTTGCTTCCAAGGGGACGACCAAATGACCGAGAGAGAATTCTACAGGGGCTACTTGTTACTGGGGGATGCATCCAAACTTTTGAAGAAGTCATTGAGGTCTGCCACTTGAGATAATATTTGGTAGCCCAGTTCCCTAACTCCGATGACCGGGGACACTGAGTCATTGCTACTCGAGGAGCATAGTTGTTAACAACTTATCCATCGAAGTTTTTGTACCATCTTATCTTCTTCCTTGACAGAATAAAAAAATAAATGGGTATGTGACGTCTTATTTTATCTGACAATCTATTCAATATGCTCTGGTCTTTTAAACCAAATCGAGTATCTTGCCTGTGAAGGCGATCATCTCCATTTATGTGATTTTTTTTTAATCATCGTGCATTGTTGCACTATGAGGTTACCATAAACCTCCGGTCCAATCATCGTCGTATTAATATGCCGTGCATGTCTGATAGTACCACTATGATGAGAAAGATATTGCTTTCTCAGAAAAAAACCCAAACACAATATTTGAAAATTTTAATATCCCGTACCTTAGGATGGGAAATATCCCAGTCATTCTGGATACAAAAAAGGACATGATGTACGTATCACCAAAGGTTACGTAGTCGAGGCTTTTTTGTTATGTTGGTTCAAAGAGAAAATTCAGTTGTGAATATGTAAACGCAAAACACTTGTTTTGCTTTTTGAGACATCGAAGAATGCGAGCTTGAAATCTTGCATGTGAAATCTATCAAAAATCGAGTTTCGACGAGGATGCACAAATCTGTCTTTAAATACATACTAGTTAATTTAAAGCAGGCAGGAGTACGCAAAAATTGTATACTTTATAAAATTATATATGTATGTATATAGAATATATATATATATATATATATATATATATATATATATATATATATATATATATATATATATATATATATATATTAAAGCATAAGCCTGTGCACATTATAGCATGACGGCAAGGTAAATGGCGTAAGGCATGACTCAATATATGAAACCACACATCGAGCTAAATAAATTACATAAGTGAGGCCCGGTGTACGAAGCCGTGTATCGGGCTAAGTAAATTGCATAAAGAAAGAGCCTGTGCATATTACAATGTGACAAAAAAGTAAATGACATAAAGCAAGGCCCGATGTGTGAAACCACACATCGAGCTAAATAAATTACAGAAAGCTAGAGCATGTGCACATTACAGTGCGACGACAAAGTAAATTACGTAATTTAAAATGGACAAGAATACGCAAAACTGCATTCTTATGTTAAAAGCATATATATATATATAAGTTAGAAGTATTTTGACATTGTTCTCTAATGCAAATTTTTTCTACCTCAAAGATGGTTTAGATCTCTGGCGATTCCATCTGTGCCTCGGTAATTGTGTCATAAATATGGAGTCTTGTCTGTTATGCCAATGTGGTACGTTGCAAATGGTTTTTATTGTACTGTGTTAAGTTCTTACATTTTGACGAAAGTTGCGACTGCCGTATCGCAACGGACGAACTTGAACCCAGTTCGAACTGACTGGATCGAGCCGGGCTTGGTAGAGGTTGAGCCGATCTCGACGGCTAGTCGGGTTGAGCCAAGGAGAACTGAAGGAGCGAGATAGGACTCGACTGAGATGGCTTGGTGGAACTGAGTCAACTCGATGCACCTGAGCCGACTTGGGGCGGCTGTACTGAATCAGGCTGAGCTCGGCTTTAGCTGAGCTCAACTTGGTTTGGCTCGACTCGAGGCAGCATCACCAGTAGCTGCCACTGCTTGGGTGCAAGAGGGGGTGAGGGCTCAGCGGCCAGCCTGAGCCGCACCCGACTCGGGATATGACCGAGTTTGGCTTGGTTCAACAATAGGGGGAAAAAGGGTGAGAGGGACGAAGGCCAGGCCACTGTCGGAGGCAGTGGCTACTGCGGCCCTTTTGACAAAGCATGAGAAAGGGGGAGGCCGACGGCCAGGCCACTGCTCCGGCAGTGGTCACTGCGGCCCTTCTAATAGAGCAGTGGAAAGGGGGAGGCCGACGACATGCCACTGTCTATGGCAGTGGCAGCCGCGGCCAGCCGAAGGTGGCTGCTTCGGCCACCACAGGAGGACAAGGGGCATGCGCAGGTGAAGCTTACCTTTGGCCAAAATGGAAGGGAAGGGGGCACCAGTGGGTGCCTCTGTTCTGTTGAAATTAGAGAGAGAAGGGCACCTTCGGATGCCTGCCGGAAAATCAGAGGGCGGCAGGGTCGCAGGTCACGAGGGTGTCGTGAGCACCCAACAAAATAGAAGAAGATGATGGTTGGTGGCCAACTGCCACTGTGGTGGTGCTGTGTGCACCCACTAGGAAGGGTTTACGGTGGCATCGACAGACGTCCAGCCATCCTGCGATGGTGGTGAACAGTGCTGATGACAACTCGTTGACGTGAGCAAAGCAACTCGAGATCTGCTTGGTGGTTCCTATGAGGAACAAGAAAGGAGGGAAGGTGACAGTAGGAGGGGAGTGGTGTCAGCCACTCCTTTAAGCCGCCACACCAAAAAAGTGCGAAGAGCACACCCGCTCACCTGGCGAGCCAGAGCCATCGCCGCTGGTGTCTCTGAGTTGCCCGAGAAAAGAAATAGAAAAACAAGGAGGAAGGGGAAGAGGGAGTGTAACGACCCCAACTCATACCCCTTGAAAATGCGCATTTTTTTTTAAACCAGTGCAGAAAACTTCCCAGAGACCTAGGGTCCTCACAGTTCCAATTCCAACTGGATAGCCAATCACCACAAAAGAACTTACAATCATCATCCATAAGAACCAAAACAACCTCTTTATTTATAAATCAAGAATCAATTTCAGAGACAATGTTTTACTCAACAGAAAGTAACGAAACAACTGACTGAAACAAAAGAACTAAAAAGAACAGTAGAACTAAAAGACAAAAAGGAAGAGTCATTCTGTCCACTAGTGAAGCTGTCAAGAACCAGGTCTAACCTTTGTTTCCTCCTAGTAACTGTCGACTTTATTGATCATCTGTTCCTATGAAAAATCAATAAAGTAGGGTGTCAAAATCGAAATCCTGAGCACAACTACTTAGTGAAACAGGTGAGACAAAATGTTAAGATAAAATATCATGCAATATTATGAAGGGAATGTAACATGACATTTATAGCATTTAAGAAATTTTTCATGCAACAGTTATAAGTGCTAAGCATGCAGAAACATTAAAGTTGTAGCAAGTAACAAAACTTCAGCATGCAATAAAAAGTTAATATTACACACCCACCATCATGTAATGATTGAGGGAACAATTAAAATATGCATGATCTAATGCATAACAGGAAAATGCATGATTTCTGTGCAATGCATGAATCCTTTTGTTATCTTTCATTTAAGTTTCCTTTTTTCCATATGCATGCCCTATTAAATGATACAACTTTAAGTTCCTCCTTTTAATTACCATTGTCCGCGGATACACCAAATGGGTACAATTCTCGAGGTTAAGTTAGGTTTTCAGGGTAGCTTAACATACAATTTGTATTTTATTATTGGGTTTCAAACTTATCCCTCGACCGAATCACCTTCGGAACATTAGACCTCCACATCTAATGTCGGGGATACAAGAGACACCCCAGACCCATAAGTGTCACTTTCTTTGTACCAAAACAATAGTTGTGTCAAATACGCTACCCCCAGGTCAAGTGACGGACTCTCCCTAAAATCGTGGCCAGAAGAAGGAACCTAAATATCGAGTTTAGGGGACAAAATAAGCCCACAGAGTTTTTAGTATCCTCACAGTCTCCCCAAGACCGGATTTCTAAGATCCTCATTCTCCAGATAGGAGATCTCAGAACGTATATTACATTGTTCCTAATTATTATATTTTATTAAAAGTCAATTCTTTAAGTTTTGCAACACCATATGCAAAAATAAAGGTAAAAGCTTGCATTTCACCCCTGCGAGGATCCTTACGGGACTTCAGCCCGTGGAGACAATAAGAACAATGTAGTAGTGTGCAATATCAATCTGTGTGGTTTAAGTGATGCAATTAAATATATATGAAAAGCAATCAAACTCACGGCTCTCCGGGCTGGTGATGGTCCATTTAGGCCATCGATCCATCACAAGCTAAAATCAAAGCAGTAACAAAGAGTCTCATATCACATATGCACATACACACATGCAATGCCTTATCGTGTATGCAAATAGACTATTCATAAGCATGTGCTTTCTAAAGGTATATGCATCTTTGCTATGTGGAATTATGCATTAACATACATGTATTCGTGCCAAACATACTCCCTTGAGTGTGTGTGCAAGTGAATGAACCTCATCCCTTATGCATGTTCATGTTAAATGAAGCATCAACCATCTAGCATTTGCATGATAACATATTTGCATGATTTATTGCATAATCATAACACTGCTTCTGTCAAATTAAAATTTTCATATAGTGAGTTTGCATTCCACCTGCTTAACCAAGCAATTCATCATAAGATTGAGCTATTGGTCGGGTGTGTCAACCCCAGACCGAATGACCTGTTGGCCAGCTAACAAAACCAATCCAACTCACATGAGCATACACAATTTGCAATTACAACAAAAATAAGATTTGGATTTACATGTATACATCTGTATACTAATAAAAAAAAATTGAAACAGGTGAAAAACACTGAAAAATATCTATATAACACAGTGGATTCGAAAATCCACTGTTCTGCCATGGATTTCCCTCAAGCGCATGCATGGAAATCCATCTCTACCCGATCCCTCAACCATTTCACATAGAAGAACCCGTACCTTTGATGAAAAACATGAAGGAAAAAACACAGGGATGCCGATACCCAATACTAGGTGACGCGCACTAGCTGTTCCACCAGACAAGCGGAGACCCTGTCGGCATTCCCTGGAAAAACGGAATCAGGCAGGGGGGTTGCCTGTTGGTCTGAACAGAAGGGAAAAAGAAAGGGCGACAAGGCCCCAAGGTCGAGGTGGCCAGGGCGGCAGGGTGCCGCCGGTCACCTGCCGACCCCCTGCAAGCTCCCTAAAAAGATGAAAAGGAAAGGGGGAGGGCACGGCAAGAGCCTCTGGCCTCCTGCCGACCTCCTGGCGAACACTGTGAGGGGGAGAGGGACACGGCAAGGTCACCGACCTCCTGTCGGTCTCCTGGACACCCCAATCAAGGCAACAAAATGGGGAGAGAGAACCAGCAAGGGGGCCGCCGGCTCCCTGCCGGCCTCCCGGCGACCTCGAGAGCAATAGGGGGAGAGAAGAGAGGGAGAAGAGAGAGGGAACAGAGGGGGAGAAGGAAGGAAGGACGGCGTACCTGGGATCGGCCGGTGTCGTCGACCGGCGTGGCTGGTGCTGTCGCACGCAGGGAGAAGAACAAGATAGGGGAGGAAGAGGGAAGATGATGCATGATGCCTCTCCTCCCCCCCATTGCGATTTCTTTTAAAAGGGAGAGGGTCGGGCGGTTATAGGGTTTACTTAAAACCCTATTGGGTTACGGATCCGGGTCGGGTCCGACCCAGGTCTGAGTGCTTTTAAAAGAATTTTTTTTCTTAAAACATGGGTTTTACAGCGAGGGCGGCACTCGAGGGGTGCCGCAGCTTCTCATGGAGGAGAAAGAGAGAGAGAGAATTTACTGATAGAGGGAGCTTCCGACGAGCGGTGAGAGAGGGGGGTACGGAAAAGGTGAGAGAGACGGTGCGTACGAGGGTGAGAGACAGATTTAGGGTCAGGGGGAAGAGAGGGGTACGCAGAGAGAGAGGCAGGGTGTCGGGTCTTCTTTAAAAAAGAAATCCCCCTATGGGGTGTTTAAATAGGCTAACGAGGGGGTGGGGGGGGGGGGGGGATGTCGACTGGTTAGTTGACATCCAACCTGGATCCAATCCATTTTTTTTTTTGAAAAACCCTTAATAATCCACGAATTTTACATATCTGATGCTTTCATTGTGTTGGTGTGTGTAATATGCTTGCTGTGTATGCTAATAATAGTAGTAGGATGTCATATATTTGATGTTTTCATATATATATATATATATATATATATATATATATATATATATATATATATATATATAGAGAGAGAGAGAGAGAGAGAGAGAGAGAGAGAGAGAGAGAGAGAGAGTTTGATGCTTTATTTCTTTCTCAAAATATGATTCAGCTTTATTTTGCATATGTTGGCTCTTGAAGGTTCTTATTTATGTATGCTATGAAGAATGATCTAGTTTAAGAGATGGTTATGTGTGAAATTTCTCTTTTCAGGTTCAAGATTTGAAGCTAAAAATGCAAGAATCTGGAATGCCATGGCCTGGTGATGAAGGGGCGAAGCAATGGGAGCAAGCTTGGATGGCAATAAAAAGGGTAAGAATCATCATAGCATAACTGGTTGCTATTGATGGTGGTGACAAACTGGTATTTTCAATGTATTTTGTTGAATAAGGACCTTTGATAGATACATTTATTTATATGTTTCTTTCATTGTCTTCTTTGGCTGATTGTTATGTTCTCTTTCTGCGCTATGATCATTGGACTATCTTATTATTACATGGAAGACGTTTTTCATGGAGATTAAGTCTGTGCTTTCCAGGTTTGGGCTTCAAAATGGAATGAAAGAGCATATTTCAGCACTAGGAAAGTGAAATTGGATCACGATTCTCTCTGCATGGCCGTCTTGGTTCAGGAAATCATTAGTGCTGATTATGCATTTGTCATTCACACCACCAATCCTTCTTCTGGTGATTCATCAGAAATATATGCTGAGGTATATTGGATTTGCTAAGTAAACATGATCTCCAACTTTATCACACTGAATTTTTTGTTCACACCATGCAGGTTGTGAAGGGACTAGGAGAAACACTTGTCGGAGCATATCCAGGGCGAGCATTAAGTTTTGTCTGTAATAAGAACGACCTGAATTCTCCAAAGGTGAGTTAATGATTGTAAACTATACATGTTTGAAAGGATGTGAAACACGGTATTGCAAACAAAAAATTGAAGTACTTCCTGATATGGAATGGAACCAGTGGCAGAGAATGTCAAGGTTCCTTTTCAAAAAGGAGGAAGACTGTTGTAATGTTTCATTATAAAACCAAAAATACTATAACGTTTATGGGGATGCTTTATGAAACTTATTTAGAAAAGTGTAGATGAGCTAGGCCCACCGTGACAAGGAATACAATACAATACAATACAATACCATGGCTTATCCGTTTTCCCTAGATAAGTGGGTTTGTCCAGACCCTTCCTTTGCATGACTTATTTGAGGCCTTCACCAAAACATACAATTGAAGGATAAGATAGACTACATTTTGGGTACTGAACTATTCACTGCAAATAATTCACAGCCAGTAAAATAACAATCAACAATGGTGCAGGCACTCTGGGATGACATTAGCATATAGAAATCACATGGTAAAGGCTATATTCTTGATATCACATGCAAAGTGCATCCATATGCATCATGGAGTTTGCCTTTAAGTAGCATGTTTCCACATAAAGAGAAGTGCAATTAAGATATTGGCATGTTAATTCTTCATTGGAATAATCTTTACTGTTGACCATGAAACTTTCCCATGAATGACACCTTTTTTTGTATTTATTATGGACTGGAGTTGGAGAGCTTATCTTTTGTGGTATCCATGAGATGAGAACTTGAGCTCCTCAAGATACTTTTGATGGCTTCTCGGTGTTTCTAGGATCATGCATGGATTTCTAGAGCTTGCAACTAGGATCTTATTTCCATTCACATACATGTGCATGCTCTCTAAATTAAGCATGAGTTATCAGCAGGCAACAATTCTTGCTACTTGTCCATTTTGCTTTTTAGTTCATAGTTTCTTGAATGCATCAAACTCAGTTGTTCTTAAGAAAACTATGTCTGCCCATAATTTATGTTGTTATTATGAGTTAAAAGCACTTGGTGCCAAATATTGCATGATTTTGTGATCCTTTCTTCAATCGTTAGAACTGACATGCATTTGATCAAATTGTAATTATACAATGGATTACGAAGTTCATGGGAGAATTGGCTTCTGTCTACTTGGGATTTTGTCTGCAGAGGGGGAAATGATCTTGATATTTATGTGCCTATTGGCATGTGTATGAGCTTTTACACTTTTTTATTCTTTTATCTGCTAACTTACAATTAGTAGACATGGTTGAACTTATTTTTTTCTTTTCATATAAAACTAAATTGCATATAAGTTTGTTTTGTTGTTCAATTTATAAATCTTCATGGAAAGGTTAAACTTTTTATCTGCCGAATGCATTTATTGAATTTTATTTTTCAGATATTAGGTTACCCTAGCAAACCTCTTGGCCTCTTCATAAGACGGTCGATTATCTTCCGTTCTGATTCTAATGGTGAAGATCTTGAGGGCTATGCTGGCGCTGGGCTTTATGACAGGTCAGTTACTTGACCATGAACTTGTATTTGTGAATTAGGCAATTTTTTGTCTGAATGACAACAAATAAGCCTCACCAAGCATTCATTGGCATATGCGCATCCATACAGACAGACACTGTCTGCATTAACATATTTTGATTTGATAATTGATAGTTGTTCCTGAGGGTAGAAAAAAATTGATTTAATTACTTGTTCTAAATATGCTTGCTTATGAAGGATGTGAAATTGAAGAGGAAAAGCTCTTCTACTATGCATTTGTTACTGCCTCGTTATTCCAACCTCATTACCTAAAACCTAGCATGTTGGAAAGGATTATATATGCTATCTTTACCTGGAAAGGCCTTTCATTCATTCTCTTTTCTGCTTAATTATATGGTTGCTCTTTTCCCAGAGTGTACTTTATTTATCCAACATCATAGTCATCATGGTTCATAACTTGTCACATGAATTGCTCCTTGGACAAAAAATTCCAAAAGTTTTGTTACCTAGAGGCTTGTGGTCAGACTTCATAGAATGCTAGTTATATCATATTGAGTTGTCTAGTAATGGATTGCATGCATTTTCTTCTCTTTCTTCTCAAATCGGCAATGCTACTTTTTTTTCAATCACTTAGCCTCTGTGTTATGGGTCAACACATCATGACATTGACATGAATAGCAGACATGCTGCAGTACTTGGTGGGTGTAATTAAACAAGCTAAATGTTAGACATGACTGAGCTTCCATGTTATGATTTTTGCTAATAATCATGAGCTTTGAGCTGGTGGCTGTTTTGTGCATTAAGAAATTTGAAGGCAAGCACTATGTATAAACTTTAGTCATGAAACCATGTCCTCTTCAGATTTCTGTGTTCTTATACATCCATACCATATCCACGGTCCATTGCAGTTATCTTTCCTCGATGAATTCTCTTGCTGTTGCAGTTATTATTATTATTATTTTTTATAAGCTCAACTTCTACTTGAAGCATGGTAACATCAAAAGCTTGCTGTCTGAAACATAGTTTCTGAAAGCTTCTGAAATCATCAGAAACTCGCTTCCTGAAAAGCTTCTGAAATCATCAGAAACTCGCTTCCTGAAACTATGTGCTTATTTTGCGCTTCCAAAACATTGTAGAATTTCAACCTTCTTGATATTGAAAATGCACTTTTCATGATAGAAGGATTGTATTTTCTTTTCTAATTATGCTTTTATTGTAAAATCTACATATATGCTAGGATTCTTGGCCAAAAGGTTTAAAAGATGCATTTAACTAAAGGCACAAGTTTTTCCTTTTCGTCACTTTCTACGTCATGTCATTGTCACTTCTTCCTCGCTTCCACTTCCTAAACTTTCATTGTTCACCTATTAAGCCATTTCCTAGGTTCTTGCTTCAGATTTTGTGCATTGCTTCTCACATGCACTTCTTACTTTGGTAGCTATGGTCTAAAAACATTTGTTCTCATTTGTACAGGCATTCTAGAGTGCACTTCCTATATATATATATATATATATATATATATATATATATATATATATATATATATATAGAGAGAGAGAGAGAGAGAGAGAGTAGGTGGTAGTTGCCGACCACTTTTCTGGCCTACCAGACTTTTGAAGGGGTTTTCCATGTTTTCCTTAAATCTGACCATATAAATGTGGTCTACATGCTTGATTTTATAGAATCTACTCTTGGATCATCCGATTCCGACACATGGGTAGGTTTTTATAAGGTTTAAAAATCCATGGTCTAAAATTTTTATAAATTTTCAAGGTTTAAAAAATCATATTTTTTATCGAGAAAACATGTCCAAGTGTCATTTCCTAGCAAATCGACCATGCCAAACACATCTGAAGGGTCAGATTTACGGAAAACAACATGAAAACTCCCTTTCGCTCGTGGTAGGTGGCTACCACTTTTCCTATATATATATATATATATATATATATATATATATATATATATATATATATTCTAAACATCCACCCATGTCCTTATTTCCAACTGTTTAGTGCCATATATCCATATCATACCCGTCTTTCAATGCTTTTTTGCCCTTCTTTTTTGACTTTCAAGAATTTTCATGCCATTGCAGCTTATACCTGATGTAACATAAACATCACAAAGTTCTACTGGAGATCACCATCACAAATTCAGGTTTTTTGTTGTACTATGACTACATATTCAACAAATAGCATATTACTTTACAGTAACACGTACATGTGCGTATTATGCTTATATTTAACAGTAGAGGTTTCAATGGAACAAAATTTAATTATTTTAGTTCTAATAAAGCGTGTGTTTTGGACGCACACATGGACTCTTTAAGTCCTCTGCAACTTTATGATCCACAACCTTGATAAGTATTACCCTGCGACTAAGTTTACTAAAATCTAAGTGGTGATTATTCATTAAAGAGAAGCGGTTAAAGATGCAAACATGGATAGATCAAAAGAATGAGGTTTATGTAGTCTATTCTGTTTCTTTTTTGTCCTTTCATTCTGCTTCTTTCTAATCTGTCTTATCTGGTTCTGGACTCTACATATGGAGCTGCTTAGACAGATCTGCATATCAATCTGTCGCTTCAGTTTTTTGTGTAAAATATTTTGACATGCATATACCTTTTGATGACATTAACAGTGTACCGATGGATAAAGAAGAGAAGGTATTTCTGGATTACTGTTCAGACCCATTAATAATCGACGGCAACTTCCGAAACTCTATGCTCTCATCCATTGCACGTGCTGGGAGTGCAATTGAAGAGCTGTATGGATCTCCTCAAGATATTGAAGGCGTGGTGAAGGACGGGAAAATTTTTGTTGTCCAAACTAGGCCACAGGTGTGATTAGTTTTTTTCTTCTGTTTAATCTGTACTGTATTATTATAACTCCTTTTGGATATTAGTCTTTTGGTTTATTATTATGATGGCAATAAAAAGCAGCGATAAGAAAGGTGGCTGCATGGTCCTCCATTCCATGAGATCATTGAGATGTGATTCTTTGTTACTGAAAGCAAGAGTTGTATTTCCCATTTTCTGCCTCGTTACCATGAACATATTCAACAGGAAAGTCCCTAGCGTGATATGCTGTGCTGTCATTGTAAAGTTGGTGTAAATTCCATCATATTTTGTTACTTTCAAAACGATTCCCATCTTCGTACTGGTAGCATCACAAGCTCTGTTCGCGTGAAGGAGTGCCCATGGCATATGGAGCATAAACAAAGGTGTATGGTATATCAAGTTGGTCATAGTTTTAGTCACAATCTCACATAGTGAATCAAGTCACCTGATAACGTTTCAAGAGGATACGAAAACAAATGATCGTGTCATCTGAGTAGGCAACTTAGCTGATATCAGTCCCCCTATGGCTTAACGATCGAACCCAAGGTAAAGCTGATTGCTTTTTAGGCTGTTAGGCAATTTGGTGATATTTACAAGTTGCCCCTACCAGATGAGTGAAACCTTTGTGAGACTTATACTGCACTTTATATAATCTCAACTTGTTAAGGCCTCGCTTGGATGGTGGCCAAATCACTATAAAAAGAACATCAACCGCCAATATGGCATGTAACCATGTACCTAGGTATTACAAGCTTTATATTTCAGTGTTCAAATTTTTTTTTTTAATTCACTAGCAAATTACCTGTTTTTTTTTAATTCACTAGCAAATTACCTAAGTAGCCATGAAATATCGGGCATTTCCAAAAGTCCCCACCCAATTTTGGCCAAGATTTTAATCAGCCGGTATCTCGTTGACGATTTTCCGTTTTGCCCAAGTTATAGGCTAAGCTATTGTTAGTCTAAGTAATGGGTTAAGCTACTGTATTATAATTTTCTAATACATTCTGAACAGAAAAGCAATTTGCGTAGGCCCGAAAAGCACAAACCCCTGTCCTCCGTGCAGCCTTATAGGCGAGAACCATACACATTGCCAACAAACATTTTTGTAAGTCGCTTAACATCTCAGCAAAATTTTTTATCGCTGATATGTTTAGAGATTTTTGGTAGAAAAGCACTGTTACATTTAGCGGTACCAACGATTTTCGAAAATTACTTTTCTGTTTATTAACTCCTGTGTATAATTGTTTAGTTATACACCGTCGGTCTCAAGCCTGGATAAAGGAGGAGGGTTGTGGTAGGCCAGTGACAGCCAGCATAAAAACTTAGTCATACCCTATAAATATGAACCAATATGAGAATTTTGTTGGGGCATTCCCTACTAAGTGACACATTGTACTCTATAGGCCCGGAGGCAGTAATAAATGGGCAAGGGTTGCTAGGTCATCTCCCGGAAGTGACGCGTCACACCGGCGCCCGAGTGTGGTGTCAAATAGGCAAGGGTTCCATCACTTTGTTGGACGGGTGGGGGTAAAGAAGTTAGTCCAAGACCATAAAATTAGGTTAGCCACTTGGAACATAGGGTCTTTAACTGGTAAGTTGGTAGAGTTAGTAGATGTTATGTGTAGGAGAAAGATTGATATTTTATGTCTACAAGAGACCAAATGGGTAGGTGAGAAGGCAAAAATGATAGAACCTTGGGGATATAAGATTTGATATACAAAAATAAATAGAAATAGGAATGAAGTAGAGATTGTTATGAGTCGTGAGTTTATAGATAATGTAGTTGAGGTCCGTAGGAAGGGTGATAGGATTTTACTTATTAAATTAGTATTAGGTACGGATATTCTAAATATTATTAGTGTTTATGCACCTCAAGTAGGTTTAGATGATTCTATTAAGCGTCAATTTTGGGAAGATTTAGATGAAGTAGTACAAAGGATATTTTATGGAGAAAAGCTTTTCATCGGCGGTGACCTTAATGGACATGTAGGGATGGATTTGAGAGTATCCATGGAGGCTATGGTATAGGAGAAAGAAACGAAAGTGGAGAAAGGATTTTAGATTTTGGTTTGTCCTATGATATGATCTTAGCAAACACTTGGTTTAGGAAGAGGGGAGTCTCACCTAGTAACATTTAAAAGTGGGGTTAATACGAGTTAGATAGATTTTTTTCCTACTTAGAAAGAGAGATAGGGATTGTTGCATCGATTGTAAGGTTATATCAGGAGAAAGTGTAGCTACACAACATAGAGTCTTACTTTTAGATCTTAGAATTAGACAATGCTGCAAAAGGGATAGACATAGGATAGATCCTAGAATTAAGTGGTGGGCACTGAAAGGAGCTAAACAAGGAATGTTTGTAGAGCAAGTAGTTAAGAAAGTTGATTGGTGTTTCGAGGAGGATTCAGAATCAATGTGGAATAAGATAGCGGGTGGCATGAGAAAGGTGGCTAAGGAGGTATTGGGTGAGTCTAAAGGCGGTGCATCGCTAGGTAAGGATACATCATGGTGGAACGAGGATGTCAAATTAGCTATTAAGGTTAAAAGAGAGTGTTATAGAAATCTAAGTAAGAGTTGTTATAATGAGAATTTGGAGAAGTATATGATAGCAAAGAAGGAAGCTAAAAAAGTAGTTTGAAACGCGAGAAATAAGGTATATAAGGAGGTTTATGACAAGTTGGATATCAAAGAGGGCGAAAAGGATATTTATAGGTTTGCAAAGATGAGAGATAGAAAATCGAGGGATCTGGGTATGGTTAGATGTATCAAAGATGAAACACAAAGGGTTTTAGTCAAAGATGGGGAGATTAAGGAGAGATGAAAAGATTATTTTGATAAGCTATTTAATGAAAGTCATGCTCAAGATCTTGGAGACTTGTCCATTCCTTTTCATGAGATGAATTGTGATTTCATGCGCAAGATTCAAAAGAAAGAAATTGCAGAGGTTTTGAAGAAAATGAAATCAAGAAGGGTAGTTGGCCCATATGGTGTACCTATCGAGGCTTGGAAATGCTTGGGAGAAAAAGGTTTAGAATGGTTGACAAATTTTTTTAATAAGATTTGGCGGACAAATAAAATACCTAATGAGTGGAGGAAGAGTACGTTGGTGCCTGTATATAAGAATAAGGGTGATATACAAGATTGCACAAACTATTGTGGTATAAAACTCATAAGTCATACTATGAAACTTTGGGAGAGGGTGATTGAGTCTAGGTTGAGAAAGGTTGTCATGATATCGGAGAATCAATTTGGTTTTATGCCCGAAAGATCAACTATGGAAGCTATACATCTTCTTAGACAACTTATTGAGAGAAATAGAGAGAGGAACAAAGATTTGCATACGGTTTTTATTGATTTGGAGAAGGCATACGATAGAGTACCTAGGGACGTTTTCTGGTGGACAATGATGAAGAAAGGTGTTTCTCTCAAGTACATTAGTATAATTAAGGATATGTATGAAGGAGCAGTAACCAATGTCCGCACTTGTGGAGGGGTGACAACCAATTTTCCTATAACGGTTGGGTTACATCAAGGATCTGCTTTAAGCCCTTTCCTATTTGCTATAGTGATGGATGAGCTTATGAGATCAATTCAAGAAAATGTGTCGTGGTGTATGTTGTTTGCTGATGATATTTTTGATTGATAAGTCTAGAGCTGGGGTTAATGCTAAGTTAGAATTATGGAGACAGACATTGGAAGCAAGAGGTTTTAAGTTGAGTAAGAGTAAGATAAAATATATGGAATGTTGGTTTAGTAAGAAACAAAGTAGTGATGGGAGTATAGTGAAGCTTGGTGAGCAAGAAATATCGGTGGATGATTGTTTCAAATATTTGGGATCTATCATTCAGAAGTATGGCGAAATTGATGGAGATGTAAATCATAGGATAAAGGTTGGGTGGATGAAATGAAAAAGTGCAACTGGAGTGTTGTGCGATCGTAGAATGCCATTGCAGTTGAAGGGAAAGTTTTATAGGACAACTATTAGGCCCGCTTTACTATATGGTACATAATGTTGGGCTGCCAAGAGACATTATATTCAAAAAATGAGTGTAGCTGAGATGCGGATGCTTAGATGGATGTGTGGAAATACAATAAAAGATAAGATTCGGAACGAAGAGATACGTAAGAAGGTAGGTGTTGCACCCATTGAAAATAAGATGCGAGAGAATCGTTTATGGTGGTTTGGACATATTCGACAAAGGTCTAATGATGCTCCGGTTAGAAGGATGGAGAAATGGGAAAATATATTAGTTAAAAGAGGTCGGGGTATGCCTAGGAAGACTTGGATGGAGATGATAGAAAAGGATATGAATGCTTTGAACCTCACCGAGGACATGGCATTGGATAGAAATGATTGGAGGAGAAGGATTCATGTGGAAGACCCAAAATGATTTTCTTTGTTGGTTCATATCGCCGACCCCAATTGTTTTGGGATGAAGGCGTAGTTGTTGTTATTGTTGTACTTTTCTGTTTATTGATTTTAGAGAGGATTTTGTTGTTTTTTTTATTTACACAGAGAAATCACCCATAGAATCGGAGATCTAGCCGTGCTGGCTCTGCCTGCCATACTTACAGTCGCTGTCCTGGCAGCATAAAACTCTGTAGGCTTATTACCCCTTGCCCACAGGAAGTCGCCACGCTTTGGATTGCGCAAGAGGTGATGCCCATGGGATTTGAACCTAAACTGCTTGCCCAACGTCTTAGACAGACTCCATCCCACTATGCCAAACCCCTTTGAGGCGGTGGATTTTGTTGTTATGGTTAGTGATTTTTGAAACCACTGGTATGTTTAGACGGGTAGGAAAACATTGTTAACAATGTCTATAGCGTGTGGGCACAATGTTGGGCAGCATGGTGATCATGCATAATTTCTACACATAAAATCATATATTTTTCATGCATGATCATGTCAATAATTGCTTAAAAAATGCTTGTTTGCGAAGGTTTTCAAAGTTTTCTATCAGATAATAAATTGAGCAATGTGAACCCTTTCTGAGCCTTTTTGAGAAATTAATTAAGTTTTTGGAAAATACTTTCAAAAAAATGAAGTTGTTTGAAATATTTGAAAAATATATAGACTCCTTTTGAAATTATTTTTCAAAACCTAATTAAAACATTATAAATTAGATGTTTGAGAGAAGAAAGGGGTCTCTCTCTCTCTCTCTCTCTCTCTCTCTCTCTCTCTCTCTCTCTCTCTCTCTCTCTCTCTCTCTCTCTCTCTCTCTCTCTCTCTCTCTCTCTCCTTCCAACCAGTTTCTTTTTCCCTTCTTCTTCTTCTTCTTCTTCTTCTTCTTCTTTATTCTACGTCTTTCCTTCCTTCCTCTACCCTTTTTTCTTCACCAGCATCTTCTTCATCGTCTACCATCAAGGGGTGCAGCATGACGGGCATAGATTGTGAGAGGCCGCTCTTTCCTCAACCCATCCAGTTGCTCAGGTAAACTTCTTTTCCTCCATCTCCGTAGCGTAGAGTGTTCTTGTGTTTAATTTTTCTTTTATCGTTTTAGATAGTAGATGAAAAGAATAGATTTTCTTAGTGATGTTCTGCATTTTTGTCGTTACTTTGTTCAACCAGTTGCTATATATTTTTTTTGTCATAGGTTTATTTGAATCATTCATGATCTAGTAGAGGTCTTGGTTTTTACAAAAGAAAAATTACAGCGTTTCAAGCTGTAGAAAAAAAAAACTTGTTTACCTAACAGCGTCAACCACACATACAACGTGTGATTGACGCTGCTGGACATACAACAGCGTTATTTGGTTTCTGTGCTGGGCATACATTAGTTGTTCTGTTTTGTTTTATTGCATTGACGTAGCTGCATTAGTTAGTCATTGTTTAAATGTTGCATTAGTTTTTTTTCTGGATTCATTTTATTGATTCATTATTATGTTAGTTCATTATTTGCTAAAGGCATTAGTTATTTATTAGTACATTGGGTTAGTGTTCCTGTCCACCATCGTTGACAATCAACGTGATAGACGCATGTTACAGTTTTCTTATTTCTTTGTTCAGCTGGTGTAGTCTTTTACATGTAGCATTGTTTTTGTTAATAAAATTTTGATTATTATTAGTCGGTCTTTGCATATAGGATCTTAAATTGTTTTAGTTTTCTTGAATCAGCGTCCTTTGCTTTGGTATTTCTGTGTTAGTTAGTCGTTGTTCCACATATCAGTTTCACAACTCATTGCATTTAGCGTTTATTCTGTTTGCATTAATCTTAGTGTATTAAATTTTTAGTAGCATATGGCATTAGACTTAGTTGTCAATTTGATTAAGTTGTTCAGTTTTGGTTAATAGTCCACATATATTTCATTAACTAGTTATTATCCTAGTTAGTTCACTCACTGTAGTTAGACGTTAGTCATCTCATTGCATTAGATGTAAATTTGATTAGTTTTCTAACTTAGTACTATTAGCATACATAGTCACGTAAATATAGTATATTCATGGTAAGTCATTTTCCTATTCATTAGTCATGAGTGATTTCTCCAAACGTTTAATGTTTCCACCGTATAGGTTCACTGTTAACTTCTTTATGTTGCTGTAGGTAACGTTTAGTTTGCTCTTCCATTGTGTCTTTTAGGGTAGTTGTTATAATTAGTATTATAGTTAGTTCGTGTTATTCATTTATATGTTTGTGATTTTTGGCATATGTCCTGTTGATATTTTTCGTAGATTTCTTGTTTCTGCTTCGCATTTGTTTTGTGTTTTGCAAAGAAGCGAGTAAACGTGCGAGAAAAGTGATTTTGACTCTCAGAAGTGCCCTTAGGGAGCCCTCAGAAAAGCAAAAGTTTAAGAAAACATACATTACCTCAAGAAGGGACAAGAAGACTCGAAGCACTGAAGCCTTTTCTTTTCTTTTTAGATTAGGGTGTTATTTCATTTTATTAATTGAGGTTGTAATAAAACCATTTAATTATTTTGTTTAAGCCCTCTGCGTAGGGACGTACTCTCTTAGTTAGTTAGTTATTTAATTAATTCTTTTTATTTTGGCAATAAAGAGTAGTTTAGCTTGTGTTTGAATACAAGTATTTCTCGTTCCCTGAGATCGACCCGGACTCCACCACTTGTGTGAGCCGGTTTTTATTATTTGGTGTCTGGCCTTCACACTTGTTTTTATTAAAAATATTGTTTTAAAAAGCAGTTTTCAAAATTCACACCAAATTTTTGGCGCCGTTGTCGGGGAACGACGAAATACTAGTATTCACTTTATTGCCTTGTGTTTGTTCTCGTATTTATAGGTTGTTAGTTTAATTCAGTTCATTAATTAGGATTGTTTAGTTTTCTTTTCGCATTTAGGCTTAGAACCACGTGTGTGCATACTGTAGAGACAAGCTTACTTTTCTGCACAGCTCACCCATTAGGATCCCCTTAGAAGTGACTATGTACGATTGGTACCGTGCACATAGATTTCATTTTCGTAAATTCTCTACTGAGTGCAACTGTGTGGTGCTTGTTTATTTCTTGTTTTCAGTAATTGATTTTGTTACTCGCTTTGTGGTTTGTGTGGTTTGGCCGCTAGCGCGTTAGTTAGGTAGAAAAACCCAATTTAGGACGGTTGCTGCACCGGTCTACCCTTTGGTGCATGCACGGGCGACGTTCGCTTGAACCTGAGCTTGCCGAATTTGTTGAGGATCCTGAATCTTTCTTTAGGAGAGCCCATCAATCCAGCCCCATGACTGAAGATCAGCAGTTGATCCGTCCTCTTAGGGAGTACTTCATGCCCAACACATACACTCCTGCCTCATACACTCCTGCCTCCTGTATCACAAGACCTGATGTGGGAGCGAACCATTTTGAAATCAAGGCTAGTGTCATCCTGATGTTACCCTCCTTTTATGGCCTTAGCAACAAAGACCCATACCGTCATCTCGACGAATTTCTCGAGATCTGCTCTATGGTGCGAACCAACAATTTTGGAGATGACGTGTTAAGGTTGACGTTATTCCCCTTCTCCCTTAAAGATAAAGCCAAGCTGTGTGCTAGCCCTGCACACCATGTTGTTGATTGCCCCGTTGCGCCACAGTACCCTAAGTTTGTCCAGGAGCAAGCTCAGATGGCACAGAGTTTCGCTAGGCCCACATCCAATCCATATTTCAGTACATATAACCCGGGCTGACGGAACCATCCCAATTTTTCATGGAGAAATCCACAAGCCCAACCTCCCAACCCGTCTCGAAGCCAACCCAGGCAAGGCGGTTATGCGCCTGGATTTCAGAGAACTAGCTACCCTTCAGCTCAGCCTACTTATAATTAACCCCAGTCTCACGAGCCTTCGTCCAGCCAGTCCTTTGAGGACAAGATGTTGCAAGCCTTCTCGGATATCAAGGCAAATCTGAGCTCCCATACACATTCTATTGCGAAGCTTGAGACGCAAATGGGACAACTCGCCGAGGCGCTTAGCAGGCGGAGTGAGGGGGCTTTACCTAGCCAACCGGTGGTGAACCCTAGGGGTAAGGAGCCGATGCATGGCCTGCACATGACAGATGCCCATCAAGAGCAGGCTCAAGCGGTAATCACCCTTAGGAATGGGAAGCAATACCAGGCGAGGGAGGCTGCAGAAGAAAGAGAGAGAACGAGTGAGAAGCAGTCTGTCCCTACCGTCCCACTTCAGGAAAGCGAGAGGGCTCTACCAACTGAGCCTTCAAAGTCCTATACTCCCAAAGCCACCTTTCCTGAGGCGCTAGAGAGACTGAAGTCATTAGGCAAGCATGGAGTGAACATGGAGGAGATGCTTGAGATATTCAAGCACGTCCAGATAAACCTCCCCTTGCTTGATGTCATTCAGCAAGTCCCTGCATACGCAAATTTTTTAAAGGAGCTTTGTACGCAGAAAAAAAAGTTGAAGTCACAAGTGCCGAAGAAGATATACTTGACTAAGCAGGTGAGTGTGGTGTTGCAGCACCAAACCCCACCAAAGCTTAAGGACTCAGGGACTCCAATTATTTCGTGTGTCATAGCAGACATCACTGTCGAGCGTGCATTGCTCGACCTTGGAGAAAGTGTCAATATCTTGCCGGGTTTTTTTTATGACAAATTTGGATTAAAGGAGATGAAGCCAACACCTATGACCCTGCAGCTTGTAGATAGATCAATCAAGGTCCCGCGAGGGATTTTGGAAGATGTTCTAGTCAAGGTAGAGGACTTCTACTTCCCTGTTGACTTCATCATTTTAGATATGGAGGGAGTTAATGATATGCGACAAACCCCCATCATTCTTGGATGCCCCTTTCTGGCCACTGCCAATGCGTGCATTAATTATCACACAGGCGCGATGGATGTCTCATTTGGCAACAGGAAGATAAGGCTGAACATTTTACATGCGGCGATGGGACCTGCCGGCGATGAGGCTTCTTTCGAGGTCGACTTCATTCAGGACCTGGTAGAAGCAGAGCATACCTGGTTATTGAGTGATCCACCTCAATAGAAGATTGATGAATCACTCGAAGAAGATTGCCATGGGTCGATAGAGAGTCAGACGGGTGATCTAAGTTGGACCTGGCACTTCGAGCCGCTTCCCGAATTGGCAGAAAAGCTGGCCCGACCATCCATAGAGAGTCTGTCTGAGCTTGAGTTGAAGCCCTTACCGGCCTCACTCAAGTATGCCTTCCTAGGCAAGGATCAGACTCTCCCCGTCATTATTTCCGCAGACCTGACTGACACACAGGAGTGTCAGCTTTTACAGGTCTTGCACGAGCATAAAGAGGCGATTGGATGGTCGGTGGCAGATCTGAAGGGGATAGACCCCTCCTTTTGCATGCATTGGATTATCATGGATGAGGGGGCTAAACCCTCAAGAGAGGCGCAAAGGAGACTAAATCCCCATATGAAGGAGGTAGTCAAATGGTTGGATGCTGGGATCATTTATCCCATCTCCGACAGTTATTGGGTGAGCCCTACCCAGGTTGTCCCCAAGAAGTTTGGGCTCACTGTAGAGATGAATGAAAAATGAGAAAGTGTCCCCATGAGGACTACCACGAGATGGCGAGTATGCATAGATTATAGAAAGTTGAACAGTGCAACTAGGAAGGATCACTTCCCTCTGCCGTTCATCGACCAGATCTTGGAGAAACTCGCGGGTCAGCAGTATTTTTGTTTTCTGGATGATTATTCAGGATACAACCAGGTGGCCGTTCATCCCGAGGACCATGAGAAGAAGACGTTCACCTGTCCATATGGCACTTTTGCTTATACGAGAATGCCGTTTGGGCTCTGCAATGCCCCGACAACATTTCAGCGGTGCATGATGGCTATCTTCTCACATATGATGGATGATGTCCTTGAGTTTTTCATGGACAATTTTTCGGTCTATGGCTCTTCATTTGACGATTGTCTCCAAAAGTTATCTCGTGTACTTCAGTGTTGTAGGGAGACAAATCTGGTTCTTAGTTGAGAAAAGAGTCATTTCATGGTGAGACAGGGGATTGTTTTTGGACATATTGTGTCTGAGAAAGGAATCAAGATTGATAAGGCCAAAGTGGAGACCATTGCTAGATTAGCTTCGCCGACCTCTGTGCGGCAGGTGCGATCATTTCTAGGGCACGCAGGTTTTTATAGAAGGTTCATTAAGGACTTTAGCCAGATTTCTCAACTGTTGTGCAACCTGCTAACGAAAGATCAATCATTTTTGTTTGATGATGCCTGTCTGAAGGCATTCTTGGCCCTAAAGGAGGCTCTGACTACTGCTCCTATTCTTCGATCTTTTGAGTGGTCAGTGCCATTTGAGATTATGTGTGACGCGTCAGATTACGCGATTGGAGCGATTCTCGGTCAGAAGATTGAGCGACGATCTCATGTGATTTATTATGCTAGTGGGACCCTCTCTGATGCGCAAATGCATTATACCACCACAGAGAAGGAATTACTAGCCGTAGTTTTTGCTCTTGAGAAGTTTCGTTCATATTTGTTAGGCTCCAAGGTCATCATTTACTCAGATCATGCAACATTGCGATATTTGATGAGTAAAAAGGATGCCAAATTGTGTCTCATTCGATGGATCTTTCTGTTACAAGAATTTGATCTCGAGATTCGAGATAAGAGTGGATGTGAGAATCTTGTAGCAGATCATTTATCCAGACTGACAGTGGAGACATCCACTGATCAGGGGCAAATTGATGATTCATTTCCGGATGAGCAGCTCTTTCATGTCAAGCATCTGCCTTGGTTTGCGCATATCATCAACTTTTTAGTGACTGGAGAGTACTCTGCGCACTGGAACCGCAATGAGAGAGATCGATTTTTCTCGCAGGTAAAGCACTATTTTTGGGAGGAACCAGAGTTGTTTTGATTATACCCAGATCAGATGATTCGGAGGTGTGTTCCTAAGGAGGAGTATGACTCTATTCTATCATTTTGTCATTTCTTGGCTTGTGGAGGCCATTTTTCTAGTCGAAAGACCGCCGCGAAGGTCCTCTAGTCAGGATTTTGGTGGCCGACACTGCATAGAGATGCCCATGATTTTTGTAGTTGGTGCTTGCGTTGTCAGCAGACAGGACACATTGCCAAGCGTGACATGATGCCCCTTCTTCCTATTTTGATTGTTGAGATTTTTGATGTGTGGGGCATTGATTTTATGGGTCTTTTTTTGCCATCGTTTGGATTTGTATACATTTTAGTGGCAGTTGATTATGTTTCAAAATGGGTCGAGGCCGTAGCCACCCGAACCAATGATCATAAGGAGGTGCTTCGATTTATCAAGTACAATATTTTTAGCCGGTTCGGAGTCCCTAGAGCAATCATTAGTGATGGTGGTACGCACTTTCGTAATGTGTAAGTAGCTTCTTTACTTAGGAAATATTTTGTGCATCATCGGATTGCTACACCTTACCACCTGCAGACCAGTGGTCAAGTTGAGGTCTCTAACAGAGAGATCAAGCAGATTCTTGAAAAGACAGTCCAACCAGACCGCAAGGACTGGTCTCAGCACCTTGATGATGCCCTTTGGGCCTATAGGACTGCTTTCAAGACTCCGATTGGCATGTCCCCATACCGATTGGTTTTTGGGAAACCATGCCACCTTTCTGTTGAATTGGAGCATAGGGCATATTGGGCTATCAAGAAGTTCAATTTTGATATGGCCCAAGCTGGCGCTGAGAGGAAGTTGCAGTTGAGTGAGCTTGAGGAGTTGCGCGATGAAGCCTACGAGAGTGCCAAAATATACAAGGCTCGAACCAAGCATTTCCATGATCAACATATTGTGAGGAAGCAGTTCGAGCCTGGTCAAAAGGTGTGGCTTTATCATTCACGTCTCCATCTTTTTCCAGGGAAGCTGAAGTCCAGATGGGATGGACCATTCATAGTCCATAGAGTTTTTCCACATGGAGCGGTAGATCTTTTAGACCCTCGAACGAGTAGCATTTTCAAAGTTAATGGGCAGCGACTGAAGCCCTACATTTCTGATATGGTGGTGCTGCAAGACATTGAGGCTATTAACCTCGTGGATGCATGAGGGGGAGCACAGGTTTGTATGTTGTATTTTTAGTAGGATCTAGTAAATATCATAGATGGTTTTTCGTTATTTTGCTTTGCTTTCTTGTATCTCATGAGTATATTGTTAGATCAGGTATCTATTCTTGTGCATTCATAGGACATGCATTCATATGTCAGGTGACTTCTACTTTTTTCTCCCGATTATCTTGTTTTCATATGCAGTCCCTTAGTTTCATATAAGCATGGGGGAGTGCCACTGAGGACAGTGTCATTCAAGCATGGGGGGGTATAGTTTGCACACCCAATTTTTTTCATGTCTTTATACTTGCATTTTTATGTCAACTCATAAAAATTAAACTTTTAGGGAATGAGTTTGAACTTATATGACTGCTTTGCAACATCTAACGTTTTTAGAGAATTTTTAAGCCCCACGAAAAACTTATTCTAACACGAATCTAGAAAACCATGGTTATTTATGTGGATTTCAAAGAAATGATTATAGATGCATGTTAGAGTTTATTTTGAATCACAAGTATGGATATGCACAGTTTTATTTTTTTGAAAAACTAAGCAAATGAACAATATTGCATTTAAGAGCTCAAAAAGTGAAACGAGCATATGTTTAGTTGTTTGATATCTTCGTACTCCCTAGTAGCTGGGCTTAGACACAAGTTGAAGTGTTTGAGTCCAGGTTGAAAAGGATAACGAAGGAAGTCAATTCTTTGTCTACGTTGATATCTGTGGCCTATTTTGTTCGAGCAAGTAGAGCCTGAGGGGTGTTTACACCTGGTGCCCTAAAGCCATCTGGTTTGGGAGCCATCATCCCGAAAGCTCGTTACATGGACTTTATAGAGAGCCTAATAGATATTGACATTGCACATGACAGAGAAGTAGACTATACGTAAACTATAGAAAATTGAAGGTCTAGTGACTCGAGCAATTAAGTCTGAGGGATACTTTGTATCTGGTGCCCTAAGGTCGTATGGCCTGGGAGTCACTGACCCAAAGCTCGTTACATGGGTCACAAAAACTGGAAATTGGGTATAGTGCTCGGAAAAAAAATTGAAAAATGTGGAAAATTGAAAATCAAGAAAGAGAAAAGAGCGTAAAAGAGAAAAGTTCATTGCTTAAAAGCAAATATTGAGAAAACCTATGCAGAACACATATGAGTGAGGATAAGTAAATAATGATATGCATGTATTTGAATTTCTGAGGATGAAACATAAATGATTATGCTATTTAGAAAAGTGAAAGAAAATATTTTATTCTGTGGTGGCAAGTAGAAGACTCTAATCATGTTTTGATGATGCAATGGCATGAAATATTTGTGGAAATGAACTCCTTAACTGCCTAATGCTTTGTGTTTTAAAATTCTTATGCATACTTGACACAGATGTTTGTGGGTAGCATCACTGCAAACCCTCACGAGACCTTACTCGTCCACTGGGGTAACCCAGGGGTTTAAAGGGCTTGTTGCATACGCTAAATGCAACCATGATTCCAACGAAAGTGAGTTAGGTTTTTTTAGTTTATCCTTTTTGTTTTTGCTTCAGTTTGCTCGAGGACTAGCAAACGATAAGCATGGGGGTATTTGATCATGCATAATTTCTATACATAAAATCATATATTTTTCATGCATGATCATGTCAATAATTGCTTAAAAAATGCTTGTTTGCGAAGGTTTTCAAAGTTTTTTATCAGATATTAAATTGAGTAATGTGAACCCTTTCTGAGCCTTTTTGAGAAATTAATTAAGTTTTTGGAAAATACTTTCAAAAAAATGAAGTTTTTGAAATATTAGAAAAATATACACTCCTTTTGAAAAAAAATTCCAAAACCATATTAAAACATTATAAATTAGATGTTTGAGAGAAGAAAGGGGTCTCTCCCTTTGAAACTCATGCCTCTCTCTCTCTCTCTCTCTCTCTCTCTCTCTCTCTCTCTCTCTCTCTCTCTCTCTCTCTCTCTCTCTCTCTCTCTCTCCTTCCAACCAGTTTCTTTTTCCCTTCTTCTTCTTCTTCTTTATTCTACGTCTTTCCTTCCTTCCTCAACCCTTTTTTCTTCACCAGCATCTTCTTCATCATCTACCATCAAGGGGTGCAGCATGACGGGCATAGATCGTGAGAGGCCGCTCTTTCCTCAACCCATCCAGCTGCTCTGGTAAACTTCTTTTCCTCCATCTCAGTAGCGTAGAGTGTTCTTGTGTTTAATTTTTATTTTATCGTTTTAGATAGTAGATGAAAAGAATAGATTTTCTTAGTGATGTTCTGCATTTTTGTCGTTACTTTGTTCAACCAGTTGCTACATATTTTTTTTGTCATAGGTTTATTTGAATCGTTCATGATCTAGTAGAGGTCTAGGTTTTTACAAAAGAAAAATTACAGCGTTTCAAGCTGTAGAAAAATAAAACTTGTTTACCTAACAACGTCAACCACACATACAACATGTGATTGACGCTGCTGGACATACAACAGCGTTATTTGGTTTCTGTGTTGGGCATACATTAGTTGTTCTGTTTTGTTTTATTGCATTAATGTAGCTGCATTAGTTAGTCATTGTTTAAATGTTGCATTAGTTTTTTTTCTGGATTCATTTTATTGATTCATTATTATGTTAGTTCATTATTTGCTAAAGGCATTAGTTATTTATTAGTACATTGGGTTAGTGTTCCTGTCCACCATTGTTGACAATCAACGTGATAGATGCATGTTACAGTTTTCTTATTTCTTTGTTCAGCTGGTGTAGTCTTTTACATGTAGCATTGTTTTTGTTAATAAAATTTTGATTATTATTAGTCGGTTTTTGCATATAGGATCTTAAATTGTTTTAGTTTTCTTGAATCAACGTCCTTTGCTTTGGTATTTCTGTGTTAGTTAGTCGTTGTTCCACATATCAGTTTCACAACTCATTGCATTTAGCGTTTATTCTGTTTGCATTAATCTTAGTGTATTAAATTTTTAGTAGCATATGGCATTAGACTTAGTTGTCAATTTGATTAAGTTGTTCAGTTTTGGTTAATAGTCCACATATATTTCATTAACTAGTTATTATCCTAGTTAGTTCACTCACTGTAGTTAGACGTTAGTCATCTCATTGCATTAGATGTAAATTTGATTAGTTTTCTAACTTAGTACTATTAGCATACATAGTCACGTAAATATAGTATATTCACGGTAAGTCATTTTCCTATTCATTAGTCATGAGTGATTTCTCCAAACGTTTAGTGTTTCCAACGTATAGGTTCATTGTTAACTTCTTTATGTTGCTGTAGGTAACGTTTAGTTTGCTCTTCCATTGTGTCTTTTAGGGTAGTTGTTATAATTAGTATTATAGTCAGTTCGTGTTATTCATTTATATGTTTGTGATTTTTGGCATATGTCCTGTTGATATTTTTCGTAGATTTCTTGTTTCTGCTTCGCGTTTGTTTTGTGTTTTGCAGGGAAGCGGGTAAACGTGGGAGAAAAGTGATTTTGACTCTCAAAAGTGCCCTTAGGGAGCCCTCAGAAAAGCAAAAGTTTAAGAAAACATACATTACCTCAAGAAGGGACAAGAAGACTCGAAGTACTGAAGCCTTTTCTTTTCTTTTTAGATTAGGGTGTTATTTCATTTTATTAATTGGGTTTGTAATAAAACCATTTAATTATTTTGTTTAAGCCCTCTGCGTAGGGTCGTACTCTCTTAGTTAGTTAGTTATTTAATTAATTCTTTTTATTTTGGCAATAAAGAGTAGTTTAGCTTGTGTTTGAATACAAGTATTTCTCGTTCCCTAAGATCGACCCAGACTCCACCACTTGTGTGAGCTGGTTTTTATTATTTGGTGTCTGGCCTTCACACTTGTTTTTATTAAAAATATTGTTTTAAAAAGCAGTTTTCAAAATTCACACCATAGGGGACACAGTGTCACACATTGGGGGCGAGTAGGGCTGAGAAACAGGCTGAGCTACTCGTGGCTCGGCTCATAATCAGCTCGTAAAGAGCTCCTTTGACTCGCAGAATAAGCTCAGCAAGATGAATACAAACAGTAAGTACTCAGCTTAGCTCAACTTGTATAGGCTCGTTAAGTATTAAAAAATATATTTTAAATATATTGTATGTAAAATGACTGTACTGTATGGATAATTTGACATGTTTTTCTAAAAACCCTATAATTTTTATATTCTCATGATGTCCAGAATCGCAAATATCCGACAACGTTAAGACACTTTTACCCTTCGCAACTACAAATTTAGGGATTTTTGCGATAAAATTATACTGCCCATTGAATATGTCTAACACCCACTTAAATCCAGAATCGTAGGGTTTTTTACGTGAATTTAGACCTCACAAACTTGCATAAATTTATTTGTGAAATCTTGGTGAAACTGAAATCACAAAAAATCACAAATATCATACTCTTTTGCATATATTTCATGAAATCACAAAAACATATTTATGAAACTCTACTTACCACTAATTTTGTAAATATCTTACTGTTTTGCATATACTTCTCAAATTCACATAAATTTGTGTGCAAAATTGCACTTACCACCAAATTCATAAATATCTTACTTATTCGCATATACGACACGATATCAAATAAATTTATAACATTGTTCTATATTGTGAATAACCACTAAATTCATAAATATCTTACTTATTTGCATATACTACACTTTCTCACATAATGTAATTTGTGAATCACCCTTATATTGCAAATATTGTACTTAACTATTTGCGAAAGCATGACACATATGTGATATTTCTTATTTGTTGCAAAATATTTTCTCAAAACATATATAAACTCGTTGTGGTCTCCAACCTGATTATTTTTGCATAATCTAGTTTTTTTTTTATCTTTTGTCCCCAATCAGTGGTCTCCAACTTGCTTTCCTTCAAGCAAGTATTTATGACAACTATTCACCGGAGGCATTTCATTGCTGTTGAAGTATCGATGACGTGTTTTTTTAGTAAGCACAGTGTGCCCTTTTGTTTAATGGTTGAATCAAACACTATTTCATTTTGTTTAACGGCTGAATCAAACAATGTTTACTTTTTTTAAATGCTTTTTGAAACACAAATATGTTTGTTTTTTGTAATGCTTGTTCAATATTCTCTATATTGTTATTATAAAAAAAATTGAATATGTTTATTAATACAATATAATCAATAAAAAAAGTCACATCATCTAAAAAATTTCAAGCACAACAACAAAAGTCAACGAAGAAGTATGAACTGAGTCATCCTAGTAATTTGAAAGCACAACTTAATGTGCATAAGTGAGTAGAGGGGAAGTAACATCCATTGTCAAAAAATGTGTGTGTCTAACATTTTTCACAAAAAATGCACCATCAATAATCACATACAACTGCAGTGAACAACTACAAGTTTCAAAGTGTCCCATATCTAAGGTATAATGTGCAAAAAAAATTAAGTTGTTTGTAGGCACAATCATATCTCCCACCCTGGAAGCATGTGAGGGAGAGTGACTCATTGGTTGGCTATAAGGTTGTTGCTGACCTCAACGCCAAGGTTAATGAAGTTGGAGATGCAGCCATCAGTAGTGGCACAGGTGAGAGGGCAGAGGAAGTACCTGACCAAGAGATTGAGGTTAGTGTGGACCCTCCTCAAGAAGTAGATGCAAGAAAGGGACATGTAGCTGGGTCAGATGCGAACATCACTCATGAGTCTGACGCTGCTCTCCATATGCAAAAGAAAATTCATGCTCCAACGAAGAGGTCGCAGTGGGGAAAAAGGTTTGATGCTCATGGACATGTAAAAATTCATTGCAATTGATTAGTTTGTCATGTATGTGTGCAAAATATAAAAATTCATTGCAATTGACTAACTTTATTGATTATATATATATATATAATATTATTGCTACTATGTATGAATGTAATTGATTAGGTTCTCATGTATGTATGCAAAATATAAAAAATCATTTCAATTGACTAATTTCAATTATTAAATTGATATATATATATATAGTAATTACTTCTATACATGAATTCATTGAAATTGAATGATTTGAGTAAAATTAATTTGGATTGTAGGATTCGCAGTCAATTGATTCAGAAGAGCCAATATCCAGCCAAGGTTTTTAACTAAGCATACCAATGATTTTTAACACTACCGAAGGAAACAAATGTGTTATTGGATTGAATGCATTTTTGCAAATTCTTCGAGATCACACCATAAAACATCAGTCACTCCCTCTTAGAGACCATTATGCAATTTTGAAATTCAGCAACCAATACATTCCAATTTCGAGATCTTAAGATGACCATCACGTTGGAGGACATGACACGAATCACCAGACTGCAGTGTCATGGGGAGCCAGATAGTAAACAACGGTGAGAAAATTTTAAGCATTTGTGTGATATTTATTTACAAGTAGATAATGAAGTGTTCGAAGCTAATAAGATCAAGTTTTCATGGCTTAGGAGCTATTATGACCCTAGTAAAAGAAGCAAAATGAAAGCAAAACTATCGTGTGTTGGAAGGAAGGGCGATAGTAGGGTCGACAAGATGGCAAGAGTATTCTTACTATATGTCTCATGCTTATTCATTGACTCTGATTAAAAGTCGGTTCATGCATCGTATATCAAATTGTTGAAAGATCTGGATCGCATCGATCAATACGCATGGGGAGCAGTCACACATGTACACCTATATACAAGTTTGAGTAGTACGAGGAGCGAAAGAGAAAACCTTGATGGGATGTTGGTGTTGTTGGAGGTATTTATTTTTTTATTATACCTAAATATTTTATTTATAATTATTCTTATACTTACATATTGTGTTTTGATACATACTATGTATTAATCCTTGTTAATCATTGTTATATAGGTTTAGATATGAGAGCACATATCCATTAAAAGGCTCTAGATGCATGACGTTGCCCATGAATTTTCACATGCTGTAATGCAAAGTCATTCATGCAACGAAGAGGGCCGTAATCGAAAATTGGTGGGTCCTCGCATGTCATGTGGCGACTGTGCTACATCGCTTCGCAGGCTGACTAGGGTAAACATAAGTGTTGTTGTTGATATTTCGTATATTTTTTAATAAATGCATGTTTGTAGGCGTAATCATAAAGGAAATGTAGGTAAACTGGCACCTCTATGAAGGTGCATTGGAGGAAGAGGAGAATGCTAATACATCACTAGAAAGGACATTTGGATACACAACATGCATGAAGTTGATCACCAAATGGCCAGCCGAGTTATTCGGTAGTTTGAGTTTGTTCAGCAACTAACTAGTTGCTCTCGCATAGTTAGTAAATTTCTATTGCATGCTGCGAAGGATTAGATGAAGGATTACCTTATGATATTCTTCTTCGAACTTCAAGACTGGAGCAAGGGTGGTGAAGACATCGGCTTTTCATTCATAGAACGTGTCACCAATGATGATTTTCTAGCCGCCTAGTAGGTTGTATGTTCTTCAATGATAAAGAGGGTCCTTTAAGGAAAGAAGAAAGCTAGAGAAGCACAAAAAGAGCGTAAGTGGATCGGAAAGAGAGTTGGCTCTTGCACTTGAAGAAATTCACGTGCTGAAGAATATTGTACATACTCAAGATGATATGATAAGTACTTAAGCTGGCTTTATGGAGAATGCAAATAAAGTCATTGAGGAGCTACGATCACGACAATCACAATATCCTCAGTCGTAAAAATGTATTTGATTATTTTTTGTTGTTTTGTATATATTCGAAGATCAACATTGTAACTTATTGACTTACTCATTGATTTGTATATAATGTCATTTGAATATTTTTATGACTAAATTTTTGTATAGTCATTTGTTTATCATTCATTTGTATATAATGTCATTGATTGAATCTTTAAATGATATGAATATCAAACTGAAACCACTGCTCTTACACTTTAAATGATTTGAATGTTCAAACTAAAAGCATTGTTGAATGATTTATGTATAATGTCATTGTTTATATGTTTATATGTTTTCAAATGATTTGAATGTCTATTTGCTTACATTCACTGTTGTTTGGGTTGTTATATGCGAAAATCTTGAATAATAAGTATTTATGAATTTAGTGAAGTTTTGCAAAATGGAACAATGTTATAAATTTATGCGATATTGTATCATATATGTGAATAAGTAAAATATTTGTGAATTTGGTGGTAAGTGATAAGTATAGTTTCACACATAAATTTGTGTGATTTCGAGAAGTATGTGAAACAGTACGATATTTGTGAAATTAGTGGTAAGTGGAGTTTCACAAATATATTTTTGTGATTTCATGAAATATATGTGAAAGAATATGATATTTGCGATTTTTGTAGTTTCGGTTTCACCGAGATTGTGCATATAAATTTATGCGAGTTCGTGAGGTCTAAATTTACTTAAAAAAACCTGTGATTTTGGATTTAAGTAGGTGTTAGACATATTCGACATGTGGTATAATTTTATCGCAAAAATGCTTAAATACGTAGTTGCAAAGGTCAAAAGTGTCCTAACGGTGTTAGATATTTATGATTTTGGACATAAAAAAATATAAAAAATTATAGGGTTTTTTAGAAAATCGTGTCAAATTATGCATACAATACAATCATTTTTTGTATATTTTACATATATATTTTTGTAATTTTATTTCGTCCATCTCTAAGCCAATGTATCTTTTCTATAAACAAGCCATCTCGAACTCGACTCATTTAACTTGAGCTCATTATGAGTTTCAACTTGGTTATGGCTCGCCACAGGAATGAGCCAAGCTTGAACACAAGCTTGGCTCGTTCAGCTTGTTTACCAGCCCTAGGGGCAAGTACCTTGCTAAGTACTCATCCTAATCGTTGGATCATGCTTTCTTGAGAGATGCACACTCCCACCCATAGTGACTAAAATTTTAAAAGGCAACAAGTATTGTATATTGAACATTTTTATGTTTCCCACATCTTTTTAGACAAAATTCTAGCCGAAATAAATAAATTTGAACAGTTACATGTTATAAGACAATGAAATATATAAAACATGAAAAGACAATTTTTAATATATATAACCAATGCAAAGTGAATGCCATGATACAACAATATTTTTAAAATGGATGAGGAAATATCATGTGAGTTTTTTAAAAAATCTCGCAATATTTATCACTATCATCTGCTTATAAATGGACGGCAGATAACTGCAAAGTGCACATGGCTTGGTACAAATTATGTGTTTCTATTTTCCATTTCCCTATTCCCTAATAACAAGAAAGCGGTGTTATGGTTTGGATGTCCCAGCCAGAGGTGCCACATTAATAGTGACCCTGTTTTGGTATCCATGGTGTAAAAATCCACAAGTACTTTCCCCTGCTAACCAGGTATATGGTTTTCTGTTGGCTTTGACCTTGTGGCAAAAGATTCACATCTTGAGTGTTGAATTGGTGATATCCCTAAGCTTAAATGCCTTAAATCGACCCTCCTAGCCTGGTGTGCAGAGCCCTTGCAGGCACATTTCTAGCTTCAGTTGCCTCAAAACTCCACTATATAACCTATAATTTGAATGTATGATTCCATCCTTTTACGAAGAGTGCTTCGGAACACACTTTCCAAAAACATAAACTTCAATATATAGGTATGTAAATGATCCAGGCACAATCAGATTCCAACTAATTCTGAGTTTATTTAGTCAGGTTTGGTAAGCAAAACCATTCCTGGTTCTTGTTCAAACTTAGATTCAGATGTAGCATTCTCACATCCATGTAGGAATCTGAATCGAAGTCCAACTTAAAAGGATCCAACCTGGTTATATTTCGGATCTATTAGTGTCTATGCTATAAACAGATTCAAGTTTAGTATAGGCTCCATGCATCAAGTATATATGGATTAGACTCTGAATCCAATTATCTTACACTTCATAATATCTGACCAATTTTTTAGCTATTTACATCCTTGTACTTGGCTGGCCTCTTGATGTAGACCCAAGGGGTTTGGCGTAGTGGGATGGGGCCTAGACCTTTTGATGGGCAATCTAGGTTCAAATCTCATGGGCGTCACCCCCTACATAAGCCGAAAACTTAGTGACTCCCTGGTATCAATGGGTAAGCCCTCAAAGTTTTATGCCAATATGGACAGAGGTGGTTTCTCCAAGTTAAAAAGAAAAAAAAACTTGGCCCCTTGGTGTAGTTGCTCCTAACACACACCACCTGGGGTTGCTCGTGTGGCTAGTTGGCGGTGTGTGAGGGCGTTGAGATGAAGATGTTGGACCAATCCCACTAGCATGTGAGTGTATATGCAACTTTTTGACAGTAGTGGGGCATGCAAGAAAAGGAAATGTGGTCATGGAACGTCACAGAGAGGTGAGCCCCGGATATCAAATTACTCACACCCGTTCATATACCAATCAGGAAAGATGACTGTGTCATCTTTGAGATTACATGTGCAGGCATGAGTTGGATATAAACAACAACCAGCAGTGAAGCATGAGTTGTGTTACGAAGAAAAAGAGAACACACAAAGTTTATGTGGTTCGGCTGACATAGCCTACATCCACGATCAAAATGGAGTCGACCTCCATTGATTTTATTTTCCTTATATCCCCTTCATTCCTCTTGAATAGCATATATAGAGGGAGGGAAAAAGAAGATTACGATAGTACAGACTCAATCTCAACAAGGCAACAATATCCCAACTGTAACAGTATGATAAGAATAAGGAAACAAAAAAACAAAAAAGAAGGGAGACTCCAGCCAGATCACGAATCTAACTTAACACTCCCTCTCAAGCTGAGGGCGATATATATCCAAAGCTCCCAACTTCTTTAAGATATACTTGAGACGTGATCCAAAGACGGTCTTTGTAAAAATATTTGCAGCTTGCTCTTCACTTTTAGTATATACTATTACTATTTCACCACTTTGCACATTTTCACAAACATAATGACAATCGATTTTGATATGTTTTGTTTGTTCATGAAAAACATTGATTATCACAATGAAGTTGTATGGGTTGTTTTGGTTCAAATCCCATATTCTTGAGAATAGCTTTAGTCCATATAATTTCGGAGGTAACAACAGCCATAGCCCAGTACTCTGTTTCTGCACTAGATCGAGATACAACCTTCTGTTTCTTGCTTCGCCAAGAAACCAAGTTACCACCCACAGTCACACAGAAACCCATTGTAGATCTTCAATCTGTACTATCCCCTGCCCAGTCAGCATCAACAAAAGCTTCAATATCACAGTGATTGTTCCTTCTCATACAAATTCCCTGTCCAGGAGATTGCTTTACATATTTAAGTATGTGATTTATCGCATTTAGATGTGACAGTCGTGGCGCCTGCATATGATTGCCAACCTCACTAACAACATAGGTAAGATCTGGACGAGTGATTGTTAGATAAATTAACTTTCCAACAAGCCGTTGATATTGCTTAGGGTCTTCTATCAATTCGTGTGTAACTTTGTCCAAGTTGTGATTTATCTCTATCGGTAAATTGACTGGCTTTGCTCCAAGTTTTCCTGATTCACAAAGTAAGTCAAGAGCATATTTCTTTGTGAAAGATATATACCTTTTTCTGAGTTCCCAACTTCGATTCCTAAAAAATATTGAAGGATACCCAAATCTTTAATGTCAAACGTTGTTTTAAGATATTTCTTGAGTTCTAATATTTTTTTGTGGATCATTGCCAGTAACAAGAATATCATCTATATAGACCAATATATGAACAATCTTGTCATCTTTTTTCCATGAGAACAATGAATTATCGGATAGACTTCTACAAAAACCAAAACTCAAAAGAGATGTACTTAGTTTTTCATACCATGCACGTGGTGACTGCCTCAATCCATAAATTGCCTTTTTAAGTTTGCATACCAACGTTGAATCTCCTTTATTGTCCAGCCCCTGTTGGAGTTGCATATATACTTCTTTTGTACGGTCACTCTGCAAAAAAGCATTTTTCACATCTAATTAAAAACATGTCCCAATTAAAATTACTAGCCATAGATAAGAGAATTCGTAGAGTATTCATCTTAGCCACATGAGCAAACGTTTCTATATAATCTATCCCTTGAGTTTGAGAGAACCCCCTTGCGACCAATCTAGCTTTATAACGCTCCAGAGATCCATCACTATTATATTTCAACTTATACACCCATTTGCAGCTTACAATTTTTTTTCCTGGTGGCAATGACACTAAGGTCCATGTTTTATTCTTTTCAAGGGCTTGAAGCTCTTCTTCCATGGACTTTCTCCATTCAGTGGAGTCATTTGCTTCTTCAAATGACTCTGGTTCTTTACCTTGGGATATACTTGAGAGAAACACCACGTATCTTGGAGAGAGATGAGTGTATGCAATATGAGCCTGAATCGGATATTGAGTTGCCTGGAATAACATATAATCTTGGAGCCGACGTGGAGGATGAATTTCACGATTTGATCTTCTCTGACTAACATTTACTTTCTGAGTATTATCTTCTTCCTGAAGTTGAGAATCAGACTCATTATGATGTGAAGCAACACCATTTCTATCATTCTCCCCCTGAGATTGATCCTCCTCGATGGGTCCAGAACCTGTAGAAGGAGAATCAAACCACTCAATAGGTAAAGCATTATTGTTAGTGGTCATAGAGGATGAATGATTATAATGCTTATCAAAGTATGGTCGATCCTCAATAAATTTAACATCCCAAGAGATATACATCCTCTTGTTGATATGATCGTAACACTTGTATCCTTTTTGAAAGGGAGAATATCCAAAAAAAATACACTTGATGGCTCAATGATCAAGTTTGTGACGATTATGAGGATGTTGCCAAACATATGTTGTGCTTCCAAAAACTCGCAGATTATGGAGAGAATGTTTGGTTCCTTGAAGAACTTCTATTGGAGACTTGTAACTTAGAGTGCTAGTAGGGAGCCGATTAATGAGATAGTTGGTCGTACAGATAGCCTCACTCCAAAACTCAATTGAAACATGAGTCTGGAACAAAAGAGAATGAGTAATGTCAAGAAGATGACGATTTTTACATTCCGCTACTCCATTTTGTTGTGAGGTACTAACACAGGTTGTTTCATGCTTAAGCCCATGAGCATCACGAAACATAACAAATTTCTGGTTCACATATTTTTTTCCATTATCTGTCCTTAAGATTTTAATATGGGTAGCAAATTGAGTTAAAACCAGATTATAGAATTTTTGAAATTGAAAAAATACCTCATCCTTAGACTTAAGAAGATATACCCAAGTAGTCTTAGAATAATCATCAATGAATGTCACAAAATATCTGAATCTGTTATACGAGAGCACAGGTGTTAGCCCCCACACATCAGAGTGAACTAAATCAAAGGCATGAAGCGATTGAGTTTCAGAGGATTCAAATGGTAACCTTGCAAACTTAGAAAATGACACACTTCACATCGACCGTAATCAAAACTTAAATCAGAAAACAATTTTGAGAATGTTCGGCTTGACGGGTGTCCTAGCCGAGCATGCCATCGCTCTCCAACAGTCGTTGATGATGCCTTAAGAGCCATTGGATGTGCATTGAGCACATATATCCCGTTACGTTCCACTCCTTTACCAATCGTTCTCCTGGTTGTTTGATCCTGAAAAATCACCTTAGATAGAGAAAAAATAACATCACAGTTGTGAATTTTGGTGATCTTACTAACTGATAAGAGATTAGAAGCAAGTTGAGGCATAAACAAAGCTTGGCTCTCGTTCTCAGAATCAAAGAAAGAGACTAAACATTCTCCTTCAACAGATATTTTTTCATCGTTGGCAATGGTCACAGATTTATGTGCAGTGGGTTACATATTGGTGATGTCGTTTTTTGAACCAGACATATGATCAGAGGCTCCAGTATCTACTATCCAACTTGATGGATCGATAATGGAAAGAAAGGCTAAAGAAAAAGTACCTGAATCATCGTCCTTTACAATAGTTGCAGCAACGGTCTTCTTTGAGAAATCACTCAGGATTTGGGTTAACTGATCAATTGTAAATGTCGACTCGCTGCCTCTGACAGCCATGTGAGCACCCTTAGATCTCATATTCTGATACTGGTTTTTCTTATTTAACTTCCAACACTTGTCTTTAGTATGATTCTCCTTTTTGTAATAAGTACAGAACAACTGGGTAGCTGAATTGGTATGACTGGTCTTATGTTGATCACGAGAGTTATCAAGATTGGTTTTAACCAATAGAGCCGATTGATTTTCGTTGACTTTGGAGGATGTCTGCATAACCTTTCTACAACATTCTTCACGCATGACAATAAAACATGTTGTATTTAGAGATAGTAATTTCGGCGTGATCAATATCTGGCTACGTAATTGCTCATAGTCATTGCCCAAATCGGAAAGCATTTGAAATAGTTTCTCTTGTTCGCGCCACTTATTCATAGTAGCCAGGGAGTATAAGAATCTAATTTATCCCACATTGCCATGAGAGCCCCAATGTATTCACTGAAGGATTGATTTTACTTTTTGTGATCTTTTATTTGCATGGCTAACTGATATCGACGAGCAGCATTGAACTGCTCACCATACAACTCTCGGGCTGCATCCCAAACAGCCTTTGTCGAGTCTAGGAACAAAAAAACACCAAAATTTTTGGGCTCCATTGAATTCAGGAGCCAAGCCATGATCATGTGATCAGAAGAGATCCATTCATCGAGTTTAGGATCATCATCAGAGGGTTTTGGTATCTTGCGAGTAATATGACCCAACTTCGATTTACCACTCAAAAATAGCAATGCAGATTTCGACCACGATAGATAATTTAATATGTTCAAAGGAACAATGGTAATCTTCATAGTATGACTAGACAAGTCGTGACATTGAGGTATACATGTAGCCATTGGATTTGAAGAAGTGTTTGTGGTCCGTGAAGCTGCTCCTCGGTCGTCGGCCATGAGATAAGAAGGAATAATCCATTAACAAAAAACCTGCTCTGATACCATGTTACAAAGAAAAAGAGAACACACAAAGTTTACTTGGTTCGGCTGACATAGCTTACATCCATGATCATAAAGGAGTCGACCTCCATTGATTTTATTTTCCTTATATCCCCTTCATTTCTCTTGAATAACATATATATAGAGGAAGGGAAAAAGAAGATTACAATAGTGCAGACTCAATCTCAACAAGGCAATAATATCCCGACTCAATCTCAACAAGGCAATAATATCCCAACCGTAACAGTAGGATAAGGATAAGTAAGGAAACAAAAAACCAAAAAAGAAGGGAGACTCCAGCCAGATCACGAATCTAACTTAACAAGTTGGATATAAACAATCAGGTTAATGTACGACACTGTTTCTCTTCCCATCATCTCCTTTCATTTAAAAGCCACTGTTTGTTTCATTCCCATGGAAAGGAAGAGTCTTGCATGGGAAAGAGCATGGATTTTTAAAAGGTCCTGCCAGTCTTCCCATGTGTGGGAGGAGGCATGAAAGATTTATACATGAAAAGAGGATGGTGGGAAAAAACTAAGGCTCACTTGTGCCAAGATCCCTCTATTAAGATATTATCAGTGTAGCCCTGCCCATTCGTTTGCCACCGTGGTGTTTAAATTTAGATGCCACGAGTGATTTCGATCTCTATTGATAGTTTTAAATAAGGTATCTATAGAAATTTCAGAGTAACATGAGCTATCTTTGGCCTCTTTCATTTTTCTACAAGATATTTTAATGTCCCTGACCTAAGTTTCCGGGAGGAGAAACTGCTAGAAGGATTCAAGTAACATGACCTTTTTCAGGAAGTATCCAATTAGATCAAGGACAGTCACTAAAGGTGGTGTAGGTGCAGGATTTCCTGTGACTTAAATCCATTGCAAAGTCAACATAGGTTTTAGGCTTTCAGCCATTTATAAATACGAAGGCTACGTAGATTTTTTATTATGCATGACTAAGGTGGCAGATTGGCATAAAAACCAGTAAAACAATTATTTTCATATTTGATTGTTAAAATATTAGTAGTAGTAGTTGGATTTCATTTAAGAATTTTTACGTTAACTCTTTATTTGCAGTCCCGTGTTGCATTCTTTCCGATTAAATAGATTTCACCATGTATCAGAAGTCAATACAGTATAGTGACTAGAGTTTTATAATTTTTGCATGATGCTTTGAATGATAGAATTGCTTGAGTCATGTTACTGGAGGTGCTGATGAGTGTGTAGTTTGTTAAATGTTGTGATTTTGTTATTTAATTTTCTTTCAATGGACATAAAAAATTTTGATGAATAAATGTAGATTTATACTTTTAGCACTGTAATCAGTAATGTGCTTTCCTGGGGATAGAAATCATTCCATAGTAGAACCTTTTTATCCTCTCGGTGTTCCACTCTTGGACGAGTTGAGCTGAACCATGCATGTATGGCATTGCTTATGTTTCCCACTGTAGTTCTTAAACTTGGAACTCATATGCACGCCTTTAACTAAGCTCAAAGAATCCAACACTGATACACCATAAGCAAAGTGGCAAATTGGTACGCATGGTCATCATCTCTTATAATGCTGATATGGGGCAATCAAGCAACGAGATAGGCTCAAAACTCACAGGTTAAACAGAACAAGTCTAGGGCTTCAAAGATTTAGACTTATCTCAGCTAACTTAGAGGTACAAGCCAAATGGCCTTGTGCATTTTCTGGTAAGTCGTGCAAAGCCATTGTGTTAATCCTCTCTCTCTCTCTCTTCTCTCTCAAAACTCACAGGTTAAACAGAACAAGGTTGAGCTTGGCTTTGTTGTTTGTTGCTAGCTGTCTGTAGTTTCTTTTTTTTAGCTTTTGTTTTTCTATATTTTAGTTTTGTTTTCTATTTTGTTCGGTTCATGGGTTCAACATTTTGTTGATCTTCATGAGTGATAATGTTGATCTCTCTCTCTCTCTCTCTCTCTCTCTCTCTCCAAAGCATAGTTTACTCCTTGAAATTACATATTGCAGGTAGAATAATAAGAGTGGATCAAGTCTACAATATGGTCCCATCCAGAAAGTGGAATCCATATCCCACCTGCAAGGCTAAGTTTAGCGTTGGTCAGTTTCTCTAGGTTCAGATTGGTGCAGGACTGTTGACCACCGATGGCTTCTAGACCTGATCCTCCTGCCATGAGTTGACAGTAGGAACAAATTATGTACTCGCTCAAAATTAAACGAGTGATCTTACACCATCCAGTATATAAAGATCCATTCTTACTAGATTTGCTTACAGGTTATTCATTAGGGATATCCAACCAGGGGAAGGCGAACAAGCTGATATGTGTGAGTGGAGACAAATGCAGAACCTGAACCTTTATGCGTTTTTCACTTGTAAATTTTGCTCAACCTTCGAAACTAAATTTATGTACAGAAATTATGGTGCATACTCGTGAATAAAATCATAAGCAACTAGTATTTGTATGGTTACAAACTTCATAATTTTGAGGTTGATGTATTCCATAAACATTGATCCATCTGGCTTCATCTGCAAGTCTTTCTTCTAGGAAAAAATGGTAAAATTTGTAATCCATGACCACATTTTTAGAAACTCCTCCATCTGCAGCTTTAGCACAGCATCCTTTTGGGCCTTGACTTGTGCTGGTGACTCTTGTTCCAGTGAATCTTTCTCTGCAGTAAGGAGAACATAACCAGTGATAAGGAAAGTATGGAGAAATAAGTTGGATTGAACTAGGGCCACAACTTCAAAGGTAGCCAAGATAAGCACCATGAGAGAGAGAGAGAGAGAGAGAGAGAGAGAGAGAGAGAGAGAGAGAGAGAGAGATTCGTCAACACCCTGATAGTGGCAGTTTCATTTTCGCAAGGAAGCTATACAAGGTTACTTCTAGAACGATTGATGTTTGAGGGCTGGCTTTAGTGTGTTACCGTATTGCTTTTGCTGATTTTGGTTGCAGAGCTTCTTGAAAGCTTTAGCAGCCATAAAGGCATCTTGTGGCCTTTCCCACCCTCCTCCAAAGACACCATGACCTGGCTTTGGCTGGGGTTTGATAAGGAATTCAAGCACAGGCAAGTCTTCCCTATCAACCCAATGGATGCAATTGACAGGGCATGAATCCACTGACACCTGTCACCATGTGATAGCACTAAATTTTCATTTCATATCCATAATTCTCATCAAAAGAAAAAGATGTGTACACGCACGCGCGCACACACACACACACACACAACCTCAATCTTCTTATCATCATCTCCAAATTGAAGTTTGACACGTGCGCATCCTAGAGCTTCATCCATCATGAATGTATTACTGGCATGATGAACGCATTCTCTGCAACCTGCGACCAGTTTAACACCTTTATAGCTTCAGTTCTGGAAGAGGGGTGCTTTTGAATCAAGTGATGTTGGAACACAAAGAATTGGCACACCTTGGTTGATCTATATCTTAGAAAATGATAAGGTTACCTATACATGAATTTTCATCCACAAATAGAGCTTGAGGTCTTAGGGGTCCATTCCATAAGCTAGTAGCAAAACCAGAAAAATTGCTGCTGACTCCTGCTAGACCTTTGCCAGTAGAAGCATCATATCTCCTTCTCAAGTCATCTCTCATCAACACATAATAAGCTTCATTCAAGAGCAGAGTGAAGTCATGACCCTGAGAAGCAATTCTTTGTAAGTTACAAAATTCCAAGCCTATAATGTTCAGTAGATTTCTCCTTGAAATAAACTATGAACTGATCAAGTTGCTAAAACCGCAAAAGAGACGGTGGAGAGAAGCATTAAATTATTGGTCTTTTAGTTTCACAACCAGAACTTAGAATATATGTTCAAGGAATTCATCTTATTTGTGTAAGATGGTTGTCCTACGGCAGGGAAGAAACATGAGAAGCAAAAAGGGTGGGAATAAAAAAAGAGCA
This sequence comes from Nuphar pumila, assembly GCF_984573655.1. NCBI lineage: Eukaryota > Viridiplantae > Streptophyta > Magnoliopsida > Nymphaeales > Nymphaeaceae > Nuphar > Nuphar pumila. The sequence goes on along the minus strand of NC_143263.1, from coordinate 73,576,432 downwards.
TGACCTCTTGACCAGCAATGTCAGGGTGGTATTGCTTCTGGAGCTTCCTATATGCCTTTCTGATTTGCTGAGGAGATGCATCCACTTCAACACCAAGTAGTTTGTAGTAGTCTGTCCTTGTTGCTTCCCTTTCTTGATTTATACTGCAGCACTTGATCCCTCTGTATCTTGGGCCCATTCTGAACCAAAATCATTTGCTAAGAAAATTTTATGGGATATAACTTTGACATGGCAAACTTCTGAACTGCTATTTTTGTTTGCATGGTACCTTTTGGTGCCGCTAAACTACCCATGAATTTTTTATGCGGATGGTGATGATTATGAAGAAGATGATGATGATACCTGGACATGGTGTTCTGCAAAGTGGCGGAGTTTTTATTTGTTAAAATTCTTGGAAGGTGAAAGGGGTGGATTGAGGCACTTAGGTTCCTTGCCATCCTCTCTCTCTCTCTCTCTCTCTCTCTCTCTCTCTCTCTCTCTCTCTCTCATAAGGTCTTTGCTGATGTTACGCATATATCTCAAAGACCTGCCTCTGCCTTCAACCGATCCTCATCATCTAGATGTCTGGTCCTTGATGAGTTTTATGTTTTGTGTTAGTTTTTTCTGTTTTTTGTGTAAATGGTGTTTTCGGCTCTCTCTCTCTTTTGTTTTGTTTTCTATATTGTTCGGTTCATGGGTTCAACATTTTGTTGATCTTTATGAGTGGTAATGTTGATCTTCTTTCGTCTCTCTCTCTCAGCCTGCGAATAGATATCTCCCATAAATATCTTCGAAGAATATTTTAGAAACAAGAAAGCGACACATTGTTGTGTTTGGGAAACAAGCCCCATTCGCTGGCTGCTGCCACGTTCATATGTAATTAGCTTTTATGCTTCCAAAGTTGTGGGGGCAAGGGCTAATCATTTGGGAGGGGCAACTTGTGAATGTCACGAAGTTGACTGGACATCACAAGTTCCAACCCATGGAGCGGTTTTGGAAAAAATCAGAAGGGATGATTTTAGAAGAGTCAAACATGACCATTAAACCTCAACAAATAGGGATGATTGGCTTCCCTCCCTCTCCCTCTTTAGAGGTGCATCCATTTTGATTCATTTTCTTGGGAAAGTTCAGTGGATTCTTGCAAGTGCATGACAAAACCCATAACCACGGGCGGCCAAGTGCCATGGCTATTTGACACAGTCAAGCCAATCACATGACAGCATTTCATGTGGGGGCCTGCACTCTGTAGTTGTGAACCCCGTACAATCTTGTGATGTTATTAGCTAGCGTCACCTTTGATCTCAACTCTCCTATCTGCTCACAAATGGATTTTTTAACATTTCCGTACAACCTCCTGCTCATTCTTCTTGTGGTATGAGGGCCTATCCTTTCCAGGATCGGATCCAATTAAAGTCTTTTTTTTTTTTTTTGAAAGGCAAGCTGGAGTTAAGCAGACTCCTACCAGTTATACAACTATATCATTGGTTTTTGAACCTGCAATGCTCCAATACAAGGTGACTCGCTGCTCCTACCAGACAAGCGGGGCTCCGGTTGGTGGGATCCAATTGAAGTCTTGTTTAGCGATCGTGTTCAAAACAATTAAAATAGGCATTAAAACATGAAGGAACTGGATTTAGGTGCTTTGGTGATAGCCTATGTCCATAAGAAAGTCCAATTTACTAATAAAGAATCAATATACATGATCCGGTCCACACGATGCATTCTTCAAAAAGGAAGGCATTTCTTCTTAAACTATACCTACAAAAGGTCTTTGACAGTATCGTGCATGAACATGTCTCTTCTCTTGGGAGCACATGGTGTGATTGGATAAAAGCACTCCTTGAGACCTCTATGGCTAGCATGAGATAGGGAACACAATCATGCCTTCCTTATGAAATGGCCGCGGTTGTTAACAAAAGAAGAGAAGAGTTGGACTAAGTTCATTAAAGCCAAATATGACCTGCTTGTCCTGCCATGAAGATGGAAAGGGGGATACGAATGTAGTAAGGGTTCAGGTACATGGAGGGGATGGTTGTAAGTCCTAAATGTTTTCCTATAGGCCATCCAATTGACAATTGGAAATGGTGAAGTTTCTTTTTGGAAAGACCCGGTTGAAAGAGATATTGTTTTGTAAGTGAAGTTCTTTATTGGATGGCATGTGAAAAGCAATGTCCGGTGTGCTCCTTTTGAAATTCTAACGCTGGTTGGATTATTTACTTAAGAAAGAAATCCCTCTTCACGTGGTTGGTAGGAGCTATCAGTGCACGTCTCCTTGTGGTGTGCAACGTTCAAAACTCAGTGGTACGTTGAATAATAACTGGTGGGTATGCCTAACTCCACCAGCTTGACTTTAAAAAAAAATATCCCTTTCAACATACTTAAATCAGTGGTTTAGTCTTATGAATGCCTTGTAATTGATCTCACCTGCGCAAGAAATGGATAAAAGATTTGGTGGATATGAAAATTATCCCAATAGGAGAAAAAAAAAGATCAGCTGCTAATTGCTGGGGTCCACATTAAAACCTTTCTTTTTAGTTTTCTCGCTTTCCTCCGCCCTCCATGTTGTGTATCATGTGAAGAAGGATAGGATCCTTTTCCAGTCAATATAGGATAACCAAATAAAATTGTATTGTAGGTTTAATTTGACACGTTTTCCAAAATACTTTAGAATTTTCGCTATTCTCTTCATGTCCAAAATCATAAATATCCAACTTTGTTAGGACTTTTTGTACCTTTTACAATTGCAAAATAACGGATTTTTATGATAAAATTATACTGCTCATCGGCTAGTGCAAACGCTCGCTTAAATCCAGAATCGCATGTTTTCTTACGTGAACCTCACGAAACTTGCATAAATTTATTTGCGAACATTCGGTGAAACTGAAATCCCTAACATCACAAATATCCTACATAAATCGCATATATAATACGAACCTCACATAAATTTATTTGCGTACATCTTGTTAGACTGAAACCACTAAAATTATAAATATCCTACTTATTTGCATATACTTCACGAATTTGCATAAATATATGTGTGAACCTACACTTAAACTGATCGTAGCAACATCACAAATATCCTACTCAAATATTTGCGAATTTATAACATATATGCAAATTCTGTAAATATATGCAGACTTTTTGATAAATATGCAAAATTCTTCAATACATCGCATATGTTTGTGTTGAATAATATATGAGTTTTCTTATTATCTGCGGAGTTCTTGAATCATATATAAACTCATTTTTGTACTTAGGGTTTCCTATTTTATTTGTGTCTGTAAAGAACTTTCTCCAACAACACCAACATCCCAGCAACATTTTTTTTCACTTCTCGCACAACTCAAACTTGCATATAGGTGTGCAAGTGAGGTTGCTTCCCATATGTATTGATCAACGTGATTCAGGTCTTGCAACAGTTAAAAAACAAGTTTATATATAATTCGTGAACTCCACAAATAATAAGAAAACTCACATATATGTCATAAATTTGCAAATATTTAACTAGGATATTTGCGTTGTTGCGACGTTCAATTTAATTGGAGGTTCGCACATATGTTTATATGAATTCATGAAGTATATGCAAATAAATATGATATTTGTAATGTTTTGAGTTTAACCGAATTTTTGCAAATATATTTATGTGAATTCATTAAGTATATGTGAATAAGTAGAATATTTGAGATTTTAGTAGTTTCAGTCTAGCTGGATGTGCATAAATAAATTTTTGTGAGATTCAAATTATATATATATATAAATTATGTACGATATTTGTGATGTTAGGGGTTTCAGTTTCAGTGGATGTCCGCAAATAAATTTATGTGAGTTTCATGAGGTTCACATAAAAAAATGTATGATTCTAGATTTAAGCAGGACTTTGCACTAGCTGACGAGCAATACAATTTTATTGTAATAATCCATCATTTTGCAATTATAAATGGTAAAAAAGTCCTAACAAAATTAGGTATTTGTGAGAAGATTGTAAGGCATTTCAAAAAACATGTCAAATTAGCAGTGTAATAGGAACACTTTTCTATAACATAACCTTAAACCACACTTTTGTTTTTTTTAAATCTCGTATTTTCATTATTCAGTCACCGGTCAGTGGTTATCTGATCTCCCACTATTCCCCTTTGAAGAAAGCTTCGAGAGAAGAATCTAAGAGAGAAGGGTAATTTTCAAATAGCCGTCCAAGTGTTCTCTCTAATTAATATGCCCACCAAAGTTTTTAACGTTTTCAAATGCCCATTCTCATTGCTAAGCAAATGCACCCAACTGTGAACCCGCTGAACCTTGAGTCATTATTAAACTCATGGGTTAAAATTTTCATTTTACCCTTATAAAAGATGTTCGCCCTTAATCTTAGTGTTCAACTATTACTTTTTTTTGTTTTTAAGTTCAATTTTCTTTTCTGGCAATGACATAAATGTTACTCACTTTTGGCACCATTCTTTGTTACTAGAGAAATATGTCAAACATGGTCGATTTTCAAAATATGTTAAACATGGCTACTTGTTTTTTTGTCATGATTTTTTACCTTTTTGTTGCCTAAAAAATTGACGCCTTGGTTGAACCACTTGTCTAAGTACATCGACTGAAAAAACAGGCGGCATGTAAGTTGTCGCCTGAAAAAACTAGGCACCATCTAAGTTTGTCTTTTGAAAAATCATGTCAAGTAAACAGTAAGTTGACTATGTTGGTTATATTTTCTAGCTTGGGGTTAGTAACATTATTTTCAATAAAAATGAGAGCTATCAAGGTAATTTCCTGTTTTACTTAATTAAAGGCTAAAATGACCTTATTAATAGAAAAAAATAGATTTTCACTATCAAGAACTTACCCAACCTCCTACTTTGACTACCCATGATGAAAGGAAAAAAAAAAAAGTAAAACGGATATGCATTTGTAAATAACCCCTTTCAAATTGCTATTGTTCATAACCATACTCACTTGTTCAGCATTTAGTAAATGCCATGTCACAGGGACAAGCTACTTAGAGTGCTTATCAAGACACGACTCTGACACTTGGACATTATTATAATATTTTTTAATGATTTTATTTGTAGTTCATTAAAATATCAGAAAGGTTTTTGAGTTGATTAAAAAAATTAAAATAAGAATCGGTCTCCATGTTTCATATTTTGCAAAAGAATTACAAGTTTTTGCATCTCAAAGTCGTGTCACGTGTCGGGTCGGGTCATACCCTGTATCATCGTGACAACAAAAATGTAGATCGACTTTTCCCTGGTCTGCATTCAGATTTTACAAGAGTAGAATTAAACTGTAGAACGATCGAGACAAAGTCACTGGGGCGCTGATAACAGGCAGCATCCAGTCCAAGGCCCCGATCAGCAAACAGCACCCCATCACCACCTCCCTGCTCGCCGAGGTGGTTCACAGCATGCTCCTTCTGTCCAGCTGAAGTCATCTGCCACCACCGAGTAGCTAAAATCACAGCGATCAGAATGGTTAAAGAATTGAACCGTAAGACGGGCTCCCACATCTTCTGGACCGGTTGCAATTCGAGTCCCAGCAGTGATTGGCTCATAATAGGCATGGATGTGGTGCCCACACAGGTTACAGGCCTCATCCTGTCGAGCGCTTTCGAGCTTTGCACGCATGGCATGTCCATCCCATCTTAAACGAAGTAGACGATCATCCTCTTCAAAGTGCGCAGCAGTACTACTCCTCCCCATAGACTGACAATCCATTGGTATGGAGAAGCTTTCGGAGCACAAAAGAACGTGTATGGCCTTAGTTTCGCTCGTCCATGCTTTTGGCAGCACGTAAGTTGACATTTCATGTGTAGGCCAGCCAGAGGCCTGTCTTCCAGGAACACTGAATTCCATCAACCGTCCAGGCGTTGCCTCCTGTAACATTACAAACAGGAACATGTCAGGAGTCATAAAATGCATCAACTAACATAATCGCAAGATAAAAAGTTCAGATGAAGCCCCTGAATTTAGAAAGAAGGCAACCTTGAGAAGTCCCATCATCCATTCAACGCCAATGCCTCCACAACCACTAATATCTAAAGTTATTAAAAATCTGAGACTTTCTAGGCCACCAACAACGGTTAGATTGTTGCAGTTACAGAGAATAAGTTCCTTCAATTTCTTCAAGTCTAAAACATTTGATATTCTTTCTAAAGCACTGCAGGATTTGACTTCAAGCCGGACAAGAGACGAGGGCAGATGGGGGAGTGATTTGAGCTTCTGGCAGCTGTCTATAGATAGATTCTTTAGCTGAGAAAAGTGGTTGATATTTGATGGTAAACTGTGAACCTTGCTGTTATATAATTTCAAGATTTTCAATGAAGATAGAACTCCAGAAATACTTGGGATATCACTTTCTAGTAAGTTACAGTCACTAATACTCAGTTCTTCCAAGGAGCAAAGTTGAGAGAAACTAGAGGGAAGCAAGATGGAATGGTTGCCACATAGTGTTAGTACCCTCAACTTTTTAAGGCATCCAAAGTTTTTTGGAAGTTTTTTGAACTGGCAATAGTCTGCTTTCAGTATAGTTAGGTTCACAAGCATCCCAAGATCATCAGGAAGTTTTCCTACTTTAGTTCTATACATGAATAAATGGCGCAGACTTTTCATGTTTCCCATTGAAGCAGGCAGAATTCCAGGACTACCGCACCAATCTATAGACAATACCTCAAGCTTGTCCAAAAATCCCACACCACGAGGCAGCTCTTGGATGATGTTGTGTTCTAAATGAAGCTCAACTAGGTTGTATGCTTCTCCAATCGAATCAGGCAATGCAGCAAGAGACTTGCAGTCATTGGCACTGAGTTTTCGGAGCTTCTTCAAAGATCCTATGGAGCATGGTAATCCTTCAATGGCACTTCCATCCAATATCATCTCTTCTAGAGAGCACAAACTTCCAATTGAATCTGGTAGTTTCTTCAGGTTCCGACACCAAGCCAAGGATAGCCGACGGAGTTTCTTTGAAAGCACTATGGAATCAGGTAAGTTCCTAATATTTGTGCCATCAACAGCAACCTCTGCTAAACATTTCATTTTACCCAAATGTGTGGGCAAAGCAGAAAGCATGGAGCAGTAAGAGAGGACAAGAAATTGAAGAGAAGCCAACTGGACGGTGCTGTCTGGCAGTTCACTCAATTGCCTACAGCATTTCATGCTCAAGAAAACCAATTTTGTGAGGTTCCCAATGGATTTATGAACTTCAACCAGCCCTTCACATTCATCAAGTATCAGCTTCTCTAAGTTCGGGAAATAAGAAAGATCAGACGTCGTGACTAGATTTTGGCATCCAACAAGAATGAGAGCTTTCAAGTTGTCAAAACTCTGCCAGTAATATTTTCCATAAGAATCGAAGTAAACAAAATATTACTTGCAATAATTAATCTCTGGTGTGAAAAACTTACCTTATTTCTTGATGACAAATTGTAGTTCCTCACCTGAATGATCCTGCTCCTAGAAAGGTCTAGGACTGCAACTTTGTGCAGATTGAAGCTATCAGGAAGCAGATCCAAAGGACAACCGTGCCACTCTAACCACCTGAGTTCCATAGGAAGATTGCAGAATTTGTTCTCAATGTATGCATAATTGATTCGGAGGAGTCTAAGATTGGGCAAATTTTCAAAAGATTTCAAGGTCAAGCATCTCTCCTTTCGGTCTCTACTTTCCAAGTTCAGAATAATACCTTCAATTTTCCTTGTACCCTAGGGAAAAACACACAAATCACCTCGAGAAAAGTCGAGAGCTAAACTTTGAAATGGTAAACTAGAAAAGTATGATGTTGATTCTCACCTTAAGATTGTTTAGAACATCCAAGATTTCTTCATGATACCACAGCCTACTACGCATCCCAGGATCAGAAAAGCTTTTTTGTTTCACAATCCATCTACCCATGTCTCGGATTTGATCATGCATGTCCAATTTATTCTTATCATTTATTCTTATAAGAGACTTTCTCAAGAGGGATTTTATAGCCCATTTGGGTGCAAATCCACAGCCCTCCCATATGTGTTCTGCAATTTCAACATCCATTCCAATAAACAGACATGCAGTGTCAAGAAATATGCACTTCTCTTGTTTTGAAAGTCCATCATAGCTTATTTTTAGCCGTCTTTGAATATCACCATGAGGATACAGAGTCAATGCTTTTAGCATATCCTCCCAATCTTTATTACTTTCTAAGTCAATAAAACATGATGCTAAGACTTTCACGGACAAAGGTAATCCACCTATAGCCCGTACAACTTTCTTTGATAGCTCTGTGTACTTCTCTGGTGGTTCATTTTTCTTAAAGGCTTGATAACTAAATAGCTGAAGAGATTCATAATCATTCAATTCTCCAGGCCAGTAAATATCATGTGCAAAGAACTCATTTGTGCGCAACAAATGCTCATCTCTTGTGGTAATGATAATCCTACTACCATTTTGAAACCAAACTAATGTACCTAGCAGTGCAGTAAGCTGATTTATATCCGTAACATCATCAAGAACAATTAGAACGCGCTTTTGACAAACTCTTCTGTTGCTTATGCTGATTCGATAAGTGAGATTACTTATCAAGGGTCTTTCATGTTGGAGAATCTCAGAAATCATCTGGTTTTGCAATACAACAAGTCCTCCAGGCTGTGCTGATGCTTCCCTAATATCATAAACAAAACTGCTACCTTCAAAGCAGCGAAAAATTCTGTTGTAAACAGCCTTGGCAATAGTTGTCTTACCGATCCCGCCCATGCCAACAATCCCAACCATTTTGACATCATCATCTCCCACACTCAAAAGCTTCATCATATCCTCTACACGAGATTCAATACCAATGTACTGTTTAGTAACATCCAGTGGAGTCTTACCTTTTAGCTCAACCCTAACCCTTTCAACAACAAGATCAAGCAGCTCTGCCTCATCTTCACCAACATTTCTGATAAAAAGAAAGCAGCCAAAAAGTACATCAAAAAGTTTATTTTATGATACCAGAGTCATATTTATATCATTTCTAGAAGCTACTTTAAGACAAAAAAATAAATCTAAAGAATAAAAACTGAAAAGCAAAGTAGATTAACTAAAACAATGTATAAGATAAGGTAACATACATAAATTTTAAGCCGCAGGCGCTTATCAATCATATGGATGCCACAAAAATTCACCTGTTTATTGATTTATTTTTTCACTTATTCTAAGCATAAGCAGTGAAAAATGTTACATGCACCTGGGTTTTTTTTGTATTTTTCCTTAATAATGTCCCCATGATAACAGATGGCATTAGTTGCCATGCATACTATCATGCTTAGCCAAGAAGGAAAATTTTACTAGGGGCCAGAGCAGACCTAGTTTGCTAGATTCCCTACCAAGCACAAGCTCAGGTTGGTTTCAGATACTGGACCAACCGTAGCCAAATTGTGTATGTACAAGACCTTACCTCTTTTTTTCATTTTTTTTCTTTTTCTTTCCTAATAGCCAAAATCAGAGATTACCCTGGTGAGACTTGACCCTTAGAACATCAGTCCAATGATGAAGTGCCTCTGCGGTTCCAGAAATTAAATTTGGCCCACAAGTAAGGGACAGGTGTCAACGGGATCTGGTTCGAACCCACTAAGTTTGAATCTGGAACTGACTGAGGTTTTAGATCCAGGTCCACACCTGGTTCTGATTAGAACCAATAAAACAAAAATCATACCTGGGTCCTATAGGATTACATGAACCAGACCCTGTCCATCTCAAGTAAAATAAAATATATATAATCTTTTTTATTAAATATTTCAGATATTATTCGGATTCGGGTGGAGCCTGGGTCTGATATGAAATTTCACAAACTATACCCAGCTCCATATACTAATTGGACCCTTTGACTCCAACTCAAATTCTAACAGGAGTTGTCATCTGCTTATTCCTACCACATCCAACTCTCTCTCCTCCATTTAAGTACTAATGTTAATAAGGACTGTTGCTGCAAAGAGGAAGAACACACACACCACTATGCACATGATGTAATTCCAGGGTTACCGGAAGTGCCGTAGGACATGGGAAAACGTGCTTCCTTTAAGCGCATTTCGGAAATGCAAAATGTGGTGCTTTCGAAATGTGTTGGGAAGCACACTTCTCATTTAAGGGAAGCTCGCTTCATATTTAGGGAAAACACACTTCCATAAAGCACACTTCCCATTTAGGGGAAGCTGGCTTTCCTTTCTTTTTTCATTTTTTTGTTTTTCATTTTTATTTTTCTTTCTTTTTTCTCTTTTATCGCTTCCTAGGTCGCTTTCGGTTCGCTTCTTAGGTCGCTTCTGAGATGATTCCTGGTTCGCTTCTAAGTCGTCCCGCACATCCCGCTTCCTAAAATTTTGGAAGTGCCTCACTTCCTGCTTCCCGCTTTCGCTTCCCAAATCGCTTCTCACTTCCCCGACTGACAACTCTATGTAATTCCAACTAATGATGAAATCTTCTAGATCAGGATCTGCAGCCATCATTAAAGAAGTGTTTACTAGGAGACATCAATGCTACCAACAATAATGTGTGCTACACTGTCACATGGGTGCGGGTGCGGCTCAATTTCAAAAATTTTGGACACGGGGACACAAGTATATATATATGTATATATATTTTTAAAAAAAATATATCTAAAGACTGTGCTCTGCGCAGTCTGCTAAAGACTGTGCTCTACACAGTCTACTAAAGACGGTGCAGATGCACAGTCTTTCTGCTAAAGACAGACTGTGCAGCTGCACAATATATAATTTTTTTAAATATATATATATATATATATAACAACAACTACGCCTTCATCCCAAAACAATTGGGGTCGGCAATATGAACCAAAAAAGAAAATCATTCTGGGTCTTCCACATGAATCCTTCTCCTCCAATCCTTTCTATCCAATGCCATGTCCTCAGTGAGGTTCAAAGCATTCATATCCTTTCCTATCATATCCATCCAAGTCTTTTTAGGCCTACCCTGACCTCTTTTAACTAATATATTTTCCCATTTCTCCATCCTTCTAACTGGAGCATCATTAGGCCTTCGCCGAATATGTCAAACCACCGTAAACGATTCTCTCTCATCTTATTTTTCAATGGATGCAACGCCTACCTTCTTACGTATCTCCTCGTTTCGAATCTTATCTTTTATTGTATTTTCACACATCCATCTAAGGTATGCATCTAAGCTACACTCAATTTTTGAATATGATGTCTCTTGACAGCTCAACATTCCGTACCATATAGTAAAGCGGGCTTAATTGTCGTCCTATAAAACTTTCTCTTCAACCGCAATGGCATTTTACGATCGCACAACACTCCAGTTGCACTTTTCCATTTCATCCACCCAACCTTTATCCTATGATTTACATCTCCATCAATTTCTTCATACTTTTGAATAATAGATTCCAAATATTTGAAACAGTCATCCACCGATATTTCTTGCTCACCAAGCTTCACTACACTCCCATCACTACTTCGTTGCTTACTAAACCGACATTCCATATATTCTGTCTTACTCTTACTCAACTTAAAACCTCTTGCTTCCAATGTCCGTCTCCATAATTCTAACTTAGCATTAACCCCAACTCTAGACTCATAGATCAAAACAATATCATCAGCAAACAACATACACCACGACACATTTTCTTGAATTGATCTCGTAAGCTCATCTATCACTATAGCAAATAGGAAAGGGCTTAATGCAAATCCTTGATGTAACCCAACCAACAACAACAACAACAACTACGCCTTCATCCCAAAACAATTGGGGTCAGCGATATGAACCAAAAAAGAAATTCATTTTGGGTCTTCCACATGAATCCTTTTCCTCCAATCATTTCTATCCAACGCCATGTCCTCGGTGAGGTTCAAAGCATTCATATCCTTTCCTATCATCTCCATCCAAGTCTTCCTAGGCCTACCCCGACCTCTTTTAACTAATATATTTTCCCATTTCTCCAACCTTCTAACTGGAGCATCATTAGGCCTTCGCCGAATATGTCCAAACCACCGTAAACGATTCTCTCGCATCTTATTTTCAATGGGTGCAACACCTACCTTCTTACGTATCTCTTCGTTCCGAATCTTATCTTTTATTGTATTTCCACACATCCATCTAAGCATCCGCATCTCAGCTACACTCATTTTTTTGAATATGATGTCTCTTGGCAGCCCAACATTCCGTACCATAAAGTAAAGCGGGTCTAATAGTCGTCCTAAAAAATCTTAACTAATATATAAAAGATTTTTTTTTTTGTTTTTATACATTTTTTGTCCTAAAAAATGGACAAAAATAGACTCGATCAAAGTTGACCGAGTCCAAAATGTGGACGGAGTCAGTCCAGGTGCATTGATCGAGTCTGACACCTGTTGACTGAGGTCCGCCCCGTGTTCGAAGCCACACCCGTGTCCGCACCCGTGTCGGGGCGTGTCGACGCGGGTGCGTCGCCTCCCAAGCCGAGTCCATGTGACATAGGTGCTACAAAATTAAAGAAGCAAAACAACTTTAAAAAGGAGGAGGGTTTATGACAACAAGAAATGAAGGCGGTGAAAGAAGAATCAACTTGATCGTTGAAGGATACAATCAATTCTCTTTCTTTTCTTTCCTTTTATTTTTTCTGGAAAGATTCAACAAAGACATCTAAATTTGGAGCATTAATAAAAAGGACACCTAAATTTTCCAATGAAAAGGGTATATTATTTGGTGGTTAACCCAAGAAAAAACATTTTTATCTTAAATAGCACTTCAAGAAACAGGCCCTTTTCGCTAATAATGAAGAATGCGCCTAAGATTTTCCAGTAATGACAAGTTTCACTACGTGTTTGGTACTTCAACAGTTCAACAAGTTATCTTCTTTCACTTTCTGCTGATTAAGTCCTAAAATGGGTTATTTTGAAATTTTGTTGGAGCTAGAAACCAAGGATAAAATTGACCATTGAGGTTGAATATTAGCAACAAAAGTTTTCACATAAAAGGCACCCTAGGCTCTTATCAATCGGAATCTCTTCAAAGAATATTTTATTTTAATATGTTACAGATATGGGAATAAATGTGGCAAAGGTGTTGAGAGTGTGTGAGTCTATGTAATATGCTTCTGCACCTCCAAAGCACTGATGTCAACACAGTGCAATGCAGGTGCTGCACCTAATATGGCTGGCGCAAATTATCAAGTGTTGGGTGCAATAAACATTGCATCCAACCATTTTTATCCAACTTTTGCCTTAGTCAACTTCGACCAAGTCCAAAAATGTTCAAGTTTATAAAAATCATTAATTCTATAGTTGAAAATGTATTATGACACACACACACACACACACACACACACACACACACACATATATATATATATATATATATATATATATATATATATATATATATATATATATATATATATATATATATATATATATATATTTGAATCCCGCAGCCAAGGTTTTTGAAATTGCTGTGACCCTTCCCACCCGCGCCAACATTACATGGGTAATTTAGGAACTGTTTGAGTTTAAATAAGCAACTTAAATGTGAATAAAAAGAGATAGGATAGTTGATTATTCAAATGTAGGAAGAAATTGGGGAAAATAGGGTACCTAACAGGGTCAAAGGAAAGAAAATGTATGTGGAATGTTTGCTTTATGTATCTGCACCATGGAGGCCAGGTTGCATGATTAACACATTCATCTTTAGTTTTAGTACGCTTTATGCTTTTTCATCAAGATCACTATGAACAGTTATACTTCGAGATACCTATGGACGGTTATTTTGCATTATACATTATGCATGAATCTATCAAGAAAAAGTACTAAAATAGAAGTTTGTGTTCTATGAGTGTATGTCTGAAGTAACCTACTTTCTTTTTCTGGTTCAATACTCGTTCTTTTCAGAATAAAAGGAATAAAGAATGAAGTATTAAGACTCCTTAGTTTTTCCCTAGAACAAAAAAAAGGATGCTCCAAGAAGACGACATGCCTAGAAGTACTTTTTAACATAAGATCATAACAATGATATCCTTTTTGGCCTTCAAGGTATCCAATAAAATAACACTTAACATTGTCTGTCAATTTGTTTCTTTTGTGTTGACGCAACAACATATAACAAGTACTACTGACACACATGAAAGAATAATCAAAAGGATACCCATATAACCTATAGAATGCATCTCTTGGAAGGAGACAGTACTGCATACAATCGATTAAAAACACTCCTACATTAACCACTGCAGCCCAAAATATGCTAAAGACAGCAAAAATAAAAGTGCATGAGTTGTTTCAAGGATGCACCTATTCTTGCATTATGCTTTGAGTATAAGGACAAGACTTATGCTGAAATATTCCCTTTTCAACTAAAAACTATTCCAATTTAGTATTCATATACTCTCCAATGAATTTGAGCACTAAATTTTTATGAGTAGAAAGCTATGTTTCACCATAGCATAAAATCATCTGAACATGTCAAACAAGTTACTATAATTTTTTATAAAGTTAACCCATGTAAACCTTGTGCAATCATCTATAAAGCAAGTAGACAAACCCTCCTTTGGAAAAAATTGGAGATAGCCCCCATACATCAGAACACACAAGCTCCAAAACATGCTAAGATTTAGGGGTCGTATGTTTCATTCCTACCAATAAGGAAAGACTCCATGGGAAAGGCATCCCATGATGGGAAGGCCATCCCATGTGTGGAAAAATGCATATATAAAATTCATTCATGGGGGGAGGGGTGCATGGTCAATGTGAAAAGAAACCCATGATCAATATGGGCCCCATAGGAAAATGGAGTTGGCATCTTTGTTTCACCTGCGTACGAAAATGAAGAATTTCATACATAAACCCCCATTTTCATGTGTAAATTGGGTGAAACAAATGACCCCTTAGAACTACTGACTCCAAATGGCAATGCATGAATTTAGTTTAGTTGGCCTATAACTGTCACAATCTTTAATTAGATCAGATACAATCAATATTGATTCATTGACCATACTAGTAGACAATATGTGCTGTAGCATTGAGCTAGATACATCCCAAAATGCCCACAAAATAGACAAGTCTAAGGATGTGCTATATACAAAGGTAGGAACAAATTGTGATCCCAAAGTCAAGAAAATACAAATTACCCTTCTTGTGTCTAGTCCCAATCTTCCTCTCTACCAATCTTTAGAATACAACCATTAGGAGAGAAAAATCACAGTTATGATGTGTTATTTGGCTGATAGAAATCAAGTTCATAGCAAGAGATTAGACACGATACATATTTCAACTATGTTACTGGTGACTGGAATCAAGTTGTAATGAAATTGATCCCACATGGGATACCACTATGATGACACTATTTGCAGTATAAAAGGAACCATGACAAGGTCTATAATTAGTTAATATAGATTCATTTGTTGTCATATGACATGATGCTTTAAAATCTATCAATCAACCAGAAAAAGAACTAAATGTAACTATTAAGACTGTACAGGGGGAAGATGCATGAGAGGCAACATGATGAATTGACTGTGCAAGATGATGCTTACTCTACTCTAATAGCTGATTAAGCATACTAGTGTGGCATCTGTGGATACAACTAAAATTACAGATGATCCATGGTCGCAATCAGCATTGTGCTTCTTCTCCAGCTTAGTGTAGGTGCTTGATATGGCCAAACATTTTATAATAATTGCACCTAATTACACTTAGTGATTCTTTTAGATTCTCATATAGTAAATGGCTATTGTTCAAATATCAAGCTTCAAAGGATTATCAGAGATCACTTAACCAAAACATCAAACAATTGGGACCCATTTGGATGACACCCAAAACCAGGTTGAAAACCTAGTTATGGGTGTAAACCAGGTTTTCAGAAGAAAACTTGGTTTTATGGATCACTTCGATGCCACAAAATCAAGTTTTCACACATGGAGTTTGGGTCGAAACCTAGTTTATGAAAACCCATCCACCCTTATTTTTCCAAAATAAAACCCAATTTAAAAACATGCTCTTAGGCAAACAATCAAGGTTTTGGCAAATTGGATTTGCAAAACAACATGCGCTTAGGCAAGCCTAGACTTTTCAATCCCAGGTCTTGCCTCATGTCATCCAAACTGAGCCTTAGTGTGCACTTAGCTAAAATCTATCACTAACTTCTTTACTGTGCATATGTATGCTACTCAAGTCTGTCCATCTCAATAAACATCAATTGAAATTTTGCTTCACATGCCAAGCATAACATCTAACATACTTCAAACAAGTACAAATAACCAATATTTTGTCACATAAGCATTTGAACAAGAACTTGTTCTGGAAGCTCCTAACCATCAATTTAACCGCTTCAAATTCCAGACACAAGTGTTCAATATTTGCCAAAAGAGGACCTCACTAAACATCAACAATCCTCTTGACACTGCTTGCTAGACTTCTTTTTAGTTGAAGACATTCTAGCGTTCAATCCTAAGTGCATGCACGTACCAAGTCCCACATCCAAATGTATCAAACATTTCCAGACAAAGGATACATGTCAGAAACACTGTATAAATGCAGCTATAGCACCAAAAGACACCCTTAGCTATCCAGTTACAATTTCAGTCCTCAAGAATTATGTTGCCACGAGGTAGAGACATATAAACTTCAATAAAATTCACAGAAAACCACTCAAATCAACCAAAAATACTTAGTTTATTGTGTTCCTGTAGTAAAAACGATCCTAGAGGAACCAAATCCAAGCATCAAAAACCACCAAACAAGCCTGAAACCTTAATTATTCAAATCTGGTAAGAAAATCCCAAACTGAACCGGAAAATTCTTTAAAAACCCAAACTAAATCAATACAGCTCCAAAAAACTTGAGATTTTTTTCTAGAATCTTCTTACATAGTGAGCTCTGAATGCAATCCGACAAAGAAGCAAGCTCCAATTTCTGGGCATCACAACAGGGGTTGATGTGATGCCCCAGAAACTGAGTCTGCAACTCAACTCTTGTGATTTAGAGAGTTGTTTCGAGCCTCTCATGTGCCTCCCACACTCTGATACCATTTCGTGTTGCTGCGTAGAGGAGATGCATAAACCACAAAATAAAACCGTTGGCCTCTTCTCTTCAGCAATAAATTAAACCTTTTTCTTTTATATTTACACCGAGAAACCGCCCCAAGATCAGAGACCTAGCCGCACTGGCTCTGCCTGCCGTACTTACGATCTCTGTCCTGGCAGCGTAAAACTCCGTGAGTTTACCCCTTGCCCCCATGGTTCGGCTTGCGCAAAAGGTAAAGCTAGGAATAAATTAAACTTAAAAACGAAAAAAAATAAAAAATGAGCTATACCACCCATCACAGAGCCGATTCCACCTTCTCATCCAATAGACACTGTATCTGTATTCCTTATTTCTTTCCTTATCCACTTGCCGGGTGTGGTTTCTTCGAGTTTTATATACTAAAACAAACAAAAAAAGTATAGTAACACTTGACTACTTAAAACGAAGGCTCTTTTGGTTGGAGTAGGAAAAAGAAAATCTAACCCAAGGTGAAATACGAGAACAGTGAAACAGAGTTTAAAGAACAAATCAACTTTCAGAAAGAAGTAAAGGATGAGTTAATTAATTACAACACCCACACAAGATGGAAGGAATGGGAGAAATTCAGTTACCCGTCCACCGAATCGTCAAGAACATATCCTGCGATTCCTCCTGCATGACTCAACGCTTTCCTCCACCTGTCAACCATGGCTGCAAGCGAGTGTCTGCGGTGGTTCCTGAATGCCGCTTCGAACGGCCCCGTCTGGTTTCGCACATCCCTGGGATGGACGTGGTAGAAGATGGGAAGGATCAACCGGCCACAGTCGACCATCCTGGCGATCTCCCTAAGACACCACGTGGACTCGGCGTATTTCTTGGAGAAGATGGGAATGAAAATCTCCGACGCCCCGATCGCTTCAACCAGGTTCTTGATCTCGTCTCCCTTCTGCAGTTCCTCCCTGTCAAGGAACGCAACGATGCCCGCCCGCAAGAGCGCTTGATAGAGATGACTGGTGAAGCCCCTGCGGGTGTCCTCACCTCTGAAGCTCAGAAACACATCGAAACGGAACTGACTGCTCTTTGGTGACGACGTAGACGGCTCCCCGCCTCCCATGATCCGAACCTTCAGTAGTATCTCTGCAGTCTTCTGTTTCTATAGACGCGCAAGGTTCTCAGCGCATTGGAGCCTAATCTAAAGCTGATTACTTTTGTACTAAGTCACTCTGTTTGGAAAAAAAAATGGAAGGGTGCCGTATCTGTTCGCACTTTTATAAAAAAAAAAAGGTTGGCTGACTACGTAGCAGATAGTTTGTACCATTGAGCCCTCCATTTTACGTTCACGCGTTTATACTTTATAAAGTCAACAAAGGAAGTCGATTTTTAAAGATAAACTTAATATATAAACTGGGAGGTGTGCACGCAGAAGACTTTTCTTAATGGGAGAAACCGCTCCCAGGTGCAGCCTGCTGTATTTAAGGTTGCTGTTCTGTCAGCGTAAAACTTTGAAGGTTTATTCTTCAACCCAAAAGAATCGCCATGCTTATGATGCTCATGGGATTTGAACCTAGACTGCCAGTCAAACTGTCTAAGCCCCATCTCACTTTATGAAAAAAAACAACTAAATATTTGCCAAATAGCTTCGGCTGTTTGAAAGTGTGCTTTCGAGAATTTTGTTCCACTGCACTTGGGCCTTTTTAGCCTTCAAAGGTTGAGAGGGTGGTGTATGCTCTCCCCCGATGATTCATTGAATCCCACGTCTGTGTTTGGAGGTCTGGATGAGCACCACATATATAAGCACATGGAGCTCGTATTCTCGTGTATGTTGACATTACTTAGTATTGGAGTCGGTTGCAAAGACTTAAGTACACTTTCTTGCTATTCTTGTCATAAAACGACGGTTTGAGAAAATAACAAAAATGTCCTTCATTCAAAAAAGGAAAACGGTTCAAAAAAAGGACAAACATGTTCTACGTCTAGAAAGTTGAGGATGATGTTGACTCTTCAAAGTCTACACAGTGAAACGAACCTTAGCTGATGATTTGATGGTGATCCGGCGAAACGATGGTGAGCCGGCGATCAAATGGTGATCCGGTAAAACAAACCTGAGCCATAAAAAATGTATGTTTAAACTTTTCGTCGTCATCTTCTTCTTCTTCCTTCTTTGTAAAACACTGTAAAACCCTCTGTCTTTCTAGAAAAGAAATCAATGGAGGCAAAGAGCCAGCAATCCGATGGTCATCGTCATACTCTTTCTACTAACATTGGCCGGAATGTTGCTCTCATCCTGCGGGCAACCGACTATGGCGGCTCCTCCTCCGCCTTTGAGGGACACCTACAACAGAATCTTCCTCCAGTACACCTACAACGGAGTACAGCCTCTGGCTTCCCCGTCATGACGAAAATCACAAAGCAAAAAAAAACAAAAAAAATCGTGGGAAAGGGTGTTACGAAAACCTCGAGAAAGAAACAACCGAAGAAAACATGAGCACCACGATTAAACAAAACACTTTATTGCTCTTTTTCAATATTTACAAGAGGGAAAGAAAAGAAAAAATTTATACAATGCCTCAAAAAAATTTCATAGTATCAATTTACAGTAGAAATCAGATCAATGAGTAGCGATTTGCAATAGAAATCAGATCAGAGATTAGCGATTTACAGTAGAAATCAGATCAGAGATTAGCGATTTATAATAGAAATCAGATCATAAAGTAACGATTTATAGTATAAATCAGATTAGAGAGTAGCGATTTACAATAGAAATTAGACCATAGAGTAGCGATTTACAATAGAAATTAAATCAGAGAGTAGTGATTTATAGTAAAAATCAAATCAGAGAGCAGCGATTTACAATAGAAATCAGACCAAAGAGTAGCAATTTACAGTAGAAATCATATCAGAGTAGCGATTTACAGTAAAAATCAGATAAGAAAGTAGCGATTTACAGTAGAAATCAGACAAGAGAGTAGCGATTTACAGTAAAAATCAGATTAGAGAGTAGTGATTTGCAGTAGAAATCAGACCATAAAGGAGCGCTTTACAATAGAAATCAGATCAGAGAGTAGCGATTTACAGTAGAAATCAAATCAGAGAGCAACGATTTACAGTAGAAATCAGACAAGAGAGTAGCGATTTACAGTAGAAATCAGATAAGAGAGTAATGATTTACAGTAAAAAACAGACCAGAGAGTAGCGATTTACAGTAAAAATCATATCAGAGAGTAACGATTTACAGTAAAAAACATATCAGAGAGTAGCGATTTACAATGAAAATCAGATTAGATAGTAGCGATTTACAATAGAAATCAGATCAGAGAGTAGCGATTTACAGTAGAAATTAAATCAGAGAGCAGCGATTTACAGTAGAAATCAGACTTGAGAGTAGCGATTTACAGTAGAAATCAGATCAGAGAGTAGCGATTTACAGTAGAAAACATATTTGAGAGTAGCAATTTACAGTAGAAATCAGATCAGAGAGTAGCGATTTACAGTAAAAATCAGACCAGAGAATAGCGATTTACAGTAAAAATTAGACCAGAGAGTAGCGATTTACTGTGAAAATCATATCAGAGAGTAACGATTTACAATGAAAATCAGATCATATAGTAGCGATTTACAATAGAAATCAGATCAGAGAGTAGCGATTTACAGTAGAAATCAGACCATAAAGTAGCGATTTACAGTGAAAATCAAATTAAAGAGTAGTGATTTATAGTGAAAAATCAGATAAGAGTAACGATTTATAAAAGAGATCATATAAAGGCCCCAAAAAAATTTGGTCCAGGGAGCGTTTCCCCCCGCCCGCTGACCGCGCAGCAGGACCCGCGTTAAGGAGAGCCCCCGTACCCCCCTCTTGTAAGGGCAAAAACTCTGAATCAGGCTCCACAACTCATCAAGTTGAATGATGCTACCCACGTTGGGAAAAGCTCCAAACCCCCTCCTGTAAGGGCAAAAACTATGCTACCCACGCTGGGAGGAGCCCCCAAACCCCTCTCCTGTAAGGGCAAAAACTCTGAATTAAGCTCCACAACTCATCAAGTTGAATTATGCTACCCACACTAGGAAGATCCCCCAAACCCCCCTCCTGTAAGGGCAAAAACTATGCTAATCATGCTGGAAGGAGCCCCCAAATCCCCCTCCTGTAAGGGCAAAAACTCTGAATCAGACTCCACAACTCATCAAGTTGAACGATGCTACAATCAGTGTGCAGGTCAGTTAGTGTTTGATGGAGCAATGTAGGATCGTCTGTTGGATGTGCATATAAGCAGAAAGAGAAGGGAGAGAGAGTGAGAGGGTTGATGTTCATGGCCTTCTCCAGGGGGAATGTCTTTCTCATATAATCCTGCAGTGCAAGGACTGGATCTTAAATAACCATCTCCGGGGTACTTAAGTCTTTACAACCACTCCTTTTTCTAGAATCGTCATGTTTTTTGGCACCAGTGGAGGAAAGGGTACTTAAGTTTTTGCAATCGCATCAAACTCCAACACTAAGTGATGCTGACAAACATGGGGATTCGAGACGCACATGCTTATATACGTGGTGCTTTTTTGGACCCCCGATCATGAGATGCCATGTTCGGAGTAACATATAACCTGATTCGTCAAAGGTTTGACAAACTGTATGAATTTGTTTGGTACAATATATCAAATTGTTCTTTTCTTTTTTTTTACTCCTTCGGTTAGGTACATCTTCAAGTGCTAAACACTATAGAACAGACAAGTCTCAATCCTACGCTCGACTAAACCTATCAGCTTTAGTGGGTCAGACCTATATGGGTTTGAATTGTTTTATTTTTTTTACATGGTCCACATGTGTGCTAGCCGCTGGATTCATTGTCAATTGTCTCGGACCTTGAAATGTGTGTGTGATTTCCTAGCTTACTAAAAAATCAATGGATATAAAAATGTTAAAATTTATTAATTGAAAAAACTTTATTTTTGTCAAGAAATTGATATTCAAAAGTTGATTCATATCAAGTTGGTCATGTTGAATCTATCTATGAGGTCATATTTGGTCAAAACAACCATCAAAGATCTTAATATAGGGGCATGATGATGAGCATGCTCATTTTTTGAATGGATGAATGAATATATGTATGATCAAGGTACTTTTTGAAAGAATGAAATAAATATATATATATATATATATATTAGTAGATTTATTTTTTAATAAATAAAATAAATATATGTATGAGCAGATTCATTTCTTGATGAATGTATGTATGGATATAAATACATATCAAAGCGTGCAAAACACTTGACATTATCACATTAGATTTGCGAACCTGTGAACACCCAAAAATTTTCACCCTCATTCACAAATTTCTCACTTTTGCCATTGGGACCCACTCTCTAAGTCCTTCAGGGAACCAGTTGATGGATACCTGAGCCAGGGTCATTTGAAGCCCGAATCTTCAAGCAAAGTTCAACATTTTATCCTGCAATCAAAATTTAGTCTTTCTTTTGGCTCAATCCAAATATCAATCTTTGTCCTCAGACAAGAATTTTCAATTCCTTGTCTCTGTCAAAGGTCTGAGACTTCAAATTCCTCCTCCAGGGTTTGCATTTTGCATGTCATTTCATGTAAATTTATTGCATTTCATATCATTGCATAGCATTTTCGAGATCAAGCACTCTTGTTTTCAAAATACCACATACAAACTTGATTTTAAAACCTTTCTTTCGAAATCAATTTCAAAAATCTAGGTTTTAGAACCAATTTTTGCCATTTGGCCAACCCTCAGGGCTTTATATCCCCTTATTTCAAAAGCATTTCTTTAGAAAGATGAATTGGATTCATTTTAAACTTGATTTTTAAACCAATTTTCAATTTCTACCAATTTTCTTCAAGTGGGACCCACCCTACAGGTAATTTCCAACCTTTATTCAATTTCAGTTTATTCTCATATTTTATTTATTTCAAAAATATAATTTTTTTTACAAATATAGGTGTCTTTTAAAGTTTCTTGAAAATCTTGTTTTAAACCCCTTTATTTTTACCTTTTCAAAATCGTTTTTTCAAAAACCAAGTGGACCCGCCTAGGTAGTGCCACTTGGTTTTTTAAAAATTTTAATTAATTAATCCTAGGTCAAAGTCCAACTTGGACTTGACCTTAGACTCTTTAGAGGGGTCAACCTCCTCTAGAGAGCCTTATCTCTTTTAATTAAGAGAGCCCCACATAGGTGGAACTCTTTAATTAACCCTAATCAAGGCCCTTAAAAAAACAAAAATAGAGCCCCATAAGGGGGGTCGACTCCCTATGCGCTCTCTCTCCCTCTCCAGCCATCTTGCTCTCCCTCTCTCCAAATTTCAGCAACCTCCATTAAAGCCCCAAAGTCATTTGCTATTTTATTTTAATCAAGAATCGGGATCTGTCTTTCTTGAGTCGTTAAGCGTTGGTGAGAATTAAGCGCATCTTGCCAAAATGATATCTTCCTAACCTGAGATATTTTTTCTGATTTGTAAAAAGGATTGTCTTCATTAAGATGACTTGTTTATCTTCGTTAAATTTCATAAATTTTTATCTCTG
This sequence comes from Nuphar pumila, assembly GCF_984573655.1. NCBI lineage: Eukaryota > Viridiplantae > Streptophyta > Magnoliopsida > Nymphaeales > Nymphaeaceae > Nuphar > Nuphar pumila. The sequence continues at coordinate 73,552,978 of NC_143263.1, read as the reverse complement.
TTTGATATGTTGTTATGGTCTGACATCATGGCAAGTATGGAATAATAAGTAAAATAGCATATTTTTTCTTTTTATTTAATATTTATATCCAAAATAATCATAAAACTTTATTTTTTGATTGCATGTTATTTTTAGAATTGTTAACAGTGTCCATGTTGATTTTCATGATTTTTAAAGGTCGTTTGATATGTTTTAGTTGTTTCTCAAAAACAGGATGCCCGTAGAGTCTTGATTCAACTGAAATACGGGCAAAAAATCAATTTTTTCTATTATTTTATTTTTTTCTTAAATTTTTTTATATTTTTAGGATTTGATCATCTTCATAATTATATCAGGGTGCTCTTCACCCGATTTAGCATCATTTTGAATCTGTTTGGTCTTTAGATTAAGTGTATTACAAAGATTTTTTCTGAAAATCCCTGTTTTACAAATAATATCAATTTTTAATGATATTTTGGTCATTTTCCTCTAAATTCCAAATTTCTAATTTGTCTACTCTTATTATTTATTTAGTCCTACATCATTCATTATGCTATTCAAAGATTTTATTTTACATAAGCATAGGAAAAGGACTTTAAATAAGACCAAAGATTTTATTTTATTTCAGGATAAATCCCTCAATTTTCATATATTGTTAGATAAATCCAGAAAGCCTATATTTTTCTACTAATATGTTTGCTAATTTTGTAGAAAAGTTCAAGAGTTTACCTTCTTTATTTCTTTTATTTCTTTAATTTATTGTAAATTGTATTTATAATATTAGAATAATAATATTTTTCTTTCTGCATAGATTAGGGCTATATTTGTATATAATTTATTTTTTATATTAAATTGCTATGGTTGATGATTCATATGCATATTTCAAATTCTATAATGGTCAACACAAATGATACGTGCACCTGCTTCTAAGGAGTTGATAAACTCAGTGAAGTTCTTATTTGTGGCCATAGTTAGAATACGAATAAAACTCAGATTTATCATCTTCTTTTAAGTTACAAATAACCTACATTGTTAGGTTATCTTAAAAAATCATTGCATATTTTCAAAAGCCTTTCAAGATACTTTTAAAACCCTCATTTTAGAATTTAATGGGATATATTCAAAGCGTATTTGTGGCCATAGTTAAGGATATATAGCAAATTTATTTCGTTTAAATTCTATAAGGCACATAAAATCCCTTTATACAAATTTGATTTTTGAAAAAAAGAGGATTTTTTCAAAGATTTTTCAAATATGATTTTACAAAACCATATTTCATTTATCATATAAGTTAGTTAGCATCATCTTCTCAGTCCTTTTTTGAAAATTGATTTTCTTAAAATCTTCAGTTTTCAAGAATTTTCCAAATATTTTCTAAGTCCAATTCACAATTTTCCCAAGTTTTCTTTTCTTCAAAAGAGTATTTTCCAAGTTTGAATCACGATTTTTAAAGCATCTCTTTTTTCAAGTATTTTTCAATAATTTTGAAGCATACATCATGTTTTCAACCAGTATTTTCCAAAGTTTATAGCACATGTCTGCTTCTTCGTGCATTTAGGAATAGAATAACGATTTAGACAATTGAGAAAAGTAAAGCACATGATTGATCCTTGGTTCGATTACCCTTGGTTATGGCGTCAGGAACGGTTGAACCTCGTACCAACAGGCGAGTCCCATTCTACAGAATTTTCCCACATTTTAAAATGGGGGCAAGTTATTTTCAAAACTTTTTTAAAAGATCAATTTGACTTGCAAAAGTAAAATTTTGTATGATAACATAACCTTAGGTGATTCATAACTGAGAATAACCTTTTCAATTGGACGATATTCGCATATCATAATGTACTAAGCTTAGGTCATTCACAACTAATGACCTAACCTTAGCATTTGGATGGCATTCAAACATCAAAATATACGAACCTCATGATAATTGAATGATATTCACACATTATAATGTGTGACCCTCATGACATTTGAAATTGAGGACCTAACCATATCAATTAGATGATATTCACATATCATAATGTGCAAACTTCATGACATTCAAACATAAAATTGCGTGAAAGTCATTTTTTAAGGTTTCCATACAATCAATACATTTTTTCGAATCTGAAACCATATTTGTGAATTTTGTCTTATATTTGCGAATGTCCATCTTCGAGAGTTGTGAAAGTCGAGATGTTTCCATAGCATATTTATGAAGTACAACATGTATTTGCAGATGTCTCCACATCTGCAAATATATGTCTACATTCGCAAATATATGACCATATTAAAAAATAATGCATGAAGGTCCCCACATCTGCAAATATGTGACCATATCAATTAGATGATAAGAACAAACTGGGTTTTGGGACTGACAAAGCCGAATTGAAAAATAGAGTTCTATGTACAGAAAGCTCAATTAATCATGAAACTCAAATGGTTGAAACTAAACTCCCTAAAGTGTATTGGGTCCAAATTCCAGACCGAGACACCTTACAATTTGGATTAGGTGAATTTTTGAAGTCTAACACTTTTAAGGGTTAGTCAAAATTTAGGTTTAAGCTGAAGTGGGTTCGGTGGGTTCTAAACTATGTCTAGGTTGAAGTAAGTTTGAATGATGAATGAATATATATATGAGAAGGTTCATTTTTAAATGAATGAAATGAATATATGTATGAGTAGGTTCATTTTTTAATGAATGAATATATATCTACGAGCAAGTTCATTAGTTAATGAATGAATATATATATATATATATATATATATATATATATATATATATAATGAAGTTTATTTTTGAATGAATAAAATGAATATATGTATGAGTATGTTCATTTTTTAATAAGTGAAATAAATATATGTATCAACAGGTTCATTATTTAATGAATGAATATATGCACAAGCATGTTTGTTTTTTAATGAATGTATGTATGAATGTAAATACCTACAAGAGTATGTGAAACATTGAATATTCTCACATCACACTTGTGAACCTTAGGTCATTCATAACTGAGAATAACCTTATCAATTGAATGACATTCGCATATCAGAATGTGCGAACCTCACGATAATTAGACAAAATTCGCATATCATAATGTGCTAACCTCAGGTCATTCACAACTGAAGACCTAACCTTATCATTTGGATAACGTTCAAACATCAGAATGTACGAACCTCGTGATAATTAAATGACATTCACACATTACAATATGCGAACCTCACAACATTCACAATTGGGGACCTAACCTTATCAATTGAATGACATTCACATATCATAATGTGCGAACCTGAGGACATTCAAACATAAAATCATGCAAAAGTTATTTTTTAAGGTTCCCATACAATCAATACATTTTTTTGAATTTGAAACCATATTTGTGAATTTTATCTCATATTTACGAATGTCTATCTTTGAGAGTTGTGAAGACCAAGACGTTCCCATAGCATATTTGTGAACTACAACAACATATATTTGCGGTTGTTCATATATCTGCAAATATATGACCACAATCGCAAATCTGTGACCATATTAAAAAATAACGTGCAAAGGTCCCCACATCCACAAATATATGCTGAAATTCACAAATATAGTTTTAGGTTCACAAAATTGTTTGATTGTATACAAGCCTCCTATTTATTAAAAAATAACTTATGCACACTCTTATTTGTAAAATGTTCACACAGTCTGATGTGTGAATGCCATCCAATTGATAAAGTTAAGTCATTAGTGGTGAATGTCATGAGGTTCGTACATTTTGATATGCAAATGTTATCCAATTATCATGAAGTTCGCAAATATCGTCCAATTGATAAAGTTGTCCTTAGTTGCGAATGTCATGAGGTTCAAACATTATGGTGTGCGAATGTGATCTAATTATCACGAGGTTAACACATTATGATGTGCAAATGTCATCCAATTGATAAGGTTGTCCTCAATTGTGAATGACTTAAGGTTCATAACTCTGATGTGTGAATGTCCATGATTTCACACCTTTCGATGTATATTTACATTCATACATTTAATAAAAAATAAACTTGCTCATATATATATTCATTCATTCATTCATTTATTAAAAAATGAATCTGCTCATACATATATTCATTTCATTCTTTAAAAAATGAACATACTCATAAAATCATGTATTCAATCATTAATTAAAAAATGAACATGCTCATAGAATCATTTATTCATTCATTCATTAAAAAATGAAATTGATGGTATATATATTTATTTCATTCATTAAAAAATAAATATACTCATACATATATTCGTTTCATTCATTCATTAAAAAGAGCATGATATATATTCATTTCATTCATTCAAAATAAACATGCATAACTTTGTAATCAAAGTAAATTTTACATAAAGGTAACAATAAATAGTAAAAGTGCATAACTTTATAGTTAAAGTAATTTACAAAACATTTGATTACAATGTTGTCAACAATGACTCATAATATCTCACATTTACTTCATATTAACTTCCTCATCAAGGTCCTCCAGCGCCAGCGCCTCTTCCCTGGAAGCTTTCATTTGTCATTTTCTATCTTTTGTTTGGCCTATGCACCATTTAATGTCTAAATCTATGCAAACAAGAGTGTACCATCATATGGTATCATGCTGCATAACAAATATATATATTTCCTATATATGATTAATATACTATTAACTAGTTATAACTAACATTATATGGATTCAACTTTACTCAAATAACTAAAATATCCTTCAAAGAATAATATTTTTAAAAATGCATAGTTGCCTTTTAGGTTATAAAAGTAATTTTTAAAAATATCATTCTTTTAAGAATATTTTAGTCATTATAATTTGGTTGAATGTAGCTGAACAACTAGTTTAATATTAAATAAACCCTATACACACAAAGAAAAATACCCATAGATGACCAAGCATAAGATTACATAATTACAAACCAATAAGTGCTTATAGCAAAACACAAAAACACCTAATAAAGGTAATTAAGGAGCATAAAATGCTCATGAATACAAAAATCTAAAAAGAGAATTTCACAAACAATAAACATACTTAAGAGAGTTATTTAAAAAGAAATAATAAAGGAGCCAAAAGAAAAAAAATCAAAAAATAATTTTAAACAAACACAAACAACTCAAATTTTCAAAAAACAATTCACAAGAAAATAAGTAGTATCTCGTACATAATGTAAGAGAGTACTAAAAACAGAAACAGCACAAACTTTAAGATACATCTGAATCAAGAAGCCCTTCGAATCTAAGCTACACTTTGATTAAGGATACGTCATGAAGCACACTCCTAAGTCGAAGGATCTCAAATCCATTGTCAAAAACCAAACACCAAGTGGCTTACCATGTATCCCATGTAGAACTCTTTTGTACCCTTCTTTGGCTAACAACTATATGTAATTCAACCAATTTTATTTTCCAATTTAATGTGATATTATCACATCTAAAGGCTATTGGCATTCCTCTTAACTCTTTCTCTCGTTTCTCGTTGCTTATGATTTTTGCCTATCATACATTGGGGAGATTAGGGTTTTTCTTTTTAGATCAGGTTTACAACGGTCTTGAAATTGAATAGCTGAGACCTATGGTTGTTCGTTGCTTTAGTTGAAAGCAAATTTTTGATGATTTGATGCATAGTTACATTAGATATCATGTAGATGTAGTTCGTGGTTGATATCAAGTAGTTTTAGTTAGGGGTGGCAATTTCTGACACGACCCGCCAACCCGACCCGCCAACCCGCCTCTTAGGCGGGTTCGGGTTGGGCTTAAGCCAACCCGTTTAATAAACGGGTCGACCCGCGTAACCCGTTTATTAAACAGGTCGGGTTCGGGTTGGGGGTATGCCAACCCGCCAACCCGGCTGACCCGTTTAATAAACGGGTTAGGCGGGTGGGTCAACCCGCCAACCCGTCTGCCAACCCGCCAACCCGCCAACCCGACCCGTCAACCCGACCCGCCAACCTGACTACCTGCCAATCCGATCCGTCAACCCGCCAACCTGACCCGCGAACCTAAAAACCCATTTACCCGACCCAACCCATTTATTAAATGGGTTGGCGGGTCGTGTCGGGTTACCCGTTTATTAAATGGGTCGGGTTCGTGTTTGACACAGCTGACCCGTTTAATAAACGGGTCAGGTTCGGGTTGAGGTATGCTGACACGCCAACCCGCCAACCCGACCCGATTGCCACCCCTAGTTTTAGTTGTAGTTATTTTTTCGTTTCATTCTTGAAACTAATACACGTGCAGATTTTCACTACGGATCTATGATGCTACATTTTAACGGGTAGCATCATAGATCCATAATTAGACCCATGTAGATTAACGGGTAGGGGTATGATTGCTTCGGGTCTTAACCAGTTTGAGTTTCAGCTCAGGTCTTCATTGGTATTCTAGACCTAATTACACACCAACAAAAAATGTAAATTATTGGTATCAACTATTTATTAAGAAGATTGTATTCTTACAAACGAGAAGTTTATTAACTATTCTAAATATTGCAAAAATATAAATATAAACAACTCGTGTCTAAATGGGTTTGGGTTTTTATTTGTAATACTTAAGACCCAACCCATTTTCATTACTGGTCTATATTTTGAATCCGACTTGAACCCATGGGTCTGCTTAAAGCAAGTCGGGTCGGGTTTGGGACATCAGGTTGTGTTGCCGGTATAACCCGACCCAGTTACATCCTACTTGTGAATTCCACCAAGTTAACAAACAAGATGTCACAGGTTCCAAACCAGCAAGTGGCATCCCTTGCAGCAAGGTTGAAGCTGGGTGTACTCACCGGTGGACAGGGAGGAGCTCAAGGGTTTTGCCAAGTGGAGGCCAGCCAATGTGCAAGAGGGCTATGTAACAAATATCGTGAGATTTATGAAAATCTTGTAATAATATCTTGAGAAATTGATTGAAAGTTTAAAACGGCAATTTCTCGTCGTGAGATTTATGAAAAAAACATAAATACTGCAATTTAAACGTGATATTTACATTTTAACCAGCTATTTATCATGAAAAAACTGTGTATATTTATTTTTACATAATTTTTATTAATAATTTTCATATTTTTTAATTACATTTTTTATTATCAAGATTTTGCCCAAAATACGCAAGAATTCTGAAAAATTTTCAATTTCTTGCCAGTTTTTGGCAAAAGAGATTTTGCGGAAAAAAACGTTTGTTACTATAGCGGAGGGGTGATGGGAGTTTTTCTTTTCCTTAGATTGTCCAAAAAAAAAAAGGGTTTCCCCAGGAGAAAAAGTACGAATTACATTTTACAACCCTTGATTGTCGGGTCTGATCTAATAAGTGGTTTGGGTCGGGTTGGTTGTCGATCAGGAAGGTTTCTCGGGCACACGAGTGCAGAACCGGGTACCCAGTTAGCGTCGTGACAAATATAGCGAAAAATATGTGAAAAAATTAGGGGTGGCAAAACCTGACATGACTCGCCAACCCGCTTCTTAGGCGGGTTCGGGTTTGACTTAAACGAGTTCGTATCATAAACTGGTCGACCCACCTAACCCATTTATTAAACGGGTCGGATTTGTGTTAGGGATATGCCAACCCAACAACCCGGCTGACCTGTTTAATAAATGGGTTAGGCAGGCGGGTCAACCTGTTTACCCGAACCCGACCCACAACCTGTTTACCCGACCCGACCCGCCAACCGCCAACCCGTTTATTAAACAGGTTAAACAGGTTGTGTCGGGTTACCCGTTTAATAAATGGGCCGGGTTCGTGCTGAGGTATGCTGACCCGCCAACTCGCCGACATGACCCCTCAACCCGACCCGATTGCCACCCCTAGAAAAAATCATGATAAATTTAGTCATTTTTGAAAGTAGATTTTATATTTTTTCATGTAAATTTTACTTATGTAATTATCTTCGTTTTATTTGATTTTTTTTGATAAATTATTTGTTTTTTTTTATATTTTTTCCGATAAAAAATCGAGAAAAATTAAACATTTTGAAAATCTCACGAGAAATTCACAGCCGAGAATTTGCCGTTTTAAACTTTGTCACTGTTTAGGGTTAAGGACCGGTTAAAATGGAAGAAGTGAACTCGTTAATGGAGGCACCCTACCTCCAATAGCGGAATAGGGCACTCTTCACCCCTCTCCCTCTCTTTTCTGTTCTCTTCCTCTTCTTTCCTTCATTCTTTTCTTGTTTATCATATTCTTGTTTGGCTGCGGGCAGTAGATATCGTCCCTAATCGTGAGAGGAGCGATCGGCTGCAAAAAATTGGGTGCCCAGTCGAAGGAAACGGAAGGAAATTGGGGAAAAGGAGGTCCGATTGCAGGTGGTCATCTCGTTAGGGATCTACCTGGATTCTGAGTCCATGATGCATCTTGTGAAGGGAAAAATCGTCTCTTCCGAATCGGTCTCCCTCTCATCAGTGTCTTCCGTCCTCAAAAGATTCCTCTCCTCCGATAACGGCACCGGTGCCGAGGTCTTCGCCTGCCTGAAACGGTCAGCTGCTGCCATCGAGGAGCTGATCCAGGCGACAACCCTATCTGGAGAAGAACGCAAGGAACACCATCGGGTCGTGCGGAGAAAGTTGCAGGAGGGGAACCTTGGGAAAAAAGAAGAACACCGATTGAGCATTCAAGAAAGTGCGGATGACAAGAGTACCGCATTGAACGAGCTCGGGAAGAAACACTTTAGCGAGTGCGAGGAACGCCGGAAAATCAAACGATGCCCAGACATGGATGAGGATGTGGCGTTGGATCGGCTTGAGGAAGGCCACAGACGAAAGCACAAGAAACAGAAAAAGAGCCAAGAAAACCTAGATGAGGACGCATCGTCGGATGCACTGGTGAAACACACTGAAATAGAGAACAAGAAATGGCAGGAACTTCAGCAAGGCCATGATCAGAATGTGGAATTAAATGATCTTCAGAAAGAGCCCAGAAAAAAGCACAAGAAACACCTGCACATTCAAGAAGGCCTGGACCAGGATGTGGCATCAAATAAGCTGCAGAAAGAACCCAGTAACATGCACAAGAAACACCAACAAATTCTACAGGGCCCCAATCAGAATGGGGCTTGGAATGAGCAGGAAAAAGAACCCAGAAGAAAACACAAGGGACACCAGCAAAGTCAAAAAGGCCTAACGCAAAACGTGGTGTTGAATGAGAAGGTGAGAGAGCCAAGAAGAAATCATATCGACCAACAGAAAATTCGACAAGGCCTAGATAAAAATGTGGCATCAGATGAGCAGGAGAAAGAACCTGAAAAAAAACGCAAGAAAGGCAAACCAATTCAAGATGGTGGAAGTCTTAGAAATGGGTGCAGAGAAGAGGCAACCACTTGGTGAAAATTTTATTACTATCAGTCAGAAAAACCAGGAGGATGCGAATGAGGATGGATGTTCCAGTGCTGAGCACAAAGAAGATAAATATGGAGAGATGGCTGTGGTGAAGAAAGAGGATAAGAAGAGGAGGAAGAAGGAAAGGGTTGAGGAAGGTGAGGATGGAGAACTGGAGGGTGGGCAGCAGAGGGAGAAAAAGAGAAGGAAAGGAAAGGAAAGGAAAGGGTGAAGTTCAATGGTGATCACCATTTTTAATTCCCCCCATGGAACTGGGAGTTTTCACTTTTTGTTCTATTTCTTGTTTTTGTTTCCCCCCTTTTTGCACTGGTCAAAAGGAGACAGGAGATGATGTTTACTTCAGGTATTGTAATCTGATATGATTGGAACTCATACATGTTCTTAGTAATGATTTTAAGGATTATGAGTATCAATGTTAATTTTCCATTATTCTTATTCAAAATTGCCCGCTTTTATTTCCCCTTTTATTGTATCACACTGGCTTTGGTGCTAGAATATATATTAATATTAGTATGGTGGGTTTTATTGTGAATTATTGATTGAAGTGGTTCAACCATGGTATCATTATTGATATGTTTATTCCAATGGAATATTGTGTTAACCTTAATAATACATTATTAGAATTGAAAATACGGCAGCCTACTTGTCCCTGTTTTTCTCCTCTGGTCAGTTGTCACTGGGCGTTGGGTTCACAGAATAGGGTGTGAAATTTCCACTACATGAAAGAGTTGGTGCTATAATTTTGACCTCTGAGAATGTAAATGTGTGCTTAGATATTTAGGTAGCTGATAGGACTAATAATCAAGAAAAGGCAAATAGTGACAGATCTGGTAGCAGCCTAGCTGTTCACCGGAATGCACAATGTTTATATCTCATGATTTGAGTAGCAGTCTGATGAATCTGTAGAATTGTCATCGGGGTTTGTGATCAGAGTTTAGTGAGCTTTTTACTTGACATGCTATTCAAAAGATGTGGGGTTTTCTTTCATCTTCATCTAACACCCTAAGGAGGAAAAGACAAAAAAGAGATCCTGTTTATGCACCAATTCCCTCCCATATTAGTCATTCTTTTATTATAATTTATTTATTATGTTAATATTTGGCCAGTAGATTCAGTACTATTTTGGTGCAGAAGTCTTGATCCTAAGAAGTTGAAAAGCCTGCCAATTCAACAAAAAAGAAAGAAGCTAAAAATCCTTTATCCAAATTTTCAGGTGCTGGTCTTTTTCTGTTTGGTGGTTGTCCTATATGAGAGTGCTATTTTAGTCAAGGGCCATCTTAAGCTGATTTGAAATAAGCAAGCAAAGTTATTTACGTTGATTTCAACAGGAAAATTTTCAGTGGAAGAATTAGTGCACCAAATCTATCCCTGGTTGGCTGGCTTTAGTAGATGCATTAATTATTTTTGACCAAGCTTGATAGTGAAAGTCAGGTTCATGGCTGGAAATGGGCTAACAGCCGGTGCTTGAATATTTTATTGCAGGAATTGGTTAAGCTGGGGAAGATTACCTCTAGATATTGAATATGGTGTAAAATCAGATGAGTTGAATACTTAAGAAAGAGTTCTAGAGTCATACTACTTAAGAAAGAGTTCTAGAGTCATACTTTCCCTGTCAAAGTAAATTCACTGTTGAGTAGTTCTCAAGTTTGCAAATATTTCAAACTGCTCGTTGTTCTCTTCTAATGATTTTTTTTTTCACTTGCTATAAACAAATTCTTTTCCACAGTAACTACTACTGTTGCATGGTAATTGCTCTCCGGAGTGATAATTGTGCAGGCTTTTTTGTTTACCCTTGTTTAAAGATGCCCCACGGGGTATGCAATTCACTTTCAGTAAATCTTTCATGACTTCTTCCATTCAATCTTTCAAGTTGTAGATTGAGGAGGTTGTGCCTTAATTACTGTTTAGTTATTGACTTTTCTACATGAAGGGATCACCCGGAATGAAGATTGGCCTATGCTATATGGATAGAAAGAACGTATAAGCAGATGTCTGGTATACAAGTTTGGATTGGGTTAAGTTTTGGTTACCATAGCAATGGCAGTTGCATGGATTTCCTTTTGGATGCAGATAGGACACTTGCGTTTTGGAAGATCCAGATACAATGCATTCATAGCATAAGTATATTGGTAGTTATGTTGTATAGGTATGTGTATGGGTAGGGAGGGTATAAGATGACAATTTTTTTAAATTAAAATTATGGGGATATATATTAATGAGCGAATTCCGGCTTGCTTGAGCAATACCCTCCTGGCCAGCAACCACCAATTCACCAACCTGATTTGGCTATATATGCATCAGCAGTGGAGATTTTCCGTTGGTTATGAAATAGCTTAGCTGCTTTTCTTTTCATCTAGTAGTGAGAAGTAGGCACAAGAGAGAGAGAGAGAGAGAGAGAGAGAGAGAGAGAGAGAGAGAGAGAGAGAGAGAGGACGATATTTTAACACAACAAAAGGGAGGGTGGTATTTGAAATTTCTTACTTTTGATGCTTATTTCAACTCAGTTTTAGCCCTGATCAGCTTGACATTTACTTCAGGGAGATATCTACTGAATATCCAGAATCGGCATTTTTGGAACTCACAAAGAATTGCTTTTTAAGGTCATCAGTTCATTCTGCTCCTGATTTGAGGAGATATGATAATTCTATTGACAAGGATTTAGCAGGAATGGGCACCGATTTTCTGGGTTCGCTAGTAGCTCATGGAATGGACCACTGGGCCACAGGCTCTATTTGTGGATGAAAACTCATGTATAGGTAATCTTCGTTCATTTTTCAGATATTTTCATTGAGATAAGATCAACCAAGTGTGCAAATTCTATTTATTTCAACATTGCTTGATTTAAAAACCTCTTCCGGAACTGAAGCTACAAAGGTGTTAAACTGGTAGTAGGTTGCAGAGAATGCCTTCATCTAGTAACACATTCATGATGGATGAAGCTGTGGGTTGTACATAGCAAACTTTAATTTGGGGATGTCAATGTTGTGTGTGTGACACCTTTTCTTTTCTATTGTTTGTAAAATAATTATGCATATGGAATGAATTTTGATTGCTAATACATTTAGTGAGGTACCAGTGGATTGTCAATTATGTCCTTTGGGTTCATAGAGAAGATCCGTGTATTGTTGAATTCCATATCAAACCCCACCTTATTGCATTGAACGCCACAGAACTTGAAAGAAGGTGGTCTCCCCATTTTACCTAAACCAGACCATTGCATTTGAAGTCTCCAAGGATGGTGCAAAGACTGGGAATCCCAACAGTTGTTGCAACTCAACCAGGGATAAGTTGTGAATCAGCTCATAAGGATGATATACCCCCACAGCCATGAACTCTTTACTCTTGTTCAACTCACGGAGACTGCCGAACAGCAAAAAATAGTGAGATAAAACAGTTGCATCTTAACTTCAAGAGATCCCACATGCAGATGATGTGTCCCTCCCCTTTTCCAAGGTGGGCATTTCAGATCTGGAAATAAGAGAAGACCCTCCTCCCTAGGTGTTGCAGATCGCCTAAATGCATCATGGAGTTAATGATGTAGATGATTGAAGGTTGGTGGTGTTGGATCATGTTGAGAAGATCGCCCTTAGCAGCAGGCCTAACAAGGCCCCTCACATTGGACGTGAGGATCTTCATGGATTTTGTTGTGGCATCCACCTAGGCGCCCTATCTTGTGTCATTTGCCTCCTCCAGTGTCCTGGTATCACATTAAGACAGAATTGTCAACTCTGGACCCTCTTGGAGTTCCTACGGGAAAAATTCCTAATTGGCCCTAAGCTGCTGCAGCCCTTGCCTTACAGGGAGTTGCTGATGTCTCCCTGGTGTGGGGAAGGGAAGTTTTTTCTTTCTTGGTCGAGGGAGGGCCAGGGTTGCTGGCTTGTTACCTGGGGAGCCTTTGTCTTGATGTCATGGCCGAATCCAGGCTTCGGTGGTGATGGCCAAAGGCTTTGTTGGTGGTTGGCAAGCCACATAAGATTGAGGGTAATTTTACCTTCCAAGCTGGTGCATCAACTAATATAGAAGATGATCAGAATGGAATGTTGGTGCTAGTAAATCCTAGGGGGCTGAGCTAATCCATGACCTGCTTTCCTAGGGATGAAGCGGATTTGGATAGTGGCTCTGGTTGGTCAAAGTCAGGGAGCGAAATCTGATCACAAATTGGGTTCAAATCAATTTGTAAATGGAGTTTGACACAAAACAATGTTAACCAGATGGTTTTAGCTTTGGGAGGAATCTAGAAATCATGAGACTCAAGAAGCTGGTATTGTAGCTACTATGCAACCAACAGTAGATCAGTCATTTTCTCCAAACTAACTCCAGTTTGCTAATAAAAAAAAAACTCATAAAACCCCTATTTGTACTAGTGGGTACCCTGTTATCTAATTAAGTTATATTTTAATTTTTCAAATTAGGGTGAGAACCTGCTACTAATTACAAAAGAAAATACTTACTCGATTAGGTGAGTTACATGTTCCAATTACATGAATCCATATCTATGTAGAGTTCATTTGTTAAACTCTTCTTAGATAAGAAGATAAAAACCTTATCAAACTTTACTATATATATAGGATGTAAAACTTTTACCAGCCCATTTATTCAACTAAACGAGCTCGGTTGGGTCTTGAAATGGTGGAGAATGAGTTCCATTATTTGCAATTTGTAGCCCTCAAAATAGCTTTTGAGTGCCAGAAAAATTGTTAAATTCTTGAAATCGGATGACAAAGTTATGCCCTTTCGAAATTACATGTCTGTTTTATCTCTTTATGCTAAAATGTCGATCCAATTGATTAAGGTTACCCTTGGATCAACCTTGACTCATTTTACCTATCAAAGCATCGGTATAAAAAAGAAGAAAGTGAGAAGAGCACAAGGAGAGAGATCAAGAAAATACTTCATTAGTTAGAAAACTAAAAAAGGATGCACTATTTGGGGTCAACTCTCTTGAGGACACAAAAGGCAAATTCTATCGACCTAATAACCTCATGACAAATTACAATAGTACCCCTAATAAATAATGTTATTTACATAAAAGTGGGGTAGCACAAGAGACTAGTAATACATAAGATACACACAAATATTATAAACTTGAGATACGTAAGAGAAGACTTTTGGTAAAAGTATCTGCTAGGGCTGGAAAATAAGCTGAGCAGCTCGATGTTCGGCTCAGCTCGGCATATTGGCTGGAAGCTGAGCCACAAGCCAGCTCGTATAGCTTGGCAAGCCGAGCATGAACATTCAGAGCTCGGCTCGACAACAAGCTTGTGAATTCAATCATGAATTTGAGCTCGTCAAAGCTCGTCTACTGTTTATACTCAATTTTCTTAAATTTGATCATTAATTCATTGTCAGTTGTGACTTTATGACATCTTTTGTTGTTTCCCTTATCATAAGTTAAAAACATGTATTTAAAAATTGTAAGCTTGCAAAAACCACAAAGTGGCAAAATATTTAAAAATAAATGAAGTGAATTTATAGTCTTATTTAAAATTGTTTATTACCATCATAAAAAACATCCGTTCCTTTCGGTTTAGTTAAAAATTTGAGCCATATACCTGTAAACATACAATATCTGATAGATAAAATCACATAAACATATTACTAATTGATTAGGTATAGGTACCAACATTTCACCTAGAATCAATATAACTATATTGATATAATCATGGAAATATAAATATATACAAAACTCCACACACAAACTATATTGGCAAAAATAACTTTGGCCTGTAAATTTCATGTTGTCACTCCATGAACCTTCAATACATGCTCGTCCCTAGTTGTGATGATTATCCTGCTCCCTGGACAGAACCAATTCTTATCTCCAGCCAATGCTTCAAGTTGTCTTCCATCATCAACATCATCAAGAATAATTAGGACTCTCTTGCTACCCATTCTGTGTTTGATCGTTGTGATCCTGTGAGGGGGAGGTATACCAAAATCCAAGTTTTATTTTCAAAGATAAAATCTATTTTGCTCTCTATAATCTCTTTTCAAGAAACGACATCAAGAGAGGTCATAGTTTCTGACAAAGAAACTGAGTCTATCTATTATAGAGAGGTGAAAATCACGGTCAATTTTTTTTGGTTTTCTCGATTTTTTACTTTTTAGAATTTTAAGATTTTCAAGCTCACATAAGATCAAGTCATTGGTGTAATGGGCTATATACAACCTCGCTCCCAGTATACAACTAAGCTTCATCTACTCATGATGGCCGGTTCATGCACTGCACTAAGTGAGACCAAGCTTACTTGACATGAACCACCTTTTAATAGCCTCTTGACTCGACTAAACAATGCTTTGAGTAAGTCAAAGCTTAAAATCTCAAAATGAGGGCAAGAGAGATTAATCTAGAGAGCTTTGAGGGAGAGATGAAGAGAAGAGAAGAGAAGAGAAGAGAAGAGAAGAGAAGAGAAGAGAAGAGAGAGCTCGAGAATCGATGATCGAAATGAGAGGAGGGGCTCGGCTTTATATAGACCCAAGCTTCAATGATCAGGAATAAATGACACTTGTTGGCAAAAACGGCTAGTCAACAAAGGGCAATTGGCTGAGCACGGTTGATGGGCCAAAAAGGGTAAGAATAGTGTTCAAATCAACCTCAAATAAACTAAAATCACCTAAAAAATAAGCCAGTCAAAGGTCATTCGAGAAGGTCAAATGGCTAAGCCAGTCAAGGGTGGCACTGGACCGTTTGACCATAAATGCACCACGCAGTAACATTGGATAGGTTAGGTCGTAGTCAAAGGTAGCTAGAATGGTCAAGTTGACTGGGTCCAAGTTAAGAATGGTCAAGTTGACTGGGTCCAAGTCAAGAAGGATCGATCAAGCTTAATAAATAGGTCAGCCAAAGTCCCAGGGGTTAAAGTCATCTCAAGATTCAAAAAGATAAGTCAATGGTCCAACATGACCAAGAACAAAACCAAACCGAATTGAACTGAGCTGAGCTGAAACCAAAACCAAAACCAAAACCAAAACTAAGTCCAAGTCCAAGCAACTCTACCCTATATAAATCTATGTGAAGGTCCACCTCTTCAATGTGGGACTAGACATTTTGAAAATAGTGAAGTTGCCCTTCAAAATTAAACTTAGAGAAATGATGGGAAATAGGTGGACAATCTAAATGCAAACCAACATAATTTTGAGACAGACCAAACAAAAGATTCTAAACAAGAGAACAAGGAATGACAGGAACTTCAGGAACGCCAAGATCAGAATGTGGAATCAAATGAGCATAAAAAAGAACCCAAAACAAAGCACAAGAAACATCAGCAAATTTGAGAAGTTCTGGACCCGAACGTGGCATCAAATGAGCTGCAGAAAGAACCAAGTAAAAAGCAAAAGATACACCAGCAAATTCATCAAGACCCTGATCAGAATGGGGCATGAAATGAGCCGGAGAAAGAACCCAGAAAAGAACACAAGGGACACCAGTGAAGTCAAGAAGGCCTAGATCAAAGTGTGGTGTGGAATGATCAGGAGAAAGAGCCAAGAAGAAATCATATGGGCCAACAGAAGATTCAACAAGGCCTAGATCAAAATGTGGCATGCTATGAGCTAGAGAAAGAACCCTGTAGCAAGCACAAGAAATATCAGCAAATTCAAGAAGAGCTGGCACAGAATGTCATCAAATGAGCTGGAGAAAGGACCCACAAGAAAGCACAAAAAGCGCCATAAAATTCAAGAAGGCCTAGATCAGAATGTGGCGTCAGATGAGCAGAAGAAAGAACCCAGCAAAAAGCACAAGAAACACAAGCCAATTCAAGATAGTAGAAGACAACCACTTGGTTAAAATTTGGCTACTCAGTCAGAAAAGGAGGATGATGTGAATGGGGATGGATTTTCAGTGCTGGGAATAGAGAAGATAAATATGAAGAGATGACCATGGTGAAGAAAAGTGATAAGAAGAGGACGAAGAAGGAAAGGATTGAGGAAGGTGAGGATGGAGAACAGGAGAGTGAGCAGCACAGGGAGAGAAAGAGAAGGAAAGGAAAGGAAAGGGTGAAGTTTGATAGTGATCACCATTTTTCATGCGTCCCATGTCACTGGGTGGTTTCATTTTTTGTTCTATTTGTTTTCCCCTTTTCTGCCCTATAAAAGGAAGACCTCATACCTGTTCATCGATTTTAAGAATTATGAATTCAAATGTTAATTTTCCATTATTCTATATCAAACTTGATACTATGTTTAATATTCCCCTTTGTTGCATCAAACTGGCTTTAGTGCTAGAATATGTTAATATTAGTATGGTGGGCTTTATTGTGAGTTATACACTGCCGGTCCCAAGCCCGGATAAAGGAGGAGGGTTGCGGTAGGCCTGTGACAGCCAGCATAAAAACTTTGTCATATCCTATGAAAATGAACCAATATGAGAATTTCGTTGGGGCGTTCCCTACTGAGCGACGCGCTGTACTCTCTAGGCCCGGAGGCAGTGATAAATGTGCAAGGGTTGCTAGGTCGTCGCCCAGAAGCGACGCGTCACACCGGCGCCCGGGTGTGGTGTCAAATAGGCAAGGGTTCCCTCACTTTGTTGGACGGGTGGGGGTAAAGAAGTTAGTCCAAGACCATAAAATTAGGTTAGCCACTTGGAATATAGGGTCTTTAACTGGTAAGTTGGTAGAGTTAGTAGATGTTATGTGTAGGAGAAATATTGATATTTTATGTCTTCAAGAGACCAAATGGGTAGGTGAGAAAGCTAAAGTGATAGAACCTTGGGGATATAAGATTTGGTATACAGGAATAAATAGGAATAGGAATGGAGTAGGGATTGTTATGAGTCGTCAGTTTATAGATAATGTAGTTGAGGTCCGTAGGAAGGGTGATAGAATTTTACTTATTAAATTAGTATTAGGTACGGATATTATTAATATTATTAGTGTTTATGCACCTCAAGTAGGTTTAGATGATTCCATTAAGCATCAATTTTGGGAAGATTTAGATGGAGTAGTACAAGAGACATCTTATGGAGAAAAGCTTTTCATCGGCGGTGACCTTAATGGACATGTAGGCATTAGTAGGGATGAATTTGAGAATATCCATGGAGGCTATGGTACAGGAGAAAGAAATGAAAGTGGAGAAAGGATTTTAGATTTTTGTTTGTCCTATGATATGATCTTAGCAAACACTTGGTTTAGGAAGAGGGAGTCTCACCTAGTAACATTTAAAAGTGGGGTTAATACGAGTCAGATAGATTTTTTCCTACTTAGAAAGAGAGATAGGGGTTGTTGCATCGATTGTAAGGTTATACCAGGAGAAAGTGTAGCTACACAACATAGAGTCTTAATTTTAGATCTTAGAATTAGACAATGCCGCAAAAGGGATAGACATAGGATAGATCCTAGAATTAAGTGGTGGGCACTGAAAGGAGCTAAACAAGGAATGTTTGTAGAGCAGGTAGTTAAGGAAGTTGATTGGTGTCTCGAGGAGGATTCAGAATCAATGTGGAATAAGATAGCGGGTGGTATGAGAAAAGTAGCTAAGGAGGTATTGGGTGAGTCTAAAGGCGGTGCACCACTAGGTAAGGATACATCATGGTGGAACGAGGATGTCAAATTAGCTATTAAGGTTAAAAGAGAGTGTTATAGA
The DNA here is from genome assembly GCF_984573655.1 of Nuphar pumila. Taxonomy (NCBI): domain Eukaryota; kingdom Viridiplantae; phylum Streptophyta; class Magnoliopsida; order Nymphaeales; family Nymphaeaceae; genus Nuphar; species Nuphar pumila. Next base: position 73,534,110 of record NC_143263.1, on the reverse strand, counting down.
AATCTAAGTAAGAGTCGTGATAATGAGAATTTGGAGAAGTATATGATAGCAAAGAAGGAAGCTAAAAAAGTTGTTCGAAACGCGAGGGCTAAGGTATATAAGGAGGTTTATGACAAGTTGGATACCAAAGAAGGCGAGAAGGATATTTATAGGCTTGCAAAGATGAGAGATAGGAAATCGAAGGATTTGGGTATGGTTAGATGTATCAAAGATGAAACGCAAAGGGTTTTAGTCAAAGATGAGGAGATTAAGGAGAGATGGAAAGATTATTTTGATAAGCTATTTAATGATAGTCATGCTCAAGATCTTGGAGACTTCTCCATTCCTTTTCATGAGATAAATCGTGACTTCATGCGCAAGATTCAAAAGAAAGAAATTGCAGAGGCTTTGAAGAAAATGAAGTCAAGAAGGGCAGTTGGCTCAGATGGTATACCTATCGAGGCTTGGAAATGCTTGGGAGAGAAAGGTTTAGAATGGTTGACAAATCTTTTTAACTTGATTTGGCGAACAAATAAGATGCCTAATGAGTGGAGGAAGAGTACTTTGGTGCCTTTATATAAGAATAAGGGTGATATACAAGATTGCACAAACTATCGTGGTATAAAACTCATGAGTCATACTATGAAACTTTGGGAGAGGGTGATTGAGTCTAGGTTGAGGAAGGTTGTCATGATATCGGAGAATCAATTTGGTTTTATGCCTGGAAGATCAACTATGGAAGCTATACATCTTCTTAGACAACTTATTGAAAGATATAGAGAGAGGAACAAAGATTTGCATATGGTTTTTATTGATTTAGAGAAGGCATACGATAGAGTACCTAGGGACGTTCTCTGGTGGACAATGATGAAGAAAGGTGTTTCTCTCAAGTACATTAGTATAATTAAAGATATGTATGAAGGAGTAGTAACCAATGTCCGCACTTGTGGAGGGGTGACAACCAATTTTCCGATAACGGTTGGGTTACATCAAGGATCTGCTTTAAGCCCTTTCCTATTTGCGATAGTGATGGATGAGCTTACGAGATCAATTCAAGAAAATGTACCGTGGTGTATGTTGTTTGCTGATGATATTGTTTTGATTGATGAGTCTAGAGCTGGGGTTAATGCTAAGTTAGAATTATGGAGACAGACATTGGAAGCTAGAGGTTTTAAGTTGAGTAAGAGTAAGACTGAATATATGGAATGTCGGTTTAGTAAGCAACGAAGTAGTGATGGGAGTGTAGTGAAGCTTGGTGAGCAAGATATACCGGTGAATGATTATTTCAAATATTTGGGATCCATCATTCAAAAGTATGGAGAAATTGATGGAGATGTAAATCATAGGATAAAGGTTGGGTGGATGAAATGGAAAAGTGCTACTGGAGTGCTGTGCGATCGTAGAATGCCATTGCGGTTGAAGGGAAAGTTTTATAGGACGACTATTAGACCCGCTTTACTATATGGTACGGAATGTTGGGCTGCCAAGAGACATCATATTCAAAAAATGAGTGTAGCTGAGATGCGGATGCTTAGATGGATGTGTGGAAATACAATAAAAGATAAGATTCGGAACGAAGAGATACGTAAGAAGGTAGGTGTTGCACCCATTGAGAATAAGATGCGAGAGAATCGTTTACGGTGGTTTGGACATATTCGGCGAAGGCCTAATGATGCTCCAGTTAGAAGGTTGGAGAAATGGGAAAATATATTAGTTAAAAGAGGTAGGGGTAGGCCTAGGAAGACTTGGATGGAGATGATAGGAAAGGATATGAATGCTTTGAACCTCACCGAGGACATGGCGTTGGATAGAAATGATTGGAGGAAAAGGATTCATGTGGAAGACCCAAAATGAATTTCTTTTTTGGTTCATATCGCTGACCCCAATTGTTTTGGGATGAAGGCGTAGTTGTTGTTGTTGTTGTTGTTGGGCTTTATTGTGAGTTATTGATTGAGGTGGTTCATGTTATCATTATTGATACGTTTATTCCAATGTAAACACTATGTTTAATATTATGAATATCCTTAACCATACATTATTAGAACTGAAAATATGGCAGCCAGCAGCCTACTTGTCCCTGATTTCCTCCTCTGGTCAGTGAGGGTTGGGTTCACAGAATTGAATATGAATTTCCACAACAGGAAATAGTTGACGATATAATTTTAAACCTTTTGACCTCTGAAATATGTATATATATATATATATATAGTGTGTGTGTGTGTGTGTGTGTGTGTGTGTTTATCTGGCTGATATGAAAACTTGTGTACTAATCAGGAAAAGAAAAATTATGACAGATCTGGTAGCAGCCTAGCTTTCACTGGATGTAATGTGTATACCATGACTTGAGTAGTTTTGATGAATTGGTAGAATTGCCATTGGGTTTGTGTTCGGTGAGTTAGGAAGCAATTCATTTTTTTCTAGACATGACTTGCTATTCAAATGATGTAGATTTTTTCTTTACACAGCAAAGAGCGGAACAGAAGCAAGGAGAAACATGCATGGGTCAGCTCAACTCACCCAAGACTTGATATTTCTATTTTCAGGAAAGAATATTATGCAATGGTACTGAAAGTATGAGTTTACAAAACAAATTCATGGCATTTTCCAGTGCCACGACAAACCGCACACTCATCAGCATCCCCAGCAACGTGACTCAAGCAATACTTGATTCTATCATTCAAAACATCCTGCAAAAATTATAAAACTTCAATCACTGGACTATACTGTTTTCCTACTACTTCATGATTTCTAATCAGAAAGAATGCAACAAAGGACTGCAAATAAAGGGTTCAGATGGAAACTCTGAAATCAAATTTGACAACTACCAATGATATTTTAAAAATCAAATGCAAAATGAATTGCTTGCTGTTTTCTGCAATTCAGTCAACTTATTCTTGCGTAATAAAAACCACAAGAACTTCATAAATGGCTGAAATACTACAATTCCATTTAGAAACCAAACAAAACTCATGTAGTCATTGCAGTGGCCTTAACTAAGTCACAGGAAATGCTGCACCTATACCAACTTTAATGACCCTGTCAGATATGGCCTTGACCAAGTTCGAAAATTCCTGAAAAAGAGTCACATCTTGAATCCTCTTAACAGTTCTCCTCAACTTAGTTTCAAGGCATGAGCACTTGATGAAATGGAGACGGAAGCAAGGCCACCTCACTGTTAAGTAAAGCATCATACCTATTGTTTGTTTACTTATGATCAATGTAGAAAACAGTCATTGGCATCCACCAGAAGTTGCAGAACCTTCCATAAGAATTGGAAGAGACCAAAGATAGCTCGTCATGCTACTCTAGAATTTACATAAATAACTTATTCAAAAGAATAATTGGGATCAAAATCACTCATGGCATCCAACCTTTAACATTGGACAGGACTATACCAATAATATCATAATGACCTTCACTTAAATCCGAGAGAGAGAGGGTCAAATAGTTGTAGCTCAAGAGCAGATCCAGTACTTAGCTGAGTACCTTTGCAAGGCATTCAACCCAATGAACGGTGCCACATATTCATTGATGGGATCCCCCTCCCTAATGAATGGATGCATGGTATCCAGTGATTGGACCTAGTACCTTGCAATGTACTTGGTCTGATCACTGGATCGCCTCTCTTATAGCTCCACTCAAGAGCACAACTACATTATGGTTCATCCAAAGGTCATGGACTGACAAGGTCCACTCCAAGTACAACCTGATTAATATATGCAGATAAATACAAGCATGAGCATAAACCCACATAAACAAGGGAGTCGGGGAGAAGGAAGGTGAAGAATTTGTTACCACTAACAACTCATGAAGACCAAGAGGTGCTGTTACAATATAAGAGATGCCGGGATGCTCTTTTGCAGCTTCAGCAGCCAACATCGGTATGTCCTACGGTATAGAGAACATCATACCACAATTGAGGCAAAAGAGAAAAAGATAAGATAAATAGAGAGGCAGCAGATGAAAATGCAATAAGTACCAAGCAGATGGCTCTTACCTGCTTCCAGTGGCGCCCTGGGGAGAGGAAATAAGGGCTTAAAATGATGCGCGTCGCTCCTTGTTGAACGCAAACATGGAACGAATCCTTAATCGATGGCTTTGCCAATTCCTACTGTGCACGAACGACACATTATTCCTCAAATCATACATACACACGCACGCCAGAAAAACAAAACAAGAGGAGAAGCAACATCAAATGAAGTGTAAACCGCAAAACATTACAATGCGAAATTGAATGAGACTCTTGACAAGATTATCAATTTGATGGCATTCTCTGAGCTACAAAAACTAAGGATATAAATAAGAAACAAAAACAATCAGATCAAACATACCATATGAGCAGGCTCCACAATCGGATATCCACTTTTCTCTTTGAACATTGCCACAAATGCATCTAAAATCGTTTAAAACAACAAAGGAGACAAAGATCAAGCTTTAGCACCAAGGATTGTCGAAACACGCCCAATTATTCATAAAACCGGGATAAGCCCACATCCCAACTCATCCCAACTTTTCTGATAAGTGGATACTTACAAATACCCTCCCAACAGCATTAGCTAGAATTAAACATAAATATTGCACCATGGCTAAAGTTAGCATCCAAATTACCATTCAAACCGTCGATACAAGAGACCGATATAGTAGAAAAACTAGTAACAGTTATAACGAAATGAAACATACTTAGCATAAGATTGGAGTCTTGGCTTCTCGAACCATGGTCCACAATGATTACCCCATCACCATCCCCAACACCGTTTCTTCCTCCTGACGACCCTTCACTTCTTACACTCATATTCCGCTTCCTGGAGAGCAGTTGGATCCTGCTTGAGCGTTTCTGGGGATGGAAGGCTCTAGGGATTCTGACATTTTCCTTGGTAGAGATCCTTTATTACACCACCGAAAAAATTGGTGGCAAGAAAACAGAAAGAGGAATAAGTAGAAGATGAAAACAGAGGAAGAAAGAAGAGATCAGGGAGAATGGAGACGTGGGAGAACTCCGTGGGGAAGGCAAGAGGTGGAAGAAACTGTACTGACCTTAACCCGTGCGGTATCGACAACGTCTCCATTTCTCGATTGGCATCTCTCTCTCTCTCCAACCAAATGGGTAGGCAGATGGCTTTTGGGCCTCAGCTAGGGGTGGAGAGGACATCCTTTCGGGTCGGATCCTTTATAGCCTATCGAACGTCCATGATATTGACGGCGGATCAGGTGCAATCACATTTAGGGGTGTAAATGGGTCCGATTTGACTTGGATCTGATCCGAACCAAACCTTATAAAGTCAAGGTTTGGTGATAAGTAAGAAGGTTCGATTAAAATCCGGTTTGGCGATAAATAAGAAGGTTCGATTAAAAATTTAAAATCCTGGTTGGACCCAAAGAGTCCGATTACTATATAGATCTGGTATAACTTGTGAAATTTCATACTAGACTCCGGCCGGCCCGAGTTCCAACTAAGATCCATAAATTTTTGGATGTAAAAAGGATAAAAAATTTTATTTTTTTGAGTATGGTCCGAGTCTTGTTCATGTAATCATTATAAGATCCGGGTACGGTTTCTCTTATGGTGGGTTTGATTGGACCCAACTTGGACTTGATACTAACATCTCAAATCAGATCTGGGTCCGAACCAATTGACACCCCTGATCACATTGCACACTTTGAGTCTGTGCAGCGGCACACTCAAAGTATAAAACGTGATTGCATCTATCTGCCGTCTCCATCTGAACACCTGACTGGAGACCCAAATGGTTCGGATTCGGGTTGCACATAGTCAATACCTGACCCAGCTAAACAAGCTCAAATTCGGATTTGAATCCAGATGGTAAAAAGCTCATACCATATCCTATTTTTTTATATGCTATTGAATTCATATATCCATCAAATCTGGATATCTGTTGGATTAGGTAGCAATAAATAAAAATCATATCCACATCCAATTATAATTGTATATCGTTTTGGCTTACCAAATCTGACTAAACGGAGTGGAATTCAGTTGGATATCGGATAAAATCCAATCTATTGATATCCCTAAACCTGACCTTATACCCTAACCCAAGCTCCAACCACAGCCTGGCCCAACCAAAGCAAACCAGTAGACATCCCAGAAACAAAGTGCCCGAGCTTAGTCCACATCCATTAAAACGTCAGTCAACTGGGTGGGTGGATGGCCCACGTCCAATGGATAATGAACCTATGCAGCTGATCAAGTTCTTTGTTATTGATAGGCAAGCTGGGGACTAGGCTCCATGGATTCGAACCTAAGACCTTTGGTTACTTTACCATCCAGCTATCTCAATTAACCCCAGTAGAATCAGAGTTGGGCCTGAGCCAAGACGTAGCTCATCATCAGGCCAGGCCTAAGGCTGATTCTAGCCATGTTGGGTCTCCAAAAGGAGGCCTGGCCCAAAACGGGTTGGGCCACAGGTGGCCCACGAGTCATCCGGCCCGATGTTGGCTCTAATGAACCTATGTAGGCTTGCTCCGCTCTGAGGTCCAAACCAAGTTCAGTCCGTACCGACAAATATTTTAGATGGAAGCTTATCGGCTACAAAAATATCGTGATATTCTAAAATTTCTCAAATAGCATTTTATGTGCAAAATATTTAGAAAAAGAAGTATACAAAAATATAGAAGAGGAAGGAACAAAGGCTTTGAATACCATGCCAAAATCTAAAATAGCAGATGCTTCACAGATAATATGCCGATATACATTAAAATCGCTATTTATTATAATATCGTTTAAACTAGAATGCTAGGAATTTTTAGCCGTTTAAAATGGCGAGTAAATATCGCCGATATTAGCCGCATTTAGTGTAGCGTTTCGTGTAAAGGTTGGGGTCTTATGACTCGAGTAATTTTCCTTCGCTTGTTCGGAGGTGAAGGTCTGAATCTGATTCTTCCTCCCCACTGAACACCCACCACTGCAACAGCATCTCTTCTGTCTCTTTTCCTACAATCCCATCCATTTCCAAATTGCCATGTTTTCCTGAATGATGGAAAACCAATTATTCCTCAAACAAGGTTGCCATCACTGAAATGGGTGCTCCTCATTGAGAGTTTTCCTTCTTTCTACTTCCTTTTTCTGTATCAATGGCAGCTTCAATGGGTGCATCTTTCACTTGGGCTTCCTCTTCTAACTCCCCAAGTCATCACCTCAACAATTTCAAGGTATGTTTTCTTTTTTGTTTCTCCTCTCTGGGTTGTGAGCAGTTCTCTAGTTTAACCGCAATTTAGCTTTGTTGAGTTTTTGTTATGTTTCATTATTGTTTGATTTTCTAGTGTTTTTTTGGTTGAAAAGATCTTGTTGGTTTATGCTAGAAAGGACGAAATTTTTTTCTTTTGTTTTTATGTTCTTCATGCTATTGCCTATTGCGATTATGCTTTGCAGTGTCTTTCAGTTCGGTAAACTATTGCGTGTTGATTTTGGTTGGTGGGGAATTCATTTAGTCACGTTTTAGTACTAAATAGTTTTTTTTTAATCTTCTTATACCTTCACAGTTTATCTATGCTTTGAATTGTATATTTATTTCATGATATTCATTAAATTTGCTTTTCCTAAAATGTTTTTTTAAGTGACAAGTTTTCCTTAGGGAAAATATTGTTATTGTTATCGATTAAGGATTTATGTTGCTTGCTGTCATTTTCTGCTTTTAGAAATAATTGGTCTCCAATGACAAGTTTTGCTTCTCCTATCGTCATCATGAAATAGAAGTGGATGTGGTTATGGAGGTTTTACTATGCAAAGAGCCTGTTACATGCTATTTTGTTCCATGTAACTTGTATTCTAAACCTCATGGGTTCGATGGTGATTTATTGAATCCATAGACTCAAAAGTTTGTCATGTGAAAAGGAACTCTGTAGGAACTAGGGAGTCATAATTTCAAATGCAGATGATGTTCCTCATCTTTTTTGATATGTATCATGGGTGTTCAAATGCCCAAGGTACACATGTCGTTACTTGCCAGCATGCTGCCACACATAAGCATACAGTATAATATACAGGATTCCCTACATGTTTTCTACAAATCTTTTATACTTTTATATTTGTTCTTTATATTTTGTTGGCGCTCAACAATTTGCAGTATGTATGTTACGTATATCATGTTTCTGTATGTGTGTGTGTACGTGTGCAACATACACAACCAGCACCCTTGCATGCTTGTTTTCAAAAACAGTTGTATCATTCCAACTGTACCCATACTATACCATGTACCAGCATTCGTACCTTTGTGACGTAGCTGTGTTTGTTCCCATGTCCTTTTGATCTGAATTTCCCAATTTCCTTAGATGCTTGCAAGTGAAAGTTGGCTGATACGTAACACATTATCTAATACAACCCATTGAGCTCTATGAACTATGAATTGGTTTTATTTCATTTGTTATTATTAGTTTGTTTGGTTCTGATACTTTGGATATGTTTGGTGTCATACATGTTCATTTTTGTGTTTGTTACCTCTATTTTTGTCCTTCTCTCAATGCATCTGGTTTGTTAGGTAGACTTAAGCTTGAAAAACATGTTTTTTCTGTCTATCCTGGTCTTTTGTCTGGTTTTATTGTCCATGGCATTTTTTTTCACGATCCATGTGCATAATGTCTTCTTCTTGCAGTTGACAAGTATAACTTGCCTTGTTTGTGTAGAAAAGTGTCTCTCAGAAGTATAAATTTCTCTCTATGCTTAAGCTTTGGTTTTAAAATAGAGTTTGCTTTTTTAGCATTTGCTGTGAAGTTTAAACTTCAGGTTTGTTTGGTGGTCTTTTTCTAAGTTGTTGCGTCTTTGGAGAGAGGTGTTTTTACATAGAGATAGTTTGCTCATATTGATTCAAACATCTTTGTTTATGTTGGCCAACCTTACTTCTCAATGTTGGTAGGTCTGCACTTTCTTGAGCCTTTGCATGGAAGAGGGTAAATCTGTATATGAAGCATTGGGACTGAGGGGATTATCACTATTATTGTTATCTCATAATCTATCCCTTCCTTCAACATCCTTAGTCCTGGACATGTATTATTTTTTTTCCACCTTTTCCTATGAAACAAAGAGCCTTCACATTTTAATCTATGTATATCCTTTCTTCAGATTGAATGAATCTCACTTCTCCTTTTCCTTTGACATAGTTTTGAATAGAAATCTTAATTTCTGCTGCATTATGATTTGATTAATTTGTGTATGACATCATGCTTCTGATCAGAATATTATGATTCTGCCTTTCTTTTAAAAAAAAAAAATCTATCCTTCCCTATGTACAAATTTGAAGGCCTTAAAATTCATATCTTGGTTACTATTCATGATTTTACTTTTTCTTTGAACTCCCATGGGGCTGATTTCCAAACTTGAACTTTTTGTTAACAAAAAAAGACACATTTGCCACTGAAGGTTGCAATTTGTTTCAATATTTTCAAAAACATTCTCCAAAAAAATTCTCATGCAAACATGGAAGAATTTATTTTCTTGCATATAATGAATTTTCTAGTGATTTGGAATTCCTTCTTTGACTTTGATTCTGTTAGACATCAAAATCATATCACACATATTGCCAAAATTTGAATTCCTCTTAAACTTTTCAAGAAAAAATAAAGAGTGTATGAAAAATCCAATTTACTGCCTAGAATATACTTTTTGGATATCTGTTTTTCACTTCTAGAATTTTCTTTTTCTAGTATGTAACGAACCGCGTTTTAAGATCCTTCCTAAAAATATTATTGTTGAGAATACCCTGTGTATAACTGTTTAGTTATACACCGCCGGTCCCAAGCCCGGATAAAGGAGGAGGGTTGCGGTAGGCCTGTGACAGCCAGCATAAAAACTTTGTCATACCCTATGAAAATGAACCAATATGAGAATTTCGTTGGGGCGTTCCCTACTGAGCGACGCGCTGTACTCTCTAGGCCCGGAGGCAGTGATAAATGGGCAAGGGTTGCTAGGTCGTCGCCCAGAAGCGACGCGTCACACCGGTGCCCGGGTGTGGTGTCAAATAGGCAAGGGTTCCCTCACTTTGTTGGACGGGTGGGGGTAAAGAAGTTAGTCAAAGACCATAAAATTAGGTTAGCCACTTGGAACATAGGGTCTTTAACTGGTAAGTTGGTAGAGTTAGTAGATGTTATGTGTAGGAGAAAGATTGATATTTTATGTCTTCAAGAGACCAAATGGGTAGGTGAGAAAGCAAAAGTGATAGAACCTTGGGGATATAAGATTTGGTATACAGGAATAAATAAGAATAGGAATGGAGTAGGGATTGTTATGAGTCGTCAGTTTATAGATAATGTAGTTGAGGTCCGTAGGAAGGGCAATAGAATTTTACTTATTAAATTAGTATTAGGTACGGATATTATTAATATTATTAGTGTTTATGCACCTCAAGTAGGTTTAGATGATTCCATTAAGCATCAATTTTGGGAAGATTTAGATGAAGTAGTACAAGGGATATCTTATGGAGAAAAGCTTTTCATCGGCGGTGACCTTAATGGACATGTAGGCATTAGTAGGGATGGATTTGAGAGTATCCATGGAGGCTATGGTATAGGAGAAAGAAATGAAAGTGGAGAAAGGATTTTAGATTTTTGTTTGTTCTATGATATGATCTTAGCAAACACTTGGTTTAGGAAGAGGGAGTCTCACCTAGTAACATTTAAAAGTGGGGTTAATACGAGTCAGATAGATTTTTTCCTACTTAGAAAGAGAGATAGGGGTTGTTGCATCGATTGTAAGGTTATACCAGGAGAAAGTGTAGCTACACAACATAGAGTCTTAATTTTAGATCTTAGAATTAGACAATGCCGCAAAAGGGATAGACATAGAATAGATCCTAGAATTAAGTGGTGGGCACTGAAAGGAGCTAAACAAGGAATGTTTGTAGAGAAGGTAGTTAAGGAAGCTGATTGGTGTCTCGAGGAGGATTCAGAATCAATGTGGAATAAGATAGCGGGTGGCATGAGAAAAGTGGCTAAGGAGGTATTGGGTGAGTCTAAAGGCGGTGCACCACTAGGTAAGGATACATCGTGGTGGAACGAGGATGTCAAATTAGCTATTAAGGTTAAAAGAGAGTGTTATAGAAATCTAAGTAAGAGTCGTGATAATGAGAATTTTGAGAAGTATATGATAGCAAAAAAGGAAGCTAAAAAAGTTGTTCGAAACGCGAGGGTTAAGGTATATAAGGAGGTTTATGACAAGTTGGATACCAAAGAAGGAGAGAAGGATATTTATAGTCTTGCAAAGATGAGAGATAGGAAATCGAAGGATTTGGGTATGGTTAGATGTATCAAAGATGAAACGCAAAGGGTTTTAGTCAAAGATGAGGAGATTAAGGAGAGATGGAAAGATTATTTTGATAAGCTATTTAATGATAGTCATGCTCAAGATCTTGGAGATTTCTCCATTCCTTTTCATGAGATAAATCGTGACTTCATGCGCAAGATTCAAAAGAAAGAAATTGCAGAGGCTTTGAAGAAAATGAAATCAAGAAGGGCAGTTGGCCCAGATGGTATACCTATCGAGGCTTGGAAATGCTTGGGAGAGAAAGGTCTAGAATGGTTGACAAATCTTTTTAACTTGATTTGGCGAACAAATAAGATGCCTAATGAGTGGAGTAAGAGTACTTTGGTGCCTTTATATAAGAATAAGGGTGATATACAAGATTGCACAAACTATCGTGGTATAAAACTCATGAGTCATACTATGAAACTTTGGGAGAGGGTGATTGAGTCTAGGTTGAGGAAGGTTGTCAGGATATCGGAGAATCAATTTGGTTTTATGCCTGGAAGATCAACTATGGAAGCTATACATCTTCTTAGACAACTTATTAAAAGATATAGAGAGAGGAACAAAGATTTGCATATGGTTTTTATTGATTTAGAGAAGGCATACGATAGAGTACCTAGGGACGTTCTCTGGTGGACAATGATGAAGAAAGGTGTTTCTCTCAAGTACATTAGTATAATTAAAGATATGTATGAAGGAGTAGTAACCAATGTCCGCACTTGTGGAGGGGTGACAACCAATTTTCCGATAACGGTTGGGTTACATCAAGGATCTGCTTTAAGCCCTTTCCTATTTGTGATAGTGATGGATGAGCTTACGAGATCAATTCAAGAAAATGTACCGTGGTGTATGTTGTTTGCTGATGATATTGTTTTGATTGATGAGTCTAGAGCTGGGGTTAATGCTAAGTTAGAATTATGGAGACAGACATTGGAAGCTAGAGGTTTTAAGTTGAGTAAGAGTAAGACTGAATATATGGAATGTCGGTTTAGTAAGCAACGAAGTAGTGATGGGAGTGTAGTGAAGCTTGGTGAGCAAGAAATACCGGTGAATGATTATTTCAAATATTTGGGATTCATCATTCAAAAGTATGGAGAAATTGATGGAGATGTAAATCATAGGATAAAGGTTGGGTGGATGAAATAGAAAAGTGCAACTGGAGTGCTGTGCGATCGTAGAATGCCATTGCGGTTGAAGGGAAAGTTTTATAGGACGACTATTAGACCTGCTTTACTCTATGGTACGGAATGTTGGGCTGCCAAGAGACATCATATTAAAAAAATGAGTGTAGCTGAGATGCAGATGCTTAGATGGATGTGTGGAAATACAATAAAAGATAAGATTCGGAACGAGGAGATACGTAAGAAGGTAGGTGTTGCACCCATTGAGAATAAGATGCGAGAGAATCGTTTACGGTGGTTTGGACATATTCGGCGAAGGCCTAATGATGCTCCAGTTAGAAGGTTGGAGAAATGGGAAAATATATTAGTTAAAAGAGGTCGGGGTAGGCCTAGGAAGACTTGGATGGAGATGATAGGAAAGGATATGAATGCTTTGAACCTCACCGAGGACATGGCATTGGATAGAAATGATTGGAGGAAAAGGATTCATGTGGAAGACCCAAAATGAATTTCTTTTTTGGTTCATATCGCTGACCCCAATTGTTTTGGGATGAAGGCGTAGTTGTTGTTGTTGTTGTATGAATCTCCAGTTTTCTACATTTTGATGGAAATCTGACTTTAAGATTGGGAACTAATTTTCTTTATCAGAACATTCATCTCCCATATCCATTTGCGGAGCACAAACATTTATTTTCTTTTCTTTTTTGTAAGTATGTTTGAATCTTCATTTTTATTTTGTGAAGATTGGTGTGCTTATTAAAATCCATTTGGTCTTCAGCTTTTACTTTTGAAGAGAACACCATAGGAAATTTGAGTCTTTTTCTTCCTTTTTCAAGAAAGAAAAGATGAGAAGGTTACTGTTGCTACCCGGTCTTATTTATCTTCTTTTTTTTATTTTTATGCAAAATGCATTTGAATCACATTCATGATATATATATATATATATATATATATATATATATATATATATATATATATATATATATATATATATATATAATGGGAAGGGGACCGTGCAACCAAAGGAAGGTGCAACATCTATAACCAACGATGATCAGACGGCTCTCCTTCTCTGGTGTTCGAGTGTTTCATTGATTGAACCTTATATTATTTGTTCTTTATAATGTATTTAATAAGAAATATGCTTTATGTTAAGATTTTACAACATCTGGACATGTTTTCCGAAACATGAAAAACTGACAGCTCACAAATTTACAATACAAAATATTGTCAGCCGTTGATTTTTAATACTTTAAAAAAAGCATTTAAATATTGAAAAATCATCATCTAAAATATGTTACTAAATAAATGATAAACATGCAATATGTAGAGCCCGACCAATAAAAAACTTGATTGTTAGAGAAAGAATGCCTCCCAATTATCACTGATTATAGATGTTGCACCTTCCTTTGGTTGCACGCTCCCCCCCCCCCACACACACACACCTACACACACACAAAAGAAGATTATTAAAATCCTAATTTTGAGAAATTCATAGTCATGCAGCAATTTTTTTGGACAACAAACTCTGAGTTGATAAAGTCAGTACATCACTGGATTTATTTGGATTTTGGGTTTTATTAGGTTCTAAGTGCTAAAAAAACTTTTTATAATTTTTGTGATTGAACTACATAAGCATGTTATCTCTTGTGAGAATGATGTACCTTTTTTCTTTCTCAAATGTATGGATTTTGCTAAAGATTTCAATCTCTGCTTGTTTATTGTTGTTATCCTGATTATTAAACATCCTAAGATTGAGTAGCCTTATTGGAACTACTGTGGCTTGTTCTGAGTTTGCTTATTTGAACTTATTATCAACCTACCTCTTATTTTTATTTTTTGTGCTATATTTCAGACTTTTGCTTAAAAAATTCTGCTAGGGCCCAAGCTTCTTAAAATTGATTGGATCTTGTTATTATATGCCTTTTTGTTCCAACCATGAATTTCTTACAATTCTTCCTTTATAAGATGCAGTCAAGTTTGTGTTGGAAGTCCCTTGTGGGCCAGAGATTTGAGCACCAACAACTGCCTGACTGTAAATGTAATAATCAATGATGTACTTTATCTTATACTTCCATGTAATTATTGAGGTACTTTTTTGTTAAATTATGTCATCTTTCTTATTTCATGGTATGATAGTTTAATTCTGTAATTTCATTGCAAACAGGTAAGCCACACGTGTTTCTCTATAACAAATACAGGGGAAAGCAAAAGATTTTGAAGAGGCAAAACTGTCTTTTTTCTAATTCAGAAGATGTCCAATCATCCATTGAACTTGATGTTCACCCACTCAACTGTAAAAATCCAAATCATGTTGCTGAAAGAATTGAAGGAGAAGGTACATTATATGGCCATGATCAAAGACATCAAGGAAAGCCAGGTTTCATCTCATTTCATGGCTTTTCGTATGAAAAACAAGGCACAGCTCCGAGATCTGCCTCTGAAAAGGAAACGTCAAACTTTTTTTGGTTGATCGGTCCAGCCATCCTTGTTGCATCGCTGGTTTTTCCATCACTTTACTTGAGAAGAATCATTTCCACTATTTTTGAGGACTCTCTTTTGACAGGTAGTATGAAATTCTGAGCTAATTTTATGGATCCTAGCAAGTACAATTTGCTGTTAAGTCTATTTTTTGAGTCACTTTGAACAACTTGATGAATGAACAAGTATGAAATTGGCAGCTATAAATCTTTGAATTTCAGATTGGACTTCATTGCATCATGTTATTCTGCTGCAGGCCACACAGTTGTTTGTTGTTGTTATTCTAGTAACAGAAGTCATTGTTTTGCTGTTTTCATTTAATCTTTCAATTTATCATTTATTCATGAAATGTTTGAGAATTTATGGACTTTCCAACAAATGTTTGAGAATTCACATTAGTGGTGTGGTAGTAGAAGGGAAATGATGGATAACCAAGCGGTGAAGTTATTTCATTTGGTAAGCTCTAAGCTTGTTCATAATAACTAATTTCCTTGTAGTTAGCAGTATTTGAACCTGCTACCAACCTTGGCATGTACAATCTGGAATGGCCTTGCCAAAGTGAAGACAACTGCATCTTGCACAGTGTCAAGGAGCTCCTCCATGTGCATAAGTGTGGCGTGATGAACACACAATTATCCCTTTGCATGTGCCTCTGGAATCTAGACATGGAAACTTGTAGGAATATAGGCAGCAACATCTGTCTCCAGGTCCAAACCCACACCTGATTGGACCCACCATAAGAAAAACCATACCCAGGGCCTATAAGCATTACATGAACCAGACCTAGTCCATATCTGGTAAATAATATTTTGTCTTTTAGATTGAAAATTTGTGGATTTTAATTAGAACTCTTGGACCAAGTGTGTTAAGATATGCATATATATATATAATGTATATATATATATATTATATATAATATTTCTTCATTGTAATAGTTAAATACCCAATAGGGGTATTTAGTCTTTTCACAGCCTTGTAATAAGTTGTACCCATTAGGGGTACAACAGTCCTTTATATTACTTTTAGGGGCACTTTAAGTTTTTATTATTTTTGCAATTTATTCTTTTTATCAATGGTATTATAGTCCTTATAATGCTCTTGAAATAGAGCTGTTGGGAGTGCTCCCAATAGCTATATTTCAAGCTATTGGGAAGAACTCCCAACAACTATATTTCTAGCTGTTGGGAGCACTTTCCAATGGCTATTCTTTGCTTCCTTTCGGATATAAATAAGGGGTGTCACCCCTCTTGTATGTAATACTTGTTCAAACATATTTGTTATACAAATTTTATATTTTTTATGGCATTCTTGGCCCCTAAGTGGCCCATGTGTATTTGCTTGTGTGATTGACCCATAAGTGGTCTTTGTGTTCTTTGAGATTGTGTTCTTGTAAGCCCATAAGAGGCACTCTCTTGTTATATTTCTTGTTTCATTACATGGTATTAGAGTCATTGGATCTCTTGGATTGTGGCTTGTACGTGAAGATCAAGAAAAGGACTATGAGTAGAGCTTGGTTTGTTGGTTTATTGCCTTGGGAAACACACTATCAAACATCTTCAACTCATTTATTGTTAGCTCCTTGTTTTTTCTTTTTGCTCTTGTTCTCTCTCTGTGAAAGAGAAGTTGTCATCTTCCTTCTCGTGAGACTCAATGATACAAACTATGTTATGTGGGCATCCATAGTAAAACACAAAATATGGGAAAAGGGTCTATGGGGTTTGGTTAATGGTACTGAAAGAGAACCCAAACACGTTTTCTCTTCTTTGGGATGAATTGACTTTTTTAGAGTTTAAGTGACATTGCCCCCAAGATGTAGAACTCCGTAAAAATCAAGTTAAAGCATAGCACTTCTACTAATTTGTAAATGAATTTAGACTTGAATTTAAAGGGACTAAATTGACTCTTCTTCATAAAGGAAGAGTTTCTACCATAGTTGAAACTCTTGGGGAATTAACTATAAAGAAAAATAGACTAAAGAAACCCTCCTTCAGTAAAGATAAACAATCGGTTCTTGCTATGTCAAGACTCATTAACCACTCAAGGGCTTATAAGCCTCCTCACTTTGGGAGAAACAATGATCATGGGAGAAGCTCCAATGAGTATGAGAGAAACTCCAATGATTATGGGAGAAACTCAAATGATCGTAGAAGAAAAGACTATGAATACAAGAAGAGTGACAAATTAATATGCTATTTTTGTTATGAAACCGGGTCATATCAAGCCATTTTGCCCAAAAATGAGAGAAGAACAAAGAGATGAAACGAAGGTGGCTTCCGTGGGACCTTCTTTTGAAAGAAATGGTGTAGATGAAAGCTCCAAAAGCGTGAGATCATTGTCTTTAGCACAACTCATGGAAGCATTACAACCAATGTTAAAAATGAAGATCATCCACCATTTGCCTTAGAAAGATATTCTCAAACTCAAGACATAAATTCATCTAGTATTAAAAAATCTATAAGGATTTTCAAAGCTTCAAGTAGATTCGTGTCATATGACTCTTTTGAACCCAAGTATAAAGCATGTCTAATGGCCATCTACTCATATGTAGAACCATCCTCTTATAATGATGCTAAGAACCATCAATAATGAATTATAGCCGTGAATGGTGAATTAAAAGCTTTAGAGAAGGCAAAAACTTTTGAAATTCAAACATTACCCAAAAGAAAGAAAACAATAAGGTGTAGATGGGTTTGTAAAATTAAAACCAATAGTAATGGGATATTAAAGAGGTATAAAACTAGAGTTGTAGCCAAAGGATATAGTTAAGAGTACGAAATAAACTATGATGAAACTTTTGCTCCCATTGCTTGAATGATTAATGCTAGAACTTTTGTTTCTATAATCTTGATTAAAAATGACTTATTTTTCAAATGGACGTTAAAAACACATTTTTGAATGATAACCTTAATAAAGAAGTTTTGAAACCTCCACCAGGATTAAGGTTGGCACATGGAAAAGTCTTTCGGTTGCGCAAGGCTTTATACGGTCTAAAACAAGTTCCCAAGGCTTGGTATGATCGATTCAGTAGTGTAATGATACAATTTGATTTTAAATCTTGTTATTAATGACGTTGCATTGTTTGTTAAGTCTTCTAATGCAGGGATGATAATATTACTTCTCTATATTGATGACATGATTATCACAAGAGGTGATAAGCAGAGAGTTAGTCATATCAAAGATGTTCTCAAGACTAACTTTGATATGACAAATCTTGGTTTGTTACAATATTTTCTTAGAATTGAAGTGGCTTACTCACATCGTGGTTATTATTTATCACAAACTAAGTATGCAACAAAAACCATTGAACGATCAGGGCTTTCTGATGAAAAACAAGTTGATACTCTAGAGGTTATCAATGTCAAAATAAGGAAGGATGACGGAGAACCTCTGAAGGATCCAACTCTTTATAGACAATTGATTGAAGCTTTATCTTATCTTTCTATTACTCTACTAGTCAATTTCAGCATGCTTCTACTACAATACACATGAGTGTTGTAATGAGGATTATTAGATATATAAGAAAAACTATTAGTTATAGTTTATTTTTGTCATCTTCTTCTTCATTAGAAGTTATTGCTTATTCAGAGGACTCTGATTGGGGAGGAGATGTGAATGATTGTCGCTCAACTATGAGTTTTTGTATTTTTTTAGGACGATTCATTGATTTCATGAAAATGCAAGAAGCAACAAAAGGTGTCCTTGTCATCTATAAAAGCAAAGTATCGAGTTATGGCAACCATTACTTTTGAGTTGGTATGGCTGAAGCAATTGTTAGAATACTTCGGAGTTCATATAGAAAAACTCTTAAGATTGTGTTGTGACAACAAAAGTGCAGTTTACATTATCAGAGATCATACATTTCATGAACAGACAAAACATATCGAAATGGGCTGACATTATGTTAGAGAGGAATTCTTGAAGAACATTACATTGCCATATGTACCAATTGAGTATCATATAGCAGAACTCTCGGTTGTGGCACTCTGAGTTTGAGCGGGGTATTAAGATATGCATATATATATATATATTAGTTTTTTCACACCCTTGTAATAAGTTGTACGCATTAGGGGTATAACAATCTTTTATATTACTTTTAGGGGCACTTTAGGTTTTTTTTATTTTTGTAATTTATTCTTTTTATCAAGGGCATTATAGTCCTTATAATGCTCTTGAAATAGAGATGTGGGCAGTGCTCCCAACAACTATATTTCATGCTGTTGGGCAGTGCTCCCAACAACTATCCAACGACTCTTCTTTGCTTCCTTTTGTGTATAAATAGTGAGTGTAACCCCTCTTGTATGTAATGCTTGTTTAAGCATATTTGTTATACAAATTATATATTTTTTATAGTGTTCTTGGCCCCTAAGTGGCTCATGTGTATGTGCTTGTGTGATTTACCCATAAGTGGTCTTTGTGTTCTTTGAGATTATGGTCTTGTAAGCCCCATAAGAGACACTCTCTTGTTATATTTCTTGTTTCGTTACATGGTGTGAAATATCACAAACCATACCCAACTCTATATACTAGTCAGACCCTTTGGATCCAACCCTGATTTTAATGGGACCTCTTTTGTCACCAAACCAGTGTTATTAAAAACGCGCCTCAAGGCGCAAAAAGCGCGCCTCGCCTCAAGGCGAGGGGCTTTGTGCCTTGAGGCGCAGGCATAAGGCGCAAAAGCCCTGAGGCGCACGCCTCATACGCCTTGAGGCGTACGCCTCAGAGCGAGGCGCGCCTCAAGGTGAGGCGTACGCGCCTCAAGGTGAGGCTTTTAATAACACTGGTTTTGTCCTATTGAATTTTCTCTCCAACTTTTTCTAACTTTTATGCAGTGGGAGTCCAACTCAAACACCAATCTTTTGCAAGTTGTATGAAAACAGTAAACCCCCTTATGAAATTAAGAACTAAGTGGGTAATTAACTTTATCCTATGTCATTAGCAAATTATACTCTCCAACAGCTAGCATATGCCATCTGAATCTCTCTATATATAATCCATAGATACATGCCTATCGAAGAAGGAAATTATATAATTGATTTTCATGCCCACTTTTCCCCTTCAATAAAGTGATCACTTATATGTTCATCATATCCACATTCACCTTTTTACACAGAATTAATACCAGGATTCTCTTATCGATCTATTATTATCTCCACTCCAAAGTGCTCCCTGTGGTGTGTCTGTTCATATGTGCTTTGTGAGAATCTTTGTATAGGTTTAATCGTTCAACTTTAATTAGTTTGTCCTGGAATTTACTATTCAAGTCATAAGCAATAAGTTAGATTCACTTTTAGTAAGATTAGAAGTGCAGTAGACTATTATACAAGAATTTAAAGATGGGCCAACAATAGGCCAATTTGCTGCTCAGACTTAAATCTTATCCTACAAAAATAATGGATATATAGGTATATATATAGAAACATCATCCCTAGGATTAGTTAAATAACTAGATCTTAGAAAAGGGTGTCACGTTAATGAAAGTGTCACGGTTGTTTCACTGCAGTTTATACAACTGTAACAGTTGAACTGTTCTTGCTTTCTCAATAGCATCCACACTGGGAGTGTTGTATTTTGCACGCTGTCTCATAAAAAGATGCAAATCACAGTTGGATCAGTAAAGAGAACCATAGTTTCACTGGTTACTTAGCTTATAGAAACGTAGTTTTCAACACATAATTTGACAAGTATAACTAATTCAGGAATCAAATCCAATAGTCTAACTTCAAGCACATGGTATAGGTTTGGGAATATATAGGATTCTGGCTAATTGTATTGGTTCGCTTCTTATGCCATAAAAAAATATCAGATCTCTTTTCATGTTGGGGATCCCTCTCATGTCTTCTTTACCCTTTTACTTTACTTTATTTAGAGTTTCCATTCATTGGCCAGAACACTGTGTGCACATGCAAACAAACTTATTTTATGGCATAATAATGTAAATGCTCTTGATACTAAGTATTTAATCAATTTTATCAATCTTTAATTATTCCACAATACAATAACTAAGTTGTTTGTGGCTAAATTTACTTCTACTGCCATGGTTTGATGTTAGGTGTATGATATACTGTCATGGTTTGATGTTTGGTTTTATACGTTAATCTCATATTTTTTAGAATAATCTCATATATTTTAATTTCTTTTAGTTAATCTCATATATTTTCCAGTTATGTAATCAATTTTTTAGTTACTTTTATATGTTAATCTCATATTTTTTAGAATAATCTCATATATTTTAACTTTTATAGGTTAATCCCATATATTTTAACTTTTGTAGGCTAATCTCATATATTTTTTAGTTATGTAATCAGGTTTTAGTTACTTTTATATGTTAATCTTATATTTTTTAGTACTTATTTGACATTTTCTATTTCTTATTGGTTGTCAATTTCATCAATAACGCATTTCTTTATTTATTTGTATTTTTAGATATTTTTTTATAATTTTTTAAAAGTTTTCAAAAAATTTTTTTGAGGCTTACGCTTTACGCCTCAAGGCTTACGCCTCGCCTCGGTTTTTGGTTGAGCGCCTCGCTACGCCTCAACGCTTTTCACAACACTGCACCAAACCTTAACATTATCTGGTTTGGTACAGGTATGGCCTGGGTCAAACTCGACCCATTGCCATCCCCTACTCCTAGGCTGAAGATTTTGGTGTCTAGAAGTATTTCAGGCGCTTTAAATTGGTTGGTTGACTACGAGCTCTTGATAACAGTGTTCATTTGCAGGTAGCATTCATTCTTTATATCTATTTTCTCGATGTATTAACCTTTGGAAGATATTTGAGGGAATGCTTTAACTTAGGATTGAACAACTATAAACCATAGATGTCAGATTGAATGAGTAGGTTGAGAAAAAATGTTTTATTGCTTATGAATCTCTATAGCTGAAGAGGAATAGGATAGTACGGGGACACATTGCCTCCACATATTTTTCAGGGAAGACAAGGACTGGATTGAGAGACAATTCAAGTTAAAAGATATTTGATAGGAAACATCCTCTCCATAGCCCCTAACAAGGCCCGGACTATGTCACACGGATACTCCATTTTCTGTATCCCTTTATGTACAAGTCATCGGAAATTCATAAAAATGGCCATATCCCTGTATCCATTTGACATAGGGCTCAGAGGGATTCTCTATTCTGCTTTTCTAATAACCTTATGATCATTTGATTAATGGGGTTTACAAAATCAATGAATTCATTTGGGTGGAGTCTCAACTGCAAAATTTTAAGTTATTTGGTTCTTCATGATAGTGCTGAAAGTGGCATGAGGCATGTCTATGTTGAGATTCTTGTCTCTTTAACAGGAGGCTACCTAGATCTTACACTATGTTGGAGTGGTTTGAGTAAAGGGAAGATATAGTTGGCAGCATGGTGATGACACATGCTATGGTTAGTAGGATGGTGAAGGAGAAAAACATGTGTTGAAGGTTGGGTGGAACAATCAGCCGCCTGGTGGATAGAGGATTATCTTTGTATTCTGGGCAGGATGAAAATTTGCATAAAATATTAAAGTTGGTTATGGTGTCTGTCTGTATATGCATGCAAGCTGGTGTTTTCACAAGCATACGTCCATCAGTGAATGAGTATATATATATATATATATATATATATATATATATATATATATATATATATATATATATATAGAGAGAGAGAGAGAGAGAGAGAGAGAGAGAGAGAGAGACCCGTAACAATGGATGAGCAAATCATCCACTGTTATCGGACAAATGTCCACTGCTGATCGCACATGGATCAGTGGCGGATGTTTTTTAAGTGAAAAACAACAATTAGCAGTGGTCGCGACCGCTGCTAATTGTCGTTTTTCTTCCCAGCACATTAGCGGCGGTCGTGACCGCCACTAATTCCCTTAGATTAACTCTGGATGCATGTCCAGCATTTTGCCTGTCAATTCTTACAGGTTTTCCTACATATATACACACATTAGTGTCACCATTATCGCCGATATTTTAAAAATATCATGATATTATCAGCAAAACCAGGTTATAGTCAATAATATCGGCAAAATATCGTGATATTTTCAAAATATCGGTAGAAAAAAAATATCGTGATAGTTTTGAAAAAACAAATCTTATTTTATATATTTTAACCCCAATTTTTTGTATTTTAAAAGCTTTTCAAAGTTATTTCCTTATATTTTTTCAAGAATACTTATTATTTTCTTATATTTGTTATTGTTTTACATATTTTCATATTTTAAAAACTCCCAAGATTTTCCAACTTTTGAACATATCTCCAAGAAAATACCTTGAATGATATGGGTATGATATATATATAGTGTGATATGTATTCCCTGGCACTGTGAGTTCCACGGAAAGTTGGAATGCAATTGCACATTGAAGAGCTTACTGGGAACCCTATTAACAGCCACCCAAGGATGCCTGCAAAAGTACACAAAAACAAAATATGTCTAAAGAAATTTCATTCAAATAACCTCACGGCAGAGATTTCCCTCAAATGAAACTCATTGGATAGTGTGTGTGTGTTGGTCTTATTCTTGGCTTGGCTACCAAATAATATATCACTAGACTAATGATGCTTGTTATTTGCAGATTTTCTTATCTTGTTCTTTACAGAAGCTCTCTTCTATGCTGGAGTTGCAGTCTTCGTTCTACTAATAGAGTATATGCAAAGGCCGGATCCGTCGTCAAGAGCTACAAGCAGCAGTCAGCTTACAAGCAGAAATGGGCTTCACATTTCTTCTGTTGTGACACTTGTACTGAGCTTGATGATACCTTTAATAACAATGGGCTTTGTTTGGCCTTGGACTGGACCAGCTGCTTCAGCTACTCTTGCTCCATATCTAGTTGGCCTCATTGTTCAGTTTGCATTTGAACGATTTGCAAAATACAGAAAATCACCTGCTCTTCTTGTTGTGCCAGTAATATTTCAGGTAAAAAAACTTTAATTATTATCGAAATGCTTTGCAGGATTCTTTGTCATTTAGTTTATCTCTTGCTAAAGAGGAATGCATAATCTTTTCAAAAAATATTTCAGAGATCCTGAGTTGTTTATTTATTCTTTTCCCCAGTGAGGGAGCATTAGGAACTTGCACTTCACCTTCATTGCTTTTACTTTGTCAGAACAGTTTTCCATATTGAGCTAATATGGTTTCAATAAGGGCATAGCAGACTTGTTTGAGCAAAACTCTTAATGGGACAAAACATGATCAAATAAGGCTGCAGGAAGTCATGCTGCAGGCATGGTCAAGCCTTGCAATCATGTTGCTGATGATGTCAATAGGTAGTTCTGATATGTGGATTTGATGACAATAGGTAGTCCAATGAGATAGTCATAAACATGTTAGTGGGATTTGTTGGGGCAGCCTTAATGACACAGAAACCCTATTACCTAGAGATGGATATGGGTGTTGGTGTTGGAAAAAGGTATGGAGCACACATGCGTGTGTTTGTGTGTGCATGCATGCATACAAAAGGATATGTTTGAAATTCACACTATAAAATGAAAGGTAAAGCATATTTGAATGTCAAACTACAAATAAAAAACATGTTTGAACAGTGAACTACAAAAAGGGTGTCAAATTATTAATGCAAAATACTGATAATCAATTTAAAATCATTACTTTGTTCCATAGTTTTTTTTTCTGATCATTTAAGCATGAAGATATGGCTGCAAGAGTCATCAAGATACTTGTAATTTTAGGCAAATTTAGCCATGAACAGAGGGCTGGAGTGTTTGAAAATGTTAATGTTGCTGTCGGTGTTTGCCAAGTGGCAGACATGGACACAACTGAATGATAAGAGTATCCAAGATAGCAGATACTGAAATGAGTCAAGATATACTCTGCTGGCTTGGCTGTCAATGTTAGGCTTCTCACGCATCACTTATTTGAAATTTGTAGCAGATCGTCGAGTAGCCAGCTGACTTGAATAGGACCTTTCCAATGTTTCCATATCAGTTGAGGAATACAATGAAATGACTCATTTACTTTTGAAATTGTAATGGACCTCTTGATTAGCCCATAGTAAATGGACGCTCCTGCATATCTGTGGAGGTTTGTTTCTCTTGAAGCTACTTTCCAAGCAGAAACTGCGAGCTTCCTAAGCTCACATCGTTAAGTCGTGAAAAGCATGAATGCTTCCAAGAGTGTGGGAGTTATAATCTTCTGCCCTAGGAATCGTGCTTTCAATAAATGAGATGCATGAGAAATTGTTTTTTATGAAAATGGAACTCATTTTGGACTATTTTAATTGTGCTTTAAGAATGAAAATGGACTCATTTTCTATAAATTATTTGAAAAACACAAAGCAATTTTCATTTTTTATAAAACATAAAGTCCCGAAGTGTAATCTATTTTAAACAATAAATCCCAAAATAAAGTGGACATTTTATTCTTTGTTACAAGAATCATATGCACTCATATGGATTAATTAATAGATTTTATGTAATTATTGTTTTGTTACTTGTTATGATGTCGTTAGTTCCAATTATGTTTGCATCAATTTGAGGTGTATAAGCTACCTTTTTATTTTTTATTTTATATTAAAATTATAATTAATTTTATAATTCATAGTTGCAAGACAAGCAAAAACTAACAATTTATATGTATTCTTCAAATTAAGTTAGGTGGCAATCTTGAATTCTAATGGCAATGTTAAATAGTATGATCATTATGATTCTTTTTGTTTCTAAAATATAAAACTTCCTAATTCATTTTATGGCTATACTATTCTCTTCTTGTTTCCTGAGATTTTATAAAATTGTTAGTTTTTGCTTCTGGCGTCCTTGATTCCATTTTCCCTCTTGAGCAACCTTGTACCAACTTGCTAGAAAATCTATGCTAGTACTACCTATTTTCTCCAATTAAACGACAAGGGAGTGAATGGTTGAATGTCAAATCAAGATGCTAAATACTTGGAATTGGTGGACTACCTGCAGTATGATCATGGCTTGACATGTCCTGCCCATGGACGTACATGAACATCTGCAGCTTTTGATTGGTGACAAAGATTGATAAATCCGTTCCTGTTGGAAATTGCGAAATTGACCTTATCACGGAAGAATTTGGAAAGTGTGTGGTTGTGTGTGTGAAGAGAGTATTTATTAGCAATGAAATGACTTATTGAACTTTTTTTTTAGAGGATTATTGAACTTTTTGTTGTTAATTAGCAAAGACCCAAACGATGGTTTTGAACATTTTGCAGGTTTACAGGCTTCATCAACTGAACAGGGCAGCACAGCTAGTGACAGCACTGTCTTATTCAGTTAGAGGGGCAGAGGCAACACCACAGACTCTGGCCATAAACAGTTCATTAGGGACCCTTTTGAACGTTCTTCAGTTTCTTGGAGTCATCTGCATTTGGTCTCTGGCTACCTTTCTAATGAGAGTGCTTCCTCATTGGACCGCTGCATCCAACATATGAACTAAAATTCTTTTCATTGTTGTGCCTCTTTCTGAATGCGTTATTTTGAAAAGAAAACATCAACTTGCGTGACTATCTTTTATGAATGAACAAACAAGCTATCCATATTCTTAGTTAAATTTTGGAATCAATGACTCGTATCCTTCTACATGCATGGAAGTCATAATTTCAAATTACTGCTGCTTTAGTTTTGATCATATTATGTAAAGGAGAATGACCATCTCGCAAAGTGCTTGAGTTTTGTAGCTTGTCGGGCGTTGAAATGATTGATTCTGCCTATTTTGAAACCAAAATGATTTTTCATCCTCAATGAAGAATATAGTCCTTTTAGAGGCCGAGTAGGCTGCTAATTTCATCTTCTGAAACACCTTTTTTCAGAGGTAAATTAGACAAGCAATCGAATTGTTAAATCGAATGCCAGAGAGAAATACTGTATCTTGGAGTGCAATAATTTCAGGCTGTGTGCAGAATGAACACTGAGATATCACTGGAAGTTTTTAATGAGATGCAATTGTTCTGGGGAAATTCTGAACATGCCTACCTTCTCTACCATTCTTTGTGCTTGTGAAAGCATAGCATCTCTAGAAAAAGGAAAAAAAATCTCACGGGAAACTAGTGGGGCACTGCTCTCCTAGATATGCATGCAAAACTGCTGGTTAAAATGGAGTATGAAAATGTGACAATGAGCTTGCAGAAGAATGGGTTTGATCTATTTGAGAAAATAAGAGTATGAAAATGTGATTCCCACTGAAACTGACGATTATAGTTCTGCTTTTTGCCTGTGCTATTGCGGTTTGGTAGAGAATGGCATCACTTATAACTTATGCATCAGAGACTGTATAATATAAAACCAAGAATAAAACATTCTCCGTGCCTGGTTGATCTCCTTGGCCGAGATGGACGTTTGAGGCAGGAGAGTTTACCAAGTCCATGCCATTTCAACAAGAGGTTAATGTATGGGCATTCATGGGAATGAGGAGATTGCAGAAAGGACTGAGATCGACCTCTGGATAATTAGAAAAGGAAAGCTCAGCTGGTCATATTTACTCTCAAATATCTATGCGGCGGCCAGTGGATGGGGTGATGTTTCAAGGGGTAGAAATTGATGAAAGGCCAGGGCCTGAAGAAATCTACAGGGTGCAGTTGAGTTTGAGAATCAGTTCATGCATTCTTAGTTGGTGATTGAGGCAACCAGAACACCCCGATCTGGGACCTCGAAAGTTCGAGTTCAGTTAATATTACTTTTCAGAAAAAAAAACATACAGAGTTCATACAAAAAAATATGGCTAAATATTTTTTTCATTTTTTATTTTCAACAACTCACTTTCTTTCACAATCTTCATCATTCATAACAAAAGAAATAACAATACATCAATGTTCAATGGTAAGAAAAATAAAGCTACTAAGTGATCTATCGAAGAAGTATATATTTATGTCCTGCCTATGCTAGTGTACTTAGAACCTACAATTGTAATTATATAGGGATGCGAGTCTACAACCCGGTAAAAAATAATTATAAATAAATAAACACTTTAACTTACATCTGTAGTGGGCTCTAAGCTCGTAGTCCGAGTTTAGTTTTCGACACACCACACAAGTTTGTATATTTTAATTATCCCTTGATTAACTCTCTCAGATGCTCTGTCACACCAAACTAACTCTAGATCGGCTATATCGATCATAGCCGTATATGAGCGTAGCAACCCGCGTATAATGCTCAAATTCTACATGTTTGCCAGACAATGAACCATATACTCTCAGTGTTTTCTGGACCACTAAGCACTACAGTGAATAAAAAAGAAAACCCCACTGGTAGCTAGCTGGGAGGTTAGACTCAATCTCAATCTCGGCATGATTCATGCTACATCTTAACCATAATCGTTCTCAGTCATCCATGGTCGTCTAGAGTCTCAAACACTATGTGAGTATAACCCTAAGTCATAAACTAAGCTCAACACATTGAACTACATTGTCAAACTCATATTTTACTCATTCTTTCATGAGTGATATCGTGACATAATCATGACAGATCTCACTCTTTAATCTCATAATAACATTAGGGTTCACACTTATCTCATACTAAGCACGCAACGATGTAGGGTTTCTACATCATTAAATCACCAGTGACCCACTCTATATGATGACTTTACTCTGACTGCAAACCAGGTAGCTTTTACCACATGTCGCCACTTTCAGGATTTAATTAGTTATGCATGCTAATCTTAATATATCCATTCACATAATATGAATAGAATAATGGAGAGTCAAGTCTAAATACAATCTCATCATAATGCATGTTATTAACAATTTATCATACTGACATGCTATCACAAAACAATATCTTTCGAATATGCATGACATGTTACGACTAACATGTGTATACAATCATATCATAATATCATGGGTGATCATTTTATGCATATTATGATCACACTCAAAAGCTATCATACTAATCATGTCAATTTACAACATTACAATAACATGGAACGCAAAAATATTTATTCATATCTAAAATTACTTATAATATCTCTTACCTCGAATACGAATCTTGTGTTCTGATCGCACTTGAATCTCAAGCGGCTCTAATAGAAAGATCTGATCATTGTATAAGTATATTCGTATTAATACACATCACCTTTTATATTTTAACAAAATTATTAAAATACCTCTCCTAAATTGACTCGTGAGACTCTTATTTTTGTGCCCCTGATTCAACAAAAAATAGTGGATACAAAGATTTTCTCTACGATACAAGTCCAACACACCAAGCCTTACTCGATTCCGAGTTCAGAATGCAAAGTTATGCTCATTTTATCAAAATGGATCTTTGGTACATACAAGGGCACTTTGGCTATTTTAATAATAATTTTCAATATTCAAAATTAAATTACAACTTGATCTAGATCCATTTCTAATCTAGATCCAAAATAGTCTGACTAGATCCAGACCCCTAACAGATCTAAATTCAGAATTATCAGACTAGATCCAGTCAGTCCTAGTTCTGATCTGGATTCAGAACTGATCTATTCAGTTGAATCTAGATCTAGTTTTAATTTAGATCCAATACTGATATGAACTAGATCCAGTTCTATTTTGGATCCAAAACTGTCAATCCGGATCTAGACCCATATCTCTTTCAATCTAGTTTTTATTTATGTTGGTCCAGATTACTGAATCAAGAATTGGTATGATCCAGATCAGTCTGGATCCGAATCGAGACCCGAGACCTAGTCAGACCCGAATCAGTCTGTTTTAAACCCAGATTGGTTCGGTTTATCTGAGTCAATCTGATTTGACTCGATTTAGACCGGTTCGGTCTGACCCGGTTTGATTCTGAACTGATTCGAGCTAAATCGATTGGTTCTAAACTGACTGGATCTGAACCGGTTTGACCCGATTTTTTTTTAATGATCTAGTTCATCTGGATTACACTCAGACTGACCTGGTCTAGGCTACACCCAGACCGACACGGTCTGGTCCCCCTTTTTTTAAAAAACTATAAGAAAACAAGCTCACCCCTTCCATCTTTTCCCTTCTCAAACAGTGAGAGGCCGATAGCCAGAGCCAACCCTCTCTGTTTCTCTATATGGCAGAGGGGCCGGCCACTGGCGTCAGTCAGCCGGCCCTCTCTCTCTCTCTCTCTCTCTCTCTCTCTCTCTCTCTCTCTCTCGTAGTTCCCCCCTTTTTTTGTTTCTCTGCAGCTTATCGTCCAACATATCTGCTGACCCTCAATCGATCAAAAAAAGAAAGGGGAAGACCCTTACCTCGTCCTCGCCAGCCGGATTCTGGTGAGTCCCTCTGATCTTTATTTTTTTCTTGTCTATGTGTCCCTCTCCCTCGCTCGGGAGAGGCGGTTCCCCCAAATGGGGAACCACCTTTCTCCTTTTTTTGTTTTTTTTATGACTTTATCCCCTTCAACGATTTCATTAAAGGGGGTTTTTACAACAACCTACAGTCGATGGAGATTTATGGGATCCTAGGCCTTCGAATATCAAAATTTACGGATTTGAAATCAATAAGCAAGTGATTCCAATTAATTGTTAAAAACGTAAAGTTTATGGTGTGGGACACATATTCTCTCTTAAGCACAATCAAAACACTCCTATTTTTCCAGATTAATGTTTGTAAGATTTATTTTCCTAAACCATTCAGTTTGTGAGGAATTAATCAAATTGGATAGTGACAGGTCTATAGCCAGATAAGCGATTGAAGTGGATCACTAACAGTAAAAGCGAGACTTTTTGTTTCAAACCAACGACATGATTGACCCTATTCTTTCAGAGGTGGGCGCAAGGTGGTCGTGGGCCCCATCATGAGTTTTCCTCACTTTGGCGAGGGTTCCTTGTCATAAAAAAAGAAGACATGAGTGACCTTATTAAGAAAAAAAGTATTAACATGGTGGCTAACAGTGGAATCCAAAAATCAAGCAAGCTGTATGGTGCTGCCACATGTGAAAGTCGGTTATTCAGGGATCAACAAGCAAGATAGAGATCAGTGTATAGAAACTCGTTGTCATCCATATGCGATGTATTTTTTTATGTATATATATATATATGCATATTATGTGCATTATATGTAAATAATATATTTTATAATTAATAATGTAATATATATATATATATATATATATATATATATATATATTGTATACATAATATATATTATAATACACATTATATGTGACAATTAGTTATACAATATATACAAGCATATTATGTACATTTTTGTAGAAATATACAGTCGTCATGAGTCAGCCATCACCAAGTTGACTCAGAGAGTCACAAGTCAACCCATGCCGAGTCGAATCGCCAGTCACTGAGTTTTAAAACCATGATTGAGATGTTCAGAATAAATCTGCTATATGCTTATCTATGGCAGCAGAATATCACCGCATATTATGCAGTCATTTTCCTTTGGAAAATGTTAAATTCTAATGTCTTGTTAATAGAATTGTTTTCATACATGATCTTGATAATATTATTGTTTTACTTTCTTCTAAATTCACCGTCATTTAAGTTCATGAAAACTTTGTATTTTCTGGCTTAGAGTTGTTCTATAGATTGTCACTAACTTTGTTTAATCCACCTTACAGTAAGGATTTCTCATGAGAAAAAGGTGGTCTGTCTTCATTAAAGGAATTTTAGAACACAAGGCATTACCTTGCATTGGCATTAAAGTTGTTGAACCTGCTTCTCTCTTTCTCTCTCTCTCTCTCAATTGAGTCCATCTAAGTTCCTTTGTCTATAATCTAACATGAAAGTACTGCAGTAACTATATCTACTAACAAAACATCCCGTTGGTAGATATCATTTGGCATCTTAATCACTTTTTTATTTATCTCTCAAGTCATATCTAATCTCCCCTTTTAGTTTATATCCGATATTGGATGTTTGTTCGGTGTTGTGTATTCACTGCCGAACACAAATTCGTGTGTTCGGATGTGTATGGAGGAATATCTTGGGACCTGTGATAATTCATATGCCAATGTTACCCATGATGATTTTATAATAAAATAGCATATAAAAAAGATAAATAACATATAAAAAAGATAGATATGTGTTTGATGGAAATGTCCTCCCGTAAGATAGATATGCATTCCCGCGAGTCCAAGTTCCCGCCTTGGTTTTTAGCTTGTGTTACAACACATTGCCGCCTTCTCATTTCTGCCTTGTATTACAAAACATTCTCGGATTTGTTCCTACCTCGTGGAGATAACTATAAATCGATCAACTGGTTCGATCATTAGTGGGCGTCATAGGGGGATTTGCCAGCTATATCTTTT
Source organism: Nuphar pumila (assembly GCF_984573655.1). Classification (NCBI taxonomy): domain Eukaryota; kingdom Viridiplantae; phylum Streptophyta; class Magnoliopsida; order Nymphaeales; family Nymphaeaceae; genus Nuphar; species Nuphar pumila. Next base: position 73,502,095 of record NC_143263.1, on the reverse strand, counting down.
TACAATCTTTTCTTCTTCTTCGTTTTTGTTAGGCAGTATAGAAAAAAGCAATGACACACAAACATTCTAACAAGTGTCATTAAGGTGTCGTGAGTACCTTTTCATGTCATCATGCTATTGTTGAAGAACGTATGTCATCGTGAGTGCCATTAAGGTGTTTTGTTATTGCAGGTAGATGTTGGCTTTTCGATGGTTGGAAAATTAAAGATATTTGTAAGACGCTAGGACCTATTGACAAGAATGCTTGGTTACAAATGCGAGAAAGGGTCTCTACCCCATACGGTATCGTTCATTCACTCAGTATATACAATGTAACTCAAATTGCGGTTGTAGTAATCTCATTCCAAGGCGTCCCACGGTGGGACAGGCGGGACTGAGTGGGACGGTTGGGCCATCCCAAGGTGGGACGACCAAGCACTAAGGTCGTTCCAAGGTGGGATGACCAAGCATTAAGGTCATTCTAAGGTGGGACAGGACCAAGCTAGACTAAGTGGGAGGGTCGAGCCGTTAGGGGTGGTGCAAAATCGCTCTCAAGACGAGTACGGAGTCAAGGTGACAAGTTATCCCATCTTTCAGGGAGTAACCAACTAATCTATATAACTTGTTCATGTTTAATTTAAAATTCATTATTATTTTTAGTTTTCAATGTACCTTTAGGTACACAGAGCATTGCCCAACAAGCTACAATGAAATCTCTAACTTAAGAGTAAGTCTCTTTCTCGAAACTAATAGAAACACCTTGGTGCACTCTCAACAAGACCTTACTGCACTCAACAATAGGATTTATCATGAAAAAATGTTTTCCAAAGTTAACACTATGAGAAAAAAACTAGGAAACTTTCATAAATCTAAAGTTTATGAATTCCAAAACAACATAAATGACCTACTATGGCCCATGTATGCGACGATCAACACAAATTTTAGACGAGCAACCATACTTGCTTGTTTTTTCCAAACTAAGCTTGGTTCACACCGAAATATATATATATATTTGTTGTTCTCAATAATCACTTTTCAACAAACCCCAAATACAAAGATTTTTCTCAAGAATGCAATTGGTATAGCCGTTTTAAGCATGACAGAAACATGCAATCTCAAATGCAAAAAATCATGGCAGTTTTAAGCATGACAATAAAAATATGACAGCCACACACTTAAGCATAAATGAATAAGATTGCTCATATAAAATGACAATATCTATTTCAAAATAAAAGTACAATATTGTTTGTGACAACAACTGATTCAAGAATACAAGAACAAGGTTGTTTATATTAACATGACAACAATCCATTAAAATTGAAGTGCAGGGCTATTTTCATTCAACATGACATCAATTCAAAAAAAAAATAACTAAAGTGTAGGACAATTCATAAGAAAACTAAAGTGTTGGGCTGTTGGCATTAGTCATGCCAACAGTACATTTAAGAACTCAAGTGCAGGATTGTTTACATAACATGACAACAATTTATTTAAATACTACAGTGCATGGCTGTTTATAAAAATATGACAACTCATTTAAAAACTAAAGTACAGGGTTGTTTATATTAACTTGACAACAATCCATTAAAAGCTAAAGTGTAGGGTTGTTTGCATTAACATGACAACAACTAAAAAAAAAACAAAAAACTATAGTGCAAGGTCTATTTATAAAAACATGACAACAATCCATTAAAAATTAAAGTACAGGGTTGTTTTTATCAAAACGATATCAATTCATAAAAAAAACTAAAGTGCAGGGTTATTTGCATTAACAGAACAACAATTAATAAAAAGACTAAAGTGCAAGGCTTTTGCATTAGCAACTTAAGAAAAAACTACAGTGCAGGGTTGTTTATAAAAACATGACAATAATCCGTTAAAAACTAAAGTGCAGGGCTATTTTTATCAACATGACATCAATTCATAAAAAAAAAACTAAAGGGCAAGGTTGTTTGCATTAATAGAACAACAATTTATAAAAAAACTGAAGTGCATGGTTGTTTGCATTAACATGACAACAACTAAAAAAAAAACTACGACGTAGGGTTGTTTATCAAAACCTGACAACAATTAGTTGATGAACCAAAAGAATAAGAGCAAAAATCATGTCATCAAAGTGTTTACAAACCATATACTTTTTATGTGTTAAAAGAATGTAAATTAACACCAAAACAGAAAACCATGAGCCTAAAAAAAAGGTTCAAAACATGAAATTGGAAATAATATGTTTTATATTTTTTTTTCACATTTCATTCATAACATCAAAGTACAATTTATGTAATTCAAATAAGTGTTTTGTCATGCCAAAATAGAAAATCACTGTTCATGCAACAAGGTCCAAAAATAGAAAAATTGCAGGCCTCTATTGTTTACATTAAACACGTTTTTTTTCTTTCCATTCTTTTTCCTAATTTTTTATCAGATTTACATATCATATTTCAATTTCTCATTTAAAACTTAGAAGAAATTTCATGGCTCAAAGGAAAGCATCTCAATCATGCCCAAACCAGAAAATTACAGGGCACATATAGGAATAATTTAAAAATAAAAAAATGCAAGCCTTTGTTTTCAAACACAAGATTTTTTTTCACATTGCTTATCAGATTTTAGATTCATATATTTTCATTAAAACCTAAAATAAATCTCAGAACACAAAGAAAAAAAACATCAAACTCATGCCTAAAATAGAAAATTGCAGGGCCTATACATGAATAAAATCTAAAATAAGAAAAATCGCAGGCCTCTGTATTAAAACACACACATTTTTTCTTTCAGATTTGCATGTCAATTTCAAATTCACAATGTTCTCATTAATTCCCTAAAGAAATTTCATCTCAAAAGAAAACATCTAAATCATAACAAGAACAGAAAATCATATTGCCTTAATAGAAAATTTTTAAAACTAGAAAAATTGTAGGCCCATGTATTAAAACACATTTTTTTTTTCAATTTTGTATATCAATTTCTGATTCATATATTCTCATAAATATACCCAAAAGAAATTTCATGACTTAAAAGAAAACATCTAAATCATGCCCAAACCAGAAAATCACAAGTCTATTTGGAGATAAACTCCAAAACAGAAAAATCACAATCCTAGGTATATATCAAAACACACACACACACACACACACACACACACACACACACACACACATATATATATATATATATATATATATATATATATATATATATATATATATATATTGACTTGGTTTAGCATAACGTAACAAAAAGAAAACAGAACATAAACCAAAACAATCACAAAATTTTGCACCAATTCCATAATTTTGGTCATTCACACACTCAAATTGTGCCTACACATGCCACTAATATGAAGGAAATGATCGACACCTATCTTTAATCGCTATTTTGACATGCACAATCCTTAAGTGCATCTCTAGTATGCTTCCTTGGCTGCTCTTCCTCCTTAGGGTCGACCCACACAACAAACAACGAAAAGAAAACAAAAAGAATCAAAATACTATAATGATTGATCCAAAACAATATGGGAGAAGGAGATTAAGAGGAGGAAGGGATTGAATGGTGTATCACTGGTCATTCTATCTTCGATTGGGCGTTCCAACATTGTAGGACATGCTCAGTTGTCAACGAACTCCTTCTCAGTTGGCAGTGGTGTATTGTTGTTGTAGGCGCTGCCTTGGTCACTAGGGTGGACCCATCTCCGACTGCAGTGGCTTAAGGGACACAAACTTCTTTTGTCGGAGGTTCAGCTACGTATGCTAATTGTAGTGCACTACAACATTTTTTCAAGAACATGAATGCCTCGATGAAAGAATGCAAAAGATGAACTTAAATGAAAAAAGAAAGAAATATATCCATGCATTTAGGTTTTGCATAATTGGTTGAGTTACATCTCGAGTTAGAGGTTGTGTTGAGTCAATTCCCTGAAGGAGTCGGGGTTTGGGACTCGTGTTGAGCCTTGGACTTAGTTGGAGTCAACTTTGGCTAGATGAGCTAACCATGTTTGCTACTGTCACTACAAGAAAATTGTTAATTAGCGACGGAAATTTGCGACGGATTTTTTTCGTCGCTAATTAGCGACAAATTAGCTAGAGATACAATCTGTCGCTAATTCGCGACGGATTAGCGAGGAAACAACTTTTATCGCTAATCTGTCGCTACTTAGTGATGGATTAGCGACTGCAATTTTTTGTCGCTAATTCTTATTACAAGAACACCATTTTAGCGATGGATTTAGAGAGGGAACTCTGTCGTCGCTAATTAGCGACGGCGTAGCGACAAAATATATTCCGTCGCTTTTTTGGTATTTTGATTTATGACGGCTTAGCGACGGAATTATTCCATCGCTAAGCCGTCGCTAAATGTCGCGTAAATCCCTAATCCCATCCCTCTTTCTCTTTTTCCTGTTTCGCTGTCTTGCTCCCGCCCGCCGCCCTCTCCCTCCCGCCGCCCGTCGGCTCTCGCCACCGCCCGGCCGCCTCCGCTCGCCAGCCGCCGCTCCCCGTCCACCGCTCGCCAGCCGTCGCTCGCCAGCCGTCCACCGCTCGCCAGCCGCCGCTCACCAGCCGTCCACCGCTCGCCAGCTGCCGCTCCCCGTCAGCCTCCCGCCACCGCCCGGCGACGCGCAGGTAATCATTTGCATTTGCATTTTCTTCTTCTTCTTCTTCTTCTTCTTCTTCTTCTTCCTTCGATTCCTCATCTGCATTTTTGCTTCCTCCGAAACTATCTTTTTATGATTATGTCTTCTTTTTCATTTTTTTCATGATGTTTAATGCTTCTTCTGACACCTCTTGTACGAGAACAACTTTCAAAGCTTGTTCTTTGAGCAGAGATAAGCAAACTGTTATGAGCGATTTCCTCCATTTTTGTTATTTTTTGCATTTTGTTTTATGGTTTTCATGTGACATCTTTCTTACATTATCTCCCGCTATTTTTCTATATTTTTTTATTTATTTATGTTATGTCCATGATGATTATTTCTTCTTCTGACACCTCTTGTATGAAAACTATATCTTGAAGTTGTTCCTTGAGCACATGCAAGCGACTATCTGACCTATTTTCTATAATCTTTTTGAGGTTTTAACCGAATTACCAGTTTGTTTTCCAAGTGTTATTATTTGGAATATTTGTTTGGGCTAATGTTTGTTGGATGGGAAGATGTAACATCTTGTGCCATGTTTGTGTTAAGAAAAGGATTTTTGCCATTATTTTCCTTCTATTCAGTTTATTTTTCCTTTCCCTTTATTTCTTTTAATGATTGGGGAAACAAAAGGCATGATAGAAAAATATGAGTTTTAAAAGATTTTGATTGAGAAAATGGGAACAGAGAAATCCTAAAGAGAGTATATCATTATCCCATTTTTAATTGGTTGTGGTTTAGTTTATTGTATATTTTGCAAATGGTTTCTTAGTGTGTCTCTCTTTTTTATAATCTGTTAGGCAAGTGGTTGTTTAGTATTTCTCTGTACTGGTTTATGAAATTTTTGTTTTGTCACCTCTTGTATAAGAATGATCTTCTATAGATCGTCCGTTGAGCAGAGATAAACAATTTATGATCCATTTCCTATTTTTTCTTTGTTCTATTTTTCTTTGTTTAGTCTTTTTGCTTCCTTTGCATAAGTGTTTGTGTTTCTCTAATTAGCTTCAATATTCATTGCAGTACATTACTTGCACACTTTATTTCATCGCATTTCATCATTAGATATATCATCAACAATTTAGTTGTTTTTTGCATTGCATAAGTGTTTGTGTTTCCCTAATTAGCTTCAATATTCATTTTAACACAGTGTTTTTTGCAGATTTCTCAACGAAACTCGCTTGTGCCCCGCCACCCGTGGTAAGTAAGTGACAAAAACAATGCAAATCGGGTAAATACCTGTGGTGAGTAAGTGATGCAAGCGCATCACATGTTATTTAATTTATTGAATGTAACACTTTATTGTTCACACACTCACTTAGTTGTTGATATCTAAGACTGCTTTGTTGGAGTTCGGAGATCATGCTGAACATGATTTTAATGTATGAATATGAAAGTGTTCTTATTTTTTGAGTACGGAGTCCATGCTATGCATGGTAGTAGTTAGTGGGATATTGAAGTGTGTTTGCTGCAGGTACATGTTTGACATTTGTTTGATATGAATTATTTCGATGTATTGCAATGTTTGATGTGATTGTATCCATGCTTACATATAGTTACTTTCAATTTGATTATGTCTTCCATGTGAAATTGTATACTGAAAGCATGCTTCAAATGAATGTATCGTGTCATGAATAGTTTGCACATGAAAATATTAAGTTATCAACGCATGCATCATAATTCTTGTGATTGTATGACATCATATATTGCATGATAAATTTGATATTTTCTTCATCATAGCATTTTGATGGTTCTTTTTTAACTGGTTAGGATACTATTCGTAACATCATACGACAGAATGACTGCAAACCGTGAATGGATGTACCGTAGGATAGTGGACAATGAGTTATCGCATGAATATATGGATGGTGTTGACAGTTTTATTGAATTTGCAACGGCAAGTGTCAGTACGGTAGATCCCACAGGTCGGATTAGGTGTCCCTGCAAGATTTGTAAGAATAATCGATTTGTAGAACCTCATGGCGTTAGACATCACCTATACAGGAAGGGTTTTGTGAGTGATTATTAGAACTGGACGTTTCATGGAGAAGAATTTAGAAACGATTTTGATGCACGAGTGAATGTGGTGCACGATAATCCATATACGAATTTGATATTTGATGCCGCAGGAACAGAACTGGGTTCTGCTATGAGTTTTAGTGATGTAAGAACTGTCGTAGATGAAGAATCACCAAACGATGCAGCTAGTAGATTTTATGATTTACTTAGAGATGCTGATGAGCCACTTTGGAACGGTTGTGAGAGTCACACTATCTTGTCTGCAGTTCTTCAACTAATGAATTTGAAGTCCGAGTATAATTTGAGTCAATCATGTTTTGACCATTTGTGCATGATTGTGAAGAGTATGTTAACTAAAGATGAGAAATTGCCACAAAATATCTATCGTGCGAAAGTTATGGTCAACGCTCTAGGTATGGGTTACAAAAAGATTGATGCTTGTCCAAATCACTGCATGTTGTATTTCAAGGAGTAGGAAAACGATATATCATGCCCGTCATGTGGGCATCCTCGGTTCAAGCCAAAGACAAGAGACAATGGTAGCACGAGATCAAAGGAAGTTTCATACAAGTCGCTCCGCTACTTTCCTATCACTCCTAGATTGCAGCGATTGTATATGTCTTCAAGGACAGCTAAACACATGAGATGGCATGCAAATAAAGTTCGACACGATGAAAACAAGATCACGCATCCTGTTGACGCTGAAGCTTGGAAGCACTTTGATCGTACTCATCAGAACTTTGCAATGGAAGTGCGAAATGTTAGACTCGGTCTATGTACAGATGAATTTAATCCATTTGGGGGTAGATCAACTCCATACTCATGCTGGCCAGTATTTGTAACTCCATACAACCTTCCACCAAGCTTGTGTATGAAACGTCCAAATCTTTTCTTGTCTCTGTTGATCCCTGGTCCGACCTCACCTGGCCAAAATCTTGATGTATATCTAAGGCCATTGATTGATGAATTAAAAGTACTGTGGGATGACGGTGTTACCACGTATGATGCCCACAAAAAACAAAATTTCAACATGAAGGCCGCTGTTCTATGGACAATCAGTGACTTCCCTGCATATGGTATGTTATCTGGTTGGAGCACACATGGGAGGTTGGCTTGTCCGTACTGCATGGAGGATTCCAAAGCTTTTAGATTGAGGCATGGAAGGAAGCCTTGCTGGTTTGATTGCCATCGTCGATTTCTACACAGCGATCATCCGTTCCGACGTCAAAAGAATGCATTTACAGCAGGCACAACTGAAACAGAAGGTCCATCCTCAAGATTGTCTAGCATAGAGATTCTAAGAAGATTGCGATACTTTCCAGATGTATTAACAGATGCCCGCAGTCCTACACCCTTCCGTGGATTTGGGAAGGATCACAATTGGACGAAAAAATCTATTTTTTGGGAACTACCGTATTGGCCGACCCTATTGATACGACATAATTTGGATGTGATGCATGTAGAGAAAAATGTGTTTGATAATGTGTTCATTACAGTAATGAATATTAAAGGAAAAACGAAGGATAATCCGAAGGCCCGTATGGATTTAAAATTAATATGTAAAAGACCAGAATTGCAACTCAAAGAGTATAATGGCAAAGTACTGAAACCAAAGGCGAAGTACGTGCTCGGACCTGATCAAATAAAACATGTATGTCAATGGTTGAGACAACTGAGATTTCCAGATGGATATGTCTCTAACATTGCTCGGGCTGTGAAGATTGACGATGGACAGTTATATGGGTTGAAGAGCCATGATTGTCATATCTTTATGCAACGATTGATACCCCTAGCATTCCATGATATGTTAGACAAACCTATATGGGGGGTATTGTCTGAGTTGAGCGGATTTTTCAGAACATTGTGCGCATCGGAGGTCATTGTATCAGATGTAAAGAATCTCGAGGACTCTGTCATCACCACTGTTTGTCTGTTAGAAAAGATATTTCCGCCAACATTTTTCGATGTTATGGAACATTTGATCATACATCTGCCATATGAACTAAGGGTTGGTGGCCCTGTGCAATATCGATGGATGTACCCATTTGAAAGGTATATGTTTTTTTATATTTGTCTCTTTAATGACAGATATTTAAAATTTGAAATGTATATTCTTGTCAGATGCATGTTCGACCTAAAAAAAAGGTTCGTAATAAAGCAAGAGTAGAAGGCTCTATTTGTGAGGCGTACACTTTAGAAGAGATTTCAGATTTCTCATCTATGTACTTCGAACCTCATATTCCAACACGTTACACATGCCCGCCCCGTAACGATGATGGAGAACAAGTAACTGTCGTTGACAAGCTGTCAATATTTCAACCACTTGGGCATGCATTTGGTAGTTGCTGATCAAGGCTATTGACAGATCGAGAGCAAGATGCAACACACATCTATATTCTTTTTAATTGCTCTGCGATCGACCCATTCATCGAGTAAGTACATGTATACGCAACTCAATTATAAAACCTTTTATGTTCTATATGTGGATACATGGCTCGGTAATATAAGTATTTGTGGTTTGCAGACGATTTGATCTGGAGTTGCAAAGCGAAGTTTCACATCTCACTGATGCAGAAGTACAAAAAGAACGTGAAACTAAGTTTGTGGAGTGGTTGAAACAGTTGGTAAAAAAGCTAACATAAATTTTGTACTTATAAACAACACTAAGTTACTTAATTGATCGTGATCACAATAATTGTTTATGTCTGTGCGTAGGTTCGCCATGGTGATGTTAAAGATCAAGGAATATGTGATTTAGAAAATGGTCCGACCAAAGTTGTGCAATGCTACAACGAGTATATCGTAAATGGTTATCGATTCCATACAAAAGACTACGGTATAAACAAATCAACGATAAATAGTGGCGTGTGTGTCAAGGGTAGCAACTACGGTGAAAATGAACATGATTACTATGGTGTTATAGAGGAAATAATGGAGTTGACTTACTTAGGCATGAATAACAGGGTTACGATATTCAAGTGTCATTGGTTTGATCCAACTGCAACAAGACTCAACAAAGCTTCAGGCATTGTGGAGGTGAATCATAAATCCAGGTTTGGAACATATGAACCATTTATATTAGCCTCGCAAGCTCAACAAGTTTATTATACTTCATATCCGAGTATAAAAAAGTCAGATAGAAAAGAATGGTGGGCAGTTTGCAAGGTGAAATCCAAACTATACCCCGAGTATGATCAGTTACAGGAAGATGAGTTAGCTGAAGACAGTGATTACTATCAATCAGATGATGTCTGTGACTTCGCTTATGGTCACGATGTTGCGCATGATATGCATGTCATATCTCCATTGGCTGATGAAACATTCATAGAGGAATGTGATCCAAATGATGTACCAAGTGGATGGGCAAACAATGAAGAAGAAGAAGAAGAAGAAGAAGAAGAAGAAGAAGAAGAAGAAGAAGAAGAAAGTCAAACTAGTGACAAGGAAGAATTCTCAAGCTAGTGAGCAAAATCTTATACTACAAACCTCTATTTAAATGCATTGTAATACTTGATGTGAGTTGTATTGCAATACTTGGTGTGAATGATTAAAAATTTTATTTGAATGTATATTAATACTTGATACGAATGATTCGAATGCATTGTAATACTTGATGTGAATGATTTCAATTATCTATATGTATTATAATTTATGCAATTAACGAATGATTTGAATTAGTGCAATACTTGATGTCAATGATTTGAATTATTTGAATGCATTGCAATGCTTGATGTGAATGACTTGAATGCATTGTAATACTTGATGTGAATTATTTGAGTGTATTGTATGACATATGTTATTTGTTAGAATATGGTTCGTGGAGGTTATAGTGGTCGCTCATCCAGTAGTAGCCAGGCTCAGCCTTCATCTTCACGGGCTCCTGTGATAGGTATATCATATAACTAATTAGATGCTTGATTAGTTCAAATGCACATTCTGAGAATTTCTAATGTATTTTTTTACAGATGATGTTGCGCCTGTACACGACCCACCTACACCAGTTCATCACACAAGTCAACAGCCAACACAGGAAACAGGGTCTTCTCAGGCTGGCACAAGAAGACTCATTCGAATAGTGTATATCGATAATCGACCGTAAGTATTTTGTTTTCAATTATTGCATATCTTTTAAATATTTTATATTGATATTTACTGTGTAACAATTCATGTGCAACACGAGGTTTGAGCCACAAGAAGTAGTACGAGAGATTAGGAATTCACTTCTTCAACATCTACCAGGACCAGTTGCTCAATGGAAAGAGTACCCAAAGGAGGTGTTAGACAGATTGTGGTCCTCATTCATGGTATACAGTTGTTCCTCATAGTTAATGTGTTTCATATTTAATTTATTTAAGCAATGTCTACTAACTTTCTGAAAATATTTGTAGGCTTCGAATCGCTTCGCAACTACGGTGGAAGAAAATGATGCAAGGAAGGTGTGGCAGAAGGTGGTTGCCAATCAATTTGCAGACATGTTGCACACTATGAAGACTGCAGCAAAAAAAGCATCTGACGTAGTAGATGATCCATTACTGTGGAAGGGCCATGGTCCTATTAATATCAGGAGAGATTACTGGGATGAAATGTGCGATAAGTGGGTGGGAGATGCATTTAGAAATTGCTCTGCGAAGGCTGCACAAAATCGATCGAAGATGCCCGAAGCCCATCTACACACAGGTGGATCTAAGACATTTGGGAGCCACCTAAAGAAAATGGTAACTCATCAATCTATAATATTAATTTTATAAGTATTGTTGCAAACTTGTGTACTAAATCTTTTGTCATTTAACTTCGCAGAAAGCAGAAAAAGGAGGCCGTGTACCATATAAGGATGTGTTTGTAGAAACACATAAACGGAAGACCACGGGAGTCTTCATATCAGAGAAGGCGAGAACGACAACGGTATGTATTAATTCTATTAATAATCATTGCAATATATATGCAAGTTATCATAATGTTATCATTAATTATTAATGAATACTTTAAACATTATTTTGTAGAAGGCATATGAGCAACAGATGGTAGAGCGATATGGCGATGACGCTACTCAGCATCCATCATTTGATCCTACAGCATGGGTGACTGCAGCAGTTGAACCCAAAAAAGGTCGCGTGTTCGGGTTTGGGAGTAATATGAACACTTCACCAGTTATTAGTTCTTCCAGTTACGGCTCACCGACTTCTTGCGCCGACATAAGCTCCAAGCAGCCGACTATTTTTTCCGGTGATGATGTACGCTCGATCATTAATGAATCACTGAATAACTACTTTCAATACACTGTCGCCCCCTTTCTCCGAAATGAGATCAAGGCCGCTGTTCAGGATAGGGGATCTTCGATTCCAGGTCCCTCTCAGGTATAATCACATATTCAGTTTTTTGACTGCCTTAGAGCATATATGAGCATGCTATAATAATATATAGAGTTTTTTTATTACATTAGAGCACATATGAGCATGCTATAATCACATATAAAGTTTTTTTGTCTGCCTTAGAGCACATATGAGCATGATAGAATCACATATAAAGTTTTTTTGACTGCATTAGAGCACATATGAGCATGATGGAATCACATATAAAGTTTTTTTGACTGCATTAGAACACATATGAGCATGCTATAATTACATATTCAGTTTTTTGACTGCCTAAGAACACATATGAGCATATTATAATCACATATTCAGTTTTTTGACTGCCTTAGCACACATATGAGCAAGCTATAATAACATATAAAGTTTTTTTACTGCCTTAGAACACATATGAACATGCTATATATCATTTATGATAGAATCACATATAAATTTTTTTGCTTTGCCTGCCTTAGAGCACATATGAGCATGCTATATTCACATATTCAATTTTTTGACTGCCTTAGCACACATACGAGCATGATCGAATCACATATATAGTTTTTTGTCTGCCTTAAAGCACATCTGAGCATGGTAGAATCACATATAGAGTTTTTCTAGATGTCTTAGAACACATATGAACATGCTATAATCACATATTCAATTTTTTGACTGCCTTAGCACACATATAAGCATAATAGAATCATATATATATATATATATATATATATATATATATATATATATATATAACTTTTTGTCTGCCTTAGAGCACATATGAGCATGATAGAATCACATATAAAGTTTTTTTGACTGCATTAGAACACATATGAGCATGCTATAATCACATATTCAGTTTTTTGACTGCCTAAGAACACATATGAGCATATTATAATCACATATTCAGTTTTTTGACTGCCTTAGCACACATATGAGCATATTATAATCACATATTCAGTTTTTTGACTGCCTTAGCACACATATGAGCATGCTATAATAACATATAGAGTTTTTTTACTGCCTTAGAACACATATGAACATGTTATATATCATTTATGATAGAATCACATATAAAATTTTTGGCTTTGCCTGCCTTAGAGCACATATGAGCATGCTATATTCACATATTCAATTTTTTTACTGCCTTAGCACACATACGAGCATGATCGAATCACATATATAGTTTTTTGCCTGCCTTAAAGCACATCTAAGCATGGTAGAATCACATATAGAGTTTTTTTAGATGCCTTAGAACACATATAAACATGCTATAATCACATATTCAATTTTTTGACTGCCTTAGCACACATATGAGCATGATAGAATCATATATATATATATATATATATAACTTTTTGTCTGCCTTAGAGCACATATGAGCATGATAGAATCACATATAGACACTACAAGAAAATTGTTAATTAGCGACGGAAATTTGCGACGGATTTTTTCCGTTGCTTATTAGCGACAGATTAGCTAGAGATAGAATCTGTCGCTAATTCGCGACAGATTAGCGAGGAAACAACTTTTATCGCTAATCTGTCGCTACTTAGCGACGGATTAGCGACTGCAATTTTTTGTCGCTAATTTTTATTACAAGAACACCATTTTAGCGATGGATTTAGAGAGGGAACTCTGTCGTCGCTAATCCGTCGCTAATTAGCGATGGCGTAGCGCCAGAATATATTTCGTCGCTTTTTTGGTATTTTGGTATTTTAATTTAGCGACGGAATTTTTCCGTCGCTAAGCCGACGCTAAATGTCGCGTAAATCCCTAATCCCATCCCCCTTTCTCTTTTTCCTGTTTCGCTGTCTTGCTCCCGCCTGCCGCCTTCTCCCTCCCGCCGCCCGTCGGCTCTCGCCACCGCCCGGCCGCCACTTCCCGTCCACCGCTCGCCAGCTGCCGCTCCCCGTCAGCCTCCCGCCACCGCCCGGCGACGCGCAGGTAATCACTTGCATCTTCTTCTTCTTCTTCTTCTTCTTCTTCTTCTTCTTCTTCTTCTTCTTCTTCCTCCGATTCCTCATCTGCAGCCTCCAGGTCATTATTTTTGAAGTTCATATGATTACGAAAATTGGGAGAAATTCGGGGTTTGGTTGATGTAGGTTTCGAATGATTTTTAAATACATACTTTTTTTTGGGGTTTTGATTTTTAGTGTTTCGATTTTGGACATGGGTGAACGGTGAATCGGTGATGGCTTGATGGGGCTTTCCAAATATATAGGAATTTTGTTTCTAAACTAATTTGATTAATTTGTTGTTACTTGTTAGTTGCTGCTTGTTAATGATTCATGAATGATAAAGTTAGAGTTTAGAATTTTTTGCACAGTTTGTCCATCACATTTTCAGTTGCTAGATGGGATCTCAGTGTCATGTAGATGGCTATATATGTTTTTTTTTCTGATTTCTTGAAATAGTGTTGCTAAAAGAATATGTTTGGGATTTTTATGCATCTCATTGCAACAGATTTTTTTGGTTCAGTTACTTCAGTTGGAGTTTTTTTTTTGTTTGATTTAAGCATGTGAATGTGAAGATGTGTGATGTCTGTGGTTGGTTGACTAGGCTATTTTTTTGTTTTAAATGTTCTGTTATAAGTTATGACCCGCCTGTAGCATATAAGCAGGTGTCCGCTTCGAATTTCCGATGATGATTGTATCATCAGATTGAAATTTAGATAACGGTTTTCCATGGTTGGATTGGGATACAACTGAATCCACGTATTTATTCATATTTTGGTTCTGATTTGGGCAAAATTGTATAAACAGAGTTCCTAACTTCTATTTTGATATTTATTTCATAGAATCTTTTTTTGCTTTCTAGAAATTGCAGAAGGGTCTCTGATTTGCCTATTACCCCCTGGAGTGCCATTTTGCTACGAATTGCATGAGTTTTATTTTTTAAAAATAATAGCAAGTCTAGAAACTCTTGTTGCATGCGTAAACTAGATTAGAAAAACAAAACATTTATTTGATTATTTTGTGAATATTTTGTGAATATTTTTTAGAATTACTAGTTTATAAAGAATCTTTTAATCCTAGTATTTATCTATGTTTAGGCAAATGACAAATAGAATAATCATGGTTTTAGTAAAGCCATCAATATCGAACTGAGATATAATTGATTGTGGGTTTGGATCTGATCATATTTGGGTTTATTTATGTAATTAACCAATCCTATGCGATAAGGTATCAATTGCTATGTCAGGGTAGAAATCACAATCCCTCCACATGTGAATTGCTTCTTCTTAATTCATTTTTTCCATGATGTTCAATGCTTCTGTTTCACTTTATTTCATCGCATTTCATCATTAGATATATCATCAATAGTTTAGTTATTTTTTGCATTGCATAAGTGTTTGTGTTTCCCTAATTAGCTTCAATATTCATTTTAACACAGTGTTTTTTGCAGATTTCTCAACGGAACTCGCTTGTGCCCCGCCACCCGTGGTAAGTAAGTGACAAAAACAATGCAAATCGGGTAAATACCCGTGGTGAGTAAGTGATGCAAGCGCATCACATGTTATTTAATTTATTGAATATAACACTTTATTGTTCACACACTCACTTAGTTGTTGATATCTAGGACTGCTTTGTTGGAGTTCGGAGATCATGCTGAGCATGATTTTAATGTATGAATATGGAAGTATTCTTATTTTTGGAGTACGGAGTCCATGCTATGCATGGTAGTAGTTAGTGGGATATTGAAGTGTGTTTGCTGCAGGTACATGTTTGACATTTGTTTGATATGAATTATTTCGATGTATTGCAATGTTTGATGTGATTGTATCCATGCTTACATATAGTTACTTTCAATTTGATTATGTCTTCCATGTGAAATTGTATACTGAAAGCATGCTTCAAATGAATGTATCGTGTCATGAATAGTTTGCACATGAAAATATTAAGTTATCAACGCATGCATCATAATTCTTGTGATTGTATGACATCATATATTGCATGATAAATTTGATATTTTCTTCATCATAGCATTTTGATGGTTCTTTTTTAACTGGTTAGGATACTATTCGTAACATCATACGACAGAATGACTGCAAACCGTGAATGGATGTACCGTAGGATAGTGGACAATGAGTTATCGCATGAATATATGGATGGTGTTGACAGTTTTATTGAATTTGCAACGGCAAGTGTCAGTACGGTAGATCCCACAGGTCGGATTAGGTGTCCCTGCAAGATTTGTAAGAATAATCGATTTGTAGAACCTCATGGCGTTAGACATCACCTATACAGGAAGGGTTTTGTGAGTGATTATTAGAACTGGACGTTTCATGGAGAAGAATTTAGAAACGATTTTGATGCACGAGTGAATGTGGTGCACGATAATCCATATACGAATTTGATATTTGATGCCGCAGGAACAGAACTGGGTTCTGCTATGAGTTTTAGTGATGTAAGAACTGCCGTAGATGAAGAATCACCAAACGATGCAGCTAGTAGATTTTATGATTTACTTAGAGATGCTGATGAGCCACTTTGGAACGGTTGTGAGAGTCACACTATCTTGTCTGCAGTTCTTCAACTAATGAATTTGAAGTCCGAGTATAATTTGAGTCAATCATGTTTTGACCGTTTGTGCATGATTGTGAAGAGTATGTTAACTAAAGATGAGAAATTGCCACAAAATTTCTATCGTGCGAAAGTTATGGCCAACGCTCTAGGTATGGGTTACAAAAAGATTGATGCTTGTCCAAATCACTGCATGTTGTATTTCAAGGAGTAGGAAAACGATATATCATGCCCGTCATGTGGGCATCCTCGGTTCAAGCCAAAGACAAGAGACAATGGTAGCACGAGATCAAAGGAAGTTTCATACAAGTCGCTCCGCTACTTTCCTATCACTCCTAGATTGCAGCGATTGTATATGTCTTCAAGGACAGCTAAACACATGAGATGGCATGCAAATAAAGTTCGACACGCTGAAAACAAGATCACGCATCCTGTTGACGCTGAAGCTTGGAAGCACTTTGATCGTACTCATCAGAACTTTGCAATAGAAGTGCGAAATGTTAGACTCGGTCTATGTACAGATGGATTTAATCCATTTGGGGGTAGATCAACTCCATACTCATGCTGGCCAGTATTTGTAACTCCATACAACCTTCCACCAAGCTTGTGTATGAAACGTCCAAATCTTTTCTTGTCTCTGTTGATCCCTGGTCCGACCTCACCTGGCCAAAATCTTGATGTATATCTAAGGCCATTGATTGATGAATTAAAAGTACTGTGGGATGACGGTGTTACCACGTATGATGCCCAAAAAAAACAAAATTTCAACATGAAGGCCGCTGTTCTATGGACAATCAGTGACTTCCCTGCATATGGTATGTTATCTGGTTGGAGCACACATGGGAGGTTGGCTTGTCCGTACTGCATGGAGGATTCCAAAGCTTTTAGATTGAGACATGGAAGGAAGCCTTGCTGGTTTGATTGCCATCGTCGATTTCTACCCAGCGATCATCCGTTCCGACGTCAAAAGAATGCATTTACAGCAGGCACAACTGAAACGGAAGGTCCATCCTCAAGATTGTCTAGCATAGAGATTCTAAGAAGATTGCGATACTTTCCAGATGTATTAACAGATGCCCGCAGTCCTACACCCTTCCGTGGATTTGGGAAGGATCACAATTGGACGAAAAAATCTATTTTTTGGGAACTACCGTATTGGCCGACCCTATTGATACGACATAATTTGGATGTGATGCATGTAGAGAAAAATGTGTTTGATAATGTGTTCATTACAGTAATGAATATTAAAGGAAAAACGAAGGATAATCCGAAGGCCCGTATGGATTTAAAATTAATATGTAAAAGACCAGAATTGCAACTCAAAGAGTATAATGGCAAAGTACTGAAACCAAAGGCGAAGTACGTGCTCGGACCTGATCAAATAAAACATGTATGTCAATGGTTGAGACAACTGAGATTTCCAGATGGATATGTCTCTAACATTGCTCGGGCTGTGAAGATTGACGATGGACAGTTATATGGGTTGAAGAGCCATGATTGTCCTATCTTTATGCAACGATTGATACCTTTAGCATTCCATGATATGTTAGACAAACCTATATGGGGGGTATTGTCTGAGTTGAGCGGATTTTTCAGAACATTGTGCGCATCGGAGGTCGTTGTATCAGATGTAAAGAATCTCAAGGACTCTGTCATCACCACTGTTTGTCTGTTAGAAAAGATATTTCCGCCAACATTTTTCGATGTTATGGAACATTTGATCATACATCTGCCATATGAACTAAGGGTTGGTGGCCCTGTGCAATATCGATGGATGTACCCATTTGAAAGGTATATATTTTTTTATATTTGTCTCTTTAATGACAGATATTTAAAATTTGAAATGTATATTCTTGTCAGATGCATGTTCGACCTAAAAAAAAGGTTCGTAATAAAGCAAGAGTAGAAGGCTCTATTTGTGAGGCGTACACTTTAGAAGAGATTTCAAATTTCTCATCTATGTACTTCGAACCTCATATTCCAACACGTTACACATGCCCGCCCCGTAACGATGATGGAGAACAAGTAACTGTAGCTGACAAGCTGTCAATATTTCAACCACTTGGGCATGCATTTGGTAGTTGCGGATCAAGGCTATTGACAGATCGAGAGCAAGATGCAACACACATCTATATTCTTTTTAATTGCTCTGCGATCGACCCATTCATCGAGTAAGTACATGTATACGCAACTCAATTATAAAACCTTTTATGTTCTATATGTGGATACATGGCTCGGTAATATAAGTATTTGTGGTTTGCAGACGATTTGATCTGGAGTTGCAAAGTGAATGTTCACATCTCACTGATGCAGAAGTATAAAAAGAACGTGAAACTAAGTTTGTGGAGTGGTTGAAACAGTTGGTAAAGAAGCTAACATAAATTTTGTACTTATAAACAACACTAAGTTACTTAATTGATCGTGATCACAATAATTGTTTATGTCTGTGCGTAGGTTCGCCATGGTGATGTTAAAGATCAAGGAATATGTGATTTAGAAAATGGTCCGACCAAAGTTGTGCAATGCTACAACGGGTATATCGTAAATGGTTATCGATTCCATACAAAAGACTACGGTATAAACAAATCAACGATAAATAGTGGCGTGTGTGTCAAGGGTAGCAGCTACGGTGAAAATGAACATGATTACTACGGTGTTATAGAGGAAATAATGGAGTTGACTT
Source organism: Nuphar pumila (assembly GCF_984573655.1). Taxonomy (NCBI): domain Eukaryota; kingdom Viridiplantae; phylum Streptophyta; class Magnoliopsida; order Nymphaeales; family Nymphaeaceae; genus Nuphar; species Nuphar pumila. The sequence goes on along the minus strand of NC_143263.1, from coordinate 73,482,922 downwards.
ACTTAGGCATGAATAACAGGGTTACAATATTCAAGTGTCATTGGTTTGATCCAACTGCAACAAGACTCGACAAAGCTTCAGGCATTGTGGAGGTGAATCATAAATCCAGGTTTGAAACATATGAACCATTCATATTAGCCTCGCAAGCTCAACAAGTTTATTATACTTCATATCCGAGTATAAAAAAGTCAGATAGAAATGAATGGTGGGCAGTTTGCAAGGTGAAATCCAAACTATACCCCGAGTATGATCAGTTACAGGAAGATGAGTTAGCTGAAGACAGTGATTACTATCAATCAGATGATGTCTGTGACTTCGCTTATGGTCACGATGTTGCGCATGATATGCATGTCATATCTCCATTGGCTGATGAAACATTCATAGAGGAATGTGATCCAAATGATGTACCAAGTGGATGGGCAAACAATGAAGAAGAAGAAGAAGAAGAAGAAAGTCAAACTAGTGACGAGGAAGAATTCTCAAGCTAGTGAGCAAAATCTTATACTACAAACCTCTATTTAAATGCATTGTAATACTTGATGTGAGTTGTATTGCAATACTTGGTGTGAATGATTAAAAATTTTATTTGAATGTATTGTAATACTTGATATGAATTATTCGAATGCATTGTAATACTTGATGTGAATGATTTCAATTATCTGAATGTATTATAATTTATGCAATTAACGAATGATTTGAATTAGTGCAATACTTGATGTCAATGATTTGAATTATTTGAATGCATTGCAATGCTTGATGTGAATGACTTGAATGCATTGTAATACTTGATGTGAATGATTTCAATTATCTGAATGTATTATAATTTATGCAATTAACGAATGATTTGAATTAGTGCAATACTTGATGTCAATGATTTGAATTATTTGAATGCATTGCAATGCTTGATGTGAATGACTTGAATGCATTGTAATACTTGATGTGAATTATTTGAATGTATTGTATGACATATGTTATTTGTTAGAATATGGTTCGTGGAGGTTATAGTGGTCGCTCATCCAGTAGTAGCCAGGCTCAACCTTCATCTTCACGGGCTCCTGTGATAGGTATATCATATAACTAATTAGATGCTTGATTAGTTCAAATGCACATTCTGAGAATTTCTAATGTATTTTTTTACAGATGATGTTGCGCCTGTACACGACCCACCTACACCAGTTCATCACACAAGTCAACAGCCAACACAGGAAACAGGGTCTTCTCAGGCTGGCACAAGAAGACTCATTCGAATAGTGTATATCGATAATCGACCATAAGTATTTGTTTTTAATTATTGATATCTTTTAAATATTTTATATTGATATTTACTGTGTAACAATTCATGTGCAGCACGAGGTTTGAGCCACAAGAAGTAGTACGGGAGATTAGAAATTCACTTCTTCAACATCTACCAGGACCAGTTGCTCAATGGAAAGAGTACCCAAAGGAGGTGTTAGACAGATTGTGGTCCTCATTCATGGTATACAGTTGTTCCTCATAGTTAATGTGTTTCATATTTAATTTATTTAAGCAATGTCTACTAACTTTCTGAAAATATTTGTAGGCTTTGAATCGCTTCGCAACTACGGTGGAAGAAAATGATGCAAGGAAGGTGTGGCAGAAGGTGGCTGCCAATCGATTTGCAGACATGTTGCACACTATGAAGACTGCAGCAAAAAAAACATCTGGCGTAGTAGATGATCAATTACTGTGGAAGGGCCATGGTCCTATTACTATCAGGAGAGATTATTGGGATGAAATATGCGATAAGTGGGCAGGAGATGCATTTAAAAATCGCTCTGCGAAGGCTTCACAAAATCGATCGAAGATGCCCGAAGCCCATCTACACACAGGTGGATCTAAGACATTTGGGAGCCACCTAAAGAAAATGGTAACTCATCAATATATAATATTAATTTTATAAGTATTGTTGCAAACTTGTGTTCTAAATCTTTTGTCATTTAACTTCGCAGGAAGCAGAAAAAGGAGGCAGTGTACCATATAAGGATGTGTTTGTAGAAACACATAAACGGAAGACCACGGGAGTCTTCGTATCAGAGAAGGTGAGAACGACAACGGTATGTATTAATTCTATTAATAATCATTGCAATATATATGCAAGTTATCATAATGTTATCATTAATTATTAATGAATACTTTAAACATTATTTTGTAGGAGGCATATGAGCAATAGATGGTAGAGCGATATGGCGAAAACGCTACTCAACATCCATCATTTGATCCTACAGCATGGGTGACTGCAGCAGGTGAACTCAAAAAAGGTCGCGTGTTCGGGTTTGGGAGTAATATGAACACTTCACCAGTTATTGGTTCTTCCAGTTACGGCTCACCGACTTCTTGCGCCGACATAAGCTCCAAGCAGCCGACTATTCTTTCCGGTGATGATGTACACGAGATCATTAATGAATAACTACTTTCAATACACCGTCGCCCCCTTTCTCCGAAATGAGATCAAGGCCGCTGTTCAGGATAGGGGATCTTCGATTCCAGGTCCCTCTCAGGTATAATCACATATATAGTTTTTTTGACTGTCTTAAAGCACATCTGAGCATAGTAAAATCACATATAGAGTTTTTCTAGATGCTTTAGAACACATATGAACATGCTATAATCACATATTCAATTTTTTTACTGCCTTAGCACACATATGAGCATGATAGAATCACATATAAAGTTTTTTTGCCTGCCTTAGAGCACATATGAGCATGCTATATTTACATATTCAATTTTTTTACTGCCTTAGCACACATACGAGCATGATCGAATCACATATATAGTTTTTTCCCTGCCTTAAAGCACATCTGAGCATGGTAGAATCACATATAGAGTTTTTTTAGATGCCTTAGAACACATATGAACATGCTATAATCACATATTCAATTTTTTGACTGCCTTAGCACACATATGAGCATGATAGAATCACACACATATATATATATAACTTTTTGTCTGCCTTAGAGCACATATGAGCATGATAGAATCACATATAAAGTTTTTTTGACTGCATTAGAACACATATGAGCATGCTATAATCACATATTCAGTTTTTTGACTGCCTTAGCACACATATGAGCATATTATAATCACATATTCAGTTTTTTGACAGCCTTAGCACACATATGAGCATGCTATAATAACATATAGAGTTTTTTAACTGCCTTAGAACACATATGAACATGTTATATATCATTTATGATAGAATCACATATAAAATTTTTGGCTTTGCCTGCCTTAGAGCACATATGAGCATGCTATATTCACATATTCAATTTTTGTACTGCCTTAGCACACATACGAGCATGATCGAATCACATATATAGTTTTTTGCCTGCCTTAAAGCACATCTGAGGATGGTAGAATCACATATAGAGTTTTTTTAGATGCCTTAGAACACATATGAACATGCTATAATCACATATTCGATTTTTTGACTGCCTTAGCACACATATGAGCATGATAGAATCACACACATATATATATATATATATATATATATATATATATATATATAACTTTTTGTCTGCCTTAGAGCACATATGAGCATGATAGAATCACATATAAAGTTTTTTTGACTGCATTAGAACACATATGAGCATGCTATAATCACATATTCAGTTTTTTGACTGCCTAAGAACACATATGAGCATATTATAATCACATATTCAGTTTTTTGACTGCCTTAGCACACATATGAGCATGCTATAATAACATATAAAGTTTTTTAACTGCCTTAGAACACATATGAACATGTTATATATCATTTATGATAGAATCACATATAAAATTTTTGGCTTTGCCTGCCTTAGAACACATATGAGCATGCTATATTCACATATTCAATTTTTTTACTGCCTTAGCACACATACGAGCATGATCGAATCACATATATAGTTTTTTGCCTGCCTTAAAGCACATCTGAGCATGGTAGAATCACATATAGAGTTTTTTTAGATGCCTTAGAACACATATGAACATGCTATAATCACATATTCAATTTTTTGACTGCCTTAGCACACATATGAGCATGATAGAATCACATATATATATATATAACTTTTTATCTGCCTTAGAGCACATATGAGCATGATAGAATCACATATAAAGTTTTTTTGACTGCATTAGAACACATATGAGCATGCTATAATCACATATTCAGTTTTTTGAGTGCCTAAGAACACATATGAGCATATTATAATCACATATTCAGTTTTTTGACTGCCTTAGCACACATATGAGCATGCTATAATAACATATAGAGTTTTTTAACTGCCTTAGAACACATATGAACATGTTATATATCATTTATGATAGAATCACATATAAAATTTTTGGCTTTGCCTGCCTTAGAACACATATGAGCATGCTATATTCACATATTCAATTTTTTTACTGCCTTAGCACACATACGAGCATGATCGAATCACATATATAGTTTTTTGCCTGCCTTAAAGCACATCTGAGCATGGTAGAATCACATATAGAGTTTTTTTAGATGCCTTAGAACACATATGAACATGCTATAATCACATATTCAATTTTTTGACTGCCTTAGCACACATATGAGCATGATAGAATCACATATATATATATATAACTTTTTATCTGCCTTAGAGCACATATGAGCATGATAGAATCACATATAAAGTTTTTTTGACTGCATTAGAACACATATGAGCATGCTATAATCACATATTCAGTTTTTTGAGTGCCTAAGAACACATATGAGCATATTATAATCACATATTCAGTTTTTTGACTGCCTTAGCACACATATGAGCATGCTATAATAACATATAGAGTTTTTTAACTGCCTTAGAACACATATGAACATGTTATATATCATTTATGATAGAATCACATATAAAATTTTTGGCTTTGCCTGCCTTAGAACACATATGAGCATGCTATATTCACATATTCAATTTTTTTACTGCCTTAGCACACATACGAGCATGATCGAATCACATATATAGTTTTTTGCCTGCCTTAAAGCACATCTGAGCATGGTAGAATCACATATAGAGTTTTTTTAGATGCCTTAGAACACATATGAACATGCTATAATCACATATTCAATTTTTTGATTGCCTTAGCACACATATGAGCATGATAGAATCACATATAGAGTTTTTTTATTGCCTTAGATCACACATGAGCACATGATAGAATCACATATAGTGTGTAATTTATTTCATTATATTTTGTTTATCAATACTGACTGTTCTTTTCTTGTGTAGGCTGCTAGCGATAATCAGGGTAGTGGAGCTGAAGGGACAGATAAAGACAATGAACAAGAAGACGCACAAAATCTTGGCGATGATTAGAGGACTGTGTTGAAGAAGTTCTATTTTTTTTATTTTTCCTAATTGTAATTGTTGAATTGTAAATAATTAAACTTCTTAATTTTAAGGTGGAACGATTAATTGTTGTAGATACTTGTTATATGAATTTTTTTGTGTGGTTTGTTTTTTATTTAGAGGAAATATAAATTGTACAGGAAATAGAAATTGTACAGTTATCGGTAATTAATTTTCAAATAAATTTTTTTTAATTTTTTTTCGTGTTTGCGACGGATTAGCGACGGAACCATCCGTCGCTATTCATATTAATCTAGCGACGGCATAGCGATGGAATTAAATCCGTCGCCAAGCCATGGTCGCCGTTTAGTACCGGCGGATTGGCGACGGAATATAGCGCTCGTTATTCCGTCGCAATTAGCGACGGACCTGAATAATTCCGTCGCCAATTAGCGTCGAAATATTCGCGACGTAAGCATACTGTCGCCTCGTTGTCGCTAATCCGTCGCTAACATGGTTAGCGACGGATTCGCGACGGAATGTGATCGTCGCTAATCTACTACTTTGTTGTAGTGAGAGTTTTTTTATTGCCTTAGATCACACATGAGCACATGATAGAATCACATATAGTGTGTAATTTATTTCATTATATTTTGTTTATCAATACTGACTGTTCTTTTCTTGTGTAGGCTGCTAGCGATAATCAGGGTAGTGGAGCTGAAGGGACAGATAAAGACAATGAACAAGAAGACGCACAAAATCTTGGCGATGATTAGAGGACTGTGTTGAAGAAGTTCTATTTTTTTTATTTTTCCTAATTGTAATTGGTGAATTGTAAATAATTAAACTTCTTAATTTTAAGGTGGAACAATTAATTGTTGTAGATTCTTGTTATATGAATTTTTTTGTGTGGTTTGTTTTTTATTTACAGGAAATATAAATTGTACAGGTTATAGAAATTATACAGTTCTCGGTATTTAATTTTCAATTAATTTTTTTTTTTATTTTTTTCGTGTTTGCGATGGATTAGCGACGGAACCATCCGTCGCTATTCATATTAATCTAGCGACGGCATAGCGACGGAAGTAAATCCGTCGCCAAGCCGTGGTCGCCGTTTAGTACCGGCGGATTGGCGACGGAATATAGCGCTCGTTATTCCATCGCAATTAGCGACGGACCTGGTGACGGAATAATTTCGTCGCCAGTTAGCGTCGAAATATTCGCGACGTCAGCATACTGTCGCCTCGTTGTCGCTAATCCGTCGCTAACCATATTAGCGACGGAATGTGGTCGTCGCTAATCTACTGCTTTGTTGTAGTGTGTGAGGTGGGTGACCATGTTACCTGATGAGACGTGTTGTTTGTCTCACCCTTGCCTTTTTCTTATTTTCAGGTATCCACGAGTAGATGGGCGTGACAACGAAAAATGCGATGAACTGGAGTATACCTAGAGCTGAATCATAGACTCTTCTATTCTTTGGGATGCTATGTGTGTTTTGGGTCATTTATCAGAATATTTATTCCAATGTAAATTTTGTAAAGAGTCAGTGAAATTTCATTATATATATTAATAGAATTATTGTTTTGTTGAAAATGTTTTTCTTCGGCTGTGCAATGAATTCTTTTCAAAAGATTTCAATGATTTGATATTCTGCAACATATTCTATTTAAAAAAAAATGACTCAATCTTTTGGGGTCCCACAAAAAAATTCCTTCAAAAGACTGGTTAGCACGACAATTAACAGCTACCACGAACCGAGCTAGCGCAAGCTCTGCTCAGGCTCAGCTGGTTTAAGCTCGACTCAAGCTCATCCAAGCTTGTACACAAGTTTAGGCTCAACCTACATAAACAAGCCAAGCTCAATCAAGCCGCTAAACTGGATAAACCTCAAAAAACTCAATCAAGCTCTCAGAATTATTATATATAAAATATGTTTGTCAATACAAAAACAAAAGTTACTGTTTCCCTAACGGGTAGGGTGTTGGTCTTTTGTTTGACAGGTAGCGAGATTGAATCTTTGTCCGTTTTACAATAAGGAAACCTGTCCTACTAAAATATGTACTTTCTTTTACACTTTTACTTTTAGGAGAGGTTGGGGATCCAATCCCACGTCATCACAAGGGTGTGTGATTGAATCCCACGTCATCACAAGGGTGTTTGATTGCTGGGGGGAATTTCTCCCATCCAGATAAAAACATCCGAATGTTTTTGTCACAATAAGAATTTATCATGTGTTTGTTCATTGATGATGTTGAAAAAAAATATGAAAAAATTTATTATGTGTTTGATTTGCCAAAATGAAAAAAATTAGAATTTATTCCTAACCACCACTTTATATAATTTTGGATCTAATTCTAAATGAATTGTTCACTTAATATATGAGCCAACACTTGAGTGAACCACGGTCCTAGGTCGATGTAATGGATTTAGATCTTGAATCTAAATCCAAATCCAAGCATCCGAAATATGAAATTCATAGAAAACATGTAAGGTTTTGCTCGTTTAACATTATTAAGCAGTAATATAACCAAACACTCGGGTGAAGCATGGTCACATGTTTGGGCCCACATAATGGATCTGGATTTTGAATTTAGATCCAAATCCAAATATCCAAAATATGAAATTCATAGAAAATATTCAACATTATTAAGCTGTAATATATGAGCCAACACTTGAGTGAAGCATGATCCCAGCCTTAGTGACAAAAGTTTAAAACGGCAAGATACAGACAATCACAAACTTGGGAGATTTTGAAAATTTTCATAAATCTTGTATTTTTTTTAAAAATCTTGGCAATAAAAAACAAATTAAAAAATATAAAAAAATTATAAGAATATATATAAAATACATTTAAAAATAAAAATATTGAGGGTTTTCATGATAAATATATGCTAAAATCATAAATATCACGATATTTGTACCGATTTGAAAATCTCGCAAGAAATTGTCATTTTAAACTTTTAGGCAATTTCTAGTGATATTATTGCAAGATTTTTATAAATCTTGCAATATTTGTCACAGACGTTCGGGCCCACATAATGGATCTGGAAATTCAAACATCCAAAATGTGAAATTCATAGAAAATATGTAAGGTTTTGCTTGTTTAACATTATTAAGCTGTAATATATGAACGAACACTGGGTGAAGCATGGTCCCATGTTTGGGTCGATGCAATGGTTTTGGATCTTGAATTCAGATCTAGATCCAAATCCAAACATCTAAAATTTAAATTTTATAAAAAAATGTAAGGTTTTGCTCATTTAACATTATTAAGTTGTAATCTATGAGCCAACGCTCAGGTGAAGCACGGTTCCACGTTCAGGTCAATATAATGGATTTGGATCTTGAATCTAGATCCAAATCCAAACATCCAAAATGTGAAATTCATAGAAAATATGCAACGCATTTCTGGTTTAACATTATTAACCTTAATATATGAGCCAACACTCGGGTGATGCATGGTTCCATGTTCAGGCCCATGTATGGATTTGGATCTTGGATCCATATCCAAATCCAAATATATAAATGCAAATGCTTAGAAAATACCTAGTAAAAGGTATTATATTTGTTTTGTTTAAGATTAGTGAGTAACAAATAAGTAACCCAATACTCAAATGACGTGCGATCTTATATTGGGACCCATGAATGGATTTGGATCTAAATCCAAAATTCAAGATGCTAAATAACAAAAAATATCATAATTTTTTACATAAAAGTATTACAATTTTATGTCTTTGAACGTAGAATGTGATTTTGAATACACATTTTTTGAATTTTCATCTTATATAAAAATTACCCAATTTTAAGTATTTTTTTTATATTTAGATCTAGTAGAGACCCATATTTGGAGCTACAATATACCTTTTTTATGTATTTTCATAATTGGATCCAATATGAAACCTATCAAAGCATTTGTATATAAAAAATATGATTTCCTATTTTTTTTAAATTACATAAATTTTATTTTGTGATATTTGGATCCAATTCAAGATCCATATCCAAGGTTAAAATGCAATCCAAACATGTTCAAAACATTGAAATGATGGGACGATTGGGTCCTACTATCCGAAACAAAGCTAGCAGACCAATTTTCATATGTGTCCAAACTGTCTGCATAGTGCAAATCAAACACAGAACACAAGGAACACATGTCCTTGTCCAGTCAAAGCAAATGCTGGACAAGTACGGTTGTTTCTGTTTTGGACAGAACATGTGTTCTGTCTGTAATTGAAAAGCGTTCTGTTGTAGCTTGGACAAGCAATCAAACAGTTCTTAAAGGCGCGTTTGTCTGCTGTAGACGCACTCTCTGCGACATGGACGCCGCTGAGAGTTCATTCGCTGAAAGCAAATCGAACCCCCTCCCCCTGAAAGGGGTTCCAGTGTTGATTTTGGGCTCCCTTTTCTTGCGGAAAGGGAGCTCAACGTTTGCATTGCAGCGGTAGTCCCCACAGAAACGCATCGAAGGTTGTATGTTTCTAGGGAAAGCCTCCAGCTTTAGGCACGCAAACGCACCTTAAAGATTCACATGTTAGCCCTTGACAATTTTCTTTCCCAAGTTTGTGTATGGTCGCTTAGGGCCCCCACAAATGAGCCATTTTAGATACCTCCATACCGCAAGTTGCTGGTCTGTGTCAATCTCATATCTCTGATTGACAAAACCTACAAAGAAGGATGCAAAATTCTATCCCCTTTGTCTCTTATGGAAAACTAAGTCCAGCCCCATTAACAATATTGGTCTTTCTCCATATTTTATGAGCAAGAATTAATTGGCAGAATGAGAGAAAAGAAAAATTTTTTTAAGGTAAAAAGGAAAAAGATTGACTTACGATGACCCGCCATGAGAATGAGAATAAAAACGAAAGAATCTCATAGAATATTTGTTTCAGAAATACATTTTCCTAGGGTTGGGTCCACCGTACACCAAAGTCTAGTATAGAGTAGGAATATTTGAAATCTGAAAGTCTCCCAACATTGGATTCGATATTAGGATCTAACCCATCTGTTAAAATCTTGATTATTGACAAACTTGTGTCTAAGAACCCTTGATAACATTTTAGTTTTCAATTTCACACTCTTAAGCTATTGTGCACTAGTTTAATTATAGAATTATTGAACCAAACAATTAACAAGAATGGTAGTCTCTTGGGCTATGTTTGGGAGCATTGAATCGGAGGTTGCTTTGAGGTTTCTGCCATGCTCTCATACTCCCTTGCTGTTTGAGAGCATTGAATCGGAGGTTGCTTTGAGGTTTCTGCCATGCTCTCATACTCCCTTGCTGTTTGAGAGCATTGAATCTGAGGTTGCCTTGTGGTTTCTGCCATGCTCTCATACTCCCTTGCTGTTTGAGAGCATTGAATCTGAGGTTGCTTTGTGGTTTCTGCCATGCTCTCATACTCCCTTGCTGTTTGAGAGCAGTGGTGTTGCTAAAACAACGGTGTCGACAGGCTCACATTTCAACACATGTTTTTGGCAACTCCATTTCTCAACATCACACATTAGCAAAACGATATTTTGGCAGGCACACTGAAACCATGTTTCTATCTCATTGCAAGGCTCCCAAATATAGCCTTGATCATTTCTTCTGTTTGGAAACTGGCATCCATAATGGGAGTTTATGCATTTGGTAGATACATGGTTAGAAGATGAGATGGTGGGGCTGTATCCCTTTTGGTATATGAGATTACTGTCGACTTTTTACAGTAATCGTGATTTTTCATGTTAGCAGAACGATAATATCTATCTATCTATATATATAATACTTAAATGTATTAATATTCTTTTAAATTTCTTCAAGAGAAACAGTTATTTTAATTTACAGCGAGTTTTTCTTATGATGACGAGATGTGTCACCATCAAGCAGATAAGATGCTTGCACTACTGGAACCAAGCAAATTTGAACTACATGGATTGGCTATGGAGGATAATTTATAAATATTTCATGGAAAAATTCTTTCAAGAAAGTCTGTGAAAATGACCATGACGATCATTGACAAGCAAGACCACTGGCTACCCGTTTCATATCATAAGTAATTATAGCCGCCAGACTCAACTGCTTTTACCAATATAATAATCGTCGGGTGTCAGAAGTCAAGATCGGGAAATGGTTCAAAATATTTACCTTTTTCTTTCTTCTGATGTTGATGGAACAACGTTTTTCATCTCCAAAAGAGAATATAGGAAACCAAAAATGTCACATTTTTCAAGATGATGATTCATATTAAGAATTTCAGAAAGGTGAGCTTGAGATTATGGGTAAAACATTGTCCCCCAGATGGAAAGTTTTCATAATATTAAGCGTATCCATATAGACAACTAGTGCTAGCTCCCTCTATCCCACTATATAGTAAAAAATAACCTTAGTTTTCATTGTTATTGTTAAAGTAACTTCTTGTAAATTGCACAGGCTATGATAATAAGCTGTGCTAGAATTTCTCATAATGGAGCTCAAAGGTCAGATAATCAAAAGACAGCCAATCACAGAGACTCATTAGTTAACTACGTCAGTTGGCATTCTATTCCTGGCTTTCAGAAATTTACAATCCCGTTTATTGGTTATTTACAAATAAGAGCCCAACTTATCACTCCTTATGTTTTACTGCGTATTTGTGTTTTTTTTTTCTGCTTGAAAGACATGCAAGGTCTTGAATTTCCTAGAGTGTGGTGTGGTGCTGAGCCCGTTGGAGCAACCAAACATATTATATTATTGCGAACCTGTTCCTGTTGCATAGACTTGGCTAAGTTATTAGTAGAGGGTGGCAATCGGGTTGGCTTGGCGGGTAGTGTCGGCGGGTTGGCGGGTCAGCATACCTCAACACGAACCCGACCCGTTTATTAAACGGGTCGGCTGTGGCAAACATGAACCCGGCCCATTTATTAAACGGGTAACCCGACACGACACGGTTAACCCGTTTAATAAACGGGTCGGGTCGGGTAAACGGGTTGGCAAGGACTAGGTCGAAGAGTCAGCTGCCGAAGAGGGCGTTCACGACAAAGGCGGTGGCGACGGCGTTGGCCACGCTCGAGCCAAGGTCGCTGCCGAGAGGGAGCCCCTTCTCCAGCGAGACCGAGATGTCGAGTCTGCCGACGGCCGAACATCGATGGCCCGAAGGGCTGCGATCCCTGCGCAGTTGTGGAGCGGGTCGAGGGTGAGCCTGAGGGAGCTGTGGATGACGGCGATCGCGACGCGGCTGTGATAGACGGAGGGATCGACAGCGACAGTGACGTGGTCACCGAGCCTCGAGATGGTGCAGTCGAGAAAGTCGAAGCCCGGACCGAGGTTAGCGATGGTGGCAGGAGCGAAGGATCGAACGATGGAGGAGACGGGGGCTGGCTCGGCCTTCAGGGTCTCCGACTCGAGCCACCGTGACCTGCATAGGACGATGGTGGAGGGTTTGCGATGGTTGGGGTTAGGGTTAGGGGTGCAGCTGGGGAAGGGCAAGGGGGAGAGAGGGCATCTGACGGAGGTGATCATTATGTGAGAAAGAGAGAGAGAGCCGCAAAAGAGGGCAGTTAAAGGGTTTAAGGTAGGAACCCTAGGATGACGCTGAGGTGTTTTGTTTGGGTTTTGAATCAATGATATGACCCGCCCGCCTAATCCATTTATTAAACGGGTTGGCGGGTTAGCATACCCTTACCAGGAACTCAACCCGTTTAATAAATGGGTTAAGCGAGTCTACCCGTTTATGACATAAACCCATTTAAGCTAAACCCGAACCCGCCTAAGAAGGGTTGGCAGGTCGTGTCAGAAATTACCACGATTCACCTGAACTGACCCAGGTCAACAATGATTCTCACGAAAGTAATAAAACCGGGTCCTTTTCGTCTGCCATTGGGTAGGAGGAAGGTCTAAAAACTGGTCGAGTTAACCTAGTGATTCGGTTTGATTTGGTTACTTAATGGGTCCCAATGAATGACCTGAAAATCAACAAAACTCAGCCAATTCTAATACTTTTATCAATTAATCTCTTAAAAGATTTCACCAAACCTTTTCACTTGGTTCTCAACAAACTTAACCTAAAATGGCAATAGCAATGGTTGAACAAATTTGTCCCTTCTACGATGAAATATGTGGAGGGATTTGATCTGGATGATGATGATCACATTAACGTAACCCCAAATGGTTCAGCAATGATATTTTCATTCACTGTCTACTCTTTCTTTCCCATTCCTTCTTTTTTTTTTATAATAAAAAAATAAGTCTTAAAAGAAAAGTCATTTATATATTATATAAAATATAACATAAATATTATATATATTAATAAAAGTATACATTATATATATATATATATATATAAAACCTGACATGCAGGAGTCGAAGTAGATTGTCGTAATGAAATGGGAAGCTGAGAAGACGGCAAGGCAGATATAGCTGTCAAAGAAAAAGAGGCTTAAGCCTTTCAGTTTACACCATACAAGTCCAATTCCTCATCATGGTTAGTGAAGCTTTTCCCAATTCTGACGCCAATATATATTTATGAATCAAGAATGCATTTTCCTTCCCCATTTGGGTATCTGTGAGTTTCTTGCCTACACGCTCAATCTCCCGTATTTGACACCACCCTTAACGAATTTCAGACAAATTTGGCTCCTTCCTCTTGCTCACTTAGAGCTTTAGAATATGGGCAGGCGAGGCTTCTGGCTTAAATTCATTATATGTCTCAAAGTTGGAGGCTTTTTGTCTCTTATGATGTCTGACCCCAGAACAGATCTTGCAGGCCTCGTTTGTGAGAAAGATAATGCCACTTCTGGTGATGTTCTGGCTCATAATTTCATTCGTGCAATGGCAAACTTGAGTTCTTTGACTGATATGAAAGGCTATGGCACTACAGTTGTGGGGTCAGGTCCTAATATTGTTTATGGATTGGCGCAGTGCATGAAGGATCTGAACGCTATTGATTGCAGACTCTGCTACTCGGAGGTGAGGTTCAGTCTTCCAAAATGTTACCCAAGGAGAGGGGGAAGGATATTTCTTGATGGGTGTTTTGGGAGGTACGAGAATTACTCTTTTTTTGATGTGGAGAAGGACTCATGGGATACAAGTGTGTGCCTTTGGAATAGGAACAGCTCAAACCCACCCAGGTTTGTTGAGATGGTTAGAGAGGTTACAGGGAATGTAAGTTTGGAGGCTCAGAGGAACCAAGGATTTGCAGTTGGTTCTTCAACGGGGTCAGATATAACTGTTTATGCTCTGGTTCAGTGCTGGGAGAACCTGAACATGACCCTCTGTAAATCTTGCCTTGATGCTGCTGCTTTGACTATAGTTTCTTGTGCACCGGCTATTGAGGGGCGGGTACTGAAGGCTGGCTGTTATATGAGATACTCCACCAGTAGTTTCTGGAATACATATCAAAATTCTCATTCAGCAGGTGAGATGACCCCACTATTTCTCTTTTTACTTTTTTTGGTCCTCTTCTGTTTCTTCTAGAAGTTGGTTGTGGGATTATGCAGATACTGTAGCCTTTGTATTCAAAACAAGCTATTTATCTTTTTCTTTTTGTCCTCAGTTGCATATTTTTTGTGTCTTTCTGTTTAATGCTGGAATTGTCGGTCTTTTCTCTATGAGTGCAATCAGTTTGTGTTTTCAATTGTTATTTGGCATCTGCTTATATGGACTTAGCAAGTTCAATTTTACTGATTGTCTCCTTCCAACAACCAGGGGCTAAAAAGAGTTTATGGATAATTTTGGGGTCTGCTCTTTCTGGTGTACTGCTCATAGTTGGCCTCCTGATCTGGAAATCAAAAGTTTTATTCAGCCAACCCAATGAGCATACCTTGAAAGGTAAGAACATGAATATTAACTAAAGAAGAATTCAAAAAGATGAGTTACTATAAGCTCCCTTTTCTGCAGATTTATGTTTATCGGGATTACCTGTAGCTATTGCTCAATCCAAGCTGAATTTCAGATATGATGAACTGAGGATGGCTACCAATGATTTTGATTCTGTAAATAAACTTGGACAGGGTGGATATGGTATTGTTTACAAGGTTGCAAAGAAACCCAGCTCTATTGAGCTCTTTGTTATGGTTTCCTTGTTCTGAATAAAGCTCATATTTTCCGCAGGGAGTACTTTCTGATGAAAGGAAAGTTGCCATAAAGCGACTGTTTCTCAATGCAAGATTATGGGTTGACCAATTCTTCAATGAAGTGGATCTGATTACTAGAGTTCGGCATAAAAATCTAGTGAAGTTGCTGGGTTGCAGTCTAGATGGGCCTGAAAGCTTGCTTGTTTATGAATATTACTGCAACAGAAGTTTGGATCTCTTCATCTTTGGTAATCCCCTTAACTTGGGACCCACTAGGATTGAACTATTGTATCACCAATATTCTTCAGTCCTATACATTAAAGTTTGTGTTGTTGTTGTATGATTCATTGACATGAAGACAAGTTATATACCTACTAGAAAGAAGATAGTAAGATATTCAGGATTTTTAAATAAATTATTTTCCTTTGTCTTCATCTCATTCATTTGTGGCGAATGTTAACATTTCTAACTCGACTTACTCATGATGAAGGTGCAGCCCATAGTGACAAACGTTTTTATCAGCAATTTCTCGTTTTTCAAAAACTCATGAGAAATTGAAAGAAATCTCGCATTTTTTCAGCAAAATCTTGGCAATAAAAAATTTAATTAAAAAATATAAAAAATAATTTTTATACAACAACAACTACGCCTTCATCCCAATTTTTTTTATAATTTTTTTTTATGAAAATTATTTTTTATAAGAAAATATTAATAAAAATTATTTAAAAATAAAAACACATGATTTTTTCGTGATAAATAGCTGTTTAAAACGTAAATATCGCATTTAAATCACGGTATTTATGTTTTTTCATAATTCTCGCGAGAAATTGCCGTTTTAAACTTTCAGGCAATTTCTTGCGATATTATCGTGAGATTTTCATAAATCTCGCGTTATTTGTCACACTGGTGCAGCCCCACCAATTCAAGGTGAGGGAACTGAAAGTACAGAAAAAAGATACATGAATCAATAGGGGTTCTTGATAAGGACAAAGTTTATCATTGACATATACTTTCAATTATATCTCTACTGAAGGGAAGTCAAGCATATGGATGTTATCATTTCTGGGCAAGTCTTCTCATTTGCTCAGCATCAAGAAACCAGAAAAACCACAAAGTCATGAAACAACAAATCAATAGTGGAACCCAAGGCATGAAAACTGAATCTCATTAATGCAGAATTGTGGAATTGCACTAAGGATGATATATGGGATAAATTATATTTCATGTTTTCGTGTAGAACTTTTGGTTTAGTACTTAGCTGTCTTTGTTGGCCTTTTTGATTCAGATACTGCAAATGCACAGGTCAACCTGTCCTGCTGTCTAGCATCTTGACTTTAAAACATCGACCTAACTGATCAGTATAGCTTGTCTTGTAAGTTGGTAAGGTGCAACTTGCACTTGATCTGGATTGGTCAAGCCACCATCTAATATGGACTATGCTGGCCAAGTTGCTTGTATGGTGAACTTTTTGTCATCTAAGGTAATTAATGTTTGTTGGCATGTGTAATACAGGAAAATTCCATCATCTTGGAAATGCCCTGTAGGCCGAAGATTGTTTCTCCATCTAAAATTTAAAATTTAGACACTTTGATCTGGGGTAATAGGTATCTTTTAGAGTTTTCTTAAGTTGCTGTCACATAGCAGGTTTTCTCCTCTCGTCTCACTGTAATTTACTACTGAAACATGATGGTGTCATAAAAGGTGATTCCAGTCACATTCCATTCTGTTCAAAGTTAATGATGTTATTCTTTTGTTGTTCTATTTTTCTATTTGTTTTATGAAACTGCTATTTTATGTGTCCTAGCTCAGCAATCTGTTTTCTAAGCAGGCTGGTGGTGTAGCGAACACCCTGTGGGATTCATTATGGTGGGTCTCACATTTTTCTGCCTTATATTTCATATCAAAGTGGGTCAGTACCCCAACACAAAGGCAGTGTTTCACGGGCATTGAAAAATCTGCTCCTAAATGTTTGTATCATTTGTTGTTGTAATCTTTTTGACAGATTTGGTGGCAACTAGTGATGACTTGTCTTGGTTGAATATGGTCCTGGATTTACGTTTGCTTGTAGTTTGCAGGACTCTGTATTTTTTGAACTGCAGAGAGCATCTAAATGATGGACCTTTAGTATTTAAATTCGGGAATTATGCATGGACAAGTCTTTGGTCTTTTAAATTCGTCTTGGTGAAGTATTTGTGGTCTGATATGAAGTACTATTGGAAATTATAAGGATATCACCAATTTTAGAACTCTCGCAAAGTAGAATTTGGAGGGAGAGTTGTTATTATATTCAAACTGGTCCTAGAAGGATGAGATCAAGTGTTTGTCTTGACCTTCCTGCTAGGAAGTGTAGTGTTATATGCTTCAGATATCTGGTAAAATTTTTGTAAGAGAGTGATCATCTCTTTCAAATTTTGTTAGCGCTAGAATATTTCCTCTGGCAGGTATTATGATGGACAGTCTTAGCCATATTTACTCTCCTTATTTTATATTACAATATGAAAATCTCTGATAATTCATGTGCAGAGCGTAGTAAATCATCTGTCGGTTTTTGTAGATGTAAGATCTCTGAGATTATCAAACAAAATCCCCTTTCTGACCACCATTCTTTTGACAGATCCCAGCCGAGGCAAGCTATTAGATTGGAGGAAGAGGCTTGACATTATTCAAGGAGTAGCTGAAGGACTCTCATATCTCCATGAGGAATCTGACATTCGAATCATCCACAGAGATATCAAAGCAAGTAATATTCTTTTAGATGAGAAATTCAAGCCAAAAATAACAGATTTTGGTTTGGCACGTTCCTTTGCAGAAGATCAGACACATCTCAGCACTGGAATTGCGGGCACATTGTAAGCTCAGAATGCTTTTACTTTCTGAGTTAGGAAACTGTGATATCTCACATGCATACACGATAGACACACATGGCAGTCAATGAAAAAGAAAAAAATAGATAATGGCACAACCATTTTCATAAACATTAGAAAAAGATAGATAATGGCACAACCATTTTCGTAAACATTCTCACATGCACCTATAACTTTCTCATGTTTGATGTATTCAGAAATATCTATTATATCCTCATTTTGATTTATTAACTGCCATCATGTAGAGGCTATATGGCTCCAGAATACATTGTCCATGGGCAGTTGACTGAAAAAGCTGATGTATACAGCTTTGGTGTACTGCTTCTTGAGATTGTTACTAGTCAGCAGTGCAGCAATCCAACAGGTGCACAAAGTGGGCAGTATTTTTTGTCAAAGGTGCTTATTTATTCATCTTATTTTTCTTTAAAGATATTGCCGTTAAGCTCCTTACAAACTTTTCTTTGCATTCCTCATATAATCCCATTCAAGGAAAGTCTTGTCATTGTGGATAGTCAGAGGTGATTCTCTCATGTTCAAAACAAAAAGATTATGTTTACCTTCAATTACCGGATTTGTTCATCTTATCTTTAAAAAAAATCCAAAGTGAACTTTGTTAAGCACTGTATTGCAAAGTTTTCTGGGCATTTGTTCTTATAATTCTGTTCCTAGATATTCTTGTTGTGATAGATCATCAGAGGTGATTCCTTTATGTTTGGAACAAATTGAACCATTAATCTGCCTTCAAATACAGCTAGGTTTCCTATATTTCCCATTTGAATTTTGACTTAACATTTTACTCATCTAAAATAGCTTTAGTTTGTCAAAAGGATAGAAAGCGTCTGAATTACCTTAAAATCACCTTTAGTTCAATTTAGTTATTCCCTTTGTTAGATACTTATTAGGTTAGTCATAAATTCCTTCTAGTGAAGGGGAAGATCTCTATGAGTTATGGTAAGCACTCTTGCTAATGAATTACACCGTATAATGATACCTAAAAGTGGCAGACAGTACCAGCAAGATCCTACTAATTTCGTGATTCTTTTCCATTTCCTTTTGGTCATTCATGCATTTCAAATATCTGATTATCTACCATGACGTGGAATTCTATTATGAGTCACAGAAGCTCTACTTATTACTTATAAGCTGTGTATTTCCTCATATATGGTAACTGTGGGAAGCACTCTCCTTTCTCATGACTTTAATCGACTTAAATCACTTTTTATTTGTAGGTCTGGAACCATTACAAAGCAAACACTGTTGAGGAACTTCTAGATGGATGTACAGATGGAGATCATCTGAAAGAGATGTTACAGGTGGTTCAAGTAGGTCTCTTATGCACACAGGCAACACCAAGTTTAAGGCCTTCAATGTCAAGGGTGGTGGAAATGCTGAGAAGCAGGGATGAGGAAGTTGTTCCATTTGATCCTCCATTTTTAGATGTTCTAATCTCTGAGTCTAATGATGAAAGTGAAGTCTCGCGGCTGCTGTCTGTTTCCTCCATACCTAGTGTTTTGACACCATCAACCTCTCAAAGACAGATGAATTCCAGCTAAGTTAAAATGAGAAACAGGCGCTCACAGGCAGGTGCAAGCACACACACACACACACAGGAAAGAACATGCATTCGCAAACATATACTTGAAGTCTGTTTCACAGTCCCCTACATGTGGGGATGCACAGATGCACACAAATTGTAAGCGTCTAATTAGTGTAAACCAGAACTTCTTCTGTTAGATGAAGGAAAAGATTTATCAAAATTAGAAAGAAGTATCTGAAACATGTCTTCCCATTGGCTTAGATTCTCAGAATTACATTAAGAGAACAATTTAGACTTTTAAATATATTGAAGTATTTAAATACCTGTTTTTCTCCAAACTACTTTTGATATCTTAGTTACATTGAGATAACTTCTTAAGTTTGTTTTTTAGTACAAAGATTTATTTTTGGGAATAATTTTTCTGGTTTAAAATTGATTTGATCTCATAGAATATTTCACAAAGATATTTAATCTTGATAAACTGCTCGTTTCTCACTCGAACCCCTTTAATGCATAAGAAAGTTAGGCTATACCTAAACATGACTGTCACAGGTGCACAATTTCACCTTTTAAGCATCTTGATTGGAGGGTACCATTATCTACAAACTGTTGATAATTAACTCTGTAGCCACTTGATCCTTCTATGTAGTCAACATTTGCCTACATATTTGAAGTTCAGAACCTAAATATTTGAAGTTCAGAACCTACATATTTGAAGTTCAGAACCGTATTTTTTTAGATTGTATGAATATTTCCTTTTCAAAGTCTTTGATTGTAAATAATTTGATTACTCAGAGTCCACATGCCCCTTTTGTATTCTCACAAAAGAAATGTAGTTAGTCGCTAGCCTCAAGTTGTACGAATTTTGCTCTAACTGCAAATGATGTATAGAAGACAAAGCAAGTGGTCTGCTTCTGCCATTTATACAATGTTTGGGCAGTGGAGAAATTAATGAAGAAGGCTGAGATTACTCTAGACAAGTATCTACAACTGTACAGGTGGCAGTACAAATCTTGGCAACTTGTTTTCAACCTGATTTCCCATCAGACTATCAATTTCTCATTTTTCTGGTACTGTAAACCTGTTTGAAAATTGCAACACCAAACCTTGCTTTTAGAAACCCACAAGGGCTCCACCTTCTGGTGAAGTCAATGGGGGTTAAAATCGGTTCACTAGGTGAATCAGTTTCTTGAAAAAAATGAATGAAATCTAATCCATCTTGAATCAGCCCTTTTTTACCATCAGATGATACCTGACATTAAAAAGTAAAAAATGTTAAGAAATTTTTTTTTATTCCCTTACAAAATACTAAAAAATGAATTGAATCAACCTTGAATCGCCCCCTTATCAGGCCGATTCTGACCAATTTTGACAACATTTGGGTGAAGGGCGACACGGTTTGTCACCTGACATGGGATTCTAACAGCATCGAAGCGGGGTGTACTCTAGTATGGTCAGGGGACCTCAAGAGTTTTACCAGTTGGTCTGCCAAGAGTTTTTTTAAGCAATAAGCCGTTGTACTATTGTCAAATACACCACCAAGCTTTTAACTGTAATTAGTAAACCTGCTATAGTCTTCACACTTTTCAAAACGTTCCCAAACTTTTGCATTGGTTAAGCAACCACCCTCATTTATCTAACATTGTTAGCTTTATTAACAGGTTTACCAGGTTAAATTACCATACCATGCATTAAATAACATGTATACAACATTTTCTCTTTGTGCTCTACCATATATTATTTTTCTACCACTAAGACATACTAAACGTTTGTTGCCACAGTGGGAAGAGGGCTTTACTTTGTGATAGTGTAATTGTTCTAGATGGAGGTAGAAGTCAAGATGGAGTTTTGACAAAATGATGGAATTAGAATTCATGCTAATTATTTTTGCAAGGGTAAACTGATCTTGGTTGAATATTTTTGTACAAGTTGGTTTGTGGTGATACTTCCTTAACCCAAGTTAATTGTTTGGATAAGTAACAAAAAAGTTGATTGATATTTAGGGCTAAAATTTTGGAAAAGAGATTTAAAGATTCATATTTCTTGTATTTTCATCAGAAAATTATCAGCAAAATAAATATCTTTTGAAAATCAGAAAAATACATGTAAAAAAAATATATAAATGTGCGAAAAAAGTAAATGATATTTTTATTTTAAGGAATCTCCAATAAAAATTTGAATATCTCAATAAAAACACATTTTTCTAACAGAAAATATCATTATATTTTGGTTGTTATTTAAAGAAACTGGCTAAATATCGTGATATTTGTCACCCTGAAGTCTCTCAGACCTACCATGAATAAAGGCCTTCAATAAATGCCAAAGGCATCCCATGGTTCTAAATAAAAGCAAGTCTTTTCATGCCAGACATGGCATTCAATTTCAAAGTAGCCGACCTGGGCTCAGATGAACCGTCACATGTATCAAATTGGGTGGTTGAGGTTTGGTTTGTCATAGTATTGCTGCATTGATTACCATATATCAGAATGCTTTCACATACGTTACTTTAATGTCTTCAGGCTGCTAGGTTCTAATAATTTTTCTTAGTATAAGTTCAGAAACACAGTTAGCAATTGCAAACATTGAAAACTCTCAACTGCGTGAACCGCTTGTGACTAAGAAGAAGCTTCATAGTACCTAGAAAGAGCTGCTCTCTACGAAGGAGAAGCTTCTAAGTGTCAAAAAAAATTGTTTGCTACGAAGGAGAAGCCAAAAAAATTTGTTTGCTACGAAGGAGAAGCTTTTATAGAACTAGGATAAGGTGCTCATAACCTTAGAGCACACTTGCAGAATCAACATCCACTGAGCAACTCTCGATACATTCATACATTCAATGACAATATTATAAAAGATGTATCTTATTTACAAAACATTTCATGTTTCTTTATGAATTATAGTACATAAAAATTCATCTCAAATTGTTTCATATTTCTTTAAAAGCAACTTCTTTCTGGCTCTGCCTAACTAGCCGTCGGAGTCACGGTCTCCTCCACTTGTTTTTTGGTTTGTGAAGTCATTATCATAGTTGCCTATGTTTTTTATTTGGCTTTTGATTGCATCACCTTTTTCTTCTTTAGTTCCTCATAGAATTTGACCATCGACATCCTTGTGTTCCTCCTGACAAGGTTATTACCAAAAAATTAATTAACTTACATTTCAAACACCTAACAAAACTATACATGACAATGTACTTGCATGAAATTGAGTTACATCCACTTGCCTATCTACATTAGCATAAATATACCACAATAATACATGTAACAATTTCATTATAAAAAATATGTACTTGCATATATTGAATTAACAATCATATATGAAAGTAATTACTTATTATTTTTTTGAGGAATCCCTTGCATGAGATAGACTTGCCATTCAATATAAACATCGTACTCTGTAAAATAATATACCTAAAACTCAATAATAATTCTACCTAATATGAGAGCAAACTAAAGACATTAGTGAATAAGTTAACAGTTTATATTAGATTCGCAACGTCATTATGTAATGCCCCAAAATTTTAAGCCAAAAATACATATTTTTTTTTATATAAAGCCTTATCGATGGTATTGCTACAACCGAACTTAGCACTAGGAAGCCCACTTATGCATAGGCGCTAGTGTATATTAGCCCACTAGAACTAAGTTCAAGAAAGCGACAACTAAAGACAAAAACTCTTTATCAAGAAAAAACATAAATACAATGAAAGCATTTATTTTTTGTTTTGGTTAGAATTTCGAGTGGGTTACATGTATTTAAACACATGAGCATTTAATTCCTGTTTGGACTTGGGTCCAAGTCCAACTCATAATTCAGTTCCAACTCAAGAATCCAAATCCTAAACATAAAAGATACATACAGTTCGTGCATCAATTTAAAACCATTCATCAATTAAATAAATTGTTTCTAAATAATTATCAAATAAATTAATAAGTCTTTCAATTTAAGACTAATCCCAGATCTAAGTATTTGGTTCTTGGCACCACCTGCAATATCCCGTCATCGTTCCAGCTTTCTACTCATTACCTGAATATTTATAATATAAGGGTCAGACTTAGGGATGGCAGTGAATCAGAGGAGAATGGGGTCTCACCTCACCTTGCCCCATTTAGATCGAAGACAGAGGATATGAAACGGGGATGGAGATTAAAATCCAAACCCGTGCAGAGATGAAGGCATGGATGGATTTACTCTTGCCCCCACCCCACCTTGCCCTGTCCCATCCTCAGCCTCATTAAGTAAATTACTATTATACCCTTATACATATTATAAAATCATATATATATATATGTAACCCTAACATAAAATATTTTCTCGAATATCTCCTCTCTCCTTTCTCTAACGAGTTGCACGAGCTCTCATTTTTCTCCCCTCCTTCCTCTAACGACGGAAGGCAGCATCGATAGTGGCAGAAGCATTGGGGAAACGGGGCCCCACCCTGCCTCGCTCCATTTGGGTTAGAGATGGAGGACATGAAACGAGGAATGAATCAAGGATGGTGGTTAAAATTAAAACCCATGTGAGGATGAAGGGCAAAATTTTGAGACAGGGTCGATATGGAGAGCTTGTTCCCTACCCCGGTCCACTGTCATCCCTAATCAAACTCATCAAGTCTCATTAAGAACACAATAATAATGCATATATATACAAAACCAAGTATACATTAATACCTATAGTCTTTAAAACATTTGCAATGCAATGTCATATCATAATGCATTCCAATAAAACTATATTTATGCATTTAGTTGGCAAGAATAACAATCAAATCATAAAACTAATTACCAAAACATGCGTATACCAATAATTAAGCATTTGCATTATTAGGGCATGTTTTCAATGCAAATTTTTACAGAATAAATGTCTCCAAGTGTAAGGCTTTTGTTTTTCTCTTGTATGTACTCACAAGGCCAGACATCAAGACAAAAAGCTTACTCGAGGGTTTATTATACTATGTATTTTAATGACCTGAGTGATTTAACGAATCAATCCCATTATGGGTGGTTTGTGACCGAGAAAAAATTTCACCGGTGATAGCATAACAATATGATGCATCCTAAACTTCTATAGAAGACATGAACTTACCACATATGATACATTGATAGTTTGCCCCCAACTTTGAGGGCTAGGGACCAAGTGAGATGCTTTTGCTCTAAAAAATACATCACGGTCCAACGAAGTTTTGTAAAACCTACCGTCTCAATGAGTTATTGAGTCATCTTTATTAAGAGTGTCATTGCATTTATCACATGTGTTGTATATCATTCAACAATGTATGACTCAATGGCCCAAGTACCCCTCTATGCTAGTTTTACACATCGCCTTATGGCATGAGAATCATTCTACACATCCATGGTAGATACACATTTTCATTAGCTCAATCATATTGATAACTCATTCAATATGCACAGGTACTTTTAAACCAGAACATCTTGCATGTGAAGGTGATAACTAGAATATTATGTGCACACACACACACACACACACACACACATATATATATATATATATATATATATATATATATATATATATATATATATATATATATATATATATATATATATATATAAACTTAGTGCTCTTTTAACACCCCATCGGTTCTTATCAATTCCTTGCTAATTTATTAGTGATCCTGTGTGCATGCATGTTTTTTATGTCTTACAACACAACATCATCACATGTCACATAATATAAATTCATGCACTCATGACACCATGTTGGTTTCTTTGAACCACAAGCTTATTCATGAGCATCAACATGTGCATGCATACATTTTATTTCCTATAACACATCATAATACCATATAATATCATGAAGCATATCATCACATTATGCAGCCCATTAAAGTATTATGACAAAAAAATTCAGCATAACATTAAAACAATATTTACAAGTGATGACATGACCCCATAGCCTCAAAAGGCCCACATACAGGACACCAACAAGTCAATGTGTTCATCCGATTCATGTATGAAACCAAGCCATGTTTATCTTGCCCACTTTCAGAACCATAACATGTATTCAACTACAACTTCTCAATTCGGGACTATTAGGATAATTTCTCAGTCATTAGAAATTCTACCATAAATCATACAAAATGATTTTGGTTGAGATTTTTATTGTAGATTCATATGTATGTTAGTTGTCTATAAAAAAAACCCATACATAAACTCATTCCAAAATAAAAAATAATTTTTTTAGAAACATCGACTATTTTCTATTCGTATAACAGTCCTCTCCTGTTTGGTATTTTTGATAACAAATCAGCCATGAATCACACAAAATGAAATAAATTCTTGGATTTTTATAGTGGGTGTCTTGATATGTCTGATACAAGTCTCCAAAAATTAAGACTTAATTTTATTTTTTACAAATAATTAAAAATTTTGTGATACATGATATTTATATTATTTATCAAACTATTTTTTAAAATTTATGAGTTTTGGACCAAAATTCTGTGATTTTTAATTCCTATACCTTAACTAATCAGCTTACCAGATTTTTGTAGTTCTTTCGTATACAAACTAACACACATAAAAATCTCAACCATAAATTCTGAATATTTTGGGAGTTATAATTTTTACAAAAATATACAGCCTACACATATTTTTTGTCGGGACACCCTTTTATGTTGACTTACAGAAGTTGTATCTCCTAAACCATGACTCATTTGAGTCTAATTATTGTGAAACTTTTAACCGAACCTCCCCTTCTTTGAATGTAATCTTACATGGCATTTTCATTGAAGTGTTCTTAATGGTTGGCCAGAAATTTGGTTTTTAGGACTGTGAATGGTTGTGGTCTATGTTTACTTCTTGCCCTTCTTTGTTAACTTTTTAGTAGGTCAATTTCTCTGTGATCCAAGTTGGGCTAATATTGGAAACTACAATTCTGCTGTTGAGGTTTCTTGGATGTTAGTGGGGAAGCGACAACTTGAATATGCGGAGCACTTGGAAGATTTAGGGGAGATTCTCTGCAGTCCTTGTTAGATGTCTGATGTTTCATTTTTCAAATCGGGATTTCATTGGTGTGAACTTCATTCACATCTACTTTTCTATTTCCCATACATAAGCGTAAAGTCACATGCATTTCAATTTCAAACATGTATGTTAAAACTGGGTTTAGGTCTTATAGTTGGAAAGATGGATACATATATTTATAAAGTCAGCAGACTTACAGATGTAGTTTAGTTCAAATTCAAATTGGATATTAAATCTAATCAAAGGATTTAATAGGTTTTCTGTTATGATAGCTACAGCAGAGTTTGATGTGAGCTGTCTATGATGCTTTTGGCTACTGATTTTTAGTTCTTGTTCTATTATGAGATTCTCTACTAGCTGCTTCTTTCTATTTATGATGAACTACTAGCTGGCTTTGCTTTGTCAAACACGTACTTTAAGTTTACATATAAAAACACAGTATATATATATATATATTAACAGTTCTATGGTTTAGGAAAACCTATAGAGGATATCTAATATTTGTTATTGAAAGAGAAAGAGAACATATTAGAAGTACGATCCTGTCTTGATGCACTTGAAGGCACAAGAACATGGATGCGAATAATTTCCACTGCAGGAGATCAATTCAAGAATCCTAACAAATAACTGCATTACATTTAAAGGTGACACTCTTAGTTTATTTCTTGATGAGAATACATTATTGTTGCAGAATTTCATGCCAGAAGCTGCAGGACCAAACAGAATCAGCTCAACCATGTTGATCCTTCATACAATTCTTATCCTCCTTTCAACTAGGGACTTCAGTTTTGAGTGTAACATCCTGGTCCTTTCACGAGGACCAATGCTTTGGTTGTCATTCTAGTGATAAATCTGCTGGGCACTGGGCAGGTTTTGATATGGTCAAAAAGTTGTTTGGCATAAATGTTTGCTGCCGAATTTGCTTTGTCCAGCTCGTCCCTGGCCCTTTGGCAAAATAACTGGCCATCTAAAATGGAATACTTTCTTTTCACCTTTGGTAGTCTCTCTCTCTCTCTCTCTCTCTCTCTATATATATATATATATATATATATATATATATATTCAATGGCCATTGAACTAAAGCTAAATGTTCAAGAAAGTAAAATGGAAAAGAATGGAGAAAGAATTAAATTTGTTGAAAGAACTAAATTCATTGCTATCTAAAGTGTCCACTTATAGAATTCAGTGCGGCAGGCCTAAGAGTTCTAGGAACCCTAACAAGTGCAGGTAATCTCACCGGAGCATTGAACTTCGTTTTATTTTTTTTAAACATAACCCTTTGCTGTCAATAAATTTTTTTGCTGGGCTTTACTGGTGCAAAATTGCACCAGTAAAGTGGGATTTACTGGCATAAAAAATGCGCAAAAAACATCTTTATTGGCACATTTTTTGTACCAAAAATTTATTTTTTTGGCAAAAATAAAATACGGGAAAATCACTTTACTAGCATAATATTAGCACCAGTAAAAAAATTTTATTGGCGCTTTTAATCACGCTACCCTGTAGCATGAGTAAAGTCTTTACCGGTAAGACCTATTATGGCACACCTATCGACAATGCTAGTAAAAGCTTTACTGGCACTAGTCATGTCTTTACTGGCACAAAAATCATGTCAATAAAGATGAAATTTCTGATAGTGACATTATGAAGTGCGAGCCAGAGAAAATAAGAAATAACATGAAAACAAGTGCAAAATACTGTTGGATCAATAAGCAAGCTTATTATAAAAAAAAAATTGTTAATTTTTAATATGAAAAACATAGAAAGTGATGGGGAAGTGAGAGAAAATGTTAAGAAAGAGAGGCAGAATCAATTTGGAAAATGAGGTGAAATGAATTTCCCACTAAAGGAAAATGAGTTTCTCATATTTGGAAAGTGGGTTTCCTAAAGCTTCTTCTCCTTTCGGGAAAGTGAGGAGTTTCCCACTTTCTAAGCACGCTTTCGAAGAAGTAAGCTTCTCCTTTTAACAATAAGCTTCCAGTAAGTAACTGAGGTGGTATCCTATGTGGTAAGCGGGGTCATGTACCAAGCTGAAGGCCCAAGTTCGAATCCTTCTGCCACATGGGGCTTAAGAGATATCTGGTAGGGGTCTGCATAAGCCCAGCATGCCTATCAAGGAAAAAAAAAGCTTCCAGATGGTTTGATTGAATTACAAGCAATAAGTATAGAGTCCAAATCCTATTGCTTCCAGCTTTGAAATAATGTTTTTATCTTAAATCTTAAATATTATAAAAGTATAAGCATGGGTAGTGGGGCCCAAAAAGCAACTATTTCTCAAATGACATATTTATCATGTTTTTGTTGGATGAAATTATAAATTCGTTTAGACATTTATAATTATTACTTGCATGATCCCTATGTAACTTTTTTTTACAAAATTGGGATTACCTTTTCAAATAAAAAACATTAGTTCTCTCTCTCTCTCTCTCTCTCTCTCTCTCTCTCTCTCTCTCTCTCTCTCTCATGTTCTCAATGCCAACCTTGCATGACCTACCAAAGGTTATGCCCCTTCCACTTTTTTGCCATTAAATTGTGAAAACTTTCCCTACAAGTGGTATAAAAGGTATTTTTTAGCTTTAATACTTTTACATATGTTTTTAACAAACAATATTTCATTCTAAACGTATGCATATAATTTATTAATCCTATTTTTTCATAATAATAAGTTTTTTAATATAAACTTTATTTGTTTAGAGCTCGGCCATATGGACGGGCCGCTATAACATGCTAGATTTTGTAAATGAGGTGGTTTGAGCTTGGCTAAGTAGGTTTAGAGTTCAAATTTTATTAAATGCATTTTTTTTAAATGAGCCATCTGAAATTCTCCTCATCTAACTCAGGTTCACCATGAGTTTAAGCTTGGCTCGGCTCAGCTCAGCTCGTCACAAGAATGAGCTCATCACAAGAATGAGCCGAGCTTGAACACCCTCTGTTCAGTTCATTTGACTCGTTTGTCAGCCCCAGAAATAACATGGTACTATTAAACAAGATGAATTCTGTTTAATTCCATCCAAATCCATTTCCCCATTTTCCTCCAACTCATGTCCGTATATTCCTCTCAATTAGGGGTGTCAAGGGGTCGGACCTGGTTTCGACCTAAATGGTTTGCGGACTTGGATCTGATTTTGAGGTGTTGGTACTGCATCCGGACCCGAGTCTGATTACCATAAGAAAAACATACTCGGGTTCTATAAGGATTACATTTAACATAGTTCGTTTATACTTGGTAAAGTAATATTTTTTACATTGAAAAATTGTAGATCATAATCAAAACTCAGGTCCATCGGGGGTCTACTGTGAAATTTTGCAAACCATAGCCAGCTATATATACTAATTGGATCTTTTGAGTCTGATCCAAATTCTGGTTGAACCACTTTCTTTATAATCGAACCCAGACTGTATCAGGTTTGGTATGGGTCGGGTCAGGGTCAAACCCTCCTTCTGACATTAACCTCTCAAACTCCAAGGGGTTTGTTTCAGCCTCTTTCTTATGAATGAGCCCTCTTTCTTATAAAAGAGTGCACTTTCTCACATGACATGAAACAAATCTCCCATGGGAAAGAGGTGGTGGGTGCGGGAACCACTCATTAAATGCGAAAAAACTATTTTCTTATGAAAAGGGAGTCACACTTCCCCTCATGGGGAAGCACTTTAACCTGTGGATGTTCTTTTCAATGGAAAGTATCTTCCTGTGAATGGTTGTGACAAACGGCCCCTAACGACCTATAAAATTTCAGCCCATTTTCTATTTCTAGCGTTGGATTATCCTAGAAGACCTTGACTACCCGGAAACATGGAAGATGGGAGATGTTGATTAAACACAAGGAATACTCTGTATCAAATAGCAGCTTAGGTTTGAGGCCTAAGAAAATTTGTGAGTTTCGCTTAGGGTAGGATGATAGGTCGGGTGTTAAAATGCCAACTTATAAACGGCAGCCAAATTCCCGTGAGAAATTGAAAATTTTCATGCTTTCTCATGTTTGTAATACAAAAATAAGTTTTAAAGATAAGAAAAACTATTTGTAAGAAGAAACAGGAAATATAAAATACAACAAGGAATAAATTCAACCATTTTTTTTAAATTAAAAGTAGCCAATAAAATGTGAACATCGTGATAAACATGACATTTAACTTTTTAACAAAAATATAATATTTTTTAAAAATTATCACGATGTTTTGGCATGTAAAGTGGTGACCTAAAATATAACAATTTTCACGATATTTTTCATAATATCTCCAATATTTGTCACACTGCATTGGAGACATCTTCCATGATCATAATCCAATCAACCACTCATCTTGTCATATTCAAATTTACATGTAAAATAACTTAACCGGTTACCCAAAATTTCCGTATCTTAGTTGGATTTAATTTGAGACACCATACCAAATCTAATCCTGATTTGACCTAATATCCATACCAAACCCACCCCCTTGACATTTCTCACTTACAATAACTGAATCTGACAACTCAAACCTACTGGAAGACCCATATTCTACACCAGAACTACTAAAAAGAAGTCAGCAATTATCTATTTCCAATATGCTGTTCAAATCCCACTAGCATCCGGTCTCATATTATATTGTTGTTATAATTAAGTCACCAATTATTCACCTTCTCTTTTGTTTTCTAGCATTAAACTACAAGATAACATGTGCAACATGTGCATGGGCTAGTAGCAACTTTGGATGATTCCCTGTAGGCCTGTTTGAGAGCTCTTGGATCTTAGATCCGATGATCCCGAGATTCGCGGGATTTGAGATCGGATCTCAAATCCCTGGATTTAGGCCGTTTTCGAGATCTCGAGATCCCCTGTTTGCGTGAAGGTTGGATCTGGCCCTACATTGAATCCTGCTTTGAGATGCGTGTCCATTCAAATGCACTCTAAATATCTCTTATCTAGTTTCTAGGAAAATACCAACATATCACGGAAAAGTGGTAATGACCAGTGACCACCACTCACTCTAGAAAGTTAAAAGGAAGTGACAAAATGAGAAAAAGTGAGGATTCTTTTAGGGGCCAGCTTAGACATCTGATTTTATTGGTTGGCCTATCAGTTACATGGGAACAGTTGAGTGGACCCCTTTCTATTGTGGTACTGAACCACCACAACTTGTGGTGTTATGTTACACGCTTGATTTAAATAGATCTAATCTCCAAAAGCAAAAGCCAACCATTGAATCATGTTTATCTTGTTCAATGTTGTCAGTATCGGTGCGTATGGGCCCTATCATATCAGCAGCAAATCTATACGATACTAACTTAAATCGGCTGTTTTTTAATAAATATAAAAAATACTTAAAATTAATATTTTAATGGTTTTAACATGTGTCAATTGACATGAAATATTTTTAATTATTTTTACTTAATATTTTATTGGTTGATTTTTTTCTATTTAACAAAAATCAAATCTTATGGTGTATTAGACATGATAAAACCACCTATTAGTAACTAAACTGTGTTAAACACAACAGATCCATGCAAATAAGAGTGTGAACCACCATACAATGTCATGGTTCATAGCCAATATATATATATATATATATATATTGCATAAATGTGTATTAAAAAAACAATTCTAAATGTGTTTGTTTGCAAATCTAAATGCACGTATGTGTTCTACATGGTCAGAAACCTAAAAACCAACACTTAAATTAAGTTTTTTTATTGCATAAATGAGATTTTTATAGTCCAAAAAAATTGAAAATTTCAACCATTGATTTTTAGCATATTATAAAATCTTATTTACGCGTCAAAAAAAACTTGATCAAGCGCATATTAGGTTTTTGGTCATGTAGATCACATCCATTCACTTAGATTTGAAAAAAAAAGCATCTAAAATTGATTTTTGAAAGTGATTTGGATGGTTCAAACTCTCTCTCTCTCTCTCTCTCTCTCTCTCTCTCTCACTCACTCTCTCTCTCTGTGTGCGCACACATGGGTGTTTTACTTCTGAGCAGGAATACATGCACTACTCAACTAGAATGAACTAAAAATATTGAGAAACCATTATTCTCCGTTGCCATGTTCTGTTTTACGTTTTCATGGACACCTCAATACCCATGCCAAATAATGAAGAACATGTTGGAGTCACTCACGTATAAGGACTCTTCTAGAGGTGTCCCTATCAGATAAACCTTACCATTTGGAGGGAACAATTATCTTAACTGTTTCCTAATAAAGGTTAATGCTATAAAAAGGGTATTGATAAGAGACCCCAAAGTAGATGCAGAAGCTAATCAACACAGTTGATTATTTTGGGATTCAAATTCTGCTCATCGTCGCTGGAGGGTCTGCGCTCATCAAGAGCTACGACGGGCTGAGGAGACAAATATCTCATAGACGATAGATCGAGTTCACTCATTGGCTATTATCAGACGAACATGGTCGCTTTAGGTATATTCTGTCTTATCTTTTGTGCAACCACCAACATTGGGTTATGGGCCCACTCCCATGCATTCTGCTGCGCGTGGGTGCAGTGTAGGGCCTTCTGGCGTTCTCGGATTCAGGCGCGCTGATCGCATGTCACCATGGGGTGACATGGGTCACCAGTTTCTACGGCAAACTGTTCCCATGGGGTGACAACCTTCACTGGCGACAGAGCCATCCTATCTGGTGATCGCCCGTCGTCGTGAGGCAACGTGGGTTACCGATCAAAGGTGAGTGTCGTCGTGGGGCGACTGCTATTCCCAAAAGCCAAATGTCGGTGGCGCTTGCAGCCCTGGCGACCCTATGCATAAAAAACAACAATAGAGGATCAAGGGTTTTACCTATGGTCGTCGGGTTGCAGGGGATATGCTTGTGTCGAGGTCACTACAAAACGTCGCCGGTGGAGGGGTGTGGTTGCCGGGTTGTAGGTAACCGGCCTATCATCACTGTGGGGCGATGTGGTTTATCGATTATCGGCCGATTATCGCTGACATCATTAAACTCATTTTACCCCTCTTCTCAGTTTACCTCTGCTGTTGGGCAAGGGGGTTCTTCATCGTCGGTGAACAATGACAGTGGAGTCGCCGTGGGGCGACAGACATTAGAAGGAGACCCTTTCGTCGACTGTTTCCCCTCTACCGTTGGGCTCGATGGGGGTATGCTGTCGCCAGAGAGATTAAGGGCTGGTGGGGTCTTCGACACCGACGGCTTTTCGGCATGTCACCGGTGCTGGTGACTGCCGCTAGCGGCAGTCATCCTGGGGTGACGTGGGTCGCCTGAACGACAACATGGATCGTCGTGGGGTCAGATGGGTGGTCGTCGATCACTGACGGTTTTGCCAACGTTGATGTCAGGTGGACGATCGTCAGCTCACGATCGCACCGGCAACGTCTGCTGACAAGCAACGACCATGGCTCCATGGCACCTTGCCGGAGGTCGTCGACTCTGATGAGGTTCTTCAGATCCCCCTAATGCAAGCGACAATTTTTGGTTTTCTGATTTTTTCAGAAACCGAAAATCGTTTCAGTATCTTGTTTAACCCTAATGAGTTTTGCCTTTTGAACCGGGTCATACCGGGTATTTCGACCTGGTAATGGGTCCAATCCAGACCCATATGGGTGGTTCGAGTCTGCACAGAATCGGGTCCTATCGATCCCCAGATTAGATTCGGACCCATATGGTTACTGGGTCTGGGTTTGATCCCGTGAGGCCGGATCCTGTGTGGATCGTGTTTGACCTGGATACAACTTTGGACCGGGTCAGATCCAGATATAGCTTTGGACCGTGTCTGACCTGGGTCCAGTTTGAATCAGGTCAGACCCGAATCCAGATTGGACCGGATTGGATCCATAACAGGGTCCAGATACTGTTTACACCTGAATCAGACCAGGAACTAATACAACCCTTTTTAGGAATGGTTCGGAGCCATTTTGACCGGTTCCTTTTGGTTTTCCACCGGTTCTGAGATGCTAAGACCCTGTTTTCATAAATATATGAGGATACAAGGATTTTGGCATACAATTATTGGGTTTTATGAACTTTTTTTCATACTTAGCACCAGTTCATAAGGTTTAGAACCAGTTCAGACCCTTGGATGACCAATTCGGAGCTGTTTCAGACCGGTTCGGGGTGTTTTCAGACCAGTTTCATTTTGAGGACCGTGGGTTTTACCCATTTGAGCTTGTTTTTGTTATTTTTATGCATTTTATTTGTGATTATTCATGCATTATGTATGACTGATATTGAAATCATGGATAGTTAGATAACTTAGTGAATTCATGTTACTAAGGTAACTGGATGCATGTATGTTGTCAAATTTTGTTCTATTATACAATTTTATCCAATATTAATGTTGTACTTAAATTCATGAAACGATGAAGCAATCTAAAGGAAGTTTCATCATGTTTGAAATTTAAGTAGGATAAAATAAAGCAAGTGTGTTGAGATACATTATGCATGCGTATCCAAAGGTGCCATGGGTTGATGGTCTAGCTTCACATGAGCTTTAGTTTTACCAGCTATGGTTGGTAGGCGTAGTGATTACGCATGTCAAAATTCTTACCAAAGTAGGACTTCGATGACCCTCTACACTCGCCCAGAAATAAGCATATCAAGGACCTTATATGTATTGCTTTTTCCATCAGGTTTGTCTCGTATATGCTTCCTTTTTGATAGATGTCTCTTGCCATGCAGTTTCTGGTTCTGTGATTTTAGATGACTCGAGTACTATCCATTTTCTTGATGGATCTAATTTTAGTAATTGGAAAGAAATTATCCTTTTCATATTAGGGTATATGGATTTGGATTTGTCCTTAAGAAATGATGAGTCTGCTGCCCTGACAGATCAAAGCACTACTGAACAAAAAAAAGTGCTTTTGAAAAGTGGGTGCGCTCGAATAGACTTAGCCTATTGCTTTTGCAATTTAAGGTGGCTAAGAATATTTGCAGTGCTATCCCGCAATGCAGGACAGTGAAAGAATTCCTGAGTGCCATTGAAACACAATTTGTCAGTTTGAATAAGGCTAGGGCCAATACCCTAATGCCAAAACTCATATCTATGAAATATTCTAGAGGGAGTAATATTCGTCAGCACATTTTAGAAATGAGGAACATAGCGTTCTAGCTGAATGACATGAAGCTGATTATTTCTGACTCATTTCTAGTGTATTTAATTTTGGCATCCCTATCTATAGAATATGGTCTTTTTAAGATCTCTTACAACACACATAATGATGAATGAACACTCAATGAACTTATGTCCAAGTGTGTTGAGGAAAAAGAAAGATTGAAAGGAGAGAAGGTGCAAAGTGCACATATGGCTTATCATGAATCCAAGGTCGGATAAAAGAAAAATGCATTTAAGAAAAATGCTAAGAAGAAGTCAGTAGGAGAAAAGTCATCTCAGAGCAAACAACCTGATTCTGCTCCCATGAAGTGCTTCTTTTGCAAGAAGAAGGGACACAAGAAAGCATATTGCATAAAGTACAAGAAATTGTTAGAAAAGAATGAATAAATTGTTAGAAATTGTTAGAGATACTATATTGTTATTCCTAATAATGATTTGTTTGATCACCTGGTTGTTGATGCACAAATCCAAAATGAACTGATTGTGGATAATGCAGAAGCACATGAACAAATTCAATCTGAACTTGGAGAACAACCTGTTTGAACATCTATAAGGGTTAGAAAATCTGCCATACATCTTGATTATGTGGTCTATCTTCAGGAGCCTGATGATTTCATAGATATAGATGATGACCCGTTGTCTTTTATGAAAGTTGTTGAAAGCAAACAATCTTCGCATTTGATAAAAGTCATGAAAGAAGAGTTGGACTCTATGGCTAAGAATCAAGTGTGGGATCTTGTCAAGTTACCTAAAGGAGTAAAACCCATAGGGTATAAATGGATCTTTAAGACCAAAATGGACTCCAAAGGTGACATAAGAAAAGATTGGTTGCTAAAGGATTCACCTGAACGGAGGGCATTGACTATAATGAGACATTCTCTCCTGTCTCAACTAAGGAGTCAATAAAGATAATTTTGGCCCTTGTAGCTCATTATGACTTAGAGCTAAATCAGATGGATGTGAAAACATCGTTTCTCAACGGGAATCTAAATAAAGAGGTATACATAGATCAACCTCTTGGTTTCTCTGAAGATGATCGTTTGGTTTGCAAGCTTAATAAATCAATATATGAACTTAAACAAGCCTCCCGACAGTGGTATATTACATTTTTTCATGTCATCATGACTTTCGGGTTTAAAGAAAACATCATTGATTGATGTATATACCTTAAGGAAAGTGAGAGTAAGTTCATTATATTGATGTTGTATGTAGATGATATACTACTTGCAACCAACGATATAAAGTTACTTGTAGAGACAAAACAATTTCTTACATCACATTTTGACATGAAAGATATGGGTGAGGCTGCTTATGTACTTGGCATAGAGATCCGTCGAGACAGAGTAAAAGGTTTTCTAGGTCTCTCCCAAAGATCCTACATAAATAAGATATTAAAGCGATATGGGAAGGAGAATTGTTCTTCTGGTACATCACCCATATCAAAAGGTGATAAACTGAGCCTAAAGGATTGTCCACAGAACGATATTGACAAAGTACAGATGAATGCTTATCCATATGCATCAGTTGTTGGCAGCTTGCAATATGCACAGACTTGTTAATGTCTAGATATTTCTTTCACAGTAGGGATGCTTGGTAGATTTCAGTCTAACCCAAGCATATCTCATTAGAAGGCTACTAAGAAAGTCATGTGGTATTTGCAAGGAACAAAATATTATATATTGATGTATCATAAGGTTGACCACCTCGAGGTCATTGGCTACTCAGATGCGGACTTAGGAGGGTGCTTTGATAGTAGAAAGTCTACTACTGGGTATGTCTTCCTACTTGCTAGGGGTGCGATCTCTTAGAGGAATGAAAAGTAGACGACCACTGTTGCTCACACCATGGAGGCAAAGTTTATAGCATTGTATGAGACTTCTTCGCAGGCCATATAGTTGAAGAACTTTATATCACAGTTAAAGGTGGTTGATTCCATCGAGAAGCCACTGAAGGTCTACTGTGATAATGAAGCTGCAATGTTCTTTTCGAATAACAATAAAAGTACTACAACATATAAGCATATGAAATTAAAGTACTTTGTTGTTAAAGAAAGGACAAAGAATCATCTAGTGCATATTGTTAATA
The DNA here is from genome assembly GCF_984573655.1 of Nuphar pumila. Lineage (NCBI taxonomy): Eukaryota > Viridiplantae > Streptophyta > Magnoliopsida > Nymphaeales > Nymphaeaceae > Nuphar > Nuphar pumila. The sequence goes on along the minus strand of NC_143263.1, from coordinate 73,445,065 downwards.
TTGGTACCAAAGAGATGATTGGTGATTCTCTTACTAAAGGGCTAGCACCGGGTTGTACTCCGAACATGTATTGAGGATGAGCTTGTTAAACTCTTTTTGACATATGCATATGAATAAAGTGATCACATACAATTTTGATTCTCATTATGGTCATTTTTTGTTAATCTCATAAGGATTAAAGATTTAACTAAGGATCTGTAGAATAGATTTTAAAGGTCAATCTATTTATCAAGTCATTTCATAAGGTATTTGGTTAAGGGTTTATCGTTGGGACAAGTGGGAGAATGTTGGAGTCACCCACGTATAAGGACTCTTCTAGAGGTATCCCTATCGGATAAACTTTACCATTTAGAGGGAACAATTATCTTAATTGTTTTCTAATAAAGGTTAATGCTATAAAAGGGATATTGATGAGAGACCCCAAGGTAGATGTAGAAGCTAATCAACAGAGCTGATTATTCTGGGATTCGGATCCTGCTCACCATTACTGGAGGGCCTGCGCTTATCAAGGACTGCAACTGGCTGAAGAGACGAACGTCTCAGAGACACGATAGATCGGGTTCACTCATCGGCCATTATCAGATGAACATGGCTGCTTCAGGTATATTTTGTCTCATCTTTTGCACTGGCGCCAATAGAACATACGTGTCTTGTGAAGTTTTTGTGCTTATAGAATTTCAGGAAGTGCCATGGTGGTGGTGCATGTGTTGGTTGGTTTTGTCAAAGGTATTTGGTGAACCCTACCTAAAGCATTCCATCACCAAAAGGCAACCCCTACATGAGGGTTCATATAATCCTTTTATGGTATGCCTGTACCTAATGAGCAAAGGCATGCAAGCATTCTAGCCATCGCATAAGGTGGCTTGGATTGGAAAATATCGGCTCATCATGTCATTGTTGAGGCCAAACTCGTGGGCACAATATAGGGCAATTCCTGCCATTTATTATGTTTCTGCCACCGAAATGAACACAAAAGACACACATGGGAGCCCCAAAAAAGTGTTTGCAGTGAGCACCCACAGTATAAAGTAAAACATACATATAGTACCCAAAAGATACTGATAGGATGGTCCAACTGCCCTTCCAAGTGGGGAATTGAACGTTTTGTCTCGTATTTTTTGTTTCAATTTGATGGGGCAGTCTTAGATTTTCATTTCTTGTCTATGTCAAAAGCTTATGTGGCAATGAAAGATGAGCTACAGGGTAACACTGAAAGCTATGTAAATCGCTGCCTTTCTGTTAACTTTTATTTCAAAGTAAAAGTGAAGAGATTTGTTTGCTTGTGTTTGTGCTCTTTTTGCACCAGAATCCTCATATCTGGACATACGATAAACAAGAAAACAACTCTTCATTGAGTATTCATTTTCTTTTTTATTTCACCCGAGGACAGGGAGCATCTTTGCCTCTAAAGAAATAATTTTGGTTTGTACTCTTTTGATCAGAGTTTTCTTCTACCCTGCTTGTCTCCAGGGCAGGTTTGAACACCTTTTATCTCCTTGGTTATTTATTTTGAGGTTAGGTGTGTTTGGTAAAGGCAGATTCCTGTTTCAGATAGAGCCATCAGCAACAGTCTTTGCTGTTAGCACAGGAAAATGCTAAAGCGCAAAATGGGGGTTGGAGAATGTAAATATTATTATTAAATGTTAAGAGTAGTAGTAAAGAAATAAATATAGATAATAAAAGACCAATTGGCTTTTTGCCTCCTTTGATATGACAGTATATGCACAAAACCAGTTTTTGGATTAGTCAAGAATTAGTTAAGAGAGTCTACCTTGAATATCCAAAAGTCTTTAACAACTTCATCTTGGTTACGATAGCCTTCCTAATCCTCAATTATCAAGTATAATAAAAGAACGAGTCGTTGACCCTTCTATCTTTGTCATTGACTTTTGAAATGTCAAGATTTTTCAATGTCCCTATGCTACATTATTGTTTCTTGTGCTCAATTTTTTTCTCTTTTCTGCTAATATTTGTTTATTGCTTTAAACTATTTATTGCTTTAAGATTGTTTAATTCATCATATATGTCTCCATGTATGTGAGAGAGAGATAGAGAGGTCCTACTGATTGTCCTCACCCTCCTTTACTTGAAACTGATTGTCTCATCTTGAATGAAGCCTTACTTGTGGTCTTTTTGGATGATATCTTACTGTAAGTTCACAAAAAATAGGCCCACAAATTGACATATCTTTTTTTTTTGTTACAATAGTTGCATCCCCTTTGTTTTTCTTGCAGCATGCCTTCCCCCATTTTATTCCTCACTTATTCCCCCTCACACATGCTACTCATCACGTTCAAGGACACTTCTTCACCATTCAAATTGAGTGCCCTTACAACTTTCATCTTCCGCAAGCAATGTTCAGAGATAATCCTCAAGTCCTACCCTGAGCTCATCATTACCAAGAATGGCATTCGGAGAACAGAGTTTCCCTTCTAAATCATCATGGACAAGGAGAGACAAACATAATTTATTGGCTACAATTCTCTCCAGTTCTGCAGTGGGCAACAGAGATATGTACCAATGCATACTTTTCTTATCAGTGTTGATCATTGCTGCAGCTACTTCCTCACATGGCAATCTTTCAGAAGATTCTCGATGGCTGCTTCAGATAAAAGATCAACTGAATGACACAAGGGGCACTCTAGATAGTTGGTCATCTGAAACAGCACTCTGTGACTGGAACGGTATTACATGTTCATTTGATGAAATGCAAGTGATAAGTCTGAACTTATCAGGCTATGGGCTATTCGGAACAATAACACCTGCATTTGCAAATCTGCAATCTCTTTGCAGTCTCGACTTATCATCAAATTCTCTTACAGGCCCAATACCAGCTGACCTTGGAAGTCTCTCAAGCCTCACAGAGTTGCTTCTGTATTCCAATTTCCTCTCCGGCAGGATTCCTGCGGAAATTGGGCTCTTGCAGGAACTAACCATTCTTCGGATAGGAGATAATTTGATATCTGGACAAATCCCGCCACAACTTGGAAATTGCATCAAGTTACAAGTACTGGGTCTTTCTTCTTCTAGTCTCGATGGAAGCATACCAGTGGAACTTGGCAATTTGAAGCATTTAAGAATACTGAATTTACAGAAGAACTTTCTCAGTGGGCCTCTTCCCCAAGAGCTCGGAAATTGTGCAGATCTTCAAATACTTTCTGCAGCAAATAACATGCTTGAAGGTGCAATCCCACATGCAATAGGTAATTTAGCTCAACTACAGATTCTCAATTTTGCAAACAATAGTTTCACTGGTTCTATTCCACTAGAGCTTGGCAGTCTCTCGAGCCTTGAATATTTGAATTTGCATGGAAATAGGCTGAGTGGAGAAATTCCAGCCCAATTAAATCAGCTCAGCCAACTAAAAACCCTTGACCTGTCACAAAATAATCTCTCAGGTGCCATCACAGTTGTAGCTAGCCAGTTTCAAAACCTGCAGTTTCTGGTTTTGTCTGATAATTTTCTCACAGGCAGTCTCCCAGAAGATTTTTGCACTGGTTCTACACATTTGCAGAACCTCTTCCTGAGTAGTAATAGAATCTCTGGTTCGATACCATCCTGCTTAAACAAATGCTCTGCTCTTCATGCAATTGATCTTTCTGAAAATAGCTTAACAGGGGAGATACCATCTTGGATGGGCAACATCAATAACCTTTCTGATCTGCTTCTTCATAACAATAGCTTACTTGGAAGGATACCGCCAGAAATTGGGAATCTAAGCAATCTCGAAACACTGTCCCTTCATCATAATGTGCTCACTGGGCAGATTCCTGCAGATATTGGGAGATTACAGAAGTTGAAGGTATTCACTCTCTATGAAAACCAGATGTCTAAAGAGATCCCACTTGAGCTGACAAACTGCTCTAGCTTAGAGGGGATTGATTTTTTCGGGAACCATTTCTCTGGTTCCATTCCTTCAACAATTGGTAAGCTCAAAAATCTCGTCTTTCTACAATTGAGACAGAATGATCTTTCAGGCCCGATACCCCCAAGCTTGGGACAATGCAAGAAGCTTCAAGCCTTGGCTTTTGCTGATAACAGACTATCAGGCAGAGTGCCACCCACATTCAGATTTCTCACTGAACTGCAGATCCTTACACTCTACAACAATTCACTTGAGGGCCCAATTCCTCAAAGCCTGTCCTCTTTGCAAAAGCTTGAATTCATCAATCTTTCCAACAACAACTTCATCGGGGACATCGACCCGATTTCCAGTTCCAAATCTCTAGTGAAACTAGACCTAACCAACAACAGTTTTACAGGCAAAATTCCTCCCCAGATTGGAAACTCCACCAACCTGGCTCGTCTGCGGCTAGGCATGAATCAGTTGAATGGCGAAATTCCAGATGAAATCTCCCAACTTACACAGCTCACCCTTATTGACCTCTCATCAAACAATCTCAGTGGTGAACTAGGGCTAAAGCTTTCAACTTGCAAACAGTTGAGCCATCTCAATCTCAATGAAAACCGGTTGCTGGGTACAATTCCTTCATGGCTGGGAACCTTACAATCTCTTGGAGAACTTGACCTTTCCTTCAATGGGTTCTATGGGTCCATACCACCAGAGCTAGGAAACTGTTCCAATCTCATAAAACTCTCTCTTTCAAACAACAATCTTTCAGGAGAAATCCCATCAACCATTGGAAACCTAGCTTCCTTGAATGTCCTAAATCTCCAAAAGAACAATCTTTCTGGTTCCATTCCCACCACAATCAAGAATTGCAGAAAAGTTTATGAGCTAAGAATTTCAGAGAATTTCCTTAGTGGGTTTATACCATACGAGATAGGAGAACTTACTGAGCTTCAAGAAATACTAGACCTAAGCCAAAACTCACTATCTGGAGTGATTCCATCATCCTTGGGGAACCTTAAGAAGTTGGAAAGTCTGAATCTTTCTGGAAACCGTCTGGATGGGGAGATACCCACACAACTTGGGGAACTCACAAGCGTGAGCAATTTGAATTTGTCAGGTAATCTTCTCCATGGTGAGATACCTCAAAGCCTTTCAAAGTTGCCATTAGCCTCTTTCTTGGGGAACCCAAATCTTTGTGGGGCACCGTTGTCTTTGTGCTCTGAGCAGGTGGGTGGTGGAAGGAAATGGATGTCAAGAGGTGCTGTTGTGGGGATCACAGTGAGCATTGTGCTGATATCTACGTTTGTGTGTGTGGTTTTGATTTATGGGATGTTGAGAATATGGTGCAACTACAGAAGAGTATCGGTGTCGAGCTCTGATTTCAAAGCAGGGTTTGAACAGAGGAAGGAAGACGAGAAGTGGGTGTTGGCGAAGATGCATCATATGGGTTTGTTTGGTTCGTCGGAGGAGGAGAAACCAAAGGACAAATCTAATTTTTAGTAGGAAAAATCTCTCTATCTCTGTCTATCTACATATGATTTTCATTGTTTTGTTTCCGATTTGTTAATGAGTTCATGATAGTGAAGAGTTTTTTGAATCTTTTGATTGTTGTATCCGTCAAGCACCTGTATCGACTTCCCATAGTGGAAATCTTTCACAATCCAATCAAATTGTGTGTGTTTCCCAGGCATGTCATCTCTCTCTCTGGGTTGGTGTAACTGGGTCGGTTCGAGATGGGTCTTATCGACCCGATTTTGAATTGGGTCTAAAAGTTAGACCCAACCTGACCCAATTTAATTGAGGTCTGAGTTCAGGTTCGGGTATGGCTGAAAATTATGGACCCATATGAGTTAACGGGTTTTGGTGTGTATTGAAAATTATGGACCCATATGAAATATAAATCCTTATGGGTTAAAGGGTTTGGATCTTACCAGGTTTAGGTTTCAACTCAGTTTTTGACAAGATTGGTATTGTAGACCTAATTACTGCTAATAAAAATATACATAAATTAATAGAATTAGCCATTCATTACGAAGATTGCATGTTAACAAATGAGAATCGTATTAACTATTCTAAACAATAGTGGGTCGGATTTCAATGGGTTTGGTTCAGGTTGGTTTGCATATAAAATGAGTTTGGGTACAAAATTGGTTGGAGTTTGGGTCAGTTCGAATACGAAATGGGTTCGAGTTTAGTTTAGTTCAATTATAAAATGGGTTCGGTTTTACATTATGTGGGAACATTTGGGTCACTTAAAAAAATCAGTTGGTTCCATATCAACAGAATCTCATCATCCATACATAACTAATTGGTATATTCATACTATAAGAATAAGATAGAAATGGTAGAAATGGTAAGAATTCTAATTCTTATAGATACTGAAACTCATAGGGAAGAAAATGAATTTATGGATGAAATCAAATATACAATATTTATAGAAAAAAATATTCGGTCATTGAGGAACAATCAATATACTTCTAATGTCGAATCAGGATCAACTAGGATAGAAATAAAGCATTGGATCTAACTCTCCTTTGGTGTCAAGGTAGTAGCTATGAATAGCCATTGACTCTCGAAAAAGGGTAGAAGAACGGGACCTATTATGAGACATACAATGCATTACAGATGTATGATCATTACACTTCAATCGGGTTATTCTATTCCACCTCTTATAGAGAAAAGAACTTAAATAATAAAATGACGATACATTTATACAAAACTTCTACCCCTAGCACACGCAAAGGAGCCATAAACAGTCAAGTGAAATTCAATCCACGAACAAATTTGATCTATGGGCAGCATCATTGTGGTAGTATGCCAGAGGAATCATTACCGCAAGACATAGAGGGGGAGGTCATAAGTGTCTATACCATAAAATCAATTTTCGATAGAATGAAAAAGACATATTTGGTAGAATCATAACCATAAAATATGACCCTAATTGAAATGCATACATTTGTCTCATACACTATGGGGATGGTGAGAAGAGATATATTTTACATCCCAGAGGGGCTATAATTGGAGATATCATTGTTTCTAGTATAGAAGTTCCTATATCAATAGAAAATGCCCTACCTTTGAGTGCGGTTTGAACCATTGATTTACGTAATTGAAAGTAACCAATTAGGTTTACAACAAAACTTAAAAATCAGTCATTGATTCAATTTGAGTACTTCTACGAGATAGACCCCAACAAAAAACTAAAGAGTAACGACATCAGGTGATTGAGCTCAATGGTTCCTCATATAAAATTATTGACTCTAGAGATATGGTAGTATGGAGAAGACAAAATTGTTTGAAGCACGGATAAAACCGTAAGTGCTCCTTGTTTCAAAGAGAGGTGGATGGGTTATTCACATTTTATTTGATGGTCAGAGGCGAATTGAAAGCTAAGCAGTGGTAATTCTAAAGATCCTCCGAGAAAAAAATAAAGGTATTTCTTACGTTACCCATAATATATGGAATGAAAGTATCAATGTAATTTCACAGAGTTATTTGGTCTGAGTGATACATGAAGAACATAAACTAGATGACGGAATGAGGAGACCTAGGATGTAGAAGATCGTAGCATGAGTGATTCGGCAAATTTGGATTCCTATATATCCACTCACGTTCATCATACGATTCATATAAGATCCATCTGTCTAGATATCATCATCTACATCCAGAAAGTTGTATGCTTTGGAAGAAGCTTGTATGGTTTGGGAAGGGTTTTTATAAAAAAAAGAATCTACTTCAACTACATAACATAAAAATAACACTTGAAAATGGTGGACAATTAGCTAGAGTAGTAGGTGTTGTAACAAAACTGATTGCAAAAGAGGGTAAATTGACATAACATAAAAATAACACTTGGAAATGGTGGACAATTAGCTAGAGTAGCAGGTGTTGTGACAAAACTGATTGCAAAAGAGGGTAAATTGGTTACATTAAGATTACCATTTGGAGAGGTTCGTTTGATATCCAAAAACTGCTCAGCACCAATGAAACAAATGGGTAATGTTAAGGTGAACCAAAAAAGTTTGGGTAGAGCTGAATTTAAATGTTGGCTAGGTAAACGTCCTGTAGTAAGAGAAGTAGTTATGAACCCTATAGGCCATTCCCATGAAGGTGGTGAAGGGAGGGCCTCGATTGGTAGAAAAAAACCTACAACTCCTTGGGGCTATCATGCGCTTGGAAGAAGTAGAAAAGAGAATAAATATAGTCATGTTTTACTCACATGATGATTCCATTCCAATCTCTTTTCTATTTTACCTTTTTATTGTTATATTTTTTTTACGAGATTGGCCTCATATGGCAAGGTATATATAACATATAAATAATTATATCTTAGTGCAAAGAAAAAGGAGAGTCAGAAAGAAGAATCTATGATGAAGGCTAAAAACGAAAGATGACATTAAAAATGAAATATGGCATGACTCTTGATTGAGTAACAGATGTAGCCAAGTGGATTGTGAATCCACCATGCACGAGTTCAATTCAAACCTATGGGTCTACTAAAAATAGATCAGGTCAAATATAATTGATTCAAGACATCCACTACAACAAAGCAGTAGATTAGCGACGACCACATTCCGTCGCGAATCCGTCGCTAACCATGTTAGCGACGGATTAGCGACAACGCGGCGACAGTATGCTTACGTCGCGAATATTTCGACGCTAACTGCGACGGAATAACGAGCGCTATATTCCGTCGCCAATCCGCCGGTACTAAACGGCGACCACGACTTGGCGACGGATTTAATTCCGTCGCTATGCCGTCGCTAGATTAATATGAATAGCGACGGATGGTTCCGTCGCTAAGCCGTCGCTAGATTAATATGAATAGCGACGGAATCATCCGTCGCTAATCCGTCGCAAACACGAAAAAAATCAAAAAAATTTTATTTAAAAATTAATTACCGAGAACTGTACAATTTCTATTTCCTGTACAATTTATATTTCCTGTAAATAAAAAACAAACCACACAAAAAAATTCATATAACAAGTATCTATAATAATTAATCGTTCCACCTTAAAATTAAGAAGTTTAATTATTTACAATTCAACAATTACAATTAGGAAAAATAAAAAAAATAGAACTTCTTCAACACAGTCCTCTAATCATCGCCAAGATTTTGTGCGTCTTCTTGTTCATTGTCTTTATCTGTCCCTTCAGCTCCACTACCCTGATTATCGCTAGCAGCCTACACAAGAAAAGAACAGTCAGTATTGATAAACAAAATATAATGAAATAAATTACACACTATATGTGATTCTATCATGTGCTCATGTGTGATCTAAGGCAATAAAAAAACTCTATATGTGATTCTATCATGCTCATATGTGTGCTAAGGCAGTCAAAAAATTGAATATGTGATTATAGCATGTTCATATGTGTTCTAAGGCATCTAAAAAAACTCTATATGTGATTCTACCATGCTCAGATGTGCTTTAAGGCAGGCAAAAAACTATATATGTGATTCGATCATGCTCGTATGTGTGCTAAGGCAGTAAAAAAATTGAATATGTGAATATAGCATGCTCATATGTGCTCTAAGGCAGGCAAAACCAAAAATTTTATATGTGATTCTATCATAAATGATATATAACATGTTCATATGTGTTCTAAGGCAGTTAAAAAACTCTATATGTTATTATAGCATGCGCATATGTGTGCTAAGGCAGTCAAAAAACAGAATATGTGATTATAATATGCTCATATGTGTTCTTAGGCAGTCAAAAAACTGAATATGTGATTATAGCATGCTCATATGTGTTCTAATGCAATCAAAAAAACTTTATATGTGATTCTATCATGCTCATATGTGCTCTAAGGCAGACAAAAAGTTAAATATATATATGTGATTCTATCATGCTCATATGTGTGCTAAGGCAGTCAAAAAATTGAATATGTGATTATAGCATGTTCATATGTGTTCTAAGGCATATAAAAAAACTCTATATGTGATTCTACCATGCTCAGATGTGCTTTAAGGCAGGCAAAAAACTATATATGTGATTCGATCATGCTCGTATGTGTGCTAAGGCAGTAAAAAAATTGAATATGTGAATATAGCATGCTCATATGTGCTCTAAGGTAGGCAAAGCAACTTTATATGTGATTCTATCATGCTCATATGTGTGCTAAGGCAGTAAAAAAATTGAATATGTGATTATAGCATGTTCATATGTGTTCTAAGGCATCTAGAAAAACTCTATATGTGATTCTACCATGCTCAGATGTGCTTTAAGACAGTCAAAAAAACTATATATGTGATTATACCTGAGAGGGACCTGGAATCGAAGATCCCCTATCCTGAACAGCGGCCTTGATCTCATTTCGGAGAAAGGGGGCGACAGTGTATTGGAAGTAGTTATTCAGTGATTCATTAATGATCTCGCGTACATCATCACCGAAAAGAATAGTCGGCTGCTTGGAGCTTATGTCGGCGCAAGAAGTCGGTGAGCCGTAACTGGAAGAACCAATAACTGGTGAAGTGTTCATATTACTCCCAAACCCGAACACGCGACCTTTTTTGGGTTCACCTGTTGCAGTCACCCATGCTGTAGGATCAAATGATGGATGCTGAGTAGCGTCTTCGCCATATCGCTCTACCATCTGTTGCTCATATGCCTCCTACAAAATAATGTTTAAAGTATTCATTAATAATTAATGATAACATTATGATAACTTGCATATATATTGCAATGATTATTAATAGAATTAATACATACTGTTGTCGTTCTCGCCTTCTCTGATACGAAGACTCCCGTGGTCTTCCGTTTATGTGTTTCTACAAACACATCCTTATATGGTACACTGCCTCCTTTTTCTGCTTCCTGCGAAGTTAAATGACAAAAGATTTAGTACAAAAAATTGCAACAATACTTATAAAATTAATATTATATATTGATGAGTTACCATTTTCTTTAGGTGGCTCCCAAATGTCTTAGATCCACCTGTGTGTAGATGGGCTTCGGGCATCTTCGATCGATTTTGTGAAGCCTTCGCAGAGCGATTTTTAAATGCATCTCCCGCCCACATATCGCACATTTCATCCCAGTAATCTCTCCTGATAGTAATAGGACCATGGCCCTTCCACAGTAATGGATCATCTACTACGCCAAATGCTTTTTTTGCTGCAGTCTTCATAGTGTGCAGCATGTCTGCAAATCGATTGGTAGCCACCTTCTGCCACACCTTCCTTGCATCATTTTCTTCCACCGTAGTTGCAAAGCGATTCGAAGCCTACAAATATTTTCAGAAAGTTAGTAGACATTGCTTAAATAAATTAAATATGAAACACATTAACTATGAGGAACAACTGTATACCATGAATGAGGACCACAATCTGTCTAACACCTCCTTTGGGTACTCTTTCCATTGAGCAACTGGTCCTGGTAGATGTTGAAGAAGTGAATTCCTAATCTCCCGTACTACTTCTTGTGGCTCAAACCTCGTGCTGTACATGAATTGTTACACAGTAAATATCAATATAAAATATTTAAAAGATATGCAATAATTGAAAACAAAATACTTACGGTCGATTATCGATATACACTATTCGAATGAGTCTTCTTGTGCCAGCCTGAGAAGACCCTGTTTCCTGTGTTGGCTGTTGACTTGTGCGATCAACTGGTGTAGGTGGGTCGTGTACAGGCGCAACATCATCTGTAAAAAAATACATTAGAAATTCTCAGAATGTGCATTTGAACTAATCAAACATCTAATTAGTTATATGATATACCTATCACAGGAGCCCGTGAAGATGAAGGCTAAGCCTGGCTACTACTGGATGAGCGACCACTATAACCTCCACGAACCATATTCTAACAAATAACATATGTCATACAATACATTCAAATAATTCATATCAAGTATTACAATGCATTCAAGTCATTCACATCAAGCATTGCAATGCATTCAAATAATTCAAATCATTGACATCAAGTATTGCACTAATTCAAATCATTCGTTAATTGCATAAATTATAATACATTCAGATAATTGAAATCATTCACATCAAGTATTACAATGCATTCGAATCATTCGTATCAAGCATTACAATACATTCAAATAATTCAAATCATTGGCATCAAGTATTGCACTAATTCAAATCATTCGTTAATTGCATAAATTATAATACATTCAGATAATTGAAATAATTCACATCAAGTATTACAATGCAATCAAGTCATTCACAACAAGCATTGCAATGCATTCAAATAATTCAAATCATTGGCATCAAGTATTGCACTAATTCAAATCACTCGTTAATTGCATAAATTATAATACATTCAGATAATTGAAATCATTCACATCAAGTATTACAATGCATTCGAATCATTCGTATCAAGTATTACAATACATTCAAATAAAATTTATAATCATTCACACCAAGTATTGCAATACAACTCACATCAAGTATTACAATGCATTTAAATAGAGGTTTGTAGTATAAGATTTTGCTCACTAGCTTGAGAATTCTTCCTCGTCACTAGTTTGACTTTCTTCTTCTTCTTCTTCTTCATTGTTTGCCCATCCCCTTGGTACATCATTTGGATCACATTCCTCTATGAATGTTTCATCGGCCAATGGAGATATGACATGCATATCATGCGCAACATCGTGACCATAAGCGAAGTCACAGACATCATCTGATTGATAGTAATCACTGTCTTCAGCTAACTCATCTTCCTGTAACTGATCATACTCGGGGTATAGTTTGGATTTCACCTTGCAAACTGCCCACCATTCATTTCTATCTGACTTTTTTATACTCGGATATGAAGTATAATAAACTTGTTGAGCTTGCGAGGCTAATATGAATGGTTCATATGTTCCAAACCTGGATTTATGATTCACCTCCACAATGCCTGAAGCTTTGTCGAGTCTTGTTGCAGTTGGATCAAACCAATGACACTTGAATACCGTAACCCTGTTATTCATGCCTAAGTAAGTCAACTCCATTATTTCCTCTATAACACCGTAGTAATCATGTTCATTTTCACCGTAGCTGCTACCCTTGACACACACGCCACTATTTATCATTGATTTGTTTATACCGTAGTCTTTTGTATGGAATCGATAACCATTTACGATATACCCGTTGTAGCATTGCACAACTTTGGTCGGACCATTTTCTAAATCACATATTCCTTGATCTTTAACATCACCATTGCGAACCTACGCACAAACATAAACAATGATTGTGATCACGATCAATTAAGTAACTTAGTGTTGTTTATAAGTACAAAATTTATGTTAGCTTCTTTACCAACTGTTTCAACCACTCTACAAACTTAGTTTCACGTTCTTTTTGTACTTCTGCATCAGTGAGATGTGAAACTTCGTTTCGCAACTTCAGATCAAATCGTCTGCAAACCACAAATACTTATATTACCGAGCCATGTATCCACATATAGAACATAAAAGGATTTATAATTGAGTTGCATATACATATACTTACTCGATGTATGGGTCGATCGCTGAGCAATTAAAAAGAATATAGATGTGTGCTGCATCTTGCTCTCGATCTGTCAATAGCCTTGATCGGCAACTACCAAATGCATGCCCAAGTGGTTGAAATATCGACAGCTTGTCAGCTACAGTTACTTGTTCTCCATCATCGTTACGGGGCGGGCATGTGTAACGTGTTGGAATATGAGGTTCGAAGTACATAGATGAGAAATTTGAAATCTCTTCTAAAGTGTACGCCTCACAAATAGAGCCTTCTACTCTTGCTTTATTACGAACCTTTTTTTTTAGGTCGAACATGCATCTGACAAGAATATACATTTCAAATTTTAAATATCTGTCACTAAAGAGACAAATATAAAAAAACATATACCTTTCAAATGGGTACATCCATCGATATTGCACAGGGCCACCAACCCTTAGTTCATATGGCAGATGTATGATCAAATGTTCCATAACATCGAAAAATGCTGGCGGAAATATCTTTTCTAACAGACAAACAATGGTGATGACAGAGTCCTCGAGATTCTTTACATCTGATACAATGACCTCCGATGCGCACAATGTTCTGAAAAATCCGCTCAACTCAGACAATACCCCCCATATAGGTTTGTCTAACATATCATGGAATGCTAGGGGTATCAATCGTTGCATAAAGATATGACAATCATGGCTCTTCAACCCATATAACTGTCCATCGTCAATCTTCACAGCCCGAGCAATGTTAGAGACATATCCATCTGGAAATCTCAGTTGTCTCAACCATTGACATACATGTTTTATTTGATCAGGTCCGAGCACGTACTTCGCCTTTGGTTTCAGTACTTTGCCATTATACTCTTTGAGTTCCAATTCTGGTCTTTTACATATTAATTTTAAATCCATACGGGCCTTCGGATTATCCTTCGTTTTTCCTTTAATATTCATTACTGTATTGAACACATTATCAAACACATTTTTCTCTACATGCATCACATCCAAATTATGTCGTATCAATAGGGTCGGCCAATACGGTAGTTCCCAAAAAATAGATTTTTTCGTCCAATTGTGTTCCTTCCCAAATCCACGGAAGGGTGTAGGACTGCGGGCATCTGTTAATACATCTGGAAAGTATCGCAATCTTCTTAAAATCTCTATGCCAGACAATCTTGAGGATGGACCTTCCGTTTCAGTTGTGCCTGCTGTAAATGCATTCTTTTGACGTCGGAACGGATGATCGCTGGGTAGAAATCGACGATGGCAATCAAACCAGCAAGGCTTCCTTCCATGCCTCAATCTAAAAGCTTTGGAATCCTCCATGCAGTACGGACAAGCCAACCTCCCATGTGTGCTCCAACCAGATAACATACCATATGCATGGAAGTCACTGAATGTCCATAGAACAACGGCCTTCATGTTGAAATTTTGTTTTTTGTGGGCATCATACGTGGTAACACCGTCATCCCACAGTACTTTTAATTCATCAATCAATGGCCTTAGATATACATCAAGATTTTGGCCAGGTGAGGTCGGACCAGGGATCAACAGAGACAAGAAAAGATTTGGACGTTTCATACACAAGCTTGGTGGAAGGTTGTATGGAGTTACAAATACTGGCCAGCATGAGTATGGAGTTGATCTACCCCCAAATGGATTAAATCCATCTGTACATAGACCGAGTCTAACATTTCGCACTTCCATTGCGAAGTTCTGATGAGTACGATCAAAGTGCTTCCAAGCTTCAGCGTCAACAGGATGCGTGATCTTGTTTTCATCGTGTCGAACTTTATTTGCATGCCATCTCATGTGTTTAGCTGTCTTTGAAGACATATACAATCGCTGCAATCTAGGAGTGATAGGAAAGTAGCGGAGCGACTTGTATGAAACTTCCTTTGATCTCGTGCTACCATTGCCTCTTGTCTTTGGCTTGAACCGAGGATGCCCACATGACGGGCATGATATGTCGTTTTCCTGCTCCTTGAAATACAACATGCAGTGATTTGGACAAGCATCAATCTTTTTGTAACCCATACCTAGAGCATTGACCATAACTTTCGCACGATAGAAATTTTGTGGCAATTTCTCATCTTTAGGCAACATACTCTTCACAATCATGCACAAACGGTCAAAACATGATTGACTCAAATTATACTCGGACTTCAAATTCATTAGTTGAAGAACTGCAGACAAGATAGTGTGACTCTCACAACCGTTCCAAAGTGGCTCATCAGCATCTCTAAGTAAATCATAAAATCTACTAGCTGCATCGTTTGGTGATTCTTCATCTACGGCAGTTCTTACATCACTAGAACTCATAGCAGAACCCAGTTCTGTTCCTGCAGCATCAAATATCAAATTCGTATATGGATTATCGTGCACCACATTCACCCGTGCATCAAAATCGTTTCTAAATTCTTCTCCATGAAACGTCCAGTTCTGATAATCACTCACAAAACCCTTCCTGTATAGGTGATGTCTAACGCCATGAGGTTCTACAAATCGATTATTCTTACAAATCTTGCAGGGACACCTAATCCGACCTGTGGGATCTACCGTACTGACACTCGCCGTTGCAAATTCAATAAAACTATCGACACCATCCATATATTCATGCGATAACTCATTGTCCACTATCCTACGGTACATCCATTCACGGTTTGCAGTCATTCTGTCGTATGATGTTACGAATAGTATCCTAACGAATTAAGAAAAAAACAATCAGAATGCTACGATGAAGAAAATATCAAATTTATCATGCAATATACTATGTCAAACAATAACAAGAATTTTGATGCATGCATTGATAACTTAATATTTTCATGTGCAAACTATTAATGACACGATACAATCATTTGAAGCATGCTTTTATTATAAAATTTCACATGGAAGTCAAAATCAAATTGAAATTAACTACATGCAAGCATGGATACAATTACATCAAACATTGCAATACATCATAATCATTCATATCAAATAAATGGCAAACATGTACCTGCAGCAAACACACTTCAATATCTCACTAACTACTACCATGCTTAGCATGGACTCCGTACTCCAAAAATAAGAACACTTCCATATTTCTACATTAAAATCATGCTCAGCATGATCTCCGAACTCCAACAAAGCAGTCCTAGATATCAACAACTAAGTGAGTGTGTGAACAATAAAGTGCTGCATTCAATAAATTAAATAACATGTGATACGTTTGCATCACTTACTCACCACGGGTATTTACCCGATTTGCATTGTTTTTGTCATTTACTTACCACAGGTGGCCGAGCACGAGTTGGTTCCGTTAAAAAATCTGCACAAAAACAAAACAAATTAAGTAACAAACTAACTGTTGGGTTCAATCACAATAGTCTATTATATTTTAGCAGTGTGGTTCTTCATAACTACAGTCGTTTCAAATTTCAGCAGCTTGAATTGTAGTACCGTTGTTATTCTTTTTATTTCAACAGCAGTAATTATTTCTAATAATTACGATCTGATTTTAGCACAACATAAAAGTATTACTTTTTTTTATTCAAATCAACATGATTTTCAAATACAACAATTTGTTTTCAATTTGTTAGTTTGTTTTCAATTTGTTAGTTTGAAAGCACGGCAGGGGGTTAAAGCCCCTGCCTTTCCGGCAGGGAAGGGGGTTAAACCCCCTGCCGGAAAGGCAGTTCCGGCATGGGGGGTTGACCCCCTGCCGTGCCTTTACGGCAAGGGGTTAAACCCCCTGCCTTTCCGGCAGGGGGGGTCGACCCCCTGCGTTTCCGGCAGGGGGTCGACCCCCCATGCCTTTCCGGCAGGGGGTCGACCCCCCCTGCCGGAAACGCAGGGGGTCGACCCCCCATGCCGGAAAGCACGGGGAGCGGCGGCTGGCGAGGTCGCCGGTGGCCGGCGCAGTCGACAGCAGAGAGGGGGAGACCTGGAGCGAAGCTCGGGGGCCACTGGGTCGCCGGAACTCAGAGCGGAGGCGAAGAGGTGGCTGCAGGGAGGATCGTCGGTCGTCGGTGACTGAGGACGCCGGTTGCGAGTCGCCGGCGAAGGGGAGACAACACCTCCCGGCAGCAGCCACAGGGAGGAACAGCAGGGAGGAGGAAGAGGTCGGCGGCGGGTCGCTGGTGCTCGGGGTCCCTGGCGCAGCCGCTAGCCAAGCAGGGAGGTCGGCAGCGAGGCGGCGGTGGCCGGACGGTGGCGAGAGCCGACGGGCGGCGGGAGGGAGAGGGCGGCGGGCGGGAGCAATACAGCGAAACAGGAAAAAGAGAAAGAGGGATGGGATTAGGGATTTACGCGACATTTAGCTACGGCTTAGCGACGGAAACATTCCGTCGCTACGCCGTCGCTAAATCAAAATACAAAAAACGCGACGGACTATATTCTGTCGCTACGCCGTCGCTAAGTAGCGACGGATTAGCGACGATATAGTTCCCTCTCTAAATCCATCGCTAAAATGGTGTTCTTTTAATAAAAAGTAGCGACAAAAAATTTAGTCGCTAATCCGTCGCTAAGTAGCGACAGATTAGCGATAAAATTTGTTTCCTCGCTAATCCGACGCGAATTAGCGACATATTCTATCTCTAGCTAATCTGTCGCTAATTAGCGACGGATTTTTTCCGTCGCTAATTAACAATTTTCTTGTAGTGATCGGGTCGGGTCGAGTATACACGACCCAGTTACAACCCTAGTGTTGGATATGACAATTACCAAATTCAACTTTATCTGATCCATATAAAATGAAATTAGGATTTAGATTTGCTATTGAATCAAATATTTACACATTCTAATCTTCCAAGAACCCACACACTTAACTTTTGCCCTATTTACAAACATTGCCTATATTACGTTTCAAATATTACAAATACCTGCCTAACTTTTGACAATTGTTTTGTTAACTTGGTGTGTATTTGTAATATCTCAAAAGTCAATCGGTATTTACAAATAGGTCAAAAGTTAAGCACGTTTTTATAAAGTTTTCAAAAAAAAAAAATCTAAACAAGAATCCCTTCTGCAAATTCACCGATCTGGCACTCTGGACTGGTTTCACCATGTTCCTTACGTGCACACGTACCTTGTCCGATTGTCGAGTGTTGGCTTCCGATAAACAGTCTAATCAAGCGTAAATTACAAAACAAATCTATGTTGTTTTCAAAAGAAGAAGGCTAAACAAATCTATGTTGGTTGGTTGCATATTTTTTATTTTTATTCGAAGAAACCACTCCAGGTGCAGAGACCTAGGAAGGCTGGCTCAACCTACCATATACTACAGTCTCTGTCCATGTCAGCGTAAAACTCTGAGGGATTACCTCTTAACCTCAGGGAGTCGCCAAGCTTCAGTGAAGTGACACTCATGAGATTTGAACCTAGAGTGCACGTCAAACAGTTTAGGCCCCCATCCCACTACTCCAAACTCTTTGGCTCTTCCTTGGTTACTTGCATATGGGCTAAAGGAATGACCAACCCTTTTTCTTTTAGAAAGAAATTAAAATTGATAAGAAAAAGGGTAAGATGGCTGTATGCAAAATTTTTATATCCACATAATTGGGGACCGCTCTGAAGCTCGTCCATGTATGATTTGCATTATCTACGAGAAACTGTTTGAATCTTTCATAGATGAATGCCTCATCTCCATCTCCGGTTGTTTCCAACCTCACCGCCTGGTGACCCGAGCACCTTTCTTTAACTCAAAATTTGGAATTGAGGTGAAGCGATCTAATGTGATCCGGATCCTTCCTGGGGATTAACCTCTCTAAAATGCCACGAGCATATGTTGTCAGTACCTTTGGATATTGGGATTTCTGACAAATACAATTTTAGTGAAATATAGTAGAGGAACCCTCTCTGACCTATCACTATAAGAATGCATGTCAATATCGGCTATATATCTCGCTGCTATTGCCCTATTTCTCGTTACTATAGGCCTAAAATGGCAAAAAATCTCGCTGATGAGTTGTAAAAAGAATTCACCTTTGTTGAGTAATAATGGCGATATTTATAGCTCGCCACTAAAAGGTAAACCAACACAAGCAAAGAATCTCATCAAAACTGAAAATACAAATAGCAGTGTGGATCTTTAACAGCGAAGTTGTTTTAACGGTAAGATAGGATATAACAGCAAGATCCCTAGCTCACCGTTATAGGCTACCTATAAGTTATAACAACTAAATACTATTTTGTCATTATAGCCTATAACAGTGAGATCCCTACTCATCGTTATAGGCTACAATTGGAAAAAATAAATCACTGGTATAGGCTATAACAACGAGACCGTGATCCCGCCTGTAATGGCTATATAAACCTATAAACAAAAAACTAAAAATTAGTGTTAAAAAAAAATTTACATTCAACAAAAACTTGCAACAAACATATATTTCAAATATGTTTTTAAAAATAGAAACCCCTCCTGCAACAAATATATACACTTCTAATATTCACATAAATTAAAATATAATTTATGTTACACATTTTCAAAATTATATAGCATCTTTCTTACTTAGATGCTACGTAACTCTAAAATGTATACACTCATCACAAGAAAATTAAAATAATTAAATCATAAATAAGTAAACAAAAAGTTTAGAAATTGTAGCAAAGCAAAAAATTATAGTTAAACAAAAAGAGTTTAGAAATTTCGGATTTAGGATGAGGGTTCAACACACACACACACACACACACACACACACACACACACACACACACACACACACACACACACACACACACACACACACACACAAACACACACACACACACACACACACACACACACACACACACATATATATATATATATATTAAGATGGGCACATGCACAATGTAAAGAATCTGTCGTTTGCCTGATCAAGCGAGTTGAGGCAGAACCGAGAGAGAGATTATTTATGCTAGTTAATTTAATAAAAAATATTAATATTCTAACCAAAATCAAATATTCATTGTTCATGAATTCTTGCTTAGTGCTAATTAAAAGGAAAAAAAACACAAAAACTTTAAAACCATAACTAAACATTCATGCCAATATAAAAAAACTAAATCATAACCCTAATTCCTACAAATATCATAAATTATACATTTATGCTAATTGATAAAAACCCTTAATATTCTAAGTAAAATCAAGAATTCATTATTCATGAATTTATATTTAATAATAATTTAAAAACAAAAAAAAAATCTAAAACCATAGCTCAATATTTATAACATTAAAAAAACAAATCAAATTCTTAAATCCTAACAAACTTCAGTCGTAGATATACTAATTAAAAAAATAAAGACATAAAATTTTACCTAAAATCAAGCATGAAATCATGTTTAATGATGATTGAGAAAGAAACAAAAAAAATACCTAATTAAATATTCATGTCATTTGAAAAATCAAAATAAAAACTTAAACCGTAACAAAAATCGAAGATTTAGGGGTTGAGAAGTGATAACAAAAATCAAACATTCATTAATAGAATCATGCTTATTAATAATTAAAATAAAAAAAAGTGGACAAAAAAACCCTAAAACCCTAATTAAACACTCATGTTATTTGCAAGAATACAAATCAATACCCTAAATGCTAAAAAAATCAAGCATTTATGTTAATTAAAAATTCTTTAATATTCTAGTGAAAATCAAACATTCATTACATGCCTAATGATAATAAAAAAACATAATAAATCCTAAAAACCTAATTAAACATTCACGTTGTTTAAAAAATAAACTAAATCAATAACCTAAATCTAAAAAACATCATTCATTATGCCAATTAGAAAAATAAATAAATATAACCCCTAAAATCAAAACAAGCATGCATTTATGATTTAAAAAAAAATTGAAATGAAATAAAAAGGAAGAAGAGGACCTAGCGGCCAACAAATATGTGTAAATGAGGAAGAAGAGGTTGTTGGAGGTTCACCCAGCCCGATAGTGGTGGTGGCGCTGAATGGTGGATGGGCTAGACAGGAAATTGAGAGAGAGAGAGAGAGAGAGAGATTGTTGGGTCATAGGGATGGCTAGTGGGCGAGGGAGGGTCAGAAGGTGAACAGGGGAGGCTCACAAAAGTGATCGATGGCGTTAGGTAACCTGGGGGACCCTGCAGAGATGGTCAACAATGTCCGTCAACCTGAGGAAATGGTAGGGGGGTCGACGTCAGTGGGGGCGCCCAAACAAGCGAGAGGAATAGGGAGATCAGGGGAGGCTCTAGTGTCGATAGTGGAGGCAGCCGATGAACCAAGAGGAGTAGAGATGGTGGTCGACCGTCCAGTGATGGTCTGTCATGTGGAAGTTAGTCGGCGGTTGCAGGTCTCTTGAAAGGGGGATAACAGGATAATAGAGAAAGATCATAGAGAGAGAGAAAATATATAAAAAGGGTATGTCAGGCCATTTTTATAGATGTCACTCTATAATGACAATATAATTATCGTCATTATAGAGTAAAACCCTATAACGACAAGATCTATATCTCGCCAGTTCTATATTTAGTCATTATTGATCTATAAGAGTGAGATTTTCTGGTCATTAAATATAGTTGTTAAAGTATTTTAACATCAATATCTAATGACCAAAGAATCTCGTTGTTATACATATGTCTTTAATGGCGAGATGTGTGCATGGGCAAGATATTCTAGGGGATATCCAACTCGCCGTTATTGATGAAGTTAATATCGATGAGATTCATGGCTGTAGTAGAGTAATGACGGTGAAATATTTATGTTCTTACTATTACCTATTAATTAGCGACGACAAAAATCTCATCGTTATTGCTTTATCCATAGCGGTGAGATTTTATCTTGCTGAAAAAGCTATTAATCCTATCCTTGTAGTGCATGTACAAACCTTAAAATGTCTCCTACTCTCTCAACATAAACACATGTCAGACATACTCATCAAGACCACCATATTGGTTGTCAAACCTCTATCCACACCAATGTTATCAAGCACCTGTCATCTCTTTCGAGCTAAGAGTGTGGCAATCCCACCATCTATCATAGCATGGTAGGTGCCCTGCAATATGCTACTCTCACTTGGTCGAACATCTCGTATGCGGTGCATACTTCGGTACCTTAAACATAGGGGTGGCAAAACCTGACACGACCCACCAACCCGCCTCTTAGGCGGGTTCGGGTTGGGCTTAAGCCAACCCGTTTAATAAACGGGTCGACCCGCGTAACCCGTTTATTAAACAGGTCGGGTTCGGGTTGGGGGTATGCCAACCCGCCAACCCGGCTGACCCGTTTAATAAACGGGTTAGGCGGGTGGGTCAACCGGCCAACCCGCCAACCCGTTTGCCAACCCACCAACCCGTCGACCCGCCAACCTGACCCGTGAACCTGAGAACCCGTTTACCCGACCCAACCCATTTATTAAATGGGTTGGCGGGTCGTGTCGGGTTACCCGTTTATTAAACGGGTCGGCTTCGTGTTTTCCACAGCCGACCCGTTTAATAAACGGGTCGGGTTCGGGTTGAGGTATGCTGACCCGCCAACCCGTCGGGTCGACCCGCCAACCCGACACGATTGCCACCCCTACTTAAACACACTCCCAACTATGATGTACTCATATCAAGGTCCAACAATTTCACTCTACAGGCCTACTCTGATGGTGGCTGGGCAAGGTGCATTGATTATCGCAAATAAACATTAGGTTATGCAGTCTGTATTGGTGTGGTTGTCAGCTCCAGCACTGAAGTGAAGTACAAAACAATAGCCAATATTGTTGTTGCATTTCCTAACTGAAGGGCGACACCTAGCCTCAACATGTCTAGAGACGTTGGGATGTTAGCAGGCGCAGACAGCCTATTGTGGGTGGTTGTTTGAGCCTTAATAGGTGCATGCTTTCCGTTTGGATCTTAATAGGTGTATGCTATCCGTTTGATCCATAATGGACTTTTATGGACCCATGCATACTAGGTTCTATCCATCTGCGAGTTTCTTCTTCCTGTGTTCTCTCTTTCCCTCACTCTCATTTCCTGCGAAGCAGTTCAGGGTAGCTGTATTGTGGTGACTAATCTAATTAGTGTCAGAGTGATATGTATTGCATATGAGGTGCAAGCTTAGTTGCATCCTAGAAACGAGAATGGATTCAACACTTCTGCACCTGGTTCAACCCCGGTGAGACAACTGTTACTTTTAAGAAAGCATCGTTGTTGTGCGCCCTCCAAACTTCGGCCCCACCAATAATTGTTGAGAAGTTTCAATTTTACAACACTTTTTTGCAGCATGTTAAAGAGAGTTCCTTGAGGTGTGAGAGATCACTCAAACTTGTTGGAAGTTTACCAAACTTGCTGTCATTCATTCTCAAATGTTTCTAATGAGGTTAGCTCAGAGAAAGTAGGTGGAAGTGCGGCGAGGGAACTGCCCCTTAAATCTAAATGCCTCAACAGCTTGGGCCTTCCGAAGTCATAGGGTAATCCTTCGACTAGACCTTTACACAATGCCATATTCAGTTTTTTCCAAGCTTAGAAGCGTGTCAAAATCGTTACGTAGTTTGGTGATCTTTGTTGCAGTCACATCCAAGCGTTTCAAACTTCTCATTTTCCACATCGATGCTGGCAGACTTGTGAGTTCTTTGCATCGGCATACTGAAAACTCCAAGAGATTTTCCTACATTCCTATTTTGTCAGGCAGATCTTTAATGTTAGTGATATCCAGGAAAAGCTTAGTTAAATTAAGTGCATCAACAATTGAAGTAGGCAATGCGGTGAGGGAACTGCAGTTTTTAGCACTAAGTACTCGGAGCTTCTTCAAACAGCCTATGGAGTGCGATATTCTTATTTCGGCATCATCTAGCATGAGCTCTTCTAGAGACTCAGAATCCTTGGATCAACTTCGGCAATGTACTCGGCCCCTTGCAGTTTTCCAATAACAGCCGTTGTAATTTATTCAACTGCATTATGGAATAAGGTATACTTTGTGTATCTGTTTCAGAAAGTAGAAGCTCTGTTAGTCATTGCAACTTCCCAGATGCTCAGGCAAAGCGGAAAGCCTTGAGCAGCTAGAGAGCTTCAGGATTCTAAGAGAGCTTAAAGAAATAAGACTCAGGCAGCTTTTCTAGCATTCTTCAGCCACGCATATTGAAGTAAACCAAGCCCTGTAGAACCCCAATGGATTCATGAACTTGGACCAAGTCACTATATCCATCAAGTGTTAATTTCTCTAAGAATGGGAAACTAGAAAAGTCTGTAGTGGCAGCTAGCTTCTTGCAATTGTTCAGCTCCAAAACTTTCAATTTCTAAAAAACCTGATAGGAACAAAATCTTTTGTTAGAATACAAGCAGCACCAACAATGCAATATGCAGAAAACTTGTTCTGACGATTGACCTTGTTTCCCGTGCAACACCTGCTGAGAGCATGTAGCTTGTCCATAACCTGCTAAGAGTAACACCATTTTAATATGAAAACAACATTTGGCTACATAGTGGGCAAGCATCTTTTTATAATTTTCTTACCTTGATATTTAGCAACCCTCGCTCCTTATGAACTTCTCTGATGTAACTATGTGATAGGTTCAGCACCGCAACTTTGTCGAGAGTAAAATCATAAATGACTCTAGAGGACAACCCTGCCATTCCACCCATTCTGGTTCCATAGACAAAGGCTTGAATTTGCCTCTGAAGTTAGCATAGTTTACTGGCAGCAACCTATGTGTGGACAATGGAGCTAGAGAGCTGCTTTTCAAGTATGTTGTCGGCTTTTCAAAATCGTGACTGATGTCTTGAATATTCTCTGTTGCCTGATAACAAATACATCACAACTCAAAAGATAAAAACAAATGACACAGTTGGAAGATGAAATGTTTTGAGTTCATGGTTCTTTGCCATCTTTCAACTGATCCAAGTTTTAATTATGATGTTATTCAAGTGCTGTTTCCTTACAAATTGATCATAATCAACACATCTGTGGGGTTAGATTTGCAAAAAACAACATAAAAATACTTGTTGGCTCGAGGTAGGCCAGAAAAGTGATAGGTGGTAGATGCCTACCACTTTTCTAGCCCATCCGAAGGGTTTTTTTTCTATTTTTCTAAAATTTAATCATACGGATATGATCTACATGCTTCATTTTTATAGGAATCAATTCTTGGATCATCTGATTCCGACACGCAGGTAGGTCTATAGGTCCCACCATCATCCATTCAAGGGTAGTACCCACGCAAACTCGGGGCACACATACGCTGATTTGGTGCATCATGCGGATGCAACACGAAACAACGGCGAACGATCAGGAATGGACAATAAAAAGTAAAGAGTTTTTTTTTTATGGTGGGTGGATGCGGTAGGACATCGTGCCCTGCAACGTCCATAGACTTTACAGGACAGGATGCGTTGTCTGTGATTCAACGCACCTTGAGGGTATGTTTGATGGCTTGCCCAAGATTGGATGGAACAAACGAACAAAGCAGATAGAACAAAGGTTATGTCTTTCTGTAAGAACTGCCCTCCATCCAACATTTGTTTCGATTGTACATGGAGGAAGTTGTGTTCCAAAGTTCACTGTTTGTTTTACGTTGTGCAGACAACATGGACCCACATGGATAATGGGTCGAAAAACTTCATTTTGGATTGTACAACTCGATCCACCCAACCATATGAGTGTTTTAACATGTTTATTATGGATTTTAACTTTGAATATAGATCTCAGATTGGATCTAAAAACAAAAAATATTTAAAATTTGGGTAATTTGACAAAGATAATAATTGATATTTATATATATATATGAATGCTTCAAACTGGATAAGTATGAAAAAAATGTTTAAATTTTGGGTAATTTGAGAAAAAATAAGAATTCATAATTTTTTATATACAAATGCAAAAACCATAAATAAATTATAAAACTCTAAAATGCAAGAAAGTAAATCATAAAAAAAAACACTAAACTACAAGAAAAATAAACTATAAATAAGCCATGAAATCAAAGAAACTATGAATAAACTATCATAAAAATATAAAAAATCCTAATTCAAACCCTAATAAAAGAAAATAAAAAAATAGCCCTAATCAAATACAAGAAAATCCTTCATCAAATTAACTATAAAAAACTGTACTTAAAAAAATTGATTCAAGGCACTAATAAAAGAAAAAAACCTAATCAAATTAACTATAAAAAACCCTAATTTAAGAAATTTGGTTCAAAGCCTTAATCAAATAAAAGAAAAGCCCTAATCAAACTATATATCAAAAGCCCTAATCAAATATATTTGATTCAAAGCTCTGATAAAAAAATAAAAGAACCCTAATCAAACTAAATATAAAAAACCTGAATTAAAAAAATTATTTAAAACTCTAATCAAAGAAATTTTTTATTTAGATCCCTAATCAAAACCCTAGAGAGAGAGAGAGAGAGAGAGAGAGAGAGAGAGAGAGAGAAGAAGATCAACATTACCACTCATGAAGATCAATAAAATGTTAAACCCATGAACCAAACAAGATAGAAAACATAAATAGAAATATAGAAAAATAAGAAGCTAAAGAAAAAGAAACTACAGACAGATAGCAACAGACAACAAAGCCAAGCTCAACCAAGATCCACTGGACTAGAAGGCACCACCGATGAGTGAACGTTGATCAGAGGGAAGGAGAGGTCTCTAAGTTGTATACGTAGAATCACATATACATCAACCAGGATTTTATGGACAAGATTATTAAGGATGACCAGAATTTGATAGAAAATAGCATCATTGCACGCCATCCAAACAAACCACCAAGTAGTAAGCAACCACGTCTTCCAGATCAGCCTCCACCGCTTGCATCATCTAATCTGAACAGGGCCCAGGAGCAGATCAAGCGCAAAAGACTCCTCTTTGACAATTAGGTCCGGAGATCTCCATGTCCTATTAAAAAGGACCACAAAGATTGGGCAGGACCAGAATAAATGAAAAGTAGTTTTTTCATCAGCTTGACAAAGCGCACACCAGCTAGGAAACTGAAAACCCAACTTCTTTAAATAACTGTGAGTCTAAACCCTATCATGCAAAATTAACCAAGCCAAAACCCGAGATCTTGGTGAAGGGCCCTTAGCCCATAACACGCACTCAAGGAACCAATCGACCCCCAGGGAAAACAACGATCTATACACTTTGTGGGTGTGGAACGCACCATTTGGCACAATCGCCCATTACAACCACTGATCGTAATTTCTTGCATCCTCAATTTGATCTCTGAAGAACGATAAGGCTCTCAGCCACATGCTTCGCAAGTGCGAGATTGCCAACCCCCGGGTTCCATGATGAAGAAGAGATAAATCAGAAGCACCATATTTAGCATAAAGCAAACGAGTACAAGGAGAACCCGGTTGATGGGCCATCCAACATTGCTTGGCCACAAGAGCAATACTCTTCTTTCTGGGTGCAAAAACACCTAAGCCAGCCATACGCCTAGGTAACACCACCGTTCGCCAACCAACCAAATGATGCTTACCCTGGAGTTGACACCCAGACCAAAGAAAATCTGCCATTAAATGACAAATCTGCTTATCCACACCTACCAGCATCACGAACATTGACATAAAAAATTCAGGGATAGAGGAAAGAACATGTCTGATTAAAGTTAAACGGCCAACGATGGAGAGATAAGACGTCTACCAAAAAAAAAACTTGTTTTTCACTTTTTGAATAGTTGGAGCCCAAGCAGCGGAGGAGAGGTGCTTCACTTGTAACGACAGACCCAAATACGTCATCAGCAACTCAGAGATCGTGCAATTAAAAATCTGTTGTCCTGTTGCAAGCATAGAAGACTCAACATTGAACATAGTAAGAGAGCATTTGTTATCATTTAGAGAAAGCCCAGAAAGAGAGAGAAAGAATTGAAGAATAAGTTTGAATCTAAGCATCTGTTGTACATTTGCTCGCCAAAAAATAATCATATCATCAGCATAAATAAGAATATAGTCTGAAAAATCTGAAACATCTAAAGGATCTATCAAGCGCTTCTCTACAGCACGCTTAAGCAACACCACGAGACCCTCAACAATGGCATTGAACAGTAAAGGCGAGAGAGGGCAGCCTTGCCATAACCCATGCCCCAACTTGATCTGGCCACCTCTAATGTTGCTAATCTTAATCATGGCTTGAGCATTAGAGACCAATTCCCTCACCTACCTAGAAAAATGATGACCAATGCCAAAATTGGATAACATTTGAAATAAGAAGGGCCAATGCACAGAATCAAAGGCTTTATGAAAATCTAATTTAAGAGAAAAATAGGGCTGACCATGTAAGGAGTGAATGACTTCAAGGCAAGATATAAGAATGCTGAATCCTCTTATTGTGGATAAAAGTGAACTGAGAGTTCAAAAATATTTGGTGAGCCACGACCTTCAACCTATTAGCCAACACCTTGGCGATCATCCAATAGAGGGCACTCATAACAGAAATTGGGCAAAACCTAAAAATATCAATGACAGCATCGTCTTTTGGAATTAAAGATATAATTGCCAAGTGGGTTTGAATAGGCAATCTGGAATTGTGATAGAACTCATCAAACATGTTAATAACATCAGACTTGACACAAGACCAAAAAATTCTGAAGAAATCCACATGAAACCCATCAGAACCTGAAGCTTTCCACCCCGACGAACCTTTGATGCCCCTAAAAATCTCATCTTCAAAGAACTTCATTTGCATATTTGCATAGAGCAAGCTTGATCTTGTTGAATCGACCCAATAGAAACAGGACCAATGACACCCTCCCGGTAAGCGAGCGAGCGAGAGAGAGAGAGAGAGAGAGAGAGAGAGAGAGAGAGAGAGAGAGAGAGAGAGAGGGTATCCTGGCCAGCCACCAGTGTCCTCTCCACCGGCGGCCTCACCCGACTGCTGCACAAGGGTGAGAGAGAGAGGGTTAGACCCCCCCCCTCTTCCAATTTTTTTTAAACCGTTCTCCCCGTCTTGTTCTCAACATAACAGGAAGTGGGGGACAATGAAATAGGGATGCGATGGATGACATTCTATGTGTCTGCCGTGTCCATCGTTTGTTAGATCCTCCATTCCCAGCAGCCGCACCGTCCACAATCAAGCATGAAACGAGGGATGAAACAAGCCCTGAAGCACTTTATCGTCCCACGTTTCAACGGGACTCACCAAAACCTGTGGAAATAAAGCCTGACAAAAGGGTTCTCATAGTAACAAACATCACTGATATTTTCAATTTTTTCATGTTTTTATTATAGTAAATAAATTAAAAAAGATTTAATATTACATTTAGCATGTTTGTATCGTGGTTTTTGAAAAACTCAAAATAATCATTTTCTCCTATAGCTCTCATTCAGCAATTAAGAGCAGGGCATAGGCATCCGATGTGCCATAGGGTTTCCTTGTCCCAACAGAAAAAGTAAAAAAGCGAGCAAGGCAATTTGGTTGAATTACAACAAATACCACAAATAATAATAATAATGTCTCTGTTGGCATCTAAAGACCGACGAATTGATTTTAAAAACGTAGAGACAGTCACCAAATCATTTTTTGTGGGAGAAGAAACCAAGGTTGAGGATCATTGCTGGATGCAACGTGGAGACACAAGTTGCGTCCTAACTCTTGATGGTAATCTTTGAAAAAAAAATCTTCATGGTAGCCATTTTGTTTTTTTTGAAAGCAAGAAAGATTATATTGAAAAAAAAGAACATGCCGCCGGTGCTAGCTCTCATCCCATTAACATACATGTGGGTGTGACGTTTCAACAGAAGCAGTGGGAATTTTTCTATTAGGCAACTGCTAGAGCGAGTTAACTAGAGTTCATTTTAAGCATCTCAACTTCCGACCTATTAGGACTGTGAATTCTATTGCAGCTTGCAGGTGTTAAGGCAAATGTTACAGTTACAGTTACACATCAGCAACCAACTCAGCCGATAGGGTCCACCATGATGGACTCTATCTCTTCCCAGAGTAACTACATATCTCAGCAGATAGAGTCCAATATTGTGGACTCTATCGCTTCTCAGGATAAACAAGTTGGGACTAGTCTCCAACTATCCCAGCTCATTCCAAAGAAGAGAAAAGGCAAATGATGCCTTTTCCTATCCATTTGTTTCCAAATGTAACAAATTGTAACAAGTCTGTTTGTATCTCTTCTTTTGAGGTTGTATTTCACAACTGAAGTCTTATCTAAGATTCTAGGTGTAATGAGGCGAGTTGTATCCTTTTTGTTTTACCATATATGGATTACCTTACACTCACGGTGAACAAGTGAGTTCAGTAAGGTTTCATTTGTCTCTCATCCTTTCATGGTATCAGAGCTTCAAGTTCCCGCGAGTGTGTCAATGGCATCCAACGAAACAATAATGCAGTAGAATGCCATCGCCGACCAAGTTTCAATAAAACTGAACCTAAAAAATTACCTACTGTCGAGATCCCAAATCGAGTCGGTAATGATGAGCTAAGACCTTTTCAAGTTCGTCGATGGCTCGTTCCCTCAACCAATCAAATTTGTCATTGCCGAAGGAGGAAAGGAGAAAGCTAATCCTAATTTCCATGCATGGTGCAAATACGATCAGGTCGCTTTGAGCTGGATCAAAGCGACTATGTTCGAAGCAGTTCTTGATCAAATTATGAGAACCAAGACAGCCTATGAAGTGTGGATGGTGCTTGAGAAAGCCTATGGCTCGCAATTGCCATTAAGCCTTATGATCCTGAAAAAGGATCTCATATTTATTAATGAGAGCATGGATATACTCGCCTATCTAGACATAATTTAGTTTCTGTCAGATTTTTTTGCTACTATCAATCATCTGGTTAAAGACAACAATCTTATTCAAATTGCTCTCAACAGTCTTCCCATTGAATACAAGAGTTTTGTTACATCTATAACCATTAGGTCATCACACCACTCTTTTGCAGATTTATATGATCTCCTTATAAATCAGGAGAAATGTGTAATTATATTGCATCCCAAGCAATATGAGAAACAAGAGTCAACACAGACTACTTTCATTGCCTCATGAGGTAGAGGATGAGGGTGTGGACCCTATAGGGTATGTTTGATGGCTTGTCCTGAGTTGAACGAAATAAGCAAAAAAGATGGAAGAGAACATTGGTTTTGTTCATTCTATAACAATTGTTCCAAGTCCAACGTTTGTTTGGACCGTACTCGGATGCTATGTTCCAAATGTCTACTGTTTGATGTCTGGTACCAAAAAACCTCCAAATTCGTCAGAATATGGCAAAGGGGATAGCTTCTCAACACCGAACTCTCCCGAATGTACCATGTCTGATTATGTTATCCTTATAGGACCTAAGCATGTTCCATGCTTGCAATCCATGCTTAGGTCTCCTCCATAAACAAGTTATGTTGAAACTTTTCTGCTTCAACGGTTGCACTCATAAAAATAAGCTTCAGATTAGCTTTGCTTTTCACAACTTCCTTAAGAAGCCCAAAGAGTACATCCATTGCCAGGGTCCTCTCATGGGCCTCATCCAAATTTTTTACTCGATAACGCTCCAGAAGTGGATCTGTCATTGCTTCTCTCAAAAGCATACTATCAGTTAAATAGCTACAGTCCTGAAACCGGATGATGTAACCAACTTCTTCCTCAATTGTGGCATCCATCTCTTCTGCAACTTGATGAGATACAGACATTGCAGCTGCTCTACGAGGTTGGGTACAAGCAATATGCTTGCAGTTGCTCATGTAACTAGCCTCAACAACGAATTGAGGGATCTATCGAATGGTAAACATTGTCTCATAAACATCTCATTGACAAATTATAGTAGTGGCTCTCAAGAACCAAAAGCAACATAAAGTCTAGAATTTAGTTGCAAAATGATATGGTTAATAACATCTAAATTATTCCATTACAAAGCAAAAATGAAAATCTTCCAAACTTTTTCCCAAATTTTTGGACAAGCATTTGCACACGAAATACCATTCTCATGCAATCAAACAATGGAAACCAAAATGCAGATAATCACAACAAAGAAGAGATTAATAGAAAGAATGCCGACCTGGGTCATCCTTCGACTGCATGTTTCCCCCATGAGGATGAGTGGTTCTGCTCTAGCGCATCGAAAAACTCGTGCCTCTGCTGCCACACCAGGAGCGTCTTCCTCTTCTCGAGGATCTCGTAGTACCACGTTGAGAATGACCACCCTGTCCATCTGTTTACTGCCGTCTTCTTGAGCTTCGCCATAGGGGCAAAACTCAAGCCCACGATGTCGAAGAGGCTTTCCTTGGGCTTCCTCTTCGTCATCATTCCTAAAGGGTAGAAACAAAAAGGCCCTCCTGAGCTTCATGGAGGAGATCACGAGGGGGTTGCAGAGTGCGATGGGTCTCAAAGAGGCGCCTGTCCAGACGAAATGAACATTCTCCTCATCCCTGTTACTTTTGTAATAGGGGAGAGGGTGGAACAAAAAGATTATGTGTATAAGGATGTGATGGATGCGTGGAATGCCATCCACCACATCTAACATTTGTTGGAAATCACCTTTTCCAGTGAGATTTTTGTCTGAATGACGTTGGGAACGACACATCAAACATACCCATAGGGGTCATTGGAATCAAGGCAAGGGACAAGGTCAAAATTTCCCAGGAAATTTGAGTAACTCCATTCAAGGACCTGCTCAAAACCAGTAAGGACCTATCATCTGTCAATACAGCAGATAGTGTGGACACATAGCAAAAAAATGTTGGGATATTTTGAAGGCCTTCTTAGCCATATCCTTGCAATAAAGTACTGATGATTATTAGTACTCTAAAACTCGTGTAACTAATCATTTGACCATAGATGATCATTAGTTCACCAAAAAATCCATGTATTAAGGCAATGAGTCTATCATGATCGGCAATGGTAAGACCCTATCTATTTCTCAGACAGGTTTCTTGGTTTTATCGTCTAAAGGATTCAAGTTTGCATTAAAGAATATCTTTCATGTTCCTGCTATTACTAAAAGATAATGACCGTGTTTTCGAATTTACTCTATATGAATTTATTGTTAAGGATCCGCAAACAAGCAAGATTCATCTCAAGAGACCAAAAACTAGTGCCAGTCTGTATTGAATTAAATCTAGTGACTCATAGTTGATGGCATCCTATGCAGGAAGGAAAACAATGTTCAATTTGTGGCATTAGTGGCTCAGGCACACCAACAAGAAAATACTTTCTTTTCTAAAATCTAGCAATGTTATTTCCTTCAATAGAGACAAGCAAATAAAAGTTTGCGAAAATTGTTTAATTGGAAAGGCTCACAAACTTCCATTTGGGTGTTCTCAATCATGTAGTTCACATCTTCTTGAACTCTTGGATGTCGATGTTTGGGGTCCAGCCCCTGTGACTTTTTATGAAAGATTTTGATTTTATCTTTTAAAAGTAGATGATTTTACTCGATTGTCTTGGTTTTTTCCTATGAAAACCAAGTCTCAAGTAGTTGATTGGTTAAAAAATTTCAAGCTCGTTGTTGAAAAAATCAAGTTGGTTTTGTGGTTAAAAATTTTCAATCTAATCATGGAGATGAATTTGTTAGTCTTGAGTTTGAGAAATATCTTCAACTTCATGGGATTTTTCATCAATTTTTGTGCCCACATACGCTTGAACAAAATGGACTGGTTGAGCGTAAACATAGGCGTATTGTGAAAACATGTCTAAGGATGTGAAGTGGTGCCTCCTTATCTTATGGCTTCTGGGTTGACACTTTTCGAACAATAACCTATATTATCAATCAGTTGTCAACATTGGTTCTTGGTTGAAAATCCCTTTATGAGTTGATCTTCAAGCACCCACCTGACTACCAACACCTATGTATTTTACCCACTTGTAACAACCTATAACTCTTCTAAGATTTAACCTAAAACCAAAGTCTGTCTCTTTCTTGGGTATGCCTCCTGACAAAGGGTTACATATGCTTTGAACCTCACACCACTAGCACCTGCATCTCCCATCATGTCTATTTTGGTGAATTTGACTTTGCTACATAGGGTGTACCAGTTACTCCAACCCAGTCTAAGCTTGCACGTTGGGGAATCTCTCTCCCGATAGTGCTTCCACCACTACCCTTAGCAACTCCTGATGGAGCTAGTTCAACAGAACCTACGGTCCATCCAAGATAGCATCCCATCGTCTCAACTATGATCCATAGTTGCTTGCCTACTTCTCCTCCAGGCTCATATGCCACTGAATACTCCACTGCCACCATACTTGAACCAAGTTCACCCTTAGCGTCATTACCTACCAGTCTGATCCTCACAGGAGTGTCTTTTGCATCTGAGTCATTTTCATCATATACACCTTCACCTGCCCCAGTTTTCACTCTCTCTCTCGTCCCTCTAATCATGTTCATCACATGGTGACTCTGATCCATAATCAGATCTCTCAAACCCAAGGCCTTCACAGTCACCTTATACCCAAATTCTCTAACTTACCTAAATGTCTCCGTCCTTGAACCTGACCCTGTAATACCCAGAAAATTTAAGTGATTTTATATGATTTGGGCCTAGGACCCGTTACCCGAATCCATAAGAAACCTAAAAAATGGGTATTAAAGTATACGTAAAATAACAATTCTAAAATAAGTAAATAACTAATATTATTGGTTATAAGAAAAATAATAGTAAAAATTTTTGTAAAATGGGTCGGATCCATAGTTGGACCCACATGGATCCAACTGAGGATCCACCATTCACGGGCGACCCAGATCCATTTTAACAATGGACCCA
This sequence comes from Nuphar pumila, assembly GCF_984573655.1. Lineage (NCBI taxonomy): Eukaryota > Viridiplantae > Streptophyta > Magnoliopsida > Nymphaeales > Nymphaeaceae > Nuphar > Nuphar pumila. The sequence goes on along the minus strand of NC_143263.1, from coordinate 73,410,168 downwards.
GCATTGCGGGTCGCGGAGCTCGGACCCAGACCAGGACCCGTGTGAGTGCTTTTAAAAGTTACGAAAACAAGAATCGTGCCTAGGGCACGATTCTTGCAGAAAAATCAAGAGAGGAAGGGGGGAGTTCGCAAGGAGTAACCGACCCCCTCCGACTCTTCTGGAGGAAGAGAAGGGGATCATCTCGTTAAAAGGGTAAGCATCCCCTTCATTTCGGTAATTTTTTCCTCTGACTCTCTCTCTCTCTCTCTCTCTCTCTCTCTCTCTCTCTCTCTCTCTCTCTCTCTCTCTCTCATTGTGCGCACGCCGGAGGGAGATCCGTCGTCGGCAAGCCTCCCGACTGTCTGCTGCCATCGACGGCCACCACCTTTTCCTTTTCGTTCTCCCTGCCGATCGCCACCTTCACGGCAACACTGATAAGGCTCGACAACAGGAGAAAGATTGCCCTCAGCCGACCCTTCTCTCGTAACGGCTGTCTCCGATCATCGGAAAAATCGTCGAAAAATGTATGGTTCTTCGTTGAATCTTGGTGAGGGATCGAACAGGGGTTCACTTTCGTGTAAGGGTTTGAGATGAGAAGCCACGAAAATCCGTTAGATGGCTACTTTCTTGGTTTTTAAGAATCAATGGGGTTATTTTGGTCTAACCCTAACCCGTAAAATCCCCAAATCAGGTCGATGTGGGGGAGGGGGGGGGGGGCTGAGGTAGTGGATGGCCCCAGCCGTGGAGGTCCCGAGATTCTTATAGGGATACCCCGGACTTGGGGGTTTCTTAGTTAGGAAACGAGAAACCCAGGTGGCTTGAGTTTTGCCTATCGCTATTTTTATTTCATTTCAAGATAGGCTTAAGAAGGTTCTTGAATGCTTTTTTTTTTCTGTAACCCTGTTAGTAGTAGATTTGTAGAACATAACATGAAGGTCAAAATTGTTGTTAGCCGATCTTTGAGTTTTTTTTTTCTTGTGTCCCCGACATTAGATGTGGAGGTCTAATATGCCGAAGGTGATTCGGTCGATGGTTAAGTTTGGAACCCAGTAATGAATTACAAATTGTGTGTTAAGCTATCCTGAAAACCTAAATTAACCTCGAGGATTGTACCCGTTTGGTGTATCCGCAGGCAACAATAATTAAAAAGAAAGAACTTAAAGTTGTATGCATTTAATAGGGCATACATATAGAAAAGAGAAATTTAAATGAAAGATAACAAAAGGAATAATGCATTACACATAATCATGCATTTTCCTGTCTGCACTAGATCATGTATAATTGAATTGTTCTCTAAATCATGATATGATGGTGGGTGTATGTAATTTTACTTCCTAAAAGCATGCTGAAAGATTTGGTTACTTAATGCTTGCTATATGCTACTACTTTATTGTTCCCTACTGGTGAGTATACGAAACCTATTGCATGTATGGTTACTTAAATTCTGCAAATTGTGATAATCTGCACTCACTCAAATTAGCACATGGAATCTTATCCATGTTCTTTGTCTCACCTGGTTTCTTTAGAAGTAGTCGTGCTCAGAATTTTGGTTCTTACACCCTACTTTGTTAGTTTTTTATAAGAACAGGTGATCAGTAAAGTCGACAGCTACTGGGAGGCATGAGGATCACACTTGGTCTTTGACAGTTTAACTCATGGACAGAGCGGCTCTTTCGTTTAGTCTTTCAGTTCTACTTTTTCTTTCAGTTATTTTGTTTCAGCCAATTCTTTTGTTACTTATTATTGAATAAACATTGTCTCTGAAGTTGATTCTTAATTCTTAAATAAAGAGTTTTGCGTTGATCCTTATTGATGATGAATTATAAGCTCTATTATAGTGTGTGGTTATCCAATTGTGAGTGAAACTGTAAAGGCCCCGGATCTCTAGGAATATTTTCGTAACTCGTATTAAAAAAAAAGTCTGCATTTTTAAAGGGTATGAGTTGGGGTCGTTACAGACCCACTATGTTGAAGAAGGCATCTTAAAATTCAAAATGGAGATCATCCATGGAGGATGAGTATCCTGCTTTCATGCAAAACCACACCTGGCACCTTGTTCCAAACTAGTCCCACTACAATGTTATGAGATCCAAGTGGGTATACCGCATCAAACACATTCAGATGGGTCTATTGCCCACTACAAAGCTCTGCTTGTGGCCAAAGACTTTCACCAAGCGTAAGAGGTTGACTTCTTTGAGACATACAACCCAGTCATTAAACCCACAACAATTTAGGTGGTTCTCTCATTTATTGTCTCTTCTAAATGGCCTATGTATCAATTCGATTTTAATAATACTTTCTTAAATAGATTTTTCAATGAACACATTTATATGAGCCAACCTGATAAAGCACATCAGGATTATTTTAGCACATGTGAAGAGCTGGAGGATGATCCACTTTTGAAGATCCGCTACGGTAAGACATACCATCACATATCCAAACCCAAAATAACCCATTCAGGCCAAAATGGGGTGTGAAGGTATTTTCATCTTTTTACAATTTTATATTTCTGAGAATTTTCTTTCTAATATCTTAGAAATTTGTTTAGTTAATCTAGTTCAAAATTTAAGAATTTTTGAAACTCCAAAAAAAATTTTGTATTTTTTTTAAGAGCGAATTCTACAGATTTGGATAATTTTAATACTTGTTAGGATCTTTTTTTGGTACAAGAAGGTGTAGAGGTAACTTGAATAGTTTTGTTTTATTTTTTTCTAGTAATAGATGTGAGTCTTGATCCATTTAAATTTTGAGCATTAGAAGCCTTAACCCATCCCACAAGTGGATTCTCATTATTGGTCAAAATGGGGGTGGCCACTTGGAGTGTCCAATCCAAGAGAGGCCACCTCACTAGCTTTTCATGGGCCAAAAGATAGGTAGCCTTTTTAAAGAGCCACTCTCAACATCCTTAGAAGCCGGCCAAAAAAAAAGTGGAGAATGAGACAAAAATAAAGTGGCTTGTCTCATTGGCCTTTAAGAGAGGTGGCCTCTCGTGAGGACCAATTAGAGTAAAGGAGAGTCTCATTTTTTCGTTTAAAAGCCTTTCCAAAAAAAGTTGAATGGGTCCTCTACTTTTTTTTGAAAATTTTCTATGATGAAAAAGGAGTGAACCTTGAGAGAGTTTAAGGGAGATACTTGAACCGTGGTTGAGGGGACTTTGGGATTAGAGAAGGATGTGTGACTGTGGAAGTGATTCATCCCTACAAACGTCCCTTCAAATCTCAGCTCAAGGATGTGTCTTGGTGTCGTGGAAGTGGACTCTGCTGAGCCTAGTTCGAACTCGTGTTTGCTGAATGTCTTGTTGTTGCATTCCATCGTTGGATGTCTTGTGGCTGCGAACTTGTTGTTGTGTTCCATCGTGAACGTCTTGTGGCTGTGAACCTGCTGAACCATGTGGTGGCTAGAACGGAGGAGCTGAACTTCTCACTGCCAACACAGTTCCTTCATAATGAATGTTAACTTTTTGTCGTTTTAATTTTTTGTGCATGAAACAAACATCAAATTATTTTTGTTGTGTTTGAATCCTGAGAAAAAATTGTGCTACCTTGCTATTTTGAAATATGTTTAGAGTCAACCCCGCAAACCGGATGTGTCTACGTTATTGGGGGTTCTTTTCTTTATTCTTTGATCCTGTTTATATTACGATGTTGTCTGTCAGAAGTCTCAAACAATATCAGATTTTCTATTACTGAATTAACTGAACCATTGGACGCTTGATTGCTGAACTGACAACGCTAAAGCGAATCAGTGTCAACATGTTTCATGCTTCTATTCTGCACGACAGTGGACACACGTACCAGTCTAACACTTGCATTGAAAGAATTGTTCAACTGGGCGCGAGTGTAGTGACACTTGTTTTATTGATTGTGTAATCTAGAATCTGCATCTATTATTTTTTGCTGTTACTGTGAAAGTGTCTACTATCCTGCGAATTGCTGATGCATTTATCACAATGTTTGTTTATAAATATTTTTCATATTCGGCATTAAATAGGATTGTACTTTCCAATATCTTTTTCTTCTGAAACAGATTGCGAACACAAACTTGTTTCGGTGTTGTTCATGTGCCTCAATCTATTTATTTCAGAAATTGTAGAATCTGATTTGCATTTACATGAGAATCCTAAATTTAATCAGAATCAGTTCCATCATTTAGTTTCTGAATATTAAATATGAATTTGTGAAGTCTTTGCGTGTGCATCCAAAAATTAAATTTACAGAAGTGCACGAATTTCAAAATTGCAAACTGCATTTTCTATATATATATATATATATATATATATATATATATATATATGTACTTTTCTTTTTTGGGACTGATTATCGTTAGTTTTTTGAAATTAACAAAAATCCCATTTTGGCTTGCTTATTTAAATTTGTATCTGTTTTCAAAGTCACATCAAGTTTTGGGATTAGTTGCTTCCGCATCGTACACTAGTAGTGTGTTCATGAACCCACCACGAAATCGGTCTATACCATTTTCCATCACTACCCTCAACACCTCCCGATGTTGCCTGTCAGTGTCGTTACCTACTAGTCTTATCTTCAACCATGACCCATCTGCAGCTGAATACCCCATTGCAGTGTTATTAAAAACGCGCCTCAAGACGCAAAAAGCGTGCCTCACCTCAAGGCGAGGGCCTTTGTGCCTTGAGGCGCAGTCATGAAGCATAAAAGCGTCGAGGCGTATGCCTCATACGCCTCAAGGCGAGGCGTGCCTCACCGTGAAGTGCACACACCTCATGTTGTTGGTCAAATGAGGGTGTTGGTCAAATGAGGGCTTTGGCCCTCATTTGACCAACATTAAAATGTTACCCCCGACCCTAATGAGGGTCGAGGCCCTAATTTGTCTCTCGCAGCCCCTCTCTCTCGTCTCTCGCGGCCCCTCTCTCTCTCTCGTCTCTCACAGTCTCTCACCTCTTGTCTCGGTCTCTCCCACCCCTCTCTCTCTCTCTCTCTCTCTCTCTCTCTCTCTCTCTCTCTCTCTCTCTCTCTCTCTCTCTCTCTCTCTCTCTCTCAGTCCCTCTCTCTCGTCTCTCAAAGTCTCGCCCTTCTCGGCCTCCTCCTTCTCGTCGGAAGCAATCGCGAAGCCGACAACCCTTGCCATACCCCAGGTAACCCCGACCCCCTTCATTTTTTTTCCTTCATGTCTGCCTCCCTGATGCAGAGCATCCAGAGATTCAGAATTCAGAAGCGGAGTTGGATTTCAATCCAACTCTCCAGACCCGATCCGAGCATCGCTACCCAAGGCGATCCACACGCTTGCAGGACGTTCCTTGTCCTACTGGATCTACCATTTAGCTGATGCTCGTTGTGCCCCTTCTTTTATTGTTTCGATTCCATTGTGGAATCATATTTTTTGGATATTGTATCGGCAATAGTTATTTCATGTAATTTTTTTACTTTTTAGGAGTCAGATTCTATGGATCTGGATAGTTCTGGTACCCTGTAGGATCTTTTTGTGGTACTAGAGGGTGTATGGGGTACAATGATAGATTTTTTTTTTTTGCAAATCCGCTTCTCTAATGTATTGGTGCAGAATCCGTTTTACTGCACGAACCGAATCTGGATCAAGATCCGTTTGTAATGGTTGGGTCCTAGTTGGCTCCACATGGGTGTGGTTCATCTTGGACCTCATTCAAATCAATTTTACTAGCCCAAAGTCAAAAATTGGGTTGTTGGAGATTTATTAGCTCTTGGTAAAAACGAGGCCCATGCACACTCATTTTTGGCGCAAGGCTTGGGAAGGCCCATGGCCTCTTTAATGTGGCCCTTCCCAAGCGAACAATGCCTTTAATTGAGGAGGGGGGTTGTTCCTTCTTTGAAAAAAAAATTCATGAGTTTTGGTGGTGGTGGTTGGCTGGTGCTTAAGAGAAGCTTTTGAGTGTGGTGCATTGGTGAGAAAGGAAGAAACGTGTGTTACCTTGCGAGTATAGAAGTTGAACTTGTGAGAGGTTCCATTCGTGGTGGTTGTGCCGAACTTGTTCGTGGTGGCTAAAGTTCCATCTCTACTGTTCATGATTCACTTATGGCGTCGGTTGCTTCCCAACGACGACCATTATCATTCTCAACCCGGATATCACCATTGGTTCTTTGTTCTTGACCTTTTGCTACTTTTATTTGCATGAGTTCTGCGATCTTTATTGACTAATCATTGTTAAGCTGTACTGAATCATTAGAGAGTTGTGAATACATGCTTAGAAGTGTTTTATGTTATAATTTGTCTCATTTGGTCTTAAGTTCTTTCAGATTATTGATGTGTGTGAATGAACTCAGACCTTGTCAAAAAGACCATGACTCTGTTACGAGATAATAGAGGCGTCCCTGATAAAACATCTGTGTCGAACTCAATATTGAACAAATTTTTGCGTTCTTTAACTTATTTAAAAGCTAAAACGATTTCCTATAACTTTGTAGTTGAAAGTTTTTTGTGATTCATTCATTTGAACCTCTGAAAGTGGTTGTCAAGATGTCGGACTGACAAAAGTCCACTGTCTCTGTTCTGCTCTAGAACCTTCGTAGTTGTGTTTGGTATTTTTTAGATATCTTGAGATTCCCTACATGAAATTGTGATTTTTTTTATTCTGTGAAAATATAAGATCTAGACCTACAACTTTCATGTTTTGAGTTTTTAATGAATCATTATATTTGTTCATCGAAAATATCAATTTCTGCTGCTGATGATTATTTAAAGATTTAATTCCTTTGACAATATTTTATAACATTCCAAAAATTCAAAAATTTGTAGAGGATTGTAGAAAACTCATAAAATTCTGACTCTTAGTGTTTTGGAAAGGTCTGAACCTGACCTTCGATTGCTCAATTGTGAGTTTCAACAAAGTCTATCGTTTAAGGGGTCAAAAACCCCTACGAACAGTCCGTCCGTGGAATCCGATAGTCTGTCTTGGACTTGTTTATCAGTCCCGGTTCCCAGTTTGTGGAACGGACATCTCTGATCTGAATCCAGTGTTTTTGGATTTGTTGAAAAGTTGTGCGAGTCGTGCACAATTTTTATTTAGACTGTCTCTGTCGAAACAGAGCGCACAAGTCCCAAAATCTGTTTCTCAAAGTTTTGTTCAACCTCTTTATCGTTTAAGCTTTTGCATGCGTTTAGATCCTTTTGGATCTTGGATCATGGATCGGTGTGTACCGAGTCCACACCGTACCATTTCATCACTCCCTCTCTTCAATCTCTCCATCAGGTAGGGGGCATGACCCCTGTTGTGCGATTTATTCCGGCAGGTAGGGCTTTGGCCCCTGCCGATTGTGGTCCCCCATTTATTGTTTTAAGCGGGACCCACGCTAAGGAGCCCCCGGACCCCCCTCCCTGCCCCGGACCCCCCTCCCTGCAAGGGCAATAACTCTGAATCAAGCTCCATAACTCATCATGTTGGTCCTACATTTGGTGTCCCTGTCAACTGCAAGCTAGGATCTTTAACAGTCTAGCATGTGTTATGCTCCTTTTGATCTTGTTTATGTATTAAGAAGTCAACTTCAACATGTATTTGTTCATCTCTGACTTTATGTGTTTGTGTTTTCATTAGTTTTCAATTTATATATATATTGAATCTTATTCAATATGAATCTAATTTTTTGTGTTAATATATATTTTGTTATATATATTTTTGCAGTTGCACAATGGAAAAAATGTAGGATGGGATCATAGAATTAAAGTTTCAAATTCCACTAAAGATCCTAAACTCGTAGGACATGTAATTTGTAATTATTGTCATAAACGGACTACAGGAGGCATCAAGTTGTTGCATTAATGTTATTTTTACATGTTAATCTCATATTTTTCAGTATTTATTTGAGATTTTTTATTTCTTGTTGGTTGTTGCTTCATCAATAAAGCATTTTTTATTTATTTATAATTTTTGATATTTTTTAAAGTTAATTTTTTTTTAGGCTTACGTTTTACGCCTCAAAGCTTATGCCTCGCCTCAGATTTTGGTGGAGCGCCTCACTACGCCTCAATGCTTTTCACAACACTGCCTCATTGTCACCATACCTAAACCAAGCTCACCCTCTGTATCGTTACCTACCAGTCTGATCCTCATAGGAGGATCTTTTCCGTTTAAGTCATTTTCATCATATGCTACACCTCCACCTGCCCCGGTTTCTACTCTCTCTCTGATCATGTTCACCACATGGTGACTCAATCCATGATCAGATCTCTCAAACCCAAGGCCTTCCCAGCCACCTTATACCCAATTTCTCTAACATGCTTCAATGTCTCCCTCCTTGAGCCTGAACCCACTATGTTCAAGTGGGCCTCTTGAGATGGCTCCACTCCTTTTCATGACACTACGCTTTATCATAGCATTGCAGGCAGCCTGTAGTACCTCTCAATCACTCACCCATACGTGGCATTTGCAGTCAGCAAGGCCTGCCAGTACGTACATGCATTGGCCAACCGATGCTCACTAGTTAGCCGTTAAAAGGATTCTGCGTTACTTAAAGGACACCCTGCATCATGGTCTATAATTACTCAGACGGTCAGCCTCTCTCTGACTTAGCGTGTACTCCGATTCTGATTGGGCAGGGTGTTCGGATCTCCTAGTCTTCCCGCAAGTAGAAAATTATAGATTAGTCTAGCACTGAAGCAGAGTACAAGTCCCTTATGTGTGATGCATTTGATTTTATTTGGCTCAAGTCCCTGCTAAATGAACTCCAATTTCTACCTTATGAATTGACCACCCATCCTTTGGTGTGACAACATCGGAGCTCTTTATCTTGCAGCTAATCTGGTTTTTCATGCTCGGACCAAACACATCGAAATCGATTTTCATTTCATCCTTGATCATGAATGCAAAGGTCATCTACAAGTTCGCTTTATCTCCTCTTAAGACCAGTTAGCAAATTGTCACATCAAACCTCTTATGTTTGCTAAGTTTGTTGCTATCCATGACAAGCTCAACTTGAGCCCCCACGAGCTTGCAGGGGCATGTTAAAGTAAATATTACAGTTACAGTCGTTACACATCAGCAACCAACTCAGCGGATAGAGTCCACTTTGAAAGACTCTATCTCTTCCCAGAGTAACTGCACATGCATATCAGCAGATAGAGTCCAACATTGTGGACTCTATCGCTTCTCAAGATAAACGAGTTCAGACTGGTCTCCAACCGTCCCAGCTTATCCAATTGTTTCTAAATGTAACAAATTGTAACAAGTCCATTTTTATCTCTTCTTTTGAGGTGGTATTTCACGGTTGAAAGTCTTATCTAAGATTTCAGGTGTAACGAGATGTATCTTTTTTGTTTTACCATATATGGATTACCTTACACTCACAATGAACAAGTGAGTTAAGTAAGGTTTCGTTAGTGTCGCTCTTCCTTTCATGGATGAAGTAGAAGCAAAACCATCTTGAGGTTATGACTTTGAGCATTGGTCGCTAATTTTCTGGGTAATGGTGCAAGAGGATCTTTTGATGCAAGATGGAAGAGAAAATCCTGTCAACCGTGAAGCAAGGTTTCCAGTGGCATTATTGTTATGCATCCGGTCTTCGATAAGATGATCCTTACGAACCGAACGTCCAAAGCTAGGGTGAGCAACTTGATCACTATTGAAAAGATTGTGAAAAAAAAATCTAAGCCATGAGTTGTCCCATGAGGGTAGAGGGTGGAGGCTCAATGACGTTATTGTCAGGAGGAGAGGAAGAAGAAATAGTTGAAAGATGGTAGCCACCTCTTAGAAAACTCGGAAGCACCCTCGATATCGAACTCTAAACAGACCCATCTCACCAACCGTGTGGAGCCCTTGTAGGCTCAGGGCTCGATGTTACTGATAAACAAAAACCATTAAAGTGGTAATCTCCAAGATAATGAAAATAATGAAAACAAATCTATAACCCTTAAAGGGCAGCACGTCTTCTCAGACTGTTGTCCAGCGAAGCAGGTTATATGTCCCCCCCCGAACAGGGCATCTCATGATCGGGGGTACCAAAAAGCACCACATATATAAGCATGTGCGTCTCGTATCCCAATGTTTGTCAGCATCACTTAGTGTTGGAGTTTGATGCGATTGAAAAGACTTAAGTACCATTTCCTCCACTGGTGCAAAAAAATGACGATTCTAGAAAAGGAGTGGTTGTAAAGACTTAAGTACCCCAAAGATGGTTATTTAAGATCCAGTCCCTGCATTGAAGGATTATCCGAGAAAGGAACCCCCCCTGGAGAAGGCATGAACATCAACCCTCTCACTCACTCTCCCTTCTCTTTATGCTTCTGTGCACATCCAGAAAATGATCCTACATTGCTCCATCAAAGTTTTTACCCTTATAAGAGGGAGGCTAGGGGGATCTTTCAAGCGTGGGTAGCATACTTTTTGCCCTTACAGGAGGGGGGTTTGGGGGATCTTCCCAGCATGGATAACATCATTCAACTTGATGAGTTGTGGAGCCTTATTCAGAGTTTTTTCCCTTACAGAAGGGGGGGGGGGGGGGGTTTGGGGGCTCCTCTCAGCGTTGGTAGCATCATTCAACTTAACGAGTTGCGGAGCCTGATTCATAGTTTTTGCCCTTACAGGAGGGGGGTTTGGGGGCTCCTTCCACCGTGGGTAGCATCATTCAACTTGATGAGTTGTGGAGCCTGATTTAGAGTTTTTACCCTTACAGAAGGGGGGTTTGGGGGCTCCTCCCAGCATAGGTAGCATAGTTTTTGCCCTTACAAGAGTAGGGTTTAGGGGCTCCTCACAACGTGGGTAGCATCATTCAACTTTATGAGTTGTGGAGCCTGATTCAGATTTTTTGCCCTTACAGGAGGGGGGATTGGGGGCTCCTCTCAGCGTGGGTAGCATAATTTTTGCCCTTACAAGAGGGGGGTTTGAGGTCTCTTCCCAGCGTGGGTAGCATCATTCAACTTAATGAGTTGTGGAGCTTGACTCAGAGTTTTTGCCCTTACAGGAGGGGGGTTTAGGGGCTCCTCCCAACGTGGGTAGCATCATTCAACTTGAAGAGTTGTGGAGCCTGATTCAGATTTTTTGCCCTTATAGGAGGGGGGTTTGGGGGCTCCTCCCAGCGTGGGTAGCATAGTTTTTGCCCTTACAGGAGGGGGGTTTGGGGGCTCTTCCCAGCGTGGGTAGCATCATTCAACTTGATGAGTTGTGGAGCCTGATTCAGAGTTTTTGCCCTTACAGGAGGGGGGTTTGGGGGCTCCTCCCAGCATGGGTAGCATAGTTTTTGCCCTTACAGAAAGGGGGTTTGGGGGCTCCTCACAGTGTGGTTAGCATCATTCAACTTGATGAGTTGTGGAACCTGATTCAAATTTTTTGCCCTTACAGGAGGGGGTTTGGGGGCTCCTCCCAGTGTGGGTAGCATCATTCAACTTGATGAATTGTGGAGTCTGATTCAGAGTTTTTGCCCTTAGAGGAGGGGGGTTTGAAGGCTCCTCCCAGCATGGGTAGCATAGTTTTTGCCCTTACAGGAGGGGGGTTTGAGGGCTCCTCCCAGTGTGGATAGCATGATTCAACTTGATGAGTTATGTTGCCTGATTTAGATTTTTTGCTCTTACAGGAGGGGGGTTTGGGGGCTCCTCCCAACGTGAGTAGCATAGTTTTTGCCCTTACAGGAGGGGGGTTTGGGGGCTCTTCCCAGCGTGGGTAGCATCATTCAACTTGATGAGTTGTGGAGTCTGATTCAAAGTTTTTGCACATACAGGAGGGGGGTTTGGGGGCTCCTCCCATCATGGGTAGCATAGTTTTTGCCCTTACAGGAGGGGAGTTTGAGGGCTCCTCTCAGCGTGTGTAGCATCATTCAACTTGATGAGTTGTGGAGCTGGATTCATATTTTTTGCCATTACAGGAGGGGAGTTTTGGGGCTCCTCCCAGCGTGGGTGGCATAGTTTTTGGCCTTACAAGAAGAGGGTTTGGGGGCTCTTCCCAGCGTGGGTAGCATCATTCAACTTGATGAGTTGTGGAGCCTGATTCAGAGTTTTTGCTCTTACATGAGGGGGGTTTGGGAGCTCCTCCTAGCATGGGTAGCATAGTTTTTGCCCTTACAAGAGGGGGGTTTGGGGGCGCATCCCAGCGTGGGTAACAACATTCAACTTGATGAGTTGTGGAGCCTGATTCAGATTTTTTTCCCTTACAGGAGGGGGGTTTGTGGGCTCCTCCCAACGTGGGTAGCGTAGTTTTTGCCCTTATAGGAGGGAGGTTTGGGGGCTCTTCTGAGCGTGGGTAGAGTCATTCAACTTGATGATTTGTGGAGCCTGATTCAGAGTTTTTACCCTTAAATGAGGAGGGTTTGGGGGCTTCTCCCAACATGGGTAGCATAGTTTTTGCCCTTACAGGAAAGGGGTTTGGGGGATCCTCCCTGTGTGGGTAGCATGATTCAACTTGATGAGTTGTGGAGCCTGATTTAGATTTTTTGCCCTTACAAGAGGGGGGTTTGTGGGCTCCTCCCAGCGTGGGTAGCATAGTTTTTGCCCTTACAGGAGGGGTGTTTGAGGGCTCTTCCCAGCGTAGGTAGCATCATTCAACTTGATGAGTTGTGGAACCTGATTCAGAGTTTTTTCCCTTACAGGAGGGGGGTTTGAGGGCTCCTCACTGCGTGAGTAGCATCATTCAACTTGATGAGTTGTGGAACCTGATTCAGATTTTTTTCCCTTATTGGAGGAGGGTTTGGGGGCTCTTCCCAGCGTGGGTAGCATAGTTTTTGCTCTTACAGGAGGGGGGTTTGGGGGCCCTTTCCAGCGTGGGTAGCATCATTTAACTTGATGAGTTCTGGAGCCTGATTCAAAGTTTTTGCCCTTACAGGGGGGGCTTTTCTTAGCATGGGTAGCATAGTTTTTGCTATTACAGGAGGGGGGTTTGGGGGCTCCTCCCAGCGTGGGTAGCATCATTCAACTTGATGAGTTGTGGAGCTTGATTCAGATTTTTTGCCCTTACAGGAGGGGGGTTTAGGGGCTCCTCCCAGCGTGGGTAGCATAATTTTTGCCCTTACAAGAGGGGGTTTGGGGGCTCTTCCCAACGTGGGTAGCATCATTCAACTTGATGAGTTGTGGAGCCTGATTCAGAGTTTTTGCCCTTACAGAAGGGGGGTTTGGGGGCTCCTCCCAGCATGGGTAGCATAGTTTTTGCCCTTACAGGAGAGGGGTTTGGCGGCTCCTCCCATTGTGGGTAGCATCATTCAACTTGATAAGTTGTGGAGCCTGATTCAGATTTTTTGCCCATACAAGAGGGAGGTTTTGGAGCTCCTCACAACGTGGGTAGCATAGTTTTTGCCCTTACAAGAGGGGGGTTTGGGGGCTCTTCCCAGCGTGGGTAGCATCATTCAACTTGATGAGTTGTGGAGCCTGATTCAGAGTTTTTGCCCTTACAGGAGAGGGGTTTGGGGGCTCCTCCTAGCGTGGGTAAAATCATTCAACTTGATGAGTTGTGGAGCCTGATTCAGATTTTTTGCCCTTACAGAAGGGGGGTTTGGGGGCTCCTCCTAGCGTGGGTAACATAGTTTTTGCCCTTACAGGAGAGGGGTTTAGGGGCTCTTCCCAGCATGGGTAGCAGCATTCAACTTGATGAGTTGTGGAGCCTAATTCAGAGTTTTTGCCCTTACATGAGGGGAGTTTGGGGGCTCCTCCCAACATGGGTAGCATAGTTTTTGCCCTTACAGGAGTGGGGTTTGGGGGCTCCTCCCAGCGTGGGTTGCATCATTCAACTTGATGAGTTGTGGAGCCTGATTCAGATTTTTTGCTGTTATAGGAGGGGGGTTTGGGGTCGCCTCCCATTGTGGGTAGCATAGTTTTTGCCCTTACAGGCGGGGGTTTGGAGGCTCTTCTCAGCGTGTGTAGCATCATTCAACTTGATGAGTTGTAGAGCCTGATTCAGATTTATATGATCTCTTTTATAAATCGCTACTCTCTGATCTGATTTTCATTATAAATTGTTACTCTCTGATCTGATTTTCATTGTAAATCGCTACTCTTTGATCTGATTTCTACTATAAATCGCTACTTATTATCTGGTTTTCACTGTAAATCGCTACTCGCTTATGTGATTTTCATTGTAAATCGCTACTCTCTGATCTGATTTTCACTGTAAATCGCTACTCTCTGATCTGATTTCTACTATAAATCACTACTCTCTTATCTGATTTTCACTGTAAATCGCTACTCTCTGATCTGATTTTCACTGTAAATCGCTACTCTCTGATCTGATTTTTACTGTAAATCGCTATTTTCTGGTCTAATTTTTACTATAAGTCGCTACCCACTTATCTGATTTTCACTGTTAATCGCTACTCTCTTATTTGTTTTTTACTGTAAATCGCTACTCTCTGATCTGATTTTTAGTGTAAATCGCTACTCTTTTATCTGATTTTCATTGTAAATCGCTACTCTCTTATATGATTTTTACTGTAAATTGCTACTCTCTAGTCTGATTTTTACTTTAAATCGCTACTCTCTTATCTGATTTTCACTATAAATCGTTACTTTCTGATCTGATTTCTACGGTAAATCGCTACTCTCTGGTCTGATTTCTACTGTAAATCGTTGCTCTCTGATTTGATTTCTACTGTAAATTTCGACTCTCTGATCTGATTTCTGTTGTAAATTGCTACTCCATGGTCTGATTTCTATTGTAAATCGCTACTCTCTTATCTGATTTTCAGTGTAAATCGCTACTCTTTGATCTGATTTCTAATGTAAATCGCTACTCTCTGATCTGATTTCTACTATAAATCACTACTCTCTTATCTGATTTTCACTCTAAATCGCTACTCTCTTATCTGATTTTCACTATAAATCGCTACTCTCTGATCTGATTTTTACTGTAAATCGCTACTCTCTGATTTGATTTATACTGTAAATCGCTACTCTCTCGTCTGATTTCTACTGTAAATCGCTGCTCTCTGATTTGATTTCTACTGTAAATCTCTTCTCTCTGATCTGATTTCTATTGTAAATCGCTACTCTATGGTCTGATTTCTACTACAAATCGCTACTCTCTTATCTGATTTCTACTGCAAATCGCTACTTTCTGATCTGATTTCTACTGTAAATTGCTACTCTCTGGTCTAATTTTTATTGTAAATCGCTACTCTTTTATCTGATTTTTACTATAAATCGCTACTCTCTGATCTGATTTTTACTGTAAATCGCTACTCTCTGGTCTGATTTATACTATAAATCACTGCTCTCTGATTTGATTTCTACTATAAGTCGCTACTCTCTGATCTTATTTCTATTATAAATCGATACTCTATGGTCTAATTTTTATTATAAATCGCTACTCTCTAATCTGATTTCTACTGTAAATCGCTACTCTCTAATCTGATTTCTACTATAAATCGCTACTTTCTGATCTGATTTCTACTGTAAATCGCTACTCTCTGATCTAATTTCTACCGTAAAACGCTACTCATTGATCTAATTTCTACTGTAAATCGATACTCGCAAATTTTTTGGGGCCTGGTATAAATTTTTTCTTTTCTTCCCCTCTTGTAAATATAAAAAAAGAGCAATAAAGTGTTTTGTTTAATCGTGGTGCTCATGTTTGCTTTGGTTGTTTCTTGCTCGAGGTTTTCGTAACACCCTTTCCCACGATTTTTTTGTTTTTTTTTCGCTTTGCGATTTTCGTCATGATGGGGGAAGCCGACGACTGTACTCCATTGTGGGTTTATTGGAGGAAGATTATGTTGTAGGTGTCCCTCAAAGGCGGAGGAGGAGCCGCCATAGTCGGTTGCCCGTTGGACGAGTGCAGCATTCCAGCCACTACTAGTAGAAAGAGGATGACGATCACCATCAGATTGCCAGCTCTTTGCCTCTCTTGATTTCTTTTCTAGAGAGAGAGGGTTTTACAGTGTTTTACGAAGAAGAAAGAAGAAGAAGATGATGATGAAAAGTTCAAACAGTCATTTTTGATGGCTCAAGTTCGTTTTCCCGGATCACCATCGGATCGCCGACTCACCATCGGATCACCGACTCACCATCATTTCACTGGATCACCATCGGATCCTCAGCTAAGGTTCGTTTCGCTGTGTAGACTTTGAAGAGTCAACATCATCCTCGACTTTCTGGATGGAGGACATGTTTGTCTTTTTTTTGAACCGTTTGTTTTCCTTTTTTGAATGAAGGACATTTTTGTTATTTTCTCAAACCGTTGTTTTTATGGCAAGAATAGCAAGAATAGGTACTTAAGTCTTTGCAACCGCACCAGACTCCAATGCTAAGTGATGTCAACATACACGGGAATATGAGCCCCATGTGCTTATATACGTGGTGCTCATTCAGACCCCCGAACACAGTCGTGGGGTTCAGTGAATCATAGGGAGAGAGCATACACCACCCTCCCGTTGTCCAGTGAATGAAGAACAAGTACAAGAAAAAGGGAAGTAAATAGAACGTTTTCCTACAAATAGGCTTTGCTTACTGCCATTTCCATTGAAATGCCACCCTCATGAATCAGAAATGCCTTTTGTTCTTTTTTTTCTTTCCTTAGTTCCAGAATTTCTCAAGTTTTCCTCAACAGCCTTATATACTCGGTTAGTTCTTTGAAAATGTTGTTAGCCAAATGCTGCCCATTCAAGACTTTCTGAGCCTACTGCATCCCTTGTAAGATATTTTCTCAATTTTCCCCAACTGAAGTGAGTCTTGTAGTTCTTCGATATTGGTGTCGCCCAAGAGCAGCACAGTGAGATTTGCGGCATTGCCCATACCAGAAGGCAAGTTTTGTAACTTGGTATTCCTCAAATCTAAGTGCTTGAGGTTGGTCAAGACTCCCACTGAATCCGGAAGTTTTTCTAGTGATGTATGTTTCAAATGAAGAGCAGATAGTGATTCAAGCTTTCCAAGAGAATCCGGTAACTCAACTAGTTCACAGCATTCAACATTTAATATCTTCAGTTTCTTTAATGAACCTAAAGAATCAGGTAGCTTTTTTAGAGCAGAACTATCAAGGAAAAGCTCTTCCAAAGACTTCATAGCCTCTAAATGTTCACGCAATGCTGTAAAATTGCAACATCCAGAGAGCCTAATGATTCTGAGAGAACTTAGCTTGCAAATGGAATTTGGCAGTGTCTTCAGTTTGTAGCAGTAAGAGAGGTCGAGGGTTTTAAGGGATTTTAAGTCAGAGGAAAAACATGGCAGATCCACCAAATTGACACAACCTTTCGCATCCAACAAGACTAGTCTCTGCAGACGCATAACGGATTCGTGAATATTTACCAGGCTTCGACAACCTTCGAGGATCAGTTTCTCAATGTTTGGAAAACTAGAAAAATTGCAAGGTGAAGACAATGACCAAGAGAAAGAACCTTAAACTTGTCGAAAACCTACAAGAAGAAGAAAACGGATATTTCATCAGAAAAAAACAGCGGATGAGGGAGGGCTCAAAGTAACTACCGATCTCTTTTCTTGTCCCATGATAACCACTCAAGAGTTGAACAATCATGCTATGAGACAGATCAAGGACCACCATGTTTTGAAGATTCAGATCATTGGGCAGCGATCTCTTGGGACAACCATGCCACTCCATCCACTTTAGTCCCTCTGGCAGACGGCCAAGTTTGCCTTGGAAATCTACATAATTGGCACTAAGAAATTCAAGATTGCAGAGTTTCTGAAAACCTTTTGTGTCCACATGTACATGTAACTTTGCTTCTTGTCCCTCTTCCGCATTAAGGATCATGGCCTTCACCTTATTCGATCCCTGACAACAGGCAAACAATGCAAGGTAATCCACATAAATGCCACCAAGAGAAGAGAGCAAAGGTCCTTGTTCCTAATTACCTGCTGATTGCGCAACATATTCAAGACTTCGCGATGCTTCCAAAGCCTACTGCGGTTCCCGAGCAGCTCATTTTCTTTTGTAACAATTCTTCTTTCCATGTCTCGTATCAGATCATGCATCTCAAGCTTATTCTCACCATTTGTCTTGATTAAACACTTGTGCAATAGGCTGTCAATATCTATATCCTGATCAGTGCCACTGGTCTCCCATGTGTAACACGCATCTTTCTTATCCTTTCCAATAAAGAAACATGCTATATCAAGAAATTTACACTTCGCATCGTCATCGAGTTTTCGTAACTTATTTCCAAGCTACTTTGGATTTCCTTCTCAGGGATCGTCTTCAATTTATCCATCGTCTGTTTCTATCGATCTTCATCTGTTTTTCTCGGTAAGCAACGCCTCAGTACTTTAAGAGCTAAGGGTAGCCCACATGTATACTTGACAACTTTCTGTGATCTTCTGGTTGATTTCCCCCAAAGGCATAAGCACAGAAGAGCTGAAATGAATGGTGTTCACTCAATTCTTAAACCTTGTAAATGTCACCATCTTTTAGTCCATGTGCCCTAAGTACAGATTCGTCCCGTGTCGTGATAATAATCCTGCTTCCCTCACCAAACCAGTTCTTGTTTCCAGCTAATTTATCAAGTTGATTTTTATTATTGCAATGGTCAAGAACAATAAGAACCCTTTTACCTGACAAATATTGTGGAAGCTTAATTATTCCCTCATTTTCATTTTCTACTGGTTTTATTGTGTATTTTAAACAATCACGAAGTGTTTGTGTTTGTAGATCCTTAAGTCCTTTATTTTTCACTTCAAGGAAAGTATGACCATCAAACCTTTGAAAGATATCATTGTAAATTGCCATGGCAAGAGTCGTCTTTCCAACCCACCAATCCCATGAATTCCAACCATTGGGACATCATCAGCGTCCACATCCAACAGGTTTTTCACTTCTCTTCTGCGTGACTCAAGTCCAACAGGGTAATCAGCTGCATGGAATATTGGAACCTTTCTTAATTTAAGAACCCTCCCAACAATTAATTTGACCAGCTCTGCCTCGTACCTGCAAAATGTTTCACGTAAAAGGTAAGCAGCATATATCGTGGTCCATTGCATCAGAATGTTGAATGGTCAAGTTGAGGCACTTCACCTGATATATATATCAATGAAATGGGTGCTCCTATAGGGGGGCGCTTGACTACTTGTCCAAGCTTGGACAGAACAATGATCTTGTCCAGGACATACTGTCCCGTGGGATTGTTTAATTTTTTATTTATTTTTTGAATATCCTCTCCACGTCCCCGTCTGGGTCAGTAAGAAAAAGACCTCTGTACTGAGATGCGCAGAACAGAGCCTCTGTAGTTTGACGGGGACGGAGTCCCGCGCGTCCGTGTCATCATTCAAACGAACTCATAAAGTGCAGAATCAAGCGGTCTAAGAACTAGTAAAAAATACACCAATCTCTATGCGATTTCTTCCTTGTTCTTTTTTCAAAACAGTTCCTGCTTTGCAGGTGTTATAAAACCGTTCCTCCCTCATGCGTTTTGGGAAAAAATTCCCCACCTTTTCTGCCATTATTGCAAGAACCCATTTTATGAATGGTCAAGCAAGGTCATGGCCCATAAATGAATGATCAAGGTTCTATTTTTATGAGTGTTTTATCTATGCAAGCCGAGCTCAGCATATGCCCTGGGCAGGGATCTTACCTTAAAAAAATTTACGATGCCAGTACGATGACCATAGGCATGGCAGGCTGAGCCAGCATGATCAGGTCTTCGTGTTAGGTATGTTTTTTTTTTACTTATAAAAAAAAACCTCCCTAAAAAAATTTCGACATTGATGCATGATAACACCTCGATCTGGGACCTCGAGAGTCAAAGACCGGTTGGTATTACTTCACAGAGAAAAAGCATACAGAATTCAAATATGATTACTTTTTTTTTTATTCTTTTTCTAATAATTCATTTTCTTTCACAAAGTTTATCATTCATAATAAAAGAAAATATCAAGTACATGTGTGTTCAATGACAAGAAAGTAAAAACTACTAAATACTCTGCTGAAATAATCGATCACGTATTACCTGTACTAGTGTGCCTGAAACCTACAATTGTAATTATACAGAAGGTGAGTCTACAACCCAATAAAGAATATTTATAAGTAAATAATGACTTTAACTTACAACTGTAGTATGTTCTAAACTCTTAGTCAGAGCTTAGTTTTTCACACATCACATAAGGTTTGTATGTTTTAATTTTTTTTCTTTTACTCTCTCAATCAAACACTCACACTAATTATAAAACTAGTTCGGTTATACCTGTTATAATTATCTATGGGCGTAGCAACCTGCGTAAAACACTCAAATTCTATAATGTTTGTTAGACTATGAACTATAAACTCACAGTAATCTCTAAATCACCAGGCATTGCGGTGAAACAAAAATAAGACCCTACCGATAGCTAGCCGAGAAGTCAGACTTAAATTCAATCTTGGTATGGTTCATGCTACATCCTAACTTGATTACTTCGGGTTCATCACCACCCAGTATGACATTGCTCGTTGTATTGTCATTTCTGCCTACCCACTCCTTTTTAGGTCATAGTGTTCATCTCGTGCCCCAAACTCGAGTTGCTCTGCATCAAGAATGTTGTAGTTTATGGTAAAGTTGGATATTATTAAGTCTTTTGACTATGTTCGGTGGCTTTTCTTGATGCAGTCACTACAGAATATGGGTCTCATTGTCGAGTGGTGTAATTGGGTGAAGGAATTGGTTGATACTTCCTTTGCATCGGTTAGTTTAAGTGGTGAATTAGGAACAATATTTGATCTGCATAGGGCCTTCAGCAAGGCTGCTCGCTATCCCCCCTCCTCTTTGATGTGGTCGTAGAAGTGCTGGCGACTATACTTCGACATGTTGTAGGGGTTGGGTTCATTAACTCAACATCGTTCTTCAACTTTGACTTTACTCTTCTCCATTTCTCCAACGACTTCATCCTTTTCGGAGAAGCATCCATTCAGTAGATGTTGAGGGTTCTATGTATCCTCAAAATGTTTGGCTTCATCTTGGGTCTGCACATCAATGATCGTAAGAGCAAAGTCTTCACTTTCAATGTTGATCCAGTGATCGCAATGGCAACATGTCACCTATTCAAGTGCCAGCTAGGCAAGCTTTCAATTTCTTACCTCAGCCTCCCTCTTGACAATCGGCATGCTAGGGCATCCTATTGGGTGCCGGTCTTGCATTGTGTGGAGTCCAGGTTACAGTTTTGGCGAGGCAAGTACCTATCGTCGGCTGATAGGGTGACCCTCATCAAATCAATAGTGTCAACCATCCCTTCCCATTTCATGCCAGTGTTTAAGATGCCAGCAGAAATAGAGAAGCGTCTGGAGCAGCTAATGCATAATTTTCATTGAGATAGTGACAGTCAGTGGTCTAGAATTGCTCTAGTTGCGTGGTCTAGGGTTACTATGCCAGCCAGCGAGGGTGGCATGGGGGCACGCCCCTTGCTCTGCAGAATGAGGCGTTGATATCTAAGTGGTGGTGGTCTATCTACCGCAATGAGGGAGACCTTACACCTTATTTCTATTCAAAGTACGGGTTGCAAGGCCCTTTGTCTAACTGGTTTCCCGACGTGAGGAGTGTTGGGTGTAAGAAGAGGAGGTGAGAGAATTCAAATGAAGAAAACATGGGCTCTTTTCCTTTTTGGAAAAAGGTTTGGACTTGATGATGTGGAATAGTCCCATATTGAAGAGGTTTGAGTTTGTTATGGGCTTCATAACCTACATGTAAACTCTTACACTTGTTTCAAAGAACAAGGGGTTGGGATGACTACCACACACACGCGCGCGCGTGCCCGCCCGCCCTCCCACTGTGCCATGCTGAGCCCAGCCGAGCCGGGCTCGGGTAATTGGCCCTTTAGGGCCATATCCAATCAAGACCAATGTACCTTTTTTCCCAAAGTTTCTGTGATTATTTGGATTCTTTAATGGGTTATAAGAAATGATAACGAGTCACGACTCCTCGTAGTCTGTGTCCGTTAACGAGTCTCGACTCCTCGAATTCCATAACGGGTCTCTTCCACGTTTTTGTAACCGTTCGTGGGTTATAAAAATGTGGTTAGGGCGGATGTTACGAGTATGCTATACACAGAATCAAGAGGAAGTCTGATCCTGCATTTTCTCTCTCCCTGCTGCTCTTGCTCTCTCACTCCCGAGTTATCCCTAAGTGGGTTTGGGTTTTCTGCACAGTGGTTCAGAGAGGTTGTTTTCGAAGGACAATTTGTCGGAGTGCACCGATCATGATTGTCGAGGCTATTGTATCCTGGGGGAAGGATGTCGGACCCTATTTGCATTGTATGTGGGGGCGAATCTTCTCTAAGGGGAGTACTTTCATACGCCTTAGCCTGTTACATAATATTAACATGTTTTTGTTGTTCTTATTGTGTTCTATGCAACTGTTTGTCGATTTGCTTTTGTCTGGATTTTGGTATTATGCGGAAACAGACATGCTTGCTCCCTGTTCCTGTTTCGATCGACTGTTAATCATGATTTCCATGTTGCTATATATCCTGATTTATGTCATGATGTTGATTGTAAAACTGTGTGATCTGAAATATGATACAACAGTCTTAGAGAAGATTCTTAGTATATCGACTTCTTCTGTTTTTGTACCGAAAGTGGACATGTCCGGTATGCCAGAAAAATTTGTCGGGCAGAATTTCAAGCGTTGGCAGCAACACATAAAAATCTGGTTCACTACAATAGAGTTGTTATTTGTTCTGGAACTCGACTGCCCTTCAGTTTCTGAAACTGACCCTGATCCTACTGCGGTTAATGCGGCTATAGAGTGAAAAGAGAAGGACAGTATATGTCATGGTTGCATACTGTTGGCTCTGTTCAACACATTGTTCGATGTATACTGTTCCTCGTCTACCATTACTAAAGCCCTATGTGATCAACTTGACAAAAAGTACAATACCGAAGACCAAGGTCTTGAGAAGTACTCTGTTACCAAGTTTCTTAAATATCATATGGTAGAGGGCAAGTCGGTCACTGAGCAGGCACACGAGTTTCTCTTGTTGCTCCATAGTTTGGCTAAGGCTGATATGAAACTTCCTGAGAAGTTTCAAGTTATGACCATCGTGGAGAAATTTTCTAAGTCATGGGTAGACTTTGGTATGTCTCTCAAGCACCGTAGAGGGAAGATCTCTCTGGATGATCTTATGGTAGCCATAGCCATTGAAGAAGAGCATAGGAGTCAGAAACATGTTGTGATGCCGACTGAACAGCCTAAAGTGAACATGATGATCAGATCTTTTAAAGGCAATGGACAAAAATCGAAATCTGCAATGAAAAACCAATTTAAACCTAAGGCCAAAATCCAAAAGAAGGCAAAGAACAAACCATGCTGGAACTGTGGGTAGGTTGGGCAATGGGCTAAGGAATGTCCTTCCAAGAAGGCCAAGGCTCATGGGACCACAGATGGAACGCCTCAAGTCAATATGGTGACTGAGGTCGTTAGGACCAGTACTGGGTACATTTCTGTTAACCCGCAAATCTATCACGTTATGTACCAACTGAGTGGCTGGTTGACACTAGGGCTAATGTGCATGTTTGTACTGATAAGTCTGTCTTTGTCTCATACCAGACTGTTGCAGGCAGATCCGTGACTATGGGCAATTCAACGACTGCAAATGTGTTAGGGATTGGATGCGTGGATCTAAAGTTTCCTTAAGGACGAGTTCTATCTTTACACAGAGTGCACCATGTGCCTGTAGTTAAAATGAACATTTTAAGTAGTTCATGTCTTGTTAGAGAGGGTTATGAATTTAACTTTAAATGTAATAAAGTTGTTATTTTACATTCTGGAACCTTTATTGGCAAAGGGTATTTAGATAATGATTTATTTAAACTTCGTGTTGAAAATGTTTGCAGTGATAAATTAGAGAATGATATTTCTGTTGATGCATTGTCTAATGTTGCACATAATATAGAATCATTTGACTTGTGGCATAATAGATTAGGTCATGTAAATTTCAATTCTGTGAAACACATGATAAACTTGAAAATGATTCTTAAACATTTCATAGATAAAACTAAAAAATGTGAAATTTGTGTGGAAGCAAAAAATGTAGGAAATCATTCCATACAATTGTTAGAGATTCTGAAATATTGGATATGGTGCACACAGATATCTGTGAGTTTAATGAAGTATTAACCAGAAATCAGAAAAAGTATTTTATCACTTTTATAGATGATGGCACTAAATACTGTTATGTGTATCGGCTAAAATCAAAAGATGAAGCTTTTGATAAGTTTCTTATTTTTAAGAATAAAACAGAAATACAACCGGGTAGAAAACTTAAAAGATTGAGGTCTGATAGAGGAGGAAAATATACCTCTAATAAACTCGATGAATATTGTAAATCTGTTGGCATAGTTCATGAGTTTACTGCTCTATATATTCTCCTCAATCTAATGAGATTGCAGAAAGAAAGAATAAAACCCTAACTGACATGATAAATGCTCTACTTGGGAGTTCTGGATTACCTACCTATATGCTTTGAATACGGCTTGCCATATTCTAAATAGAGTTCCTCAGAAGCATAAGGATAATAGCCCTTTTGAATTCTGGAGAAATAGGAAATCTAGCTTGAAACACCTTAAAGTGCGGGGGTACCTTGTTAAGGTACTTGTCCCAGAGCACAACAAGAAGAAACTGGGTCCTAAAACCGTAGATGTTGTCTTTTTTGGGCTATATATAGAACAACTATACCTATAAATTCTTAGTACACAACAGAAAGAAGTTGGGTCCTAAAATCGTAGTTGTCTTTTTGAGTTATGTAGAGACAACTATGCCTATAAATTCTTAGTAATTAAGTCTGAGATATCTAGCATAGATGTAAAATCTATTATTGAGCTTCGAGAAGCTACATTCTTTGAGGATGTATTTCCCATGAAAGTTGGTGTACCTCATAATCTGTCTTTTTTAGATATACTTTCAACTTCTGGTTCCATTTTCGAACATATGGAAAGGATGACAGATGTGGGGGTTGAACCATCTTGTTTCCATCCTAAACCAATTGAGTCTGAAGAAGTGGTTGAACCAAGAAAGAGCAAGAGATCATGGATTACCAAGGATTTGAGAAGTGATTTTATCACTTACCTTATCGAGGATAATCCTCTCACTTTTCGAGATGCAATGGCTTCACCCAAAGCAAGGCATTGGAAAGACGCCATAAAGAGTGAAATGGACTCCATTGTCTCTAATGACACTTGGAAACTGGTTGACCTCCCTCGTGACAGTTCCACTATGAGGTGCAAATGAATCTTTAAGAAGAAGTTGAAACAGATGTATCCATCGACAAGTACAAGGCAAGACTGGTTACCAAGAGGTTCAAACAAAAGGAGGGAATAAATTATTTTGACACCTATTCTCCGGTTACTCGAATGACCACAATTAGGGTGCTTATTGCACTGGTTTCCATTTATGATCTATCAGTCCATCAAATGGACGTGAAGACTACCTTCTTGCATAGTGATCTTGAAGAAGAGATCTATATGGATCAACCTGAGGGTTATGTGTCTCCTGGTAATGAAGACTAAGTTTGTAGACTTGTTAAGTCATTAAATGGACTTAAATAAGCCCCTAAACAATGGCATGAGAAGTTTGATAATGTTATTTTATCATATGACTTTGTTATTAATGAATCTAATAAATGTGTTTATTATAAAGTTAAAAGTGATGCATGTATTATTTTATGCCTGTATGTTGATATTTTATTATTTGGTTGCAATATGAGAATTGTGAATGAGACTAAGTCGTTTCTTAGTAGCAAATTTGATATGAAGGATATGGGTGTTGTAAATGTGATCTTAGGTTTAAAGTTGACTCATTCAGCTGATGGTATAGCTATTTCTCAATCTCACTTTGTTGAGAAAATACGTGATAAATTTGGCTATAATGAAGGAAGATCTGTAGCAACTCCATATGACCCTTCTATTCATCTCCATAAGAATACGACTAGTGTCCCTGTATCTCAATTGAGGTATTCCCAGATTATTAGAAGTTTAATGTATCTTGCAAATTGCACGAGACCAGATATTTTGTTCTCTGTGACAAAATTAAGTAGATACACAAGTTGTCCAAATCGCACTCATTGGAAGGCATTGGACAGGGTCTTAGATACCTGAAAGGGATTATTTTCTTGAGTTTGCATTACAAGAGATTCCCTGCCGTTCTTGAGGGATATAGTGATGCGAGCTGGATAGACATGAACTCTAGGAGTTATGGCGTGACAGGGTATGTATTTACCTTGGGTGGCGGCGCAGTCGCCTGAAGATCAGTAAAGCAGATCATCTTGACTCTGTCTACTTTTGAGGCTGAACTATGTGCTTTAGATATCACATGATTGAAAGCTGAATGGTTAAAGGGACTCCTTGAGGAAATTTCTTTAATGAACAAACCAATACCTACTATATCTGTGCATTGTGACAATATGACTACAATTGCAAAAATCAAAAGCACAAAATATAATCAAAAGCAGAGAAGACACATCCAAGTCAGAATAAAATCTGTAAGGGAATTGGTGTCTCAGTTAGTGGTTGTTGTTGACTATGTTGGATCCAAAAAGAACACAGCTGATCCATTAACGAAAGGACTAGATAAGTCATTAGTCCTGAAATCCAAAGAGGGGATGGGACTAAAACCCATCAGTAGTTCATCTACAGTAGCGACCCAACTTATCTGAGTGGAGATCCCACAAAGTAGGTTTAATGTGGTAATAACAAGCTGTACGGTGAACTAGATAGCACCTTCTTAATGTGATACTATGTATCTGTGTCTGTTCCCCTGATTACTCTGGAAAGGTGTTGTAGCTGCTAGTTAAGGAAGAGTTAAAACTCTGAATGTGTTCAAAGCCTTCTAGGCGAGATGTTAGCAGTGCATCTCTGGAGAAGCCCACCTATGTGAGTGTGACTGTGTGGCCGCAATTTAAGGAATTGGGTTATTTCTGAAGTCACTCATGAAACAAGATTCGAGTGCATGGCCTTTAACGCGCCGCCCCTAAAGATTACAACCAAAACCTTTATCGTGTTGTTGCTAATGGACACTCCTACACCAAAGGTTCAAGTTCAAGACTTCAGTTCACTTCGTTCCTGTAGGGGTAAAGTTAGTCAAATAAGGTAGTGGTTCAAACCGAAAGGTACCATTACTGAAAGCATGATATGTCCTATTGCAGATTATCCCATCTTGCATCTTGGTTTCCTCCCGTTTTCATTCTTTGAATTTGTGGGAGAATGTTGGGTGTAAGAAGAGGAGGTGAGAGAATTCAAATGAAGAAAGCGTGGGCTCTTTTCCTTTTTGAAAAAAGGTTTGGACTTGATGATGTGGAATAGTCTCATATTGAAGAGGTTTGAGTTTGTTGTGGGCTTTATAACCTATATGTAAACTCTTACACTTGTTCCAAAGAACAAGGGATTGAGATGACTACCACACACACACGCGTGCGTGCCCGCCCGCCCGCCGTGCCGTGCCGAGCTCGGGTTCGGTTTATTGGCCCTTTAGGCCATATCCAATCAAGACCAATGTACCTTTATGCCCAGAGTTTCTGTGATTATTTGGATTCTTTAATGGGTTATGCGAAATGATAACGGGTCACGACTCCTCGTAGTCCGTATCCGTTAACGGGTCTCGACTCCTCAGATTTCATAACGGGTCTCTTCCACGTTTTTGTAACCGTTCGTGGGTTATTAAAACGTGGTTAGGGCTGGGGTTACGAGTATGCTATACACAAAATCAAGAGAAAGTCTGATCCTATGTTTTCTCTCTCCTTGCTGCTCTTGCTCTCTCTCTCTCGAGTTATGCCTAAGGGGGTTTGGGTTTTCTGCACAGTGGTTCCGAGAGGTTGTTTTCGAAGGACAATCCGTCGGAGTGCACTGATCCTGATTGTCGAGGCTATTGTATCCTGGGGGAAGGACGCCGGACCCTATTTGCACGGTATGTGGGGGCGAATTTTCTCTAAGGAGAGTACTTTTGTATGCCTTAGCATGTTACATAATATTAACATGTTTTTGTTGTTCTTATTGTGTTCTATGCAACTGTTTGTCGATTTGCTTTTGTCTGGATTTTGGTATTATGCGGAAACCGACATGCTTGCTCCCTGTTCCTGTTTCGAAAGACTGTTAATCATGATTTCCATGTTGCTGTATATCCTGATTTGTGTCATGATGTTGATTGTGAAACTGTGTGATATGAAATATGATCCAACAAGGAGGAGGGCCTCATCCGGGGTATGGCGGCATTGGTGTCATGTTTGGCCTAGGTTCGTGATTGGACTCACACAATCTTCCAATAATTCGGATGTCTGCATATGGTCTCACTCAGCATCTGGGGAGTTCTCAATAGCTTCCTTTTGCATCGCATTTGGCGAAGTTGGGCTGACCCCTTTCTAGTTGAGCCATCTCCTAGATCGAAGCACCTCGTGTGGCTAGTAATCAACGATGGCGTGTTGACTCATGAGAACTCATCACAGAGGGGTTTCTTCTTGCCAAGTGTTTGCTGCCTATGTGGTGAGGAGCCCTGTAATCGACTCATCACTTGCTATGGTCTTGCAAGCATCAGCTTTGTATATCTGTCCGCCGTGAATCTCTTGCCAGAAATCTGCTTCTCAACCAAAGTTTGCTTGGATTCCAAGTCTCGCCTAGATCCATCTGTGTCCCTACCTGCTCGCATCTGAAAGTATGGGTTGATTTAGGTTCAGACCTAAGCCCGAACTCCGAACTGCTTGCGTCCCTCCTAGAAGGTGCGTGCTTGGGTAGGCATTGTCCCTTTCACCAGTCACAGTTTTGTTCCCTGTCTGGGAATCAATCAGTAATCTTGGTGAGTCACCACCTTGACTCCTCGTAGTTCTGAGACAAGATGGGTATGAACGCCTCCGAGGCATTGATCATCGACGTGGCTGTAGTTGCGTACCTTTGTCAATATGTCATCTCTTTCTCATCCACGTCTCTCTCTAGTTCAACATTTATGTGGTTGCCTAGCGTTTGTCAATTCGTCATCTCCTTCTCATTCACATCTCTCTCTCTCAAAGCCTCTAATACAAATATGAAAAGTAGGATAGTCTTTGAGATACAAACAAACGAGAGAAAAGAGAAGAAAAAAAGATGAGCAATTTTCAATCAAAATATTAAATTTTCATTCTGGTAACCACCATAAATATACTTATCGCATTCATATTAGCACCCTGTATATAGTCTCATATTTATAACCAAGGCTTACTACACTAAGGAAAAGTCAATGAGAGAAATGTCTTTTTCCAATAAAAAAGACTTACGTATCTTCATAAAACTCCTACTTAACATTAGACTATTCACTACTGTAACTCCTGTAATAACTCTACTATTAAAAATAAAAATACCAAAACTACCCAATCTAATTAGTATTCAAACTAATATGAAAATAAACCTGATCAAAGACTCAGACAACACTAAACATCAATACTCGCTCTTAGTGCTAGTAATGCTGAGTTCACCACCATGCAACTTCTAGAACCAAGTCACCCCCAATGGCTTTGTCAAGATATCAACAACCTGGTTAGCTAAAGAAACTTGAACCCAGTCAACCTCTTTTGCAACTACTTTTCTCTGGTGAAGTGATGCTCAACCTTAATGTGTTTCGTTCTGACATAAGAGATTATATGAAAGTTGAATAAGACTTATTATTGCATTTAAGCAAGATGCTGTCTTCTGTCTAAGATCACCAAAAAGATGCATAAACCATGTTGAATCCTGCACTGCTATAGTCGCTGCTCTATATTTAACTTCTATAGAATAAAGTATGAATATAGGTTGTTTTTATTGCACCATGAGACAACACTAGTAGACCTGCGGGTATCAATATCACCCACCCAATTTGCATCTGTGAAGCCTGTTAACTTGGGAGAGAAAACAATATGTATAACATCATAATAGCGAGTATTAGAGATATACATGATATTCATTCTAATTGCATCCAAATTAGGTTTCTTTAAATTATGCATAAACTGACTCATAATCTCAACTGCATATGATATGCAGAGCCATGTAATAGTCAAGTATATCAACTTTCTGCCTATGCTTGCTAAGAAAAATGGGTTTGGAGGAAAAGAAGAGGAAGAGCAGGAGAACCATTCAATGCGTTAAATGGATAGAGGTTGTGGGGGCTCACTCGTTACCAGCTTTGGCTTTTGACCAAGGTTGTTCTTGATCAACGATCTTGTACCAAATTGCCAATGGACTTCAGAAAACTTAGGCCCTATTTAGATGTCGCTTTCAACAAATTTCATTTAAAAATTAAGTCGTGGTGTTGTTTGGATGACACCCCAACCAAGTTTTGAGAAAACCACGTTTTAAAAAATCTACTCAAACTAGATTTTCCAACCATGTTTTTCAGGCAACTCGTGCCACCCAACCAACCACTCCTCTCTCATACAACGCTCACTCGGCCACTACGATCATTTTCATCCATTTATCGGCTGAAAATGATTAGAATGTTGCCATTCTCGTCGTGGATCTGAATATTTTTTTTCTTAAAACATATTTAGTGCAGTCATTATCATTCATAATAAAAGAAAAACAAATACATTATTGTTTAATGACAAAAAATTAAAAGCTACCATGTACTCTGCCGAAGAAGAAGATGATCAAGTCCTGTTTGTGCTAGTGTGCTTGAAACCTACATTTGTAACAAAAAAAATAAGAGTTTTTTTCCTCGTTTGGGTCGCAAATTTGGAGATTAACTACTCTTATATATTACAAATTTGACTTAAGATTCTCGAAAATTAATTCATCATAAATTATACTCATGTCGTTTCGTACATCTTACTTACGTGATTTCAAACCTCGTTCATCAGTGTGTGTGTGTGTATATATATATATATATATATATATATATAATGAAAAACCCTCGTAATCATACGAGAAATTTCATCTAATTACATTATCTCAAAAATATAATGGGCATTACAATTCAGCTTATTTTTTGATAGTTGGGTGATCAAAAAATGACTAAAATCATTTTTTTTCTTGTTTTTGGCAAAAACAAGTTCGTTCAACCCACCCACAAGCAGGAAAATTGCTGGGACGGTACTGCCCGAAAAGAGCAGCCACTCACCGGCCAAAAAATTGCCCGGCATGGTATAGTCTAGCAATGCTATGTTTACCATCTTCTGGTTGGTGAGTGGCCTAAAAATGGTCAAGGACTTCTATTTTTGTTTGAGTTTTTAAAGTTAAAACTTCAAAATTTTGGATTCTAAGCATCTAAATCGTAAAAGTTTAGGTTTTCGACAAATTAGGTTTGTCAAAAGTCTGATTCTTGGACAAAATATGAATTTTCAAAAGCCAGGTTTTGCCTCTTATCATTCAAACGAGGCCTTAGTTGTCGGCAGCCTGAATTATGGCCCAAAGTCAGTTCCGTATATGAATTTCTGCTTTTTCCTATCAACCACTTTCAAACAGACGCGTGTACCAAAGACGTCAGTCAATGGGTCACTCAAAATAATAGAGGATGGAGGGCAAGTATTCTGAAAAGCAGATCTACCAATTCCACAAATAGATCGCAGAGGGAGACGATGGTGCGAGAGACATGGCAGGAGCCTTCGTCCCCAGCTTCCTCTTCTTCTTCTTCTTCATCGTCGTCTCCTTTCGACTACGACGTGTTCCTGAGCTTCAGGGGCGCCGACACGCGCGAGACCTTCACGGGCCATCTCTACAACGCCCTCAGCAAGAGGGGAATCCGGACCTTCTTGGGGAGAGAGGAGTTTGAGAAGGGTGGGGATACGGAGGGGCTGCAGGAGGCGATCGACGCGTCGGAGGTCTTCGTGCCCATCTTCTCGAAAGGCTACGCGGAGTCAAGATGGTGCCTTCGGGAGATCGCCACGATCGTCCGGTGTGGTCGATTGATCCTTCCCGTCTTCTACAACGTCTCTCCTCTGGACGTTCAGAAGCAGACGGGGCCCTTCGCCTCGGCCTTCAAGAAGCATTCGGAGGATTTGAGGGAAGAGAAAGTGAAGGAATGGAGGGAAGCGTTGAGGGAGGCTGGGGAGGTCTCTGGCTACGTCTTCGGTGCCACGGAGGATAAATATCAGTAGAGACAAACTCTCTCTCTCTCTCTCTCTCTCTCTTATATGTTTTGTGTTTTGACATGTTATTAGCAATTGTTGAAACAATAAAATTAGGGGAAATTCATCAAAAATATAAGTAGGAACAAATATCTCCTTCAAAGGAAAGAGTAAATATGTAAAATCCCCATGTTCATTCTGTATTTTATTTTCCAATTCCTGAAAAAAAGAAAAAAGCATCTCTCTCTCTTTCTCAGATTGGCAATTTTATGTTTTGTGTTTAGACATGCTCCTAACAATTCATCAAGCAATAGAAGCAGATGGGTGAAACTCCATGCTTCTCTAATTTATTTGCCAGCTTCAGGAAAATAAAAGTAAATAATTTTCATTTTTCATTTTGTTAATTTGCAGGTTCTAATGTCTATCCTTTTGTGAAGTAAACTCTTGTCTTGGAAAGAAAAATATGATTGTGACCTCTCCAGGATCAGTTCGTCTGAAATTATAATCAGTATGATACCTTACGTGAACATAGTGAACTCTTGTTTAGGAAGAGAAACATGCTTTTTATCTCTTCATGCTCAGTTCTTGGAATAGAATTGCTATGATACTTTACTTTACTTGAACGTGGATCCGAAATGAAGCCTCTCATGTTCCATGTTTTGCACAGTCACTTTGGTTTCGAACCAGAAGAATAGGAAGTCCCAATAGCAATAGCACTCAAAAAGGATGGTTATCAGGTAATGAAGCCTAACCAGCCCATGCCTGTTCAAGGGCAGCTTGTACGGAATATGGCCATGGTGAGGCCTGATGATAATGATGATGCTTTACATGACAGCGAGCACCAATTTGTTGAAATTTGTTCTCTGTTTGTCAGCATGGCAAATAGTGCGAAGAGCGAGATGGGAGTGCACAAAATCCAAAACTCTCTGTACACTAACCCTTCATGTTCAACAAGTGATTTTGCATTTAAGAAGGTCTAAAGCATTATGGAGGACACCCACAATTTTTGTAGTAAAATTTACATGAGAAAATTGGCAGCATACAACTTAATCCAAGGTTCCAAACCTTTGTTGGAGAATTTGAGTGCAAGCTTTGATTTGGTCTGATGGTGTTACGTGAAATTATTGATATATGATATTGTTAAACAGTGTTAAGGTTTATGCTTATCTAACTGATGTAATAACATAGTCCATAATTCAGTGAAGAAGAAATAAAAAGAAGTCATCAGTTTTTAATTCATCAAGCAGTAGATAAGGCGGTCTCTGAAATTCTGGCTGTCAAAGTCTAGAACTGGGAAATATGTGGAGACTGCATGCAAGGCTTGTGACAAAGCAATGTTGGGGAATTTGCAATGGTGGAGGACAAACTGTCCTCCATAGAAAAAAAGAGAATGAACAAGCAATGCAATGGTGATGTAATCATAAAGGTATTAAGCATAGGAACTAGGAAGTAGTCTATGACATTGTCAAATGTCTGATTGCCATATTGATTAGATTTTGATAGATAAAAGTTTAGGTCGGGGGGTATTTCTGAAATCCCTTTCTAGTATAAAACTGAGATATATTGTGCCCCAGAAAAAACAGAAAATATTAGGATAGACCTAGCTAGATAGGATTTGGTTGAATTACTTCCATACTGAGTTTGAGTCCTTTAATTCAATTGCTTCTAGATTAAGTCAGAGTCAGACTTATTTACCTCTCTAATAAAGGATCAGTGACTTATCAAGAAGATTTTTCCTGTTGATGAAATCACTCTTCAAATAGCCTAACCATCCAAGTCTTGATACTCTGGACCGATCACTGTTTAGACACGCTGGTTGATATGCCAACTAAATTCTCTAAGACCAAATCTTGAACCAATCAAGTCATTCAATTGGATCTGTTATTGTGAATGGAAGAACCTGTAGACTGGAACTGGGCTTTAAGACCTGGGTCAAAGAAGAGAGATGCAAGTTTATATGAATGTGGCAACTGTTCTAAAATTTTGTAAGACCTTTCCAATGAGTGGCTGTGGGTTCCATCCTCACTTTGTCTCATTCTCAAAACCTCTCACTATTGGAAACAGCACAGGGTTAAGTAAACTCAGCCTGGGAACTTCTTGAATGTGGTTTTGAGTTTAATATAAAAAATAATGACCAGTGACTTTATATGTTGTTCATTCTTAAGAATGTTTCGGTCACACAGTGAAAGCAGTTAAATTAAAATATCACACTGGGCATGCACATTGGATGAGCTCATACTGCAATAAAAAATGCTAATGCACATTGTCATATTGAAAAAAAATGCTAAAACTTATCTTGTAGTGCCAAATGTGCATGCAATTACTTAAATTTCACAAGTAGAACGATGTGAAACCATCATTGTTATTTATAATGCAAAGAAGCATGATGAGCCATCTAAGTACAAAATTTCCCACCTGGCACGGAGGTCTTTTTTGGGAGTGCATGATATGAACCCTATATAAAGAAAATGCTTTCGAAGGAAAAATTGCTTGGTTTCAAATATGTGTTTATGTTTTCTAGAGGAAGTATAGCAGGTGGATTTCCCCTTTGTTACACTATTTTAAAGATGGTAAATTTACTACTGAGGTGTTTACTTTGGTCATGGAAATTAGTAATACAGCAATAGCCAGCTAAATGTCACAGAACAATAGAAAATCATGATAGGCATTCTACAAATTCCAAATTCAATCAGAAAACTGCATATCCAAATTGTTTCTTTTATGTCTTTGGTTGCAGAAGATTCAGTCATTCCATAACTGATGTAGTAATGTTTTTCTTTTGTGAACCCAGAAAGTCTGCCTCAGAGATGGAAAATATGCACAATTTGGCCCATATATATGAGAGCTTGAATTTTCTGATTGAGATATTGCAATATCTGGTCTACTGTAGTTATGTGGCTTATGATAGATGTCCACTCTGTTGACTGTGGACAAGTTAATAGCAAAGAAAATGTCTCAGAAAAAATGTCAATAGCAAAGAACATTGTAAACAAAAGATCTGATGAAATTATCATGGAGAGACATGCTATTCTCCATTTCTATGTCAACCTGGGGTTAGTAACACATGAATCAGGCTTATGGTCTGTCATGTGAATTCTGTGAAGAATTCATTCGGTCATGATTCTGTATGCCCAATACAATTTTCTTGAAACAAAAGCAGGAGCCCTGCACGCTCTCATTTAGTCATTTTCATTCCAAGTGCATAATACGACTATCGTACTTCTGTCATACAAAGTGGAGTGGCTGATTTCTGTAATGAAAACAAGAGAAATACAAAAGGAGCTACCAAAGTCTTACAATAGATAACAAGAGAGTGCTCAAACACAAGTCAACAAAGGGACAATGCACAAGCCAAACAATGACTAATACAAAAGATTACAATAGCCACTAATGGGCATACAAAAGAACACAACACTTAAAAAAATATGATTTTTATTATGAGAGAATGCTTAGAAAAAGCATTAAAGAACAAGAGGGGTTTTTAACCCCTTTATATAGGCATTACAAGAAGCCATATAGTCATTAGGATGCTCCCAACATCTTTATTGGACTTTATCCAATATACCATCATACAAGTGGAAAAAGACAAAAAATATAAAAGTGTGCAAAGACAAAATTGCTCCTAATGGGAAGTACCTATTACATAGGTGCAAAAGGACTAAAATGCCCCTACAAAGGCAAAAACCTATTACAATAAAAAACAGTTTAAAATTATATAATATATACATATACACTCGTATACAAATATAAACACTGATATATATATATATATATATATGTATATATATATATATACATTTTAACAATTTATTGGTATCAACATTTGTTATTAAGAACCTTGTATCAGTAGCATTGTTGCTGATTAATCAACAAATTTCAGCGTAATATTTGACAAAAATAAAAGTGGCAATCATGAAAAGAGAATGTGGACGGACAGAAATTTATTTAAAGAATATTCAATTTTGGATGATCTAAAAACTAGCAAAATCAGATTGCAGAAACAGGATATGTAGAACGTGACATAGAAGCAACGAGACAAGTAAAACTGAAATAGGAGGCCTCACAACTTTACACGGTCAGTTGGATTTCAGTTTTTCTGATAGTGAATATAGATCAAGAATCATGATGGTGAAAATTAGTTATTTTACAGGGTTGATGAGAAAGTTTTTGTTACTCAGAATCTGAAGATTGTAGAGGAGGATTCATAGTGGTAAGAGTGTGCTTGAGTGTTCATCTATTGTATTAAAGGGATCGATGGTGTGCCAAAAATGGATGATAATATTATTGTTGTTATTTTTTCAAAATCTGTTTTTGTTAGACCTATCTATGGTAGTATAACAAAAATAAGGGGCAGGTTTACCAGGGCGTCCTGGTTGTTTTAAACAAGTAGGTTAGATTATAAGGTCAGCTGCATAAAAAGTGAATATTGTGCAGAAATTAAGTGTAATTCCGAAATATTTCATATTAACCTCCCAACATTTTTTGCATGTATGCTCCATTTTAATCTTAAAAATTAACATCTGTTAATTATGTCTTGTATAAATTTGTTTGATCTCACCAATTACTTGAGTTCTTTGTATTTTTTAAATAATTGGCCAGAAATGAATGGTTTGCATGATTTCCTTTGTTCTAAACCGCATTCCCTAATCATGATCATAATTATATTACTGAGTAGAGTATATGAGAACTGGGAAGATGTCATGGTTCAAACTTATCATGTCTGGTCATGGTTCCATCTTGTCATGTGTTCCTTCACAGTTTACATTATTCTTTCTTACATCATAATTTAAGAAACGGTTTCAATTCTGGCAAGAATCAGAAAGAATATGGAGAAACGGATGCTTCTTCCTGGCTTTTGTCATTTCTTTGAATGAATAGTGAATGAAGTATGAACTAGCTCATGTATTCCCAACTTGATCTGTTTCACTATGAAATAACGGGGGAAAAGCTTGTGATTGTGTTACTTTCCTTGCAGAGACCTCTCAGAGATGATCATAGAAGTTGTTGGAACAGTTGTCAATGAAAAAAGATCTTCCTTGGTTTTGGATGATTGCCCTGTTGGATGCCATTCTCATGTGGAAGATCTGATGAACCTCCTTACTAGTTCAGTCCGTGATGTTCGAATGATTGGAATACAAGGCCTAGATCACGTTGGATGGACAAGTGTTGCTAAGGCTATTTACAACAGCATGTTCTCCAAATTTGACGGTAGCACCTTCATTTCAGATGTAAAGGGAGTATCAAAGCAGTTAAGTGGGCTTGTCGCTCTCCAAAGCCAGCTGATTTGTGATGTTTTAAATGAGAAACAAATAAACATACGTGACATTAGTGGAGGAAAGAATTTGATCAAACAGAAACTTCATTGCAAGAGAGTGCTGATAATTCTTGATGATGTTGACAAAAAAGAACAGCTCGATGCATTGGCTGGAAATAGAGATTGGTTTGGTGCAGGAAGTAGAATTATCATCACATCGAGATGTGTAGATTTAATAAGGAAGCATGGATTAGACAAAAATGAGATTTTCAAAGTTGAAGATCTTAAGCATGATGACATGCACCAATTTTTTGGTTGTTATGCCCGTGGCAGACATCGACTGAGGGAGAAGTTTTCCGAACTCTCCAAAGGAGCATACTCTGCTGATCGACCGCCCATAGATTTTGAAGGTGTAGGCTGTTATTTATGCAGAAAAGACTCCAAGCAATGGAAAGGCATGATAAGACGTTTGGTCGAAGATCCTGATCAAGATACTCTGGGATGCTTTAGAGCGGGATATGATAAACTCCATCCTCATCAAAAGAGAATGTTTCTTGACACAGCATGTTTTTTTTTTGGAATGAACAGAGAAGATGCACTTCACATATGGAAAAGCTGTGGGTTCGTCCCAGATGTACACATTGAGACCTTACTTTGCAAGTCTTTAATAACAATAAATAATGCTGATCAGTTGGAGATGCCTGATGTGCTACGAGACATGGGGAGAGAAATTGTTCAGCAAGAAGATGAATCAGAACCAGGGAAGCGCAGTAGGTTGTGGATCCATGATGAAATCATGAACATACTGAATAATGAAAAGGTAAGGATCTTTTGAATAAGAATCCGATTGTCCAATGGTTGTGATACTTTCACTGTGTGAAGAAGTCTTCAAAGAAACTATATGCACACAAGACACTAAGTTCTCAATGTGTGAAGTGTGCACAAAGGCACAAGAAGAACACTTGGAACAATTGTGCCCAAAGGCACAACACATACAATAGATCACAAATGCACAAAGGCATAAAAATAATATAGAATCTTTATTAAAGAAGGAGAGAACTTTTGCTAAAAAGCTTAACATTTACAAAAGGGGATAACCTTTATTTATACATGAGAGAACCCTTGGAGGGGCTCCACTCGTAGACGTTGGAGAGGGGCCCAATGTCTATGATGTGGCCCCCCCAAGGCTAGAAAAGATAAAAAATAAAAAGACAAGAAAAAGAAAAAAGCAAAAAATAATGACAATCATATTAAAAAAAATTAATATGCGTAAAAGGTGAAAAGACAGTTTTACCCTTATCGGGTTTACCCTTATATATATATATATATATATATATATATATATATATATATATATATATATATATATCTTACATTTTAACACACTGGGGCTGTCATTTATCTGGATCTCTGGCCTGAGATTGACCTGAACAGTCTCAGCTTGACCCAGCCGAGTATCGTTCCAGTAGGCTTCATGGCAGGAATCCATTGTGATAAAAGCCAAGTCCAAGACCTGATTTAGGTAGATCTAATGCAATTCCTTCCAACCCAAGATCCAACCTGATTCCGATTCTTTTATTATTGTTTTTGGGTGAAAATAATTTCAACCCATCAGGTTGGACTTGCGTTATAGCCCTTAGAACCCAGACCTGAAACCAAATTCTCCTATTCCAGACTTGGACTAAGTTCAGATCAATTAAGGGTGGTCTAAGGTTGGATTTGAACCAGAATCTGCCTGGACATGAGACTTTTTTACAGACCAACTTTGTTCGGTATGTAGTGCATGAATTAACAATCTTGAAGACTGATGATGCAAATTTTTATTGCAAGTCAAACTTCACACAGTATAGTGTCCAATTCTAGAGGCCCAAATTATAGCCTTTTCAGCCATTTGGCCAAAATCAACTTTCAAGATATCCAAAATTATCACGTGTATTTATGACAACTTTCTACCACGGGTTGCTTTGAAAAGATTAGATAACTATTTATGTGAGAAAGTGTTTGCTACTTTTTGGAACAGAAAACTATTTATGGTTAGGATTGTCTTGATTTTTTTTTTTGCAGCATTTTGTTTTTGCACGTGTATATGCCTGTGTTTGTGTTCATGTACGTGTTGATTTATATATATGTTTTATTTTCAGGGAACAGATATTGTGGAAGGGATCATCCTTAATTTGGACAAAGAGGGACAAAATAGAAAGCCAAATGCGTGTGTGAACACCAAAGGTTTTGCAGCAATGTCCAACCTTAGATTGCTTAGTGCCAATTATGTAAGTTTTCTAGGGAAATTCAGCCACCTATCTACTGGGTTAAAATGGATGCAGTGGCATGGGTGCCCTCTAAAATATCTGCCTAATGATTTATATCTTCAAAATGTTGTTGTCCTTGACCTTTCCTATGGCAAGATTGTTCAACTGTGGAGCAGGTTTCTTTGGTCAAAAAGTCAGGTGAGTATAAAGTTTAAGTTCTCTCATTTCTACGATTTGGGATGCTGCTGCTTATAAAATTTCCTTTTGTTTTGATAGGTCTTGTACCATCTAAAGGTTCTCAATCTTCGTGGTTGTGATAAGCTCGCTAGCATTTCTGATTTTTCTAGTTTCCCAGGCATAGTGAAATTGATCCTTGACGGGTGTCGAAATTTGATCACAATTTACAAGTCCATCATGCATCTTAAGAGCTTAGTTTCATTGAACATGAAAGATTGCATCAAGTTAAAGGGACTCCCGGATTCTCTATCTCATCTGATCTCACTTAAAGTCCTAGACCTCTCAAACTGCTCCAGCTTGCAGGAACTACCGAATTCTATTTGTCAATTGAGTTCCCTCGGAATTCTTCGACTCTCTAAATGCTCCAAACTTGCAATCTTGCCAGAACGAGTGGGAAATATGGTGTCTCTGATGGAGCTTCTCATTGATAATACTGCTGTAAGACGACTGCCGGATTCCATAGGATCATTAAAGAAACTTGAGATGCTAAGTGCTGAATGGTGTGAAGGGCTTACTGAATTACCAGATTCTATTGGTGGACTTGAATCATTATTATCACTTCATTTGAAAGGTACATCGCTAGCAGAATTACCAGATTCATTCGGGGCTTTGACCAAGCTCAAGGTGTTAGACTTGAGGAATTGCAGATCCCTTGTGGGATTACCAGCTTCTATTGGAAATACCAAGAATCTGACTATGCTGCTCTTAGACAACACTAACATCCAAGAACTACCTGAATCTCTACAGTTACTGGGCAAACTTGAGAAACTTTCGACTGTGGGATGCAACAAACTGAAGACCTATGGCTTTGAATGGCAAAAATGAATGCACCTTGTCAACCAATGATAAGCGGCCTTTCATAGGTGGTGTAAACAAAAATCTCCATGGCCTTGGCACTTGTTTATAACCCATAAAGCCTTTGGTAACCTTGGTAATGTAGTTTTAAGTTAACCTGTTCTTTCTTTTTTTCCTATTTCCCTTTTCCTTCTGTCAGCTAGGTATAACTATTATTCAGAAGCTCACATCTCTGGAATCTCGCTTTGTAAGTGTGAAACTGCACACTTCCTAAAATTTCCGAGAAGGTTACTTCTCTTGGTATATTGTAATTCTGATTTTGCTGTTAAATGAATTGTACTTGCTTTAAAATTTATATTTTCATTATAAGAACGTATGTATAATTAATATTTGGATGAAAGGCTTAAAACTGAATTTGATAAACACATAAGTTTAAACTGCGTAAAGTTTGTTTCCTACATGTTTCCATAGGTGTTTTGTGTTTCTCTACTTATGCTTTCTAAACACTTCACATATTCATGCATTCAGGCGTTTCTTTAAACCGTTGCATCTCAGTTTCATATTCTTAATGCCCAATAAAATACAAGTATGTAATATTTTCAAAATATTGCCTATATTGAGAGTATTGGTTGCCTTTCTTTTTATGTCCACCATACTTTTAAGTGTTTGGAGGCTGTTTAAAATATTGGTTGCCTATAACAGTCACAAAACGGGCAGATTCACTTCACTAGGACCTAGAGCAAGGAGTTCTTTTTCTCCACTACTTCATTTGCATCTAAAGCTTCCATCCTTTCTATAAAAAGTCGGCAGTAGGAACATCGAACTCCTCCGAGTTCAGATATTGCAATGTTGATGCAATATTAACAATTTCTATTTTTTTCTGATTCGCACTAAAAAAATTCTGATTATGGTATTTTTTGCATAGGGTAAAATTCTCCCCTATAAAGCATTTGCTAACTAAGCTTTGAAATAAATGTGGTAAATATTTACTTCTTGAATTTCAATTGCACACGCCCTTGCCCCCCTCGAGTTTTTTAAAATCATTCTGAAGACCTTGTGATGGATGGAAATGAAACCATGAATGTTGTAGGGTATGACTGTTTTTTCCGTTATTTGATCTATGAATAGCACATGAATGAGCTACTGTGGGATTAATTATGTTGTTTTAGGCTTGATTTTCATTTTCCAGTTTAGCCTATTCTACCAACTTCGTTTACTGCCTTTACATTTTGCATTACATAGAAGTTTTGAGCAGCAGTGCCTGCCTATATATGCCTTCCTCTAGAGCGATTCTTTACCTGCTTTACTTCCAAATGCCTGCAGTCCCTTCTCGGGAATCCTTGTCCCTATAATCCTCTACTCTTCCGGAAATTGAGTTCAGTTATTCTGCTGACTGCTCTTTGGACTCCGGCAAGATTGATTTAGTGAATGTTAGTACTTGAAGGATACCAAATATTGATTGGAGTAAGGCTCTGTTTGGGAGCTGGACATTGGGATCGCAGCTATGTATCCAACATGTAAAATGAAAAACATGGATTTAGCAGTTCTTATGGCCTCCCATTTGAGATGGTTCAGTCACTCCTTTGCCATTTCCACTGAAAGGTGTTTGGGAAGGAGGTCCATAAGCTCACAATACACTTCCAAAACTTTGCAGAAATGTTTTAAAAAATAAAGTATTTAAAAAAGAATGGAATTTTTGGGGATCCCACAAAAGCTTCATTATTTCCATCTTAATATTGCATTAATCACATCTTGGGTAGCCATTCACTGCTTGTATGGCGTGCTTAGCTGTTCACAGCTTGGTGGGCAGTATGGAAGGAGCGCAATGCTCGGATTTTCAAGGCTATCACAAGGTGGTGTCATCTCCGGCGGCAAGTATTTTATCTGATGTGGTGCACCTGACTCAGCTGAAATGGTCAGATCAAGACCTGGGATAGCTTCGCCCTATCCTTCTTGGTTGCCCGCCTATCTTATGTAAACTGCTTAGGATCGAACCCACTTCCACCTAAGATTTTCCATGGCCTGCCCTTAACGTTTTTTTTTAATGCCAGATTTTAATAAAGCATGATTTTACTTCTAAAAAAACAACATTTACTAGGGACTGCGCTTTTGACCGAAAAGTTTCAAAAACAGTTATTTTCTCAATCACAATTTTACAGTTTAAACCGTTGAACTTTGAAACATTTACAAAATCTGCTTATACAGTGCGATCTAGAACATGTTTTTGACTAAAAAACAAACCATATAAATTTTGTCAGTAGGACTTTATCCATAAAAACTGGAGAAAATGCCATGGAACATGTTTCTACAAAAGAGTATGGTACACTCAATGATAACCAGTACTCTCTCTCTCTCTCTCTCTCTCTCTCTCTCTCTCTCTATATATATATATATATATATATATATATATATATATATATATATATAATGGGGATTATTAGGGGTGGCAATTTCTGACACGACCCGCCAACCCGCCTCTTAGGCGGGTTCGGGTTGGGCTTAAGCCAACCTATTTAATAAACGGGTCGACCCGCATAACCCGTTTATTAAACAGGTCGGGTTCGGGTTGGGGGTATGCCAACCCGCCAACCCGACTGACCGGTTTAATAAACGGGTTAGGCGGGTGGGTCAACCCGCCAACCTGACAACCCGACCCGCCAACCCGTCTGCCAACCCGCCAACCCGACCCGCCAACCCGACCCGTCAACCCGCCAACCCGTCGACCCGCCAACCCGACCCATCAACCCGTCAACCCGACCCGCCAACCTGACCCGCGAACCTGAAAACCCGTTTACCCGACCCAACCCATTTATTAAATGGGTTGGCGGGTCGTGTCGGGTTACCCGTTTATTAAACGGGTCGGGTTCGTGTTTGCCACAGCCGACCCGTTTAATAAATGGGTCGGGTTCGGGTTGAGGTATGCTGACACGCCAACCCGCCAACCCGCCAACCCGACCCGCCAACCCGCCAACCCGACCCGATTGCCACCCCTAGGGATTATGCTGCTCTCTTTTTCGTTAGGTCAACCATAGCGCCTTCCAAAAAATCATAGTTTTAGGTGTTTTATGTTAGATTTGAACCATTAGATGCGTGTCATAATTATTTACTCAATAAAAAAATTGTTTTTGATTAAGCATCTTTATTGTCAGATGCATATTTTAAAGAGGTAAAAAATCAATGGTTAATATTATTAAAATTTGATGGTAAAATATTTACATTTACAGTTAATCAATAACTGTAAATGGAGGCTAATGGCCGTGTTGATTGATGAACTTGAGACAAGGTAGATGAATGATTCGAGAGGATAGG
Source organism: Nuphar pumila (assembly GCF_984573655.1). Lineage (NCBI taxonomy): Eukaryota > Viridiplantae > Streptophyta > Magnoliopsida > Nymphaeales > Nymphaeaceae > Nuphar > Nuphar pumila. Next base: position 73,366,524 of record NC_143263.1, on the reverse strand, counting down.
TTAGGTGATCATGCAAATAAAAAAAAGGCCTTGGTTGTACGCGCTTGCTAAATTTGAGGGGTGCATGATGAAAGTGGAGACCAGAAATCATGGCTTCTTAAAGGCACGCGATAAGGCACGAGTATGAAGCGATGTTAAAGATCCTACACACGCATGAGGAGCTGCCATAAGTGGCAACGACGCCAGATCAGGTGCGACCACATTGCACACTTTTAGTGTGTGGAGGCTGCACCTGATCTGCCATCTATCTTCACAGCTGACAGTCTGTACCACAGAGATGGAAAGCAGTAAGGTGGTGCGGCACACTCAAAGTGCAGAATGTGATTGCACCTGATCTGCCCTCATTTCCTGGTGCCTCACACCCCTTTGGTAGGATGAGCATTTCACCCCATCCAAAAGCTCTATCAATAATTTCCGTTGGTTGTTATTTAAAAGCTAAGTGGCTGAGACAGAGGGTCAGCACTGTTATAGACCGCTCAGATTTGACCTACTCTGCCTGAGTCTTAAACCACTTAGGGGAAGTCCCATCCTATTAGGCTTCTTGTTTTGGGTTTCTTGATATTTTTTAATTAGGACGTCCCTTCCTAATGCTTCTTATTTTGAGTTTTTTATATTCTTTAATTAGGACTTTAATGATTTTTTAGATTTCTCGGTTAGACTATAAATGTGTTCTTGGTCATGATAATAATTCAATAAAGTTTATTTAGTGAAATCTTTATTCTTCATTCTTGTTCTTGCTTTTCAAATTCTAAGGAATCAATATTCTCCCTATACATGCCCTTTCCATGGATTGATTGTCTCCCTCCTTCCCTGCAGACAACGGCCCCAAAGGTTTCATTTTGAGAATAGTGTCACGTCAGTCACCCCTTTCTATCTCCCTTTGCCTTCATTTAATTTAGACAACTTGAAGCTCAACTGTTAAAACCGACCCCTCAAGAGTGTAGGCTTTTTTAGACCCTAATCCCCATTGTGGAATCCGCCCCTTCTTAGGTCCGGATTCTAACATTTGGTATGAGCGTGAGGCTTTTCTTGTAGACCAAGATCAACAAGATATGTGTTCTTGGTGCTTTATCAGATTCTTTTCTACACCAACAAGGGCTCATGTCAACAAGTCCTCTTGATTTTGCAGAGTATCCAAAACTGTGAAGCGCAGGGAAGTATCTTCAGGCGTCCATGGTCACGACTCAGACAATGGATCTACACGCCAACCCTAGTTGGACTTCACTAAGTCTGCTGACGATGATCCTACCAGTTGGGTTTTCTGTGCCGAGCAATCTTTTGGATTGCTAGAACACCCGAGGAAGGCCGAGTTGCCTTTGCCTCTATCCATCTGAAAGATGAGGCCATACATTGGTATCATTGGCTCAAGACCTAAATGAGTACCTTTCCCTGAAAAACCTTTTCCCATGCCCTGGTAATCTATTTTGAGCCCTTTGCATACACCAACCACCATGTGATGTTGTTCAAGATCCGACAATAGGGCAACATCATGAAATATCAGCCCGAGTTTGAAAGGTTGAGTAGCCTAAGAGTTGCTTAATGAAATGTTTCTCCTCAGGCTTAAGACATACCTACAAATTGTGGTCCAAGCAGCGAGACCTACATCCTTGACACATGAATTTGAGTTGATGTGTGTAGCCCAGGAGAAGTTATCTCAGTGGAACTCACATTGGACCAAGGATAGGGGAATATCTAGCTGAGGGTATGCATCTCAGAGTACAAGGCCCTCTAGCCGACCGAGTTTGACCCCTACATGAGAGATCGAACCAGATTGTCAGTAGGGCACCTCAAGGACCCGAACCCCCTAGGTCGTAGTCCAGGAGAGCAACCTACAATCCAGGTCAAGATGCTTATGCATAAGTAGATGGAGGAGAGATGTTGGAAGGGCCACTACTTTAACTGTGATAAAGTTTGGGTAAGGTGGCACCAATGTAAAACCCTTAACCTGTACCTATGTGACAGTGAGCCCAAAGATGGTGAGGATAGTGAGGCCGAACTGAAGGACATAAGTGAGGACATGGCGAAAGAGGTTTCAAAGATCTCATACCATGCCTTGGCTGGAGTTGAGGTATTGCAGACGATGAGAGTACCAGAGAGGCTGGGCCAAATGAGCATCTCGATTTTCATAGACACAAGGTCCATATACAATTTTTTGTGTGTGCAGACTGCCAATAGATCCAAGTGCAAAACGACGCCCCAACACCCCTTTGAGGTGGTAGCTACAATATACCATTCTTTGTCCTGTCATCTGCCTGGAGATTTAGGAGGTGATATTGTCTACGAACATGTATGTCATGCCTATGAAGGGCACAAATGTTGTGCTAGGCATGTAGTGGTCGCAGTCCTTAGGTTCCATTAACTGGAACATTAAGGATATGACAATGCAGTTTCAGTTTAATCGATGGCTGGTGGAGATCTGCGTGCTGCCATGAGTGCCTCCTTTTATGGCAGAGTCAAAACAACTCGCCAAGGCGGTAATAGAGGGAGTATGCCATATTTACTTGATGATGGCAGTGAAGGGGATGGGCCCTGCATTGAAGTAGATTGGATCTGATCTAGAAGGACTACTCTAGGAGTTTGATGCCATGTTTGGAGAGCTGAAGGGCCTTCCTCCGCCACTGCCTCACAACCACATTTTGACCATCCTGCCAGGATCCAAACTGGCTAACGTCCGATCATACAGGTATACTCGTGCTCAAAAGTTGGAGATCAAGTCTTAGTGAAAGAGATGCTCAAGGACGAGATCATACAAGCCAACAAAAGTTGTATCTTCTTCTCCGATACGGTTGGTAAAGAAGAAATATTGATCTTGGCAGTTTTGCATCAACTACAAGGCCCTTAACCAAATCATAGTTAAGGATAAATCCGATTGCTTCCCGGTGTGGTCGTCCCACACCCCTATGCCGTACTCGTTGCTCCTCCCCCTGCAGCTCGCAAAGATCCGCGTGGAGTCGCAGCTGAAGCTGAGCGCCCCCGCCGTGAAGAACGCGCTGACAACGAGCAAATTTTTTTTTATTTTTTATTTTAAATTTAACGACGAATTAGCGACGGATATTATCCATCGCTAATTTAAAATAGCGAAGGACTCGCGATGGATCATATCCGTCGCTAATCCATCACAAATTAACGACGGAATTAACGGCGGATAAGTTCTGGCACTATTTAGCGTCGAAAAATTCGCAATGAAAGTTTTCCGTCGCTAATCCGACGCTAATCCGTCGCTAAATTGTTTAGCGACGGATTAGCGACAAATTTAGGTCGTCGCTAATCCACAGGTTTCTTGTAGTGAATTACTGGATCCATTTAATCTTATTCAGATTCAAGATTCATTTAGATCAAACCCATATCATATTATCATATTTATTTTGAAGAATTTTAACATTTATTTATTTCAATAATTATCAAAATTTTGCAGGTTGTACAATTAAGGTCTTTTCTGTTAGATAAAACAAGTGAGGAATGGAAAGAAACTTTGGAAACATATGCAGATGGCGTTCCACGGGATTTGGTATAGATATGCAGTTAATAAATGTAATATTCTTACAATTACTTGCATTGTCTTGTTTTGGAGATGGCAAACCAAGTCTGCTCGGACAACCATGTGTAAAAGTTTACCTATCAGAGTGACCTTTAGAAACTTTTCATTTGTTAAAACAGCAAATAAATATGACACATTAAGCTTAAACTGTCATGTCCATGCATCTTATTTTTTAGAATGATCTTTTGTTTTCAATTATCATTGTTCTAACGATTGTTACTTCCTTAAAATGCCACTTTTTCTACTTTACAAAATATGCCACTTCCACCATCTTGATGATTTGGCACTTCTACTTTATAAAATATGCCAGTTTCACCATCCCAATCACCAAGTTGGGATAGTTCAAAAAGAGAAGGGGAATAAGGTTTCAATTCCAAAGCCATTAAAGATTATTCTTTTTTATTAAGTTTACTACATTGCTTAAACCCAATAAACAAAAAGCAATTTCAAGGGTGTGTTTGATCAGATCCATGGTGATCAAAGATGTTAAAATCTATATGGTATGATGTCAAATTGGATGTGAAATCCAGAGCTTGATGAAAGAGATTCATATCTCTTCCCCTCGAGCTAAAGATTCATGAGTCTACGGTTATTTTCTGATCTCAAGTATAAAGGATTTGAGATTTTGTCGAAAAATATTTAAAATGATATATATATAGAGAGACAGAAATGTGTAGATTCTAGACCTTTTATCTCCCATACCCCTTTAAGTAGCACACTTGCATGGGTTTTTTTTCTTAATCCAAACCTTTACATTCATTTATCATTGCTTATTTACTAAAAACAATACTTTGGATCCAATCAGTTTAATAAAAATTCTTGATTTTTAGTTAATCAATCTTTTTTGTAATATATACCATTGATTTTTTTTGTTGAGTTAAAAACATATCTAAACATGAGAAATGTTTAAACCAAAAAGTTTATTAACTAAAATGCATGCAAGTTAGGGATGGCAGTCCACCGGGGCGGGGGACAAGGTCTCCGCCCCCGCCCCGTTTCAAAATCTGAACCTCCATCCCCGCGTCTATCCCCGGGGATGGATTTTAACCTCCATCCCCGGTCCAAACGGGGGTGAGGCGGGGTAGGGCCATGTTTTCCCTTGGTCTATAGTCATCCCTTGAATGATTGGGGATGGGACGGGACGGGGCGGAGCAGGGAGGGGCAAGGCGGGGATTGAGACGGGGACGGGGCGGGGCAGAGAAAAGCGTAAGTCCATCCCCGCCTCCATCCCTGCACGGGGGTAGATTTTAACCTTCATCCCTGCCTCCATCCTCGTTTCATGCCCTTCATCCCCGGTCCAAATGGGGGCGAGGAGGGGCGGGGGCCCCATTGGCGCCAAGTCCACTGCCATCCCTAATGCAAGTATTATTTTTAAAGAGGTTTGTGATGGTCTGAGAGTTAAATGATCTAGATTCTACACACTACTCTAATGATTGAACTGGTGATCCCATACGTTGTTGATTTCACTACCTTAGACAGGTAAGGCCTTTTCTGTGATAAGATAGATGTGGGGCTTTTAGATCTCTGGTGTTTGAATGAAAGGGAAGAAGAATATGGGACTCCACCCTTTCATCCTCTAGCAAGCCTCAAGGCCCCTTCATCATTATTAGATCGAACTCTTTAATAGACTATACATACACACACTGTCTAGCCAAAGGATGATGCAAACTGTACAAACCCACTTTTAAAACTCATATTGAAATGCAGTTTTTGGAAAATTTGACAAAACCGACGAGTTCATGATAACAAACCTAAGAACTGACTTTTATTGCTAACTTTTTTATGCACATATTGGATTTTTAAGATCTAGAAAACTTCAAAATTTTCAAACTGTTGATTTTTAGCATATTATAAAATCCTAGATACACATTGAAAAAATTTGCTATAAGAGCCGATATTTAGGTTTTTGACCATAGAAATTGTATCTATACAGTCATATTTGCAAACAACAATTTTAATATCGACTTTCAAAAATAGAAATAGTTTGTACGTTCCTTTGGTTGAACAGTCTTCCTTGAATATATATATATATATATATATATATATATATATATTGGTTCCTCCTACTATTCATACAGTATTGACAATGATGATTTACAGTGTTCTTAGCTATGTTTTACAAATCACTCCTCACAGATGTGTTCAACATTTTTATTTGATAGGAATCTAATGTTGGATTGTGTTTTTTGTTAAAAAATATAAATAATTTTATGAGTTTTGAAATATATAAAAATTTTTAGAACATCGATTTTTTTTTTAAACCTTATAAGAACCTGCTCACTTGTCATACTCGGATGATGCACAAGTTGATTCCTACTAAACAATCCATGTGGATCACTTCCCTAAGGTCAGATTGTAAAAAAAAAAAACAAAAAATGAAAATATTAGGAATGGAAACCTCTCTCTCTTTATATATATATATATATAATGTGAAATCTCTCTCTCTCTCTCTCTCTCTCTCTCTCTCTCTCTCTAGGGATGGCAGTGGACCGGGGCGGGGGACAAGGTCTCCGCCCCGTTTCAAAATCCGAACCTCCATCCCCGCACGGGGATGGATTTTAACCTCCACCCCGCCTCCATCCCTGTTTCATGTCTTTCATCCCCGGTCTAAATGGGGGCGAGCCAGGGCAGCCCCGTTTCCCCATTGTCTATAATCATCCCTTGAAGGATTGGATGGGGCGGGGCGGGGCCAGGCAAGGATTGAGACGGGGACGGGACGGGGTGGGGGAAAGCGTAAGTCCATCCCCGCACGGGGATAGATTTTAACCTTCATCCCTGCCTCCATCCCCGGTCCAAACGGGGTGAGGCGGGGCGGGCCCTGTTGTCCCCCAGTCCACTGCCATCCCTATCTCTCTCTCGCTCTTTTAATAGTTAGAAAATGAGGAAACTCTCTGATTGTCTCAGAAAACGTCTCTCTAGGGCTAGTGGTAGACACTTGTCCCTAAAGTTATGATATTGAGATGGATTTACAGTTACCTTTTCAATTTTCAATCATGCAAGATTTATGTATACAGATAGTCACAAATATCGCCATTTTATTCAATTTCTCATGAAAAAAATATGAAATAATTGAAAAACAAAATTTTACTGATTAAAACACGATATATTGAATATGTCTTTTAGATTAAATTTCTTATGATATTAACGTGAGTTTTTTAAATAAAACACAAAAACAAAACAAAGTATACTTGTACCCTTTTTTAAGGTGACATGCATTCATTGCACTGATATTTTTTTAGTTTTTTTTTTTCAAATTAGTCCCCGCCTTTTGCGCTTTTGCAAATTAGTCTTCGCCGCTCCACTTCTATATGGGAGCTACTTTAATAGACCCATTGAAATGGATCCTCATTGCATTGCTTTCTCTTACTTTGGTTAAAAGCTTGAAACTAATCTCTCTCTCTCTCTCTCTCTCTTATATATTTATGTTTTAATTTTTCTAATTTAGCAAGATTTTCTCAAATTTTTCTAAGAAAAACTCATTTTTTGAAAATATTCTGCTTCGAGAATATATCGAGAACTATGACTGTAACCAAAACGTCTCTATCTCTGGCCTTAATAAAAAATATATAAATTAACAGAATAACAAAATAAAAGCTTAATAACTATTCTAAATAATGTCAAAATCTGAATATAAAAAGAATATATCCACACCAACCAAACATTTTCAGTTGAAATAAAAAAACAATGGTATATCATATTCAAAATGTATCAAATTCAAATTATTGTTCATTGATTCACTTCAACCTGCCAATTTTCATAACAAAAGGGCAATAGGAAGTATATGAAAAAATGAATTAAAGTTTAGATTACTAAAATGCAATACATATTAATTTTAAGTTTATCAACATCTTTAAATATTTAATTGAATATATAATATTTGTCAATTAGAAAGTTTCATATGGATTGGGTATGAAGATGATTCAGGTATGGGCCGTTCAGGTATATGGTCGAGTTGGGTATGGATCAGTTCACGTTCGGGTACCTAATCGGTCCTAAGTCTGAGCTTTTAGTAAAACACACGCTTAATACCAATAGATTATTCAAAAGCTTGAATTCTAAGTTTACCCTATATATGGTCCGAAACAGGCTTTAGTCAGGCCTGAAAGGGCCGGCCTTCTCTGAATTGAATGAAGCCAGTTATTTACAATCTGTTTATCCAATGTTTAATAGGATGATGGATCTAATCCTTAGTCCAACTGGATTTGGAATCCAATTAGATTTTTCCCTTCTCCTAGATGTAATCCATTTTCAGTATACACAGGGAGCACATATCATTGAAACATATATGGAAAAGCAGAGATTGTGGTCAAGTGATTCAAGTTTAAGCAAAATGCATCCATCATGGTTGATGAAAATCTAATTGGTTTAAGATTGACTAGACCAAATTTAGCACACCCATCATGGTTGAGGTCCTAGCTGGAGAGCAGCTGCAAGAGTTCGGATGCCCTAGATGTCTTAGGGTCGAATCCCAAAAGAAGCCCCATGATTGGCACGCTTGCAACTTTGAGGAGGCAAGCCTGTGGGCCAGTTCATGTGACCTGGGGTTTACCATTTGGGCAAGCAAATGGTTCTTCATCAAAAAGAGGCAGGATCAGGTGCAATCACATTGCACAAATGCAATGTGCTCCTGCACCTGATCACCCTCCACCTTCTGTTGTACAGCCTGCCAAAGTGGGGGCAGAGCTGCAAATGGATGGCGATGGGTTAAGTCAAGACACCATTTTCAAAACATAACAGCATTCTTTTGTTACTTACACATACGTGGAAAGACTAAGTGACAAAATGCATCAACAATTATGGCATTGGGTTGAAGAAATGCTCACTCGGCAGTCTCCATCATGAGCCCTTGGACTCCACTTGCCTCTCCTTTAATTTTTTTAAGCTGCTGAGAGCTACCCATTATGTTGAATTGATAAAGTTGTTTTTATATTCGTCAGTCTTTTTTCTTGGGGTGGGGATCTTGGAATTTGGATGATATTCCTCCAATGATGCAATGAACTGCATCAAACGACCATGATGAGAGTTTCTTTATTCTTGTCAACCAATGGGCGTGGAATGCACGCAGAAAAGACTTTGCCTTTATGCCTATGGGAAGTGATTGATCTATAATTAAATCCGGGCGAGACGATGCCTTAACCCATACACCTCTCCCCTCCCTCTGCCACGCAAAGTTGAATGTGGTTTTGCCTCAGAGATCAGATGATCAACCTTCAATCTCTGTGCCCGTTACTGTATAAGATGTGGCCTCAACGACGACGTCGGCAAAGTGCATCTTCTTCGTCTGCATCCAGTGTAACAGAAAATACCTCAAATATGGCTGAAAAAAGGTTGTTTCAGAGAACGTCTAGCATGATTTCAGAGCCGCGGTTCGAATTCGATGTGTTTCTCAGTTTCAGAGGAGAAGATACGCGCTATAACTTCACCAAACACATTTATGAAGAACTCATCCGAATGGGCATCCGGACGTTCTTTGACAACGAGGAACTGGAGAGGGGTGACAAGATTGGCCCTCGTTTGTCCAACGCGATCAAGGGGTCGGAGATCTTCGTGCCCATCTTCTCAAAGCAGTATGCCAAATCACGATGGTGTCTTATGGAGCTCTCTGACATCGTCAAGTGCCGACGGCTGATCATCCCCGTCTTCGTCCACGTCAATCCTTTGGATGTGCAGACTCAGCGGGGAGACTACGGCTCGGAGTTGCCAGCCTTTGAGAAAAGGTTTGGAGTAGAGGAGGTGAACGAATGGAGGATGGCTCTCAGAGAAGCAGCGGAGGTTTCTGAATTCAAGCTCGAGAATGACAGGTATGAGGTTCTTCTCCGCGTTACTGATAAAGGGAGGCTAAATGCCATTCTCCTCCATCAATGAGCCTCTACTCTTTCTCAGCTGGTTGAAATAGAGTAGAATCTCTAAAGAATTTAAGGTTTTTGGATCCACCAATTTATCTGTTATTCCAACCTTGCGATAAAATGGAATTCAGAAAAGAGATCTCAAGCCTAGAGGCACGTTCTTAATATCGCTATCTTTAGAACTTCAATCGCCCCACTTCGGGAATTCCGAAGATGCGAAAAAGGGTTTTGTTACGACTGAGTTCCCATGATACAACTAAGCTTGAACCTCAAGAGTCACTGCTTCGCAAGAACAGATGACCTCTCCCACACATGAACTCTACAAGTCAAGCCGAGAAGAAAGAAATGAGAAAACTGGAGAGTCAGAAATTCTGATGATCCAAAAGACGAAAAAAAAAGAGATTTATATAGACTAGCCAGGCCAAAACATTTTGAGATAAATGGCCATAATCCTAACGGTTTGAAAATAGGACGAAAAGGTCCTTGAACGGTCACCCACCTTTGACTGTCAATCAAAGGCCTTCAAAACTGTCCAACAGCGACAAAGCGTCATAAACTCAATATAAATGCTATTAAAACCTTTCAAACGACAAGATATCTCAAAATTGAAAAGTCAAAACGGATATTTGCGCCTCATATGCACCTCGCACCGCGAGCGTGCATAGTGCGCCATCAAAACACCACATTGCACCTCCGCAAACCACCTAAAGATTCAAGGCTTACCAAAGTAAAGAATAGATAACATACTCTCTATTTAAACCTCTTGAAAAACTTTTCTCTCTTAGATATGGGACTAAACTTTTTCAAGGTACTTTTGGTAGTAAACAAAATCACCAAGATTTTAATTTTAAAACTTTTCTAACATTATCCAGATGAGATAAACTAGAACATTGCTTGAGAAATTAGTTGCCACTCTTTTTTTTCATTGTGCCTAGGCTCCCTGAAAAATTTTGTGGTGTTTGGATACACCCACTTATCCAGATAAATGGGATAAACTTGGATATTGCAAAGTGTTTCAAAATCCAGTATCCCAGCTTATCCAGTTTATCAGGATAAGTGGGAACACCCGAATACACCATAATGAATTTGTGCTTCTTTTGTAAGACTCGAATATGCTTTTCTAGCTTTTCCAAGAGTATCAGATACTTTCTCAAGTAATTGTGTTTTGGGTTTGTCTGCGTTCAACATAGTGGTACCTCTGCCGAAAATGTGCCTGCCTGGGTCCGGCCAGGTGATGCACAAAAAGGGTTCTGGCCGGCCAGGTGTGGGCTCAAGATCCTACCGGGCCTACAGGTAAATGAAGCCATGGTCTGTTTGGGTCTACTCAAAACCAAGATTGGGTAAAGATTAGCCCACCGGCCAACTTGTGTTAAAGACCATAGCCCATTTACACAACTCAAAGTACCATTCTGGCTCTTAATTTTTTCTCTTTTGTTTGGTCATTGTGTGAGGGTGGTCCGGCCCCTTGACTGATATGAACATAATACTAGCTTCAGAATATAATGTCAAGGGAGACACTGTAGTCTGTGGCCTATGTGGTTGCATTATTGCTTCCAGCAAGGTTCCTTCCCAAGCGGACCAAAATTGACTTGACTCAGTCCAGAGTCAATATGACCTGACTCACCCGTAGGCTTCAATCTAAAAATTACAAGGCACTGTTGGTTGGAACTTGAAGGATTGCTCTGAATGTAGTAAATCTGGTAGCAGTCAATCTGAGCCTACATAGTGCTAATAAATTCAATAGTCATAACACACTCTTACTACTTGGTCATGATCATCTTTACATGGTTTGTCAAGGACAGCCATTGAAAGGGATCAACTTTGTGGGTGCTGTGCCATCTTCCTAAATGGCACTCCTCTGGAAGTTTTACTAGTAACAAGGTGTGCAATTTTATATCAGCTTCACATAATATACTGCGTGGCTGAAAGGTAAGCCGTCCATTTAGGCATTTCTCCAGATGGGTGTGGTGTTCGTCACCAGATATGTCAAGATAGATGGTCAGCAGTAGTGGAGCTGCATGCTAAACAAGCAGCACCGCTGCATAAAAAATGGTTATGGTTAAGTGCATTCTTTATTTTTCATTAAAAAATAGTGCATTGTTTATTATGGTAAACAGCTTCTTAATTTTTCATGATGAATAGGATTAATGTAGTTGGTAAAGAAGGCATTGTTTAGTAGTGGAGCTGCATGCTAAACAACCCCTATTGCTAGTTGTTTTGATTATAGTCACTTTTCTCGGCAAGTGAAATTCTTGGGAGATTTGTGTTTTAAACGTTTATTTTACATTTGAGTAACATTTTGTGTTTTTTTGTGCGATATTCAAAATATCTGCGAGATGGATTCATGATGGTTGATTTGTTAGGATTCTCATTCCTTAAAGATGTTCTCTTGTCAAATCTTTCCTTCTCCATATCTTCCTTTGGGATAGAAGATTGTACAACTAGATTCATATCTAACGACGCCACCTCCGGCCTCTTACCAGAATCGCAAACCAATATCTGGCGTTTCTTCCCTAAGAACTTCGTTAGCCATTAAAACATCATCTTGCTTTCCTCTACTTCAGGTTTTGCACAGCTTCAATATCATCCTCTACCATTGAATATTCATTTAAGACTTCAAGCGGGTTCTTATCAACATTAGTTGAAGGGCTCTTAATCCTCCACACCTTTTTAGCTTTGACTGGTGCCACCCATCTTCTGATTCCTTCTTGTTGGAATTCGATCGAGGGGATTTTCTAAAGCATCTGCCATTAATATGACAAAAAGAATCACAAATGGAGCAGAAGGAGACTTTCGATTCAAATTCTACTACCCCTTAACCTTTCGAACTGGCGAGAAATTCAATGGGACCTCGATACAAATCCTAGCATAATGCATGCAGCTCAACTTCTTGGTGCATTCATCTGTCTCTAACAGCATAATGCAACCTTTCCTCAAGATCAGTTGCATATCCTCTTCCTTCAACACTCTGATAAGAAAAAGTCCATTGCATCCCAGAGTGAATTGCAAATACTCACCCACATTCTTTTTAGATTCTCGAAAATAAACTTAAAACTCCATTCGTTTCATCTCTTCTCTTCTCCTGCGAAACCAGCAAAAAGAGTGAACCAAAGCTCTTTCATCCAGTCTTCATGCCGACTGTCCGTCACATAGATGATGTTCCTACTTTCCACCATCATCAATCGAATGGGTTCTCCCGACTGCTGAGCCTCTTTGGTCGAGTTTCCCACCACTTCTGACCACATTTTGTGAGCCTGCCTCCCACACACCTTTGTGCCATCTGATTCTCTCTCCTTCCCTCTAGCATCCCCCTGTATTAGGGTGCCTCGCAGAAGTGCCTTCCCCTCTCTTCAGACGTCTCTCCACCATCCATTGAGGCAATAGTGCCTTAGCCAAACCCCATTTACAGATAAAGCCTCATGGTTACTAAGCTCATCGATGTTTTAGGGAAACAAAACATACTTATGCAGTCATTTATTTACAAGTTGCTCTTCCTTGTGGATTATTGCAGAGAGGAGAATGGATTAATAGAGAAAGTTATCAAAAGTGTCATGCAACAGTTGAAGAATCCTCCCTTGGCTCTACCAAAATGCCTCATTGGAATGGATCCCAAGGTAGAAGACATGATGAAGTTATTGAATGTGGAAGCCAATGATGTCAGAATGGTGGCAATCCATGGCAAAAAGGGGATCGGAAAGACGACTCTTGCGAAGGCTATCTACAACCGAATCTTTCTCAAGTTTGATGCATTTTGCTTCATTACAGACGTTAAAGCTGCTGCAGACCAAGACAGTCATGTGTCTCTGCAAAATGAACTCATCCGTGAACTTCTGAAGAAAAAAGATTCATCAATAAATGATGTTAATAAGGGAATCAATGTGATCAAGCAAAAAGTTAGTGGTGGGAGAGTTCTTATCATTCTTGATGATGTCAATCGTGAAAGCCAACTTGATGCAGTGGTTGGTCAGAAAGACTGGTTCCGTCCAGGAAGCAGGATCATTATCACTACAGATGATGAAGCCGTACTGAATGCCAATAAGCACCAGAAATACTCGCCAAAAGAATTGAATGACGAACAAGCGCTTCAATTGTTTAGTTACCATGCTTTTGAGAAAGATGCTCCATCTGAAGAATACTATGATCTCTCAAAGAAGGCTGTTTCCCTTTGCAAGGGACTTCCTAAGGCTCTCAAAGTATTAGGGTCTTTTCTGTTAGACAAAACAAGTGAGGAATGGAAAGAAACTTTGGAAAAATATGCAAATGGTGTTCCGCTGGATTTGGTATAGATATGCAGTTAATTAATGTAATATTTTTACAATTACTTGCATTGTCTTGTTTTGGAGATGGCAAACCAAGTCTGCTCGGACAACCATGTGTAAAATTTTACCTATCAGAGTGACCTTTAGAAACTTTTCATTTGTTAAAACAGCAAATAAATATGACACATTAAACTTAAACTGTCATGTCCATGCATCTTATTTTTAGAATGATCTTTTGTTTTCAATTATCATTGTTCTAACGATTGTTACTTCCTTAAAATGCCACTGTTACTACTTTACAAAATATGCCACTTCCACCATCTTGATGATTTAGCACTTCTACTTTACAAAATATGTCAGTTTCACCATCCCAATCACCAAGTTGGGATAGTTCAAAAAGAGAAGGGGAATAAGGTTTCAATTCCAAAGCAATTAAAGATTATTCTTTTTTCTTAAGTTTACATTACTTAAACCAAGTAAACAAAATGCAATTTCAAAGGTGTGTTTGATCAGATCCATGGTGATCAAAGATGTTAAAATCTATATGGTATGATGTCAAATTGGATGTGAAGTCCAGAGCTTGATGAGAGAGATTCATATCTCTTCCCCTCGAGCTAAAGATTCATGAGTCTACGGGTATTTTCTGACCTAAAGTATAAGGATTTGAGATTTTGTCGAAAATATTTAAAATGATATATATAGAGAGATAGAGACAGAAATGTGTAGATTCTTGACCTTTTTTCTCCCATACCCCTTTAAGAAGCACACTTGCATGAGTTTTTTTTGCTTAATCCAAACCTTTACATTCATTTATCATTGCTTATTTACTAAAAACAATACTTTGAATCCAATCAGTTTAATAAAAATTCTTGATTTTTAGTTAATCAATCTTTTTGTGTAATATATACCATTGATTTTTTTTGTTGAGTTAAAAACATATCTAAACATGAGAAATGTTTAAACCAAAAGTTGATTAACTAAAATGCATGCAAGTTAGGTATGGCAGTCGACTGGGGTGGGGGACAAGGTCTCCACCCCGCCCAGTTTTAAAATCCGAACCTCCATCCCCGCCTCTATCCCCAGGGATGGATTTTAACCTCCATCTCCGGTCCAAACGTGTGTGTGTGTGTGTGTGTGTGTGTGTGTGTGTGTGTGTTCCCCTTGGTCTATAATCATCCCTTGAAAGATTGGGGACGGGATGGGGCGGGGCAGGGAAAAGCGTAAGTCCATCCCTGCACGGGGATAGATTTTAACCTTCATCGCCGCCTCCATCATCCTTTCATGCCCTTCGTCCCCGTTCCAAACAGGTCGAGGAGGGGCGGGGCCCCATTGGCCCCAATTCCACTGCCATCCCTAATGCAAGTATTATTTTTAAAGAGGTTTGTGATGGTCTGAGAGTTAAATGATCGCGATTCTACACACTACTCTAATGATTGAACTGGTGATCCCATATGTTGTTGATTTCACTACCTTAGACAGGTAAGGCCTTTTCTGTGATAAGACATGTATGGGGTTTTTATATCTCCAGTGTTTGAATGAAAGGAAAGAACAAGAACATGGGACTCCACCCTTTCATCCTCTAGCAAGCCTCGAGGCCCCTTCATCATTAGTAAATCGAACAACTCTTTAATAGACTATATATACGCACACTGTCTAGCCAAAGGATGATGCAAACTGTACAAACCCACTTTTAAAACTCATATTGAAATGCATTTTTTGGCAAATTTGACAAAACCGATGAGTTCATGATAAAAAACCTAAGAACTGACTTTTATTGCTAGCTTTTTTATGCACATATTAGATTTTTAAGAACTAGAAAACTTCAAAAATTTCAAACTGTTGATTTACCATAATATAAAATCCTACATACACATTGAAAAAATTTGCTACAGGAACCGATATTTAGGTTTGTAACCATAGAGATTGTATCTATACAGTCATATTTGCAAAAAAACAATTTTAATATGGACTTTCAAAAATAGTTTGTACGTTCCTTTGGTTGAACAGACTTCCTTATATATATATATATATATATATATATATATATATATATATATATATATATATATATTGGTTCCTCCTACCATTCATACAGTATTGACAATGATGATTTACAGTGTTCTTAGCTATGTTTTACAAATCACTCTTCACAGATGTGTTCAACATGTTTTATTTGATAGGAATCAACTGTTGGATTGTGTT
The DNA here is from genome assembly GCF_984573655.1 of Nuphar pumila. NCBI lineage: Eukaryota > Viridiplantae > Streptophyta > Magnoliopsida > Nymphaeales > Nymphaeaceae > Nuphar > Nuphar pumila. The sequence continues at coordinate 73,350,679 of NC_143263.1, read as the reverse complement.
TTTTGTTAAAAAATATAAATAATTTTATGAGTTTTGAAATTTATAGAAATTTTAGAAGATCGATTTTTTTTAAACCTTATAAAAACCTGCTCACTAGTCATACTCGGATGATGCACGAGTTGATTCCTACTAAACAATCCATGTGGATCAGATCCGTAAGGTCAGATTGTAAAAAAAAACAAAAACTGAAAATATTAGGAATAGAAACCTCTCTCTCTTTATATATATATATATATATATATATATATATAATGTGAAATCTCTCTCTCTAGCCGCCCCCGCCCCGTTTCAAAATCCGAACCTCCATCCCCGTACGGGGATGGATTTCAACCTCCACCCCCGCCTCCATCCCCATTTCATGTCTTCCATCCCCGATCTAAACAGGGGTAGGACTGGGCAGGGCCCTGTTTCCCCATTGTCTGTAGTCATCCCTTGAAGGATTGGACGGAGCGGGGCCGGGCAGGGATTGAGACGGGGACAGGGCAGGGCGGGGGAAAGCGTAAGTCCGTCCCCGCCTCCAACCCCGCATGGAGATAGATTTTAACCTTCATCCCCGTTTCATGCCCTTAATCCCCAGTCGAAACGGGGCAAGGCACCCAATTCACTGCCATCCCTCTCTCTCTCTCTTTTAACAGTTGGAAAATGAGGAAACCTCAGAAAACGTCTCTCTAAGGTTGTGGTAGACACTTATCCCTAAAGTTATAATATTGCTATGGATTTATAGTTACCTTTTCAATTTTCAATCATGCAAGATTTATGTATACAGATAGTCACAAATATCGCCATTTTATTCAATTTCTCATGAAAAAAATATGAAATAATTGAAAAACAAAATTTTACTGATTAAAACACGATATATTGAATATGTCTTTTAGATTAAATTTCTTATGATATTAACGTGAGTTTTTTAAATAAAACACAAAAACAAAACAAAGTATACTTGTACCCTTTTTTAAGGTGACATGCATTCATTGCACTGATATTTTTTTAGTTTTTTTTTTTTGCAAATTAGTCTTTGCTGTTCCACTTCGATATGGGACTACTTTAATAGACCCATTGAAATAGATCCTCATTGCATTGCTTTCTCTTACTTTGGTTAAAAGCTTGAAACTAATCTCTCTCTCTCTCTTATATATATTTATGTTTTATTTTTTCTAATTTAGCAAGATTTTCTCAATTTTTTCAAAGAAAAAAACTCATTTTTTGAAAATATCCAGCTTCGAGAATATATCGAGAACTAGAACTATGACTGTAACCAAATAGTCTCTCTCTCTCTCGCTTGCCTTAATAAAAAATATATAAATTAACAGAATCTACTATTTATTAAGAAGATTGCATGCTAACAAAATAAATTCTTAAGAACTATTCTAAATAATGTCAAAATCTGAATATAAAAAGAATATATCCACACCAACCAAACATTTTAAGTTGAAATAAAAAAACCAATGGTATATCATATTCAAATTGTATCAAATTCAATAAGTTCTCGATTATTGTTCATTGATTCACTTCAACCTGACAATTTTCACAACAAAAGGGCTATAGGAAGTATATGCAAAAATGAATTAAAGTTTAGATTACTAAAATGCAATACATATTAATTTTAAGTTTATCAACATCTTTAAATATTTAATTGAATATATCTCTGAATTGAATGAAGCAGTTATTTACAATCTGTTTATCCAATGTTTAATAGTTTGATGGATCTAATCCTTAGTCCAGCTGGATTTGGAATCCAATTAGATATTTTCCTCCTGTTTGCCAGCTCCTAGATGTAATCCATTTTCAGTACACACAGGGAGCACATATCATTGAAACATATATGGAAAAGCAAGAGCACCATTGGTGTTTGGGTTGAATGTACGGTAAGCAGAGATTGTGGCCAAGTGATTCAAGTTTAAGCATACTGCATCCTATAACGGGCCCTACCTATCTTGGGTTGATGAAAATCCAATTGGTTTAAGATTGACTAGACCAAATTTAAAGCACCCATCATGGTTGAGGTCCTAGCTAGCGAGCAGCTGCAAGAGTTCGGATGCCCTAGATGTCTTAGGGTCGAATCCCAAAAGAAGCCCTATGATTGGCACGCTTGCAACTTTGAGGAGGCAAGCCTGTGGGCCAGTTCATGTGACCTGGGGTTTACCATTTGGGCAAGCAAATGGTTCTTCATCAAAAAAAGGCAGGATCAGGTGCAATCACATTGCACAAATGCAATGTGCTGCTGAACACCCTGAACATGGCGTCGGTTGGGGTAGTCTTTTGTAGGTATAGCTCACGTTGGGCATTGGTCCCTGGCTAGGCATGTTATGGTGGAGTAGCTGCATCAATTGAAGCTCTTTCTCAGGTGGGGAAAGAACAGATTCCCTGAAAAACCTGTGGTGTTTGGGTACACCAACTTATCCAGATAAATGGCATAAACCAGGACATTACAATGCGATTTCAAAATTCAGTGTCCTAACTTATCCGGTTTATCAGGGTGAGTCGGTACAACCGTATACTACATAATGAATTTGCGCAGCTTTTTCTATGGTTCTAAGAGGCTTCCTACCTTTTCTAAGATTCTAAGATACTTTTCCAAGTATTCTGTGTTTTGGGCTTATCCTTGGTTCAAAATTGCTGAAAAATGTGTTGACCTTGGTCTAAAAAGGGTTCTAGCTTGGGCCAAGGCGTGGGCTTCATTCATACCCTACCGAGCCTAGGCGATCAATGAATCAATGGTCGGTTAGGGTCTGCTCAAATCCAAACCTGGATAAAGATTTGCCCACCAACTTGTGTTAAAGACCAAAGCCCATTTCCACAACTCAAATGTGGCACACTGGCTCTTAAGTTTTTTTTAGTTGCTCCTGTATGAATGCACACTCATCAGAATATGAGGTCAGCAGTCAAAGGGTGGAAAGCATATAGTCGGTGGCCTGTCTGGTTGCATTATTTTGTGCAGAAAGATTCCTTCCCAAGCTGGCCAAAATTGACTTGACTCACTCCACAGTCAATATAGTTTTATGGTGCTTTGCCAGCTTGCTCAATCACACTCTGTTGAAGTTTTGTAAGGTTTAGACATGCCACATTTTTCATGATCATCATTGTTATAGATAGGGGTGGCAATTTCTGACACGACCGGCCAACCCGACCTGCCAACCCGCCTCTTAGGCGGGTTCGGGTTGGGCTTAAGACAACCCGTTTAATAAACGGGTCGACCCGCATAACCCGTTTATTAAACAGGTCGGGTTCGGGTTGGGGGTATGCCAACCCGCCAACCCGGCTGACCCGTTTAATAAACGGGTTAGGCGGGTGGGTCAACCCGCCAACCCGCCAACCCGTCTGCCAACCCGCCAACCCGTCGACCCGCCAACCCGTCGACCCGACCCGCCAACCTGACCCGCGAACCTGAAAACCCGTTTACCCGACCCAACCCATTTATTAAATGGGTTGACGGGTCGTGTCGGGTTACCCGTTTATTAAACGGGTCGGGTTCGTGTTTGCCACAGCCGACCCGTTTAATAAACGGGTTCGGGTTGAGGTAATGCTGACACGCCAACCCGACCCGCCAACCCGCCAATCCGACCCGATTGCCACCCCTAGTTATAGATGTTATATGTATTCGGCTACTCAACCCGTTTACGGTTTACCAGCCAACCTCCTTCCAAAGAGTGCACCTTGTATTATGGTTATAAGTGGATTGTATATTATGGCAAACGGCTTTCTTAATTATTTTTTGAAGTAAACGGCTTCTTAATTATTCATGGTGAATGCCATGGTGGATAGCCATTCGAGGCCCCATAACAAAGATTGCATTTTTTTCCCCGTCTACAGCTAGAACGTGAATGACATGACCAGATAATGTCAAACCTAAGGGTGGGCATTGGCTTGGTTACACATGTGTAACCTGAGCCCAATACATGTTGGGCTCGGCTCAGCCTGACTAATAAACAAGCCAATCCCGGTAGGGCTAATTAAAACAAGATCTCAATGGAGCCCGGCCCAGCCTTGGCCCATTACTACTCTGGCTTAAAAGGTACAACCCAACACACCTAGGCCTCAGCTTGATAATACTCGTGCCCAACCCGAACCCAACAATGGACTGCCGGGGGATTCCGCAGTCGTAGGTCTGGTTCAGGCCTGTTGGACCTCGGGCTAGGCTGGCCCAATGCTCACCCCTAGTCAAACCCCATCGGAGACAGGATGCGCTTAAAACCGTGGGGCCAATGCCATCCATGGTAAGGCTCAACTTTCTCAACTTACATTTGGCTACTGTTTGAGATACAAGAAGCAGTCAACCACACTTACTCTTGGTGCAAAATGCAAGTGTTGATGAGCCTCCTTGAATAGCCTAAGGCCACCAATGTTTCATACAAACGAAAACAACTATGTTGTGGCATATTTATAAGTTGGCCTTCCTTATTGTGGATTATTGCAGTGAGGAGGGTGAATTGATACACAGAATTATCAAAAGGATCATGCAAGAGTTGAAGAATCCTCCCTTAGCTCTACCAAAATGCCTGATCGGAATGGATCCCAAGGTAGAAGACATGATGAGGTTGTCGGATGTGGAAGCTAAAGATGTCAAAATGGTGGCAAAACATGGAAAGCAGGGGATGGGAAAGACAACACTTGCTAAGGCCATCTACAACCAAATCTTTCTCAAGTTTGATGCGTTTTGCTTCATTCCAGGCGTTAAAGATGCTTCAGACCAAGGTCGCCTTGTGTCTCTGCAAAAACAACTCATCCGTGAACTTCTGAAGAAAAAAGATTCATCGATAAATGATGTTGATGAGGGAATTATTGTCATCAAAGAAACGGTCAGTGGTGGGAGAGTTCTTATCATTCTCGGATGACATCGATGACGAAAGCCAACTTAATGCACTGGTTTGCGAGAAAGACTGGTTTTGTCCTGGCAGCAGGATCATTATCACTACAGATAATGAATCTTTGTTCAATGCCCAGAAGCATCAGAAATACTCACCAAAAGAATTCAAAGATGAACAAGCGCTTCTGAAGAACAGAAAAACTATAGAAAAACACCACACAACAAAGATATACATGGTTCGGCATATACAGTTACCCACGAGTTAGAGAGACTCATTTTATTAAGAGGTACTCCCACGCTTGCATCAAGACACCCACATCATAAAAATATACAGGAGATGAAAAACAGGTTTCCTTCTAAAAGTGATAAATGAGGCAACCCAACAACCGAATCTTGGCCAACCTAATCAGGGTAACAGAATGCCACTTAATAAGGAAAGATCCAGAAATTGCCTACCGTGATGGTAGGTCTCCTTAACAAGGAAATTGCATATGCATATCCAAAGATAGATATGCTTAACACTCCCCCTCAAGTTGGGAGGCGTGAAGATTCACAATTCCAAACTTGAACATTGTACTAAGCAATTTTTACTTTGTCACTGGTTTAGTGAAAATATTTGTTTATTGATCTTCACTTCTGACAAACGGCATTACAATTTCTTTGTTTTGAACTTTATCACGGACAAAATGGCAATCGATTTCGATATGCTTGATCCTTTTGTGAAAAACTGAATTGGCTGCTATATGTATCGCCGCCTGATTATCACATAAGAGTTTCATGGGGTTATCTTGTTTCAACCCCATTTCCTTAAGGAGAGCATTTAGCCATGTGAGTTTACACGCTGCATTGGCCATGGCCCTATACTCAGCCTCGACACTGGATCTTGATACGACCTTCTGTTTTTTGCTCTTCCATGAAACCAGATTTCCTCCAATCATTATACAAAAACCAATAGTGGATTTCCTGTCAAACGCACTCCCTGTCCAATGAGCATCTACATAGCCTTCAATAGTAGTGCTTCCATTTCTTTTCATCCACAAACCACGTCTTGGAGCCTCTTTCAAATACCTAAGTATTCAATTTACAGCTGATGATGGGCTGGCCTAGGAGCATGCATGTATTTACTTCCCTCGCTAACGACATATGTGTTGTCCAGTCTAGTGACAGTCAAGTAGATGAGCTTTCCCATGATTTGTTGATATCTTTTTATGTCTTCAACTTCTCCTTGGTCCACCATATCTAGCTTGTGATTGACTTCAATAGGCATCACAACAGGTTTGACTCCAAGTTTTCCAGTATTTTTCAAAAGATCTAAAGTGTATTTTCTTTGAGAAAGATATAACCTTCTTTTTGAATGACTTATTTCTATTCCAAGAAAGTATTTTAACCTTTCCAAGTTTTTGATGTCAAACTTTTGATGTAGATATTTCTTCATTTTTTCAATCATGGAGGCATCACTTTCTGTAATAACAATATCGTCAACATACACGAGAACTAGAGAGATTTGGTTAGTGGTTCTATATGTAAAGAGATAATTGTCTGACACACTCCTTTCATATCCAAACTCTAATAAAGCTGAGCTTAGTTTTGAATACCAAGCTCGAGGAGACTGTTTAAGTCCATAGATAGACTTTTTTAGCTTGCAAACAAGCTCACCTTGTTTATTATATCCAAGCCCTTGTGGTATCATCATATAAACCTCTTCTTGGAGATCTCTTTGAAGGAAAGCATTTTTCACGTCCAACTGAAATAATTCCCACTTTAGATTGCAAGCAATTGAGAGTAGAGTTCTGAGGGTGGTCATCTTAGCAACAGGAGCAAACGTCTCTGTATAATTGATTCCCTCAGTTTGAGAAAACCCTCGAGCAACAAGATGGGCCATGTATATGTCCAACGAGGCATCACTTCTAAATTTCAATTTAAACACCCACTTACAACTGACTAGTTTTTTTCCTGGTGGAAGGGAAATGATATCCCACGTTTCATTTTTAATTAAAGCATCTAACTCATCTTCAATAGCTTTTCTCCACTCTGGGTCTTGATAAGCTTGCTCAAAGGTTTCAGGCTCAATCATATTTGACAAGTATGTAAGAAAAGTCGTATGTTCACGAGAAAATTTGTCATACTTAACGTGAGATTCAATGGGATATTTGACAGAACTATACATCACATAGTCTCTCAGTCTAGTGGAGGGTTCTCGTATCCTTTCTGATCGTCGAAGAGGGACCATGTAATTGTTTTCATTCTGCCCAATATTGTCTTCTTCAATAGTAGAATCCGTATTTTGAGTTTGAGCTTCTTTTTGAAGAGGCATACACTCGGCTTGAGGAGTTATATTTAGGAGAGGTAATTGATCATTATTGGTAGCTTCGTGCTCCCCCTGACCAACAATAGTGTTGAAGTAGATTTGAGATTCATCAAATCTTACATCACGCGAAATAAACATTCTTTTTGAAATTTTATCATAGCAACGATAGCCCTTTTTTGTTGGAGAATAACCTAAAAAAGCACATTTGATGGCTCGAGTTTGTAGTTTATTTCTATGTTTTGATGACCTCCAAACATAGACCACACAACAAAATTTTCTAAAATGCTTGATTGAGTGATTTCTTCCCTTTAGGATTTCGATAGGAGCCTTATTTTTATGGGCACGTCTAGGGAGACAATTTATAATGTAGTTGGCAGTAGAAATAGCTTCATTCCAAAAATACTCAAGAACTTGACTTTGAAAAATCAGAGCACGGGCAACCTCTAGAAGATGACGATTTCTTCTCTCAGAGACCCCATTTTGTTGAGGAGTCTCACTTCAAGAGGTCTGATGGTCAATCCCATTTTGAATCAAAAACTTTGTGAATTGTTGATTTATATACTTGGTTCCATTGTTAGTGCGAAGAGTTTTAATCTTGACTCCAAACTGAGTGACAATCTTATTGTAAAAAATTTCAAATCTGGAAAAAACTTCATCCTTTGTTTTTAAGAAATATATCCAGCCAACTTTAGAATAGTCATCAACAAACAACAAATAATATTTGAATCCGTTATACGATTCAATAGGGACTGGACCCCAGACGTTAGAATGAACTAAGTCAAACATATTTTTAGATGTGCTCTCTGAGGAATAGAAAGGAGGCCTAGTAAGTTTGGCATACCGACATATTTCATAGGAATTGCATTCAAAGTTCAAATTCGGCTTCAATTTTTTTAGCACAAAGTTGGATGGGTGTCCCAGTCTACATTGCCACACTTCATCATCAGTTTTATTTGAATTGGTTGCCAACACTTTATTTGATAGGTAGTAAAGTCCGCGAAACTCTGAACCTTCACCAATCGTCTCCCCTGTGATCCAATCCTGAAACATAACCTTTGAGGGCGAAAAAATTACATCACAGTTATAAGCCTTGGTTATCTTACTTACTGACAAAAGGTTCGAAGCTAATTCTGGCATAAACATAGCATCAATGGAATTTTTCTTTGCAAAAAATTGAACATCTCCTTTCCCAGCAACACTAATCTTGCCACCATTAGCTATAGTAATGGGTTTGATATTCGAATCATTTTTTATGTTAACTATAGCCTCTCTAGAACCGACCATATTATCTGATGCCCCTGAATCAATAACCCAATTATTATTTTTCAGCAAATTGAGAGAAGAAACCAAAGTTACTTGTCTCATCGGTATTCTCGCGAGTTGTAGCCAATGTTGTTAAATTTTGTCTAGTAAAATTCTGCAATAGTTGACTAAGCTTTTCCATCGTTACTGGAGTCTCACCTTGCTCTTCATGAAGGGCTTGAGCATCTTTGTGTTTACCCTCATTGGGTTTTTTTATTTAATTTTCAACACCTTTCACGAGTATGGTTTTCCTTCTTACAATATGTGTAATATAATTTTTTCTTTTCCTTTAACTTACTGTCAGACATGGAACTATAGTTCTTTTGCTTGATCAACATAGCTGCTTGAGACTCAAGTATTTCCTCAGGTTTACTTGAGGTGTTCATAACTTATCTCCTACATTCTTCACGCATAATAATGGAGCAAATGACATTAAGTTTAGGGAGATCAGGGGTCATAAGTACATGGCTTCAGAGTTGTTCATATTCGAGTCCCAGACCAGCCAACATTTGGAAGATCTTGTCGTGTTCTCTCCATTTCTGAAGAGTAGCAGCATCGGCGACCGAGGGAGTATATGACTCCCACTCGTCCCATAGAGCTCTAAGTTGGCCAAGGTATTCACTGAAGGTCTTGTCTCCTTTCTTCAAGCCATTAATTTCTTGAACGGGTTCATATCTTCGAGCAATATTGAACTACTGGCCATAGAGTTCATGAGCAGCTTTCCAAACGTCTTTGGTTGTCTCAAGAAAAAGAAACCCTCGAGCAATCTTCTTGTCCATCGAGTTCAAAAGCCACGACATGATCGTATGGTCATTTGACTCCCATTCTTCTAACTTTGGATCTCCTACAGGTGGTCTTGGCTTACTTCCGGTGACTTGGCCAAGTTTTGACTTTTCACTCAAGAAGAGTTTAGCCGATTTAGCCCATGTCAAAAAATTGAACCCAGTGAGAGGTTCGGTAGTGATTTTGAGTGCAGGATTCACATTATCATGCATGATAACCTGCTGCTCAATGGTTGAGCTATCTTCTTTTTGTGATGATTCGTCCGCCATGAAAAAAAAATGCCTTGAGTTTCTTCAGAACCTGGCTCTGATATCATGAAGAACAGAAAAACTATAGAAAAACACCACACAACAAAAATATACGTGGTTCGGCATATACAGCCATCCATGAGTAAGAGAGACTCATTTTATTAAGAGGTACTCATACGCTTGCATCAAGACACCCACAGCATAAAAATATACAAGAGATGAAAAACAGGTTTCCTTCTAAAAAGTGATAAAGGAGGCAACCCAACAACCGAATCTAGGCCAGACTTATCATGGTAACAGAATGCCACTTAATAAGGAAAGATTCAGAAATTACCTACCGTGATGGTAGGTCTACTTAACAAGGAAATTGCATATGCATATCCAAAGATAGATATGCTTAACAGCTTCAATTGTTCAGTTACCATGCTTTTGGGAAAGATGCACCACCTGAAGAATACTTCAAATTTTCAAAGTAGGCTGTTTCCCTTTGCATGGGACTTCCTAAAGCGCTGGAAGTATTGGGATCTTTTCTGTTGGATAAAACAAGTGAGGAGAAACGGGAAGATATGCTGGAAAAGCTGAAAAGACAATACCCGGCCAGATGGCATTCCCCTGGATTTGATATAGATACGCAGTTAATAAATGTTATACCCCTATAATTATTTGCACTGTATTGCTTTGGAGATGGTAAATCAAAGTCTGCTCTGATCATTATATGTAAACTTTCGCCCATAAGTGTGACCTTTAAAAATTTTCATTATTAAAACAGCAAATAGATAGAACATATTAAGCTTAAACTTGCATAACACTGCCTCGTCCGTTCATCTCAGTTTTAGCACGTTCTGTAGTTCTAAATTATCATTCTATCTACTCTTGCTATCCTAATATCTTCCCCACTGCCTCTTGTGTAAGGGGCCTTTGATGGCCATGAGTTTCAGGGGCGTAGCTAGGATTCATGTGAGGGGGGGGGGGATATAAAAAATGGCTGCAATTATTAATAAAAATCTATTCCATATGGACATAAAACTATTTGCTGCAGTCAGGGCTGGGCTAGGACTGGGCTTTTAAATTTATTTATTTTCTTTTAACTGGGCCGGGAGGCAGGACTGGGATACAGCCCAGTTCTGCCAAACACCCCAAATCCGCCCCCCCCCCCCCCATGATGAGTTCTGCTCTTTTCTTGCTTTGATCTTGTAATAATTTGACATGAAAAGATAAGCCATTGGATTGGTTACCCTGAGGGTGAACTTTTATAAAAAATTTACTCGGTAAAAATCATGACCCAAACACGGACTGTATAATGCTCAGGTCAGCATTTTCATGTTCATAACTGAAAATTAGGGTTGGTGCCCAACGCGTTGATTGCCCTACATAGATCGAAATCGGGTCAACGCATCTTATTTTAGTGCAACTTTATCCTAAGTTTCCAAAGTATCTAAGTTATACCGCTTCATTTTTATCTAGCTCTTTCTAATTCTTGCCCCTCCTTTTCTAGGATTAGGATTTCAATTCATAGGGCAAAATCCCATGGATGGGTAGCATTAAATATGGGCCATAATTCAATAAATAAAATAATATTCAACGAACTAACTCATTCAATATGGTTCTTCTCCAAAAAAAAAAAAAAAATCATTATATGGTAGTTGAAATGTCGCTATTAAGAGTCAAGTCAAGGATAGCAGATTTTAGGGCAGTTGGTGAACACGGGTGGGATTCAAGGTGTATATATACAGTAAGTTTGAGGCCTGGCTGTTTACAGGCCGTACCCCCACAGGTCCACATTTGTCCATATCTTAAGTGATTGGGTCGATATCCCGTGACAAGGATCATGCTTATTGCTGGTAATTAACAAGCGAACAAACAGAGCATGGGCTGTTCGGGCTGGGATTGTTTAAAGCTGGATCTTCTACAAGCCCGAGCCAGATGAGCCGAGCCAAAGCTGGCTCATTTAAATAAATAAATAAAAAGCTTTTATACCTGAAGGGTGTACAGTGACAATGAAGCCCTGGACCTCTTGCTTACAAGCACTCATCCAACCAGTTAAGGTCTCATTTTTCGTACATATGATATTCAAAAACTATATAAGCTTAATTATCTAATTGAACAAGCTTAGCTTGTTCATACTCGGCTTGGTTAACAATACACCAAATGCTTGTGGTTAGTTTCATTGAACTCATTTTATAATTCTGAACAGATTAATATGAGCCAAACCAAGTCGAGCCATGAACAACTCGGCTTGTTTATCAGACTTTAATCATGCATTGCTTAATCAGCCCATAGAACCAGGTTTAAACACAAAATCCGATCCAGATCCAATCACAGTGAGTCTGAGTGCGATGATCTATCTAAAGAAGAAAAACAACTTGCCTAGATATGTCATAACTTCTTGAGGGCCAACAAAAAAGTCCATTTATGCCAAGATAAGGTCAAGTGGCAGTTGGATATTTACATCCAAAACCAGTCATTTCATTTCAGCAGTCATCACATCACAGGTTTTGCCTGCCACGCAAATAAAAAATTACAACTTGCTCGTGCAGCTCCTCTGCCACGCAAAGTTGAACGCGGTTTTGCCTCGGAGATTAGATGGTCAACCTCCACTGTCTGTGCCCGTTTCTATATAAGATCTGGCCTGGACGCAGACGCCGGCAAAGCCCATCTTCTTCGGCTGCATCCGGTGTAACAAAAAATCCCTCAAATATGGCTGAAAACAGGCTGTTTGAGAGAACGTCTAGCATGGTGTCAGAGCCACGGTTCGAGTTTGATGTCTTTCTCAGTTTCAGAGGAGAAGATACGCGCCATAACTTCACCAAACACATCTACGACGAACTCGTCCGAATGGGCATCCGGACGTTCTTCGACAATGAGGAATTGGAGAGGGGTGACAAGATCGGCGATCGCTTGTTCAAGGCGATCAAGGGATCGGAGATCTTCGTGCCCATTTTCTCGAAGCGTTACGCCGACTCGCGATGGTGTCTTATGGAGCTCACCGATATCGTCAACTGCAAACGGTTGGTCATCCCCGTTTTCGTCTACGTCGATCCTTCGGATGTGCAGACGCAGCAGGGAGACTACGGCAAGGAGTTGCCTACCTTCGAGAAAAGGTTTGGAGTAGAGAAGGTCAACGAATGGAAAAAGGCTCTCAAAGTGGCAGGGGAGGCTCCTGGATTCAAGCTCGATAGTAAGGGGTATGAGTTTTTTCCTTTTCTTCTCCATGTTACTGAATTGATCTCATAGCTGAGCTAATCGGTTGAGTAATTGGTACTCTGCATCAATAAGCATCTGTTCTTTGTCAGGCTGAGCAAGAGCAGACAGCTCCTGATTAAGAAATCAAGGTGTTCGCATGCACCCATTTATCCAGATAAACTAAGATATCGCTTGGGCAACTAACGGGTACTCATTTTCATTGTGCCTCTGCTCTTTCTCAGGTGGGGAAAGAACAGATTCCCTGAAAAACCTGTGGTGTTTGGGTACACCAACTTATCCAGATAAATGGCATAAACCAGGAAATTACAATGCGATTTCAAAATTCAGTGTCCTAACTTATCCGGTTTATCAGGGTGAGTGGGTACAACCGGATACTACATAATGAATTTGTGCAGCTTTTCTATGGTTCTAAGAGGCTTCGTAGCTTTTCTAAGATTCTAAGATACTTTTCCAAGTATTCTGTGTTTTGGGCTTATCCTTGGTTCAAAACTGCTGAAAAATGTGTTGGCCTTGGTCCAAAAAGGGTTCTAGCTTGGGCCAAGGTGTGGGTAGGGATGGCACTGGGGTGGGGCGGGGCGGGGGACAAGGTCTCCACCCCCACCTCAAGATTTTATCCTCCACCCCCGCCTCCATCCCCGGCGGGGAATGGATTTTATCCTCCATCCCCGTTTCATGTCCTCCATCCCCGGTTCAAACGGGGATGAGGCGGGGCGGGGAGGGGATATTGCAGGGAAAAGTGGTCGGGGCGGGGTTGGGGCAGGGATGAGGCAGGGATCGGGGCGGGGCGGGGAAAAGTGCACGTCCATCCCCGCCTCCACCCCCGGACGGGGATGGATTTTAACCTTCGTCCCCGCCTCCATCCCCGTTTCATACCCTTCATCCCCAGTCCAAACGGGGCGAGGCGGGGCAGAGCCCCACTTTCCCACGGTCCACTGCCATCCCTAGGTGTGGGCTTCATTCATACCCTACCGAGCCTAGGCGGTCAATGAATCAATGGTCGATTAGGGTCTGCTCAAATCCAAACCCGGATAAAGATTTGCCCACCAACTTGTGTTAAAGACCAGAGCCCATTTCCACAACTCAATGTGGCATACTGGCTCTTAATTTTTTTTGCTCCTGTTTGGTGATTAGGGGTGGGTGGTCCCTATATCAATGCACAAGCATCAGAATGAGGTCAGCACTCAAAGGGTGGAAAGCGTTTAGTCGGTGGCCTGTCTGGTTGCATTATTGTGTGCGGAAAGATTCCTTCCAAAGCTGGCCAAAATTGACTTGACTCCACTCCAGAGTCAATATAGTTTTGAGATTATCAAGTCACCTCCTATATACGTGTCAGAAAACCATGGTCTTCAATCTAAAAATTGCAAGGCACTGTTAGTTGTACCAAGGCTTGAAGGATTGGCCTGTATCTAGTAAATGTGGTCGCAGTAAATCCGATCCTACATAATGCATATATATATATCATACCTCTCAGTAATTGGTCATGCTTTTCTTTGCATGGCTTGGTCATGGGAAGCCACCAATCTTATGGTGCTTTGCCAGCTTGCTCAATGTCACTCTGTTGAAGTTTTCTACGGTTTAGACATGCCACATTTTTCATGATCATCATTGTTATAGATGTTATATGTATTCGGCTACTCAACCCGTTTACGGTTTACCAGCCAACCTCCTTCCAAAGAGTGCATCTTGTATTATGGTTATAAGTGGATTGTATCTTATGGCAAACGGCTTTCTTAATTATTTTTTGAAGCAAACGGTATTCGTGGTGGATAGCCATTCGAGGCCCCATAACAAAGGTTGCATTTTTTCCCCGTCCACCTAAATCGTGAATGACATGACCAGATAATGTCAAACCTAAGGGTGGGCATTGGCTTGGTTACCCATGTGTAGCCTGAGCCCAATACATGTTGAGCTCGGCTCAGCCTGACTAATAAACAAGCCGATCCACGGTAGGGCTAATTAAAACAAGATCTCAATGGAGCCCGGCCCAGCCTTGGCCCATTACTAGTCTGGCTTAAAAGGTCCACCCAACACACCTAGGCCTCAGCTTGATAATAATCGCGCCCAGCCCGAAGCCAACAATGGACTGCTGGGAGCTTCTGCAGTCCTAGGTCTGGTTCGGGCCTGTTGGATCTCGGGCTAGGCTGGCCCAATGCTCAGCCCTAGTCAAACCCCATCCGAGACAGGATGCGCTCAAAACCATCGAGCCAATGCCATCCATGGTAAGGCTGAACTTTCTCAAGTTACATTTGGCTACTGTTTGAGATACTAGAATCAGTCAACCACACTTACTCTTGGTGCAAAATGCAAGTGTTGATGAGCCTCCTTGAATAGCCTAAGGCCACCAATGTTTCATACAAACGAAAACAACTATGCTGTTGCATATTTATTCCTTATTGTGGATTATTTCAGTGAGGAGGGTGAATTGATAGACAGAGTTATCAAAAGGATCATGCTAGAGTTGAAGAATCCTCCCTTACATCTACCAAAACACCTAATCGGAATGGATCCCAAGGTAAAAGACATGATGAGGTTGTTGGATGTGGAAGCTAAAGATGTCAAAATGGTGGCAATCCATGGAAAGCAGGGGATCGGAAAGACAACACTTGCTAAGGTCATCTACAACCGAATCTTTCTCAAGTTTGATGCATGTTGCTTCATTCCAGATGTTAAAGATGCTTCAGAACAAGTTGGAGAACAAGGTGAAGAACAAGGTGGCCTTGTGTCTCTGCAAAACCAACTCGTCCGTGAACTTCTGAAGAAAAAAGATTCATCGATAAATGATGTTGATAAGGGAATCAATGTCATCAAAGAAACGGTCAGTGGTGGGAGAGTTCTTATCATTCTCGATGACGTCGGTGACGAAAGCCAACTTAATGCACTGGTTCGCGAGAAAGACTGGTTCCGTCCTGGCAGCAGGATCATTGTCACTACAGATAATGAAGCTCTGCTCAATGCCCAGAAGCACCAGAAGTACTCGCCAAAAAAATTGAATGATGAACAAGCGCTTCAATTGTTCAGTTACCATGCTTTTGGGAAAGATGCACCACCTGAAGAATACTTCGAATTCTCAAAGCAGGCTGTTTCCCTTTGCAAGGGACTTCCTAAAGCTCTGGAAGTATTGGGATCTTTTCTGTTCGATAAAACAAATGAGGAGGAATGGGAAGAAATGCTGGAAAAGCTGAAAAGACAATATCCGGATGGCATTCCCCTGGATTTGATATAGATATGCAGTTAATAAATGTTATACCCCTATAATTATTTGCACTGCATTGCTTTGGAGATGGTAAATCAAAGTCTGCTCTGATCATTATATGTAAACACGGTGTTTTTCATTTCGGAAACTGTTATTTTGATAATAAAATGTTCAAAATATTTGTGCTCTTATTTTTCATGAAGATGAGTATATTTCAATTTCAAAGGATATTACTGGAAACCAAAAAAACCAACAAATATTTGTGCTCTTCTTTTTTATAGTTTCCAAGAAAACTCCAGAGCATATTAGGAATTTCAGAATAGTGAGGCCCATATTTTGGATTAGGAGCAAAAGGTTGGCCCCAAAATGGAAATTTTCCTTCTTAATACTTTGAGTTTCAATGTTGTCAGGATCAGTTTTGGGGGCATGAATCGATCTTCAAAATGATGCAAAGAATCTGCCAATTCAGACAGACTCTAATTGATTCGAGCTGAATCAGTGGATTCTCTTTTGTTTAAACTTAAAAAAATTAAAAAAAAAAATCAACAAAGTATAAAACATTAAAATAGCGTAGAATCGGTTGATTCAACCCCGATTCAGGCTGATTCAGGCCAATTCACAATGATTGTTAAGACTTTGCTTTGAAAACCTGAGTGGAAGTGGTGATTGTGTGTGTTGTGCATTTAAGGGCTCGTTTAGGATTTAAAGAAATAAACGAACAAAATGAAGAGGGCGTTTTGTCTCTCTTCTGTAACAATTGTACCAAGTTAAATGTTTGTTTTGATTGTATAAAAGATTGTGTTCCGTGTGTCCAAGGTTTACTTTACATTGTATGTGAACACCATTAACACACACACAGATTATGGGTCGGATAACTTTGTTTTGAATCGTACGACTTGATCCGCCTGACCAAGTGTTTTAATATGTTTATTATGGATTTTAGCCTCGGATATGGATCTCAGATTGAGTCTAAATACTAATAAATGTTTACAATTTGAGTCATTCGAGATAAAATAAGAATTGATATTTTTTATATATAAACAATTTAATCAATGTCATATCACATTTAATTATGAAAGTTTATCATCAAAATATCAAACCCTAAAAGCAAATTAACTATAAAAAATTAAGTTATCAAATCAAATATTTTTTAATATTTACATCTAATTTGAGATCCATATCCGAGGATAAAACCCATAATAAACATGTTAAAACACTCAACATATGTGGGGTGGATTGAGTAGTCTAAATCAAAACAAAGTTATCTGACACTATCTATATGTTTTTAAGCACAATGTAAAAATCGAATGCCAGACACAAGGAACCTAGTCGAAACGGACGCTGACATGCTATGTCTGTTATGTTATGCTGTTCCATCCAATCTTAGATGTGCCATCAAACGCATCCTCATGGAACGTGCTGAGAGGCCTTGGCCGTGCTTGGGCAAGGTGTGAAATTAGAGAGGTTCTTAGGCTTAAGACGGTGGAAAATGTATTTTTGCTCGGTTGTAAACTTTCCTCGACTGTGGATGTTCGTCATCTTGCTGAGTTTCAAAATTACAAATTTATCAGTAATTTTGATTATGTCCCAATGACCGGAAGCATTTGTTTGTGGCCTTATAATTCCATCGATGTTGAGTTGGTGGGTGAGTCCAGTGAATTTATGGTGAAAGGTCCAAAGGACAACGTTCTCATTATCACTCTACACTACCAGTTGATCGGCCAAAGTCTCCTTTCCGATTTTTCAAAATGTGGAATGCTAAAGTGGAAATTGAAGAAAACGTATCTATGGGGTCACTATGTTCATTCTCACTTCTAAGCTTAAGGAGAGAGAGAGAGATGATCGAACAATAATGATAAAAATGGACAAAATTAGAAAAAAATAATGTAAAAGATTTGGAAACCCAAAAGAAAAACAAATAAAGAAAGAAGTAAAAGGTCTGAACCGATATTGTACGTGTATGCTTGTGAAAGTTTCTCCTGATCAAAGAGAAATAGAAGAAGTCCTTCTGATTTTTTTCTTTCAATAAGCGAAAAGCCTTCTGATTCAATGGTAGAGAAAATAGAAACCTATTGTTGCGACCATAAATCAACAACGAATACGCATAGACTATCGTAGATAAGAACATAACCATTTGATACCTCAAAAATAATGAAAAAAATTGATAAGAAAAAGCCTCATGCAAAAACAGGGTTTCTTTGAGAGAAAGATATATATATATATATATATATATATATATATATATATATATATATATATATATATATATATAGAGAGAGAGAGAGAGAGAGAGAGAGAGAGAGAGATGATCACCTGTTTGATTGTGGACAATGAACCTAATGAAAAGATTTGAGCACACGATAATAGGATCGAAGTCAAGGAAAGAGACACCCACACGTACGGGTTCTCTTAATTTACATTTATAAAGAAGATTACATACTAAACAACTTTCCTAGATTATAGGATTTCAGTTTTACAAAGATAGGAACAACATTTGAAAAGCCCGTGTGTTTCTCTACGAGATGGACGTGGACGTTTCTGTGTGAGTTGGAGATAATTACGCAGGACGTTATTCCTTAAGTTACGCCAGCCTGATCTCTTTCCTTATCATGCCCCTTCAATCTGAGCGTGGTGTCTTCAACGCTCAGATTGGTTCTAAAGAGACTAAACATAGCAGAATTTAATGATTTCGTGAGTCCATCTGCTAGCTGCACATTTGATCGGATGAATTCCACAGTAAGTTTTCCCTTATTAACAAGATCCCGAACAAAGTGGAAAGCAATTTCAATATGCTTGGTTCGTGCATGAAAAACGGGATTAGACGCCAAGTAGATTGCTCCTAAGTTGTCACACCATAGTATGGGAGCAGAAGGAGTAGAAAATCCCAACTCATTAAGTAGAGATTGAACCCAAAGAAGTTCGGCAGCACCTCCAGCTAATGCCTTATATTCAGCTTATGTGCTTGACAGGGCTACAATTTTTTGCTTTCTAGAGTACCAAGTGACAACATTGTTGCCCATAAAGAGTATACACCATCCTGTTGATTTTCGATCATCAATACAGTTGGCCCAATCAGCATCGGCAAATGCTTGAAGCAATAATGGGGAATTAGAAGGTCTAATTATAATCCCATATTCAGTTGTACCCCGAAGATATCTGAGAATTCGTTTAACAACTTTTCAATGATCTATGGTAGGATTATGCATATATTGGCAGACTTTATTCACGGCAAATGCAATATCAGGGCATGTCATGCAAGCATATTGAAGGGCACCTACGATGCTGCGATAAAGCGAATCGTCTTGGAATTTTTCTCCATCCTTGTGTAGCTTGGTAGACGAACTCGTGGGGGTGATAGCTGGCTTTGCTTTGTCCATTTTGGCCTGCAATAGAATCTTGTTGAGATAATTGGTTTGGCGTAGAAGAATTGTACCAGCATGATACAGAACTTCCACACCCAAGAAATAAGATAGTTGCCCCATGTTTTTAATAGAGAAGTGATGTTTCAGGGCAAATATTATGCGTTGAATTTATGAACGTGTGGCCCCGGTGACAATGATGTCATCAACGTACACAAGAATATAAACTTGAGACTTAGTGGAGATGAATAGAGAAGCATCGGACTGAGAGATGTGAAACCCATGGTTAAGAAAAAATTCACTTAACTGCATGTACCAAGCTCGTGGGGCTTGTTTTAAGCCATAAAGAGCCGTGTTCAACTTGCACACATAAGATGGAAATTTTGGATCAACATATCCATCGGGCTGGAGCATATACACGTCCTCATGTAAAATGCCATTAAGGAAGGCATTATCAAAGTCAAGCTGCTGAATATCCCATTTATACTGTACTACCAAAGATAAGAGAATACGAATAGAGGTGGGTTTAACAACCGGACTGAAAGTTTCTGAAAAATCAATTCTAGCTTCTTGAAGAAAACCACGAGCCACCAACCGCGCCTTATGTCTGGAAATGGTTCCATCTGAATTATACTTAAGTTTGTAGACCCATTTTGAGGAGATAATATTGAAGTGAGACTGCGGAGGTACTAGCTTCTACGTATCGTTCTTTTGGAGCGCCTGAAATTCCTTGCCCATGGTTGCACACCAATTTGGATCCTGCATAGCTTCTTTGTAGGAAGAGGGTTCACGGGGAGAAAGAATGGTGGTAGGTCCATTGGCAACAAAAGTTTTGGGTTTAAGGGTCCTGGTCATGGACCGGGTGATCATGGGATGAGTGTGGGTAGATGGTGATGGATTGGGAAGTGAAACTCTAGGATCAAGGGAAGACGAGAGAGGTGGTTCGGTTGGTAAGGCGACACAGGTGAGTGGTGTTGAGGTGGAGGTAGGCATGTCGGCAAAGAATTCAAGAGGCAAGGATCCGGAATCATAAATTCCTATTGGTGGTGAAGAGGGAGAACGTTGATTCAGTGAAGGGTCATGGGAACTAGTATATGGCAAAGTGGGAAGCAAGATTCCCCATTGTGCTGATTCAATGGATTTGGAAAGACCTTGAGTCGGCAGGCCAAGACAATTTTCATTAAAAAGAACATGCCGACTAATTATGACTTTCGTTGAGTTTGAATCATAACAAAGGTAGCCTTTGTGTTAAATTCCATACCCAATAAAAAGACATGGTTTGGTTTTTGGTTCAAACTTGTTGGAATTGTAGGCAGTTAAGACCGGATAGCATGTGGATCCAAATACTCTAAAATGATCATAACTGGGTTTGTCACGAAACATCATTTCGTATGGAGTGACATTCAAGGCATGTTTCATGGGTAGCCGATTGATAATATAAGTAGCTGTCCGAAATGCATCAACCCAAAATTCATGTGGCATTTTTGCTGAGTCAAGCATTGAGAGCCACATTTCAACTATATGCCTATGTTTCCTTTTGACTAGATCGTTTTGTTTCGGAGTTCGTGGACAAGAAAAACGGTGACGGATTTCACTGTCAAGTAGAAATCTTTCAAGTCTATCACTAATAAATTCCCCTCCATTGTCAGTTTGAAAAATTTTAATTTTGCCATCAAGCACATTCTTAATAATAGACTTGAAATCAACAAAGCATTGATATACTTCAGATTTAAACTTAAGTGGAAAGAGCCAAACAAACTGAGAGAAGTCATCTACTAGCAAGAGGTAATAAGAGAAACCTTCTTGAGACAAGATTGGAGATGGTCCCCAAACATCTCCATGAATTATTTCTAGTGGTTTGACTGTCTTGTGTGTGGCTGCCTTGAAGGGTAATTTATGTGATTTGCCAATGAGACAACTTTCACAAAAGAAGTCGCCCTTATTCTTCAACGAAATAAATTTCTGCGAGGAAAGAAAATCCATAAGTTTCTGATTAGCGTGTCCAAGCCACTGATGCCATGTGACAAAATCCTTTTTTGTCTTGGCTCTATCCGCAAGACACACCTCCGGAGTGGATATTTGAAGTTCATACAACCCCTTTGGCGTCTTTAGGCCCTTGAGCATCTTCTTCCCAGTGCGACGATCCTTAACAAAAAATTCAATGGGAGTGAACTCAAAAACGCAATCATTGTCAACAATAAATTGACTTACGGACAGGAGGTTTTTGGTAATACGAGGAGCATATAAGACCCGATTTAGATTAAACATAAAGGGTCCAGAATTAAGAGCTATAGAACCAACTTGAGAAATAGGAACTGTACTGCCATTACCAACGATTATACCTTCTCCACCTTGATAATCTTGAGGATGTTGAAGCTGAGAACCATCATTGGTTACATGATTGGTTGCCCCTGTGTCAGGATACCAGACGTCTTTTTGAGCTTCAAAAAGTGTCATGGCAGAATATACTTGCGGAATATCCCAGCAAGTTTTGGCTATGTGGCCTTTTCGCCCACAATATTGGCATACAACTAGTTGCTGAAAACGACCACCTTGATTGTCAGATTGTTGAAACCGTCTATTGTGCTGGTTCTGATTTGAACCATCCTTTGAATCAGATTGAGGGGCATTATAATTATGCCTTCCATGGAGCGAAAAAAACCGTCCTCCTCGCCGTCCTCGGAAATTGTTTCTTCCTTGTCCTCGGTAGGCCACAAATGCAACCTGCGTATTTTCAGATGTTGTTGGAGCCTTGGATTTTAGCGTCTTTACCCTCTTCTCTTGATTCAAGAGAAGGTCATAGAGGTTAGAAAATGACAGATTATCGACAGACGAGCTTGTAGTGATAGTTGTGATGAAGCTTTCATATTCCTCTGTCAATCCATTCAAGGTGATTTGAACAAGATCAGAATCAGAGATTTTGTGGTTGGTCGCAGCCAACGTGTTGGCGAGAGACTTGATTCAGTCGAGATAGGTGACCATGTCCACTGTCTCCTTAATAAAATTGAGCTCTTTCTTCAGGAGCATGATTCACAAAGAAGACTGAGAGTCGTAGGACCGTTCTAGATCTTCCCATGCTTCTCGGGCCGATTCAACATGAAGGATTTGACCCAACACTTGTTCAGTAATTGTAGCTTGGATTCAGCTTAGCGCTAATTGATCAGTGCGTTCCCATTCTTCATAGGCCGAATTTGACTCCTGGCTATTATCTTCCTTCTCAACAAAGTGGGATGGTGGTGAACACGAACTATCAACGAATTTCAGCAAGCTTTGAGACTTCATTACAGATTTGATCTAGCTTTTCCAGAGAAAATAATTCGATTTGTCTAGTTTCACCGAAACTAGGCACGCCACAACATTCCACTGAGCTACTGTCATCTCCTTGAGACACACTGGATGAAGAATCAAATGCTTTAGAGCTTGAATAGCTCTGATACCATGAAAAGATTTGAGCACACGATAATAGGATGGAAGTCAAGAAAAGAGACACCCACACATACGGGTTCTCTTAATTTACATTTATAAAGAAGATTACATACTAAACAATTTTTCTAGATTACAGGATTTCAGTTTTACAAAGATAGGAACAACATTTGAAAAGCTCGTGCGTTTCTCTACGAGATGGATGCAGACGTTTCTATGTGAGTTGGAGATAATTACGCAGGACGTTATTCCTTAAGTTACGCCAGCTTGATCTCTTTCCTTAACACTTAAATTAGTTGATGATGGCCCCTTTTTATCATATGGTGCCACAAGTTACGATGACCCTAAATCACAGAGAGAGAGGATCGATTCCATAGGGGAAGCCACAAGCATAGAGATAACCAAGTGCAAAGAGGATGCCACGAGCAGAGAGGAAGCTACAAGTTATGAGATTCCAGATGAAAGGAAAATCGATTCAGGGATGACCAAAATCTATTTAAGTTATCGCTAAAATGAGGAGGACCACGGGAAGGATGCAATGGAAGTTCAAACTACCACTGTAGGAGGTCCCCAAAATGAGGAGCGAGAGGTAAAAAATGGGAAGCACGGGGCAAACAAACTTGATGTAAACTGAGAGAGCTCAATTTTTAAAACTACCCACACTATAAATTATCTAGAAAAAACAGAAACCATATCTAAAAATACAAGAAACTCAAAAAAAAATACAAGAAAAAAAGAAATTAAAATAACTTAAAATACTAAATTTAACCTCAAATCAACTCTCAACTCTATAAACTCTAAACTGTGTATTCTACCTAGGCCTTTCCTGTATTTATAGGAGAAGAATTCCAATTCTAATAAAGACCCTAAATTGATAACCTCTAAAAAATAAAACTTATCTTAATTAACATATAGATATAGATCAGTCGTAAGGATTCAATATCCATTACAAAATTATCTAAATAAAAATATTCAAACTAAACTAACATAGATCTTAATTGATCCAATAGACTCTGTGGATCATGATGTGTTGCTCCGCTTCTCCCTAGGTTGAAGAAGTCTTGCTCTCAAGTCTCGATCCCACTTCCGCTTCTTCCAGTTGCGCTCTAATCACATGAAATAATGAACTGCTGAAACTTTTAAAAAACATAGATCCACTAACACTAGTGTAGAAGAATGTTCTAGCACATGCAGAATAGAGATCAGATCATCAAATGGCTGGAGTAACTCATAACCAAGTGGGTCTTCATATAGAACATGAGTCTATCTTAAGGTGCACTTGAGTCCAATTAGAACCAACTAGATCCAAGTGGTTGATGGTAGGTCCAGGGTCAAATGGATAGGTTAAGTCAAGTTAAACTAGATCCACTAGGATTTAAGATGGGTAAGAGTTAAAATGAGGTTCGAAGACTTATATGGGTAAGAGAACTAGATTTCGATTAGGTACTTTAGAATAAGGCTCGAACACCACAACAAAGCAGTGGATTAGCGACGACCACATTCCGTCGCTATTTCGTTGCTAACCGGCTTAGCAACGGATTAGCGACGACTAGGCGACAGTATGATTACGTCGCGAATTTTTCGACGCTAACTGGCAACGGAATAAATTTGTCGCCAGGTCTGTCACTAATTGCGACGGACTAACGAGCGCTGTATTCCGTCGCCAATCTGCCGATACTAAACGGCGACCTCGGCTTGGCGACGGATTTACGTTCGTCGCTAAGCCATCGCTAGATTTATATGCATAGCGACGGATGTTTCCGTCGCTAATCCGTCGCAAACACAAAAAAAATAAAAAAAAATTATTTGAAAATTAAATACCGAGAACGGTACAATTTATATTTCCTATACAATTTATATTTTCTGTAAATAAAAAACAAACCACACAAAAAATTCCATATAAAAGGAATCTACAACAACTAATCGTTTCACCTTAAAATTAACAAGTTTAATTATCAACAATTACATTTAAGAAACAAAAAAAATATAACTTCTTCAACACAGTTCTCTAATCATCGCCAAGATTTTGTGTGTCTTCTTCTTCATTGCCTTTATCTGTCCCTTCAGCTCCGCTACGTTGATTATCGCTAGCAGCCTACACAAGAAAAGAACAGTCAGTATTGATAAACAAAATATAATGAAATAAATTACACACTATATGTGATTCTATCATGTGCTCATATGTGTTCTAAGGCAATAAAAAAACTTTATATGTGATTCTATCATGCTCATATGTGCTCTAAGGCAGGCAAAAAACTCTATATATGATTCTATCATGAATTATATGTATTTTAAGGCATTAAAAAAAATTTATATGCGATTATATCATGCTCAGATGAGTTCTAAGGCAGCTGGAAAAACTCTATATGTGATTCTACTATGCTCATATGTGTTTTAAGGCGGGCAAAAAGATATATATGTGATTCGATCATGCTCATATGTGTGTTAAGGCAGTCAAAAAATTGAATATGTGATTATAGCATGCTCATATGTGTTCTAAGGCAGACAAAAAAACTCTATATGTGATTCTATCATGCTCATATGTGTTCTAAGGCAGGCAAAGCAAAAAACTTTATATCTGAATATATCATGAATGATATATGTTCTAAGGCAGTAAAAAAACTCTGTATGTGATTATGGCATGCTCATATGTGTTCTCAGGCAGTCAAAAAACTGAATATGTGATTATAACATGCTCATATGTGTTCTCAGGCAGTCAAAAAATTGAATATGTGATTATAGCATGCTCATATGTGTTCTAAGGCAGTCAAAAAAACTTTATATGTGATTCTATCATGCTCATATGTGCTCTAAGGCAGGCAAAAAACTTTATATGTGATTATAGCATGCTCATATGTGCTCCAAGGCAGGCAAAAAACTCTATATGTGATTCTATCATGCTCATATGTGCTCTAAAGCAGGCAAAAAGTTATATATGTGATTCGATTATGCTCATATGTGTTCTAAGGCAGACAAAAAACTGAATATGTGATTATACCTGAGAGGGACCTGCAATCGAAGATCCCCTGTTCAACACAAGATTGTTGATCTCATCTCGAAGAAATGGGGCGACGGTGTCATGGAAGTAGTCATTCATTGTGTCCTTAATCATCTAGCGTACATCATCACCAGAAAGAATAGGTTGCTGCTTGGAGCTTATGTCGGCGAAAGAAGTCTGTGAGCCGTAACTGGAAGAAGCAATAACTGGTGAAGTGTTCAGATTACTCTCAAACTCGAACACGCGACCTTTTTTGGGTTCACCTGCTGCAGTCACCCATGCTGCATGATCAAATGATGGATGTTGGGTAGTGTCATCGCCATATCGCTCTACCATTTGTTGCTCATATGCCTCCTACAAAATAATGTTTAAAGTATGCATTAATAATTAATGATAACATTATGATAACTTGCATATTGCAATGATTATTAATAGAATAAATACATACTGTTGTCGTTCTCGCCTTCTCTGATACGAAGACTCTCGTGGTCTTCCGTTTATGTGTTTCAACAAACACATCCTTATATGGTACAATGCCTCCTTTTTCTGCTTCCTGCGAAGTTAAAGGACAAAAGATTTAGTTTACAAGTTTGCAACAATACTTATAAAATTAATATTATATATTGATGAGTTACCATTTTCTACAGGTGGCTCCCAAATGTCTTAGATCCACCTGTGTGTAGATGGGCTTCGGGCATTTTCGATCGATTTTGTGCAGCCTTCGCAGAGTGATTTCGAAATGCATCTCCCGCCCACTTATCGCACATTTCATCCCAATAATCTCTCCTGATAGTAATAGGGTCATGGCCCTTCCATTGTAGTGGATCATCTATTACGCCAGATGTTTTTTTTGTTGCAGTCTTCATATTGTGCAGCATGTCTGCAAATCGATTGGCAGCCACCTTCTGCCACACCTTCCTTGCATCATTTTCTTCCACCGTAGTTGCGAAGCGATTCGAAGCCTACAAATATTTTCAGAAAGTTAGTAGACATTACTTAAATAAATTAAATATGAAACACATTAACTATGAGGAACAACTGTATACCGTGAATGAGGACCACAATCTGTCTAACATCTTCTTTGGGTACTCTTTCCATTGAGCAATCGGTCTTGGTAGATGTTGAAGAAGTGAATTCCTAATCTCCCGTACTACTTCTTGTGGCTCAAACCTCGTGTTGCACATGAATTGTTACACAGTAAATATCAATATAAAATATTTATAAGATATGCAATAATTGAAAACAAAATACTTACGGTCGATTATCGATATACACTATTCGAATGAGTCTTCTTGTACCAGATTGAGAAGACCCTGCTTCCTGTGTTGGCTTATGACTTGTGTGATCAACTGGTGTAGGTGGGTCGTGTACAGGCGAAACATCATTTGTAAAAAAATATGTTAGACTTTCTCAGAATGCGCATTTGAACTAATCAAGCATCCAATTAGTTAAATGATATATCTATCCCAGGAGCCCGTGAAGATGAAGGCTGAGCCTGGCTACTACTGGATAAACGACCACTGTAACCTCCACGAACCATATTTTAACAAATAACATATGTCATACAATACATTCAAATAATTCACATCAAGTATTACAATACATTCAAGTCATTCGCATCAAGTATTACAATAATTCAAATCATTCACATCAAGTATTGCAATACATTCAAATGATTCGCAACAAGTATTACAATACATTCAAATCATTCATATCAGGTACTGCAATGCATTCAAGTCATTCACATGAAGCATTGCAATGCATTCAAATCATTCGCATCAAGTATTGCAATCATTCAAATAATTCAAATCATTCACATCAAGTATTGCAATAATTCAAATCATTTGTTGCATAAATTACAATACATTCAAATAATTCAAATCATTCACATCAAGTATTGCAATGCATTCGAATCATTCATATCAAATATTACAATACATTCAAATAATTCAAATCATTCACATCAAGTATTACAATGCATTCAAATAACTCGCATCAAGTATTACAATACATTCAAATAAATTTTTTAATCATTCACATCAAGTATTGCAATGCATTCAAATCATTCGTATCAAGTATTACAATACATTCAAATAATTCAAATCATTCACATCAAGTATTGCAATACAACTCATTCATTCGCATCAAGTATTACAATACATTCAAGTAATTCAAATCATTAACATTAAGTATTGCAATGCATTCGAATCATTCGTATCAAGTATTACAATATATTCAAATAAAATTTTTAATCATTCACACCAAGTATTGCAATACAACTCATTCATTCGCATCAAGTATTACAATACATTCAAATAATTCAAATCATTAACATCAAGTATTACAATGCATTCGAATCATTCGTATCAAGTATTACAATACATTCAAATAAAATTTTTAATCATTCACATCAAGTATTGCAATACAACTCATTCATTCGCATCAAGTATTACAATACATTCAAATAATTCAAATCATTCACATCAAGTACTGCAATGCATTTAAATAGAGGTTTGTAGTACAAGATTTTGCTCACTAGCTTAAGAATTCTTCCTCGTCACTAGTTTGACTTTCTTCTTCTTTTTCTTCTTCTTCATTGTTTGCCCATCCACTTGGTACATCATTTGGATCACATTCCTCTATGAATGTTTCATCGGCCAATGGAGATATCACATGCATATCATGCACAACATCGTGACCATAAGCGAAGTCATAGACATCATCTGATTGATAGTAATCGCTGTCTTCAACTAACTCATCTTCCTGTAACTGATCATACTCAGGGTATAGTTTGGACTTCACCTTGCAAACTGCCCACCATTCATTTTTATCTGACTTTTTTATACTCGGATATGAAGTATAATAAACTTGTTGAGCTTGTGAGGCTAATATGAATGGTTCATATGTTCCAAACCTGGATTTATGATTCACCTCCACAATGCCTGAAGCTTTGTCGAGTCTTGTTGCAGTTGGATCAAACCAATGACACTTGAATAAAGTTACCCTGTTATTTATGACTAAGTAAGTCCACTCCATTATTTCCTCTATAACACTATAGTAATCATGTTCATTTTCACCGTAGGTGCTACCCTTGACACACACGCCACTATTCATCATTGATTTGTTTATATTATAATCTTTTATATGGAATCGATAACCATTTACGATGTACCCGTTATAGCATTGCACAACTTTGGTCGGACCATTTTCTAAATCACATATTCCTTGATCTTTAACATCACCATGGCGGACCTACGCACATACATAAACAATGATTATGATCACGATCAATTAAGTAACTTAGTATTGTTTATAAGTACAAAATTTATGTTAGCTTCTTTACCAACTGTTTCAACCACTCCACAAACTTAGTTTCACGTTCATTTTGTACTTCTGCATCAGTGAGATGTGAAACTTCTCTTTGCAACTCCAGATCAAATCGTCTGCAAACCACAATACTTATATTACCGAGCCATGTATCCACATATAGAACATAAAAGGATTTATAATTGTGTTGCGTCTACATATACTTACTCGATGTATGGGTCGATCACTGAGCAATTAAAAAAAATATATATGTGTGTTGTGTCTTGCTCTCGATCTGTCAATAGCCTTGATCGGTAACTACCAAATGCATGCCCAAGTGGTTGAAATATCAATAGCTTGTCAGCTACAGTTACTTGTTCTCCATCATCGTTACGGGGCGGGCATGTATAACGTGTTGGAATATGAGGTTCGAAGTACATAGATGAGAAATTTGAAATCTCTTCTAAAGTGTACGCCTCACAAATAGAGTCTTCTACTCTAGCTTTATTATGAACCTATTTTTTAGGTCGAACATGCATCTGGCAAAAATATACATTTCAAATTTTAAATATCTGTCATTAAAGAGACAAATATAAAAAAACATATACCTTTCAAATGGGTACATCCATCGATATTGCACAGGGCCACCAACCCTTAGTTCATATGGCAGATGTATGATCAAATGTTCCATAACATCGAAAAATGATGGCGAAAATATCTTTTTTAACAGACAAACAATGGTGATGACAGAGTCCTCGAGATTCTTTACATCTGATACTACGACCTCCGATGCGCACAATGTTCTGAAAAATCTGCACAACTCAGACAATACCCCCCATATAGGTTTGTCTAACATATCATGGAATGCTGGGGGTATCAATCGTTGCATAAAGATATGACAATCATGGCTCTTCAACCCATATAACTGTCTATCGTCAATCTTCACAGCCCGAGCAATGTTAGAGACATATCCATCTGGAAATCTCAGTTGTCTCAACCATTGACATACACATTTTATTTGATCACGTCCGAGCACGTACTTTGCCTTTGGTTTCTGTACTTTGCCATTATACTCTTTGAGTTCCAATTCTGGTCTTTTACATATTAATTTTAAATCCATACGGGCCTTCGGATTATCCTTCATTTTTCCTTTCACATTCATTATTGTATTGAATACATTATCAAACACATTTTTCTCTACATGCATCACATCCAAATTATGTCATATCAATAGGGTCGGCCAATACGGTAGTTCCAAAAAAATAGATTTTTTCGTCCAATTATGATCCTTCCCAAATCCACGGAAGGGTGTAAAACTGCAGGCATCTGTTATTACATCCAGAAAGTATCGCAATCTTCTTAGAATCTATATGCCAGACAATATTGAGGATGGACCTTCTGTTTCAATTGTGCCTGCTTTAAACACATTCTTTTGTCGTCGGAATGGATGGTCGCTGGGTAGAAATCGACGATAGCATTCAATCCAACAAGGCTTTCTTCCATGTCTCAATCTAAAAGCTTTGGAATCCTCCATGCAGTACGGACATGCCAACCTCCCATGTGTGCTTCAACCAGATAGCATATCATATGCAGGGAAGTCACTGATTGTCCATAAAACAACGGCCTTCATGTTGAAATTTTGTTTTTTGTGGGCATCATACGTGGTAACACCGTCATCCCACAATACTTTTAGTTCATCAATCAATGGCCTTAAATATACATCAAGATTTTGGCCAGGTGAGGTCGGACCACGAATCAACAGAGACAAGAAAAGATTTGGATGTTTTATACACAAGCATGGTGGAAGGTTGTATGGAGTTACAAATACTGGCCAACATGAGTATGGAGTTGATCTACCCCCAAATGGATTAAATCCATCTGTACATAGACCGAGTCTAACATTTTGCACTTCCATTGCGAAGTTCTGATGAGTACGATCAAAGTGCTTCCAAGCTTCAGCGTCAACAGTATGTGTGATCTTGTTTTCATCGTGTCGAACTTTATTTGCATGTCATCTCATGTGTTTAGCTGTCCTTCAAGATATATACAATCGCTGCAATCTAGGAGTGATAGGAAAGTAGCAGAGCGACTTGTATGAAACTTCCTTTGATCTCGTGCTCCCATTGCCTCTTGTCTTTGGCTTGAACCGAGGATGCCCACATGACGGTTGTTTTCCTTCTCCTTGAAATACAACATGTAGTGATTTGGATAAGCATCAATCTTTTTGTAACTTATACCTAGAGCGTTGACCATAACTTTCGCACGATAGAAATTTTGTGGCAATTTCTCATGTTTGGGCAACATACTCTTCACAATCATGCACAAACGGTCAAAACATGATTAACTCAAATTATACTCGGACTTCAAATTCATTAGTTGAAGAACTACAGGCAAGATAGTGTGACTCTCGCAACCGTTCCAAAGTGGCTCGTCAGCATCTCTAAGTAAATCATAAAATCTACTAGCTACATCGTTTGGTGATTCTTCATCTACGGCAGTTCTTACATCACTAGAACTCATAGCAGAACCCAGTTCTGTTCCTGCGGCATCAAATATCAAATTCGTATATAGATTATCGTGCACCACATTCACCTGTGCATGAAAGTCATTTCTAAATTCTTCTCCATGAAACGTCCAGTTCTGATAATCACTCACAAAACCCTTCATGTATAGGTGATGTTTAATGCTATGAGGTTCTACAAATCGATTATTCTTACAAATCTTGCAGGGACACCTAATCTGACCTGTGGGATCCACTGTGCTGACACTTGTCGTTGCAAATTCAATAAAACTGTCAACACCATCCATATATTCATGCGATACCTCATTGTCCACTATCCTACGGTACATCCATTCACGGTTTACAGTCATTTTCTTATGATGTTACGAATAATAGCCTAACGAATTAAAAGAGAACAATCAGAATGCTACAATGAAGAAAATATCAAATTTATCATGCAATATATGATGTCATACAATAACAAGAATTTTGATGCATGCATTGATAACTTAATATTTTCATGTGCAAACTATTAATGACACGATACAATCATTTGAAACATGCTTTCATTATACAATTTCACATGGAAGTCATAATCAAATTGAAAGTAACTACATGCAAGCATGGATACAATTACATCAAACATTGCAATACATCGTAATCATTCATATCAAACAAATGGCAAACATGTACCTGCAACAAACACACTTCAATATCTCACTAACTACTACCATACCTAGCATGGACTCCGTACTCCAAAAATAAGAACACTTCAATATTCATACATTAAAATCATGCTCAGCATGATCTCCAAACTCCAACAAAGCAACCCTAAATATCAATAACTAAGTGAGTGTGTGAACAATAAAGTGTTACATCTAATAAATTAAATAACATGTGATACGCTTGCATCACTTACTCACCACGGGTATTTACCCGATTTGCATTATTTTTGACACTTACTTACCACAGGTGGCTGAGCACGAGCTGGTTCCATTGAAAAATCTGCACAAAAAAACACTGTTTTAAAATGAAGTCACCACGAAAAAAAAAAGGTTGTTCCGGCAAGGGGTCGACTCCCCTGCTGTTCCGGCAGGGGGTCGACCCCCTTACGGAACATAGGGGGTTAACCCTCTTACAGAACATAAGGGGTTAACTGACCCCCTGTTCGGGCAGAGGGTCGACCCCCAGCCTTTCCGCCAGTGAGTCGACCCCCTGCCGGAACAGTAGGGGGTCGCCCCCCTGCCTGTTTCGGCAGGTGGTTAAACCCCTGCCGGAAAGGCAGGGGGTTAACCCCCTGCCGGGGTCGACCCCCTGCCGGAACAGGCAGGGGGTTAACCCCCTGTCGAAAATGCAGGGGGGGCCCTACCGGAAATGGCAGGGGGTTAACCACCTGTCGGAAAACACAGGGGGTTAACCCCCTGCCGGAAAACGCGGGGGTTAATCCTTATGTTGTCAGATTAAATCAGTTCTTCACTCATTCAGTGAATGATAAATCACTACAAGTGAAGGAGATACATGATTTAAATAATGAAAGATCCAATATTTCAAAATTGTATCTAGAATGACCGGAAAAGTAGAAACGAGACCGGATATAATTTTATCATTCTGAACAAATCCAAAATCTTTGTAGAACGAACCAATCATTAGTTCCCAAGCGTGGGACGAATGGAATCCAATACATAAATCAGTTAATAAGAGAATAGAAAAAGCTTTTATTGTGTCGCTTAAGTTATAGAGGAATTCCTAAACCCAAGAATTAAGAGTGATAAGTTCTTCATTATCCAGAATAGAATAAGCACTTAGAATAGCGAAATAGGTTATATTTGTCGAGAAATGCAAAATGATATGTATATAATCTTGATTGTGCATTCTTACCAACTGTATCGTTTCTTTGTGGATTCCTATATGAAGCTTTTGTATATGTGTCTCCGGATACTCCTTTATCATTTTGTCCAACAAGAACAGTTCTTCTAATTTTATGAATCCTTCTAGAATGTTCTTTTCTTGAATATCATTCAAAAAAGTTTCGGATGGCTGGTATTCCACCAATTAGTCACCCAAGGTTCCATACTTTTATTAAATGAGAGAGAAATTCCCCAGGGCAGAAATACGATAGATGCAAGATATGGTAGGGGATTCAATGCTTTCTTTTTCGCCACTTCCAATCCGTGAATTGTTAATGAACCTGATTCATTTGTTGACTATGTCTGATATTTGTATGATGTATGAAGCACAAGTTCTATAACGAGGTATGGAACCTATGGATCTATTTCCCATTGTGTAATTTGTTTAGTCCTTGTCTCCAGAAATGGAATAAGGGTTCATTTATTTCGAATGCAGAGGTAATGAAATAGTGTCCTCAGACATCTCAATCAATCAAATTCGGACCAATTGCATGTTTCATTTGTTCTTTTTGATGAATGCCAGAAAGAAGCACTTGAAGTAACAAACATGAATATTATTCGTATTTCGAGACGAACTCCTTTGTTGTATCAATCAATTATTTCGAATTGTTTCACTGATTATCCACAACCCAGGAATAATCGAGGGGATAGTTCTGAAAAATACCGATGATAAAATCCGAAATAGTTGGCGAAACAGAAGTGGTTCTAATCTAAAAAATCCAATTGTTTGGTCATCAAGAAACAAACATCAAGAAAGATGAATAAAAAGAAAGAAAGGTTAATTGACAAAAGAGGGATAATTTACTGGGTATGATCCATCTTCATCTATACATAATGTAATGTATTTATATTGATTCGAAATATTGGTCCTAAAATCCTAAAAATATGGATTCTGTACTCCGAAATATCCTGATATATGTGATGAATACAATATATATACATACTTATTAAACTTGTTAATAATATGAAAATGAAAGAATTAAGTGGAATTTCATACGCATGAAAAATCGTTTTGGTGGACTAAAATTGCTTCATGGTATGGTTGTTCTGCAAATCCACCTGCTGCACGGTACGCAGGACATGATATTTCCATCGGGACGTGGGAAATAGGATCTAACTAAATGTTTTGATCAAAAGAGCGAAACATCAATTACGAAACATCAGTTATATTAAAAGAAAAGGGGATTCTCGGGTTCCCTCCCTCTACCTCGTGACGAGGAGCACTCATTCCTCGATTTCTTTGTTTCATTTCAAAATACTTCAATTGGTACGCGCAAAAAATAGGCCGATTCGGCAGCTTTTTGTTCAATTTCTCGTGAAGTTAAATTCTCATTGGTACGTGTCAATGGAATGTCTCCTCGGCCTCCGATTTCCATATAAAGGACACGGCGAGGAAAAAGACCATCTTTAACTTCCATTCTGATCGAACGTATATCTCTTATATGGAATCAAAAGAAGATGCGACGATTTCTTCCAGGAAATCCCCAACGAAAAATACACACTATTCCTTCTTTTCTATCGAATTTGTCATAACCACTACCTACACTCCATGAAATTGTGCACCACAAATAGGAGCTAATGAATAGACCCGTGATACCATAGAAACACATCACGATCCCTTGTAGAAAAAAAATGATTTGCTGAGATGGGAATAAGGATATCAGATTCCTACCAAAATAACTGGAAGTTCCAACCAATAAAAATCCTAGTGAACCTAAAAAAAGGATACAAGCCCAGCAGAAGTTACTTATTTTTCTAGAACCCGTTATAAGTTCTATTCATATATGTTCTGATCGCCAATTCATACTAGATCGAGTTTCATTCTATTGGAATTGAGAGAATAATCAAAATGAGTTTTTTGGCTCCCGAAGTAACTTTCATCTGCTAATACTATCATGATGTAAATCATCAATCAGGATTCATTCATCGAATAAGTTAGATAGAACTAACATCCTCCCCCTCCTCCCCCATTCAAACTAGCATCACCTTCATTCATATGATCTAGATATATATATTTACATATCATTATCATTAATATATATTCCAGATATCCAATCAACCCGCTGAAATGAAAGTCAAGCTATAGATGCATAAACGTGGATTTATCCATATGATCCTCATTTATCCATATGATCATTTATTTCCATTTGTGTCTGAAGCCGCATGTCGTACCATTCCGATTAAATGAAATGAAAATCTGTATTATGATCCAAAGATTGAAAAAAATTGATGAGATTGGGTCCCATCATATCTAGACAATTTTGTTTTTTTGAACATGGAAAAATAAAGAAGCCATTGCAATTGCCAGAAATAATAGGCCTACTAAAGGCACAAAAATAGAGGGTAAGTTGAGATCTGTCATAGAATCGGTGCCTCAGTGTATTTAATTGATACTTCTTTTTGTTATAATTGTTATAAAGATATCTATTATAATTATAAAGTAAGTATACCCATTATATATAATTATATATATTATAACTATAAGTATATTATATTCTAAGTTATTAGAATATGAGTGCAAAGAATGTGGATCTAAACTAAATAATTAGAAGTGTACCTATTCATCCTTTTTTTCCGGGAAATATATGTATTGTATTATATGAGAATCTTATTATTCTTATTCCTCCCTTATGTTTCTAAAAAAAATTCTTCTCAAGGATTCGTTATAATTTGATCCAACGCAGGGGGTTAACCCCCGCGTTTTCCGGCAGGGGGTTAACCCCCTGCGTTTTCGGCAGGAGGTCGACCCCCTACCGGAAAACGCGGGGGGGGGGGGGGGGGCGTCCTTTACCTTTCTCCGGGCGGCGGGGCCTGCGGACGGTGGGACCGGCGAACGGCGGGAGCAACGAAAGAAGAAAAGGAAAAGCTGTCTGGGATTAGGGTTATTCAAAACTTAGCGACGGCTTAGCGACGGAATTAATCCGTCGCTAAGCCCACGTAAATCAAATTTACGAAACGAGAGACAGACTATATTATGTCGCCAAGTCCGTTGCTAAATAGCGACGGACTAGAGTTTGTCGCAAGAGTCGTCGGCAAATGGTGCGGCTGTAACGACAAAATAGTATGTCGTAAAAATCCGTCGCTAAATAGTGACGGACTCGGCGACGGACTATATTTCGTCGCTATTTTCGTATGCTTCATTAACTATAGCGACGGATGTTTGTCACTCGTTAATCTGTCGCTAACTAGCGACGAAAATATTTCGTCGCTAACAACGTATTTTCTTGTAGTGAAAACATGGGTTTAAAATTGATTTGAAAGAGAGACTAAACCAAAATAAAGTGATTAGACCCAATCCAGAGGCGGACCCTCAAGGACCGAACCCACAACATATAGAATTGTGGCATTATGGGTCAGAACCTATCGGAATCTAGACCAAAACCCTACTGAAATTAGCTTTTACACCTAGAAATCGGGTTGAGAATCGGTTTTCAATCTGAATCGGTTCAGCTGGTTCTGGTTTCACGGGATTCCCTTCCCGTTTTAGGGCAAGAGAAGCCTCCCTTGGTTCCGACAGTGCCAAAGCAAGGGAGGCGCCTCCAGTCTCCAGTCGGCCACCCCGCTGGTCAGAACACCCATGGTCGGTGGTCGATGGTGTTCCCATCCACGGTGGGCCCGCTGGTGG
Organism: Nuphar pumila; assembly: GCF_984573655.1. NCBI lineage: Eukaryota > Viridiplantae > Streptophyta > Magnoliopsida > Nymphaeales > Nymphaeaceae > Nuphar > Nuphar pumila. The sequence continues at coordinate 73,313,719 of NC_143263.1, read as the reverse complement.
CCTGCTGCAACACAATGGTGGAGGAGGAAACCTCCACCGCCACTATCTCTATCCCTATTCATTAAAGAATAGCTGAATCGTCCCTGAATAGTATTGAAATTCTACCGATATGATGTGTATCAGCCGATTCAGGCCGATACACACTGATACTGATGACATTGATCTATATCCTGCTGGGCGAAGGCCCCATTGTCAGATGGTGCGTTAAAATTAATTCAATGACTTTTAACTACTGTCATGATTAGAACCAGAACCAATTATGTACCCAAACTCAGTCTTTTTATTTTGACTTGAAATGATTGGTTGGTATATATTCTTTTTATTATTTAAATTTTAACATTATTTATAATAGTAAATAAACTTCTCATTTGCTAGCTTATAATCTTCATAAGGGATATTTGATTTCATTAATTTATATTTTTTTATTGACAAGTAATTAAGCCTAGAATACCAATCATATCAAGACCTAAGCTGAAACCCGAACCAGGTAAGACTTGAACCAATCATACACAAACCCAAGGTTGGGAAGCGAAAATGAAAAATGAGACTTTTTAAAGTTTATGTGAAATGGGAAACATTATATATATATATATATATATAAAATGTAGGTGCAAATGCTGACAATATGCAAGAAGAATATTATAAGTTTATGTAAACTTTACTTTTTAGTAAGAATTAATAATTGTTTTTATAAAATATGTGATTGCATTGATTACAACTAAAATAAGTAAGAAAGGTTTTTTCAGTTTATATACCAAGCATCATTCTTTTATGCATAAAAAGATTTGTTTACAAACACCAGTTTATTTAGTTGTTTACAACTTATTAAGGTGAATTTTATGTGAGTTTTTGAAATTAGACGCATTCTAACAAAAGAGGCATTGTCAATTAAAATCTAGTTCTCAAGAATTGTTTTGAACACCTTCAGCAGGGATTAGTTTGAAACAATGTTGTCAGTATCGGTATGGGCCCTGAATCGTTTGGCCAAAGATTTAAGTGAATAGGCCAAACCCGATTCTCAAATGAATCGTTCTGGATAGACTAAAAATAATTAAAAAATATTTTGTGTCAATCAGAACGTGACACATGTTAAATCTATTAAAATAATATAAATCAATATTAAAAAATTAATTTTAAGCATTTTTATATTTATTAAAAAATAGCCAATTCAGGTTAATATCGTATAGACCGATTCAGGCCGATACTGACAACATCGGTTTGAACTTTGAAGTAGTTGGTGTTTTAACTTATTAATCTCCTTATATGCAGCAAACTAAGGAATTGAGTGCTTGTACCAAAACCCTGATGAAGGATCATCCTTGTAAACTGTTTGAGAGATTTAGTGCTGGGTTTTCCCAACAGAATACGGATGACATATCCTGATAAAGAAACAAAGGAAACTTAACAGCACCGGATTTAATCTGTGCAAAGGGTGGCCGCTCTGTCCAGACGTGTCACACGCGGATTGGAAGCTTTGCACGTGAATATATCCCCCACCATCAATCAATACTCACTGTCAGGAAAAACTACATGTTTTCTTTGTGGAAAAACAAAAACTCAGGAAGATGTAAGATACAATTCAAAATAAAAGAAATGACCATCCGTCGTCCATCAATAATGGTATAAAAACCTTAAAAGTATATAAACCAAACAAAGAGCCGTTTGGATGCAAAATTACAGTGATTTTTTGCACTGTAGAGAGGGAGAGCAAAAATAAGTACAGTGATTTTGCACTGCAGAGAGAGAGAGAGCAAAAGTTTACAACAACAACAACTACAACTACAACTACAACTACAACTACGCCTTCATCCCAAAACAATTGGGGTCGGCGATATGAACCAAAAAAGAAAATCATTTTGGGTCTTCCACATGAATCCTTCTCCTCCAATCATTTCTATCCAATGTCATGTCCTCTGTGAGGTTCAAAGCATTCATATCCTTTCCTATCACCTCCATCCATGTCTTCCTAGGCCTACCCGACCTCTTTTAACTAATATATTTTCCCATTTCTCCATCCTTCTAGCGGGAGCATCATTAGGCCTTCGCCGAATATGTCCAAACCACTGTAAACTTTCTCATCTTATTTTCAATGGGAGAGCAAAAGTTTGCAAAGCAAAAACAATCTCCGAGGCCATTTGGTTATTCTTTTTGCAATGGTATTTTTAAATTGTATTTTTCAATAAAAAATTGGGAAAATCCACAACCAAATGTTAAAAACCGACTTTTCACAAATGTGACAAGTACGGGTCGAATCCACAAGAAACGAAAATAATAATCAAAATTTCTCATAATAATTCAATTTATTAATAAGTCAAGATGTTTACAACACAAATTACAAGACATGCATCAAATAAAATAAAATCTAAATAAGGGAATTAAACGCCTAAACTATGCTAATGTAAGCATCAGATGATTCTAGGGGTAGTTTCATCTTTTGGCATGTGATATGATTATATTTTCAAACGCATACTCCCTCCAACCTGCAGAATGTTTGTTACCTCAGAGGGCCATCCAACGAGTGGAGGGGAAGGAAGAGTGGTTCTTTGCCTTGGAACGTTCACCCACATCTCTCACATGATCTGCCATTTCCGCCATTGTTGCACCCAAAAAGAAGTTGACGTTGTGTTGAAGAAGGTGGAGGAAGATCGACGATGATGAAGACTGCTTGGGGAGAGGATCGGTCGGCCCTAGTTGATGTAGAAAGCACACCAATTAGGAGGACTTCTTCTTCGAGTTGCATCTCATGTAGAAAAAAAAATAGCACACATATACAGCTAACATGAAAGAAATGGAAGAAGGAACATGGAGGAAGATGGAAGATGGAAGAAAGAAGAAAAGAAAAATCGTGAAAAGGAGAGAAGGGAGAGAAGAGGAGTGTGGCTGGACATTTCTTTCAAAAGCCAAAAAACGTCAGCCCCTCTTTTTTATAAACCTTTTATACCTTTCTACTTATTTTATATTCTAAAAACTACCTCCTAAAAAATTTATTTTTAGTAAAACTCCTAATTCTTTTTTATTTGCAAGAGACTACCTAGATGCTTGAAAAGCATGGGGTTTTCTGTAAAAGTAATTCTTTTTTATCTTTGATTTCGTGTGAATGGGTTAAAATTCATTTAAGAACTGATCCATGATCCAAAAATAGGCTCTTGGGTAGGATCTAGATCTGCTTTGCCTCAAAAACCGCTTTAATACCCTAAAAATGCATTATCTCACCAATTCGAGTGAAATTCAAACCATAGCTTCTTTACACCTAAATGCATCTATATATGGGTTCTTAGCCTATAACTTACGCTAAAATGCATGAATAATTTATGAAATTGATGTATATTTCATGCATCATCAAATACCCCCATGCTTGAATGTTTGTTAGTCCCTAATTAACAAACTAATAAAGAAAATGAATACGCTAAGAGTTAGAACTAAATAATGCAATGAAATGACGTAAAATAAAATATAATCTCTAACTCACTTTCGTAGGAATCACAGTCGCATTTAGCATATGCAACAAGCCCTTGCAGAAAATAAAATTTTTTTTTTCAAAAATATTAGACAATTAAAAAATGAGTTTAAGCAAGTATTTCATGTAATTTACATTCTGATAACACATTTAGAATTTTTATGCCTCCACAGTAAAAACTTTTTCCTTTCACTTTTCTAAAATTTACAATTATCTATGATTTTTCTTCAGAAAGTCAAGTATTATCATGTTATTTCTCATTTATCATCACTTGTATGTTTTCTGCATAATATTTCACAATTATTCATAAGCAATGAATTTTTCCTTAAGCTTATTCTTTTTTTTTTAATTTTCAATTTTTACTTTTTCTCTTTTTTAGTCAATTGAGCGCTATTTCAAATATCCAGTTTTGTGACCCTTGTAGTGAGCTTTGGGTCAGTGACTCTCAAACCAGACGACCTTAGAGCACCAGATACATAGTATCTCTCAAATTTACTTGCTTGAGTCACTTGACCTTCTATTTTAATAGTTTATGTATAGTCTTCTTCTTGTCATGTGCAATGTTTATATCTATTAGGCTTTCTATGAAGTTCATGTAACGAGCCTTTGAGTCGGTGGGTCCCAAACCAGATGGCTTTAGGACACCAGGTGTAAAACATCCTTCAGACTCTACTTGCTCGAACCAAATAGGCCACAGATATCGACTAGACAAAAAGGTGATTTTCTTCGTTATCGTTTTCATCATGAGACTCAAACACTTCAACTTGTGTCTAAGTTCAGCTACTGGGGATCGCGAAGACATCAATGACTAAACATAAGCTCTTTTTTTTAAGCTCATTTTTTTATATTTTTCATATGTTTAGTCTTTCAAACATACCGTGCATACTTATACTTTGTGATTCAAAATAAATTTTAACATTCAAATACAATATTTTCTTTGAAATTCACATAAATAACCACTCTTTTTAGATTAGTTTAGAAAAAAAAATTTACATGATGCTTAAAAATTTTTAAAATGTCAAATTACGTCAAAAATATTCATATATGCTAAAAATTTGTTTCTTAAAGGCCTAATTTTATGGGTTTTTAGCTACCTGGACAGAAAAAAATATGTGTGTATCTAATCTCATCCCCCCATGCTTGAATGACATTGTCCCTAGTGGCATACAAAAAATGCAAACATGTGATACATATGCATACTATAGAACACTAAAAAAAACAAGGAAGAAAAGAAGGATACAACTTGATCATGTGCAATGCCTCTTGAGTTGATGATTGCCTTGACTTCGCACCACCACTATGCATAGTTTTCTGCTGGTCTGGCCAATGGTATGCTCCTGAATCCATGTCCTGCTTATAGTAACCTGAAACTCATACACTGAAGCATCAAATATACCTGCATGACAACAAAAAAGAACCAAGTGAAAATAGACTCAAAACAGATAATGATAATACTGAAAACTAAAATTTTTATTCCTACTATATACATATGATACACAATCTCTGCTCAGATCCTATCTTATTCCTCTCTTAGGCACACTATGCCCAAGAACACTCCCCTCCTCTGACACAACAGAAGACATCTAAATAAAATCATTGTCTAGGCTATCTTCTACTGTATAACCTACATTGAACGGATCTCTAAACAACAACAAGTCTAAGTCTTTTTTCAATAAATTCCGAACAATATCTACATGGAAACAAGACTCGTCTTTGGTAGGTTCTGTGACAACATTAAAGATATTCAGTCTCACCTTTTTATTGCCAATGGATAAATCCATCGCTCTGGTATGACAGTTGATACATCCTTTGGCCATTACCAAAAATGGTCAGCCAAGAATGATTGAAGTCTGATGATGGTTATTTATGCCCTTCATATCCAGGATGATGAAGTCGACTGAAAAATAAAACTCATCAACCTTAACTATCATGTCCTCGAGGATTCCTCTCAGAATCTTGACAGAACGATCTGCTAATTGTAAGGTTATAAGTGTCAGCTTCATTCCTCCTAACCCAAAAGAATCATAGAAATATGCAGGTAGGATATTCACACCAACCCCTAAATCCAACAATGTTCTCTCGATTTTGATATTTTCAATAACACATGAGATGATCGGGGCACCCGGGTCCTTGAGCTTAGGTGGAGATTGGTGCTGAAGCATCAAACCCACCTGCTCGGTTAAGAAGATCTTACTAAGAACTTTTCCTCTAGATTTATGCTTCTACGTACATAGTTCCTTCAGGAATTTGGCGTACACCAGCACTTGTTGAATGGCATCCAATAAGGGAAGGTTGATTTGCACTTGCTTGAATACTTCAAGCATGTCCTGCATCTTAACTCCTTGTTTCCTGATGCCAACGAGAGATTCTAATGCTTTAGGATAGGGTGGTTTAGGGATGTATTCTGGTGATTCCTCTTCTTGCTGAGGAGACTCACCTGAATCCTTTTTCTCATCAAGGGGGGATGATTGAGAAAAAATAAATAGCATGATCTCTTCAGGCTCATCGGTTATCTCTCTCGGGGCTACATGATACTCGTGTCTGCTTCTAAGGGTCATAACTGATTTGGCCTATTGCTCATGACTATCAATCATGTGAAGGCCAAACATGGGTTCCTTGCCCTTGGGATTCATGATAGGTTGGCTGGGTAAAGTACCCTTAATTCTCTGTATTAAGGCCTCTGCTAATTGTCTCATTTGCGTCTCGAGTTTGACAATAGACTGTGTATGAGTATTTAGCACTTGTTTGCACTTCTCGAAGGCATTTTAATTAGAGATTTTCACCTCTTGAAATGCTTAGAGAAGTCTTTCCTCAAAAGATGACTGTTGTGGACGTTCCTGAGGAATAACTGCAGGATAAGTAGGAGATGACTGAGGGTAACTAGGCCTCTGATATGTCTGCAAAGGAATGCTAGGCCTAACCTGCTGAATGGGAGGGACAAAAATTGGTGCTTGTGGATTTCTTTACGATAAATGAGGATGGTTTTGCCAACTTGAATACGGGTCATTAATGGGATTTGTGAACCCCTAAGCAGTCTGAACTTATTCGTGAACAAATTCAGTGTACTAAGTTGCCGAAGGGCACTCAGTGACAGAATGTGTCAGACTGACACAGAGAGCACACACCTGATGAGATTGGGATGAGCCTGCAAAAAGTTGATCCAACTTTTGAGAAAGTATATCCACTTTTCTTTGCAGTTTAGTGGTCGAACCAATCTCTAAAACACCACCCCGCTTGTGGATACTATGTGTGGGTCGCTCAGTACGAGAGCTAGAGGCATGATTAAGGGAGTTCTCGCTCAAAACGTCAAATAACTACCATGCGTCATCTTTGCTCTTCAACATGAAAATGCCCCCGCATAAAGAGTCGATCATTTGACGATTCTGTTCAGATAGACCATCATAAAAGCAATGCACCAATTGTCATCTTGGCACTTGGTGATGGAGACACTTTCTAAGGAGATCCTTCATCTTCTCTCAAGTCTCATGAAATTGCTCGCCCTCTAGCTCTAAGAAGCTAGTGATGGCTCGTCTAAACTTGTTTGTCCTACCCATGAAAAAGTATTTCTTCAAGAACTCCTCTGCATCTGATCTCAGGACACTATTTCTATAGAATATAAGGACTTTAGTCAATATTTGACCTTGTCCTTCAATGAGAACGAGAAGAGGGTTAATCTCAAAGCATCGTCCCTGAAATTTTCTATCTTCACTGTAGAACAGATTTTGAGGAACTCATCTAAGTGCCTATAGGGATCCTCGTGATTAAGGTCGTAAAAAGATGAGAGCATCTAAATTACACTAGCCTTAATCTCGAAATGGGGCGCTCCTACATCGGGTCTCCGAATATAGAATGCCTAGATGTACTTCGTAGGGATGAAGTACTCCATTAAAGGATGGGTAGGAGCTGAAACTGGAGGATCCATGTCACCTATTTCTCTTGGACTTCAAGGAGAGTGTAAAATTCTCTCTGGATCATTGACAAAAGGATGTAATAGGACACCTAACACCTTTCGCCCTTGCATACACTGGTACTAAGCCCAGATGTATGCACTCGAACCCAATTTATCTAACTACTGAACACAAAATAAAAAATAAACAGAAAACACAAAGTACAAATAATAAATTAATCTAAGAAAGGTCATACTACTTTAATTATGCTAAAAAAATTAAAATAACATAAATAAATCTAAATCTAAATCACAAAATTAGCACACATATAAGAAATCACAAACTATATTTTCTAAAACCCACCTATCTAATCGCTCCTTGTAGCAAGCAATATAGTGAATCGTATAAAAATATTATGTGAATCCTATATGTACTTACTATGTGAAACCTATATTCACTTACTAACCCTAAAAACTAAAAAAACTAAAAATACTTAAAATTTTAATAAACTGAAATATTAGAGACAATGACTATCAATCGTCGTTCCTCGGCAATGGCGCCAAAATTTGGTTATTCTTTTTGCAATGGTATTTTTAAATTGTATTTTTCAATAAAAACTTGGAAAAATCGACAACCAAATATTAAAAACTGACTTTCTATAAATGTGGCAAGTACGGGTCGAATCCACAGGGAACGAGAATAATAATCAAATTTTCTCATAATAATTCAATTTATTAATAAGTCAAGATGTTTACAATACAAATTACAAAACATGCATCAAATAAAATAAAATCTAAATAAGGAAATTAAATGCCTAAACTATGCTGATGTAAGCATCTGGCGATTCTAGGGGTAGTTTCATCTTTTGGCATATGATATGATTATATCTTCAAACGCATACTCCCTTCAACCTGTAGAGTGTTTGTTACCTTAGAGGGTCGTCCGACGAGTGAAGGGAAAGGAAGAATGGTTCTTTGCCTTGGAACGTTCACCCACGTCTCTCACATGGTCTGCCATTGCAGCACCCAAAAAGAAGTTGTTGTTGTGTTGAAGAAGGTGGAGGAAGATCCATGATGATGAAGACCAATTGGGGAGAGGATCGGCCGACCCTAGTTGATGTAGACGACACACCAATTAGGAGGACTTCTTCTTCGAGTTGTAGCTCCTACAGAAAAAAAAAAAATAGCACACATATACAGCTAACATGGAAGAAATGGAGGAAGGAACATGGAGGAAGAAGGAAGAAAGAAGAAAAAAGAAAAGAAAAATCGTGAAAAGGAGAGAAGGGAGAGAAGAGGAGTGTGGCTGGATGTTTTTTCCAAAAGCCAAAAAATGTCAGCCCCTTTTTTTTCTAAACCTTTTATACCTCTATACTTATCCTCTATTCTAAAAACTACCACCTAGAAAAATTTATTTTTAGTAAAACTTCTAATTCTTTATTATTTGCAAGAGACTACCTAGATGCTTGAAAAGCAGGGGGGTTCTGTAAAAGTAAACCTTTTGGATCTTGGATTTCGTGTGAATGGGTTAAACTTCATTTACTTATTGACCCATGATCCAAAAATAGGCTCTTGAGTCGAATCTGGATTTGCTTTGCCTAAAAAACTGCTCCAACACCCTAAAAATGCATTATCTCGCTCGTTTTAACTTTGATTCGAGTGAAATTCGAACCATAGTTCTTTTGCACTCAAATGCATCTATATATGGGTTCTTAGCCTATAACTTACGCCAAAATACGTAAATAATATATGAAATTGATGTGCATTTCATGCATCATCACACTACAAGAAAATTGTTAATTAGCGACGGAAATTAGCGACGGATTTTTTCCGTCGCTACTTAGCGACAGATTAGCTAGAGATATAATCTGTCGCTAATTTGCGACGGATTAGCGAAGAAACGACTTTTATCGCTAATCTGTCGCTACTTAGCGACGGATTAGCGACTGCATGTTTTTGTCGCTACTTTTGATTACAAGAACACCATTTTAGCGACGGATTTAGAGAGGGAACTCTGTCGTCGCTAATCCGTCGCTAATTAGCGACGGCTTAGCGACAGAATATATTCCGTCGCTTTTTTGGTATTTAGGTTTCGCGACGGCTTAGCGACGGAATTTTTCCGTCGCTAAGCCATCGCTAAATGTCGCGTAAATCCCTAATCCCATCCCTCTTTCTCTTTTCCCTGTTTCGCTGTATTGCTCCCTCCCGCCGCCCGTCGGCTCTCGCCACCGTCCGGCCACCGCCGCTCGCCAGCCGCCGCTCCCCGTCCACCGCTCGCCAGCCGGCGCTCGCCAGCTGCCGCTCCCCGTCAACCTCCCGCCACCGTCCGGCGAAGCGCAGGTAATATTCTTCTTCTTCTTCTTCTTCTTCTTCTTCTTCTTCTTCTTCTTCTTCTTCTAAACGCAGGGGGTACGCCCCTTCCCTGCCGGAAACGGAGGGGGTTTAACCCCCTGCCGTGCTTTCCGGCAGGGGGGGTCGACCCCCTGCGTTTCCGGCAAGGGGGGTCGACCCCCTGTCGGAAAGGCATGGGGGGTCGACCCCCTGCCGGAAACGCATGGGGGGTCGACCCCCTGCCGGAAACGCATGGGGGGTCGACCCCCCTGCCGTAAAGGCACGGCAGGGGGTCAACCCCCCATGCCGGAACTGCCTTTCCGGCAGGGGGTTTAACCCCCTTCCCTGCCGGAAAGGCAGGGGGTTTAACCCCCTGCCGTGCTTTCCGGCAGGGGGGGTCGACCCCCTGCGTTATGCTGCCTAAGTGACTTGTCAAAAAAAAAAATTCTGTTTTTGAATGCCTATGCTGCCTATATGAATCGTTTGAAAAATAAAATCTGTAGTAGGAATAACATGCTGCCGATGTGTATTGCTTTTGAAAAAAACAATCTGTTATGAGATATATTATGCTGTCTATGTGAATTGATTTCAAAAAAATCTGTTTTTTAATGCATATGCTGCCTATGTAAATCAGTTTGAAAAAAAAATCTTTAGTAGGAATACTATGTTGCCTATGTGTTTGTTTTTAGAAAAAAAAATTGTTATGAGATACCTACGTTGCCTATGTGATCTGTTTTGAAAAGAATTTTTGTTATGGATACCTATGCTGCCCATGTGATCTCTTTTTAAAAAAAAAAAAGTTATTATGTGATCCCTATGTTGTCCATGTGATTAGCTTGAAAAAAAATTTGTAATATGTGTATATAAGATGTCCATATGGTTTTAAGTGTAGTTTGCATATATGTTGTCCATATGGATTTTAAGTTGAAATTTTTTTTGTAATGTATATATACAAGTTGTCCATGTTGTTCAATTTGTTAGTTTGTTAATGTCTACTGGTAGTTAGTTTTACTTCAATTTGTTTTCTTGAAATCTGGTTAGTTAGAGTATTTCAATCTATTAGTCTTTTATAATTATATTTTTCTTAGATAGATTGGTATTTAATGTTCTCACAATCAGTTAGTTAGATTAGGGCTATTTGAATTCTTTATGATAGTGGTGGTTAAACGGAGTTCACATCTTTTCTAGTAAACTAATTGATTGATTTACTATTCCTTTGCTAAGTAGTTCAGATTAGAAATTGTCGATGACTTTATGTTAGTCGACTGGTTCAACATGTTATAGCTGGTTTGTTAAATTAGCATCTTCTAGTTAGATTTGGCTTAACATATATACTATTTTTCTTTTCTCTTCTTTCAATTAGTTAGAGTTGTTTTAATTTGTTTTAATTTTTTTAGTTAGTGTTTCATCTTGTTTCATGCTTAGTTAGTTTGTTACTTAATTTGTTTTGTTTTTGTGCAGATTTTTCAACGGAACCAACTCGTGCTCGGCCACCTGTGGTAAGTAAATGACAAAAACAATGCAAATCGGGTAAATACCCGTGGTGAGTAAGTGATGCAAACGTATCACATGTTATTTAATTTATTGAATGCAGCACTTTATTGTTCACACACTCACTTAGTTGTTGATATCTAGGACTGCTTTGTTGGAGTTCGGAGATCATGCTGAGCATGATTTTAATGTAGAAATATGGAAGTGTTCTTATTTTTGGAGTACGGAGTCCATGCTAAGCATGGTAGTAGTTAGTGAGATATTGAAGTGTGTTTGCTGCAGGTACATGTTTGCCATTTATTTGATATGAATGATTATGATGTATTGCAATGTTTGATGTAATTGTATCCATGCTTGCATGTAGTTACTTTCAATTTGATTTTGACTTCCATGTGAAATTTTATAATAAAAGCATGTTTCAAATGATTGTATCATGTCATTAATAGTTTGCACATGAAAATATTAAGTTATCAATGCATGCATCAAAATTCTTGTTATTGTTTGACATAGTATATTGCATGATAAATTTGATATTTTCTTCATCGTAGCATTCTGATTGTTTTTTTCTTAATTCGTTAGGATACTATTCGTAACATCATACGACAGAATGACTGCAAACCGTGAATGGATGTACCGTAGGATAGTGGACAATGAGTTATCGCATGAATATATGGATGGTGTCGATAGTTTTATTGAATTTGCAACGGCGAGTGTCAGTACGGTAGATCCCACAGGTCGGATTAGGTGTCCCTGCAAGATTTGTAAGAATAATCGATTTGTAGAACCTCATGGCGTTAGACATCACCTATACAGGAAGGGTTTTGTGAGTGATTATCAGAACTGGACGTTTCATGGAGAAGAATTTAGAAACGATTTTGATGCACGGGTGAATGTGGTGCACGATAATCCATATACGAATTTGATATTTGATGTTGCAGGAACAGAACTGGGTTCTGCTATGAGTTCTAGTGATGTAAGAACTGCCGTAGATGAAGAATCACCAAACGATGCAGCTAGTAGATTTTATGATTTACTTAAAGATGCTGATGAGCCACTTTGGAACGGTTGTGAGAGTCACACTATCTTGTCTGCAGTTCTTCAACTAATGAATTTGAAGTCCGAGTATAATTTGAGTCAATCATGTTTTGACCGTTTGTGCATGATTGTGAAGAGTATGTTGCCTAAAGATGAGAAATTGCCACAAAATTTCTATCGTGCGAAAGTTATGGTCAACGCTCTAAGTATGGGTTACAAAAAGATTGATGCTTGTCCAAATCACTGCATGTTGTATTTCAAGGAGCAGGAAAACGACATATCATGCCCGTCATGTGGGCATCCTCGGTTCAAGCCAAAGACAAGAGGCAATGGTAGCACGAGATCAAAGGAAGTTTCATACAAGTCGCTCCGCTACTTTCCTATCACTCCTAGATTGCAGCGATTGTATATGTCTTCAAAGACAGCTAAACACATGAGATGGCATGCAAATAAAGTTCGACACGATGAAAACAAGATCACGCATCCTGTTGACGCTGAAGCTTGGAAGCACTTTGATCGTACTCATCAGAACTTCGCAATGGAAGTGCGAAATGTTAGACTCGGTCTATGTACAGATGGATTTAATCCATTTGGGGGTAGATCAACTCCATACTCATGCTGGCCAGTATTTGTAACTCCATACAACCTTCCACCAAGCTTGTGTATGAAACGTCCAAATCTTTTCTTGTCTCTGTTGATCCCTGGTCCGACCTCACCTGGCCAAAATCTTGATGTATATCTAAGGCCATTGATTGATGAATTAAAAGTACTGTGGGATGACGGTGTTACCACGTATGATGCCCACAAAAAACAAAATTTCAACATGAAGGCCGCTGTTCTATGGACAATCAGTGACTTCCCTGCATATGGTATGTTATCTGGTTGGAGCACACATGGGAGGTTGGCTTGTCCGTACTGCATGGAGGATTCCAAAGCTTTTAGATTGAGGCATGGAAGGAAGCCTTGCTGGTTTGATTGCCATCGTCGATTTCTACCCAGCGATCATCCGTTCCGACGTCAAAAGAATGCATTTACAGCAGGCACAACTGAAATGGAAGGTCCATCCTCAAGATTGTCTGGCATAGAGATTTTAAGAAGATTGCGATACTTTCCAGATGTATTAACAGATGCCCGCAGTCCTACACCCTTCCGTGGATTTGGGAAGGAACACAATTGGACGAAAAAATCTATTTTTTGGGAACTACCGTATTGGCCGACCCTATTGATACGACATAATTTGGATGTGATGCATGTAGAGAAAAATGTGTTTGATAATGTGTTCAATACAGTAATGAATATTAAAGGAAAAACGAAGGATAATCCGAAGGCCCGTATGGATTTAAAATTAATATGTAAAAGACCAGAATTGGAACTCAAAGAGTATAATGGCAAAGTACTGAAACCAAAGGCGAAGTACATGCTCGGACCTGATCAAATAAAACATGTATGTCAATGGTTGAGACAACTGAGATTTCCAGATGGATATGTCTCTAACATTGCTCGGGCTGTGAAGATTGACGATGGACAGTTATATGGGTTGAAGAGCCATGATTGTCATATCTTTATGCAACGATTGATACCCCTAGCATTCCATGATATGTTAGACAAACCTATATGGGGGTATTGTCTGAGTTGAGCGGATTTTTCAGAACATTGTGCGCATCGGAGGTCATTGTATCAGATGTAAAGAATCTCGAGGACTCTGTCATCACCACTGTTTGTCTGTTAGAAAAGATATTTACGCCAGCATTTTTCGATGTTATGGAACATTTGATCATACATTTGCCATATGAACTAAGGGTTGGTGGCCCTGTGCAATATCGATGGATGTACCCATTTGAAAGGTATATGTTTTTTTATATTTGTCTCTTTAATGACAGATATTTAAAATTTGAAATGTATATTCTTGTCAGATGCATGTTCGACCTAAAAAAAAAGGTTCGTAATAAAGCAAGAGTAGAAGGCTCTATTTGTGAGGCGTACACTTTAGAAGAGATTTCAAATTTCTCATCTATGTACTTCGAACCTCATATTTCAACACGTTACACATGCCCGCCCCGTAACGATGATGGAGAACAAGTAACTGTAGCTGACAAGCTGTCGATATTTCAACGACTTGGGCATGCATTTGGTAGTTGCCGATCAAGGCTATTGACAGATCGAGAGCAAGATGCAGCACACATCTATATTCTTTTTAATTGTTCAGCGATCGACCCATACATCGAGTAAGTATATGTATATGCAACTCAATTATAAATCCTTTTATGTTCTTTATGTGGATACATGGCTCGGTAATATAAGTATTTGTGGTTTGTAGACGATTTGATCTGGAGTTGCAAAGCAAAGTTTCACATCTCACTAATGCAGAAGTACAAAAAGAACGTGAAACTAAGTTTGTGGAGTGGTTGAAACAGTTGGTAAAGAAGCTAACATAAATTTTGTACTTATAAACAACACTAAGTTACTTAATTGATCGTGATCACAATAATTGTTTATGTCTGTGCGTAGGTTCGCCATGGTGATGTTAAAGATCAAGGAATATGTGATTTAGAAAATGGTCCGACCAAAGTTGTGCAATGCTACAACGGGTATATCGTAAATGGTTATCGATTCCATACAAAAGACTACGGTATAAACAAATCAACGATAAATAGTGGCGTGTGTGTCAAGGGTAGCAGCTACGGTGAAAATGAACATGATTACTACGGTGTTATAGAGGAAATAATGGAGTTGACTTACTTAGGCATGAATAACAGGGTTACGGTATTCAAGTGTCATTGGTTTGATCCAACTGCAACAAGACTCGACAAAGCTTCAGGCATTGTGGAGGTGAATCATAAATCCAGGTTTGGAACATATGAACCATTCATATTAGCCTCGCAAGCTCAACAAGTTTATTATACTTCATATCCGAGTATAAAAAAGTCAGATAGAAATGAATGGTGGGCAGTTTGCAAGGTGAAATCCAAACTATACCCCGAGTATGATCAGTTACAGGAAGATGAGTTAGCTGAAGACAGTGATTACTATCAATCAGATGATGTCTGTGACTTCGCTTATGGTCACGATGTTGCGCATGATATGCATGTCATATCTCCATTGGCTGATGAAACATTCATAGAGGAATGTGATCCAAATGATGTACCAAGTGGATGGGCAAACAATGAAGAAGAAGAAGAAGAAGAAGAAGAAGAAGAAGAAGAAGAAGAAGAAGAAGAAGAAGAAAGTCAAACTAGTGACGAGGAAGAATTCTCAAGCTAGTGAGCAAAATCTTATACTACAAACCTCTATTTAAATGCATTGTAATACTTGATGTGAGTTGTATTGCAATACTTGGTGTGAATGATTAAAAATTTTATTTGAATGTATTGTAATACTTGATACGAATGATTCGAATGCATTGTAATACTTGATGTGAATGATTTCAATTATCTGAATGTATTATAATTTATGCAATTAACGAATGATTTGAATTAGTGCAATACTTGATGCCAATGATTTGAATTATTTGAATGCATTGCAATGCTTGATGTGAATGACTTGAATGCATTGTAATACTTGATGTGAATTATTTGAATGTATTGTATGACATATGTTATTTGTTAGAATATGGTTCGTGGAGGTTATAGTGGTCGCTCATCCAGTAGTAGCCAGGCTCAACCTTCATCTTCACGGGCTCCTGTGATAGGTATATCATATAACTAATTAGATGCTTGATTAGTTCAAATGCACATTCTGAGAACTTGGTGTGTATTTTTTTACAGATGATGTTGCGCCTGTACACGACCCACCTACACCAGTTGATCGCACAAGTCAACAGCCAACACAGGAAACAGGGTCTTCTCAGGCTGGCACAAGAAGACTCATTCGAATAGTGTATATCGATAATCGACCGTAAGTATTTTGTTTTCAATTATTGCATAATATTTTATATTGATATTTACTGTGTAACAATTCATGTGCAGCACGAGGTTTGAGCCACAAGAAGTAGTACGAGAGATTAGGAATTCACTTCTTCAACATCTACCAGGACCAGTTGCTCAATGGAAAGAGTACCCAAAGGAGGTGTTAGACAGATTGTGGTCCTCATTCATGGTATACAGTTGTTCCTCATAGTTAATGTGTTTCATATTTAATTTATTTAAGCAATGTCTACTAACTTTCTGAAAATATTTGTAGGCTTCGAATCGCTTTGCAACTACGGTGGAAGAAAATGATGCAAGGAAGGTGTGGCAGAAGGTGGCTGCCAATCGATTTGCAGACATGCTGCACACTATGAAGACTGCAGCAAAAAAAGCATCTGGCGTAGTAGATGATCCATTACTGTGGAAGGGCCATGGTCCTATTACTATCAGGAGAGATTACTGGGATGAAATGTGCGATATGTGGGCGGGAGATGCATTTAAAAATCGCTCTGCGAAGGCTTCACAAAATCGATCGAAGATGCCCGAAGCCCATCTACACACAGGTGGATCTAAGACATTTGGGAGCCACCTAAAGAAAATGGTAACTCATCAATATATAATATTAATTTTATAAGTATTGTTGCAAATTTGTGTACTAAATCTTTTGTCATTTAACTTCGCAGGAAGCAGAAAAAGGAGGCAGTGTACCATATAAGGATGTGTTTGTAGAAACACATAAACGGAAGACCACGGGAGTCTTCGTATCAGAGAAGGCGAGAACGACAACGGTATGTATTAATTCTATTAATAATCATTGCAATATATATGCAAGTCATCATAATGTTATCATTAATTATTAATGAATACTTTAAACATTATTTTGTAGGAGGCATATGAGCAACAGATGGTAGAGCGATATGGCGAAGACGCTACTCAGCATCCATCATTTGATCCTACAGCATGGGTGACTGCAGCAGGTGAACCCAAAAAAGGTCGCGTGTTCGGGTTTGGGAGTAATATGAACACTTCACCAGTTATTGGTTCTTCCAGTTACGGCTCACCGACTTCTTGCGCCGACATAAGCTCCAAGCAGCCAACTATTCTTTCCGGTGATGATGTACGCGAGATCATTAATGAATCACTGAATAACTACTTCCAATACACCGTCGCCCCCTTTCTCCGAAATGAGATCAAGGCCGCTGTTCAGGATAGGGGATCTTCGATTCCAGGTCCCTCTCAGGTATAATCACATATATAGTTTTTTTGACTGTCTTAAAGCACATCTGAGCATGGTAGAATCACATATAGAGTTTTTCTAGATGCCTTAGAACACATATGAACATGCTATAATCACATATTCAATTTTTTTACTGCCTTAGCACACATATGAGCATGATAGAATCACATATAAAGTTGCTTTGTCTGCCTTAGAGCACATATGAGCATGCTATATTCACATATTCAATTTTTTTACTGCCTTAGCACACATACGAGCATGATCGAATCACATATATAGTTTTTTGCCTGCCTTAAAGCACATCTGAGCATGGTAGAATCACATATAGAGTTTTTTTATATGCCTTAGAACACATATGAACATGCTATAATCACATATTCAATTTTTTGACTGCCTTAGCACACATATGAGCATGATAGAATCACATATATATATATATATATATATATTTAACTTTTTGTCTGTCTTAGAGCACATATGAGCATGATAGAATCACATATAAAGTTTTTTTGATTGCATTAGAACACATAAGCATGCTATAATCACATATTCAGTTTTTTTACTGCCTAAGAACACATATGAGCATATTATAATCACATATTCTGTTTTTTGACTGCCTTAGCACACATATGAGCATGCTATAATAACATATAGAGTTTTTTAACTGCCTTAGAACACATATGAACATGTTATATATCATTTATGATAGAATCACATATAAAATTTTTGGCTTTGCCTGCCTTAGAGCACATATGAGCATGCTATATTCACATATTCAATTTTTTGACTGCCTTAGCACACATACGAGCATGATCGAATCACATATATAGTTTTTTGCCTGCCTTAAAGCACATCTGAGCATGGTAGAATCACATATAGAGTTTTTTTATATGCCTTAGAACACATATGAACATGCTATAATCACATATTCAATTTTTTGACTGCCTTAGCACACATATGAGCATGATAGAATCACATATAGAGTTTTTTTATTGCCTTAGATCACACATGAGCACATGATAGAATCACATATAGTGTGTAATTTATTTCATTATATTTTGTTTATCAATACTGACTGTTCTTTTCTTGTGTAGGCTGCTAGCGATAATCAGGGTAGTGGAGCTGAAGGGACAGATAAAGACAATGAACAAGAAGACGCACAAAATCTTGGCGATGATTAGAGGACTGTGTTGAAGAAGTTCTAATTTTTTTATTTTTCCTAATTGTAATTGTTGAATTGTAAATAATTAAACTTCTTAGTTTTAAGGTGGAACGATTAATTATTATAGATACTTGTTATATGAATTTTTTTGTGTGGTTTGTTTTTTATTTACAGGAAATATAAATTGTACAGGAAATATAAATTGTACAGTTCTCGGTAATTAATTTTTAAATAAATTTTTTTTGATTTTTTTCGTTTTTGCGACGGATTAGCGACGGATGATTCCGTCGCTATTCATATTAATCTAGCGACGGCTTAGCGACGGAATTAAATCCGTCGCCACGCCGTGGTCGCCGTTTAGTACCGGCGGATTGGCGACGGAATATAGCGCTCGTTATTCCGTCGCAATTAGCGACGGACTTGGCGACGGAATTATTCCGTCGCCAGTTAGCGTCGAAATATTCGCGACGTAAGCATACTGTCGCCGCGTTGTCGCTAATCCGTCGCTAACATGGTTAGCGACGGATTAGCGACGGATTAGCGACGGAATGTGGTCGTCGCTAATCTACTGCTTTGTTGTAGTGTCACTATTAGCTCATCACCATGATCTAGAGGAAAAGAGAAAATAATACCCATCTAACATGACAAATTAACAATACAAAAGATGATAAAAAAATGGGATAAGAAAAAAGTCAGTGAAATATTCGTGAACTTATAATAAAGCTCAAGATCTAGAGGGAAAAAGAGAGAAAAAGAATACCAATGTAGATAACGGATTAACAACCATGTTAGAGAGACAACGCCCAAGAATATTTCAGCAAGAAGATAGCAACACATGATATAACGTGGTTCGATCGATATGACCTACATCTACGAAAGGAGCACCAAGCAAAATTGATATGTTGTTATTTCTTAGAATGAGATACACGAGTTTATATAGAGAGTATAAAAAACAGATTCTATAGTTATGTGTAACAGAAGAGGAAAGGCAATAACCAACAAATCTTTAACATTTGAAGATGATATGGCCAATCTGTAATAATAGGCAACAAGGTAAATCTTGGGATGGAGTTAAAGACGTTCATCGTTATCACCCCCTCAAGCAGAGGTGCGTAAATATCTAATATTCCCAGCCTGTTCAAGACATGATTTAGAGTGTCCTTGGTGACAACTTTAGTAAATATATCAGCGAGCTGATCTGAACGGGATGTGAAGGGAGTTGATATTTCTTTACTTTGTACTTTATCCCTTACAAAATGAAAATCTATTTCTATATGTTTCGTTCTTTTATGAAAAATTGGGTTTGCAGTTATATGAATTGTTGTCTGATTGCCACAATACATGGGAGTTGGATTTTGAATTTCAAATCCCATTTTCCTTCATACGAGCCTTGGTCCATATCAACTCACATGTTGTGCTAGCCATTGCTTTGTATTAGACTTCAATACTTGATCTTGAGACCACATTTTTCCTTTTACTTTTCCAAGCAACCAGGTTTCCTCCAACAAGAACACAAAAACCAGTGGTGGATTTTCTATCAAGAGCACTTCCTGCCCAATCTAAATTTGAATAGCCAATAATATTAAGATGATTATTCTGTTTAAAGTGAAGGCCTTGTCTTGGAGATTTCTTGATGTATCACAGAATTCTATCGACTGCATCCATATATACCTTCTGAGGTTTATGCATAAATTTGCTGACTTCTCCTACAACATAATATATATATATATATATATATATACATATATATATATATATATATATATATATATATATATATATATATATATATATATATATTTATATATGTGGTCTTGTAACCGTCAAATATATAAGCTTCCCTACAATAGTCTGATATTGTTTCATGTTTTGAAGTGGTCCAAACTCATCTTTCTCAAGTTTATGATTTACCTCAATAGGAGTGTCGATGGGCTTGACTCCTAGCTTTCCTGTTTTCTGTCAACAAGTCAATAGCATATTTCCTTTGAGATAGAGACAAACCCTTTTTTAAATGTGCAATCTCAATTTCAAGAAAGTATTTTAGCCTTTCCAAGTCTTTAATATGAAAGACTTCATGCAAATATCATTTTACCTCTTTAATCTCACGCTCATAATTTTCTATTACTATTATATCATCAACATAAACTAATATAATAGTAACATGATGGATCTTTATTTTGACAAACAAGGAGTTATAAGACATGCACCTTTTGAAGCCCTTGTTCTCCAATGCCTGACTTAACTTAGCTTACCATGCTCTTGGAGACTGTTTTAAACCATATATAGCCTTCCTTAGTCTGCAGACAACATTTAAATTATTTTTGAGGATGTTCCGGAGGTATTTCTGTGAAAACTTCTTCAGTAAGATCTTCTTGCAAGAATGCATTTTTAACTTCTAATTGAAACAAATCCCAGTTCTGGTTGCAAGTGATGGACAATAAGATTCTAAGAGTATTCATTTTTGCCACTGGTGTGAAAGTTTTTGTGTAGTCAATTCCCTCAGTTTGAGAATATGCCTTTGTCACTAGTCGAGCTTTGAATCTTTCTATGGACCCATCACTTTTGAATTTAACTTTGTACACCCATCTGCATCCAACGATCTTTTTGTTTTGGGGCAAATTCACGATCTCCCAGGTTCCATTTTGTTTAAGGGCCTTCAATTCCTCCTTCATAGCTACCACCCATCTACTGTCTTTACATGCCTCTTCATAAGTAGTTGGTTCTCGATATTCAGATATCTTGGCCAGATAAGTCACATAACTTTGAAAAACGTTATTATATTGAATTTGTTTTTCAATAGGATGAGAAACAGTTGAATATGTGACAAAATCTTGTAGTCTTGCAGGCATGCGTGTGACACGTTCTGAATGACGCAAATGAACAATATTTTCATTTTGATCAATACTTGGTGTTTGAGCATCTTGTTCATGCTGGGCATGATTATCTTGAACATTTCTGACAGTGACCTCACTGTGTGGATCAATATTAGGCAATGTTGGAACATAGGCCATTCCTTCTTGAACCTCATTAATTATGATGTTTTTTAAAAAATGATTTTCCTTCATCGAATGAAACATTTTGAGATACATAAACTTTATGATTCTGGTCATCACAACACTTATACCCCTTTTGCGAAGGTGAGTAACCAAGAAACATACATTTGACAGCTCTATGTTCCAGTTTGTTCCTATACATTGGCAATTTTCACACATAAAAAATACATCCAAAGGTTTTAAGCTGAGAGATATAATGATCCGCTCTCTTGAGAACTTGAATGAACATTTTAAAATTCAAAAATTGTGTCGAAAGACGGTTTATAGTGTAACAAGCGGTGTGAATGGCATCACTCCAAAAAATTTCAGGAATATTCATTTGAAACAATAAAGCTCTTGTTACCTCAAGAAGGTGTCAATTTTTTCTCTCTGCAACCCCATTTTGCTGAGATGTTCCTACACATGTGGTTTCGTACAACAATTCATAATTGTTTCTGAACTCTATAAATTTGCCATTAACATATTCAATACTATTATCAGTTCTCAATGTTTTGATATTGCACCCAAAATGAGTTTGCACTATCATATAGAAACTCACAAATTTATCAAATACCTTATTTTTAGCTTTAAGAAGATAAACCCACGTAACCTTTGAAAAGTCATCAATGAATGTCAAATAATACTTGTGACCATTGTAAGACATAATTGGGGATAGCCCCCAAACATCAGAATTAATCAAATCAAAATTATGAGATGTACTTTCAGAAATCAAAAATGGTTGCTGGGTCATTTTAGCAAACCTACATGTTTCAAATTCATTGCAATAAAAAACAAGCTTTTGTTTTAATTTTGTAGAACACGATTAGATGGATGCCCCAATCTGTAGTGCCATAAACATCCTTTATCCATTCTACTTGTTGTCAGTGCTTTATTCTTTTTTTCAAGAATGTAAATACCACGTGACTTTGTCCCTCTACCAATCATCCTCCATGTTGTCTGATGCTGAAACAAGACTTCAGTAGGAGTAAAAACAACACTACAATTTAATGCTTTGGTGATTTTACTAACAGAAAGTAGTAGTCAATGTTGGCATAAAGAAGGCATTATCAAATTTACCCAGCAATTCCACTTTTCCTACTCCCTTAATATCTATTAAGGATCCATTTGCAGCAGAAACATGTTTAAGAGAATCATAGACTGCACACACTTTAAACACGAAATATGTTTGATCATTTGATCGAAAGCACCTAAGTTGACTATCCAACTAGTTGAATCATTTAGATAAGTTGCAAAATAGGAATGTAAAGAATTGCCTAGCTCTCTAGTTGCCATGGCTGTCATATTATTTTTAGCCAAACGAAGATCTTATAGGATTTGTATCAGTTGTTCCATAGTTAGAAACTCATTTTTATGCTCCTGTGTCTTTGAATTCGACTACACTGTATTAGCCTGCTGCTTCATTCAGCTTCCTTTTCCTTTGAAATTGTTTGGTTTTTCATTCAATTTCCAGCACCGCTCCCTTGTGTGATTGTCTCTTTTGCAATAGGAACAATACATCTTCTTCCCTTTAAAATGTTGAAACTCAATTCCATCCTCAACTTTTACTTCAGATTTTGAGGCAACTATATGTAGAGAAATGAGAGCTGACTTGTCACCATCTTGCTCCTTTGTAGAAAAATTCATCACACTACATCGTGATTCTTCAGGCATAATAGTAGCACATGCGGCATTTAAGGAAGGTAATTCTGACGACATTCTAAGTTGTTCATATTGTGAACCCAAACCAGCAAGCATTTGAAATAGCTTTTCTTATTCATGCCATTTTTTGAAAGAAATGGCATCAGTAATCGGTGGGATATAGGAATCGAATCCATCCCACATGCCTCTCAGAGATGCAAGATAATCACTAGCTGATAAGTTTTCTAATTTTTTAGTATGAATATCTTGCTCTAGTTGGTAACGTCGAGCAATGTTATATTGTTGTCCATATAAATTCCTGGTTGTGTCTCGTACTTCTTTGGCAAAATCGAGATACATGAAGCTATTGGCAATGCGTGGCTCCATTGAATTTAAGAGTCATGCCATAACCATATCATCATGAGACTGTCATTCTTCTAGATTGGGGTCGCTTTTAGCAGGTTTCATTTCCCTACCATTCACATGTCTGAATCTAGATTTGTCGTTGAGGAAGAGCGACGCAAATTTTGCCCAAACAGTATAATTCCGTCCATTTAATGGGACGGTGATGATCTTGAGAGACGCATTGCTTTCTTCTTGAATCAAAGCAGGTTGAGCTTGATTATCGATCATGGTGGAGGCCATGGAAGGAGTAAAACAAACACAATAAGAATATCATATATTGAGAGAACGAACTTGTTGCTATGATACCATGTTAGAGAGACGGTGCTCAAGAATATTTCAGCAAGAAGATAGCAACACACAATATAATGTGATTTTGGTCTATATGACCTACATGCACGAAAGAAGCACCAACCAAGATTGTTGAGTTGTTATTTCTTAGAATGAGCTACACGAGTTTATATATAGAGTACAAAAAACAGATTCCATAGTTATCTGTAACAGAAAAGGCAATAACCAACAAATCTTGATATGGTCGATCTGCAATTATAGGCAACAAAGTAAATCTTGGGCTGGCATCAAAGGCGTTCATCGTTATCAAACCACCTAAAAAATAAAAATTGTACAAGGAAAAGCCACCGAGATACTGTTAAACTTATGACGAAGTTTGGAAAATACAGAGAGATCTAGAGAGAGGTGTCTCCCACTGAGATATATAAGAGAGGGTGATGACCGGTGATGGTGGGCATCTTTGTCTGAAGGGAGCTCTCTAATAATATTAGGGCAACGCAAACAAAAGCAAAGAGAAAGTAGTGTATGCTCTCCCCCGATGATTCACTGAATCCCACATCTGTGTAATTGGGGGTTTGAATGAGCACCACGTATATAAGCACATGGGGCTCGTATTCCCATGTATGTTGACATCACTTAGCATTGGAGTCTGGTGCAGTTGCAAAGACTTAAGTACCCTTTTTCCCGATCATGAGATGCCCTGTTTGGGGGGGGGTGGAGAGGACATATAACCTGCTTCGGGCAACGGGTAGGTTTGTCACTAACTGGGACAGGCAGCTAGGCATGAAGTCCATTGCATGTATCGAGAAACAGTACCGACCCGAACCTGAACAGACGGATATGGGCATAGAAAAATGTCATCCTGAACCCTACCTGAGTAGTATGCAGGTCGGATTTGGTTTATGAGTTTTGTCAGATGTCCAACCCTAAAATGCTTGACCTAGGAATGTTGTATGAGTTTTTGGTGAAAATGAGCTCATCGATTGTATGGATCCCACTTTGGGATTTCATTCCCTTGACGCAACAAAATATGAACACGACCCTGAACCCGACAACTAGCTATTTGGGCAAGTTTGAATGCAGCACGTAGGTCGATCAACAGCCCGGTTTTACTCAACCCAACAATGTTAGGGTCTCTCCTAGTAAGATAGGCCAGATAGCATGGTTGGATCCATGAAATATAGTAGCATATGGATCCAGGTTTGGTTTGAAAATTATAAACAAGGGTCAATTTGGACCCAATGTCCAATTTAGATCAATATTTTTGTATGTAGAATTTTTTAAAAGAACTGAGATGGTTTGATTCTGGCTATTTGATTCCAAACCTTGATTTCATCCTGCTTAATCCAAGTCTCGACAGATTAGGAACCAGATCCAGAGTCAGCACTTAAAAGTTGGATCTCTGTCCAAACCCACATGAACCTAGCTCAAGTTTAAGCCATAGGCAGCTCTATAGGTTTGATTGATGTGGGAGAAACAGTAGACGTGTAAGCCTGTGTCGCTAAATCGATCTGAATCAGCCTGAATGAGCTGATTTAGATTGAATCATCTCTTTGTCAAGACACCGATTTTGCTCTGTGTAATACTCAGTCGATTTCTGATCGAATCAGCAAAGTCGAGCTCTATCCTGAATCGATTCACTTAAATGTTTTAGAAAGCATATTTATGAAGAATATAATTGAATACATTTTTTTTTCAGATCATAGTCAATTCGAATTTAGGCATTACTAAAATCTTGGAAGGATCATCCCCAAGACTGCCTCTACAAGACGGTATGCGGTTTTTGTAACTGAATGTTCATTATGAAATAAGCAGGTAGGGTTGCTTTATGTTTTACCGACGGGTGCTTCATGTGGTTGGTAGGAGATGTCTGTTCAAGTCTCCTTATGGTGGGACGTTGCAGGTTCAAAACCGAGTGGTATATTGAATAACTGGTGGGGGTCTGCCTATCCCCAGCTTGCCTTTCAAAAAAAAAAAAACTGTAGGGGTCCTTCAAATCCCAGCTTGCCTATCAAAAGAATAAAGTAAAAAATAAAAGAAGTTGTTTTCAGATTGGTAGAAATCATCCAAAAGATCATCAAAAAATGGTGTTCAAGGCAGGCTTGTCTAAACCGAGCCCTAACTTGAGCTTGTGACAAGCCTGAGCTACACAAACAAGCTCAAGCTAGCAACTCATGATGAGCCAAGACAAGACAAGCCCGTGGTGAGCATCTTTATTCGCTCCAAACATGTTGGGCTCCGTTAGGATGACAAGAGGCAAAACCAGGTATTTCATAAACCTGGTTTTTGGCAAACTTTGTTGGCCAAAGATCAAGTTTTATTTGTGTCTGGATGACCAAAAAACTTAAAAACCAAGTCATAGATTTTCAAAACTCAAAAACTTAAAAAGAAAAAGAAAAATAAATGACTGGCTATTTTCCGGCAGATAGCTAGCCGAAAATGGTTGGAAAGTGAAAATTACAAAAAATGTTAAAAAACTAAAAATAATTTGGCCAGCCATTTTATGGCCAGCCACTAGCCCAAAAATAGTATACAAGTACCACCCCATGAGGGCAGTACCAGCCCAGTCATTATCTGAATGGTGGCTGACTGAAAAATGGTCGAAAAGTGAAAATTACAGAAAAAATATTAAAAAAGGCAAAAATAAAAAAATTTAGCCAAACATTTTCTGGCCAGCCACTGGCTAGAACATGGCCAGACTAATACCACCCCATGAGGGTGGTATCAGTGTGACCATTTTCCTGCTGGTGGCTTGTCGGAAAAAATGGACGGAAAGTAAAACAATAAAAAAAATGTTAAAAAAAGGCCAAAACCAAAAAAAAAAATTGGCTGGCCATTTTTCGGCCAGCCACTAACTGGAAAATGGCCGGTCTGATGCTGTGGCATAGATGGCACCATACCGGCTATTTTTGGGCTAGTGTCTGGTCGGAAAACGACCTGACATGGTAAGTTTTACAAAACAAAGGGAAAACTGCCTGGTCATTTTTCGGCCAGCTATCAGCTGGAAAACAACTGGTCTGGTGCTGTCCATGCTAGAAAACACCAGCCAGCCATTGTTTGACAAGTGGATGGCTGGAAAATAGTCAAAAATTGATGTTTTAGAGAAAAAGACTAAAAAAAAAAAGAAACTGCCTGGCCATTTTCTAGCAAGCCACCAGCCGAAAAGTGGCCGGGCTGATACTCTCCGGCGTGGATGGCACCAGCCAGGCCACTTTTCGGCTGGTGGCTAGCTGGAACGTGGCTGGACAAAGGTGGTGGGTCAATGGGTTATTGCAAAGGGAAGGTAGGCATGAGGTTTGAGAGGGGCATGAGATGCAAGGTAGGGGTGGCAATCGGGTCGGGTTGGCGGGTTGGCGTGTCAGCATACCTCAACCCGAACCTGACCCGTTTATTAAACGGGTCGGCTGTGGCAAACACGAACCCGACCCATTTAATAAACGGGTAACCCGACACGACCCGCCAACCCATTTAATAAATGTGTTGGGTTGGGTCGGGTAAACGGGTTTTCAGGTTCGCGGGTCGGGTTGGCGGGTTGACGGATCGGGTTGGCAGGTAGGCAGGTTGGCAGACGAGTTGGCGGGTCGGCGGGTCGGGTTGGCGGGTCGACCCACCCGCCTAACCTGTTTATTAAACGGGTCAGGCGGGTTGGCGGGTTGGCATACCCCTAACACGAACCCGACCCGTTTAATAAACGGGTTAGGCGGGTTGACCCGTTTATTAAACGGGTTCATTTTTTCCAAACCCGAACCCACCTAAGAGGCGGGTTGGCGGGTCGGGTTGGCGGGTCGTGTCAGGTTTTGCCACCCTTAATGCAAGGACAAGATAAACCTGGTTTTCAAATGAAAAAACGAGGTTGAGTTGCTTTTTTGTAAACCGGGTTTTGATGAAAAAAACTAATGGATTAAAACCAAGTTTTTTGGCTTCCAAACAGACACAAAACCTAGTTTGGGTTTTAAAACTTGGTTTTCACACAAAACTAGGTGTCATCTAAACAATGCCTTAAGCTTCATGAGCTGCTCTTGGCTTTGCTCCCTAAGCCTATTTTACGAGTTCGAATGAGCTAGCCCTTTTGAATCTGAGAATAAGCCCACCCACAAGCTGCTTGTTTTGTTTTCCCAGCGTTATCTATGAGTGTTCAATCAGTCAAGCTCTCTAAAGTACAAGATGGCCACTTAATTTGACGCTTTTTCTTAAGCAAGTCTAGAGTGATCCTGAGATTGGCTCAAATTTTATCACATTAAATCAAATACTGAGAGCCATTTATTCATGTCTCAAACATACTATATGCATATTGAACAAATAAGAAAGTAAACCGTAAATGGAAAAGATGGAATAGTCACCTACTGCTTTTCTATTTATTTTTTTCTTTTGGTAAAATCAATCTTTTTCATTACCAAAAACAAATGCAAAAAATTCAACTCCGTTCCTTAAAAACTGACAAATTACTTTTCTAGCTTCTCAGCACTTTCAAGGGTAAAATGACAAAATGCATCACCAATATAATTGCCAAGTATATAAACAGTTAGGATTAAAGTCAGATATAGGACTATCCAAATACAATTAATCAGATTCAGCAAAGAAAATAGAATGCAATTAATAATTGTACTCAGATTTGTTATGCAGTCTTGCACATCTGAATCCTAACCCCAAACCCATGGGATAATCCAGCTCGATTACATGTAAAATAAACCTGAAGGGTTCATCGGATTCAGATCCTGCTTACCAGAATCCGAAATGGCTAGATCTGATTCAGATTCGGTAATGCCTCCGTTTGGACCGAGTTCCACTAGACTCTCTTATCTTTGGGATTGCATTGCAATGTCAAAATGCTTAATTACACTTGGTCTTTTGGGAAATGCTTACACTTGGTTGTCCCCCCCTCAGCAGCTCTTATGTTCTACTTGCTTTTTTTTGTTTTTGATAGGCAAGCTGACCCCTACCAGTTATAAAACGCTACCATTGAGATTCGAACTTGCAACGTCCCAACACAAGGTAACGTATACTAGCTGCTCCTACTAGACAACCGAAGGCCAGCTTGGGCTTCTAGGAAACCTTAGTTGTCCCTCAGTTGACAGATACGTTTACCACTGGATTCCTTCATTATTCATTATACAGAAGAGTGCAATCACGTGAGGCCTACATCATTGAATGCACAAATCAATGAGGAACGTTGGTTGAAACCATTGAATACTTGCAATTATTTCGCATTTAGTCTCCACACCAACCAACCTATACAACCACCTCTCTCTCTCTCTCTCTCTCTCTCTCTCTCTCTCTCTCTCTCTCTTAACATGGCTAAGGAATTTCCCCTGGTCTCTCTCTCAAAATGGACAAGGAATTTAGATGCTGAAGTTGCATTATCCGTTACAATCCATGTCAAAATAGACAATGCTGTGGCTGTAGAGACCTCTATGCACGAATGCAGAAAGAAAAAGAGGTGAATGATGTCACTGTTATGCTCAAAATCAGTAGGGGTTCCGCACTCAACCTTTTCATAAGTTTGAATGCCTTCAAGTTTTTGCGACAGACCCTTAAAAAAATCCCTTCATCTTCAAGAGGCCACATGGCCTTACAGTGGCTGTACATGGGTTGTAGGTTGCATTGTATTAAAAATGTGGTTGCCACGCAAATAAGCTATGACCTTGTTTTTCTTTCTTGAAGGGAAAAACAGAAGCTTCTATTGGGTCTTGATCTTGTTCACAGTGATCCTTCCAAGTATATATGAAAGCTTAAGTTATGAGATCAACCCATTTAAAATACAAGAGTTGGTGATTCCCCTTCTTTTCTTAAGGACTTGCATGAGCGCAAGGGACCCATCGGAGTTGGAAGGATAATGCAATATTTAAGGGAAAGTAGGTGTTAGTTTGGTTTCTTTTATGTGGGACACAAGTTCTAATGGGCATATTCCGTTTTTTGTCTCCACCATTGTAGAGAAAATTAAGAATGAGAGAGACAAATAAGGGCGGCTGTGTTTCATCTTGGAATTTTAGAGGGCTTATTGTTAGGAAGGTGTGAAAATGATAAAAATGTTAATTTGGGGATGGGGACTAAGATGTTCATGAGATTAACATGCATTATCATTAATACTATATATTGTTTCATACTAGTCGGTCTTAATGTTTGAAGATAGCAGTATATATCTGTAATCTGAATAGGATGCACTACTGGATGCAAATGAATTGATAAAATACAATTTTATAAACTAGAATGAAAAATTATTAACAATATTTTGATGTCACTAAAATGGACTCAGAGCACATTGAATTATATATGCTTTTTTTTCCTAATCCATGCAAGATCCTCTATAGCAAATTTCTGCGAAGCAGGTCATATGGTCCCCCCCCCCCCCCCGAACAGGGCAGTTAGCTACATCTCATGTTCGGGGGTCCCAAAGAGCACCACGTATGTAAGCATGTGCGTCTCGTATCCCCATGTTTGTCAACATTAATTAGCGTTGGAGTTTGATGTGATTGCAAAGACTTAAGTACCCTCTCCTCCATTGGTGTCAAAAAAATGACGATTCTTGAAAAGGAGTGGTTGTAAAGACTTAAGTGCTCCGAAGATGATTATTTAAGACCCAGTCTCTGCACTGCAGGATTATCTGAGAAAGAAATCTCCCCTGAAGGAGGCCATGAACATCAACCCTCTCACTCACTCTCTCCCTTCTATTTCTGCTTCTATGCACATCCAACAGAAGATCTTACATTGCTCCATCAAGCATCGGCTGACCTGCACATTGACTGTTGTAGAGCCTGATTCAGAGTTTTTACCCTTACAGGAGGAGAGTTTGGGGGCTCATCCCAGCGTGGGTAGCATCATTCAACTAAATGAGTTGTAGATCCTGATTCAGAGTTTTTACCCTTACAGGAGAGGGGTCTGGGGGCTCCTCCCAACGTGGGTAGCATCATTCAACTTGAAGAGTTGTGGAGTCTGATTCAAAGTTTTTACCCTTACAGAAAAGGGGGGTCTGAGGGCTCCTCCCAGTGTAGGTAGCATCATTCAACTTGATGAGTTGTGGAGTCTGATTCAGAGTTTTTACCCTTATAGGAGGAGGGTTTGGGGGCTCCTCCCAACGTGGATAACATCGTTCAACTTGATTCGTTGTAGAGCCAAATTGAGAGTTTTTGCCCTTACAGGAGAAGGGTTTGGGGGCTCCTCCCAGCGTGGGTAGCATCGTTCAACTTGATTCATTGTGGAGCCTGATTTAGAGTTTTTGCCCTTACAGGAGGGGGATCCGGGGGTTCCCCCCCCCATCACGGGTCCCGGGTGTCATGGTCAAAAAATGCACAGAGTGTCGTGGTGAGAAAGACATATGTTTGTTCCAAGCAAGGTTGGAAGAAATCAATGGAAAATCCAACAAGGAGCATGCCAGAATCAAGATGTGGATGTCAAGCGAGAATGGTGTTGTGCAACTCAAATAACACAAAATAATAAGGGTCTGGTTTTTAGTTAAAATGGGGAATGAAATGACAATAGAAATTGCTTAAAATTTACAGCAATAAACTAGACTCAATAACAAAGACACCATTTTTTACGGATTTGAAATATGACCTCCGGTTAGGGAGATATGGCCCTGACAAGTTGGTCCTAATTCGGGTAGCGATTTACAGCGATTTGCTTACTGAATAACACTATAAATCGCTATAGCGATTTGCGGAAGATACTACAAATCGCTATAGTGAGATTCAAAAACACTATAAATCGCTATAACGATTTTGCGAAAGACACTACAAATCGCTATAGTGAGATTCAAAAACACTATAAATCGCTATAGTGAGATCCAAAAACACTATAAATCGTTATAGCGATTTGCGGAAGACACTACAAATCGTTGTTGAAAACCCGAATAACACTATAAATCGTTGTGGGGCTCGTTGGAGACCCGAAAATACTACAAATCGTTGTAGGAAAGCCCGATAACACTACAAATCACTGTTGGAAGGCTCCAAAAAAATTTGGTCCGGAGGGCGCTGCCCCCCGAGCCCCCGCCAGGGGCGGCCCCCCCTGGACCCCCCGCCCACTGACCGCGCAGCGGGATCTGCGCCGGGGTGGATCCCCCGGACCCCCCTTCTGTAAGGGCAAAAACTCTAAATCAGGCTCCACAACGAATCAAGTTGAACGATGCTACCCACGCTGGGAGGAACCCTCAAACCCTTCTCCTGTAAGGGAAAAAACTCTGAATCAGACTCCACAACTCTTCAAGTTGAACGATGCTACAATCAGTGTGCAGGTCAGTCGGTGTTTGATGGAGCAATGTAGGATCGTCTGTTGGATGTGCACAGAAGTAGAGAGAGAAGGGGGAGAGAGTGAGAGGGTTGATGCTCATGGCCTTCTCCAGGGAGAACTCTTTGCCTCCCTTGATTTCTTCTCTAGAGAGAGAGAGAGAGAGAGGGTTTTACAGTGTTTTACGGAGAAAGAAGAAGAAGACTTTGAAGAGTCAACATCATCCTCGACTTTCTGGATGGAGGACATGTTTGTCCTTTTTTTGAACGGAGAAAGAAAAAGAAGACTTTAAAGAGTCAACATCATTCTCGACTTTTTGGATGAAGAACATGTTTGTCATTTTCTCGAACCATCACTTTATGAGAAGAATAACAAGAAAGGGTACTTAAGTCTTTGCAACAACACCAGAGTCCGATGCAAAGTTATGCTTGTATACGTGGTGCTCATTCAAAGCCCCAAACACAGACGTGGGATTCAATGAATCATCGGGGGAACATCCACCACCCTCTCATATTTCTGCAATGGCCAAACATCAAATATCTACCGATCCAAATGCAGAGAGAGAGAGAGGACAATCCTATTAATGACAGGACGAGTGGAATAGCAAAACAATAAATTAAAGGCCTTAATTTGACGCTTTGCCATTAAAAAAGCATTTTAATAGGCTGGAGATTGGCTTTCGCTTATCACATTAAATTTTGTGTTGACAGAGGCATTTATACTTGTCCTGAACAGACCGTCCGTATGTTTATTTAGTAGGCACTAAAATCAACTGAAGGGCACGTTTGGAAGCGAGAAAGATGTTGGAAAAGTGATGCAAAATGAAAAGATTAGTACAGATTTTTCAATCCTTTCAAGCCAAAGAAACTTTTTTTGCTAAAAGTTTTTCTAAAAAATACACTTTTTACAGGAAACATTCTTTCACGAGGGTTTTCTAAAAATTTTGCATGTTTGTGTTTAATAACAAAAATAATGTTAGAAACTTTCTCTCTAGGAAAATCATCATCATTTGTGTATTTCTTTTTCATTGTTTTCGGGGTCTAGGGTTTCTCTTTCGAGTACAGATCAACGCGGAGTTGTTTAAGAAGAGATTAAAGTCGTTCTATTTGAGTTGAAAGGGCCACAAGCTGGATTTCTGGTGGAATTCCGATGCCGTAGTGGTGGAGACCCTGCCGACCTTCGATGAGCTTTTCTTCCGTTATAATTTATTTCTTCCTTTTTGAATAAAGTCCATCTTTTTTACCACCAACAAACAAAATTCAGCAACGTCATGGGTAAAAGTCAAGACACCATTTTCAAAACATAACCACATTCTTTTGTCACTTACACATACGTGGAAAGACTAAGTGACAAAATGCATCACCAATTATGGCATTGGGTTGACGAAATGATCACTCGGCAGTCTCCATCATGAGCCCTTGGACTCCGCTTGCCTCTCCTTTATTTTGTATTTATCAGGCCAACTTGAAGCTGCTGAGCTACCCCATTACGTTGAATTGATAAAGTTGGTTTTATATTCATGAGTCTTTTTTCTTGGGGGGTGGGGATCAGTTTAGGGGTCCTTTGGATGATATATATTCCTCCATGGTAAAATGAACGGCATCAAACGACTATAGTTGAATATCTGGATCCCAGAAAAATTCTTAGAGCAATTGATGCTTGCAATGATCAGCATCTAGGAACCAAAGAATGGATAGCTGAAACAAAAAGCAAATGATCAGCATCTAGAGCAATTTAATGCCGTTCATCACCATAGATGAACGAAATCCAAGGGACCCCAGGTTTACCATCGGATCAGGTACCTCTGTCCTGATAAGCACTCTCTTAATTTCTTCAACCCCACATAAAGAATTTCTCTCTAGATTTTAACTGTTTTTTGGAGAAAGTAGTCTTGCACCACCTCTGAGGGTTGGACTTTTTTATCCTACAGATTCTTTAGGTGCACAGATTTCAAAAGGACTCACCCTCTTTCAAATTGAATAGACTTAAAAATGCTTTTAAAATGATTACAAAAACAGCTACTTAGTTAAGTTGGCCCTTGGGATAAATTTCCCCCATTGATAAGTTGGCCCCCACTAAGTTGACCGACGCATTTACAACAGGATTTCTGCTGTCATTCTGCAACAGAGGAATGACCTTTACATCGTTCATCTAGAAGATATCAGTGAGAAATGCACCATGGTAATGAGTTGAAACCAGTGTTGTTAAAATAGGTTGACAAAGTGAACGACTTAGAAAACAAAAAAAAAACGATAAGATCGATTCGAGTTGGATTGAATTGAACTGCTTTTGAATCCGACCTTTTTCATGATTACATTTTTATTTAATTAGTTTTGATAAATATATCTTTTTTAAACACACAAAAGAATCGATTCAAGGCAGAATCAGCTAAAAAATAAGCTCTGCCTAAATCGCCCCCAGTTTCATTTAGTTGAGAAGCTGATTTTATTTGAATCAATATCAGTGCACTTTATGTTGGAGGAGTGTGAAGCTTGTTTTCTAGGTTGATGTAAATCATAAATTTTTGTGGATCCAACTTTACGATGAATTAGTCAGGAGGTGGGCTTCTGCTCGTAAGATAAATTTCTTTGGAAAGGTAGTTTTATAATTTTACCATGAACTCCTGTATCCGACAACAGTAATAAACTTCTTGTAAAATTGGTAAACTACTCCTATTTAAGGAAGCATCATTCTCTGTATTGTGTAACCCAATCAATAAAAGAAAAAGGCTTAATGCAGCCATGGACGTAAATATTTTTTGCGGAACTACTTAAAATCCTTGTTTGCGTGTGATTGTTTTTCTTTTTGTTTTTTTCGTGCTTATTTCTTTAATCCATCGGTAGGTTGAAAGGTCGTTGCACCTCACCCTCTCAATCTCTGAATGGCCAAGATATCTCATTCACATGTGCACTTTCTTTATTTGAAAATTTTGGTTACATCATCCATGGAAATGCTTGGCATTCACATGTGCATGG
This sequence comes from Nuphar pumila, assembly GCF_984573655.1. NCBI lineage: Eukaryota > Viridiplantae > Streptophyta > Magnoliopsida > Nymphaeales > Nymphaeaceae > Nuphar > Nuphar pumila. Next base: position 73,278,654 of record NC_143263.1, on the reverse strand, counting down.
TTCTCACCAGAGCCGTACCTGTGTTTTATGGGGTCTGAGGGGGAGGGAAAAAATGGGCCCCCTATTAATAGTAGGAGTTCTGGGGCAGCGCCTCCAAATTTTTTTTAAAGAATCAAAATAACAATAAAATTTGCATTCACATTAATTAAACAAATATAATATTCCAAATATTTATATTATATTAAATAAAAATATATAAAATATTTATATAAACTATCTAAAAAATACTCGTCTGATTGTTTTAGAGGCAAAAATAGTTATCAAATCAGTTTAATCAAGTTGTTCAACATTAATTAACAGAGATTAACTAATACAAATATTTATATTATTTTTAGATTTAAATAGCAATAACATCAATTAACAGAAATTAACTAACAATAATTAATAGTAATTAACTAACAAAAAATAAACTGTTAACAGAAATTAGAAATTAGAAATCAGAAATTACAGTGAAACAAAAAAGTCAAGAGAATAAGACACAACCTCATAGTATCATCATTCAAATAACGATAAGATTTATATTTTTACTAAACAAATATGATATTCTAAATATTTATATTATATCAAATGAGGAGCTCGGGCCTTAAAAATGGGCCCCTAAAATTTTTTTGGGCCCAGGGACCCTGAGGCCCAAGCCTCATTGGCCTCTTTACAGGTCCGACTCTGGTTCTCACGCAAGTGCTGCTTTTAGACCTTACCTCTGAATGTTGTTATTTTCCTATTTCACATATATAATTTTGGAGATCTTTTCAAGAATCGATGATCTAACTGAGGTTGATTTCTGGCGATCCATCCATTTCAATTTTCAAAGATAAGAGTTGGTGAGCCCTCTACTTTTCTCAAGGACTTGGATAACCACGAGGGACCCATTGCATTGGAGGACAATAAAATATTGAAGGGCAAGCAGGTGTTATCATGGTTTGTTTCAGTGGGGAAGTATTTTGATTTTCATCTCTTGTAGTAAAAAGAATGAGTTTTTTAATCAATTAGGACTGAAATTTATCCTGTGACTTTTTGAATGGCCCATTATGTTATAGATCATAATGGTTCTCCATACACTATCCTTTTCAAAAATATTAGGTTTCGAAGATACATTTAGGATCTTTCTTATCTACATACCAAACCGATCTAAGCATGCTATCTCATCTCAATTACTTTTTCTTATTATTTCCTAGTAACCATTTTATATCGGAATTATCTTGTCATATCAAATGGATAAAGTTAATTAAATAATTGATTAGGAAAAAACGAATCTTTTGAATAGTGGAAAGTATGAAATAAGTGGTTAAAGGCGTGGGAGGTGAGAGTAACCTGCATTATCACAAATTTAACATACTTGAGTCACTAGAATATGAGAATTACAGGGAAAACCATGATTGTCATGAATTTTTTTGTTCTCTTAAATATAATCATACGGATGTCATCTACATTTTTGGTTTTATAAGTTCTAGCTTTTGAGTTATCCAATTATGATGCATAAACAAGATTTTTTTTAGGCTTTAAAATCAGTGGTTCATAAACTTCATAAATATTCAAACATTCAGAAATCACATTTTTTCATGCAAAATACAATATCCAACAGTTGATTCCTAGCCAAAAAAGGTGTTGGAAATGCTCGTATTTCTAATTCTCATATCCTAGATCTCATATTGTAGTGAGATGCCTACTCAGTTTAAAATTTTCAGATTGTAATAGATGCCTAAAAGGTTTCATTGGTGGCTGCAAAAGATTTGGTGGCACACATTTTTATAAATTATAACGAAAAAAACATTTACAAGATGCTGATATTTGCAAAAGTAGATTCAAAGCAAACTGAATTATACTGTTTTTTATCCCTCTCACTCAGATACTCTACAGGAGATTTCTCAAAGTCCCACTTTTTTACATCGGAAGTTCAAACACCACTGCAGTGGTCACCCATGTGGTCAGCTGGGTCCTGTGTCTAATTTATTTTCAAATTGGAAAAATTAAGATTATCCTCACCATATTCGTCCAAAGGATTTAAAATGTGGAGAGAGAGAGAGACTTTTTAATTTCATTCTCAAATCCAAAAGGTTTTACATATATAAAACCACCGCATGTATGGTATCATGGTACAAAACCTCCATATATATATATATATATATATATATATATATATATATATATATATATATATATATATATATATATATATATAGAGAGAGAGAGAGAGAGAGGATGCTCTTAACCTTTTTTTCCTTAGGAAAAGCGTACTTTCAAGTATTTTTTGCTCGATGTATATCATGTGTTTATTATTGTTTACTTAATAGGGAGAATGTATTTGATTAAGATTTTTTTAATGCTCAGATGTGTACTTTTAAGAGGTGAAAAAATTAATGGTTGATATAATATTAACGTTTGATGATAAGAGAGTTTCTTACCTCAAATCAATTTGAATGAAAGCTTTTTTCTTAGTAAATAATCAATGATAGACACATCTAACGGTTCATCTTGAACCAAAAAACACTTCAAAGTATGATTAGGACCATCCCGCTTCTCATAGTAGATGGCCAAAACGTTAGGTGTTGATTTAAGTGAAGCAGCTGCAGTTGCGACCGCTGCTAAATGTTGGTTTTATTATTAATGTGCACACACACTGCAGCAGTTCATGTATATGTATAGAGTGAGAGGGGGGGTTCCTTTATTGTATTACGTAGACAACTATAACTTTTGGCGCCAAACTCTTGATTTATATAGATCAGTCTCAAAATAAAAAACTAATGGATGGGCTATGCTTAGCATGATCTAATTACTATTTTCACGAGTTAAAAGTTTCTTTTTTTGATAAGCAAGCTGGGGTTAGCCCCCCCCCCCCCCCCCCCCCCTTACCAGAGACAAAATACCAAAAAAAAAATGTTACATATCATCTCCACGTATGGTGACCAGTTTGGAGGTTTATCCATCCACAAGAAATCGAAGCAGGTTATATGTTACCCCCCGAACAGGGCATCTCATGCTCGGGGGTCCCAAAAAGTACCACGTATTTAAGCATGTGCATCTCGTATCCCCATGTTTGTCAACATTAATTAGCGTTGGAGTTTGATGCGATTGCAAAGACTTAAGTACCCTCTCCTCCATTGGTGCCAAAAAAAAATGACGATTCTAGAAAAGGAGTGATTGTAAAGACTTAAGTGCCTCGAAGATGATTATTTAAGACCCAGTCTCTGCACTGCAGGATTATTCGAGAAAGAAATCTCTCCTGGAGGAGGCCATGAACATCAACCCTCTCACTCATTCTCTTTCCCTTCTCTTTCTGCTTCTGTGCACATCCAGCAGAAGATCCTACATTGCTCCATCAAGCACTGACCGACCTGTACATTGACTGTTATGGAGCTTGATTCAGAGTTTTTACCCTTACAGAAGGAGGGTTTGGGGGTTCCTTCCAGCGTGGGTAGCATCATTCAACTAAATGAGTTGTAGATCCTGATTCAGAGTTTTTACCCTTACAGGAGAGGGGTCTGGGGGCTCCTCCCAGCGTGGGTAGCATCATTCAACTAAATAAGTTGTGGAGCCTAATTCAGAGTTTTTACCCTTACAGAAGAGGGGTCTGAGGGTTCCTCCTAGCGTGGGTAGCATCATTCAACTTGATGAGTTATGGAGCTTGATTTAGAGTTTTTTCCCTTACAGGAGGAGGGTTTGGGGGCTCCTCTCAGTGTGGATAGCATCATTCAACTTGATGAGTTGTGGAGCCTGATTCAAAGTTTTTGCCCTTACAGGAGGGGATTTGGGGGCTCCTGTCAGCGTGGGTAGCATCGTTCAACTTGATGAGTTGTGGAGCCTGATTCATAGTTTTTACCCTTACAGGAGGAGGTTTGGGGGCTCCTCTCAGCGTGGGTAGCATCATTCAACTTGATGAGTTGTGGAGCCTAATTCATAGTTTTTGCCCTTAAAGGAGGGGGTTTGAGGGCTCCTCCCAGCGTGGGTAGCATCATTCAACTTGATGAGTTATGGAGCCTGATTTAGAGTTTTTGCCCTTACAAAAGGAGGGTCCGGGGGCTCCCCCACCCCCAAGCGCGGTTTTTTGGGGGCCTTGTATATTTTTTTTATTTTCTTTCTCTCTTTTAACTATCAAAAAAGAGCAATAAATAAATTTGTTTAATCGTGTGGCTCATGTTTCCTTCAGTTGTTTCTTGCTCGAGGTTTTCGTAACACCCCTTCCCACGATTTTTCTATTTTTCTTTTTCTGTTTCTTTCCCGCGATTTTTTCAATGACTCCCCTACAACGATTTTTAGTGTTGTCGGGTCTCCAACAAGCCCCACAACGATTTATAGTATTGTCTAATCTTCCAACAACATTTTGTAGTATTGTTGGGCCTTCCTATAACAATTTGTAGTGCTTTGGGGTCTCCAACGAGCCCCACAACAATTTATAGTGTTATCCGGCCTTTCAACAGCGATTTATACTATTGTCGAGCCTTTCTACAACAATTTATAGTGTTTTTGGGTCTCCAACAAGCCTCACATCGATTTATAGTGTTATTTGGTCTTCCAACAGCGATTTGTAGTATTATTGGGGCTTTCTACAGCGATTTATAGTGTTTTCGGGTCTCCAACAAGCCTCACAGTAATTTATAGTGTTATCCGGTCTTTCAACAGTGATTTATAGTATTGTCAGACCTTCCTACAACGATTTGTAGTGTTTTCAGGTCTTCAACGAGCCTAACAACAATTTATAGTGTTATCCGGTCCTCCAACAACGATTTGTAGTATTGACAGGCCTTTCTACAACGCTTTGTAGTATTTTTGGGTCTCCAACAAGCCCCACAGCAATTTATAGTGTTATCCGGTCTTCCAACAGCGATTTGTGGTGTCTTTCACAGATCACTATAGCGATTCGTAGTATTTTGAGGTCTCTATCGAGCCCCATAGCAATTTATAGTGTTGTTGGATCTCACTATAGCGATTTGTAGTATCTTCTGCAAATCACTATAGCGATTTGTAGTGTTATTCAGTAAGCAAATCGTTGTAAATCGCTACCCAAATTAGGACCAGATAACACTATAAATCGTTGTTGGGCTCGTTGGAGACCCAAAAATACTATAAATCGCTGTAGAAAGGTCCAACAATACTACAAATCGTTGTTGGAAGACCGGACAACACTATAAATCGCTGTGGGGCTCGTTGGAGACCCGACAACACTAAAAATCATTGTAGGGTAGTCAATGAAAAATTTGTGGGAAATAAACAAAAATAGAAAAATAGAAAAATCGTGGGAAGAGGTGTTACAAAAACCTCAAGCAAGAAACAACCGAAGGAAACATGAGCCCCACGATTAAACAAAACGTTTTATTGCTCTTTTTCGATAGTTAAAAGAGGGAAAGAAAATAAAAAAATTATACAAGGCCCCAAAAAAATTTGGTCCAGGGGGCGCTGCCCCCTGAGCCCCCCCCCCTGGACCCCCGCCCGCTGACCGCGCAGCGGGACCCGCGCTAGGGAGGAGCCCCCGGACCCCCCTTATGTAAGGGCAAAAACTCTAAATCAGGCTCCACAACTCATCAACTTGAATGATGCTACCCATGATAGGAGGAGCCCCCAAACCCCCTCCCGTAAGGGCAAAAACTATGAATCAGGCTCCACAACTTATCAAGTGGAACGATGCTACAATCACTGTGCAGGTCAGTCGGTGTTTAATGGAGCAATGTAGAATCGTCTGCTGGATGTGCACAGAAGTAGAAAGAGAAGGGTGAGAGAGTGAGAGGGTTGATGTTCATGGCCTTCTCGAGGGAGAACTCTTTGCCTCCCTTGATTTCTTCTCTAGAGAGAGAGAGGGTTTTACAGTGTTTTACGGAGAAGGAAAAAGAAGAAGATGACGATGAAAAGTTCAAACAGACATTTTTGATGGCTCAGGTTCGTTTCACCGGATGACCATCGGATCGTCGGCTCACCATCAGATCGTCAGCTCACCATCGTTTCGCCGATCACCATCGACTAAACGATTAAGGTTCATTTCGTTGTGTAGACTTTGAAGAGTCAACATCATCCTCGACTTTCTGGATGGAGGACATGTTTGTCCTTTTTTTGAACCGTTTGTTTTTTCTTTTTTGAATGAAGAGCATTTTTGTTATTTTCTCAAACCGTCGTTTTATCAGAAGAATAGTAAGAAAGGGTATTTAAGTCTTTGCAACCACACCGGACTCCAATGCTAAGTGATGTCAATATACACGGGAATACGAGCCCCATGTGCTTGTATACGTGGTGCTCATTCAGACCCCCAAACACAGACGTGGGATTCAGTGAATCATCAGGGGAGAACATACACCACCCTCCCACAAGAAATGGATTCCCAAAGAGGCGAGCTTGGTCAAGTTCCAGGCCATATAGTTGTTGCATTTGGGTGATCTCCACTCGAAAAGCATTAAGCTTAGTGATCAAATGTGGGCTAAGTAATAAAGTTCTGCTCTCTCCCTTTCAATGTATTTTGAATGAAACTAACGACATATAGTCTTGAAGATTCAATAGTAACGATGGTGATCAGAAATATCTTTAATGAGATCGAGCGGCCACCACATCCACTCCCGAACCTCTTCATGCATTTTCGCCGAGAAACAGGCAGCAATTAAAAAGTGGGCTACAAATAGTTTAACAGAAACTCCATAGCAGTGTTGTGAAAAGCGTTGAGGCGTAGCGAGGCGCTCCACCAAAAACCGAGGCGAGGTGTAAGCCTCAAGGCATGCAGCGTAAGCCTCAATTTTTTTTTTGAAAACTTTAAAAAAATTATAAAAAAATACAAATAAATAAAGAAATGCTTTATTGATAAAATAACAACCAATAAGAAATAAAAAATCTCAAATAAGTACTAAAAAATATGAGATTAACATATAAAAGTAACTAATTATATAACTGGAAAATATATGAGATTAACCAAAAAAACTTAAAATTTACTAAGAAACTGATTACATAACTGAAATAACTGGAAAATATATGAGATTATTCAAAAAAATATGAGATTAACATATAAAAGTAACTAAAAAATGATTACATAACTGGAAAATATATGAGATTAACCAATAAAAGTTAAAATATATGAGATTATTCTAAAAAATATGAGATTAACATATAAAAGTAACTAAAAAACTGATTACATAACTGGATAATATATGAGATTAACCAAAAAAAAGTTAAAATATACTAAGAAACTAATTACATAACTGAAATAACTGGAAAATATATAAGATTAACCTACAAAAGTTAAAATATATGAGATTATTCTAAAAAATGTGAGATTAACATATAAAAGTAACTAAAAATTGATTACATAACTGAAAAATATATGACATTAACCAATAAAAGTTAAAATATACTAAAAAACTGATTGCATAACTGAAAAATATATGAAATTAACCTATAAAAGTTAAAATATATGAGATTATTCTAAAAAATATGAGATTAACATATAAAAGTAACTAAAAAACTGATTACATAACTGAAAAATATATGAGATTAACCAACAAAAGTTAAAATATATTAAGAAACTAATTACATGACTCAAATAACTGAAAAATATACGAGATTAACCGACAAAAGTTAAAACATAGTAATATACTAATAAACTTATTACATAACTGAAATAACTGGAAAATATATGAGATTAACCTAAAAAACTTCGTTGATCATGTCTTTGAAATCTTGTTGTAAAAAAAAAAAAAATCGCCTCAGGCTTGCGCCTTGAGGCACAGAGGGCCGTGCCTCAAGGCGAGGGAGGCACACCTTTTGCGCCTCAAGGCACGTTTTTGATAACACTGCTCCATAGAGACAGATAGTCTCTGAATATTGATACTTTGATTCAACCATTAGGTGGTGAGAGAGTGAGAGAACATGTTATGCACACTCTCAAGAACGCGGTATCTCCTGTGGCAGCAAGATGAAGACATTTGCGAGCATGGGATCCTCCCTCCCAAAGGGTGGGTGAATCTCAACGTGAACAGTATTTATAGGGAAAGGTGTCATGTGGGGGTATGCATTGCAGGCAAGCAGGCTGGAAGACAAGGACCACAAAGAAAAGTACCTGCAGCATTACTTGACACACTGTGTACAGCTTGAAGAGATTTCAGGTAAACTTTAATTATTGTAAATCCAAATTTTTTGTTAGAAACTTTAGCAAAACTAGCGTGGGGGGGGGGGGGATGAACAAAATGTGGAAAGATCACCCCCAAGATTGGCACCATATGTCATATGGGTGATTTTGTATACAGGTTACTTCAATTTTCACATGGGGTCTGCCTAACCCCAGCTTGATTATAAAAAAAAAAAAGAAAATAAAGAAAATCTTTATGAACTGTTTGTGTTAGAGACGATTAAACCTACTAAAATGGTAGGTAAATAAGTACAGTTAGATAGAGCATTTGTTAGCTAGATTAGTGCAAATAAGGCTGTACCACCATATACTATTATGTTATTCGTAGTTGACGCAACGGTCGAAAAGAACGCGGTATTATCTTTGCAGCGTGCTTTGACTTCCCCCGATCCCTCCCCACCCAGTTCGCCTTCCCTCTGCAAAAACTCTGTCTACCCCCTCCCCACGTTTCCATCCCCCCCTTCCCTTCTCTTTCACCATGGCGTCTCCCACCCTCCTTTTCTTCCTCTCTTCCTTCTTCTTCTTCTTACTTCCTGTACTTGCCGACCCACGAATCAGCCAAGCTGGCCTCATCTGCGGCAACCAGTCCGCCACAAACCGATCCATCTTCATCCCCAATTTCCTATCTGCACTCGATGCCGTCACGCCACAAATCTCCCGGCAACGCTACGCACAATTCGTCACCGAATCAGCTGCCGATCGAGTTTACGCGTTCGGGCAATGTATGGACGACCTCTCGCAGTCGGATTGCGACCTCTGCTTCGCTCAGTGCAAAACAGGCATCCTCAGATGCCTCCCTTTCCAGCGAATTATAAAGGAAGGCCGCAATTATCTCGACGGGTGCTACCTCCGGTACGACTACTACGATTTCTCCCACGAAATCACGAGTCCGATGGATAGGACCCTGTGCAATTCAACGAGAATTTACGGTAACCAGAGTGATTTTGTGCTTAACGCGAAGGGAATTATAAGGAATTTTAGTTCTCGGGCGGTTTCGAATAAGGGGTTTTGGAGGGGTTCTTTTGGCGGCGGAAATTCGACGGTTTATGCGATCGGCCAGTGTTGGGAGACATTGAATATGAGCTCCTGCAAGATTTGCTTGGATGCGGCGGCTTCTTCAATCGGTTCGTGTCTTCCTTCTATGGAAGGGAGGGTTCTGAGCTCGGGTTGTTACTTGAGGTATTCGGATTATCAGTTCTACAATGATTCTTCAACTACAACTGTATCATCTAGAGGTAATTTATGAAACATTTTACTGTTTTCTACTTTTTTTAATTGGGTTTTACATATCCTGGCAACTTTTTGCAGAATAAATTTTTATCTCTCGGTAGTTTTATTTATCTGTTGTTTTGGTGGCAGTGGTGGTGGTGGCTGTTGTTATTCTGACAAGTTTTAGCATTTTTATCTTAAAGATTTTTTTGACATTTCTGTGGTTTACTATAACGAAAAACGCGTTTCTGGGGTTTGTAGTGTGTGATGCTTATAAATTCCTTGATTTGGTGCCACTTTTCTGTTTCTGTGAAGTACTTCTATGTAGTGGTCTGGTTTTCGATTAATCGCACTTTTTTAAGGATGGTTAAAACACTCCTGTAGTGGCTAACAATCAAAAAATGATTTTCTGTTCTGGCTATATGGTATTAGCTGATGCGATCATTACCGTTGCTTAAATATAATACAGAAGATCAAGGCTTTAATTTCGGTTGAATTTATTACTTCTGAATGTAAAACCTTTTATTTAGGTAGGTCCTAGCTGAACCGTTCTCTGTAGAAGAGGTTTCAGAATTCAGGATAGCTCCTGGTTGTAGCTGAACCTCTGTCCCAGTGTGTTACCCTTCTTGGTGTAAATATTTCCTAATATACAAATTTTAATGAAAATCAGAAGGCTTGGTTTATTGGAAAATGTGAAAAAACTGAGCTGCATTGAACAAATTAATGTTTCAAAATATTCAGGATGCTGCTGTTTTCATGGAATTTTTGTTACTGTAAAATGTTTATCATTGTGCTTGAAATTTTTTCTACTTGTACTTTCTATAGTCTTCTTAGTTTTGTATCATTCAATTCTTAGATGTTATTTTTTCTGTTTTCTTCTTCACAATTTTTTGACGATTTTTGCATTGTGCATAATCAGGTCGTAAAATTCCAATTATACTTGCCATATCTTCTTCCGCTTTAGTGGTTCTCATAATTTCAGCTGCGGCTGCTTTCTTTGGAAAGAGGAGAATTGATCAGAGAAGAAAAGGTCATATAATTTTTTGACATGAATATTTTGCTTATGGTCATTCTTCTATTGCTAAAATTGATTTCCATTCCAGAGAGGAAGCAACTTGGTGGCCTAGCTTCTACTGTGAAGAAATCTGCACTAAACTTCAAGTATGAAACACTTGAAAGAGCCACCAATTACTTTGATCAGTCAAATAAACTGGGCCAAGGAGGATCTGGTTCAGTTTACAAGGTAAATGTTTTCAATCATAAAGGTGATGTACAAACTCTGGAGGATGACTTTAATGAACTTACAAAAGTATTATGTTCAACAGGGTGTACTACCAGATGGGAAGACTATCGCAGTAAAACGGCTGTTTTTCAATACAAGGCAGTGGGTGGACGAGTTCTTCAATGAGATCAATTTGATTAGTGGTGCTCAGCATAAAAATCTTGTTAAACTGTTGGGCTGCAGCATTACAGGCCCAGAAAGTCTCCTTGTTTATGAATATGTTCCCAACAAAAGCCTTGATAAATTTTTATTTGGTCTCATTCTATCTCTCTGCTTTTTTATTTTGGCAGCTTGCTCTATCAATTTGTTTTGTGCAGCTTGCTCCATCAAAAATATTAACAAGATTTATTTTTTTATGCAGACAGGGAGAACCCTCAAATTTTGAGCTGGAATATGAGGCAGAATATCATACTAGGAACTGCTGAAGGCTTGGCCTATCTTCATGAGGAATCAAAGCTGAGGATTATACACAGAGACATAAAACTAAGCAACGTACTTCTTGATGAGAATTTTACAGCCAAGATTGCAGATTTTGGTCTTGCTAGATGTTTCCCACAAGATAGAACTCATATTAGCACTGGGGTCGCTGGCACCCTGTAAGCACTTCGCCTCATTATCATTTCATATATTTTGTGCTATAGATGTGTTTATGTTTGGTTTACAGATACATGAATCACCATTAGCATCATCAATCTTCAACACGGTAATTGTATAGGAATTCCTTTGGTGGTCGTGTTTCACCACCTAAAGGGATAAAGAGTATTAAAACCATAAAGATTTTTTTGTGCCTTGGACAGAATTTTGACTGCAATATTTACACCGGTGCAGTGCGCAGGGGCAGCTAATAACTGCAATGGTTACAGCAGCACACTGCACCTAGCTGAAGCCAATTTGAGTTATAACTTGAAAGCATAGTTACAAATATCAGTCTGGGCTATATCTTGTTGAGGAAAAAACTCAGGATATTATAGACTTTTTAATAATTGTCAAGAAAATTGCAGGAAAATCTTGAAAAATAAAATTTAGAAAAAAAATACAAAAAATAAGAAAATATACATGTTAAGAAAGAAGCAATAACACATGAATATAAATGTAAATAATAAGAAATATATGTTAAGCAAAGAAACAATAAAACTTGAACATAAAACGTGAATATAGATTCCTGAGATTTTACCAAGAATTTTCTGACATCATCCAGATTTTTTTGCGATAAATTTAAATATCAAATATTTTCAAAATATCATGATATTTTGCCTATAAAATCATTTTTTTATTTTATAACGGTGGTAATATCGCCAATATTTTTAAAGTATTGTCGATATTTGTGACTAGTTAAAAGACAAAGGACATTCCGGGCACATGAATGCACCCCTCTCTCTCTCTCAAAAACAATATACTCATCCATTTTCAAATGCATTTCAAATGTTGTAGGGGATATATGGCACCAGAGTATCTTGTCCGTGGAAAGTTGACAGAGAAAGCAGATGTTTACAGCTTTGGAGTGCTAGTAATTGAGATAGTTACTGGGAGAAGGAATAATTCTTCCCAACGAAACTTTGGATATGCTCTACAAATGGTGATAGTCATATCTTAGAACTTGATTGACTTTGAAATGAGAGAATAGTATTTTCTTTCAAAACATGAAATTCTTGATTCTTTATAATTCATGATCGAAGTGAACTTTTCAGGTTTGGAGCTTCTATTTATCAAATAGACTAAGTGAAATTATTGATCCAAAGCTAGAAGGTAATTTTTCAACAGATGATGCTGTCCACGTGCTTAAAGTTGGGCTACTCTGCTCTCAAGCATCAGCTGAACTGCGGCCACCGATGTCCATTGTGGTGAAGATGCTCACTGATAGAAATTATACCATCCCTTCTCCGGCGCAGCCTCCATTTCTAAATTCTAATGTGGCAGGCCAAGAAATTCCTTTCCCCCTGCCTAGCACATTTCTTTCTCAACAAGACTCTACCACCCAATCCTCAGGAAATAGTATGACAATCACTATGCTTGATCCAAGATGAAGTATGTTGCTCTTGGACGATTCGTGTACCCTAAAGTATGGCATTTGCAGATTATAGATTGTACTCCTTGTTACCAACTGACTTCTGTTAAGTCATAAGAATGTCAAAAGCCAAAGGCGCGACCACAAAGACTTCATGCAAGCATGTCATAATCATCTGACCCTCAAGCTTTTGATATGAGATTCAATGATCAAAGATAGTTAGCCTCTTAAGATTGGCTGGACACTTTCTGAACCTTGAACTGACAGAACTTGGGTATGACTGAGCTCAGACCTTGAGCTAGTCTTTAGAATTTTTTTTACTGAGTAAATTTGGCAAGTCTGATATCACCAATAAGGACTATGTTCTTGTGATTAGTGATATGGATCCCTCACATTCAAGAACTTTCCATCATGCTATTTGCACAATCTGTTGCTACTCTAAAGCTCTGTATCATCCATTTGTTGTAAAAATTATTGGATAAATATATTCTTTTGTACAGAACATATAGTTATGTGATAGTGACTGTGCCTTTATATTCCAGATTTGAGTGCTATAAGTTTCACATTATTTGTTCTTTTTTAAGGCAGAACCAGCCTTTTAGCTTCGTTCAATTGTCAATTAGTGATATCTGGTTAGTTTCACCACTCTCATCAGGGGGGCGGGAGGCAGCACAGGGACACGTGTTGCATTTTGAGGGCCCGAGTACCTTGCTATATATTCAAGCCTGATCACCGCTGTATCTGTGTCATGCCTCGGTTGTGGCTCTTGGTTACGGAAACAAATCCTAGGCACGAGTGACAACGAAAAAGAGTGACATCTTTCATACCTCATAAATACAGCCTCTATAAAGGTGCTCAGAGGAAAGTCGCCCTTTGAAGTTTTATTTAAAGCCCAACCATATTGTAATTTTCTCAGAATTTTTTTGTTGTGCTTGCGTTCCTTGCCTCAGTCCGGATAGAAAACATAAATTCGATTACAAATCAAAAAAATGTGTTTTGGTGGGATATGTTTCTCGTCATTATGACTATTATTATTTGAATTTAAAGATTGGGAGAATGTTTATTTCTCAGCATGTGATATTTGATGAGAAGATCATTCCCTTCAGTTGAAAAAACAGAAGCCCATCACTTAGATCCAAGAAACTTTGTCTCATAAAGTCTTACCGTCCCGAGTCCTCCCATAAGCTTTGTTCAACCCTTACCTAGTCATGTTATCAACCAAGATGTATCTCCAGTCAACACTATGCCAAATGAAGGAGAAAATAGTTTGTTATGTCCCACCTCTTCTCAACCGGCCTGGCCTTCTACTGAGTAGACTTTTCAAACTAGTACATATCAATCTCAACTACTCAAGCCACTCAACTTATCCGGACTCATCATATGATAACCCATTTTCAAGATGGTGCCCTAAAACTTAAAATTTACACAAACACCAAGTATCTCATAGTTGAAGCCCTCCTAGCTGTTTTAAATTAAGACAATGAGAACATCACCTTTATGGAACCATATCAGGATCCTAAGTGGCAAACTTTCAAGCAACTTAAATTTGATGTTCTTGTCAAAAATCACAAGAGTTCCTAAAAAAAATGAACATGTTATAGGGTGCAAATATATTTCTAAAATAAAATGAATGCAAAGCAGATGGTTCTATAGAGAGGTATAAAGTTAGCTTAGTGGTTAAGGGCTACAACCATCAGGAAAGAGTTCATTATTTTGAATGTTTTAGCCCTGTGGTAAACCTAACAACTATTAGAATAATTTTTTCTATAGTTAGTCGAGGATGGCAGATCAAGCAATTAGATGTTTATAGGATTTCTTGTCCAAGGTTTGGAGACCCCAAGTATCTGGAACATGTCCGGAAGATACAAAGATCTTTGTATGGCCTGAAGCAGGTTCCACGTGTGTGGTTTTCATGGTTAAATTACTCCAATTAGTGGCCTTCATTAGTGTAAAAATTGGTACTTCATTGTCTATTTTTAAAAACATATAATTTTTAGGTTATATGTAGATGACATAAGCGTAATAGGAAATTTAGACAAGTTCATAACATATTTTTATATCGCAACTTGATTCTGAATTTGCCTTGAAAGATTTGGGGGGCCTACACTATTTTTTGGGAAATGAAGTTCAATCCTTAGATAAAGGGTTGCTCTTGTCTCAAAGGAAATATATCTTTGAGTTCTTAAATTGTGCTAGTATGACACGTGCTAAACCTATAAAAACTCTTAAGGTGGGATGATCGAATAGAGGGGACATGCCAAGGTAGGATGATCGAACAAGGGGGCCCAAGGTGTGGCAGCCTAATTGGGAGGAGCGTCCCAATGAACAAAAGGACATATTGGGACAAGCTGAAGAAGGGGACGAGGATGAGGTAGGGCAGTCTGGGATGGCAGATCATGTTCTATCATCCCAAGCAAGGGGACTGACTGGGCCACAATTAATGTCCAAACCTAGGGTGCCATACAAGGATAGGATGACACTTCTAGGGTGTCATCCCTAGCCTTGGCTAAGATACACAGGGGTGAAAGGATAAGGATTGTGCCTTCCCTACCTAGAACATGTTAGGATGCAATGTCCTAGGGCAAGACGAACTGTCCCAGGAGAGCGATGACCTATCAAGAGTGAGAATGGCCTAGACAAGGAGGATGACACATAGTATAATGTCTCATGACAAGACTCAGGGTTTGGATGACACCTCATGTGTGGCTTCGCAGGGTAGCACAAATAGATTTTTTAGGGTTTTGAGCATTTTAAAAATTTTGGGTGTCTATAGATGCCCATATTTGTCATTAATCGATGTGATTTGATTTATGACAAAAAAATAGATACACTCAAATTTTGAAACAATTGGGTTATCGAGACCATGCTTAGTCTTGCACACTGAGGTCGGGTCATTGTTATTGGAGGAAATTTTGGTTACCGAGATCATTCTTAGTCAAGATGAACAAGGTCTAGTCAGTTTTTTGAAAACCATTGGGTTGTGGGGATCGACCGGGTCCCACCGAACGAGGTCAAACCATTGTTTTCTATGAGAAAACTGAATTATAAAGACTGTGGTTAGTCTCTCCGAATGAGGTCAGGCCAGTTTGAAAACCACTGGATTGTAGAGATTGTTTGGTTTCCACTGAACGAGATCGAGCCAATATTTTTTGCAAGAAAATTGGGTTGTCGAGATGGTGATTGGTCTCGCCGAACAAGGTCAGGCTAGTTTGAAAACCACTAGGTTGTGAGAACCATTTGAGTCATGCCGAATGAGGTCGGGCCAATGCTTGAAGAACATTGGGTATTGATCCAGGCTTCTCTCAAGAACCCGTAACTCAGGTGGCATGATATGGCTGACTTGGTAAAGACCTGTAACAACTCTTGGCTCCCATCGACAACTTTATGCATGAGAAAGTAAAATGTTGGGCATCAGGTGAGAGCAGCACAAGAGGTGTGTAGCTCCCTTTCACACCTTTTATGCTCATTTTGATTTTTTATACATTTATGAATTTCTCTTTCAAAAGTTTTGCAAAGAACATGTGGGACAAATACCAAGAGTAATGCACTTCTACTATAGAAATTTACCATTGAAGCGCTTTTTCTTCATATGGTATCAGAGTTGGGGCCCTGGTCCTGGCCATCTTTCTTCTCCTTATCAGTTGTTGTTTTTTCAAGATATCATAGCAAGATCATTCGATTACTACACACTATTGCCTTGCTATATGTTGACACTCAAAAAAATTTGGGTTCCCAACCAACACACATGTTGGCCCCAATACATTAGATTTATCTCAACCAATTTTGACTGAGTCATTTCATGTCAAGAGTCATATGCCAAAATCTAGTGTTTTGGGCTCATTTCAAAGTTATGTTAATTTCAACTTTATTTTTGCCTTTAAAACGACATCTTTAGGATTTTTGTTCAAATGATCAATTAAACTAGGTGACTTGTTATAGCCAAAACTATGATTTTAGCTTTCAAACAAGCCAAAAAATTGGATAATCTGATATCTAAGTCAAAACTTATAACCAAAAAAGGTGATTTGTTCAGTAAGAATTCTATTTTTTAGGTATGACCCACTTTAAGTGCATTTTGACCACCAAAATGATCTAATATGGTATTGCATTTAAATGATGCATTCAAGTAGAGGATGTTAGCTTTTCAACACAAAAATTACCTCAAAAGGATATTCATATTAGAAATTATGGCTAAAATAAGTTAACTTACACTACAAGAATTTTGTGAATTAGCGACGGATGCTATCCGACGTTAATCCATCATAAATTCATCGCAAATCCATCATTGAGCTGTTTAGCGATGGATTGGCGACGACTTAGCGATGGATAGCGTCCGTAGCAATTCCTTGGTCGCTAATTAGCGACAGAACTGATTTGTCGCTACTTTCGTCACTAATTTGCGATAGATTAGTGAATGTCATGATTCGTCGGGGTATCCGTCGCTAAATAAGCACTGATTTGGTTTTGCGACAGATACATATCCGTCGCAAAAATTTAACGACGAATACGTATCCGTCTCTAAATTTTTTTGCCAATTTAGCAATGGATTACATTCCATCTCAAAACTTCGGCTGATTCAATTTTTGAGACAGATAATATCTGTCGCTAATCCGTCGCAAAATTTTTAAAAAATAAAACAATTTTGTTTGAAATATAAATATTGATAAAAAAATTCTCGTTATACAATTTATATAACTTGTGTATAAAAGACAAAGTACACATAAAAATACATATACAAAGTAGGTAAAACAAATTTAACACAAGTTATAAGTGAAACAAATTTAACAAGTAGGTGAACATATACAAAGAATTTTGTTTGAAACAATAAGTACGTGAAACAATAAGTACGTGAAACAAATTCAACACGTGAAGCTACTCCTCGCCAAGATTCGGAGCATCATGCTTTTCATTGTCTCGATTTGCCCCTTCATCCATGCCTCCATCAGCTCCTCTACACTGATCATTTTCAGCATCCTACAAGAGAACTAAAATGTTAGTATTGATAAACAAAATATAATGAAATAAATTATATACATTGCACCTAATCTATGGCAATCAAAGTAACATGGCTGAATTACACATAAACTAGCAATAAAGTAAAGGACATTAATAGAATTCATAGACCAACAAACAATACTAGAGTCCGTAAAAACTAATGACATAATGAAATGTTTTAGGCATATACGTATTGAAATCTAATGACATGAAACTTTAGATATGTATTGAAATAAACATTATACGTACCTGACGGGCACCGAATCTCATGTTGAAGGCAGATAGAGTTCTCTTGTCTCAAAAAAAGTTGCACAACTCATTATGGACAAGGTTGAGAATGACTTCATGTAAAAAGTCACGCATTGTGTCCTGAAGAAGCTGGCAGACACCATCCCAAGAAATAGTAGGGTCAATCGGACGCTGAGAGTTGATGTTGGTGAGAGAACTCTAAGAGCCTTGGCTGGAGGAGGCAACGACTGTTGTGGTGTTCATATTACTCCTAAACCCAAACACACGACCTTTTTTGGGTTCACCGGTTGCAGTCACCCATGCTACATGATCAAAAGGCAGATGCTGAGTGAAGTCACTGCCATATTGCTCTACCATTTGTTGCTCGTATGACTCCTACAAAGTAATGATTACAATATGAATTAATAATTAAGAATTACAATGTTTATGATAATGTAATTCATGGTTACTTATATATTACAATGTTTATTAATACAATAAATACATACCATTGTCATTCTCGTCTTCTCTGATACAAACTCTCCCGTGCTCTTACGTTTATGTGTTTCAACAAACACATCTTTATAAAGCACATGGCCTCCTTTTTCAGCTTCCTACAAGGTTAAATGATAAAAAATCAATTAGAAATTATGCAAAAATACTTATAAATTTTACAATATATATACATTGATGAGTTACCATTTTCTTCTGGTGGCTCCTAAAAGTCCTAGAACCACCAATGTGTAGATGGATATCGGGCATCTTCACTCGGTTCTGTGCAGCCTTTGCTGAGTGATTTTGAAATTCATGGCTCGCCCATGCATCGCATATTGCATCCCAATAATCTGTCATGATAGTAGAAGGATCATGGCCCTTCCACTATAGTGTATCATCTATCTTATCAGTTGTTTTTTTGTTGCAGTCTTTATATTGTGAAGCATGTCGGCAAATCGACTGGCAGTCACCTTCTGCCACACTAGCCTCGTGTCTTGCTCCTTCTTCGCAGTCGCAAAGCGATTCGAAACCTACAAATAATTTCATAAAGTTAGTACACATGACTATAACAAAAAATTAAATATGAAACACATTAGCTATGATAAATAATTGTATACCATGAATGAGGACCATAATATGTCCAACACCTCCTTCAGGTACTCTTTTCATTGAACGATCGGTCCTGAAAGATGTTGAACTAGTGACTTCCTAATCTCTCGAATCACTTCTTATGGCTTGAACCTCGCGTTGCATATAAATTAGTACACATTAACAATCGACTATCGATATACACTATTTATAAGATAAGTCTTAGATAAGTGACAATGAAATACTTACGATCAACTATCGATATACACTATTTCAATGAGTCATTGTGTCTCAGACTGAGAAGACCTAGCATCTGTATGACTCTCTTGGACTGTTGTACAAAAATAAGAAAATCCATGTATGCATTATATCTACATGTTGAGCAAATAACTTTAACCATTATGAAACTATACATATCAATCAACGTTGACTCGTGATGTGTATGAGTAGCTGGTGTAGGTGGGTCATGTGCAAGCGAAACATCATCTATAGAATAATAAGTTAGAAATTCACATAATGCACATTTAAACTAATCAAGTATATAATTATTTAAATGATATACTTATCGAAGTTGTACGTGAAAACGAAGGCTGAGACTGGTGATCACTGAGCTGGGATCCTATAAAGATGATTAACAAGTAATAATTTTTATATCAACATATAAGCAAAAACATAATGAATGCCTATATTTAAATATAACACAAAGACATCTACTTAATGTTGTCTCACGGCCTCCACTTGGTCCTCAAGCACTAGGCGCTCGACCACTGCGACCTCCACGAACCATATTCTAACAAATAAAAATGTTATTTGGATCAGTTACATAACTCTTGATCTTAGCATGGCATGCATGGACATGACATATACATGAAATATAAAGATTTAAAGGTCCTACATGAATCAGTTTTATAACTATGTATGAATTGTGCATGTACATGCTAAGTATACATGGAATGTAACATGATATGCAAGATATAATGTTAAAATAGATGGTGCATATGAGAAAGTGATGTGGTATGTATTACAAGATGTATTTCACTAGCTTATATCAAAAAAGTAAGATTTTTTAAATCCTCAAGAAAATTAGGAAGTTTCATGAGAGTCGTAGAACGTTGAGTGTGTCAAAGTTGATCAAACGTACTAGCCTTAATCATCAGAGGAGTCTATCTTGAACAAGTCTTGTAAATGTTTTAAAACTGCCAATCCTTTGAATTTTGCATAATATTTCTAACATGCAAAACCTACATGAAGAAAAACTCTTAGCATATGGTACTCTTTAAAAGCAAGTTTGTCCATTATATTACATCAGAGAACCAAGTTCTATTGCCAAGTAAGCATCATTCAAATACCTATACCAGAATAACATAATGCCAAATACATCAATCATAAAATTCAAACTACCCATCAACTTCATGTAAAACTAGAGCAACAAACTAAAGTTTCCTCTACCATTCACAAATAACCAATTCAGATCAATATTTCAAACTTTCAAAGATAGTCAATAGCTCTTCTTGAAAACCATCAATTCAACTCAAGTGGATAATTCAAACAGTATTCTTCCCCTATACTTGCTAATATCCAATATATTAGCTTTGCAAGAAACCAGAAGTGAACATCAACTCACACTCCAAAGCATTTAAAGAACACTAATTGATTCAGAAAAACCCAAAAACATGAACGTGCAATCGAAAAGATCATACCACGTGCACGTGCACCATCGACCCAAAACTAACCAATCACACCAAACAATTATCCAGCAACTGAGTTACCACATGCAATATCTCCCTCTTCAAAACCTGAAATTCCTCCTCTACGGTCACCGTGTCCACAATGAACATGAAAGCAAGCCCTTCAAACCTCGAACTAAACTCGTTGCTCGCGTACAGAGAGGAGAACGAAGAGGAGGAAGATGGAAACTGCCCACTACTTTAATTGGGCCTTCCCTGATTGAGTCGATACTCGACTGTGTTGTACGTGGGGAAGAGCTCAGTCGGGAGATTGTTCTCGCTAATGCCGGTGTAGGAACCCGAGAATGGGTTCTTCTGGTAGCAAAAGGGGCAAGCCCAAAGGCAGGTCTGGTAGTCCACCCGTGCATAGGGGTTCAGCACGGCTCTGCACCGCTTGCAAACTAGGGGCTCGTAAGAAAGGATAGACAAATCAGCCTGAGGCTGGGGTGGGATCGACAACCTAATCGAGCCCAACCTGAGCCTGACCCTGCAAAGGGGGGGGGGGGAGAAAAGGGAGGTCGGAGGACCAATGCCTTCTGGTCGGTGCCAAAAGAGAGGGAAATAGGGAGGGAGCCGAGCCCCTCCCCTATCAAACGAGAAGAGGGAGAAAGCGAGGGGGTGGGCTTGCCTGAGCCCGACCCAGAGCAAGCGAGGGGGAGGGCAGTGACGTCCTCGCCTCTGTCGCAAACAATCGAAGAAGGAAAAGAGAGACCAGAAGAAAGAAGATGAAGAAGAAGACAACGAAGAGGATGTAAGAGATCACCTGAGAGGGCCGAATGCGGAGTGGAGGTCGCCAGCATTAGGTGGACGGAATACGGTGAGCGGGAGAGAGGGCTCACTCGAGGGAAAGGAGCAACAGGGGGGAACAAGCGAGGGAGGAGAAAGGGAGGTGATCGGCGAGGTCTCTGACGAGCTGCAGGCCAAAGCTCGTAGGTCGGACAGGTGGGGAGCAATCACAGAAGGAGGGGAAGAGTTGCATGAGAGGGGGAGGGAGTTGTCAGATGGTGGGTCACCGAAGAGCGGGGGTGGAGAAGGCGAGCAGCACGGGGTGATCGGCGAAAGAGGGGAGAGAGAGAGAGCAGGGGAGGAGATAATTTCGTGCCCTAGTTGGCCATTTTATATCGGAAAGTAGCGACAAAAACATTCTGTCTCAAATGCCACCACAAATTAGTGACGGAGTAGCAACGAAAAAATGTTGTCGCGAAGTTGTGACAGAGTTTGAGACAGAAAGTTTCCATCGCTAATTAGTGATGGATTTTGAGACAAAATTTTTTTTGTCGCTAATTCCACAACTAATTCCAATTTTAGGGACGACTAGTTTTCTCTAGCTAATTTGTTGTAAATTTTCGTCGCTAATTAATGTTTTTCTTGTAGTGTTATCAAGCATATTTTAGCCTATTTTGCTAGCGACAATCCATGTATCGCTAGGAAAATGCTAATGATACATAGATTAACGTAAGAAATTGTAAAGTATTGTTAGCAATTTTTTTCATGTGTTATAAGAAGGGTCCAAAAATAATGAATTGTCATTAGCATTTTAGAGTATCGTTAGCACTTCTGCAGTGTCATTAGTATTATGTGTCATTAGGAGCATTATTGTTAGCAATTCATTTGATTAAAAAACACACAATTTTCAAGATAAACTACTCATTTTTTATCTCTATCTCTCAAAATTATGAGATAGAATCTACCTTAATCCTAGAGCCCCTAAATACTATCTAGCCTACCTAATCCCTACATTAAGAGTAAAAAGAACACTTGGCTAATCAGAAGAATCTTTTCAAATTTTCGTCAATATGATCCTGCCATCTCATGTTTGAACATATCCAACTCTATGAATCCTCGATTTATGAGAATTGTGTCAGGAACTGATAGAAGAATTATAAATAGGGATTCACTCTCCCTATTCCAACATATTGGGTTTGAGATTTGGCCTCCTCTACATTCAGCCAAAATCTTTGCACAACTAGACTCAACATTTTATCCTAGCTGAACCCACTCAACTTAGCCTATGACTCATATTTTTTATCTCACCGACCTTTGGAGCTTGTGCTTAGCCATAATATTGCCATTTGTCACATCATAGGAAAGGGATACTTAAAATCGATATGAAATTTGGTTTTGTTTCTTTATGTTTATTTATTTTTTTATTTATATAATCAGTGTAGAATTTCCTAACCTTTGTATATTGTTCGTGTTTTGGCTTTTTTCAGAGTCTCGGTGGCTTACCCCATCAAGCTTTCTTTTCTTTCTAGGACCAGCGTATATGGTATGAGCACTGGCAAGCTGAAGCCGATATTGAAAATTTTGAGCTCCTGATGCCTATTCTCTTGGTAGTGGTAATCTTGACAAGTCTTTGGAAAACACATTCGCAAACTCATGAATCATCTCCATGTCATAGACCAATGCCTCCTCATGGTTCAAGGCAACCATGTTAGCAAGAAACATTTGATCTCCATAATGAATGAATCTCGAAGCCTTCAATAAAGAGATCACTCTCCCATCATTAGAAGGTCAAACCGTACAAAACTCCAATATGGGTTGACCAAGTCTCTCTAGCAAGACCCTACGCTCATGACAGTCTAAACTAACAAAGTGTTTGCAAAGCCAATCTATCTCAAGAATGACATCAAAGCCCATTATCTCAAAGAGGATAAGGTTTATTGGAAACACAACCCTCAATCGAAACAATAACCCTCAGAATATGCAACACACAAAAGGTCTTTGCTCTTAAGGGTGTGGTTATTGTCACACAACTATCCATCTCGACGATTGGAATATCCAATAACTAAGTGAACTCTTTTGATATAAAAGAATGTATCGCACCATAATCAAATAATACACAAGCGAAAAAATTTGTAATATTCAAAGTACCTTCGATGACCTAATGACTTGGGCCTGCCTTATCAACGGTGGTTGCATACACATGGCTCACGGTCCTCTTCCGTAGTTGAACTGGCTAGATCAAATGTTTTTGGATCTGTTGCAGCAACAATCAATACTGCAAAGGCTAGGGTAAGGCCAACCTCTACAGATAAAACCTGATGTAGTGTCCCTTCTGGCCACACTGCAAGCATGCTCCAGCTTCACGGAGACAAGGATAACCCTCGTGGTCCTTCTAGCATCTTCAACATTTCTCAACAGATTGTCTCTGCTGCTACTATTGTCTGCCCCTAAACCTTTGTTGCATTTGGTATGAGGCTAGCTGCTAATGATGATTCTTCTGGAATGACTTCTTGAAGGACTTCTGAGAATCCTTTTTCGTCCCAAATGACGATGGTTGTGGCTCTACTATGGTTTGACTCGTCTTTAAGGACTTTTATTAATCCCCGTCGATGATGTTTGTCACCTCTATTGCCTCTAGCAGTTGTTACGACAATGAAGCCATACATAATACTTCAAGTACAAGGTTTTGATGATGAACAAGTAAATCAACTGCATTTCAGCTAAGGCGATGAAGAAAGATGACAAACATTGAAGAATTCGATGAAGAATCTTTGAAGACTAGTGTGCAAATGTTAAATTCATTAAAAGTCTTAGATTCTTGTAAGAGCCTTACTTAGAGTGCATATTTCGGTTGCATTTCAACTAAAAAGTCTTTAGAAAAACTTTTCTAAAAGAACCCCTCATGAAAATCTTTTTAGAAAACTCTTTTCTTAAATTTTCGTGTTTATTAGTCGACCAATAGACTCACCAGTCGACTAATCCTTTCGCGCCATATTTTCTAAAAAGTCATTTTTGTCAAATTAGTCGACCGAAGGTTTTATCAGTCGACTGGACATGATGTCTGTTTTCTGAAAAATTTAGCAGCAGTCGACTAATGCTTTTATCAGTCGACCAGACAGAATGTTTGTTTTTCAGAAGATTTTAGCAACAGTCGACTGAAAGGTTTTTCAGTCTACTGATGATATTATCAGTCGACTAACTTTTCTCTATTCGACTAAGTTTCAAAAGTTCAGATTTTCAAACGGCTCGATAAACAGATCAGTCGACCGACGATAACTGTCAGTCTACTAATAACTAACTATTAGTCGACTAACTACTGTTCCAGTCGACTAATTTTGCCGCTTTTCCTGAAACTTTAAAAAGGCGTGTCTTTTCATTTTTCAAACGTTTTGATCGTTCAAAATGAACTGTTTTGACACCCTTTCATACCCTCAACGTATAGAAACTTTCAACTATAAATATGAGTGCATTTTACACTCAAAATAACTTCAATTCAATCAATTTGAATCATTTACTCTTTGTTTTTCACTCATATTCATTTTCTCACTCACGTGATATTTTTCACTTCAGCTTTTCACTCAAATTCCTTTGAGAGATAGTGAATTCGTGAGTAGAGTATTTCAACAACCTCAAAAGCCAATTGCATATCATTTGCATTCAAAAGAAGGGATTATAGGTTGTATTGTAAGTTATTACTTATTTCAATTTTCTGTAAAAGGAAGGACTCCTTGGTTTAAAGGAGTTGTTTGCTTTCAGTAGGTGTGTTACTGGAAGTGGGACCGGATTTGGTCTGTGTATGATCTTGTAGTTACACAAGGTTGATAGTGGAAATCTCAAGCGGGTTTTGCTTGGGGACTGGATGTAGGTCGGGAAAGACCGAACCAGGATAAATTCTTGTGTTCCTTTGTGTGATTGCTTTTTAAATTGCAAAATCCGTTAATATTCTGCAGACAAATTTTAAAAGCACTATTCACCCCCCCTCTAGTGCTCGTTGCCTCGATCCTACTGCACTTTCATTTGGTGTCAGAGCGAGGTTTGCTATTATTTTGATTTGACCATCATCTAGCATGGCAACTACAACATCTCAGCACAAAGAAGGATGCTCCTCTGTTCGTCCTCCTCTCTTTGATGGAACAAACTATGGATACTGGAAAGTGAGAATGACAATATTCTTGCAATCCATGGATCTCGATATTTGGAGAGTTGTTTCAGATAAGTATCAAATTCCATCAACTGATTTTAGCCGATGGACCGATGAAGAAAAGAAGATCGCTTCACTGAATGCCAAGGCGATGAATGCATTGTATTGCGCCATTGACAAGGTAGAGTTCAATCGCATCTCTTAATGCTCTACAGCAAATGAAATCTGGCATACTCTTCTCGTGACTCACGAAGGTACGCCAAAGGTAAAGGAATCTAAAATTGCTTCTTTAGTTCATAAATTTGAATTGTTTAAAATGAAGCAAAATGAATCTATATCGGACATGGTAACAAGAATGACCGATATAACGAACACTCTGAAATCCCTTGAAAAAGAATATTCACAAGTGGATTTAGTCAGAAAGATCCTAAGGTGTTTAACTCCTGAATGGGAGAGAAAAACCACTGCTATTGAAGAGGCAAATGATTTAAACACTCTCACTCTTGAAGATTTGCTTGGTAACCTAATGGCATATGAAGTCCAACTTCAAGACAGACAAGAAGAAGAACCCAAGAAGAAATCTCTTGCTTTTAAGGCTACTTCTGACTCTGAAAATTCAGAAGAAGATGGAGATGAAGATATTGCCCTCATCACAAGGCAATTCAGAAGATTCATCAAAAAGGGAAGATTTCAAAGAAAGGTAAAGAAAGCGGATTCTTCCAATCCCAATGAAGTCAAGTGTTTTAATTACAAAAAGGATGGACATATCAAGAAATATTGTCCTCTTCTCAAAATCAAGCCCAAGGACCAATTCAAGAAGAAAAAGGCATTTCAAGCATGTTGGGATGATAGTGACTCCTCTTTCGATGAAGAATCAAATGAAGAAGTCGCCAACATGTGCTTTATAGCACAAGAAGATTCGGTAAGTAAATTTGACTATGATGAGTTATTAGAAGCATTTAATGATTTATATGCTAAATTTAAGAGTCTAAGTTCTAAAAATAAAGAGTTAAAAACTGAAAATTCAACTCTTGACTCTCAAAACAAAGCATTACTTCAAGAGATAGAAGATCTCAAGAAGGAAAGCTCTTGCCAAGCATTTGAGATAAAAGAAATTGGAGTTATAACCAATCTCTTACAAAAAGAAATAACTAGTCTAAAAGAAAAATCAAATGATCTTCTTTCTATAGTGACCAAATTCACAAATGGTCAAGAGAATCTAGAAAGACTTCTTGGTTCTCAAAGATGCTCGGTTAATAAAACCGGATTGGGATATAGTTTCTTTGATACTCAAAATAGACCAAACTATGTTGTGAAAAATCAAAGACAATATTCTCAACCATTTGTTAATAGAACTAAATTTTCTAGTTCTAATAGAAATGCATCTAATCATGAAACTTATAATGCTTATAAGCCTAGACATGATTATTCTAGAAATGCTAAATCTTTTTATAGAAAGAATATTTATTATCAAAGGAAACCAAAATCCAAATGGATATGGGTTCCTAAGACTAACTCTCATGGACCCGAAAATAAAAAGGGGTCAAATGCTCTGTCTTCTAATTTTGTTGTAGGTACACAAAATAAAGAGCAAATGGATATTGGACAGCGATTGTTCCAAACATATGACTGGAAGGCCGGAGTTATTTTTCACCCTCCAAAGTAAGGATGGAGGAACCGTCACCTTTGGTGACAATAGCAAGGGAAAAGTAATCGGTATTGGTAATATTGGTAATCCAAAATTTCCCTTAATAGAAAATGTTCTTTTAGTAGATGGTTTAATGCATAATTTATTATCTATTAGTCAATTATGTGATAAAGGTTTTCATGCTTCTTTTGAAAATGATTTATGCTTAATTTCTGATTTTCAATCTAAAAAGATCATTTTTAAAGGTAAAAGAAAGAACAATGTGTATGAACTATATCTAGATGAGTTACCCACTTTTAATGAAAAATGTCTTATTGTTTCAAATGAAATTCAATGGTTATGGCACAAGAGACTTGGACATGTTAACTTTAAAATTATTTCCAAGTTATCCAAGAATGATCTTGTAAGAGGCCCACCTAGAATACCATATAAGAAAGATCACTTATGTGATGCTTGCCAAAGGGGTAAACAAATCAAGAGTTCTTTTAAAGCAAAGATATAGTTTCAACAAAACGTCCTCTTGAACTTTTACATTTAGATCTATTTGGACCTTCTAGAATTCAAAGTTTGAATGGTAGCAAGTATGCTTTTGTTATAGTAGATGATTATTCTCGATTTACATGGGTGATTTTTCTAAAAAGCAAAAATTATGCTTTTTCTGAATTTTCCAAACTTTGTAAAAGAATTACAAATGAAAAATCTACATCTATTATTAAAATTCGTAGTGATCATGGTGGTGAATTTGAAAATGAATCTTTTCTAAAGTTTTGTGATCTACATGGTATATCTCACAACTTTGTTTTTCCTAGAGCGGCTCCACAAAATGGAGTTGTTGAAAGAAAGAATAAAACTTTGCAAGAATGTGCTATAACCATGCTTCAAGATAAAAATTTACCAAAATACTTTTAGGCTGAAGCAATAAATACATCATGTTATGTTTTAAACCGTGTTCTTATTCAACCAATCTTACATAAAACATGTTTTGAATTGTATTATGATCGTATACCAAAGATCTCATATTTCAAAATTTTTGGTAGTAAATGCTTCTTGTTAAATACCAAAGATAATCTTGATAAGTTTGATTCAAAATCAGATGAATCAATATTTCTTGGATATTCTTCTAGAAGTAAAGCTTATCGTATTTTCAATAAAAGAACATCTTGCATTGAAGAATCTTTACATGTTGCATTTGATGAGAATTGTGAGCAGGTTATACCTCTAAGCGAAGGAGAAGAAGTAATACTTCAAGAAGAACCCTTGATAGAGAATACTTCTCAAGAAAATGTTCTTCTTCAACCTGTTTGGAAAGAAGTTCCTAATCATCCACATGAACAAGTTATTGGAGAAATAAAGAGTGGTGTCTAAACTAGAAGACAATTAGAAAAATATATTGCAAATGTTGCTTTCATATTTAAAATAGAACCAAAGAATATGAATGAGGCTTGTGATGATGAATTTTGGCTTTTGGCCATGTCTGAAGAACTTAACCAATTTACTAGGAATGATGTTTGGGATCTAGTTGATAGACCAAAGGATCATCCAGTAATTGGAACAAGATGGGTCTTCCGAAATAAGCTGGACGAAAATGGTGAAGTCATTCGTAACAAAGCAAGGCTAGTAGCACAAGGCTATAATCAAGAAGAAGGCATAGATTTTGATGAAACCTATGCACCAGTGGCTCGATTGGATTCAATTCGAATGACGCTTGCTTTTGCTAGTTACATGAACTCCAAGTTATATCAAATTGATGTTAAGTGTGCATTCTTAAATGGACACATCAATGAAGAAGTTTATGTAGAGTAACCTCCAGGCTTTGAAAATGAGAAATATCCAGAAAAAGTCTACAAATTGAAAAGAGCTTTGTATGGACTTAAACAAGCACCAAGAGCGTGGTATGAAAGACTACGAAATTTTCTAGAACAATCTGGTTTTTCCATTGGTCGGGTAGACTCCGCTTTATTTATTAAAAATCTTAATTCAGATATTCTTATTGTGCAAATTTATGTTGATGACATAATATTTGGTTCTACTAATGATTCTCTTTGTAAAGAATTTGCTAAAGCTATGCAGGAAGAGTTTGAAATGAGCTTGATGGACGAATTAAACTACTTCCTTGGACTTCAAATAAAGCAAACTGAAGAAGGAATCTTCATCAATCAGGCTAAGTATACAAAAGAACTTCTCAAGAGATTTGGGATGGACTCATCGAAATCAAGAAGGAATCCTATGAGTACAACTACTTCTCTTGATAAAGATGAAAATGGTAAAAGTGTAGATACTAAGCTCTACAGAGGTATGATCGAATCTCTATTATACTTAACTGCTAGTCGACCTGATATAATGTTTAGTGTTTGTATGTGTGCAAGATTTCAAGCTAATCCAAAGGAATCTCATTTAACTGCAGTAAAACAAATTCTTTGTTATTTGAAAGATACTTCAGATTTCGGTTTGTTTTACCCAAAATCATCTTCCTTTGATTTAGTTTCATATAGTGATGCAGATTTTGCAGGAAGTAAATTTGATCGCAAGAGTACTAGTGGAACTTGTCATTTCTTAGGAAATTCCTTAGTCTCTTGGTTTAGTAAAAAGCAAAATTCAGTGTCACTCTCAACAACTGAAGCAGAATATATAGCGGCTAGTTTAGCGTGTTCATAAGTACTATGGATGAAACAGACCTTAAAAGATTTTGGTTTGAATTACTCCACAACAACTATTTATTGTGATAACACCAGTACTATAAATCTTTCGAAAAATCCTGTTCAGCACTCAAGAACTAAGCATATTGAAGTTAGACATCATTTCTTAAGAGATCATGTGTTGAAAGGAGATATTTCGTTAAATTTTATTTCCACTAAAGAACAACATGCCGATATCTTCACTAAACCACTTAAAAATGAAGATTTTATGAGAATTAGGAGAGAACTAGGCATTTGCTCGTTTTTGGATTTATAAAAATGCTGATTTTTGAACAAAATCTCAAAATCGCACTATATTAGTCGACCGATAAAATTTTAGTCAACTGATGCCTTAAAATTTTAGAATGAGTCACACATTCTTAGTCGACCGATAAAATTTTAGTCGACTAAAAATTTTTAAATTTTTAACTGAAGGGACCCGATAGCCCTTGGATTTTTTTTAACACCCATTTTTTTTTTTGGCATCGTTTCATTTTTGTACCTTTTCATTTTTTTTTAAAAGGAACGAAACCCTTAAAACGAAACCCTCTCTCTCTTTCTTTCCTCTCTCTCTTCTGAAAAACCCTCGGAGTGCCGTTCGAACCTATCCTCGCCGGAATCCTCTTGCCGTGACAGGGAGATGCCAGAATCCTCTTGCAGTAACCGGCGCATCTTCAAATCTCGTCGGAATCCTCTTGCCGTGATGGTGCATCTTCAGTTCTCGTCGGAATCCCCTTTGTGGCAGCCTCCTCGCATCTACCGTCATCCACCGCGGACTCCTCCTCGTCTATTCACTGTTTCTGTTGCATTGGTTTTCCTTCACAACGCCGGACAATATCTTCCTCTGTCGGACGTTGTTTGGAAGCCGACATTCTTTTTGGTAAATCTGTTTTTAACCATGCCTCGTTTGAAGACTGCATCTGCAAAAGGTTTAGGTTCTCCTTCTCATACACCTTCTTCAAGACATGGATTTTCTCTCAGATTACTCTGAAATCCTCTTTTATATGATACTTTTGGATCGATTTCTGCACTACCTATTTTACCAGACCGAAATGTACTGTTTCACCTGTTTTCTCGTTACAAAATAAGAGAATTATTTCCAGGAATTTCACATCTTTTTGATGCCTGTGTAGACACCCTTCACTATCCTTTTCTGATTCACTTGTTTTATACAAATTTACATTTTGATCATGAAACTGGAGTTATGTCCTCTCTTGTTCGTGATGTTGAAATCGAGTTTGATTCTAAACTACTTGGAGAAATCCTAGAAATTCCATCTTCAGACACTCTTTTCAATACTATTGAACTGAATGATGAGAGAATTTTTGAACAAATTCTTCTTCCAGGTGCACCTCACTGCCCTCCTTTCAAAAATACTAATCTTCAAACTCGTGCACGCATTGCTGGATGAATTCTTGCCCACAATGTTCTACCTAAAACTGGTTCTTTTGATTATTATTCCACAGATCTTTCTACGGCTCTTTATGTTTTATTTGGAAATATTTCTGTAAATTGGGCCAATGTGTATTTTACTAATTTGTGGAAACAAAAACCATTTCTTCCTTACGGAGGTCTTCTAACTCGTATTTTCAGACATTTCAAAGTTCCTTTAACAAATGAAAAATATATTGAGCAAAAGGAGTTCTTTGATCAAACTATTTTTAAAAGAATGAAAATTAAATATCTGCCTCCTTTAAATGTTGATCAAACTGAACCATCTGATCCTACTGAACCATCAATTTCTGAACCCTCACCATCTTCTGCGACACCTTCATCTCAAGCAAAACGAAAGAAATTTTCTACAAGTCAAGACAATGATGAAGTTTTGCAGCGACTGGAAGCTTTGGAGCTGCATCAACGCACTTTTCGTGAAGATGTGACTCAACAACTATCTTCGATTTAGAAAGAGATTACTTCAATCAAGGATTTGCTCAACTCACTTTTCTGATCTTTGTTGTCTAAACTTTGATACTTTATGGGTTGTAATATTTTAAACTTGTATCTCCATTTTGCTTATGTTATTTCTGCCCTTACTCTTTTTGATTCTGACAAAGGGGGAGAAAAAGATAAAAATCAAAATTGTAGGAGATCTTGCATGAGAAATGCGAAATTAAGAGAAAAAGAAAACATTAAAAATTGCATTTATAAAAAAAAAAATTTAATGCATGAAGTAATGATGAATGGAAATGCAAACCAATCAATATGTGCTTTAAATGTGCTAACTTTTAATGTTTTGCAGCATATTGATAGGGGAGTAAAATCTCCATCTATGCATCTAAATGCTTCATCTTTGATTAAGTTTGTCATCATCAAAAAAGAGGGAGATTGTTACGACAATGAAGTCATACATGATACTTCAAGTACAAGGTTTTGATGATGAACAAGTAAATCAACTGCATTTCAGCTAAGGCGATGAAGAAAGATGACAAACATTGAAGAATTCGATAAAGAATCTTTGAAGACTAGTGTGCAAATGTTAAATTCATTAAAAGTCTTAGATTCTTGTAAGAGCCTTACTTAGAGTGCATATTTTGGTTGCATTTCAACTAAAAAGTCTTTAGAAAAACTTTTCTAAAAGGACCCCTCATGAAAATCTTTTTAGAAAACTCTTTTCTTAAATTTTCGTGTTTATTAGTCGACCAATAGACTCACCAGTCGACTAATCCTTTCACGCCATATTTTCTAAAAAGTCATTTTTGTCAAATTAGTCGACCGAAGGTTTTATCAGTCGACTGGACAGAATGTCTGTTTTCTGAAAAATTTAGCAGCAGTCGACTAATGCTTTTATCAGTCGACCAGACAGAATGTTTGTTTTTCAGAAGATTTTAGCAGCAGTCGACTGAAAGGTTTTTCAGTCTACTGATGATATTATCAGTCGACTAACTTTTCTCTAGTCGACTAAGTTTCAAAAGTTCAGATTTTCAAACGGCTCGATAAACAGATCAGTCGACCGACGATAACTGTCAGTCTACTAATAACTAACTATTAGTCGACTAACTACTGTTCCAGTCGACTAATTTTGCCGTTTTTCCTGAAACTTTAAAAAGGCGTGTCTTTTCATTTTTCAAACATTTTGATCGTTCAAAATGAACTGTTTTGACACCCTTTCATACCCTCAACGTATAGAAACTTTCAACTATAAATATGAGTGCATTTTACACTCAAAATAACTTCAATTCAATCAATTTGAATCATTTACTCTTTGTTTTTCACTCATATTCATTTTCTCACTCACGTGATATTTTTCACTTCAGCTTTTCACTCAAATTCCTTTGAGAGATAGTGAATTCGTGAGTAGAGTATTTCAACAACCTCAAAAGCCAATTGCATCTCATTTGCATTCAAAAGAAGGGCTCATAGGTTGTATTGTAAGTTATTACTTATTTCAATTTTCTGTAAAAGGAAGGACTCCTTGGTTTAAAGGAGTTGTTTGCTTTCAGTAGGTGTGTTACTGGAAGTGGGACCGGATTTGGTCTGTGTATGATCTTGTAGTTACACAAGGTTGATAGTGGAAATCTCAAGCGGGTTTTGCTTGGGGACTGGATGTAGGTCGGGAAAGACCGAACCAGGATAAATTCTTGTGTTCCTTTGTGTGATTGCTTTTTAAATTGCAAAATCCGTTAATATTCCGCAGACAATTTTTAAAAGCACTATTCACCCCCCCTCTAGTGCTCGTTGCCTCGATCCTACTGCACTTTCAACAGTGTCTAAGGTCGCCTCATGAGGGCCTTGCTGTGAATCCCATTGTAAAGCCCTTGAAAAAACTTCAACGCTCGGGCTTTCTCTGTCAGGAATGTATTCAGGCAATATCTCTCTAAGTGTTGAAACTTGCCCATACACTCCATCAGAGTAGAACTACCTTGTCTCAGTTCCAAGAATTCTTGAACCTTCTTGTCCCTAGTGTACTCCAAAAACTACATATCTAAGAACATTGAAGAGAACTCCTCCCAAGAAATTATGGCAACACCTCTGAACTGAATCTCTTTGGTAGTCTTTCACCCTTTCACCGTATCGTCAATCAATCGATAAGACCCAAATAAGGTCTTCTTCTCCTCTGGTGCACTGAGAAGCTCAAACACGCTCTCGATCTTTTGGATCCAAAACTTGGCTTGCTTTGGATCCGAATTACTCCAAAATGAGTGGGGATCCATGTCCATGAAACTCTTATACGTCATCCCTTAATGAGTCTGTGCTAACTGGGTCAAGGTTGAGAGAGCCTTTATAACAAAATCCCTTTGACTCATCCAGTCATTTGGATACCTCGACATATAAAAACGCACAAATAAATGTAATCACTACCACGGCTACTGAGCTACACAACATGCATAAAAAAACAAATTGTCTAATCAAACAACTTTACAAAAAAAACAGCTATCACAAAGTGTCACTACACAGAACTACTATCCATTCTAATAGGGTTAGAAGGTCGGCAGGATGCAGATCTCAATGTTTTTGAATCGAATCTTGGACCATTCTGAAAACTCAACTTTGATATGAAAATTGACACTACTGAAATTTATAGTTTTTTTAAATGAATATAGAAGAACAACAACGGAAGAAACTTGATTTAGAAAAATTGATTTAAACAAAAATATTCTCAACATTGAAATGAACTCAACATTTAAATCCAACTGATCTTTTTCATTTCATACAAAAGAAAGTTTATTCATACAGTTACAAAATATCAAAATTATAACACCAAAAAATCCTAAAAAGTTAAGGTCTCAGGAATACAAGGGTCCCAGGTTCGATCTTGAGAAGTACACGAGTTCATCATATCCATAGCCACCAAAGCACGTCTAGCCATGGGTACCTCAAAAAGGGAAAGTAAGCAAGGGTAAGACTAACACATGTCTCAGCAAGAAACTCTAGATCACATCTTGTGATAGCAAACAGGGATAGGTCAATGAGCCTAATTGGACTCCAACCAAGTCCATATCTCTACAAGAGTCCAACACCTGACTCTCTACGAAATATAACTCAACTCAACCTCTAACTCAAGAGGGAGATCGAGATGGATGAACATCTTTTAATTACTTTCTCCATTTAAGTTATTCTTTTGCTTTTTACTCGATGCAAATACAATTACTTTGTTTCGATATTAGTTATTGTTTTCATGAGGGCACCACTGCCTTGGGATACTATAGGCTTATCGGTCTACATGGGGTGTAATTTCATATACTAATATTTTACATCTTTTATAAACCCCAAGAGCACTCTGTTACACCAGCACCAAGGTTCATAACCCTTTGTCAAGGTGTTATTTTCTCTAGACAAAGTCGTAGTACACTATCACTAGCGTATTTAGCAGGACCTCCAACACAAAAGAGTCCTTGTCCCCTAAACCACCATAGTTGGAGACTAATCTACCCTAGTGACCAAGATGAGACCCACAACAACAACATGCCACCGTTACCTGAGAAGGAGTCCATCGGCAACTCAGTATATTACACGGGGTTGGTGTAAACCCACTCATAAGATGAGTACAAAGTCACTCAAGGTGACAAGTTACCCCATTTTTCAAGGCATAACCACACAACTCTGTGTAACTTATTTTACTTTATCGTTAGTTTACGTGCATTAATGCAAAGTATCTAGGTACCTACACCAGTACCTTGGGTATTTGCCCAACAAGCTATACAATTTAATTAAGTAATATACATTCTATTTATGCAAACATCCTTATTGCACACATGAGGTCACTCTTATACCCCAAACTGCATCATGTCATGCATACATCTATGTATTGTTCATTACTGCAAAATAAAACCAGAATTTTATGCCCACATCAGCACTACAACTTCGCATTGTCATACTTATAAATATGAACCACAACCAAGCAAAACTATAAATGCTCAAACCACGTAATGTCACACTTGCATTATTGACATAACAATAACTTTTCAATAATAATACTGAAAATAAAAAACATAAACACATTCAGATGCATCATCCCATGCATGCATACTTGCATATTTGAGCATCGCAACACAAATCAGATCCCCCCTTGGACCATCAAACTCATACCAATGATCACTTCCAAAATTACAATAAATACAGGCCTTTCAGCATGTTCCCGGGGTGATTCACTTGAATCTCAGGCTCAACAACCATTACCCAAGCTCAAAACATCTAAAAACCACAATCTGAAAAACAAGAGTTGACTCTTCTAAATACAAGAGTCGACCTTTAGGCTAAACATAACTTAAACATCTTTCAAGAGTCGACTCTTGGGTCAGACATCTCACTACCAACTCACAAGAGTCAACATTGTTGATTCTAGAGTTGACTCTTTCATTGTAGGGGTCGACTCTCAGTCTACAAAAGTCAACTTTATAGGGAACAAGAGTCAACTCTTCTGAAACAGGGGTTGTCTCTTTTGAAAGGAGCTGACTCTTTAACAAAGAGTCAACTCTTCTCAGAAGCAGGAGTCGACCCTATCCAGAGAGAAGTTGACCTCCAGGAAGAAGGCATCGACCCTCAGGTCTTCCCAACAGCTACAAAGTAGTAGGGGTCGACTCTAGCTCAGCAAAGGTTGACTCTTATGCTTTGTAGATTTGGGTAGCTTCTTCAAAACTCCTTTACGAGCTATGAAACTCCACCAAATAGTGGTTCTACCCCATCAAACTCAAACCCAACCTTCTAGGTGTGAGATAAAACACACCCACATACATGGTTCGTAAAAATCTCAAGCATAAGACAAAATTTTAAGCAACCATAGCCATGAATATGAACTTGGGCTATACAAGAAAGAACATATACATTTTTGCAACTCAAGATTCATCTTTTTCAAGCTCTCAAACCATCGATTTTAACCCAAGATTCATCTTTTCCAAGCTCTCAAACCCCCAATTTCGTTCTTAAAACTGTACTTCTCAATTTCTAGCATAGCTCTTACCAAACAATCTAAATATCTACATAGTTGGAAGCTTGTAAATCCAAAAAACATGCTAAATCATGCATTCTTCACATGAAATTAGTTGTGCATATAGTTTCTAAAAATACCATAATTTAAAACATGACTTTTTCTAAAAAATTAATAGTCTATATTTAAAAAAAATACATTTAAAAATAGCCAATGTGCTAAAATAGAATTTTAGTTCATGTATGAGGTACAAAAACCAGATTTTTCAATACTTTTGTAACAAGAAAGAACTTTAGAAATTTTAGCTCATCTAATAGTTACAAAAATTAGAAGTTTAAACATTCTTTGCAATAGAAAGCAGATACAAATTTGCATATACATAATTTATAATAGCAATAAGAACATATTTTTGTTCTTAAAACTTAACTTGAGCAAATGCACGAGAAAAAGCACATGGTTCAGTTGAAAATTCATGAAGAATGTGAGCGCAAACCAAAAGGAATAGCAACCACTGGTCCAACCAACCTATGCAGGAATCTTTTGGGCTGATTCTTCCAAATCTCAAGCTATACAGTCCATAATCGCACACAATCCACAATGTTTATCACTTTACCAACTCATAAGTCGACTCTCCTGCGCACAAGAGTCGATTCTTGAGCTAAATAAATATAAACTACACATAAGATTCAACTCTTCTATTTCAGGAGTAGACTCTTGTGTTGTAGGAATCAACTCTTAAAGTGCAGGAGTAGACTCTTGCACTGCAAGGG
The DNA here is from genome assembly GCF_984573655.1 of Nuphar pumila. Taxonomy (NCBI): domain Eukaryota; kingdom Viridiplantae; phylum Streptophyta; class Magnoliopsida; order Nymphaeales; family Nymphaeaceae; genus Nuphar; species Nuphar pumila. Next base: position 73,241,205 of record NC_143263.1, on the reverse strand, counting down.
TTGACTCTTGCATTCAGGAGTCAACTCAGCAAATGTTGCAGGAGTCGACTCTTCTGCTACTTAACTATGCCAAACAGAACATGTAAGGAACAATTGACCCCTATTATACAGGAGTCGATCCTCGAGTCAACCAGAACCTGAAAATACTCGACCTTAGAAATGCAATAGTCAACTCCTGAGGCATTCTAGTTGAGTTTCACACTTTTGAAACACTGAAATCTCGTGGATTGAAGCATCCAACTCAAATGAACTCAACCCCAACACTCTTAGGGGTGTTGCAACTCGGTTAAATTCATTAACCACAAACATCACCAAAAATTAAATTTTCTAGCATATAAAAATATTCTAAACATGATATTTCATAAACATCACAAAAACTACATGTAGTCCTAGCATGCTCACTACCTACTAGAAAATAAATCGATCATCTACCTTGCACCACTATATCTAACTAGAATAGGATAAAAAAAATGTATAACACAAACTACTAACACTCTATGTGTAGCTCCCACACATGACACGAGTATCCCAGCTACAACACACACACTAGGGAGTCATTCACTCCAAACCAATGCCTATGTATGGATTGAGGTACCTCCACACCTCGTTCCAGCTGCAACAAAGCTCCAACATTGGTGCAACTCGACCCCGAGATAATGGTGGAGCAGGTGGGGCATCCACCAAGGTGAGGAATAAGGTGGGAGTGTAGGGAAAAAGAGAAAGTGAGTGTGAGAGTGAAGGTGGGAGAGAAAGTTCAACCAAAGAAAGAAAATGAGGGGCGTGGATTTTGGAATCTCAAATAGGATCTCATATATCATGCATGGGTATAGATCTGGGCACACTGGGTCCAGATCTAGTTGGGTTTCATCCAGCCAGGGGTGTGGGTTTCTAGTTAATTAGCCCACTAGTTGGGTTAACTAGGTACCAACCTAGTTGATCTAGCCAACAAGTAGTCAGCTAAAAGAAAAGCCCTGTCGCATGGCATGGGTCCAACTGCCCTTGGCTGGTCTGACTTGCTGGCTTGGCTGAGCTGTGCAGCAACTGCAGCTGTTGTTTCTGCCATAAAGACCAAAATGCCCTTAAAAAATCTTTGGTCAAATGAGCCCATCAAGCCCATTTATAGCCTTTTCCAAACCCACAAAACCTACCTTAATCGGGCCAATCGAGTCTAACCGAGCTAGATTGCACCGAACCTGAGGCTTTGTTTAACTTCGGCCCATTTAAGACCGAGCCCGAGACGAGCTCAAGCTATAGTTGGGCTCGTTGTGCAGCCCTAAAGGTAAGCTTGTGTGCGTGTGTTTTCTGTTCCCTCATTAAAGAAACATGTCACTTCTGATACTGCAGCCTCCTGTATCAGTGGGAGCCCAGGAATTAATGATTTCCTGGGCCAATCGTTTGAAAATCTCATGACATTTTTTATTACTGATACAAAATCTATATATTGGTATATTTTTTATAATTATATTGTATATATATATATATATATATATATATATATATATATATATATATATATATATATATATATATATATATATTTTTTATTTATTTATTTATTTATATTCTTATATATTATTACAATTAAAATATACTATTTTTTTGATAATTTTTCTAAAAAAAAAACTCTTTTGCCGAGATGGTGAACTATGGGTAGCAGTGAAAACGGGTTGGGTTTGGTTCGGATCCAGGTGGAGCCAGACTCAAACCTGGTTGAGATGATGGTACTGGGTTCGGACCCAGGTCTAGTCGGACCCTTCATAACAAAAAAACATACCTGGATCCTATAAGAATTACATGAACCATACCTGAAACATAGTCGGTAAAATAATATTCGTTAGATCTTAATCGAAGCTCAGGTCAGGCATGGGTCTGATATGAAATTTCTCAAATGATACCCGGCTCATATATTAATCAGACCCGTCCCATCCAAATTCTAATCAGGCCTTCTTATTTATCACCAAACCCTACAGGATTTGGTACTGGTCTGGATCAAACACGACCCATTGACACCCCTAACTATGGAGCCAAGTATACGGGTTTCTGTTCAGTGGCAAACTTGAACCATGACATCTCCAAGCCAAGATAATATGACATAGCCCCTCCTTTTTTGGAAGCAGATCAGGTCATGCTGAACATTAGCGTTTTTGCTCATGCCGACATCATGGCCGTCTGTTTGCATTTTGGATGAATGCCACGTGGTTTTGATCTGGTGCCTGACCAAGCTGAACCGAACCTGTTTACTCGAGTTTGGCAGGTAATAATCGGACTCGGGTTTGGTTTTGAGTTTAGCATTCAAACCCAAAATCGACAAAACTCGGAACCCAATCTGATTAAGTGTAAATGTCGGGTTTTAAGCTAGTAGGTTCTAGGTTTGTTTTTATCTAATTCCATCCAAACTCGAATCCAAAACCAAACCCGATTAGGCCATACCCGATCAAGTTGGACTTCGTAATGCCTAAACCTGACCTGAGTCTGGCCCATTTACATCCCTAGGAGAGAGCAGCTGACAAAACGTGTCCTTTCAGCAAGCGAACACACGATGCCAGGATTAAACGGTTTGGATCGAGTATGACCCACTTATTTACCAAATCTGACATAACCAGATTATCGAGCATGTACCAGATCTGGATCCAGTAAACAATCTACTAACATCTGCCGGTTTCCCGAAAAGGACGACGGGCCCAATAACATGCTGGACCTAGCTAGTCAGATCCGGCTCATCAATAAGCTGGGCCAGCCCGTAAGCAGCCCTGCCCTTTTTCCATGTAATTGTTTTATTGGACCGAGTTTGATCTCAAAAATGTCAACTGGGCCCAAATCAAATGGACTAGACTATTAGCGGCCCTTCTGGGTCAGCAAGCCACATTGACCACCCCTACCGATTTCAAAAATGACTGCGAATGTTTTCTCAAAGAGGAAAAAGTTTGACTATAAATTAATTTTTTTTATGAAAAATCTTTGGAGCATATCGGAATATATAGTTTAAAAATACAAGAAAATATATATGCAAATAAAAGCAAAAAAAAATGTGTTGAATCATGATTTTTATAAAGAATTTTGGAACTTAACTGGATTCTGATTTTCATTAGTCTGGTATGAGAACCGCAAGCCATGCCTCATTATTTAACTTGCCAGGACTTTAAGGAGCCGAGCCTATAGGACCCGACCAATGGTGATCATGGATCAGATATTCGACCCAAACCCGACATGGACGTGTCAGTGTCCACCCCATTCTGACCATATACATAGTAACCGCCTCAGATGAGAAAATATCTTTTTCAAACCGTTGCCTTATAATTAGGTCGCTTTTTTTCGGAGATAGAGAGATAAACAGGTCTGAATAACCTACAGAGTTTTGCACTGCCAGGACAGCGACGGTAGCGCAACTAGGCATCTGATCCGTATAAATATATAAAAAAAAAGTCGCAGTAGTGTTGGGTCAACTGGGTTTATGAATTTGTGTAGGAAAATATAAAAATTATTCATACCAGGAAAATATTGGCTATAATCAAATGTACAGTATACTCTAGTAGAAACAACCCTCACCAGCTCACCTTCATTTTCGCTATTTTCTTTTTGTAGATCAAGTTCTATGGATATGATCTATATGTTTGTGTAGTCAAAAACATGTTTTTGATCATCCAATTGGGTTATATAAGATTGATTTTTAAGGGCTACAAAATTGAACGGCCCACACTGCAACAAAATATCAAAAACACGTTTAATTCTATGATGAACACTTCCGTGGAGTTTGGATTCATGAAATAAAGCTGACACCTGTTAGATTAGCTAGAGAGTACCGTACCTTAGAGTGTAGCCAATATTCTCCCATTGATATTTATGCAGATTTAAACTTGTTAGCAACGTTTGTTCACTAGTAATATTGTCGGATAGTTGGTTCGAACGAGCAGGGTCACAAGTGAAATTGTAACAGAAACAGCGTACACAATCAACGGCCTCAACGGTGTGATCAAACGGACGGCCAGGATGGTCTGTTACTTGGGCACGATTGGAGAAAGTTATCACACATGCGACACGCAGACGAGCGAGGGGGCGACGACGGTGCTATCGTTGCCGTTGCAGCTCAGCGCCCGGATCACTTTCCACTGCATCCTCGCCTCCACTTCCGCGTCCCTCCTCCTCCTCCCCCCCTCTACGACCCCTCCCTCTCCGCACGGACCCGCCGGAAACCTCCTATTTTTCCGCAACCGCAGATCCTTGAGCTCGATCTCTGGCGCCTTCATCGGCACGAACAAGCGCAACCACGACCTTGACGGCATCAGCCACTCTCGGAGGCTCCCGGTTCGCTCAACGCTCTCGAGTTTCCGGTATCCTCCACGCCAGTCGCTCCGTCCCGTCCTAGCCTCAAAACTCATCTGAAGGAAAGAACCCGAGCTCGAAGATTTCGCTCGGAACTCCTCCGATCGGCTTTTCGACAGAACCCGGTGCTTGACGACGGAGTTGTTGCTCCAGGGAAGAATCTCTCCGGACGAAGAGAAGACTTCTTCCGCCCCGAACAGTTCGCCGGCCCCGCCTTTAGCAAACTCGAAGCAATCGAGATCGGCGATGGACGTCGATGATCGGCGCTCCTCCGGCGGGCGTTCTACCGATCCCGACGAGATCGGCAGATCGCGCAGCGAGAGGGCTTCTTCGGCATCGGAATCGCACGGCTCTCGTCCTTTTCCCTCCATTTGTAATTCCTTTCCATCCTGCATCATAAAAGACAAATCGAGACGAAAACTACTAAAAACTAGGGTTTCCGAGTAATCCAAACGGCGGAAAAGCCAGAACCTGCGTTTTCTGGCTCTACGCTCTCCTCCTTATGCTTCGGGTGAGGAAGAGACGAGACGTGCCTTGGAGCCTAAGGAGGACGCATATTTCAAAGATATTGAAAAAGATGGGAGAACGCCGTCCACCTTCTAGAAGAAGCTTCCCTTCTCCCTTCCTCCCTCACGACGGATGACCTCTGCCGTTGAGTGGTGCACACTGCACAGTGCACACTTGAAGGGGGGAATCGTCGTCTTGATAAAATGATGAAAATGCTGCTCTCGTGATGTCAATGTTCTTCACGGAGTCGGCCCCCACCTGAACGGTCACGATTTATTGCAGCTGTTGCATCATAAGTACGTTTGGTTCGGACCCATATCCAAATCCATCTTTTCTTTTTGTGTGTGTGTGTGTGTTTTTTTAAGCTAGGCCAACAAAACCCCATCACTAGCAAACAGGTTGGACCCTAATCATTACCGAGTCCGACTAGGGAGGCCTGTGTGGTTTTAGAAAATCATACCATGATTTTCTGTCAACTTGGAGAGCTCCTCCTAGATGAGCTGAGCATTGGGCCAAACCCTTCTTGCCTTAAAAGTGAAATTATAAAAATTGGATATGTAATTATCCATTCATGTGCCCATGAAAGCCGTCGACACTTGGCTAGATGGGTCAACTTAAGGCTTTCAATTCGAAAGAGGTCAAGAATTTAGTACCTAGGGTGTGTGTCCAATATTGCCGCAAGGCCAAAGCCAATGGGGATTATCTATGATGGCGTTAGAAGTTATGCCCATAAAATGCAATGAAATACTTTTTATGCAAATTTTAATTTTTTAAATTTTTTAGATCATTTTGTTTGTGAGTATTAATATATTTTGGCCATTATGATATGAAATATCATGAGAGTCTAGAGGTCACATTGTAGGATAACGTGATTGTTGACTTTAGGTCAACATAAGAAAACTAGGTTTTCAGTCCTTTGTAAATGACATAGTGATAACTATGGATGAGGATGGAAACTCATTTATAAAACTGTCATAATGTAAGATGTTCATATTATATATGAAATAACTATTTCTTGAGTCATCTTTGTAGGGACTTCGCATCAATACATGGGTGCTTGAATATACACTAACTTTGGTTGTGCATGAGAAATTATCTTAAAAAATTATTTATTGTCAATAGGTAATTTCTCAATACAAAAAAAAACTTAGAATATCTTTTGATCTGAAGAGTTCAATTATTACTAAGTATAAAAATTAATTATTTTAATTATACCTAAATAAATTATAATAAATTTATTAAAGAGTGTATATTGGATAATTACTTAAATACTTTATAAATGATGAGTATCCAATAAGGGATCCAAAATGTAATGACCCCGATTCATAACTCAATTTTTTTTAAGAATTTTTTTTTTGAACTCGACAAAAACATGCGACTCAAGATTGTCACAGTTGTTGTATCAAACCATTCACTAACTAAATTACAATAATAAAAATAAATACATCAGTGTTAATTGAATTAAATAAAAGTTCAAATCATCCATAATGGTCCAGATCCAAAACCACCACTAAACATAATGTCAGAGCCAAAACCAAATGTTCATGATATGAGGAACTAAAACCACCACCTCGATAGGTAACAAGTAATGTCCACAAACAGCTAAGTAGGGAGAAAATCATTTGGCCTCCTCATAACCTAAAAATTATTAAAATAGTGGGGTCAAACAACCCGAGTTTGAGTAGAAAATAAACATGCTTACATTACATGAACGATATCAGTATACATTCAAACAAAACCTCTCACATAAATCATGCAACTATCTCAATAATCATGCAAATTCTTTAGCAGACAATAATCATGAAATCATGCTAAAAGTACAAGTAACAAAACAATAAGACAACTTAGTGCACACTCATTTATGCCATGATTTGCAACAATGCATAAAAAATCATACATATGCATGAACATTTACAAAAATACATGAACTTATCATTTCAGTGATGTGAGTCCTTAATGCATGAGTAATTTTTTATCTTTAATTATCATTTTATTGCTTAAATGATGCATGCAATGGTCTATCTATATGCATTTCACATTCTTGTTTCATTTTTTAATCACACATATGTAGATACAACACAAAGTCACTCAGTTTGAAGGTACGACCTACGTTTGTATATTCAAACAATTGTGATTTATTAGCCTGCGTTATGCCTCAACATTGGTTATACTATTGGAGAAAGGACAGCAAATTTGAAAGAGTTTCCAAACTCTGCAACTTAAAATATCAGTATTTCCTCATGAGTCTTACCTACTACACCGCAAACAAGTCATGGTAGTTCTCCCTAACTCCGTGAGTGAGGGACAAAGCAACCTTCTGTGCTTAAGTAACATCCCCACAGAGTCACCTGTTGTACCATGCTCACCCTCTCTCAGTAAGCCATAAGAGAATTAATTTTTTATTTTAATTTCTTGCTTAATTCTCTTGTTAAGGGTGCCAATGAAAATATGCAACCACATTTTTGGTTCATATACAATAATAATTGTGGCATCGTCATGCATGTGTTTGATTAGTCCATACCATAAAAGTTGTACAAGTACTGCAATCAACATGCATTTTTTACATTATGATGTTTGTTCGTTTCTAATGCATGTGAGTATACAGTCCATATGTCAGTCTTCTCAAATAATTATATAATATATAATTATATTTTATTTCTATATATACACACACCCACACCCACACACACACACACACACACACACACACACACACACACACATATATATATATATATATATATATGTGTGTGTGTGTGTGTGTGTGTGTGTTTATTTTATGCAAAAAATACAAGGCATAAATATTTACAAGCTTTTCAAATAAATTATGATCGTTTACAAGATTTTGAAATATTTATGAACTTTCATATGTTTAGAAGAAATGTTTGCAAGCTTTTTTAAATAAATTATGAGCTTTTACAAACTTTTAGAACCTTCACGAACCTTCACATATTTAGAAGAAATGTTTATGAGTTTTTGCAAGATTTTCAAATATTTATGAGCTCTTGCATAATCATGAACTTTAAAAATGTTTACGAGCAGTTGAAATGTTTATGAGCTTTTGAAATAATTATGAACTTTGAAAATAGTTATGAGCTTTTTACAAGCTTTGAAAGTAATCACGAACTTTGAAAATATTTACGAGCTTTTGAATTGTTTACGAGCTTTGAAAATACTCACAAACCTTGAAAATATTTATGAACTTTTGAAATGTTTACTAACTTTGAAAATAATCATGAACTTTGAAAATAGTTACGAGCTTTTGAAATAATTACGAGATTTTGAAATAGTTACGAGCTTTGAAATATTTATAAGCTTTTTATGAGATCCTTGAATGATTATGAGGTTTTCGCACGTTGATGTGCTCTTGCATAATTATGAGCTTTCGCATGTCTACAAACTCTTGAATGAACTTTCACATATTTTTGAGCTTTCACAGGTTTCATGAGCTTTAATAATGCATGCATAATATTTGTTATGACTGAAATCACACATGTCATTTTATGAGGAAGACTATAATGTTAATGCATGTGATAATGTACCGTTTAAAATGTCAAATGATGACATATGCATACAATGAATGTTCAAACTCAAATATTGGAGTTGAGTCACAGAGTTCTGATTAGCTATGGTTGCATGTTATAATGTTAAATAGTTGTACTACAATGCATGTGATAATGTACTTTTTTAAATGCCACGCAATGATATATGCATGTAATGAATGTTTAAACTCAAATATTGGAGCTATGGCCAATAGAGTCCTGATAGCTATGCTCGTATGTTGAAATGTTGAACAACTATATTACAATGCATGTGATAATGTACTTTTTGAATAATTGTAACATGATATATGCATGGCTCCTGATGGAACTCAGGGTTCATGGAACCCGTTAGGACAAGTGAAACATGAATTTATGTCTTTTCTTTTTGACACATGAAATGATGCATAATTTGCACGTATGTTGGCTCATGTTGGAGTCAAGGATTTTAAAAACCTACATAGTGTCATTGGACATGTGGTGTGTATAATATGTGATATATGTGATGTTAAAATACATAATGCATGTGATAATTGTTTATGGCTCATGATGGAGCTCAGTGTTTATAGAACATGTCTGGACATATAGAGCATATTCTTATATTTTTTTTTGTTACGTCACATTAAATGATGCATGATTTGCATAAATGATAACTCATATTGTAGCATGTGATTCAAGAAACCCTTATGGTGTCAATTGAGCATATCGGTGTGTATGGCATGTGAACTGTATTGTATTGTAAAGCATGGAAAATATGTGTTTTCGTATACGAGTTTGGGGTTGATACAAACCCAGAAAGTATGAAAGAGGCACCATACTATGAATGATACATGCATACATGCACACTTAATTGGTTGGTTCACCTTCAAAGGCGAAACACTCATATGGGATAAAGTGCCTGACCAACATCTGAATGAGTTGGGTACCTACGAATGAATCATGATTACCTTTGAGGGGTACTAGGGTTACTAAATCCTCAATTATCTAATGATGTGAGGCATATGAAATGACAAGATCCCTTAATAAGAACCATATTACCTATTCAGATCTGTGAACTGCCTGGAGAGGTAGGTGGTACAAACCTCGAGTGACTATATTATTTTTATGAGAGCAAGACATCCCAAATGGTCTCTGATCACTCGAAGAATAGGAGATCGAGGCTATCAATGTGTCTTATGTGATAGATTCTCAACTATTGCAGCCAGTTCAGGATACATCATATTTCATGTATACGTCATGCTAGGTTGCTCGTGGTCATAGACCGCCTGCTTTAGGCCCTACTCAGTTTGGCGCCCAAGTAAAATACAACTAATGAATAATATACCCCCAAAATATTCTTCTGGTGCCATACGATATGGTACTTTGGATACAGGGGTTATATCTGACACTAAATCGCTAAAAATTTTACTTCTCTTGGTAGTGGTAATCTTGACAAGTCTTTGGAAAACACATTCGCGAACTCATGAATCATCTCCATGTCATAGACCGATGCCTCCTCGTGGTTCAAGGTAACCATGTTAGCAAGAAACATTTGACCTCCATAATGAATGAATCTCAAAGTCTTCAATAAAGAGATCACTCTCCCATCATTAGAAGGTTAAACCGTGCAAAACTCCAATATGGGTTGACCAAGTCTCTCTAGCAGGACCCTACGCCCATGACAATCTAAACTAACAAAGTGTTCGCAAAGCCAATCTATCTCAAGAATAACATCAAAGCCCATTATCTCAAGGAGGATAAGGTTTATCGGAAACACGACCCTCAATCAAAACAACAACCCTCAGAATATGCAACACACAAAAGGTCTTCGCTCTTAAGGGTGTGGTTATTGTCACACAACTATCCATCTCGACAATTGGAATATCCAATAACTAAGTGAACTCTTTTGATATAAAAGAATGTATCACACCAGAATCAAATAATACACAAGCGAAAAAATTTGTAATATTTAAAGTACCTTCGATGACCTAATGACTCAGGCCCGCCTTATCAATGGTGATTGCATACACATGGCTCACGGTCCTCTTCCGTTGTTGAACTGGCTAGATCAGATGTTGTTGGATCTGCTGCGATAACAATCGGTGCTGCAAAGGCTGGGGTAAGGCCAACCTCTACAGATAAAACCTGATGTAGTGGCCCTTCTGGCCACACTGCAAGCATGCTCCAGCTTCACGGGGACAAGGCTAACCCCTATGGTCCATCTAGCATCTTCAACATTTCTCAACAAACTGTCTCTGTTGCTGCTATTGTCTGCCCCTAAACCTATGTTGCATCTGGTATGAGGCTAGTTGTTAATAATGATTCTTCTGGAATGACTTCTTGAAGGACTTCTGAGAATCCTTCTCCATCCTGAATAAAGATGGTTGTGGCACTACTATGGTTTGACTCTTCTTTAAGGACTTCTAATCCCCGTCGATGATGTTTGTCGCCTCTATTGCCTCCAACAGTGTCTAAGGTCACCCCATGAGAGCTTTGTTGTGAAGCCCATTGTAAAGCCCCCACAAAAACTTCAACGCTCGGGCTTTCTCTGTCAGGAATGTATTCAGGCAATATCTCTCTAAGTGTTGAAACTTTCCCATACACTCCATTAGAGTAGAACTACCTTGTCTCAGTTCCAAGAATTATTGAGCCTTCTTGTCCCTAGCATACTCGAGAAAGTACATATCTAAGAACACTGAAGGGAACTCTTCCCAAGAAATTGTGGCAACACCTCTAAACTGAATCTCTTTGGTAGTCTTTCACCATTTCATTGTGTCGTCAATCAATCGATAAGACCCAAATAAGGTCTTCTTCTCCTCTGGTGCACTGAGAAGCTCAAACACGATCTCAATCTTTTGGATCCAAAACTTGGCTTGCTTTGGATCCGAATTACCCCAAAATGAGGGGGGATCCATGTCCATGAAACTCTTATGCGTCATCTATGATGAGTCTGTGCTAACTGGGTCAAGGTTGAGAGAGCCTTTATAACAAAATCCCTTTGACTCATCCAGTCATTCGGATACCTCGACATATAAAAATGCACAAATAAATGTAATCACTACCAAGGCTACCGAGCTACACAACATGCATAAAAAAAACAAATTGTCTAATCATACAACTTTACAAAAAAAGCAGCTATCACAAAGCGTCACTACACAGAACTACTATCCATTCTAATAGGGTTAGAAGGTCGGCAGGATGCAGATCTCAATGTTTTTGAATCGAATCTTGGACCATTCTGGAAACTCAGCTTTGATACCAAAATTGACACTACTGAAATTTATAGTTTTTTTTAAATGAATATAGAAGAACAACAATGGAAGAAGCTTGGTTTAGAAAAATCGATTTAAACGAAAACATTCTCAACATTGAAATGAACTCAAGATTTAAATCCAACTGATCTTTTTCATTTCATACAAAAGAAAGTTTATTCATACAGTTACAATATATCAAAATTATAACACCAAAAAGTCCTAAAAAGTTAAGGTCTCTAGAATGGAAGGGTCCCAGGTCCGATCTCGAGAAGCATACGAGTTCATCATATCCATAGCCACCAAAGCACGTCTAGCCATGGGTACCTCAAAAAGGGAAAGTAAGCAAGGGTAAGACTAACACATGTCTCAGCATGAAACTCTACATCACATCTTGCAATAGCAAACAGGGATAGGTCAATGAGCCTAATTGGACTCCAACCAAGTCCATATCTCTACAAGAGTCCAACACCTGACTCTCTACGAAATATAACTCAACTCAACCTCTAACTCAAGAGGGAGACCGAAATGGATGAACATCTTTTAATTACTTTCTCCATTTAAGTTATTCTTTTGCTTTTTACTCGATGCAAATACAATTACTTTGTTTCGATATTAGTTACTGTTTTCACGAGGGCACCACTGCCTTGAGATACTATAGGCTTATCGGTTTACATGGAATGTAATTTCATATACTGATATTTTACATCTTTTATTAACCCCAAGAGCACTCGGTTACACCAACACCAAGGTCCATAACCCTTTGTCAAGGTGTTATTTTCGCTAGACAAAGTCGTAGTGCACTACCACTAGCGTATTTAGCAGGACCTCCAACACAAAAGAGTCCTTGTCCCCTAAACCACCATAGTTGGAGACTAATCTACCCTGGTGACCAAAATGGGACCCACAACAACAACATGCCACCGTTACCTGAGAAGGAGTCCATCGGCAACTCAGCATATTCCACGGGGTTGGTGTAAACTCACTCATAAGATGAGTACAAAGTCACTCAAGGTAAAAAGTTGCCCCATCTTTCAAGGCATAACCAGACAACTTTGCGTAACTTATTTTACTTTATTGTTAGTTTATGTGCATTAATGCAAAGTATCTAGGTACCTACACCAGTACATTGGGTATTTGCCTAACAAACTATACAATTTAATTAAGTAATATACATTCTATTTATGCAAACATCCTTATTGCACACATGAGGTCACTCTTGTACCCCAAACTGCATCATGTCATGCATACATCTATGTATTGTTCATTACTACAAAACAAAACCAGAATTTTGTGCCCACATAAGCACTACAACTTCGCATTGTCATACTTATAAATATGAACCACAACCAAGCAAAACTATAAATGCTCAAACTACGTAATGTCACACTTGCATTATTGACATAACAATAACTTTTCATTAATAATACTGAAAATAAAAAGCATAAACACATTCAGATGCATCATCCCATGCATGCATACTTGCATATTTGAGCATCGCAACACAAATCAGATCTCCCCTTGGACCATCAAACCCATACCAATGATCACATCCAAAATTACAATAAATACAGGCCTTTCAGCATGTTCCCGGGGTGATTCACTTGAATCTCAGGCTCAACAACCATTACCCAAGCTCAAAACATCTAAAAACCACAATATGAAAAACAAGAGTTGACTCTTCTAAATACAGGAGTCGACCTTTAGGCCAAACATAACTTAAATATCTTTCAAGAGTCAACTCTTGGGTCAGACATCTCACTACCAACTCACAAGAGTCAACATTGTTGATTCTAGAGTCGACTCTTTCATTGCAAGGGTCGACTCTCAGTCTAAAAAAGTCAACTTTGTAGGGAACAAGAGTCAACTCTTCTAAAATAGGGGTCATCTCTTTTAAAAACAGCTGACTCTTTAACTAAGAGTCAATTCTTCTTAGAAGCAGGATTCGACCCTATCCAGAGAAGAGTTGACCTTCAGGAAGAAGGCATCGACCCTCAGGTCTTTCCAACAGCTACAAAGTAGTAGGGGTCGACTCTTTTTCAGCAAAGGTTGACTCTTATGCTTTGTAGATTCTGGTAGCTTCTTCAAAACTCCTTTACAAGCTATGAAACTCCACCAAATAGTGGTTTTACCCCCATCAAACTCAAACCCAACCTTCTAGGGGTGAGATAGAACACACCCACATACGTGGTTCGTAAAAATCTCAAGCATAAAACAAAATTTTAAGCAACCATAGCCATGAATATGAACTTGGGCTATACAAGAAAGAACATATACATTTTTGCAACTCAAGATTAATCTTTTTCAAGCTCTCAAACCATCGATTTTAACCCAAAATTCATCTTTTCCAAGCTCTCAAACCCCCAATTTTGTTCTTAAAATTGTACTTCTCAATTTCTAGCATAGCTCTTACCAAACAATCTAAATATCTACATAGTTGGAAGCATGTAAATCCAAAAAATATGCTAAATCATGCATTCTTCACATGAAATTAGTTGTACATATAGTTTCTAAAAATGCCATAATTTAAAACATGACTTTTTCTAAAAAATTAATAGTATCTGATGTAAAGAATCTCGAGGAGTCTGTCATCACTACTGTTTGTCTGCTAGAAAAGATGTTTCTGCCAGCATTTTTCGATGTTATGAAACATTTGATCATATATTTGCCATATGAATAAAGGGTTGGTGGTCCTGTGCAATATCGGTGGATGTACTCATTTGAAAGGTATATGTTTTTTTATATTTGTCTCTTCAATGACAGATATTTCAAATTTAAATGTATATTTTTGACAGATGCATGTTTGACCTCAAAAAAAAGATTCGTAATAAAGCAAGAGTAGAAGGCATTATTTGTGAGGCGTACACTCTAGAAGAGATTTCAAATTTTTTATCTATGTACTTTGAACCTCACATTCCAACACGTTACATATGCCCGCCTCGTAACGATGATGGAGAATAAGTAACTGTAGCTGATAAACGGTCGATATTTCAACCACTTGGGCATGCATTTGGTAGTTGTCGATCAAGACTCTTGGCAGATCGAGAGCAAGACGCAACACACATCTATATTCTTTTTAATTGCCCAGCGATCGACCCATACATCGAGTAAGTATATGTAGATGCAACATAATTCTAAATCCTTTTATGTTCTATACGTGCATACATGGTTTTATTGAATTTGGATGGTGTGATCCAAATGATATACCAAGTGGATGGGCAAACAATGAAGAAGAAGAAGAAGAAAAGAATATGAAAGTCAAACAAGTGATGAGGAAGAATTCTCGAGCTAGTGAGCAAAATCTTGTAATATAAACCTCTATTTGAATGTATTCCAATGTTTTGAATGTATTGCAATACTTGATGTGAATGATTTGAATCATTTGAATGTATAGAAATGTATGATAATGATTTGAATGATTTGAATGTATTGCAATACTTTATGTGAATGATTTGAATTATTTAAATATATTGCAATACTTGATGTGAATGATTTTAATGTATTGCAATACTTGATATGAATGATTTGAATGTATTGCAATGATTTGAATGATTTGAATGATTTGCAGGTATTCTAATGATTTGAATGTATTGCAATACTTGATTTGAATGATGTGAATGATTTGAAATATATTGCAATGATTTGAATGATTTGCAGGTATTCCAATGATTTGAATGATTTGAATGTATTATAATACTTGATTTGAATTATTTGAATGTATTGAAATACTTGATGTGAATGATTTAAAACAATTTGAATGTATTGCATGACTTTTTTTATTTGTTAGAATATGGTTTGTGGAGCTTACAGTGGCCGTTCATCCAGTAGTAGCCAGAGTCTTCATCTTCACGGGCTCCTTTGATAGGTATATCATTTAACTAATTGGATGCTTGATTAGTTGAAATGCACATTCTGAGAATTTCTAACATATTTTTTTACAGATGATGTTTCGCCTGTACATGACCCACCTACACCAGTTAATCATACAAGTCAGGAGCCAACACAGAATGTAGAGTCTTCTCAGTCTGGCACAAAAAGACTCATTCGAATAGTGAATATCGATAATCGACCGTAAGTATTTCGTTTTCACTTATTGCATATCTTATAAATATTGTATATTGATATTTACTATGTACCAATTCATGTGCAGCACGAGGTTCGAGCCACAAGAAGTAGTACGCGATATTAGGAATTCACTACTTCAACATCTACCAGGACCGATCGCTCAATGAAAAGAGTATCCAAAAGAGGTGATAGACAGATTGTGGTCCTCATTCACGGTATACAATTGTTTGTCATAGTTAATGTGTTTCATATTTAATTATTTGTTATAGTCATGTCTACTAACTTTTTGAAAATATTTGTAGGCTTTGAATCGCTTCGCGACTACGATGGAGGAACATGATGCAAGGAAGGTGTGGCAGAAGATGGCTGCCAATCGATTTGCAGACATGCTGCACAATATGAAGACTGCAGCAAGAAAAGCATCTGGCGGGATAGATGATCCACTGCAGTGGAAGGGCCATGAACCTCATACTATCATGTCAGATGTTTGGGATGCAATGTGTGACAAGTGGGTTGGGGATGCATTTCGAAACCGCTCAGCGAAGGCTGCACAAAATCGAACGAAAATACCCGAAGCCCATCTACACATAGGTGGATCTAGGACTTTTGGGAGCCACCTGAAGAAAATGGTAACTCATCAATATATAAACAAATCAATTTTATAAGTATTGTCGCAAACTTTTTAACTAAATCTTTTATCATTTCACTTTGCACGAAGCAGGAAAAGGAGGCATTGTGTCATACATGGATGTGTTTGTTCAAACACATAAACGTAAGACCACGGGAGAGTTCGTATCAGAGAAGGCGAGAACGACAATTGTATATATTTATTGTATTAAAAATCATTGTAATATACAAGTTATCATAAACATTGTAATTCTTAATTATTAATTCATACTGTAAACATTATTTTGTAGGAGTCATATGAGCAACAGATGGTAGAGCGATATGGCGATGACTCTACTCAGCATTCATCATTTGATCCTGCAGCATGGGTGACTGCAGCAGGTGAACCCAAAAAGAGTCGTGTGTTCGGGTTTGGGAGTAATATAAACACCTCACCAGTCATTGCTTCCTCCAATCACGGCTCAGAGACTTCTCCCGTCAACATCAGCTCCAAGCATCCGACTGATTCTTGAGATGATGTACGCCAGATCGTTAAGGACACAATGCGTGACTACTTCCATGAAACAATTGCCGACGTTCTCCGAGATGAGTTCAACAGTTTTTTGCAATACAGAGGAGCTTCGTTTGCAGGTGCCTCTCAGGTATGAAAGTTTCATGTGATGTATTTCATGTCGTTAGATTTCATATAACTTTGATTGCCTTAACTTAGGTGCATTGCATATAATTTATTTCAGTATATTTTGTTTGTCAATACTGATCTTTTGTATAATATTTCAGTATAATATTTTTACTGCCTTAGAACACATATGAGCATGATAAAATCACATATACATTTGTTTACTGCCTTTGAACACATATGAGCACGATAGAATCACATATACAATTTTTTTACTGCCTTAGAACACATATGAGCATGGTAGAATCATATATACAGTTTTTTGACTGCCTTAGAGCATATATGAGCATGGTAGAATCACATATACAGTTTTTTTGACTGCCTTAGAGCACATATGAGCATGATATAATCACATATACAGTTTTTTGCTAGACTTAGAACACATATGAGCATGATAGAATCACATATACAGTTTTTTGACTGCCTTAGAGCACATATGAGCATGATAGAATCGAATATACAGTTTTTTTGACTGCCTTAGAACACATATGAGTATGATATAATCAGATATACAATTTTTTGCCTGCCTTAGAACACATATGAGCATGATAGAATCACATATAAAGTTTTTTGACTGCCTTAGAGCACATATGAGCATGATAGAATCACATATAAAGTTTTTTTGACTGCCTTAGAACACATATGAGCATGATATAATCACATATACAGTTTTTTGCCTGCCTTAAAACACATATGAGCATTGATAGAATCACATATACAGTTTTTTGACTGCCTTAGAGCATATATGAGCATGGTAGAATCACATATAGAGTTTTTTTGACTGCCTTAAAACACATATGAGCATGATATAATCACATATATAGTTTTTTGTCTGCCTTAGAACACATATGAGCATGATAGAATCACATATACAGTTTTTTTGACTGCCTTAGAGCACATATGAGCATGATATAATCACATATACAGTTTTTTGCCTGCCTTAGAACACATGTGAGCATGATAGAATCACATATACAGTTTTTTTACTGCCTTAGAGCATATATGAGCATGATAAAATTACATATGCAGTTTTTTTGACTACCTTAGAACACATATGAGCATGATATAATCACATATACAATTTTTTGCCTGCCTTAGAACACATATGAGCATGATAGAATCACATATAAAGTTTTTTGACTGCCTTAGAGCACATATGAGCATGATAGAATCACATATAAAGTTTTTTTGACTGCCCTAGAACACATATGAGCATGATATAATCACATATACAGTTTTTTGCCTACCTTAGAACACATATGAGCATGATAGAATCACATATACAATTTTTTGACTGCCTTAGAGCACATATGAGCATGATATAATCATATATAGAGTTTTTTTGACTGCCTTAGAACACATATGAGCATGATATAATCACATATATAGTTTTTTGTCTGCCTTAGAATACATATGAGCATGATAGAATCACATATAAAGTTTTTTGACTGCCTTAGAGCACATATGAGCATGATAGAATCACATATACAGTTTTTTTGTCTGCCTTAGAACACATATGAGCATGATATAATCACATATACAACTTTTTGCCTGCCTTAGAACACATATGAGCATGATAGAATCACATATAAAGTTTTTTTACTGCCTTAGAACACATATGAGCACGGTAGAATCACATATACAGTTTTTTTACTGCCTTAGAGTACATATGAGTATGATAGAATCACATATAAAGTTTTTTTATTTCCTTTAGAACACATATGAGCATGATTGAATCACATATAAAGTTTTTTTACTACCTTAGAACACATATGAGCATGGTAGAATCACATATACATTTTTTTGACTGCCTTAGAGCACATATGAGTATGATTGAATCACATATAAGTTTTTTTTACTGCCTTGAAGCACATATAAGCATGATAGAATCACATATACAATTTTTTTTACTGCCTTAGAACACATATGAGCATGATAGAATCACATATACAGTTTTTTTACTGCCTTAAAACACATATGAGCATGATAGAATCACATATAGAGTATAATTTATTTCAGTATATTTTGTTTATCAATACTGACCTTTCTTTTCTCGTGTAAGTTGCTGACGATAATCAACGTAGTGGAGCTGAAGGGACAGATCAAGACAATAAACAAGAGAAAGCACAAAATCTTGGCGATGATTAGATTCATGTGTTGAATTTGTTCTACCTTCTTTTTGTTTCAAAAATGTAAATGTTGAATTATAAATAATTAGAACTTGCGAATTTTACAGTGGATCGATTAATTGTTTTAGTTTCCTTTTATATGTATTTTGATGTGTACTTTGTTTTTTATTCACAGGAAATATAAATTGTATCACGAGAAATTTTTTCTTGATATTTAATTTTCAAATTTTTTTTTAATTTTTTTCCTTGTTTGCGACGGATTAGCGACGGATATATCCGTTGCTAATTACAATTAGCATTGAATGTAGCGACAGATTAGCGACGACTATAAATCCATCGCAATACCAAAATCACTGTATAGTAACGACGACTTTGCGACGGATGTTGGCATTCGTTATTCCGTCGCAACTTAGCGCCAGAACTAACGACGAATACATTAGCGACAGAATGAGCGACAAATATATTCCGTCGCTAATTAGCATCGAAAAATTTGCGATGGAAGCTATCTGTCTCTAATTCGACGCTAATCCGTTGCTAAGCTTTTTAGCGACAAATTAGCTTCGGATTAGCGACTGATTTAGGTCGTCGCTAATCCACAAGTTTCTTGTAGTGATAATACGATTAGGTTGGCAGAGAGGTTCTGCTCTAAAATGATAACCACCACGTCTGGTAAGTAAATGCGAGCGATGGTTCTACCGCTCGAAGGTGTGATAATTTCCAAAATATAGTCCAATGTGATATGTATTATATCAATCATTTTAGCAAATCATGTGAACATGAAAAAGTTTATAGCACCCGTATCAAAAAGTAATCCAGCATCAAATTTGGCGATGGAAGTATTACCTTCGATGACATTGATATCCATTTATAACTCCTCCGCAAAAGTCGCATAAACCCTCTCTGTCACCTTCTTTTGTCCCTACGCATGAGACTACTGTTGCCGCCCTCATGGTGTTGTGTTTGTTCCTTCTCATGCCAGCATCTTGAGACAATTTTTGATGTAATGTCTCATCTTTCGACAATATAAACATGCACATGTTGCATTGTAGCATACTTCCCCATGCAACTTCTGATAGAAAGAAGACATTATGATAATTTGTTGTGGGCGGCTAGTCTCACCTTGCTGCATCTTGGGTTTCTTGGTAAGTGGTTCTTTGCTTGATTTGGTTGTAGGTTTTTGGGTCTTGTTTTCATTACCCTTTGACCTATTAAAACGCCCAGACCGAGTCTTCTTTGAAGACTCCCAATCATTCTGAAGTACCGTAATCATCTTGATGGCCTGGTTGAGATTTTGGAGTCGACTTGTCAGAACTCGAGTCCTCAATCCATCTCGTAGCTCATGCACGTACTTCTTCGCACAAGCTTCGTCAGCGGTATACGCGTTTGGATAGTATTCTCTAAATGCTTGAACTGAGTAGTGTACTCAATCACCTTTATGCTGCCCTGCTGGAGGTATAGAAACTCATGCATCTTGGGTTTGCTCACAAATTAAGAAAAATAGGTGTCCAAGAACACTTTAGAAAACTGTGCCCAAGTAAGCGCCTGTCACTGCAGCCACCGATGCCCATCATGGTGAAGATGCTCACTAATAGAAATTACACCATCCCTTCTCCGGTGCAGCCTCCATTTTACAATTCCTTTCCCCCTGCCAAGCACATTTCTTTCTGAAGAAGACTCTGCCATCCAATCCTCAGAAAATAGAATGACAGTCACTATGCTTAATCCAAGATGATGTATGTTGCTTTGGACAATTCCTGTATCATAGAGTATGGCATTTCAAGGTTACAGATTGTGCTCATTGTGTCTTGAGCCTTGTTACCAACTCACTTCTGTCAAGTAATAAGAATGTCAAAGGCCAAAAACCCGAGCACAAAGACTTCATGCAAGCATGTCAGAATCATCTGACCCTCAAGCTTTTGATGTGAGATTCAACGAACAAATATAGTTAGCCTCTCAAGATTGGCTGGACAGTTGATGAACCTTGAACTGACATAGAACTTGGGTATGACTGAGCTCAGACCTTGAGCTAGTCTTGAGAACTCTTTTTTACTGAAAGCAAATTTGGCAAGTTGAACCAGCCAAACATGAGATGTTCAAGCCCGCTTGTTTGTAACAGGTCAAGACAAGTTCGAGCTAATCAAACCAAGTTTGAGGTACCTCATTTATTTAACACACGCACATTAGTCATATGAGGACGGGGCAGGTGTGAGCTTCCAATCTTATATAAAAAAAAATCTGATGTGGTGTGAGGAAGAGCTTATGTCATGTGGAGCTCACAACTCTAAAATCTAATCACGCTACTAATTTCAAATCCCCATGTTTTAAAAATTTAAAAGAGGTCATTTTCTTATTTATGCAGCCGCCCATATGAACATTTCTCGAGATTTGGGATCGCAAAAAATGCCAAGATGGGTTGCTGTCAGCCTCTCTGCACGCCACTACATATAATGTGAACATAATTTATATTTTTAAAGACCAGCTGGTGTTAGGCAGACCCTTACTAGTTATACAACTATACCATTAGGTTTTGAACCCTCGACGTCCTAAAACAAGGTGATATGCACTAGCTGCTCCTACCAGACACATAATTTACAATTTGTTCTTGCATATATATATATATATATATATATATATATATAAAGCTGCCATCATCATATATTGCGCTGGTATCATTTTTCAACATTTTACCATGGAAATTTGTGGTACGCGACGACTTCACACAAGTGGGAAGTGGGTGGAAATATGGACCCAGTTACCCAGTACGCAACAAAAAAAGTTGGCACATAAATAAATTATTGGATAAGGATGACTAAAAGACAGAGCGCGCGCGCGCACACACACACACACACACAAGAAGAGTAGGTAATTCCTAACCAGTTAATCCATCCTAACATGCGCCAAGAATAGATCAACCTATTTTTTTTCCTTGGTTAGGTATTTTTTGATGTATAGATGACTTTTAAGAGGATGAATTGCACATGTTGCACTAGTAGTCTAAAACTTTATGATAACAAATAATGTTTTTTGTTTTATTAAATTATTGACACATTTTTGTACAGGTTTAGATTAAGAAAAAACTGCATAATACTATGTTTTCTTATTTAAATGGTGGGAAGGGATAGAAAGATAAACTACTTAAGACCTACCTACCTACCAGTGAATACACATAGTTATCCCAAGTAAATGGTGTTTTTGATTTTGCCGAAAAAATGCTAGATTTATGAAACTTTTCCAATTTCTCCTGAGTTTTTTGAAAAACAAGATTTTGCCGATAAAAATGTTTGTCACTATGATCTGTAGATATCTTTGATTTTTGTGAAATTTGAAAGGATGTTCAATTACACGGAGACCTTAAATCATGGAATTGGGAATTCCAATTGGTCATGATTCCCGTGTTTGGATTGATGAAATTAGGTTAATGAACAAAATCTGTTTTTTTTTTTTCACTAAAATGCGTTATTAATACCTTCTTTTTTCTCTCTCAAGTGAGAGCTAAGGTTGTGGCTGAGTTTGGATTTCCTATTTATTGGATCATAACATTATTTTCTGGAAATTTTAAATTTATAAGACTGGTTTTGGGGGAATCGATGAAGTTTAATCATTTGGGAGTGTAATGTATAAAAAGAGGGAAAACAAAAAAAAAAACTAGAAAAAAGGAATCAAGACCAACAACCCTTAGTCATCACTAATAAAAATTTAAAACGGCAACTTATCGGCCGTGAAGCTCTACGGGGATTTTTTCGCAAACTTTTCGGCAAAATAAATAATTGAATTTTTTTCCTAAAATATCGAAAGGAAGAGAAATCAAAACGAAATTAATATTTCACCTGGATTTGCCGATAAAAATTGTATATTATGATAAAATCACAATATAGTCAAGATTTATTCATTTAAATGGTAAAATCTGGCATTTCAAAGAAGCGGTTATTTTATCAGAATTTACAAATGCTTACAAAAAATATCGCATTTTTTTTTGTGATTTTTGGTGACATTCTCCAGATATCACGATATTTTTCACCATGAGAGAGGTTTTGGGGCTCCTTAAGGCGAAAAATAAGAAAAAAGAGAAAAGTATGAACTTTTAAGTTCAACTCCTACTTGGAATTTATTATGTTTATTACTTTTATCTAATTTTTTAAATTTCAATATGAAAACCAACCTTGAAATTCACCCCCCAAAAAAATCATGCTTTTTCTTTTTGTGTTTGCCAAACTCCTATTATAATTGATTTATTTTCTTTCTGATCTCATACATATCATATTAAAAATAACCTATAAAACCTTTCAATGAAATTTAAACTTTGCAATATTGTAGGAGAAATCTGAAAACTTTTACGTTTACTTTACTTGTCAATTTGTAGGCAGTTTTCCTACAAATTTTCTGCTTTAGTGATTTGCATATCTAGATTTTCTGGAAAAATCTAATGTTATTTTCTAAAAAGATATTTAATGCACAATAATGCGCGATGGCACTGTTAATCGTGGGCGGCGCAGCATCTTCGATGGAAAACACGGTACTTAGTACCCTTCTTTCCCCACCCTCACGCTACACATTTTGCTCTCCCTCTCCCTCTCCTTCCCCCGTCGCCACTGCTTCCGCCGCTGCTCACGCTTCCGCCGCTGCGCCTCCTCTCCTCTCCCTCTTCCATCCCTCTCCCTCTCCCCTCTGGCTGGCGTGACCTCTGGCGACCACTCCGGCAACATCCAACTGCTCCGGCGACCACCGATACCACCAGAGCCACCTCCGCTCGTGTCTCCTTCTCTTTTCCCTCTCGTTCTCTCTTTTCACCTCCTGCTGCCGGCGACGGCAGGCCTTCCCCGGCGACCCCAAGTCCCTGCCGTTGCCAATCCTCTCTGCTGTTGGAAAACACCAAGCCGTTATCGTCTCTCGCCCTATCTGCCATCTCTCTCCTTTTCCTTGGTAACCCCTTTCTCTCCCTCTGTATTAGGGTTTTTGTAGTTTTTTTACAGCGTGTTGGTTTCTTGCAAGTCTTTTTTTTTTAAACGCATATCAGTGTTCTTGCAGCTTTTTTTTTCTTTTTGTTGCATGTATTAGTGTTTTATGCAGGGATTTTTTGGCAACAGGTATTAGTATTTTAGCATAGATTTAATTTTTTTGATTTTTGTTTCTTGTGAGGTACCGATATATTGTTCAAATTTTTTAACGTGGGGCTGAAATTACTGTTGGTTATTCATGGCTGAAATTATGTATAGAGAAGAGACAATCATGGCTGAAATTATGTATAGAGAAGAGACAATTTTCCAAGTATTATTAAAATTACAGTAAAATTAATAAAAACTATATTCATTACTTAACAGGCCTAACGAATCGAGTCGAGATGTACACCCGTTGTTCATGTTTTGCTTGCCGAGCTTATTTTATGGGTCTGAATGAGCTCTTTAATTACATGCCAAGCACACGCAGAACCACAAGCAGCTTGTCTCGTTTCCTAGCATTACTAACCAGGGGTGGATGCCAAGACCATTGATTTGGGTTCCAATATTTCTTTTCTTTAGATTGCAACAAATTTTATGCCTTCTAATCATTTACCTTAAAATGGATGGGCGTGCTTGAATTTTACCTCTGTTTACTTGATTGCTTTTTTGCTCCTGTTTGCCATTTGCATTTCTTGGAATTATAGGCTTTGCCATGCAAATTTTGAAAATATATCCGGTCACCACTTTTTATTTGTTTTATTTTGAAACCGAGACTCCTAGATTATGATAGTGCCACTTAACCATCCAGCTATCTGAATTTACAATGAAAATTTTCTGTTGCTCAAAAAAAAAAAAAACCATCCAGCTATCTCTTTCGACCCTTTATCATATATTAAGAAGTTTTAAATTTCTTTTGCGTATAGAAAAATGTTTACCTGCAATTGGTGCCTCTTTGGGTTTCGAAAAGGAACGCTCCTATTCAATGCTCTCATATCAACCTTCCTTTTTTTTTCTGTTGTTTCGTGAGAAGTTGCTCAACACCTTACCTTTTTGACCACTTAGCAGGCTAGCACACATCTCTCTCTCTCTCTCTCTCTCTCTCTCTCTCTCTCTCTTCACGGAGGAGTGAAAGTTAAACAAGTTGATGAATCTTTTCCTTATTTCTTCAAATTCAAATGATGCAAAAATTTATTGATTCGCTTTAGTTTTACTTTTGCATTTTTTTTAAAATTAAGCAAAGAAAGATTAGAATATATTTATTTGGATATATAAATATGTTTATAGATTTAATTTTGTTGCTTTTATCTTAATGAAAAGTTCAATGTCATTCCTCTATCAATTCATTGTCTTGGCCTTGCACAATGAAGGGATGGACATATGGACTGGTTGATGTACTACTACTGATGCATTAGATCAAAATTCAGATCCGTGTCTGGATTGGAACTAAGAATCTGATAGTGGGTCCTTTTGGGATCTTTGATGTTCCTCCAAACACTGCAAAATGGGCTGAAAGAAAGTTTTTCCAGCTTGGGAAGGTGAAAACTCATCAGGTCAATTGGGAACTGTTCTAGATCTGGCTCAAACTTCCAACCTAAATCTTATATGATCTCACAGGCTAGTCTCCAGTTCGTCCCAATGCTCAAATGGGTCCTATTGTATAGTCCATATCTGGAAAATTATGATTCAGATTGAAGTCAGGGACCCAACCAGATCTAGCCCGATTGGTCAAGTTCTACAACGTTGCATTAAAGTTTAAACTATTATAGTCAGTGGGATCTAGCCTGGCCACATTCGTCCTGTTTGTTTGGTTGCTCATCATGACTGAATCCTTTCTATATTTCTTCTCTTACAGAATCTGTGGTGATCTTGATCTGAAATTTAACACTTGGAAATTTACTTGATTTGGAGCAAAATTATCAGAAAATGCAGACTGGGTTGGGTCTTTTGGCTCTTGTGCTCCAAATTATCCTTCTGCGCTTGTCCACAACAATGGCAGACCCGAGATCCAACACCTTAATGGTGACATGCAACAAACAAGCTGAGAACAATCCCACTGTTTATGTCCCCAACTTCCTCAACACAATGGACAACATCAGCAACCAGGTCCGGACCGACCAGTTTGGACTCTCAGTCAGAGGCTTGGGTCTGGATGCGAGCTATGCTCTTGCGCAATGCTATGGCGACCTCTCCGTGTCCGACTGTGTCCTCTGCTACGCCGAAACCCGAACATTGCTCCCACAGTGCTTCCCTAACACTGGTGGTCGTGTCTTCCTTGATGGATGTTTCATGAGGGGTGAGAACTATAGCTTCTTTGATGAGATCTTCGGGTCACCGGATCGGGTCAATTGCACCAAGTCAGCCCCGAAGTCCGATGCATTTACTGGGTTGGCAAGGCGGGCAGTGAGTCAGATGGTTCTAGAAGCTTCTGGAAGTGGTGCAGGGTTCAGCCGGGCTGCAATGACGGTCCGCAACGAGTCAGTGTACGGTTTGGCAAATTGTTGGAGGACTGTGAACTCTAGCCGGTGTAGGGAATGCTTGACAATTGCATCCACGGCAGTTTTGGGTTGCTTACCAGGGTCTGAAGGGAGGGCCATGTACACGGGATGTTTCCTAAGGTATTCGGACACAGATTTCTTGAACAACTCAAAGAGATCCAGCAAAGGTTCTCTCTCTCTCTCTCTCTATATATATATATATATATATATATTACATGGTTGGCATTCTCAGGAATCGGTATCAGATCGGCCACATAAAACTCGGTGACTCGGGCAAGTCAACTCGGTAACTCGGGCGAGTCAAGAATTTTTATTTAATTTATTAAAAATAAGTAATAAGTATGTAATTTATGATACAAAAATAAAAAAATAAGGTGTGATTTATTGTATATAGTAATCAACATAACTTCAAAATTTATATATATATATATATATATATAATTTAAATATATTTTTAAAATATTAAAAAATGGCATTTTCACTATTTGAAATTTAAAAAATAGTGTGTTATTTGCAAATTATCGTATTGTAATCATGATATTTTATATTCTAAATATAAAATTTTCTGAAAATATAGATAATTGCATGAGAGTTAATTTGATACATTAAAATTGTGTCATTTTGGTAAAATGCTTATTTATTATCATTATTTCAGTATTAAATATTATCAATTAATTCTCTCTCTCTCTCTCTCTCTCTCTTTTGAATGCTAATAAATTAAATTTTTATCCACTGAGTACCAACGCCAAATGCAACTTTGGGAAGTAGAAATATTTTTAAATCTAGCTTTGGAAAATTGAAAGCTTTTAATGCTTTTAGTTAATGTTTTGATTTTTTAGCAAAACATGTTTAATGCTTTTACTAAAACATGCTTTTAGTTAATGTCTTAATGAAGTTTCAACATGGTAGCTAAGACTCTGCCGAGTCAATGATAAACTCAACCGAGTCTTAGCTGACTTTGACTCGGCCGATTTTGGTCCAAACTGAGTTATACTACTTGGTTAGTTCCCAATCCGAGACAATGCGGGCAAGTCATGAGTTGACTCGCCGAGTTTGCCAACTATATATATATATATATATATATATATATATATATATGTGTGTGTGTGTGTGTGTGTGTGTGTGTGTGTGTGTGTGGTGGTTTTGTACCATGATAGCTTATGGCAATACACAATCTTTTTTGTATGGATCTAGCCACCAAATGTTTGATCTAACCTGATGTGTTTAGCATAGTTTATTTAATATGTTAGAAGGTTTTATCATGTCTAATACACCATAAGATTCATTTTTGAGATGGTGAAAAATCAATGACCCACAATTCATGAAAATAAGGATGGATTCAAAATTGTATAAAACATCATATTTGAATTAACTTTAACAGGTGAAAATAGTAAATAGAACATGTTGACATCATCTAAAGGATAAATTTTGCTATTGGAGCTTAGATCTATGTCGATCAAGTGTGTACTACAGTAAGTTATGGTGGTACAATACCACCACAAAAGCACCCTATATATATGAGAAGGGAGATGGTCCTACCCCTTTTGTCATTAGGTCCCCTTAGGACCCTCCAAAAGCCGTACTTTCAAGTATTTTTTGCCTATTAAGATTTTTTATGCTCAGATGTGTATTTTAAAGAGGTAAAAAAAATCAATGACTGATATTATACTAAAATTTGATGATAAAATATTTACATTTTTACATCAAATCAATTTGAAAGAATGCTTGTTTGCTTGTTTCTTAGTAAATAAGCAATGATTAACACATTTAACGGTTCAGATAAAGTAAAAAACCCCTGAAAGTGTGATTTTTAGTGGGTCCTAACCGGACCTAATGAAAAAGGGGTAGGAGTAGGACCATCCCCCTTTTCTCTCTCTCTCTCTCTATATATATATATATATATTATTGCTGAATATGGATAATTCATTTCAGTGATTCAAAATTCATGGTTTCATGCAATACCCTTTCAGTTTCAAAAATTATTTGTTCTCGTTTCCAAGGTCAAGCTTTCTGTTCCATGTTTTAAACATGTAATCGTAATCTCCATTTTCTTGGTAGTTTACTAGGTGATCCTACTCCAAAAGCCTATTTTATTTTTTTTAATGTGTGAAGAAAAAAGAAACAAGGAAAAGGCTATGTTGAGCTCATTGAATACATCTCTTATTCCACATACTACACCCTAACCATGATTAACCAAAAAGTATGATTTGTTAGCAGCACCACTGGGCTGCTTACACTGAGATCAG
The DNA here is from genome assembly GCF_984573655.1 of Nuphar pumila. Taxonomy (NCBI): domain Eukaryota; kingdom Viridiplantae; phylum Streptophyta; class Magnoliopsida; order Nymphaeales; family Nymphaeaceae; genus Nuphar; species Nuphar pumila. Next base: position 73,212,434 of record NC_143263.1, on the reverse strand, counting down.
AACTCCTTTTTTTTTGTCAATTTTAAGTTTGTGTTCTGATTGTTGTGTATGCATTAAATGTACAGTGGGTAGAATCGTGCTGATCATAGCCGTGGTGAGCACAGTTATATTCGTGATAGTGGCAATTTTCATTGGAACATATCTTTGGAAGCAGAAAAGAATTGCCGACAAGAGAAAAGGTATGCTCATGTGCTCATGCCATTAACAACTTGACCATGACAGCCATCATATTTTCTCAACATTTGTTAGGCCAGAATTGGCTTAGCCAGGATCTTGGTTCTCTAGATCAGTGAAAGACCTTGGATGCTTATTAGGCGAATTCAGCTAAAAGAGATGATGTCACCACAAGAGCCATTCTGAGTGATAAATAGTGTCATTTTTGCGGAGTCCAACCAGATCGACAGCCACAGAGATTCCATCAAACAGTTGTTTGGTCACTGTAATCCTTGTACCTAGACCTCTTCCGTGTCGTTTTATTGTGTCATTTCCTATACCAAGTTCTGTAGCATCTTGGCGAATGCCAACCCCCAATGACTACCTTTATCTTGCAGTCTTCACTTGCTAGACTAATGCAGTGTTACTGTAAGTCATTTTCCACTACAGTAGTAAGACATGCAGTCAGTATGGCCAAGAGGATCCATGCATAATATCATGACTTTGTTGTTCTTCTCCTGGCTCTCATCTCAGAGATGGCTCACCTCCCTACAAAGTTGAGGCAGGTAACAACCTACCTGCAGCTAACCTCATTTGAATGGTGTACATGGAATTGCATTCCCATGCAGGATCTATAATAGTATCACCGGTTTTTTTATCAAATAAAATCATATTCTTATGGATAAGAATGATAAGACCACTTATTTTCTCAATGCTCTCTGCATGCAGCCTCTGTCGTGAAAATGGAACCAAAACTTTTGAACAGTAACCTGCATTTCAGTTACTCTGCACTTGAAAAAGCTACCGGAAACTTCAGCCAAGATAACAAGCTTGGACAAGGAGGTTTTGGTACTGTTTACAAGGTAATTGATCTATAGTTGGTCGTTCTTAAGAAGTGACCACTTCAGTTTGTTCTAAATAGCACTCTTAAAAATTAAGAATGCGTGCCTTACACAAGCCTCATGGGATACCTAACAAAATAAACACTGTTAACTGAAGACCATGTTTTTCTGTTTTGGAAGTTTAAATTTCTGGGCATTTAATTTACGAGTATTTTATTACAGGGAGTTCTGGCAGATGGAAGGGAAGTTGCTGTGAAGAGGTTATTCTTTAATAATAAACATCGAGCTTCAGATTTCTTCAATGAAGTGAACATGATCAGCAGTGTGGAGCACAAGAACCTGGTGAGGTTGTTGGGTTGCAGTTGCACTGGACCAGAAAGCCTTCTTGTCTATGAATACCTACACAACAAAAGTCTTGATTGTTTCATATTTGGTATGTGCCCTTTTTCACGTTTTGTTCATTACAGTCTGCATGCTATTGTTCCAAAAAGGGAGAAAGGGAGATAAAAAAAACAATCAATAAAATGTAATATTGTATGTTCAGAATATAAAGCTGGCTAACTATGCAATTGCTGATATCAGAAAATGTGACTTCGGGTTGTCCCTTATCTTGCTTATGATAGAGGCAAAAACGGACTATTTGATCATCATTCTGCCATTGGCAATAGGCAGTAAATCTGACTACTTTCGGTTCAATGACAATACATAGTGGCCCTTGTGCTTGTTTCCTATAAATATGATATACCATTCCACCCCTGCTAATGGCATGCCATTAATTCTTATGATTCTAATACGGTCCTCATCAAGTAAAAACAAAGACGAATAGGTCGTAATGGCACTATACAGATTTGGGTATGGTAGCTAGCCTAGCAAGTTCACCAGGTTTTCTGATAACTTAAGGCATCCCTATCCCAAACGGAAAAAAAAAGAAAAAAGAATAAAGGAAAAAGGAAAGAAAAAGAAAAGGAGATTCTTGAGCAATGCCTGTATCCTATTTACTCTGTATTTGACCAACATGATTTCAATATTTCCTTGTTCATGATATATGATGTATGGATTCAGTATATTTCACACAATTCCCTAGTCCATGTGGGATTTCGGTTAGCAATCAAACATATATTAGACTCTCTTTCTCTCTCTTACAAGCTAAGTTCCTTATGACAGATTCAGACCGTGGTAATCAACTAAACTGGGATAAAAGAGTGGAGATTATTATAGGAACTGCAGAAGGTTTAGTGTACCTTCATGAAGATTGTGAAATCAAGATCATTCATAGAGATATAAAAGCAAGCAACATCCTGATCGATTCTAAGTTCCAGGCTAAAATAGCTGATTTTGGCCTAGCAAGGTCCTTTGAAGAAGATAAAAGCCACATCAGCACGGCCATTGCGGGGACACTGTAAGTATAAGAGCTACTTGATGCAGGCCGATGAAGCCAAGGGCTTATAACTTGGCAGGTTGAACAATTTGAGATCCATTGCCCAAACACCATTTTCTTCTGCTTTTCTTTTCATCATTTGGCTGATCAAACCTAATGGTTGGCTTAATCAACGGAACTGCATGCACTGCATCGAGTAATAACATACATTGAGATTAGACTGCTCTCAATATTTTGCTGTCAAGTTCCTCATCCATGTAACCATTCTGCATCACATTTCTAGCATTGGTTGTCCATGTAAGATTCTATTAATTGTGAACCAATAATTCTTCTTCTTGCTCATTTAAAACTCGTCTCCTTACATGTAGCTTCAGATAAAGACCATATTTTTCTTGTGAATTGGCAAGTGACCTGAATATCACCAATCAGTAACATGCCAACCTATTCTTTACCTTCCTAACCGGATCATAATCCATCTCAAGTTTTCACTAGAGCTAGCAATTCACATTCCATTATAGCTAAGAACTAATGTATCTTTCACATCCTACATAATGTGACACAGGAGATGATATGTAATAATTATTGCTTGTTTCTACTGCAGGGGATACATGTCTCCAGAGTACCTTGCTCATGGACAATTAACAGACAAAGCAGATGTATACAGTTTTGGTATTCTCCTACTTGAGATTGTAAGTGGTGTGCAGAACAACAGAAGCTCAGTGGAGGAGTATACAGAGAGTCTTCTTACATCAGTAAGTTTTCTTCATCCTTCTCCTTTTCCCTTTTTTGTGTTTTTTTTACCGAAACATCATCCTTCTTCTATGCACTAGTCTAATATGAGTTTGACTTGGTTCAAGTTAAATCTGGCCACATGGTGGTCATAGACCAAATAGACCACTAAATGGTGAAGAAACATGGCCAGCTAGCCAAGTCAAAGTCTTCCCTGAATTGGCTGAACCTCACTTGAAGTTGATTGACCATTATCTGACCTGGACCCAGCCCAACTAAAGAGCCACTTCAAGATTAGAGAGCTGTACATTCATGTTTAGAAGACTAATCTAGTCTCAAACTTTTTACCAAACTAAGCGCGGAATTGTTATGCTCTGTAGGTCTAGAGCCTCCTAGGAGGCAGAGAAGTCCCTCCTGCACACTGGGGAGTACACCTAGCTTCAACCTTGCTGCAAGGGATACCCCTAGTGGGTGTCAAACCATGTTCATCCCATGTCATGTGTTGCGAATCATGATCTCCCCTAGCTGGGAAGGTGGAGCCTTTGTGGCCATGCCAAGCTTTCACTAACAATTGCTTACGTTCTTTCCGGAACTGTAGGCATGGAGGCATTTCCAATCAGACACCGTCCACGAGATGATTGATCCAAATCTGATGGCGGGGAACAACACTCATGAGAATCACGTTGTAACAAGGGAGGCAATGAGGGTCGTGCATGTGGGGCTTCTTTGCACACAAGAAGTCTCTGCACTGAGACCCTCTATGAAGAGAGCTCTGGAGATGCTGTTCAGAAGAGATGAGAGCCTACCACCACCCTCCCATCCTCCCTTCATAGACGAAACTAGGATGGAATTCAATGAGACCTCTGACAGTTCTGTCCGTCCCTACAACCCTTCATCATCTTCCGCAGCCAGCATCTCTCACAGCAGTTTCCAGCCAAGATAAGGAGCAAGGGACAGATAAAAATGACCAGATTCTCCTTGATAAATCTGCCACAGGGGAACTAGCTTTTTACTTAGAAAGAAGAGTCCGCACTTGTGTGTGTGTGCTTGTAGTAATTTGTTATGGTATCAGAGTTGCAGCTATCCAACGATCTGCTCAAACATGCTCAGTCAGTGATCTCATCCCTCATCAAGTCCAACTTGCTCTTTTCAGAAAAATCAGCAACCATGGTTGCTCAAAGCATCAACATCGTAACAAGTTTATGGGATCTGTTTTCCTTGCTTCCCACTCTTATAAGCCTACAACAGTTTTTGTATGTGAAACCGTTCACAAACAACTTTTTCTTGTGAGAATGTCAGTTTATCTCAATATTTAAGATTTATAACCTCCTGGGGTTCGTAGATGGGTCAAAACCCTGTCCCAAATGAATATTTGAGGAGCCTTAAAAAGAAGCAAAGAAAAATCCTGAATACATTATGTGGAATCATAATGATCAATTGTTGCTCGGTCCTGTCCTCGTTGTTAGACACTTTACATTGTCTAGTCGTGGGGTTGACTACCTCATTCAGTGTGTGGAATATGTTGAGAAAAATGTATGTTGATTATTCAAGAGCTATAACAACCAAGTCTCAATTGCAAACCCTGAAAAGGAGAAAGCATTGCAATGGTTGGGAAACTCATTTCCAATGAGGATCTCAGTATGTATATTCTTGTGGGGCTTCCAATGAGTGAATACAGGTATCGGTGATTAACACTAGAGAAGACCTAGTCACCCTCAAAGATATTTTAGGCATGTTGTTTGTTCACGAGGCTCAGGTTCATGAATATAAAGAACTTGAACTACCTGCTGCCAAATTCGCATACAAACCGCCCAATCAAGGGCAGGCTTAGGGAGGTCATGTTTCCCAAAACCATTTTAATCCTCCATGCATTTGAGTGGGGTGATATCCCAATCAGTCCACTCCAAATTATGGATACAATCCCATGACTCTTCAAGGTCAGCCAAATTTTATCATTTGCCATGCAAGTGACAACCAAGGCCACATTGTTGCTTAGTGTTAGATGACGTGCCAATCATGTTGTAAGCGATGCAAAGTATTTAAATTTTAGAAAGAATTCACCAATCTTAAGCATAGGACTTTAATGAATCATGTTGAAGATGGTGCTTGGTTTACTAATTATGGGCCTGAACAATCTGTCTTTGTAGACCAGTAATGGCTCTTAAAGATAAAGAATATTGGTAATATAGTTTTAACTCTTCTGATTCTAAGTTTGTTTTGAATGACATTTTACATATTCCTGCTATTACTCGTGGTCTTTTATCTATCAAAAAAGTTTACTAAAGATAATTATGTATTTTTTGAATTTTATCATGATCAGTGTTATGTTAAGGCTCGCAAAATGAGGAAAGCATACATGATATGAGTGGTCAAGGGGTCAAGGTCTTTACAGGTTGGATGCTCCTAAGGAGCATGGCAAAATGTATGGAGTGTCTACTTATGTTGGTGAACGTGTGTCCGTTGTTAGTGGCTTAAACGATTGGGTCATCCTTTTTTGCATAGTTTATCAAGTTTTAAATAAACATAGTTTTCCTTTTATGCATAACAACGTTAGTTATGTGTGTGAAGCGTGTTAAATGGGTAAGAGTGATATGTTACCTTTTGAACCTTCCACACATCAAGTTGATGGACCCCTTGCTTTACTTTATTTTGATGGGTGGAGGCCTGTTTTTATTCTCAACACTAGAGGATATTTATACTATGTTAATTTTGTTGATGTGTTCTCTAGATTCACTTGACTATTTCTTATTGTATGAAAATCTCAAGTTTTTTCGGTGTTTCAAGCATTTCAAAAAAAAGTGAAAACTAGATTTGGTAGAAAGATAAAAGTTCTCCAAAGTGATTGGGGAGGAGAATATAGGCCTCTTTCTGCATATTTAAAATCGTGTGGTATTGATCACCGTATCACTTGTCCCCACACATAAGCAGAATGGATGTGTCAAACACAAGCATTTTTACATTGTTGAGAGTGAGCTTACTCTCTTGGCTCAAGTTGGGATTCTGTATTTTTAATTGTTGTTTACCTAATCAATAAATTCTCATCACCAGTTACCCGTAACAAATCTCCTTTTCAAATCCTACTCCAAACTAGCCCTGATTACAATTTTTTTAAAACCTTTGGGTTTGCATGTTATCATTGTCTTCATTCTTTTAATAACTATAAACTGCAATTCAAGAGTTAGCGGAGTGTTTTTTCGGGATATAGTAGCCAACACAAAGGCTACATGTGCATCAACCTAGCAACCCATAACATGTCATAATGTCTAGTTTGATGAAACTGACTTCCCCCTTAAGACTTCATCCCCACAACCCCTCTATTTGTTAAGTGTTTGTTCCTCTTCTTTCGGTTCTTTTCTTCCCTCCCCCCCCCCCATGCGGCCCTTCCTCCATTGGTCCCTCATTCCATACCTCCACCTCCTGTGAATTCGGGTTCCTCAGGGGCTGACACCGATCCTACTCCGTCTACCACCTCTACGTTGATCACATAACCGGTCTCCACCTTGGTCCCATTAGAAACTCATACTCACCACATGGTCGCTCTCAAATCGGGTCTCTTAAACCCAAGACCTTCCTTAGCACTAGATATCTTATCCTTCAAATCTTTTTCACTACCCTTTCCCAAGATTGTAAACCTTATTGGTTTTGGCAAGCCCAATAAGATCATCGTTGGTGCCAAGCTATGACTGATGAGTTGAATGATCTCTTAAAGAATAACATCTGGAGCCTTGTCCCTTTGAAACCTAATCTTCATGTCATCGGGTGCAAATGATTTTTTAAGGTTAAACATCGTGCAGATAGTACCCTGAAACTCTATAAAGCCAAACTTGTTGTCAAAGGTTATAGTCAGGAAGAAGGGTTATACTACTTTGATACCTTTAGCCCAATTGTAAAATCTTTCACTGTTTCGATCGATCCTCACTATTGTTGACTCTCTGGGCCGGACCATTCAACAACTTGATGTTCACAATGTGTTTCTTTTTGAGATACCAAATGAAGAAGTTTACATGTCACAACCATAGGGCTTTGTTGACTCTCGGTTTTCTACTCGTGTGCAAATTATATAAGGCACTTTATGACCTTAAATAGGCACCACAAGCTTGGTACCAAAGTTTGAGCTCCTTTCTTCTCATTCTTAGTTTTGTTGGGTTATGAGTTGACATGTCACTATTTGTTCTTCAACAGGACAAACTCTTTGTCTATGTGCTTATTTATGTTGATATACTCTTCTAGCTATTTTGCTTACATTATTGTCAGGTTGGATAATGCTTTTGCTGTTAAGGATCTGGGTGACCTCTTCTTCTTAGGCATTGAATCTGTCATTACCTCTACTGGCCTATTCCTCTCTCAACAGAAATACATGCTTGATCTTTTAGACTAGATGAATATGACTGGGCTAAATCGGTCTCTACTCCTATGGCTGCATTCACTAAGTTAGCTCTTCATGACAGTGAACCCCTTGCTGATCCAACACAGTACCACTAGGTTGTGGGTGCCCTGCAGTATCTAACTCTAACAAATCCTAATTTAACCTATGCTGTCAATAAAGTTTGCCAATACATTTATTAGCCCACTAGTGTTCATTGGACCATTGTTAAGTGGATTTTTCACTACATCGAGCATACTTTAATTCTTATTTCTACATCTCAACTTTCTTTGATGTCGACTGGGCTAGCAATGTTGATGACCGCAAGTCTAAGCGGGGTTTTGCAGTGTTTCTTGGACAATCCATCATTTTGTGGTCTGCTTGTAAACAATCCATTGTGGCCCGTTCCACCATTGAAGTAGAGTACCATTATCTATCAACACTATAATCAAGGTGCTTGAATTACATATTTATTAAAAGATCTGCACATCGTCAACACTGTTCTGCCCACGCTTTGGTATGATAACACTGGTGTGTTATACCTCTGTGCTAATCAGGTGTTTCATAATCGCACCAAGCACATTGACTAGGATCATATTGCAAAGAAGCATCTTCAGGTTTAGTATATTTCCTTTGGGATCAGTTGGCTGATATCATGTCTAAACCTCTGTCTAGAGTCCGCTTTGATTTGCTTCTGGACAAGCTCAACACCCTCTCTAGGATGTTGAGCTTGAGGGGGGTTGTTAAAGAAAAATCGAATCTAGATCCGATTGTGCCATCAGGTCTAGAATCCATGGATCACCATATGGTTCTTGCGCCAGATCACCCTGCTTTAGATAAGATGCAAACTCCAGACAAGACACAGACTCCTATTCACTCAGTAAGTCTTGAAAAAGATAAAGATCAGTCTGATGTAGATAAGATGAAGTCTCTCAAAGAGAGTAGGATGTTTAAGGCTAAAGAGGTTCATCTTAATCAGGATTGTAATTCAATACACCTTGTAAACTTCTGTATAAAGGAACCATCCTTCTTTCTGAAAAACGTTGAGAGAGAGAGAGAGAGAGAGAGAGAGAGAGAGAGAGAGAGAGAGAGAGAGAGAGAGATTTTCCTCTGTGGATATAGACTTACATTGGGTCGAACCACGTTACATCTGTCTCGTAGTAATTTATTAAGGAGAGACTCCTTACTCATGATCGTTTGATAAAAATGGGTTTTACCACATTGTTAGTGTGTGTTATGCCATAATATATTATTATATAGAAAGCACCATAAAAAAACTAATTCAGACAAAGCTAACAATCAATAAAAAATTGGATTTTCCTCCCTACCTTCTCTCTCGTGCAACGCACCAGCACATTAATAGTAGTGCTGAAAATCACGTGAATTTATTTTTCTCCTGGTATGAGAAAATTGGTGTGGATAAAAGTTGCATACTTGTTTGGTCGATGGAGAGTTCCAGAACAGAGTGTGGGGAAAGAATTACTTATGGAGAATCATAGGAGAAACACATTGTGTATAACACTTTGGTGAAGAGATATCGTCACATACCTGTCCCTGCCATGGCGTTTATGCGAGAGACGGGCAATCTCCTCAGCCGAACTGCTCCTGTCGATGAGTACAGGCCTTCAAGCAGTGGGTGAGCATGGACCGATCTCTGTAAGCCTTCAATTTCACACACAGCCACTGCCCATCATGTGGTGTATATGTAGGTATCCAAAGGATACTTCTGAAGGGTCACCATGCATCATACCAAAAGGTATGATGTATGGGAAGATGCACTTACGAAGGGGCACCTTGTTTCCCAACATTCTCCCACTTGACCCGAGTATGTGAAAGTTCATGTGGATAGGTCTTAAGTCCACTTTATCAGTCCAAATTTTACTGTTATGCTAAACTCTTAAATTTTATGAGCAAACTTGATGCATAACCAACAAAAGAAAGAAAGAGAGAATCATATCTTTATTACAAAAAATGTGATCACATAAAAGTCAGTGTACATGATTGCAGGATTTCAAACAAGCCCATCCTCTTAACATGTTCGGCATATAATCTCGGGGCCAAACCCTTAGTAAGAGGATCAACTATCATTTCCTTAGTCCCAATGTTATCAATATACACCAAAAGATTCTCTGTCCTCTCCTTTACAACAAAATACTTCAACTCCATATGCTTACAAGATGTAGTACTTTTGTTGTTATTGGAGAAGGATACAACGACTTCATTATCACATAATACTTTCAGTGGTCTCCCAATGGATTTAACCACCTGAAGTCCTGAGATGAAGTTTCGCAACCAAATGGCCTGTAAAGTTGTCTCAAATAGAGCTATGAACTCAGCCTCCATGGTGTGGGCAGCAGTAGTGGACTGCTTCCCACTCCTCCAAGAAATCGCACCACCGGCTAGCAGAAAAATGTATCCTGTGGTAGACTTTCTACTGTCAGGACAACCTCCCAGATCTGCATCTGAATAGCCAATAACCTCAAGGTGGTCTACCTTTCTGTAGGTTAACATATAATTCTTTGTCCCTTGCAGATAGCGCATGACTTTCTTAGCAGCCTTCCAGTGAGCAAGACCAGGATTCGACTGAAATCTGCCAAGGACCTCGATTGCAAATGATATGTCAGGGCGAGTGCATGTCTGAGCGTACTGCAAGCTGCCGACCACTGATGCATATGGTATCATGGTCATCTGTCCTTTTTCTTCTTGACTCTGTGGGCAGTCTTTAAGGCTCAATTTATCTCCTTTTAATATGGGTGTCGTAGTAGGAGAACAATGCTCCATCCCATATCTTTTGAGAATTTTATCAATATAAGCTTTCTAAGAGATACCTAGTACACCTTTAGACCTATCTCGATGGATCTCAATGCCGAGAACATAGGCAACCTCTCCCAGATCTTTTATTTCAAAATGGAAGGATAGAAATTGCTTGGTTTCTGTCAACATATCCTTATTGTTGGTTGCAAGTAAGATATCATCCACATAAAGTACCAGAATTATGAACTTACTCCCACTTGTCTTGAGGTATACACATCGATCAACGATGTTTTCTGTGAATCCAAAGGTCAAGATGACTTTGGTGAACTTCATATACCATTGACGGGAGGCCTGTTTAAGTCCATATATTGACTTTTTTAACTTGCAAACCAAACGGTCTGACTTATCTTTGTAGAAACCTAGAGGTTGTCCATGTATACCTCTTCACTTAATTCACCATTTAGGAAAGTTGTTTTTACATCCATTTGGTGTAACTCTAGATCAAAATGAGCTACTAGGGCAAAAAGAATCCTCATTGACTCTTTTGTCGAGACAGGTGAAAATGTCTCGTTGTAGTTAATGCCCTCCATTTGAGTGAAACCTTTAGCAACCAGCCTTGCCTTATACTTTTTGATATTGCCTTTAGAGTCTCTTTTGGCCTTGAAGACCCATTTGCACCCTACGGGCTTGACTCCTCTAGGCAATTCGACAAGGTCCTATACTTGGTTTTTGGCCATAGAGTCTAGCTCTTCTTTCATGGCCTTTATCCAAGATGAAGATTGCTCACACTCAATAGCTTCTTTAAAAGAAGATGGATCTTCAATATCTATGAAATCATTGGGATCTTGTAGATACACCACATAATCTGGATGAATAGCAGATCTTTTAATTCTTGTGGATCTCCTGACAGGTGAACTAACTTGATCAACCTGTGGATGCTCTTCAACATGATCCACAAATGATTCTTCTTGAGTTGGTGTATTATTAACAGAATCAACTTCTGTTTCATCATTCGAATGAATAATGAAAGGAAGTTTTCAATTTTCAGGTGGAGTAACTTTATCCTGAATTTCCTCAAAAGAGAGGTTTTGCAATGCATTTATTCCAACAAAACCATCTTCTAAAAATCTAGCTTTATCCGTTTCTACTATTTGTGGTGTATGAGAGGGACAATAAAACCTGAAACCTTTTGACCTTTCTGGATAACCAATGAAGAAACCACTGATTGTCCTGTGGTCAAAAGCTTTAATGTGGGGATTATATAATTTTGCTTCTGCAGGACAACCCCATATGTGCATGTAACTTAGACATGGTTTTCTACCTGTCCACAACTCATAAGGTGTTGTTGAGGCAGCCTTAGTAGGGACCATGTTTAAGACATGTACAACTGTTCGCAGAGCTTCACCCCACAGGGTGATGGGAAGGGTTGAATAATTCAGCATTGCACGTATCATTTTTTTAAGCGTACGATTTCTTCTTTCAGCTACACCATTCTGGTATGCACTTCCCGGCATGGTGTACTGAGGGACTATTCCTTCTTCCTTAAGAAATCGTGCTAATGGTCCTTCCCGTTGACCCATCTCAGTGAAACGCCCATAGTACTCACCCCCTCAATCTGATCTAACTATTTTTATTACGTCCCCTGTTTGTTTCTCTACTTCTTTCTTGAAGTCTTTGAAAACATTATAGACTTCAGACTTTTCAAATAATAAGTAGAGATACATGTATCAGGAGTAATCATCAATGAAGGTGACAAAGTACCTTTCTCCTATATAACAAAGAGAGAAGGGTCCACATACATCCGTATGAACAATTTCCAACTTGTGGTTGCTCCTTTTGGAACCTTTCTTGTATGTGTTGGTTTGCTTGGCCTTTATGCAATCCAAACACGGTTCCTTAACTGTGAAATCAATGGATTTAAGAATCCCTTCTTTCACAAGTCGTTGGATCCTATCTTTAGAGATATGACCGAGTTGACTGTGCCAGAGCATATAGGATTGCTCATCTAATAAGCCACGTTTATTGCCAATCAACACATTTTCTGAGGAAAGGGTTTCATAAAATTGGACATTAGTTTCCAGACGATACAATCCATCACTTACATTCGCAGAACCAACAAGAACTGAATTCTTATAGATAGTCATTTTTTAATTTTCAAATTTAAAACAATATCCAATGGAATCCAGTTTTGACACAGAAATGAGGTTTCTGCTGTATGTAGGTACATAAAATGTATCAAATAAGTCCAAAATAAAACCATTTCCCAAAGTTACTCTGCAAGTTCCAACGGCCTTAACATGTGAGCGCATCTTATTTTCTGAGAAGATGCTCCTTTCATGATCCATTGGATTCCTTCTGTTCAGGAAGACCTGCAAGGTATTGGCAATATGTACAGTGGCACCCGAATCAATCCACCAGCTATTAGTTGAAATGTTGATTAAATTACATTCATGAGAGACGAATGACAAATTACCTTTCTTTGCCAGCCATTTCTTGTGCCTCATGCAGTCTGCCTTTAAATGTCCCTTCTTCTTGCAAAAGAAGCACTTGATAGAAGATTCTTCATGGGACTTGGGGACTGACCCATTGGACACATACGCATCTGAGTTCCTCTTTGCCTTTTTCTTAAAGGCATTCTTCTTTGGTCCATGCCTTTTGTGACCTTTATGAGAAGATATGTGAGCACTATGTATCTTCTCTCCTTTCAGTCTCTTTTCTTCCTCAACACACTTGGACATCAAGTCATTGAATGTCCATTCATCATTATGAGTGTTGTAGGAGATCTTGAAAGGTCCATATTCACTAGGCAGAGATGTCATTATTAAGTGGACTAGGAAGGAATCAGATATGCTGACTTTCATGTCATTCAATTGAGTTGCCATATTTCTCATTTCTAGAATGTGTTGTCGGATGTTCCCCCCACCGGTATATTTCATAGATATTAACCTTGTCATCAAGGTGCTAGCCCTTGCTTTATGTGAGCTGACAAACTGCGCCTCTATAGCTTCCAGAAATTCTTTTACTGTTCTGCATGTGGGTATGGCGCTCCTGATATTCTTAGCCACACGAGACTGCAAAAGCAGTAGACTAAGTCTATTTGAGCGCTCCCACTTATCAAAATCAATTTTCTGTTCAGCTGTACTATTGTCAGTTAAAGGTGCAGGCTCAGGCTTGCACAGGGCTAAATCTAGATCCATATAACCTAATGTGAATTGTACAGTTTCCTTCCAATCATTAAAATTCGAGCCGTCTAGAAAAGGAATATGACTTGGACCATCAGAAACCACAGAATTGGACACTGTAATGACAAAAAGAACATTAATAAATATTCAAGCACATTCAAGATTTGAAAAGGTAAATGCAATAATAAGACCTTTTTATCATTTACACTTTTCTAGGCAAGTGCTAGGGGTCATTATGGTCCCACTTTGGTGAGTACCCATAACACGCAAATGCACTTCGCCTCCCACTATTTGATAAAACTGAAAAAGACATGTAGCCAGAGACAAGTCGACATGGCACCTTTGGGTGCTACATGTTTCATGTACTGGGATACATTCTTTTCATTTTATCCTGCTAGACTCTGAACATGACATCACTGTCTTTGGGCAGTCTATCATTTCATCAAGTCTAACACAATTCTAATATTGACTCATCCCATTATTGGTACAAAATAACTTAATTAAGCATACATTTGATCACTTTGGTGATTACAAATGCATTTTAATCACAATTCAAATACCATTCTTTATGTCAATATTGTTCATATGATGCACAAAAATACATATTTCTAAGACATTAATGAAAACATCATGCATCAAAACATAATGTGAGAAATAAACTTGTTATACATGTAAAGTGCTTAAAACTTCTTAATTGATTCTAAACTGAATGAATCAATCACAACCATACTCCAAAATGGTCCAAGAGAGCCCCCAAAAACATTGAACCGACACCATAACCATTCAAACCGATCATAAAATATTCAAAAAGACTGAAGAAACGGTGAAAATGGCTTCTGAACCGGTCATAAAGCAGTGAAACGGTCCAGAAAACCCCCAAATCAGTTTGAAAAAGCTTTGAACCGATCAAAAAAGTACTGAAATAGACTAGAACAGTCAAAACCAGTTCTATAAAACATTGAACTAACCCTCAAACGCCTAGAACCGGTTCGGTTATGCCTAGAACCGGTCCCAAAAAACAAGGAACCGGTCTGAAACTGATAGAACCGGTCCCAGAACCGGATGAACCGGTTCTGGAACGGGCTTTTCCAGTTCCGAACAGATCGGTTCTGGAACCGATTTGTTCCCTGTTATCCGGTACGGGAACTGGATCGGGTCGGGTTCAATGAGGAACAATATCTGGGATCCAAAATCCAAATAGATCCGGGTACCGGGTCATTAGTCCGGGTTGGATACAGTGTCAGACCCGGATCCAGAAAGCTTTATTGGATCTGGGTTGCGGGTCCGGGTCTCTGAATCTGAAGGAGACCCGAACCCCAACACGGGCTGGGTCATGACTCCCCCGGATCGGGTCTGCAAACACCAGACCCGATCCAAAAAGTAAAATAAAACCTATTAGGGTTTTATTTTCATTCTTCTCGAAACCTCAAAGAGAAAAAAAAAGGGGGGAAATGGCTGGCGGTGGGCCGACCACCAGCGACCGGTGGGCTGACCAGCGGTGACTGGCGGGCGGACCACCGGCGACCGACGCCTCTGGAGGAGCACAAAGCATCGCCGTTTTCCGGCATTGAGGCTCGACCCAAAAGCAAAAAGGGGGTAAAGACGAGGCAGCGGCGAGCGGACGTCGGTCCTCCGGCGACTGGCGTCTCCGGCAGCAAGGAGCAGAACAATGTCGGGAAAAGGTTTTCCCAGCGTCACTCAGCCACCTTACGCCGGCAGACATCCCTTGGATGCCGCATGTCGTCGGACGGCGAAAGCAACCCACTCCCCTCCGGCGCTTCAGCCCGCGGCGACCCCGGATCCGGCTGTTCCGGCGGTAAGGCCCTTCCCTTCTCTAGTTTTTTTTAGCAGTATCCCGACGACAAATGCCGTCGATCGAGACACGAGAGAAGAGAAAAATGGCATAGCCAAGTCGCTGAGTCGCCGAGTCGGGTCTCGAACCGAAACGGTTCGATTCCTGAGACGAACGATTCGACCCGGTTTAATAAAATCGGGTCTCTCTACGGGTCAGGTCCAACTGGATCTGACTCAGATCCAAAAGGATCCGAGTCAGAACCGGTTCCAAAAATGGACTCAGCCCTAAGGAAAAACACCGGTTCATGTTTTCCCTCTTTTCTGTTTTAACAGAAATACAGAGAGAAGAAAAAACATGGATCGTAGGGGGACGAACCAGACTTATAACCGTGGCTCTGATACCCCAATGTGGAGAATCATAGGAGAAACACATTGTGTATAACACGTTGGTGAAGAGATATCGTCACATACCTATCCCTGCCATGGCGTTTATGCGAGAGACGGGCAATCTCCTCAGCCGAACTGCTCATGTCGATGAGTACAGGCTTTCAAGCAGTGGGTGAGCAGGGACCGATCTCTGTAAGCCTTTAATTTCACACACAACCACTGCCCATCATGTGGTGTATATGTAGGTATCCAAAGGATACTTCCGAAGGGTCACCATGCATCATACCAAAAGGTATGATGTATGGGAAGAGGCACTTACGAAGGGGCACCTTGTTTCCCAACATTACTGAGATGGGGGAAAGAGGGATTCAAGGATAAAAAGGCGAATAGAAGCTGCCTTGCATCTCTCCAAGTAGTTATTTGGTGTCTTTGGAGCCGTAGAAATAAAATTGTTTTCCAGGGAATCTGTTTCTCCTCTCAAGAAGTATTGGTATATTGTATTAGTGTTGTGTGAGAGAGGTTTTTTTTATTCATTGGTTACAACAACAATCATTCAGTTTTCAAAAGAAAGTGGAATGTAGATCGTTGGTCACCCACTAGCACCAATTGGATCACAAGTAACATTTGTTATGGTAATGATGATTGATGAATGAAGTTTAAAAACAAAAAAGGAGAAGCCAAATAAGCAGCTATCTATTTCAAAAATTTATCTACGTGGCCTTCATTAAGCGTAAGCCCTACTAAACCATGACATAAAACTAGGAGTGTCAGGTTGGGTTTGGCTAGGACCAAGTGGAACTAGACTTGGACCAGATTTTCGAGTATGGTATTAGGTTCGGACCGAGATCTAATCAAGTCTATTATAAGAGAAACCATACCCGGATCTGATAAGAACTACATGAGACCATACCTGGTAAAATAATATTTTTTTTATTTTTACATATAAAATTTGGGGGTCTTAATTGGAACTCAGGTCTGGTCCGAGTCTGATATAAAATTTCACAAACTGTACCCGGGTCTATGTGCTAATAGGACCTTCGAGTATGGACCCAGGTCTTAATTGGGTATTCTTATTTGTCACCATACCAGGACCCTATAGGGTTTGGTCCGGGTTGGGTCTTGCTAAACCAGACCCATTGACACCCCTACATAAAACCGACCTTATTATGGGCATCTGTTGACATCTAATTCTAACAACTTATTTTGTGACTTTTCTACCTAGACCAATACGTTTTTTAGGATATTTATCTTAAAATAGAATCTAATGCTGCGTCGGTTTCACTTATATGGACGGATTCGGATTGCCATTTTCAGTCAGAGCTCCAGATGAAATCTAATCTATGCATTTTTTTTATATATGTAATTACCAGCTAAAATCAAACCTGGACTTTGGTCTTACTTCAGATTTGGATACAGATCAAACTTACTGCTTAAAATCAAAATTTAGATTCAGATCAAACACGATTAATCCTGTATTGTATCCATTTGAACACCTAGTTTTGCAGAGAGAGAGAGAGAGAGAGAGAGAGAGAGAGAGAGAGAGAGAGAGAGAGAGAGAGTATCAACATTACGAAAGGTTCAACAGACGTTGAAACCGGCAAACAAAACACACAGGACTCAGATCGACAAAGAACACATAAGCCAAAAAAAAAAGGGCACAAAATACAAATCAGAAACAAAGGCGATCAATCCGGATCCGGGGGAAGCCTTAGCGACAAGTGGCGCTGAAGATCAGGAAGACAGATGCATAATGAGGCATATACATCTGCCAGAATATAATTTACTAACTTGTTGAAATTAACCGGGATCAGTCTGAAAATAGCATTGTTGCGCGACATCCAAACAACCTACCAGAAAGAAAGCAACCATGTTCTCCAAATGATCTGCCAACTTTTACATCTACAAACTGGTTGGGGGCCCCACAAGAGGTCCACAGCGAAAGACTCCTAACCTTAAAAATATTCTGAAAGACCTGGCATTCCCAGAATAAGTGCAACGCAAATTCCTGACCCCCCTCGCAGAGAACACATTTACTCACAATACAGAAACCTATAGACTTGAGGAAGCTATTCGTCTGCACCTGATCTTGCAGAATAAGCCAAGCAAAGAAGTGCGCTCTCGGAGGAGGACATTTGCCCTAGATAATACTCGTAGGGAATCAATTCACACCTGCCGAAAACAGAGAAAGGTAGGTGTCTCTGATGCGGAAGGAGCCGTTCAGGGTGATCGCTCTACAAAGAAACTGGCTCTGAGCGACATCGTCGCCCTCGCCACCCCACACAGCAGACCAAGCTTGAATCCACGATCTACGTAGGTGCGAAAGGAGCGTCCTAATCGCGCGCTGACCCCCAAACAAAGACTCCACCGATCCGTATTTAGCCAGAAGAAAGTTTGCACAAGGGGACCCCGGTTGGTACGCAAGCTAGCTTTGCTCAACAACCAGAACAATACTTCTTAACCTGGAGTCCGAAATCCCCAACCCCCCTCTATTCTGCGGCAGACTTATATTGTCCCAACTCATAAGGTGACGCTTTTTATTGTTACCTTGCCCAGACCACAGAAACCTGGTCAATAACCCAGAGAGCTTCTTATTGATCCCCATAGGCATAATGAACATAGACATAAAAAATTTTGGCATCGCATTTAAAATATGCTTGATGAGGGTAAGTCTGCTGGCAATCGAAAGGTAGGAGGCTTGCCAGGTCAAAATCTTAGTCTGAACCTTTTGGAGAGTGGTGTTCTAAGCAACCGATGAAATACGTGAGAGCTGAAGCGGCAGAGCAAGGTAGGAGAAAAACTTATCCGAAGTGGCACACTGAAAGATCTTCTGACCTGTGGCCTACATATGCGAAGGAACATTGATCATGGAAACACATCACTTTATCATTGTTCAGTGAGAGACCCGACATCAATAGGAAAAAGAGGATGATGAGCTTGACTCTTAACATTTGTTGGATGGAGCCAACGCCGAAAACAATCATGTCATTGGCGTAAGTAAGAATATTACTCTGGAACTCCTGAACTCCGAGTGACTTAATAAAACCACACCCCACGACTCTCTTGAACAAGACCACAATACCTTCAGAAACGCTGTTAAAAAGCAGAAGGGACAAGAGACATCCTTGCCGAATACCACGCCCAATCTTGAACTGCTTACCACGGACCCCGTTAATCTGAATTTGGGATTGTGCATTAGTGACAACTCACGCACCTAACTAGAGAAGCGTCGACCAAATTCAAAGTTCTCCAACATGTGAAAGAGGAAAGGCCAATGCACCGAGTCATAAGCTTTGTGGAAGTCAAGCTTAAAAGTAAAGAACGGCCTCTCGCTGGACTTGAAAGAGCGAACCACCTCTGTGGCCAGAATAAACTAATGTTGCAGCCGTCTACCGGGAATGAAGGCAAATTGAGCTTCTGAAAAAAATCTGATTAGCACTACATCCTGGTAGCCAATACCTTGACGATGATCCGGTAGATTCCCAAAGAGAGAGAGAGAGAGAGAGAGAGAGAGAGAGAGAGAGAGTAAAACATTAAAATAGTTATGAATGTTGTTCGTAAGGTGGTGATTGCAGTGATATATGAAGAACACATGTAAATCGTGCTTCGGGTAGCAAATGGTTTGAAAAGAGCTCTTAGCCACGCATCCCTGGTGCCTTCTACCAAAAGCAAAATACCAAATTGTAAAAGCTACATCGGTGATCTTTTGATGACAGATGACTTTTTCCAGTAATTTGCGTCCTTTATTTACCTCAGCAACATGAGAAACTCCAACCCAGTGTTGTCAGTATCCGTGACGCGTATAACTATCGTATCGCCAAAAATAGCTTTAAATTAATTTTGATATTATTTTAATGGTGTCTTGATTGACACGATAATATTTTTTAAATTATTTTTTAGCCGATTCAGAATGATTCATTTGAGAATCCTGAATCGTTAGCCAAACGATACAGGTCAGATCCGGATACTGACAACATGGCACCAACCAAAAATACCAAATGAAAACCGAAACCTGGCTGTCCATTTGAACATCAAGCAATAAAAAGCAAGGAAGTAGATCCAGTGTGCTCCCCAACTAGGGGAGCCCCCCCCCCCCTCTCTCTCTCTCTCTCTCTCTCTCTCTCTCTCTCTCTCTCTCTCTCTCTTTCAAAACAGCCCGAAGACAACCTTAATTTTTGTAACCAACCAATATGAAAAGGCAGCAAGCTTATCCTCTGTTAGTTTTGGGAGCGATGACCACTTTATATATATATATATATATATATATATATATATATATATATAGAGAGAGAGAGAGAGAGAGAGAGAGAGAGAGAGAGAGACTGGAATATGTTTATCAACTAAATATGTTTGCTGGTATGAATCCAGATTTTCACAAGTTTTTTTGTGCAAATCTAACCCTGCAGGTACATGACTGTTGGATCATGATCAAGAACTGTGATTTTTTATGCTTGAAAATTTATGAAAATTTTAAGCTGTTGATTTTCAATCTTTAAAAGATCCTTCTTATACATCATAATTGGATAATACAAGAGTCTATCTCTACACAACTAAGTCTAAGTGTCTAGATCAAATCCTTTAGGTGAAATTAAAAAAAAAAGTCAAAAAAGCTATGAAAAACATGGTTCATACCAGTAAAGATATTTGGTTGGTAAACATATTTTAATTAGGTATCATATATATATATATATATATATATATATATATATATATATATATATATATATATATATATATATATATACTAGAATCTAAGATGTGATTTACAATTTTCATGGATTTTTTTTTCTTTTCTCTTGAATCTAAGATGTGATCTATGTGCTTGGTTTTATAAGAACCCACTCTTTAATCATCTGATTTTGATGCATAAATAAAAAATTTTAATGTCTTAAAATCAATGGCTCATAGTCTTCATAAATATTCAAGTATTCAAAAATCTTATTATATATATATATATATATATATATATATATATATATATATATATATATATATATATATATATATATATATATATATATATATGAAGAGAGAGTAGGGTGTACGTTACATCGAACCAATGTGTGTTGTTGAATGCATGTGGATCAACAGTGCACTTTTTTTGTGTTGTTTACACTTTTAACTTGGTCTTGGGACCGCCGCTAAAAGTTTCAAAAAATGCAAAAAAAAAGAAAAGAACACGAGGATGCCCCTGACGCCTTCGATGCTAGGGTGTCTAGTGTTACTCCAGACTCTCTCTCTCTCTCTCTCTCTCTCTCTCTCTCTATATATATATATATATATATATATAGAGAGAGAGAGAGAGAGAGAGAGAGAGAGAGAGATTCCGCACCCTACCTTTTTTATTTTTATAATCTCCTTCCCAACATTTGTTGTTGGCCATCCCCTGGTAAACACGCAGATCAGGTCCAATAAACCTTGGATGCTTTTGTACCCAAGGTTCCTTGGGATTCGTTCATCTCTAAGATGAACGATACACATCCAAAATGTCTTAAGTTGGATGGGCCCCATATTTGAGGAACCTTGGATACATTAACGTTAAAGGTCCTCCGACCTCCTAATCTGCTCTCGAAAGCACCTATAAGGCTATAATTCGGGCAGGAACCTTGGATACATTTACGTGGACAGGTTATATGTTCCCCCCAGGAACATGCACTGTAGCTACAATGAGTATTCCTGGGTCCCCACTGAGCGCCGCGTGGCACTCAGTGGGGTGTACGGGGGAGCGGTACACTGTCGTACATCCTGCAGGCCAATGTACGGTAGTGTAAGACTCCCCCGTACACCCCACCGAGTGCCACGCGGTGCTCAGTGGGGACCCCAGAACACACACTGTAGCTACAATGTGTGTTCCGAGGGTGCACACGCAACACCCTGTGATTGAAATTTCTATTACCCCTAAGTCAGGTCGTACGTTAATCCTCTTGCCAGCTTGACAGATCTTTCTTTATTTTTAAAAAGCCTGCAAAGAAGTTTTCCAAAATTAACATGGCAGATGGAGATATCATGACTTAATTTTTTCAAATTCAAGTGTTGACACGAAACAATCTTTGACCTCGTGAGTGGGGGTCTTCCTAAGTCAAACCCACCCATTGAAGTTGAAGTCCTCCTCACTCTTGTTGCTCTCTTCCATTTTCGATGGTTGAGATCTCTAGCTCTCCTCACTCCACTTACGTCCTCGTCGTCGATCCTCCTTCGCCGCCTTCTTTATTTTTGCTTTCCTCATTTGACCAATCGACAATAAATGCTGCCACTAAAGAGAGTCCCTCTTGGCACTTTTCCTTCGCTTCGTTGGTCGATTGGATTCTGTGTAACTCTACCGAGTTCCTAATTTTCTATCCTTAAATCAAGCAACGATCTTTATCGAGATCTTGATTGGTCTTTTCATGATTATCTTTCTTCAACTTCGGAATCTGCGGTGGATTTTATCGGTAGGCCTGCTGCTGGAAAAGATCATTGAGGAACTCCTTAGAATTTTTCTCTTCTGGTCAAATCTGAATCGAAGGCGAGTATGGGCTTATGGATATCTTAAGCTTTGTTTTCAAAGATTTCTAAAGTTGCCTCTAAAACTTGGACGCAAATCTCAAATCTTTGTCTGAAATAACTGAGACAAGTACTCTATGTAACTTGGTGATCTCATCTACATATAAGTATGCTAGACTCTCTATTATCTAATTTATCGTAGTCGGTAGAAAGTTTGCCAACTTCATAAGGCAATCCATTATGACCCATATAGTATTGTACTTGTGTCGTGTTCTGCACAGACTTATCACAAAATCCATGGTAATGTCTTTCCATTTTTATTGGGGTATCTCAATCATCTGGAGTGTTCTGCTAGGTCATTGATGTTCTATCTTGACCTGTTGGCATACCAAGCACTTCGACACATACTCTGCAATATCCATTTTCATCTTGTTCCACCAGTAGTTTTGTTGCATATCCTTATACATCTTGGTGCTACACGGATATATAGTATACTTAATTCTATGCGCCTTATCAAGTTGATGCTTTTGTAGTTGTTGATCCTCTAGCACCCATATTCTTTGATTATACCATATGCTACCATCATCTTCTATATATAGGGCTAACTCATCTTGTTTGCATGTTGCAACCATCTTTGAGAAGCTCGGGTCATTCTTCTGTTGAGATATAATACAATCCATGTATTTGGTTCGCACAACGAGGCTTATGATCCAAATGCTACCTGAATCCACATCAAAGGGTCTCCACTCGATCAGGTCCTCGAGTAGTCTCCACTCGCTAATAATCATACTTGCTAAGCTTCTTGCTTTTCTGCTCAATGCATCGGCTATTACATTGGCTTTTTTGGGTGGTAGGATATGAAAAGTCATAATCTTTGAAGAACTCTAACTATTGCCATTGTCTCATGTTTAAATTTTTCTGTGAGAAAATATATTTGAGACTTTTATGATCGGAGAAAACCTTAAGTTGCTCTATGTATAAGTAGTGTCGTCACACTTTAAGTGCAAAGACTATAGCTGTTAGCTCCAAATCATGTATAGGGTAATTTCATTTATGCACCTTCCATTGGCGAAAAGCATAAGCTATAACCTTGCCATGTTGCATTAGTATGCAACGAAGTTATGTACCTGATTTTTCACTATAAACCACAAATCCTCTTTGGCCTGAAGGTAGAGTGATCACTGGGGTTGAAGTAAGCCTCTTCTTTAGCTTCTGAAAGCTTTCTTTGCACTGCTGAGTCCAAATAAATTTTATTCATTTGTGAAGTAGCTTGGTCATTGGTGTTGTTATCTTAGAAAAGTCTTAAATAAATTTTCTATAATATCCCATAAGACCAAAAAATTTGTAGATATCTAACACGCTCTTTAATTGTTTTCA
Source organism: Nuphar pumila (assembly GCF_984573655.1). Taxonomy (NCBI): domain Eukaryota; kingdom Viridiplantae; phylum Streptophyta; class Magnoliopsida; order Nymphaeales; family Nymphaeaceae; genus Nuphar; species Nuphar pumila. Next base: position 73,188,995 of record NC_143263.1, on the reverse strand, counting down.
GTCTAAGACTGCTTCTACCTTAGCAAGGTTCACTGACACCCATATCTTTTGAGATCACATGTCTCAAAAACATCACCTGCTTCAACAAAAATTTGTAATTAAAATTTTTTGCATACAACTGATGTTGTCTAAGTGTTTCGAGAACAGTCTTCAGGTGCTCTCTATGGTCTTCCTCACTCTCTAAATAGATCAAAATATCATTAATGAAGACTATCACAAACAAATTTAGATAAGGATGAAAGATCATGTTTATCAGATCCATAAATATCGTCGGAGCATTGGTTAACCCAAAAGGCATCAGCAAAAACTAGTAGCGACCCTACTGCATCCTGAACGTTATCTTCTGCACATCTGAATCTTTGATTCTCAATTGGTGATATCCAGATCGGAGATCTATCTCTGAGAAAACCTTGGCATTCTGAAGTTGTTCGAAAAAATCATCAATTCATGAAAGAAGATACTTATTCTTGATTGTTACCTGGTTCAACATGCGGTAATCAATGCACAAGTGCATTGACCCATCATTCTTCTTAACGAACAACAATAGAGCACCCCATGGCGAGACACTCGACCTAATGAATCCCTTGTCCATCATTTCTTGAAGTTATTTCTTTAATTCTTTCAACTCTATGTGGACCATGCGATAGAGAGTTGTAGAGATTGGGGTCATGTCAGGAGTCAACTCTATAGCAAAGTTGATCTCCCTTGTAGGCAGTAGGCTTGACAAGTCATCAGGAAACACATCTACAAATTCATGAACCACGTACAAGTCCTCTATCAAGGTTGTGCTGGGTTCTACTAATGAAACACTGACCAAAAAGGCCTCATAACCTTTCTCCATGCAACGTTGGGCCTTAAATGCTGAGATCATTCTCCTTTTACTCTCTGTCTTACTAGCGGTGTACTGAAGCAGAGGCTGATTGGGACAATTAAAACATATTCATCACTCACAATATTCTATACAAGTGTAATGCTCGTATATTCAATCCATACCCAGAATTATATCAAACCCAATCATATCTAATACAATTAGGTTGGCAGAGAGGTTCTACCCTGGAATGATAACCTCCACGTCTGGTAAGTAAGTGCGAGCGATGGTTGTAATACCCGTGATTTTTTATTAGATAAATAAACTTGAGATTTAGATATTTAAGTTGGTACATGGATATTTTTAGTGTTGCATTTGTTTATTCATATTTGGATCTCAGATATCCTATTTGGATCTTCAATGTTGGATCCCTAATATCTTGTTCAGAACTTCGATATTCCATTCGGATCTTAGATATCGGATCACAAACATTTTAATTGGTAACCAACAAGGGATTTTAGGCAAATGGATCAGATCTCTGATATTGGATCCTCAATATCATGGTCATATTGGATACTGGATTCAGGAAGAATTCAGTGGATCAACAAAGTTTAAATTAAATGTTAATGAGAAAAATTCTATTTAGACCTATAACACTTTATTGGGATCCGTAATAGCCTAGGCAATGTTTGGATCCACATTACATTATTTAGATCTTGGATATCGTATCCTTAAATTTTAATGTCAATTTTATATCGATAATACTCGTGTCTAGTTAAAACTTTATTTGGATCCAAAATAAGATCATTTGGGATCCATGATAACGTATTTGGATCCATAGTAATTTAACTTGGGTCTATATTCAAAGTTTTAAAATATTAGTACTTTAAAAACTAAAAGGAGATCTGAATCTGCGAACAAACCCAAATAGGCCAAGTATGAATCCACTGAAGATTTGGGTCGCAGGTCATGAGTGTGGCCAAACCCAACCCCGTGCCCGATAGGGGGCCAAGAAAATAATAATATATAATAGTAATAATATGATACTAACGGTTGGATCCATATAGGTCCAACCCGTGGACCCAAACAGCCAAAGAATCATCAGTGGATCGCAGGTCGTGGACCCGATCGATCTACATCCCGCACCTCATCGTGCGTTAAGTAACAAAAACAAATTGAAACCCGATTAAAAGGGGCGTAGGGTTCATTTCTGAACCCTAACGCTGGGAGAATGGGGGTTTGCGGCAATGCGGTCGAGGTCGGCGGACCTCCCTATCGCGGTAGCAGCAGCCACCAAGCTCATCAAAGGTAGGATTTACTGTTATTATCCTTGTTTAGACGTGACGTGTGTTTGAGTATGTTGTGTGGGTTGCCAGAAATCCATAGTAAAAAGGGGGATTCAGGGTTTGAGGTGCCTGGGAATCCCTAAATCTCGAATTTCCGACAGTAGGATTGGCTACGGTTTTGTAGGGTGCCGAAATCCCAAATCTCTGATTTGGAGATTCAGATTTTTGGACAATATGGTGATACTTTGGTGTTGGAAATGAACTACATATGGGGCTTGGTGATTGTTGGTGTGATTGGATTGCGAATCTGATCCAGTGTATATTCCTTTGAATTTTTCGGTTCAGACCTATGTAGATCCTGTTGAATTTTCTTGATATAGCTGGTGCATATTCCTTGGAACTTTACGGTTTAGATTTATCGTGTATTCTAGTTGTGGTAAGCTGTGTTGAAACTCAATTCCTTCAATTTCATTTCGAGTATAACTATATAGTTTGGTCGATATTGCTTTCTGTTTCAAGGTCGTCGCCTATGAGCAGAACCATATAACCGTAACATTCAGATATACTAAGTCTTTGGAAATAATCAAAGGAAAGAAAAAGAAAACAAAAAACTTCAAATATGGATATACACATATAGCCTCCTGCATACTGAATTCTGCCATAATTCACCTCGGAACGATAACAAGTGGGCCACATCGTGGATGTTCATTGCTAATTTGTCTTAATGTTTAATTTGTTGCAAGCTCTACAATGGAAATACTCAGGCTATACCATGTTCTAATTAGTTTCTGAGTCTAAATTAGTGTAAGTTTTGAAATTTTAATACTCCGAATAGCCTAATCTTATGATTAGTTTATATGCATAAATTCATTACAAATCTGAATTTGAAGAACTCAAACGGCTACAATGTTTTGTTTCGTCTCGATGCTTATCACAAGCTCTTAAAATTGAAATGCTTAGAGTATCGCATGTTCCCGATGGGGGAGGTGGCACATATCGATTTATGATAACCTAGAAAAGTGTACAGAATATGTTGGGCTGGCCTAAAATGTAATAAGCATGGGTCAGTGTCTACAGGTGTAATTTCTATCATAGGTCTGTATTTTTTGTATGGTCATATATGCTGAAAACTACTCATGCTCGTTACCATGTGTTGGGACGTTGCAAGATTGAACCTAATATTAAGGGTCGGCTGGTGCTGGCACTTGAGTGGCCAAGGCAGGGATTTAGGGATTTCACATATGATTGGTTGAACTACTTTCTGAACTTTAGTACAGTAAAATCATGGATTCCAGTTGATTTTAATGAACCCTTCACTTTTGCTTGTAAGGATGGGTCTTACGTATCTGTTTGTGATTGTTCAGGGGAGAGCTCTTCTTGTGGTCCTACTGTTCCCCTCCACCTTCCTTTACTTTGTCTATCTTGTCACTATATATTGTGGATGCATAGTTCATTGCATTTTTGTTTGACAAATAATTTATGCTTTCCAATATGTGGTAGCAGACAAAGGGCTTAGCTTATACTGTTAGGGTAGACTTAGATAACTTGTCTGGTATACACTTAAGAAAATGGATATTGTGGTTTCTATATAACTTGAGTTGTATGTTTTTATATACACATGTTTAGGGAATGCTTCGTAATGAATCTGTAGTCATTCTTATGGTGGGATTTATATAACTTGAACAGTGGGGAATAGTAGTTCATATGCACATTCTCTATGCATAATGGGAATTGCGTTTTGGTTATTGTCTAAACTCTGCATTTTATGCTGAAAATGAGTTGGTATTTTTAGAACATCCTCATGTTATTACACATGATCTTCATCTTTAAACCCTACTTCTTGCAATTGAATGTAAGACGCATGTACTATGAATTACATTTGTAAATCTCATTACTTACAAATGAAAATAAGCAACAAGTGCCATGAATTTTACATAAGGTTGTACTTAAAATGATACTCCTTTTTCAGTATAGTGGTACAACATTAGGTGACTGCATTTTTTATTTGCATGTGCTTATACTCCAAAATGCTAAGTCTCTGCCTGAACCTTCATTCCATAATCATACACTACAAGGTGTTTATGAATTTATAGTTTGCTTATACCATCTGGTTAATAATATTGATGACTTGACAAAAATGATGCTATTCTATTGATACTATTAAGCTGCATATTCTCTTGTGATCAAATGCCTATTAAGCTGCATATTCTCTTATGTTCAAATGCCTATTAAGCTGCTTATTCTCTATTGTGCAAATGCATGTTAAGTTGCATATTTTTCTGAAGTGAAAAGGCCTAATAAACTACATATTTTTTAGAATTATCAAATGCCAACTGTGAACACTCCAAATTTTCCAAAAATTCCAAAAATTCCCTTTTTGTCCCTAACCCACATTCTCTGAATAATCGAGTCAATTTTTAACCAAAATTCCATTCATTTCTCAGATTCACTAGAATCTAGAGTCAATTTTTATTTCTGACCCAATTTTTGATCCAAATCGGATATCTGGATCCAATTCCGATCCCGGATCTCTTATTGTTCCAAAAAATCAAAAATTTCAAATTCTTTTTTTTTAGGGACCAGTCTCAATTTGAGATTCGAATTCTAAATGTTTGATCAAAATTTCTGGACCCGGATCCCTTCCTAAAAACCCAATTTCCAAATCTAACCCGATATTTTCCAAAAACCTCATTTTAGAAAATCTTGAATACTTTAAAATAATAAATTTTACAAAAACCCTTCAAAAACTTCATTTGGGTCCCGCTTCCCTAAAAATCCCTTGCATTTTTAGAACTCCTCTCAAAAACATAAAGAAAGCATTTTAGAAGAAAATAGCCTTTCATTATTTTGAAAAGCCATAAAACATAAAACCTTCTTTTTGAAAATTTCATAAAAATATTGGACCTCCATTGAAAATAAGCCTAACGGTTTTTTCTTATAAAACCGACCCTCAAGGGGGTCGATTCTTCATCGTCTTCACCCCTCCATCCTTCTGATTTCCGGATTTTTTTCTTCCTCACGCCTCTTCTGGCTCCCGATCTCCTTCTCTTCCTTTACTCTTCTTTCTCTTCTTCTTATTCCCTGGCTTTCCCTTGAACAGCTGAAGGAAGCCGACGAATCCCACAACAAAGCCACGGTAAGGATTTCTGTCACTTCCCTCTTTCTTTCTGTTTTACGAATTTTTGAGTTACTTTTATTTTTTTTTTAGCAAGCCTCTTTGTAGCATTGATCTACGTATAGTAGAATCAGCTTACAAATGACAATATTAATAGGAATGTTCTCATTCCGACATATTGTTCATTTTTCCTTCTTTTATTTTTGTTGTTTCAGTCACGATTCCAATCTACAATCAGTTTTATGATTTTTTGATTTCCCTTCATTATTACGATTTTATGTTTGCATTTGATCTCTGATTCCATTTTCTGTAATCAGTTTATACTTTGATTTTCTTTTGGTTCAATTTCTTTTTCACATCTATTTCCTACTTCATGATGTTTCATTTTCATATGGCCCTACACCGCACCATCGATTGCCTGGTGATAGCATTTTGCATCATACAGTATATGTAGCCGAGATGTTGAAGGCTCATGACAGAACGTCGATTGTCATCCTATCTCATGGCATTGTCTAATCTCACCCATTCATTGGGTTCCCTTTTACACGTTCATTGCATCATCTTCTGCTTCAGTTTTACATTATTATCTAAGTTTTAATTTCAACATTATTTCTCATCTGTTTTTTTTATTATCCTTAGCTGCATTCTTATCTTTTGCATTTACTTTTACAGGCTTCTAATTACTTCAATTATCTGTTATGTTTTTTTTTTTGACATTAGAGTTCTTGTTTTGGTTTACAGTAGATCGTCCTCCTAATTACATTTTATAGTTCATTATATTTCACCCATCTTAACTATATTTTGCTTCATTGCATTTCTATGGTATTTGATGTCTTTTTTTTTTCAGTTTGGTTTGCTGTTTTGTTTTCCTGGAAATTTTTTTTTTGCTTCACTCGTTTATCTGCATCTTTCCCCTGTTGTATGTAATCAGCACCGATTTCTCTGCATCATCGTCCACTCTGATTTTGATTCTTGTTGTAGCAACGTGACTGCACCTACTCATCACATTTCATAACAACATGCTATGTTTATTGGATTTCATCAGCAACATGTTTTGATTTTGCAAATCTTTGTTTCCTGTTTCTGCATTTGTTATCTTTCATGTTAGGTAGATACCCATTTTTCTCTGTATTTCGATTTTCATTTTCCTTTGTTGATTTCCTGTCATTGTTGATATTCATCCGTGATTTGCTATTTTCTTATATGTGTACCTATCGTAAACATCACCGACTGAGACAACCGAAAGTCCATTCCTATATCACGATGTTCATTTCTTTGAATTTCATGGCTACTTTTACACAACACTCACTATTTAGCACATGCCCTTTGTGCCATTTTTCATTCTGCATATTAGTTTTCTTTCTTTCTTCGGTGTCACTTTGCATTGTAGTAGTTTAGGTTCATATCTAAATTTACATTTACATCTGCATATCTCAAGACATTGCATCTTCTGCACGCTTCACCCTATACCCATCTGCTTAAAAGCCTTAGCTCCTTAAGGTTTTTCTGTGGAAACAAGAACCCCCACTGCTGACTGAAATTTGCATTATTCTGGACCTGTCAAGTAACCATCCACACCTTCACCTACTGCACCTACATCTTCATTGTACCCCTTTGCAAGCCAAAACTGATCTGCATTCAAGGCACACTGATGTGGAAAATTTGGAAAAAGGAAAGATATGGTTGCATGCTCAAACTCCTATACAGACTTTGCAGCACACTTCTGAAACATCTCAACAAGATGATTGAAACACTAAGTCTGGCTTAATGGTCGTGGGTCAGAAATTCTCATCTATGACCAACAGGGATATAAATTCAAACTTTCAAGCAAATTAAAAGGTAATGTCTGCAGCAGAAGTGCACTACTTACAAAATCAGTTACAACAATAAAGCCGTGGTACAAGTGGACAAGCTATAGGCAAAGAGTCTGTCAACCAAGGCAAGCTCTAGGCAGGTCTGATTCTGGTTTTAGACAGAGCTGGGGCTCCCAAGATAGACATACAAGTGAACCACCATCACAGGCATTACAACTAGAAATTGTTGGCAAAGTTGCATCTTTTGATCCGAATCCATGTGCTAAGACTAAATTTTACAGGCTCAGCTGCTTCATCTTTGATTGTTAGGGATAGTAGTGGTATGAATCATTAGTTATTTGCCTTTTAGTTCAAGCTCTCCCTGCACAGGAAGCTCGAGTCAAGTTGATCATGCCTCAGAACTGGTGCCATTTAGTCAAGTTTCTGGTCAACAAGATGTGTCACAGCAGTGTAGCCATGTTTTTGACCTTTTCAAGATATCCCTAGAGTAAACCCTCTTTTACTATCGCAACATCTGCTAATTGCTCCTATCACAGGCTCCAACTATCACCCACCAATTGTCCCATGTTGCTATCAATAACCCCTTCATCTCAATCACCATCTCATACCCTCTCACCTATTTGCATTTACCTGTACTATGCCACTTTCATCACCTAGCACATAGCCATCCACTGCCTTCACCCTTCACTATCTCACCAGCCATCCCCAGCCTTACACATTGCCGCATATTCACTGCACTACACAGCAACCTCATACCCAGTTCATCCAATCATCTACGACAATCCCTCCTTTTTACAGCACTTTCATGCATATCAATAAAGCATTAACAATTGTATTGAATCATTCAACACCATCTACACACCCACTCCACCACAGTACCATATCTCCAACAATTACCCCTTTCACCCTTGGCATTTCCTGCAAATTGCACTCTTCATGAACACCTTTTCCTTCCAGCACCTCACATCCACAGCTGCTGCTGTGATTTCCCAGCCCCTGTTACAACACACAGCCCCTTCCAGCGGCATTCATTTCCTTCATTACTGCCCATGCCTCATATCAGTCTCTTACCCGATGAAGCTACAACAGTAGCTACCATGCCTCCACAAATTTCGTTCATCCATTGCACAGTCTTAGCCACCTGTTGTGACTTACAGCAACACTATCAGTCTCCAATCCCTTCAATGTATTTTTCTGCAAAAACCACCTGCTGGCCCTTATATAACACATTTTTTTTTTAGCTGCTTTCCACCCTTAGCATCCCTGGTACCCACCTTGATGGATTCTCCTCACTCTTGCAGCCGTACAAGGCATGACTGTGAGTTCTTCGCATCCACAACAGTGCAAAACACTGTTGTGTACTTCTTACATTTGCAGTGACACACGGCCTTGCTGTGACCTTCTTGCATCCATAGCCTATAACATCCACTTGTTATATCATGTATACTTCCACTAGTTATATCTATATTTTCACTGCACTTTTTCACCAATGCCAAGGCTGACTCGTACATATTCATGTTACCATTGAATGTATGCATCTCACATGCATCCTTTCATCAACATCTCCATTTTAGCCTCAAATTAAACATTTTTAATCTTCTTTCCATGCTTGATACTTGTTTCATACTAACTTTATCTTTTTGCAGGAAATGTATGAAAAAGGTTACTTTTCTTCTTATGCTAGGAATTATAATTTCCATTCCAATTTCAGAAATGTAATAGCTAGGTATTAATGAGAATATTTACATTTTCAGCCTTAGATTAGAATGGATGAGCATGTAAATATCATTTGTTTCATTATTTTTCTTTATTTCTGAAAATTCATGAATAGAAACACGAATGGCACGTGCACCATTCTAATAAGAAGTGATTAAATCCTAAGTTGAAGATTTACATCAATGGCCATAGTCAGAATGTGAACAAAATTTAAGATTTTCATCTTTTATGGAATAACATTGGATCCACACTGGGTCCCTCTTAAAAAATCATCATATTTTTTAAATATTTTCTTCTTTTATCAGAGTTTAAATTAAAATTAACTCAAAATATATATCAATGGCCATAGTCAGGATATATTGAGAGTTAATTTTATTTTAAACTCTATAAAAGCACCATAATATATTTTATTCTTTACCTGAATTTAAATATGATTATTATATAATACATTCAATGACCATAGTCAGGGATGTATTATATCTTCAATCTTATTTTAATTCATTTAAAGAATGAAATACGCTTTTCAAAACTCAATTTCAAAATTCTTCAACTCATTTCATCATTTAAGATAGAATTATATCATGTTTTCAAAATTCTTTTCAAAAATCCCAGTGATCTTGAATATCAAATCTTCAGTTTCTATTTCAATTTATCCTTCTATCTTATTTCAAAGATTCAAAATTCAATTTCAAAGTCCAATTTGACTTTAAAATTTCAACTTCATTCTTTATTCAAAATTCTATTTCCAAATCCAAAACAAATTTCAAAGTTCAATTTAACTTTGAGATTCCTGATTCATCTTCTAAATTCAAAACTTCAAAATCAAAATTATTCTTCTTCTTCAAAATTATGCCTAAAGATTGAGTCTTGATTCTCAATTCAAAATCAAAGTTTTGAGATTGATTCTGAGTCTCAAAATTCGATTTTTTCCTAAGTTTTAAGTTCAATATGGGTTTTCAAAACCCATATCCCTCTTCAAGAGATCCAAATTCCACCTTAGGTTCTAAATTTAGAACCCAATTCCATATCGGATTCAAATCTTCCAGAACCAATCTCATCTTGGATCCCAGATTTCGGATCCAGATTCCAATTAGGAGTCCAGATTTTGAATCCAACTCCATTTTAGGAGCCCAGATTTTGAATCCAACTCCATTTTTTCGGATCTCAGACTTCTTATCCAAATTCCATCTAGGATTCCAGATCCCGGATTCAACTTCATTTTGGATTTCAGACTTTGGATTCAATTTCATTTAGGAATCCAGACTTCAAATTCAATTCCATTTTTTATTCCCGATTTCAAAATCCAATTCTACTCCCAATTCCAGATCTTAAGACCAATTCCATCTTGGATTCAGATTTCAAATCCAAGTCTATCTTGATTTTCAGATTCCAAAAACCAATTTCATTTTTCATATCCCATCTAGATCTTTTAAACCCAATTCTATTTTTAAACTCAATTTGGATTTCTCAAATCCCATTTTGATTCCAAAACTTCGAATTTGGAGTTCAATTCCATTTCAAATTTCATCTCCTCTCCTAAATCCAGGTTCAAAATTCAAATTCAAAGTCCATTTCTGACTTTAAAACTTCATTTCTTTTCTTGTATCTCAGCTTCAAATCATTCTTTTCAATTCAAGATTTATTTTTCTGACTCTGATTATTTCAAGACTTAGAATTTCAAACATCTTTTCAGATATATCTTAAGTTCTAAGTTGGATTCAACTATTCAAAAATCATTTTTTCATTCCCTTATCACATTTACTTCAGAATCACTTAGAAAATCTCAGATTTCCAAAAAGTGTTTTCTCAAAAACATACATTTCTACATTTGCATTGCACAAGCATGATTCTTTGTGCATTTATACTTAGAATAAATTCTTAGATCATATTTCAGCAAAGCAAAAGACATAAAATTCGATCCTTGGTTCAATTACCCCTGGTAAAGGCGCCAGGAACGGTCGAACCTCGTACCGACGAGCGAATCCCGTCTCTCCATTTTCCCGCAAAATATTTCAAAATGGAGGCGAGTAATCTTTTAAAATCTTTTCAAAAATTAAGGTCAAGTGAGACCTTCGCAAAAGAGTTTCTCTCTCTCTTCTTCCCTTTCTTTTCTCTTATCTTTTCTTTTTTGTCTTTCATTTCTCCCTTCAAAAAGGAGAAATAAAGGTTGGAAGGGAAAAGATAAGGAAAAGAGAGAAGGAATTCAAAGAGGAAAAATTTTGCGATGATCACACCAACTAAGCTATATATCTTGTGGAATGTTTAAATGTGAATGTGTTTGGAGAAAATCATATAGTTGTATTACCAAATCTTTGAGATTACACTGCATACTCTCTAAAGAAAACAAATGAGTCTATGTTTATTTGGCAAGAGTTGTGAGTGCACATCACCCTGTGTTGGGACACTGCAAGTTTAAAACCTAATGGTATGTTGTGGCAGTTTGCTATTGAAAAAAAATATATAATGTTGATGATTGATGATTTGGTAATCGAGCCCAACTGGTTTAAAGGTACTGAGGCTTTTATGCTTGATGGTTTAAAGGTACCGGAGCACTTTGAGTGGGTCTGCACAATTAAATGGGTAAAGTTTTGGTTAAAGGTACCGGAGGCCTACTACTTTAGTAGTAGGAATCAAATTTTGAGAAACTCCAGTATCTTTGAGTGACTGGGTTCAGTACAGGAAATGCCCAAACACATGGAGAAATATAATTAATAAGAAGAGCAACCCACTCAGATTCGGGCTTACCTTGGAGAGGGTAAGTGGTATACAACTCCGAGGACATGTGTTTCTTGCTTCGACCGACAATGGCTTATTGGTCCCTAGTTCTTGGAGTTAGGAGACCTGAACTACCAATGTGTCCTATGTGGTATCTCTACGTTCTTCTGCAGAAGTTAGGGATGCATCCTATTTGTTTGGGTCTTTGGGAGGTTCTCTCGGTTACTGACCGCTCCCTTAGGATTACAGTTTCAGTTAGAATATTCAGGTTAATAAAACACCAATGAATAATGAACCCTTGAATGTGCTCTTCTGTTACGGTTGCCTTGGCCCACGTGTATCTATGAGATAATTAAAGAAAAACATTAAATCAGAATATCTTAGGTATTACCTTTGAATAAGTAGTGACAAGTTTGCAATTTTATACATGAACAGTTACTTTTGAAATGTAGTCATTTACTTTTAGCATGCAATAGAATTTGTGGCTATGAGATTTTTAAATTTTGCTAATACTTTGACCTGTTAGTTAGTTTTTATAAACTGTTGCGGTCGTAGTGTAAATCCTTTACTTATTCTTGTATATGCTGAAAATCACACACGACACCCACATCACATACTTGATGCATGATAAACCTGCAAAAAAAATTATAGTATTTCCTACTTAGACAATTGTAGTCTAATTCCAATTATCTTACTATTTTTCAGGTGAATAATAGAATGTTATGAGCGACACCGGGTTGGACATCGATCGAGATATTGATTTATTGTATTCCTGAGATATCTTAGATTAAATTTTAATTTATTATTATTCATGTTATTTGGAACTCTGATGTCATAAATCTATTTAGAATAAAATTAATGTTATTGCTTCGATTACTATTGTAAAGTGCTTGAATGCTTAATTAACCCAATAAAATGATTGTTTCCGCTGACATGAAAAAAAATGGGTTAAAATTTCAGGGCGTTACAATAGTTCTATCGCTCGAAGGTGTGATAATTTTCAAAATATAGCCCAATGTTATCGATGTTATATCCATCATTTTAGTGAACCGCGTGAACACAAAAAAGTAATGACCATATAAAAAAGTACTCTAGCATCAAATTTGGTGATAAAAATAGTATATTCGATGACATCGATATCCTCTTGTAACTCTTCTGCAAAAGTCCTGTGAACCCTACCTATCACCTTCTTATGTCCCTGTGCTTGGGACTGCTGTTGCCGCTACTGCTAGGGCTGTTGTGGTCATTGCTGCTATTGCCCTCGTGGTGCTGTATTTGCTCATTTTCATGCTAGTATATTGGGACAATTCTTGATGTAATGTCCCATCTTCTGACAACGTAGACATGCACATGTTGCCTTGTAGCAGACTCCCCCATGCGGCTTCTGCCAGAAAGAATATAGTGTGGTAATTTATTGTGGGCGGCTAGTCCCACCTTGCTGCATCTTGGGCTTCTTGATAGGTGGTTCCTTACTTGATTTGACTGTAGGTCTCTGGGTTCTGTTTTCATTACCCTTCGACCTATCAAAATGCCTAGACTAAGTCTTCTTGGAAAACTCTCACTCATCTTAATATACCGTCTCAATGGCCTTGTTGAGATTTTGGGATCGACTTGTCAGAACTAGAGTCCTCAGTTCATCTCGTAGCTCATGCACGTACTTCTTTGCATGAACCTCGCCAGTGATGTACGTGTTCGGACAATACTTCTCTAAATGCTTGAACTGAGTAGTGTACTCATTCACCTTCATGTTGTGCCCTTCTGGAGGTATAGAAACTTCGGTATCTTGCGATCTCTCATAAATTGAGGAAAATAAGTGTCTAGGAACACCGTAAAAAACTGCGACCAAGTAAGCGCCTGTCGCTGCCACCGATGTCCATCGTGGTGAAGATGCTCACCGATAGAAATTACACCATCCCTTCTCCGGCGCAGCCTCCATTTCTGAATTCCATTCCCCCTGCCTAGCACATTTCTTTATGAAGAAGACTCTGTCATCCAATCCTCAGGAAATAGTATGACAACCACTATGCTTGATCCAAGACGTTGTATGTTGCTCTGGACAATTATTGTATTATAGAGTATGGCATTTCAAGGTTACAGATTGTGCTCCTTGTGTCTTGAGGCTAGTTACCAACTCACTTCTGTTAAGTCATAAGAATGTCAAAAGCCAAAAACCTGACCATAAAGACTTCATGCAAGCATGTCAGAATCATCTGACCCTCAAGCTTTTGATTTGAGATTCAATGAACAAAGATAGTTAGCCTCTCAAGATTGACTGGACACTTGCTCAACCTTGAACTGACATAGAACTTGGGTATGACTGAGCTCAGACCTTGAGCTAGTCTTGAGAACTCTTTTTTACTGAAAGCAAATTTGGCAAGTCTGATAGCACCAATAAGGACTATGTTCTTGTGTTTGGTGATATGGATCCTTCGGATTGAAGAATTTTCCATCATGTTATTCAGTCAAATTCTGTTGCTATTCTGAAGCTCTGTATCATCCATTTGTTGTAAGAACCATTGGATAAAGATATTCTTTTATACAGAACATATAGTTATGTGATTCTGACAATGCCTTTATATTCCAGATTTGAGTGCTATAAGTTTAATATCATTTATAGTTATTATTATCATTTTTAATGTGAAACCAGCCATTTAGCCTCATTCAACTGTCAATTAGCGATATCTTTGCACATTTATATGCACTTTAATACTAAGGCGTGAGTTGCACACTGAATGTTATCGATCGGTTCGTGATTGGATTTAAGTATTATCTCTAATAACCATATAATATCTGTATCAGTATTTAGTGGGCGTCATCACACATCTACATCTTGTCCATTACTTGTACGAAGAAATGTTATCGCAATAATGTATAAGAGAATATTCCATTTATGGATTCATCTTTTGTCTGATATCCCAAAAACAGCTCCAAGTTTTCTGAAAAGACATTTCAGGAACTATATTTTCTAATGAAACTGCCAAATAAGAACTTCATCTGATTAACTTAGTTTAACCGTGAGATATATGTAATAAAATTGTTAAACTGCTCCTATTGTGAGTCGAGCTGAATGCCTATTGTTTGCGTTCAGCTTGCCTATATTATGAGTTAACATGCTCTTTATAAGCTTAGGACAAGCCCAACCACGAGCAGCTCGTCTCATTTTTCAGCTCTAGTTTTGATTGGGGTAAGTGGCAACCAATCCATATCCAACCAATTTTGGGCCGGGAATTGCTAAGAGAATTAAGGCTATGTATGAGAGCCTTGAATCGGAGGTTGTGTTGTGGTTTTCGCCATGCTCTATATTCTCTTGCTGTTTGGGAACAACGGAGTTGTTGAAACAATGCGTTGGGACTGATGTTGGCAGGCTCAACACAACATTTCAACACCTTTCACGGAGAGGGTGTTGTGTGTTTGGGGTCCCGAGCCTTGCATGGTGCTCAGTCGGGTGTACGGGGGTGCCGAGCACCTCCTACACCCGACTGAGCACCACACGCACGACGCTCAGTCGGAACTCTTGAACATGCACTGTAGCTACAGTGCGTGTTGGGGGTGCACATATAACCTGCCCCGCCTTTCACGAGATGATGTTTTTGGCAACTTCATCTCTCGACATCACACATTAGAAAAACAATATTTTGGCGATACACAAGGATTCCAAACATAGAGCTAAAGATGGATACGGTCCCTTATGTCCATTTAAAACTGAAGGCTATTCCTGGCCAATTGGTACAGACGAGGTTACGCTCTCCACCAGAGGTGAGGGCGATGAGGCCTACTTGCAAAATAGACAACAAAGTTGTTCAATGAATTTATATGATCCTCCCTTTCTTAGATAAAAAAAATATTACGAAAATGTCGTCATATGAGAACGGGGCAGGTGTGAGCTTCCAATCTTGAATAAAAAAAAAAAATCTGATGTGGTGTGAGGAAGAGCTGATGTCATGTGGAGCTCACAACTCTAAATCTAATCACGCAACTAATTTCAAATCCCTATGTTTTAAAATTTTAAAAGAGGCCATTTTTTTTATTTATGCAGCCGCCCATATGAACATTTCTGGAGATTTGGGATCGCGAAAAATGCCAAGATGGGTGGATGTCAGCCTCCCTGCACGACGCTACATATAATGTGAACATAATTTATAATTTTTTATTTTTGAAAGGCAAGCCGATGTTAGGCAGACCCTTACTTGTTATACAACTATACCATTGGGTTTTGAACCTGCAACTACCCAAAACAAGGTGATGTGTACTAGCTGCTCCTACCAGATATGCTGAGTGCAGTTGGTAATAATTTACAAAATTTGTTCATGTTCATGCGTCTTTGGCCCGACTTAGGGGTTGAGCTAGAGATTCTTTTCAAATCCTGTCCATTAAACTTAAAATCAGAAACATTCACCGTCCCTAGCCCGAAGTGGGACAAAATGAACGCGAGGGATTTTAACAAACATTGGATATGGTGGATGATCGAAACAATGTCCGCCGCATCCTTAAGAACCTATTCTTTTTTAACACCTTTCCCCCTGTTACAAAAAGAACAGGATGCGAATAACGTATTTAAAAAAAAATCAAGGATAAGGGTCCCCCGACTCTCTCTCTCTCATTGGCAGTTAGGGGTCATGATGCAGGAGATGAGGCTGCCGGCGAGGCAATGTGAGGCCGGTGATGCCGTCAGGGATGAGGCCGCCGACAAGCTTTCTTATTTTCTTTCTTCTTTTTTCTTTCTTCTTTTTTCTTTTTTTTTTTCTTTTTCTTTTATTTCGGTTTGCATCAAATTTCTTTTTAGGACAGTTTTAGGTTTTCATATGCGAGAGTTTTCTTAGATTAAGGGATTTTGTTTGATTTTCATAGATTAGGTTTTTGTTTGATTTTATTGATTAGGGTTTCTTCTTTGTGATTAAGTTTTATTTTTTTTCTATTAATTAAGATTTCTTCTTTTTCATTCTTTCCCATCAAACAAAAGACATCTGTTGGACTTAAATAAAAAGAACAGAATGATTTTCGTCCAACCCTTGACAAGGGTTCAAACATACTCTAAGGGCACATTTGATTTACGGGATGAATGCCACTCAAACAGGGACGTGCAGCGTTTGTTCCCGACACGCAAGAGGTGCAATCCATGTGTCCCACGTGCCCTTTATAAAAATTAAGAGCAGAGACAAAGTGGTGGTCTAATATTCAAACGCGACGTACGTGAAAACATGAGCACAATCAAATTCACCACATCACCATCATACAACACGTTTAGCCGTTGAAAACGGGAGCAGATCATGTCATGCTGACATCGTGGCCATCCGATTTGCATTTTAAAAAGCTCAAAAATTAACAAAACCACGTGGCATTCATCCAAAATGCAAACAGACGGCCACGATGTCCGCATGAGCAAAAACTTATACTTCATCAACCCGGTGGGTACCTCTTTTTTTTTTCACATTATTTTGTTGAAAAAAAGAGGTAAGCTCACCACTTTTGAAATCGGCCGGTCATTGCCCACAATCTCTCAGTGAAAAGATCCGGTGCAATACGATTGTACAAATATTTGTGCATTAAGCACCTGATACCCTCCATCTTGGGGACAAGGCATGTTAGTTTGTGGTCATCTCCCTTGTCATGCTATATAAAAGACAACGCTGCGCACGCACAAACACAAGAAAGGTTGGTAGTTCCTAACCAGTTAACCCCACCCTGACATGCGCCAAGAACAGATCAACCTATTTTTTTAGTTGATTAGGTATTTTTCATGTATACATGATTTTTAAGAGGATGAATTGCTTTATGATAAAAAAATATGTTTTTTGTTTTGTTAAATTAATTTGACACATATTTTTAATCAAACATCAATGATGAATGAATGTACAGCTTTAGATTAAGAAAGAACTGCATAATACTATGTTTTCTTATTTAAATGGTGAGAAGGGATAGAAAGATAAACTACTTAAGACCTACCTACCAGTGAATACACATATGTGCACTGCGTGCACACACACATGGGCACATACCCACAGATATATATATATATATATATATATATATATATATATATATATATATATATATATATATATATATATATATATATATATATATATAGTAGCTGTCTGCCAATTTTTTAGCCTACCACCAGCTTATCGCGAGCAAATGATGTTTTTGAGTTGTTTTTTACAAATCTGACCCTGCAGATGTGTTTGGCATGGTCTATTTTCTGGAAACGATACTTGGATCATGTTTTTTTTATAAGATTTTGATTGATCTTTTCTCCTTCGGGATCTGTGATGGATTTTATCAGTGGGCCTGCAGCTGGGAGAGATCACTGAGGAACTCGCTTGTTTTTTTTTTCTTCTGGCGAAATCCGGATGGGAGGTGAGTATGAATTTGTGGATATCTTTGATTTTTGTGAAATTTGAAAGGATGATCTTTCTAAGGATTTTAGGCGCATTCTATTACAGGGAGACCTTAAATCATGGAATTTGGATATTCCAATTGGTCATGATTCCGGTGTTTGGATTGATGAACTTAGGTTCGATCGCTGCGCTGTTGAGGCTAGGTGTAATGGGCGTCGTTAATGAACAAAATCTGTTTTTTTTTCACTAAAATGCATTATTAATACCTTCTTCTTTTTTCTCTCAAGTGAGAGCTAAGGTTGTGGCTGAGTTTGGATTTCCTATTTATAGGATCATAACATTATTTTCTGGAAATTTTAAATTTAATTGGGAAATCGATGAAGTTTAATCATTTGGCAGTTCAAATGGTTAAACTTGACTATCTTGACAATGTAATTTGTCTGCTTTCCTGCTTAATAGTTGAATTGGCAGGAGTAAAGTGAGATAGGAAATGCATATGTACATTAGCCAAAACACAAAACAGAATACAGTTTTAGTAAGTATACCAATCCCAAAAATGTTTTCCTTTAGATTATGCTTCTTCTGCAATCACATTTCAAAAGAAATAGTACATTGAAAATCCGTATTAATGAAAAACACCAAAACAAGAAGTTCACCTAATGAGAAATTCATGTGATTCGCATAAGTGTGCACATGCCTTTTTATTTTTTTATAAGAGCACATATATGTCATTATGGAGGGATCTTTTTCAATAAAAGCAACTACAAGATCTTTTTTATGTTGGATTTTAAATCCACCTAAGACTTAATAAATTGTATACTTGTTCGTGCCAAATCATAGAAAAGAACAAAATCCAAAACTTGGTGCGGAAGCGTACCTAAATCCATTGGTGCTTAGGTA
This sequence comes from Nuphar pumila, assembly GCF_984573655.1. Lineage (NCBI taxonomy): Eukaryota > Viridiplantae > Streptophyta > Magnoliopsida > Nymphaeales > Nymphaeaceae > Nuphar > Nuphar pumila. The sequence continues at coordinate 73,170,303 of NC_143263.1, read as the reverse complement.
GATATTCACAGGTATGATCTTTCAGAACCTCTATACGTAGTTTTGCCTTCTTCTCTAAACTTAATGTGAGAGAGATAGTTTTCTCTTGATAATGATGCGAAGCCTGAAGAAAATAGCTACTATATATGGTTTGAGGACCATATAAATCTAATTGTAACCATCTTAAGGTATATTTTTAATTTAGCCTATCATAAAATTGAAAATTAATAGATAAGGGCACATGAGGTCTCTACACATAATAAGACCATACCATATGAGATATTATATGGTCTAACTGTATGTGATTACTTTATATGGGCCTTAACCTTAGACAGCCTATAATGTATGATTAAGCATATATAGGCCCACACGATTTTTCTAACAATCTCTCACTTTGGCCATATACGTTACCTTATAATCATGCCTTATAACCTTATGAGTTCAAAAACACTATCTTATCAAATGATATCTCTAATAATCTGGTTCATTGATCATGTCAACATAAAACCAAAGTGATCTTCATTATAAACATCGTAATTGAACCAATCAATGATCATGAATATTGATATAACCAAACGACATAGATCAAGTATGGGTATGAAGCATAAAAATTATATGTAATGTGATTCAAACATGCCTATTTCCAACTGGTCATTCCTTATTCTTTAGTGAGATCACAATAAATGAGTACAGAATGAAACTAAAACCTAAACTTTATATTGAAGCATTAAAATAAAATTTTATTATATTATAGAACGTCCAAATACAAACTCTCACTAAACCAACATATCATTAAATGATAAAACACCCATTCGAGCAGTATGCTCACGAAAGACCTTGGGTGGCAAGCCTTTGGTAAGTAGATCTATAATCATGGAGTTTGTGCAAATATGTTCTATCGATATCTGACCATCCCCAAACTCAATATCCTCAAAGAAACAAGCATTTTCTATCTCAAAAAAGGACTTATTCATAGGGTCATAAAATTTATAACCTATAGATCTTCCAGAATATCCAATAAAATAGCAGCTAACTGTTCTTGAATCTAATTTTTTTTCATGTGGCCTCTAAGGCCTAGCCTCGGCTGGACATCCCTAAATATAAAAATGCTTCATACTAGGCTTTTTACATGTCAACATTTCATATGGGATGTTAGTTACTGCTTTAGATGGTACTCTATTCAATACATAAACTGTAGTCTTTAATGCCTCTCCCCAGAGAGACTCTAGTAAGATAGAATGAGAAATCATACACCTTACTATATCTTTTAAGGTCTTTTTTCGTCTCTCAGCAACATCATTCATGCTAGAAGTGCCTGGCATGGTATACTGAGGGATAATACCACATTCTTCTAAGAATTTAGCAAAGGGCCCTGGACATTGTTCACCTGATCCATCATATCTACCATAGTATTCACTATCACGGTCAAATCTGAAGGCCTTAATCCTTTTGCCAAGTTGGTTTTCAACTTCAGCCTTAAATGATTTGAACACATACAAGGACTCAGACTTTTCATGAATTAAATATAGGTACCCATAATGAGAATAGTTGTTTATGAATGTAATAAAATATTATTGACTATTCCAAGAAGCCGTAGGGAATGACCTACGAATATATGTATGAATTAATTCTAAGTCATTTATTCTCCTTTCGCCACCTAATTTCTTTATGTTTGTTTATTTTTCTTTTATGTACTTGACACAAACCTGAAAGTTAGTGAAATCAAGGCAATCAAGAATTTCACTCGTCACAATGTAAAACCCCCCTCCGGCAAAGTCGCCGGAGGGGATAAGCAAAAAAAATTAAAAAAAAAAAACAACGGTTTCCCCAAAGGGGAAACCGTGTAACGGAAGGGGGTGGGGATAAACCTCACCCCCCAAAATCCACGGGGGTGAGGGTTATCCTCACCCTGCGTGAGGGCTATAAAAGCCCTCACGCAGCCTCCCTCCACCGCATCTCAACGAGCGGCAGAGGGAGAGACAGAGAGAGAAGGGGAGCGAGAGAGAGAGTGAGGCACTTACCGACGACGACGGCGGTGACGACGACGAGGTAAGTCTTCGTCCTCCCCATCTTCTTCTTCATCCTTCTTTTCTGATCCGAGCGCAAAAGGGGGGCCGACAGCCATTGCTGCCGGCGAGTTGTAGGATTTGAAAGAAAAAAAAAATCGACAGAGATAGAGAGAGAGGGGTCGGCCGGCCTCTATGACGGCCGACTTCGACAGCCGGCCCCGGCGACCAGCCGACACTGTTGGCCGACCCAGGCTTGTGGGTGCAGAGAGAGGGTCAGCAGGGGCCGACCCCCCCTGCACCTGAGATTGGAAGGGGCACAACCCCTTCCGCCCTTTTTAATCGGGGGACCGGTTCGGTCTGGGCACCCGGACCAAACCGGGTTGGTCTGGGTGCGACCCAGACCGAGCCCACCGGTCTGGGTCGCGCCTAGACCGAGTTCTTAAAAAAAAAAAAAAAAAAAGAGGCCGGTTCGGCCTGGGTGCGACCCAGACCGAACCGGGTCAGGTGAATTGGGTGAACCGGTTCGGATCGAACCGGTTCAGGCCAAATCGGTTCAGATCAAACCGGTTCGGGTCAAACTGGTTCAAGCCAAACCGGTTTGGTGAATTCTGGTTCAAGTAGAACCGGTTCAGACCGAATCAGGTCTGAACCGATCCGGTTTGAACCAAGGTCTGAACCAAATCAGTCGGGTCTGGATCTAGGTTTTCAGTTCGAACCCAGTTCGATCTGAACCGGTCCTAGATCCAGATTAACCGGGTCTAGATCTGACTGGATCAGTCTCAGATCTAGACCCAGTCAGACAGGTCTGGACCCAGTTAGATTATCCTGGATCCAGTCAGGCAGATCTGGATCCAATCAGACTGTCCAGGATCCAGTCAGGTAGGTCCAGATCCATCCAATATATCCTGGATCCAGTCAGAATAGTATGGATCCAGTCAGACCAGTTCGGATCCAATCAGACTGTTGTGGATCCAGAAGAGTTATGGATCTAGATCCAAACAGACAGGGTTTGGATCCAGATCAGAATTGGATATGGATCTGAATCCAAACAGATAAGGTTGGATCTAGATCACAGATGGATCTGGATCGAGAAATTCTAGAGTTATACCGAAATCCGAAACGACCAAAATATCCAATCGGATACCCAGGATCCATTTCAATAAAGTAGACATATCTTCGCACTCCGAACTCGGAATCGAGTGAGGTTTGGTGCGTTGGATTCGTATTAAAGAGGGGAATCCATTGGTTTATGAACTTCAGTCAAACTAGTAATTCAGAAACCGTGGTTTCTTGAGAAAGATTCAGGAAGGGTATTTTGGTAATTTGGTAAGAGGTTTCGTGAATTAATCTAAATATGTTGCTTTAATGACCAGATCCTATTGTTAGAGCTTCGTGAGGCCGATTTCGGAGAAATCACATATTCGCACTTGAGGTAAGGGATGTTATAAGTAACTTTAGATGTGAATAAACTTTTTTCACGTTGCTTGTTATCGTAGTGCTATAGATGTTATGTGATTAGCATGATAGCTTTGAGTGAGACCATGATATGCATAAATTTCATGCTTGACATTATGAGTTAATTTATACATGTTTATTGTGATATGCATGTTAGTTTTGATATGTCATGCATGATAGAAAGCGATTGTATTTGTGATTGCATGTCTAATTGATCATTAATATCATGCATTGTGATGAGATTAAGTTTAGATTAGGGTCTCATTTAGTTCATTCATTTAGTATAAATAGATATTTAGAATTCAGCATGCAGGACCCCTTAAATCCCGGAAGTGGCGACCTGTGGCAAGAGCTAACTGGTTCGCGGCAAGAGTGCAACCACCATGGAGAGTGGGCCGCTGGTGATTTAATGATGTAGAGACACTACATCATTGTGTGTTAAGTGAGAGAGGTGTGAGTCCTAATGTCATCATGAGATTAAGAATGAGATTGTTGTGATCAGTCATGACACCACTCGTGAGAGAACGAGTGAACTATGAAATTGAGAATATTGTTCAATGTGTGAACTTAGTTATGACTTAGGATTTCACTCACACTGGTTTGGGACTCTGGAGGACCCTAGATGGTTGATAACCATTATGGTTAGGATGTAGCATGAACCATGCCGAGATTGAGAGCTTGACCTCCCCGCTAGCTAACGGTGGGGTCCCCGTGGTGGTTCACTGCAGTGCCTGGTGGTCTGGGGACCACTGGGAGTGTATGGTTCATTGTTTGGCCAACATGTAGAATTGAGATGTTCTACAGGGTTGCTACGCCCATAGATGACTATTACCAGTATAGCCAGCCTAGTGATAGTTGAGAGAGAGTGTATTTGAGAATGATAATGGGGTTAATTAAAATATACAAACATGTGTGGTGTATCGAGAACTAAACTAAGACTAGGGGCTTAGAGCCCACTACAGTTGTAAATTGATTGTTTATTTACTTATAATTATTTCTTACTGGGTTGTAGACTCACCCCCATTTTTGTTTAATTACAACTGTAGGTTCCAGGCATTAGTATCAGTCAAAGTGTGAGCAGTTTTCAGCAGAGCAGTTGATATAATTTCTTTTCCTTGTCATTGAATAAATTGTAATTGTTCTTTTTCTGTTATGAATGATGAACATTGTAAGAAAAAATTGATTATGGAAATAAAATAAAAAGTTTTTTTTTAGCCACGCTTTCTCTGTGTAAGCTTTGCACTCTTCCCTCTGGGAAGTAATACCAACCGGACTTGAACTCTTGAGGTTTCAGAACAGGGTGTTACAAAGTGGTATCAGAGTCAGGTTTACACAGAAAAGTTGTTCATCATTCATAGCAAGATTCAATGACAAGATGTAAGTCTCTGCTCAAATAAGACACGTTAGTGATTAAATTATTGCGTATTTAGGAATGGCTAACGAACAAGGAAATAACGAAGTTCTACGGGCTCAAGACTCTGTTGAGCCTCTCATGGTAGAGAGAGAGGAATTCTTCGCCGCAATGGCAATGGTTACTGGAGTCATCACGAGCATGACTCAAGTGGTTAGAGAGTTGACGCGACAGCCTCCTCCGATCTACATCATACTCGAAGATCGAGATTCTTACCATCAGAACTACCCCTACACTATCCAGGGGAGACGTCCTCCACCTTACGGAAGGAGGAATCACCAATGCAACTGTCAGAGAACAAGGTCGGCACGTGGGCGGATGAGAGGAAATCGGATGGCGGCTCGAGGAGGAATCGGGAGAAGAGCATCTCCGAACACAAATTTTGTGCCTCGGAGAGGGTCTCGTATGGTCAGCGCACGGGGACGACATATGTCCTGAGCTAGTTATGCGGCTGCCCTGAGTGGGGGAAACCAGAGGGTTCCACCTCCATTGCAAGAGTTTCTGTTTGAAGAAACTTGGAGGGTTGCATTCCAGGCAGCCGAGGCAACTCGACGAGCAGTGGAAGCCAACCGAAGTGACCCAGGGTTTGGGCAAGGTCAAGCAATTTTGGGAAATTCGGAAGAGGAAGGGGAGGATGAAGACCCGAGTGATGATCCTGCCTCACCTACATACACTCCTGCCACACCTACCCACACATCTTCCTCACCAACGTACACTCCTGCTTCACCTCAGTACGACCTGAACGCTCCTCCTGAGACCCAGACTCAAGGAAATACAAGGAACAGGCCCTGCTTCGGATGGATAGAAGAGTGATTATGATTAGCTAGTTTGCTTAGTAGAGTCGCATTATTTGAATTACATTGTTTTTTCTTTTTGCTTGCTAATAATGTGACTTGAGGAACGTGAAATGCTTCAACTGCCAGCAGATGGGTCATTATGCCAATGATTGCCCACAACCTGATCGAAGAAACAACGCCCCGCCAAAGCCGAAGCCAGCAGTACCAGGCCGCGCCTATGTGACTGCTCTTCAAAAAGCTCTTGCCAACCCTGAAGTGGTGGAAGGTACACTTCTTATTTCTGGTGTTCTTGCTCGTGTATTATTCGACTCAGGAGCCACACATAGTTTCACTTCTTCAGCTTTTGGGAAGCGGTTGCCAGTGGCACCTTCTCGATTGTGTATCTCTTACTTAATAGAGACACCTATAGGATCAACCACCATTGTGGATACTGTGTATTCTAACTGCGTTGTGAAGATCGAAGATTGCGAGTTGCCTGTGAACTTGTTACAACTCGACTTCAAAGATCTAGATGTTGTTCTTTGCATGGATTGATTATCGGACCATCATGCCACTATCGATTGTAGAAGAAAGTGTGTCAGCTTTCAAATACCCCATTCTCCAACTTTCACGTATCAGGGTGTTAGGAAACTACTCAAGCCGGCTATCATATCTTGTTTAAAGGCCAATATATATATTTAAAAGGGATGCATGGGATTTCTGGCTTACATGAAAACTGAAGAGAAAGAAGACCTCACAATTTCAGATGTAGACATAGTTCGTGAATATGATGATGTTTTTCTAGTAGATCTACCAGGTCTCCCTCCTGATCGTGAGATTGAATTTCAAATCGATCTAGTTCCGGGAACAACACCCATTTCGAAGGCTCCCTATCGGATGGGACCTGCGGAACTCAAGGAGCTCAAGGAGCAGCTACAAGAATTATTAGAGAAAGGTTTTATTCATCCGTCAGTATCTCCTTGGGGTACTCCGATCCTATTCGTTAAAAAGAAAGACGGATCATTGCGCATGTGTATAGACTATCGTCAATTGAATGCAGTAACCATAAAGAATAAATACCCATTGCCTAGAATTGATGATTTGTTCGATCAACTGCAAGGAGCGACATGCTTCTTGAAGTTAGATTTGAGATCGAGTTATCATCAGCTGAGAATTAAGAAGGAAGATGTGGCCAAGACAGCATTCAGATCAAGATATGGCCATTATGAATTCATGGTCATGCCTTTTGGTCTGACTAACGCACCAGCTGCCTTCATGGATATGATGAATAGAGTCTTCAGACCCTATTTGGACAAGTTCGTCGTGGTATTTGTCGATGACATTCTCATATACTCTACCTCGAAGGAGCAACATGAAGAGCATCTGAGGATAGTTCTGCAGACACTTAGAGAACATCAGCTCTATGCCAAATTCTCTAAGTGTGTTTTTTGGTTAGAACAAGTGTCCTTTCTTGGACACATTGTTTCTAAAGACGGGATTATGGTAGACCCCGCAAAGATCGAAGCAGTCACCAATTGGTCAAGACCCAAGAATCCTACTGAGATTCACAGTTTTTTGGGATTAGCTGGGTACTACCGACGATTCGTAGAAGGATTTTCTTTGTTGGCGACTCGTATGACAAAGCTCACAAAGAAAGACGTAAAGTTCGAGTGGAATGATAAATATGAGCAGAGTTTTTAGGAGATAAAGAAGTGTTTGACCACTGCCCCAGTGTTGGTCTTACCTTTTGGATCTGGAGGTTTCACTATTTATAGCGATGCCTCTCACAAAGGATTGGGTTGTGTTCTGATGCAACACGGAAAAGTGATAGCTTATGCATCTCGTCAGCTTAAAACTCATGAAGTCAACTATCCGACGCATGATCTGGAGCTAGCAGCGGTGGTATTTGCCCTTAAGATATGGAGGCACTATCTCTATGATGAACAATTTGAGGTCTTTACCGACCATCAAAGCCTTAAGTATTTGTTTTCGCAAAGAGATTTGAACTTGAGGCAAAGGAGATGGTTGGAATTTCTGAAAGATTATGATTTCGAGCTAAAATATCATCCCGAAAAGGTGAATGTAGTCGCTGATGCTCTTAGCAGAAAGGCAAAAGCACTAGCTAGACTCGCAGATTGGGAGTTATTTTCCTCGGTGGCTCATCAAAAGGCAAAAGCTCAATGCTTACCAGGTCGGTTATTATTCGTGCAAACCACATTGAAGTCAGAATTGTGGGATCAAATTAAGGAAAAGCAACCCTTAGACCCAGAATTGATCCAAGTAAGAAAGAAGATTTCAGAAAATGAGGAGTCAGAATTCAAAGTTGATGATCAAGGACTTATTAGATTTCGTCAAAGAGTGTGCATTCCCAAGGATGATCAACTGAGAAATCAAGTATTGGAAGAGGCACATCATTCTAGATATGCCATCCATCCTGGTAGCACTAAAATGTATCGAGATCTGAAAGATACATTTTGGTGGAGTGGTATGAAGAGAGACATTGCTGAGTTTGTTAGCAAATGTCTTGTATGTCAACAGGTGAAGATTAAGCACCAACGACCAGGTGGCCTTTTGCAACCACTTCCCATACCCGAGTGGAAATGGGTGAATATCTCAATGGACTTCGTTTCGGGGCTTTCAAAGACAAAGAATGGGATGATTATCAGTGTGGGTGATTGTCGACAAGCTAACTAAGTCAGCTCACTTTTTGGCTTGTAAGACAACTCACTCGTGTGACCAATTGGCTCAATTATTTATTAGAGAGATTGTTAGACTCCATGGAGTACCTGATTCAATTGTTTCAGATAGAGACTCGAAGTTCACATCACGATTTTGGCAAAGTTTTCAAGAAGCAATGAGGACACAATTAAAAATGAGTACAACTTTTCACCCTCAGTCAGATGGTCAGTCAGAGCGAACCATTCAGACCCTAGAAGACATGCTACGGGCATGCAGTTAGGAATATAATGACACGTGGAATGATATTCTTCCATTAATGAAGTTTGCCTACAACAACAACTTTCAAGCAAGTATAGGCATGGCTTTATTTGAGGCATTGTATGGTCGACGATGTCGAACTCCCTTGTGTTGGGATGAGGTCGGAGAAAGGAGTTTGTTAGGGCCCGAGATGGTTCAGCAAATGACAGACCAAGTAAGATTCATTCGAGAGCGTCTTCTCACAGCACAAAGTCGACAGAAAAGTTATGCGGACCAAAGGCGTCGTGAGTTGGAATTTGAGCAAGGTGATCACGTATTTTTGAAGATATCTCCGTTTAAGGGAGTAATGCGTTTTGGTCGAAGGGGAAAGTTGAATCCCAGATATATTGGACCATTTGAGATACTAGCGAGGGTTGGTCAGACAGCATACCGTTTAGCCCTACCACCTTTCTTAGCTCGAATTCACAACGTGTTCCATGTTTCCATGTTGCGAAAGTACGTGACAGATCCCTCCCATATATTAGATACACTCGAGACTGTATTGGATTTACAAGATGATTTGAGTATGAGAGAAAAGCCCATAGAGATTTTGGACACGAAAGTGCAAAAGCTGAGAAATAAGGACTTATCTCTGGTATTGGTTAGATGGAGTCATCACAGTAATAAGAAGGCTACTTGGGAGCGTGAATATGATATCCGCGAGCAATTTCCACATTTGTTTCCAGGTAAGATTCAGAACGAATCTTCTTTTAAGGGGAGTAGAATTGTAAAACCCCCCTCCGGCAAAGTCGCCGGAGGGGATAAGCAAAAAAAAAAAGAACAGCGATTTCTCCAAAGGGGAAACCGCGTAACGGGAGGGGGTGAGGATAAACCTCACCCCCCAAAATCCGCGGCAGAGGGAGAGACAGAGAGAGAAGGGGAGCGAGAGAGAGAGTGAGGCGACGACGACGACGGTGACGACGGTGAGGTAAGTCTTCGTCCTCCCCATCTTATTCTTCGTCCTACTTTTCTGATCTGAGCGCAAAAGGGAGGCCGGCAACCATTGCTGCCCGCGAGTTGCAGGATTTGAAAGAAAAAAAAAATTCGACAGAGATAGAGAGAGAGGGGTCGGCCGGCCCCTATGACGGCCGACTCCGACGGCCGACCGACACCGTTGGCCGGCCCCGGAGGCCGGCCCAGGCTTGTGGGTGCAGAGAGAGGGTCGGCAGGGGCCGACCCCCCTGCACCTGAGATCGGAAGGGGCACAACCCCTTCTGCCCTTTTTAATCGGGGGACCGGTTCGGTCCGGGCACCCGGACCGAACCGGGTTGGTCTGGATGCGACCCAGACCGAGCCCACCGGTTTGGGTCGTGCCTAGACCGAGTCCTTAAAAAAAAAAAAAAAAAAGAGGCCGGTTTGGCCTGGGTGCGACCCAGACCGAACCGGGTCGGTCCGGGTCGCACCCAGACCGAACCGGGTCAGGTGAATTGGGTGAACCGGTTCAGGCCAAATCGGTTCAGATCGAACCGGTTCAGGCAAATCCGGTTCAGGTCAAACCGGTTCAAGCCAAACCGGTTTGGTGAATTCTGGTTCAAGTAGAACCGGTTCAGACCGAATCAGGTCTGAACCGATCCGGTTTAAACCAAGGTCCGAACCGAACCAGTCGGGTCTGGATCTGGGTTTTTAGTCTGGACCCAGTTCGATCTGAACCGGTCCTAGATCCAGATTAATCGGGTCTAGATCTGACTGGATCAGTCTCGGATCTAGACCCAGTCAGACAGGTCTGGACCCAGTTAGATTATTCTGGATCCAGTCAGGCAAATTTGGATCCAATCAGACTGTCCAGGATCCAGTCATGTAGGTCCAGATCCATCCAATATGTCCTGGATCCAGTCAAACTATTCTGGATCCAGTCAGAATAGTATGGATCCAGTCAGACCAGTTCGGATCCAGTCAGACTGTTGTGGATCGAGAAGAGTTATGGATCGAGATCCAAACAGACAGGGTTTGGATCCAGATCAGAATTGGATATGGATCTGAATCCAAACAGATAAGGTTGGATCCAGATCACAGATGGATCTGGATCGAGAAATTCTAGAGTTATACCGAAATCCGAAACGACCAAAATATCCAATTGGATACCCGGGATCCATTTCAGTAAAATGGACATATCTTCGCACTCCGAACTCGGAATCGAGTGAGGTTTGGTGCGTTGGATTCGTATTGAAGAGGGAAATCCATTGGTCTATGAACTTCAGTCAAACTAGTATCGCAGAAACCGTGGTTTCTTGAGTAAGATTCAGGAAGGGTATTTTGGTAATTTGGTAAGAGGTTTCGTGAATTAATCTAAATACGTTGTTTTAATGATCAGATCCTATTGTTAGAGCTTCGTGAGGCCGATTTCGGAGAAATCACAGATTCACACTCGAGGTAAGGGATGTTATAAGTAACTTTAGATGTGAATAAACATTTTCCACGTTGCTTGTTATCGTAGTGCTATAGATGTTATGTGATTAGCATAATAGCTTTGAGTGAGACCATGACATGCATAAATTCCATGCTTGACATTATGAGTTAATTTATACATGTTTATTGTAATATGCATGTTAGTTTTGATATGTCATGCATGATAGAAAGCGATTGTGTTTGTGATTGCATGTCTAATTGATTATTAATATCATGCATTGTGATGAGATTAAGTTTAGATTAGAGTCTCATTTAGTTCATTCATGTGGTATGAATGAATATTTAGAGTTCAGCATGCAGGACCCCTTAAATCCCGGAAGTGGTGACCTGTGGCAAGGGCTACCTGGTTCGCGGCAAGAGTGTAACCACCATGGAGAGTGGGCCGCCGGTGATTTAATGATGTAGAGACACTACATCATTGCGTGTTAAGTGAGAGAGGTGTGAGTCCTAATGTCATCATGAGATTAAGAATGAGATTGTTGTGATCAGTCATGACACCACTCGTGAGAGAACGAGTGAACTATGAAATTGAGAATATTGTTCAATGTGTGAACTTAGTTATGACTTAGGATTTCACTCACACTGGTTTGGGACTCTGGAGGACCCTAGATGGTTGATAACCATTATGGTTAGAATGTAGCATGAACCATGCCGAGATTGAGAGCTTGACCTCCCCGCTAGCTACCGATGGGGTCCCCGTGGTGGTTTACTGTAGTGCCTGGTGGTCTGGGGACTACTGGGAGTGTATGGTTCATTGTTTGGCCAACATGTAGAATTAAGATGTTCTACAGGGTTGCTACGCCCATAGATGACTATTACCAGTATAGCCAACCTAGTGATAGTTGAGAGAGAGTGTATTTGAGAATGATAATGGAAGTAATTAAAATATACAAACATGTGTGGTGTATCGAGAACTAAACTAAGACTAGGGGCTTAGAGCCCACTACAGTTGTAAATTGATTGTTTATTTACTTATAATTATTTCTTACTGGGTTGTAGACTCACCCCCATTTTTGTTTAATTACAACTGTAGGTTCCAAGTATTAGTATCAGTCAAAGTGTGAGCAGTTTTCAGCAGAGCAGTTGGTATAATTTCTTTTCCTTGTCATTGAATAAATTGTAATTGTTCTTTTTCTGTTATGAATGATGAACATTGTAAGAAAAAGTTGATTATGGAAATAAAATAAAAAGTTTTTTTTTAGCCACGCTTTCTCTGTGTAAGCTTTGCACTCTTCCCTCTGGGAAGTAATACCAACCGGACTTGAACTCTTGAGGTTCCAGAACGGGGTGTTACACACAAGCCTTTCAATTCTTTGTTTAGAAATATGACCTAAGTGAGTGTGTCATAATAAAGCAAAATTTTCATTCGTTAATTTTTGTTTTGTACCATAAAAGCCTGAATGCAAGTTTCATTATATGAGGCAATAGTATTAAGCAAATATAGGTTATCAACCATAGATAAAAAATTGGTCATAATAAGATTTGAATTAAGAAACAATTCAAATTGACTATTTCCAAATAAACAAGAATAACCATACTTATCTAATGAGAAAATAGAAACCAAATTTTGTTTAAATGACGATACAATATATGTTTCTTTCAAATCTAAATAACTATCAGTCTTTAATAGTAACCTAAATGTCCTTTTTACCTCAACTTGAACTGATTTGCCAACGCTCACATAGATGAATCTTTCAGCATCAATTGGAGTTCAACAACTTAGGCAACCCTGCATAGACATACTTATGTGAGTGGCAGCACCAGAATTCATCCATCAAGTGTGTTTGGGTACAGAACTTAAATTAACTCTAGAACAAACCAAAGTATGGAGCGTACCTTTCTTTTCACGCCAAACATGATATTTGGTATAGTCCTTCTTCATGTGACCCTCCCCTTTGTAAAAGAAACAACTAGACTTTGGATCCTGATGTCTCTTATTTTTCTTCTGTGATTGAGAGTCCACTGCAGCTTCCTTATTCCTTTTTTTTCTTAAATTTATCTTTAGAGGCTATTGTCAAGTAAGCACTTTCTGTCTTTTCTTACTTCATTATTTTTTCTTCTTTCATATAGTGGAAAATGAGCTCGTTAAGAATCTATTTGTCCTTCTGACAGTTATAATTGACCTTAAACTGATTGTATTGTGTAGAAAAAGATATCAAAATTAAGTAGATGAGTAAGTCCTAAGACAACTCTAACTTTAGTGTCTTTAGTTTTGAAGCAAGATGGGACATTTTTATAATATACTCCCTAATGTTTCTTTTACCTTTATACCTCATTGAAACAAGACTCGAAAGGCGAGTGTTTGTCTCAGCCTTTTCGTTTTTAGCAAAATACTTTTTTATCTCCTTTGAAACCTCTTGGCATTAACCTCTTCAGACATAGTACCCCTAAAGGATTTCAAAATTGCACGTTTCATGATCATAAGACTCATGCGATTGGATCAATCCCATTGTTCAGAGTTCTTTTTATCCTCAGTAATACTCTTATCCATAAGAGCAGGTGATTGATCTTCTCGAAGTGCAAGATCCAAATCCATACATCCGAGAATAATCATAACATTCTCTTTCTAGTTTTTGAAGTTAGAACTACTCAAAACAGAGATCGAATTTATATTTGCAGATATCGTAGAAGTAAAGGTATTAACTAAAACAATAACAAAACAAACTTACAATTAACATGCAAATTAATATTCATTAAGATAAAACAAATATATTTAAACTACGGTGAACCCTATCACAAGATACCTAGAACAACATTGACATTTAGTCTTTGGACAAAAATGTTAACTTATAAATGGTACTCTCATCACAGTAATCAAATATGAATAATTAATCTTGTCAAACAATAAGCCTTTCGTTGGACCGACTCGTTATTCACATGAAAAACTGTACAATCATCTCATATTCATTACTGAAAAATATATATTTGGGCTCAGCCAAATAGTAATCTTTCTTTGGGTTGATCACTATTCGCATGAAACCTAAATATATAAATATCTTAATATTCCAAATGAGTCAATCTATACAAGAGAGGTTACTTTGGTAACATGTTATTTCAATCAACTCATTTTAGAATATTAGATGCTTATTCTGAAAAGAATATCATAGTTCAAATATGTCAATACATGCATATAAACAAAAAAAAAACCATAATCATAATCTGTATAGGATCGAAAAGTAACCAAAGACAACCCTCTAAACGAACCCAAAATGCATACTTAACAACTTAAATCTCATAAAAAAATCTTATAAAAAAATTATGCCATTTGTTTTTATGAGTTTTAAAGCACATGCGAAGGGGTCTGACCTATCAAGTCGACCCAAACCTATCAGCGGGTCAAAACAGGCCTGACCCGTCATGGGTCAGACTCCAACACCATAGTCGGTACACGGTCTAGGCCATCAGGTCAGGTTTGACCAGGCCTGACCGGTGCGTCAAGTCAAGCCTGACCCGACACGAGTCTGGCTCCCACACCCGAGCCAGTTCAGTCCCCTTATACTGATGGAGACCGAACCGGGTCAACCCAAAAGGCTGAACTGGCCTGGCCCGATGCACAGAGGTGTTAGCTGACTTAATTAAGTCCCCGCAACTAAATAGGGACCGAACCGGGTCAGCCATTCCCCCAAAAGAAACAAAAGACTGGCTCTACTGAGGGTCATATCGGTCGCAGGTTTGTCAGCTGAAGGCTGAACCAGCCCTGGCTCAATCGGCTGAAGGCTGAACCGGCCTTGACTCGGTTGGCTAAAAGCCGAACCGGAACCAAGCCTAATGGTCGAATCGATCGGCTCACCTGACTGAACCGACTGAAGTGGTGGAAGCCAGAACTTGATGCCAAAACCCACTGGCAGAGGGCCGAAGTGGATGTCGTTTCTCGTCGATAGAGAGCTGAACCAAACACTATCAGCCATCGGTCCTCAAAACATCCGATGATGGCCAAAAATGTCCCTGAGTTGCCGCCAAACCTAAAACCATCTAGTCGGAATGGGCGTCTGCCTCCACCGTCTGACGATCTGAGTAGGCGAGTGCCCGTCCGACATTCTGAGCAGTCGGGAACTATCACCCGCCATCCGACGATCTGAACGAGCGGCAACCCATCCCCATCCGGCTTGCTGAAAAGGGGGGAAGGTAGATCGGCCCTCCCGCCTCTTGATTTCAGTGATCTAAAAGAGGAAAGGGCCCTCCCATCGTTTGGCAATCTGAACGGGAAGCAGCCCGTTTGGCGAACAGAATAAAAATAGGGGAGGGCCGATCGGCCCTCCCGTCCAGCCGACTGGAAAGGGGGTGAACCCCCCTTGCCGGAGATGATCTGACAGTTAGAACAGGGAGGGTTGATCAGTCCTCTTGTATGTCCGATATCCCTGAGGGGAGGGTCAAACGGCCCTCTCTAGAGTTCGGACACTACCGAATGGTGCGAGAAGGGTCGTTCGACCCTCCTTCGCTCGCACCCCGCCATCATTCGGAAAGAGGCTCAGGAAAGGGGATCCAGTCCTTCTCCTTTCCTCGAGAATCGCACAGGCAGCCAACGATGCCTGCATTAAAAAAAAACAAACTGACTAGCACCGATCACCACCAACGAAAAACATAATGTAAAAAAATGAATATTTCAATGATTCAACAAGAACAAGCCGCACTGATACTAATTGTTGGATTTTAAATTCACAAAAGAATTAATAGATCGTAAACTTGTTCATGCTAAATCATTGAAAAAAAAATAATCTAAAACTTGATGCAGAAGTGTACTTGAATCCATTGGTGCTTCGATAGATCTTCACAGGTATGATTTTTCAGAACCTTTATACGTGGCTTTGCCTTCTTCTCTAAACCTAATTAGAGAGGGACAATTTTCTCTTGATGATGATGAGAAATTTGAAGAGAATAGTCATTATATATGGCTTGAGGATCGTAACCTAATTGTAACCACCTTAAGGTTTATTTTCAATTTAGTTCATCATAAAAATTGAAAATTGACAGATAAGTACACATCTGCACATAATAAGATCATACCACATGAGATATCATATGGCCCAACCTTACGTGATCACTTTACAATTCCGGTTGGGTAATCCAATAAGTGCATCCCAGATTAGCATGATAATTCTAATGATCATTCACATATTTAGTGCTGTCAACGAAGGTGGTTTTAAGAAATCACAGGAACTGACTTGAGCATCTTTTGGCACAAGTGTAACCAGATATCTTGAGACCAAACTGGTTAGTTGGTATGTTTCACCTTTGTAGAAACACGGTTTATTTCCTCAGAATTCCAGTTATCATAAATAGGGAATAAAGCAAATAAAAGGAATTCCACCAGACCTCTGGAAAATTTATATACAAAACAGATAGCTATTAGTTGGTTTTGGTGTTGTAGATTGAATTCATGTTATTCCTATTTGTTTTGCCCAAATTATTTCCCCCTCAATCAAGAACAACAAATCTCTTTGTGATAAACAGATCCATTTTATAGTTAATTATCACAAATGGCTCCAAAGGGAGGGTCGGACTAGTGACATATATACAATACTTGGGTTAGGAATATTGATGATGTACCATTGGGCCTCATCCTTCAAATATTATAAACGCAGTAGAGCATATATAGGAGACAAGGAAACATTTTAAGCAACTCAAGTCAGACTGAAATAAATTTTTTGGTCTGCCCTATCAAAATTCTTCACATAGTATTGAGTGCAGCAGGAGCAAAGATTACTGGGCATGTTTTAAGGAACCATGATCATGATGAAACAAAGCCCAATCCAAGTCAAGAGACAAATCAAAGATCCCTATATATTTAGCAAATGAAACAGAAATTTAGTTAATCTCTCAACAGCTTGAAGTAAAATTTAAATTCAAAATAAAAATTGGGAAAAGACACTAAAACCCCAATAAGATAGCCATCTAAGAAGAAAGGTATGTCAACAACCAACCAAATTTTATAGCTGACCAAAAAAAGTAGATTAGCAGTATTAATAATTCATCATAAAAGATCAAATTATAAATTCAAGTATTCAACTCTTAGGTCACAAAGGTACCGTGGCTGGTATGTGGTATGAAACAGACAAAATACATAGACAGAATACATAGTGTAATGTATAAAAGAGGGTGAACGAAAAACAAGAAAAAAGGAGTCAAGAACAACAACCCATAATCATCACTAATAAAAGTCTGAAACGGCAACTTATCGGCCATGAAGCTACGGGGATTTTTTTCCCAATTTTTTTTGGCAAAATAAATAATTGATTTTTTTCCCAAAAATATGGAAAGGAAGAGAAATCAAAACGAAATTAACATTTCACCTGGATTCTAAGATAAAAATTGTATATTAAGATAAAATCACAACAGAGTCAAGATTTATTCATTTAAATGGTAAAATATGGCATTTCGAAGAAGTGGTCATTTTATCATATTTTACAAATGCTTACAAAAAACATCGCATTTTTTTTTGTGATTTTTGGTGACATTCTCCAGATATCACGATATTTTTCACCATGAGAGAGGTTATAGTACTCCTTAGGGCGAAAAATAAGAAAAAGAGAAAAGTATGAACTTTTAAGTTCAACTCCTACTTGGAATTTATTATGTTTATTACATTTATCTAATTTTTTAAATTTCAATATGAAAACCAACCTTGAAATTCACCCCAAAAAAATCATGCTTTTTCTTTATGTGTTAGACAAACTCCACCTATAATTGATTTATTTCCCTTCAGATCTCATACATATCATGTAAAAAATAACCTATAAAACCTTTCAATCAAATTTAAACTTTGCAATATTGTAGGAGAAATCTGAAAACTTTTACGTTTAATTTACTTGTCAATTTTTAAGGCAGTTTTCCTACAAATTTTCTGCTTTAGTGATTTGCATATCTAGATCTTCTGGAAAAATCTAATGTTATTTTCTAAAAAGATATTTAATGCACAATAGTGCGCTATGGCGAAATGTGAACCCGTTTAATCACAAAGTCAATCGTGGGCGGCGCAACATCTTGGATGGAAAACAGGCTACTTAGTACCCTTCTTTTCCCACCCTCACGCTACACATTTTCCTCTCCCTCTCCCTCTTCTCGCCTCTCCTTCGCCCGTCGCCACTGCTCCCGCCGCTGCGCCTCCTCTCCTCTCCCTCTCCTTGCCCTCTCCCTCTCCCCTCTCGCTGGCGTGACCTCTGGCGACCACTCAGGCAACATCCAACTGCTCCGGCGACCACCGATACCCCCAGAGCCACCTCCGCTCGTGTCTCCTTCTCTTTTCCCTCTCGTTCTCTCTTTTCACCTGCTGCCGCCGGCGACGTCAGGCCTTCCCCGGCGACCCCAAGTCCCTGCCGTTGCTAATCATCTCTGCTGTTGGAAAACACCAAGCCGCTATCGTCTCTCGCCCTATCTGCCATCCCTCCCCTTTTCCTTGGTAATTAACCCCTCTCTCTCTCTCCCTCTGTATTAGAGTTTTTGTAGTTTTTTTACGGCGTATTGGTCTCTCTCCCTCTATATTTCTTCTCTTAAATTTCCAAGTGAAATTTAACACTTGGAAATTTACTTGATTTGGAGCAAAATTATCAGAAAATGCAGACTGGGTCGGGTCTTTTGGCTCTTGTGCTCCAAATTATCCTTCTGCGCTTGTCCACAACAAGGGCAGACCCGAGATCCAACACCTTAAATATAGCATGCAACAACCAACGTAAGAACAATACCACTGTTTATGTCTCCAACTTCCTCAACACAATGGACAACATCAGCAACCAGGTCCGGACCGACCAGTTTGGACTCTCAGTCAGAGGCTCGGGTCTGGATACGAGCTACGCTCTTGCGCAATGCTATGGCGACCTCTCCACGTCCGACTGCGACCTCTGCTACAACGGAATCCGGACATTGCTCCCACAGTGCTTCCCTAACACTGGTGGTCGTGTCTTCCTTGATGGATGTTTCACGAGGGGTGAGAACTATAGCTTCTTTGATGAGATCTTCGGGTCACCGGATCGGATCAATTGCACCAAGTCAGCCCCGAAGTCCGATGCATTTACTGGGTTGGCAAGGCGGGCAGTGAGTAAGATGGTTCTAGAAGCTTCTGGAAGTGGTGCAGGGTTCAGCCGGGCTGCAATGACAGTCGGCAACGAGTCAGTGTACGGTTTGGCAAATTGTTGGAGGACTGTGAACTCTAGCCGGTGTAGGGAATGCTTGACAAATGCATCCACGCAAGTTTTGGGTTGCTTACCAGGGTCCGAAGGGAGGGCCATGTACACGGGATGCTTCCTAAGGTATTCCGACACAGATTTCTTGAACAACTCAAACAAATCCACCAAAGGTTCTCTCTCTCTCTCTCTCTCTCTCTCTCTCTCTCTCTCTCTCTCTCTCTCTCTCTTGAATACTAATAAATTAAATTTTTATCTACTGAGTACCAACGCCAAATGCAACTTTGGGAAGTAGAAATATTTTTAAATCTAGCTTTGGAAAATTGAAAGCTTTTAATGGTTTTAGTTAATGTTTTGATTTTTTAGCAAAGCATGTTTAATGCTTTTACTAAAACATGCTTTTAGTTAATGTCTTAATGAAGTTTCAACTAGGGATGGCAGGGGGCCCCGCCCCGCCTCGCCCCGTTTGGACCGGGGATGAAGGGTATGAAACGGGGATGGAGGCGGGGACGAAGGTTAAAATCCATCCCCGTCCGGGGGTGGAGGCGGGGATGGACGTGCACTTTTCCCCACCCCGCCTCATCCCTGTTTGAACCGGGGATGGAGGACATGAAACGGGGATGAAGGCGGAGCAAGTCATGAGTGCCATATATATATATATATATATATATATATATATATATATATATATATATATATATATATATATATATATATATATATATCAACAACAACAAACAACAACAACTACGCCTTCATCCCAAAACAATTGGGGTCGGCGATATGAACCAAAAAAGAAAATCATTTTGGGTCTTTCATATGAATCCTTCTCCTCCAATCATTTCTATCCAATGCCATGTCCTTGGTGAGATTCAAAGCCTTCATATCCTTTCCTATCATCTTCATCCAAGTCTTCTTAGGCCTACCCCGACCTCTTTTAACTAATATATTTTCTCATTTCTCCATCCTTCTAACTGGAGCATCATTAGGCCTTCACCGAATATGTCCAAACCACCGTAAACGATTCTTTCTCATCTTATTTTCAATGGGTGCAACGCCTACCTTCTTACGTATCTCCTCGTTTCAAATCTTATCTTTTATTATATTTTCACACATCCATCTAAGAAAACGCATCTCAGCTACACTCATTTTTTGAATATGATGTCTCTTGACAGCCCAACATTCCGTACCATATAGTAAAGCGGGCCTAATTGTCGTCCTATAAAACTTTCCCTTTAACCGTAATGGCATTCTACGATCGCACAACACTCCAGTTGCACTTTTCCATTTCATCCACCCAACCTTTAATTTCTCCATACTTTTGAATGATAGATCCCAAATATTTGAAACAGTCATCCTCCGGTATTTCTTGCTCACCAAGCTTCACTACACTCCCATCACTACTTCGTTGCTTACTAAACCGACATGCCATATATTCTGTCTTACTCTTACTTAACTTAAAACCTCTTGCTTCCAATGTCTGTCTCCATAATTCTAACTTAGCATTAACCCCAACTCTAGACTCATCAATCAAAACAATATCATCAGCAAACAACATACACCACGGCACATTTTCTTGAATTGATCTCGTAAGCTCATCCATCACTATAGCAAATAGGAAAGGGCTTAATGCTGATCCTTGATGTAACCCAACCGTTATAGGAAAATTGGTTATCACCCCTCCACAAGTGCGGACATTAGTTACTACTCCTTCATACGTATCTTTAATTATACGAATGTACTTGAAAGAAACATCTTTCTTCATCATTGTCCACCAGAGAACATCCCTAAGTACTCTATCGTATGTCTTCTCCAAATCAATAAAAACCATATGCAAATCTTTGTTCCTCTCTCTATATCTCTCAATAAGTTTTCTAAGAAGATGTATACCTTCCATAGTTGATCTTCTAGGCATAAAACCAAATTGATTCTTCGATATTATAACAACCTTCCTCAACCTATACTCAATCACCCTCTCCCAAAGTTTCATAGTATGACTCATGAGTTTTATACCACGATAGTTTGTGCAATCTTGTATATCACCCTTATTCTTATATAGAGGCACCAAAGTACTCTTCCTCCACTCATTAGGCATCTTATTTGTCCGTTAATTCTTGTTAAAAAGATTTGTCAACCATTTTAAACCTTTCTCACCCAAGCATTTTAAAGCCTTGATAGGTATACCATCTGGGCCAACTGCCCTTCTTGATTTCATTTTCTTCAAAGCCTCTGCAATTTCTTTCTTTTGAATCTTGCGCATGAAGTCACGATTCATCTCATGAAAAGGAATGGAGAAGTCTCCAAGATCCTGAGCATGACTTCCATTAAATAGCTTATCAAAATAATCTTTCCATCTCTCCTTAATCTCCTCATCTTTGACTAAAACCCTTTGCGTTTCATCTTTGATACATCTAACCATACTCAGATCCCTCGATTTCCTATCTCTCATCTTTGCAAGCCTATAAATATCCTTCTCGCCCTCTTTGGTATCCAACTTGTCATAAACCTTCTTATATACCTTATCTCTCGCGTTTCGAACTACTTTTTTAGCTTCCTTCTTTGCTATCATATACTTCTCCAAATTCTCATTATCACGACTCTTACTTAGATTTCTATAACACTCTCTTTTAACCTTAATAGCTAATTTGACATCCTCGTTCCACCATGATGTATCCTTACCTAGCGGTGCACCGCCTTTAGACTCACCCAATACCTCCTTAGCCACATTTCTCATGCCACCCGCTATCTTATTCCACATTGATTCTGAATCCTCCTCGAGACACCAATCAGCTTCCTTAACTACCTGCTCTACAAACATTCATTGTTTAGCTCCTTTCAGTGCCCACCACTTAATTCTAGGATCTATCCTATGTCTATCCCTTTTGCGGTATTTTCTAATTCTAAGATCTAAAATTAAGACTCTATGTTGTGTAGCTACACTTTCTCCCGGTATAACCTTACAATCGATGCAACAACCCCTATCTCTCTTTCTAAGTAGGAAAAAATCTATCTGACTCGTATTAACCCCACTTTTAAATATTACTATGTGAGACTCCCTCTTCCTAAACCAAGTGTTTGCTAAGATCATATCATAGGACAAACCAAAATCTAAAATTCTTTCTTCACTTTCGTTTCTTTCTCCTATACCATAGCCTCCATGGATACTCTCGAATCCATCCCTACTAATGCCTACATGTGCATTAAGGTCACCGCCGATGAAAAGCTTTTCTCCATAAGATATCCCTTGTACTACTCCATCTAAATCTTCCCAAAATTGACGCTCAATAGAATCATCTAAACCTACTTAAGGTGCATAAACACTAATAATATTAATAATATCAGTACCTAATACTAATTTAATAAGTAAAATCCTATCACCTTTCCTACGGACCTCAACTACATTATTTATAAACTCACGACTAATAACAATCCCTATTCCATTCCTATTCATATTCCTATTCCTAATTATTCCTGTATACCAAATCTTATATCCCCAAGGTTCTATCACTTTTGCTTTCTCACCTACCTATTTGGTCTCTTGTAGACATGAAATATCCATCTTTCTCCTACACATAACATCTACTAACTCTACCAACTTACCAGTTAAAGACCCTATGTTCCAAGTGGCTAACCTAATTTTATGGTCTTGAACTATCTTCTTTACCCCCACCCGTCCAAGAAAGTGAGGGAACCCTTGCCTATTTGACACCACACCCGGGCGCCGGTGTGACGCGTCGCTTTTGAGCGATGACCTAGCGACCCTTGCTCATTTATCACTGCCTTCGAGCCTATAGAGTACAACGCGTCGCTCAGTAGGGAACGCCCCAACGAAATTCTCATATTGGTTCATATTCATAGGGTGTGACTAAGATTTTATGCTGGCTGTCACTGGCCTACCGCAACCCTCCTCCTTTATCCGGGCTTGGGATCGGCAGTGTATAACTAAACAGTTATACACAGGCAGAGTTAACTATATATATATATATATATATATATATATATATATATATATATATATATATATATATATATATATATATATATATATGTGGTGGTTTTGTATCATGATAGCTTATGGCAATACACACTCTTTTTTGTATGGATCTAGCCCAGAGTTACTGGAAGCGCCTAGGTAAAAGGGGAAGCGTGCTTCCCCGAAGTGCGCTTCAGAAGCGCGAAACGTCGCGCTTCCGAAGCGTGCGGGGAAGCGCGCTTCTTATCACAGTGGTTTTGTATCATGATAGCTTATGACAATACACACTCTTTTTTGTATGGATCTAGCCCAGAGTTACCGGAAGCGCCTAGGTAAAAGGGGAAGCGTGCTTCCCCGAAGTGCGCTTCGGAAGCGCGAAACGTCGCGCTTCCGAAGCGTGCGGGGAAGCGCGCTTCTTATCACCCTTTCCCCATGCTTTCCCAATTTTTTTTCATTTTTTTTGTATTTTTTATTTTTTATTTTTATTTTTGTCACTTCCCCCTCGCTTCCTAGGTCGCTTCCGGTTCGCTTCTTAGGTCGCTTCCGAGACGATTCCCGACTCGCTCCTAAGTGGTCCCACGCTTCCCGCTTCCTAAAATTTTGAAAGTGCCTCGCTTTCTGCTCCCGCTTCCTCAACTGGCAACCATGATCTAGCCACCAAATGGTAGATCTAACCTGATCTGTTTAGCATAGTTTATTTAATCTGTTACAAGGTTTTAGCATGTCTAATACCTTATAAGATTCATTTTTGAGATGGTGAAAAATCAATGACTCACAATTCATGAAAATAAGGATGGATTCCAAATTGTATAAATCATCATATTCAAAATTGTATAAAACATTATATTTAAATTAACTTTAACACGTGAAAATAGTAAACCGAACATGTTGACATCATCTAAAGGTTAAATTTTGCTATTGGAGCTTAGATCTATGTCGATCAAGTGTGTACTACAGTAAGTTACAGTGGTACAATACCACCACAAAAGCACCCTATATATATATATATATATATATATATATATATGTGTGTGTGTGTGTGTGTGTGTGTGTGTGTGTGTGTGTGTGTGTGTGTGTGAGAGAGAGAGAGAGAGAGAGAGAAGGGAGATGGTCCTTAGGACCCTCCAAAAGCCATACTTTCAAGTATTTTTTGCTTATTAAGATTTTTTATGCTCAGATGTGTATTTTAAAGAGGTAAAAAAAACAATGACTGATATTATACTAAAATTTGATAATAAAATATTTTCATTTTTACATCAAATCAATTTGAAAGAATGCTTGTTTGCTTGTTTCTTAGTAAATAAGCAATGATTAACACATTTAACGGTTCAGATAAAGTAAAAAACACCTGAAAGTATGATTTTTAGAGGGTCCTAACCGGACCTAACGAAAAAGGGGTAAGAGTAGGACCATCCCCCTTCTCTCTCTCTCTCTCTCTCTCTCTCTCTCTCTCTCTCTCTCTCTATATATATATATATATATATATATATATATATATATATATATATATATATATCTTGTTACTGAATATGGATAATTCATTTCAGTGATTCAAAATTCACGGTTTCATGCAATACCCTTTCAGTTTAAAAAATTATTTGTTCTCGTTTCCAAGGCCAAGCTTTCTGTTCCATGTTTGAAACATGTAATCGTAATCTCCATTTTCTTGGTAGTTTACTAGGTGATCCTACTCCAAAAGCCTATTTTATTTTTTTTAATGTGTGAAGAAAAAAGTAACAAGGAAAAGGCTATGTTGAGCTCATTGAATACATTTCTTATTCCACATACTACACCCTAACCATGATTAACCAAAACGTATGATTTGTTAGCAGCACCACTGGGCTGCTTACACTGAGATCAGAACTCATCTTTTTTTTTTGTCAATTTTAAGCTTGTGTTCTGATTGTTGTGTATGCATTAAATGTACAGTGGGTAGAATCGTGCTGATCATAGCCGTGGTGAGCGCAGTTATATTCTTGATAGTGGCAATTTTCATTGGAACATATCTTTGGAAGAAGAAAAGAATTGCCGACAAGAGAAAAGGTATGCTCGTGTGCTCATGCCATTAACAACTTGACCATGACAGCCATCATATTTTCTCAACATTTGTTGGGCCAGAATTGGCTTAGCCAGGATCTTGGTTCTCTAGATCAATGAAAGACCTTGGATGCTCATTAGGCGAATTCAGCTAAAAGAGATGAAGTCACCACAAGAGCCATTCTGAATGATAAATAGTGTCATTTTTGCGGAGTCCAACCAGATCGACAGCCACAGAGATGCCATCAAACAGTTGTTTGGTCACTGTAATCCTTGTACCTAGACCTCTTCCGTGTCGTTTTATTGTGTCATTTCCTATACCAAGTTCAGTAGCATCTTGGCGAATGCCAACCCCCAATGACTACCTTTATCTTGCAGTCTTCACTTGCTAGACTAATGCAGTGTTACTGTAAGTCATTTTCCACTACAGTAGTAAGACATGCAGTCAGTATGGCCAAGAGGATCCATGCATAATATCATGACTTTGTTGTTCTTCTCCTGGCTCTCATCTCAGAGATGGCTCACCTCCCTACAAAGTTGAGGCAGGTAACAACCTACCTGCAGCTAACCTCATTTGAATGGTGTACATGGAATGGCATTCCCATGCAGGATCTGAAATAGTAGCACCGGTTTTTTTATCAAATAAAATCATATTCTTATGGATAAGAATGATAAGACCACTTATTTTCTCAATGCTCTCTGCATGCAGCCTCTGTCGTGAAAATGGAACCAAAACTTTTGAACAGTAACCTGCATTTCAGTTACTCTGCACTTGAAAAAGCTACCGGAAACTTCAGCCAAGATAACAAGCTTGGACAAGGAGGTTTTGGTACTGTTTACAAGGTAATTGATCTATAGTTGTGTAATGAAAAAGGCGGAAGCACCAATAAAGCAAACCACTCTTTTAGAAGAGTGATGCCAAGAACCAAGAACACAAACACTAAAAGTGTATACAAAACCCACTAAAGGGAAAAGTGCCTAAAAGGCATAAGTTGGATATTATTGAAGAAAGAAAGAAGAGGGTGAAAAACCCATAACAATACAATTGAGAGCCTCCTCTATTTATAGAGGAGGAAACTAGAGAGGAGGGACCACAAGGGGGCTCCCATCTAGTCGTTGGGAGCCCCAACGGTCATAAATATGACCGTTGGGGCCCCAACGACTAGATGAGTGGGGCCCCTTGTGGTCTTACAATATGAAAAACAAAAAAGAAAAAAAGAAAAAGAAAAGGTAAAAAAAGAGAGAAAAGGAAAAATACAAAAAGAAAAATATTACATGGGGATTTACCAAAATACCCCTATCGGGTTTTGGGGGTACAAGAAAACAAAAAAGAAATATGTATATATATACATATATGTATATATATACTTATATATATACGTATGTATATATATATAAGTATATGTATAAATATATATTTATATATACATAATTTAACATAGTTGGTCATTCTTAAGAAGTGACCACTTCAGTTTGTTCTAAATAGCACTCTTAAAAATAAGAATGCGTGCCTTACACAAGCCTCATGGGATACCTAACAAAATAAACACTGTTAACTGAAGACCATGCTTTTCTGTTTTGGAAGTTTAAATTTCTGGGCATTTAATTTACGAGTATTTTATTACAGGGAGTGCTGGCAGATGGAAGGGAAGTTGCTGTGAAGAGGTTATTCTTTAATAATAAACATCGAGCTTCAGATTTCTTCAATGAAGTGAACATGATCAGCAGTGTGGAGCACAAGAACCTGGTGAGGTTGTTGGGTTGCAGTTTCACTGGACCAGAAAGCCTTCTTGTCTATGAATACCTACACAACAAAAGCCTTGATCGTTTGATATTTGGTATGTGGCCTTTTTCACGTTTTGTTCATTACAGTCTGCATACTATTGTTCAAAAAAGGGGGAAAGGGCGAACAAAAAAAAAACAATCAATAAAATGTAATATTGTCATGTTCAGAATATAAAGCTGGCTAACTATGCAATTGCTGATATCAGAAAATTTAACTTCGGGTTGTCCCTTATCTTGCTTATGATAGAGGCAAAATCGGACTATTTGATCATCATTCTGCCATTGGCAATAGGCAGTAAATCTGACTACTTTCGGTTCAATGACCATACATAGTGGCCCTTGTGTTTGTTTCCTATAAATATGATATACCATTCCACCCCTGCTAATGGCATGCCATTAATTCTTATGATTCTAATACGTCCTCATCAAGTTAAAATAAAGACGAATAACTATACAGATTTGGGTATGGTACCTCACCTAGCAAGTTCACCAGGTTTTCTGATAAATTGTGGCATCCCTATCCCAAACGGAAAAAAAAAAGAAAAAAGAATTCCTGTATCCTACTTGTTCTGTATTTGACCAACATGATTTCAATATTTCCTTGTTCATGATATATGATGTATGGATTCAGTATATTTCACACAATTCCCTAGTCCATGTGGGATTTCAGTTAGCAATCAAACATATATTAGACTCTCTTTCTCTCTCTTACAAGCTAAGTTCCTTATGACAGATTCAGACCGTGGTAAGCAACTAAACTGGGATAAAAGAGTGGAGATTATTATAGGAATTGCAGAAGGTTTAGTGTACCTTCATGAAGATTGTGAAATCAAGATCATTCATAGAGATATAAAAGCAAGCAACATCCTGATCGATTCTAAGTTCCAGGCTAAAATAGCTGATTTTGGCCTAGCAAGGTCCCTTGAAGAAGATAAAAGTCACATCAGCACGGCCATTGCGGGGACACTGTAAGTATAAGAGCTACTTGACGCAGGCCGATGAAGCCAAGGGCTTATGACTTGGCAGGTTGAACAATTTGAGATCCATTGCCCAAACACCACCATTTTCTTCTGCTTTTCTTTTCATCATTTGGCTGATCAAACCTAATGGTTGGCTTAATCAACAGAACTGCATGCACTGCATTGAGATAAAAGCAAGCATTTCTAAATTGTTCCTAATGATTAGACTGCTCTCAATAGTTTGCTGTCAAGTTCCTCATCCATGTAACCATTCTGCATCACATTTCTATCATTGGTTGTCCATGTAAGATTCTATTACTTGTGAACCAATAATTCTTCTTCTTGCTCATTTAAAACTCGTCTCCTTACATGTAGCTTCAGATAAAGACCATATTTTTCTTGTGAATTGGCAAGTGACCTGAATATCACCAATCAGTAACATGCCAACCTATTCTTTACCTTCCTAACCGGATCATAATCCATCTCAAGTTTTCACTAGAGCTAGCAATTCACATTCCATTATAGCTAAGAACTAATGTATCTTTCACATCCTAAATAATGTGACACAGGAGATATGTAGTAATTATTGCTTGTTTCTACTGCAGGGGATACATGTCTCCAGAGTACCTTGCTCATGGACAATTAACTGACAAAGCAGATGTCTACAGTTTTGGTATTCTCCTACTTGAGATTGTAAGTGGTGTGCAGAACAACAGAAGCTCAGTGGAGGAGTATACAGAGAGTCTTCTTACAGCAGTAAGTTTTCTTCATCCTTCTCCTTTTCCCTTTTTTGTGTTTTTTTTACCGAAACATCATCCTTCTTCTATGCACTGGTCTAATATGAGTTTGACTTGGTTCAAGTTAAATCTGGCCACATGGTGGTCATAGACCAAATAGACCACTAGATGGTGAAGAAACATGGCCAGCTAGCCAAGTCAAAGTCTTCCCTGAATTGGCTGAACCTCACTTGAAGTTGAACTGTAAGGATTGACCATTGTCCGACCTGGACCCAGCCCAACTAAAGAGCCACTTACTCCAAAATTAGAGAGCTGTACATTCATGTTATAGAAGACTAATCTAGTCTCAAACTTTTTACCAAACTGAGCGCTTCGTGAGAGAATTGTTATGCTCTGTAGGTCTAGAGGAGGCAGAGAAGTCCCTCCTGCACACTGGGGAGTACACCTAGCTTCAACCTTGCTGCAAGGGATACCCCTAGCGGGTGTCAAACCGTGTTCATCCCATGTCATAAGTTGCTAATCACGATCTCCCCTAGCTGGGAAGGTGGAGCCTTTGTGGCCATCCAAATGCCAAGCTTTCACTAACAAGTGCATACATTCTTTCCGGAACTGTAGGCATGGAGGCATTTCCAATCAGACACCGTCCACGAGATGATTGATCCAAATCTGATGGCGGGGAACAACACTCATGAGAATCACATTGTAACAAGGCAGGCAATGAGGGTCGTGCATGTGGGGCTTCTTTGCACACAAGAAGTCTCTGCACTGAGACCCTCTATGAAGAGAGCTCTGGACATGCTGTTCATAAGAGATGAGGGCCTACCACCACCCTCCCAACCTCCCTTCATAGACGAAACGAGGATGGAATTCAATGAGACCTTTGACAGTTCTGTCCGTCCCTACAACCCTTCATCATCTTCCACAGCCAGAATCTCTCACAGCAGTTTCCATCCAAGATAAAGGAGCAGGAGACAGACAAAAATGACCAGATTCTCCTTGAGAAATCTGCCACAGGGGAACTAGCTATTTCCTTAGAAAGAAAGTCCGCACAGTAAATCATCTTTGTAAGGCAGTTGTGAAAGCGTATCAATAATCCAGGAGTTAGCCAACTATTGTGTGTTATGATGTATACACGTGATTTTTTTGGGTTTTAAATCAGAGGTTCTATGAGAAAAAAAAAGGTAGGAATTTGAAAAGGATGACATGATGGATATTGACATTTGAGTATCACATATATGGTGAATTGGATTCAAAGAGAAGCATTTCTACATCCACATTGCTATTAACTTTTTTTGCTTCCTAATCTCAGGGCACGGTTGGAGGCGCGAAAGATGTAAGAAAAGTGATGCAAAATGAAAAAATTCTTAAGGATTTTTAGACCCTTCCAAACAAGACTTTTTCATTGAGTTTTTTTTAAAAAGTACATTTTTTTATGAGAAACATTCATTCATTGTGGGTGGAAGAATGTTTTTTATGGAGAGAAAATTTATTTTTACGCTCCCCACCTCCCATCTCACGACCACCACCATCCATTTCACCACCCTTCTCCTCTCTCATTTTTTCACATTTTTTCACTCTGGTTTTCTCATACTACATAAAATAACAAAAAACTTTCTTTCGGAGAACTAATAAAAAATTCTTATAAGCAAATTTTTTTTCCTATGAGAATTTTCTCTTCCATAAGTGCCCTGCTTACTGAAGTTGATGCAGGAATTTTGGATCGAAAATTGTTTTATATAAGGTAATTGGATGATTAGGTCGCACTGTCGAAACCCTGGGAGCTTAGGTTGCCTATCAAAGAAAAAAAAAGTAAAAAATGACATAAGAGTATCCCAGATTTTTCCATGATTCAGATTCATGTCCTAAAGTTCCGGTAATATGAATGACTTATTTCTCTTAGTTATTCAAATGAGTTAGCAGCCTCCCTCAGTTTAATTGTATCATTGTTAGTGATCAATAAATTTATGATTTTTCCCATTTACACTCATTAAATTTCTCTCTTTACCCAGTTTTTTTTAAAGACTCTTTACCCAGTTCTCTACACCACTCTCTCTCTCTCTCTAAATGCCAATTGAACCATAGTAACAAATATGGCTGTTTTTTTCATTTTTTCTCATTTTTTTCGTGAGAAAAACATAAAACGAAAAAAGAGGGCATAATTGTTACTTAAAAACTCGTGATAAAATGCGAGAAAAAGAAAAAACTAATATTACAAAGGGGGAGGAGCTCTCCTCTCTGCCTCCCTTCGATATGGGACTATTGATGCCTTCTTTTTGAAAAAGCACTTATACGGCTGCTTAAGGCTGAACTTTGGAACCGGTTTGTTTTATTATCCCTTGCATTTTTCAAAAAAAATTCTTATAGTTTTTTGGGTTTTCTTTTTTTTATGTTTGAATTATTTCACTTAATCTTAAAAACAATATACATCTTGTATAATAATATTTAGGGTTTTAATAATTTTAATTTATTCAAGAATTTCCAAGATTTTTCCAAGAAAAATAAATTGATGCAGAGCATCCTGAAGATCCGAGCTTTGAAGATGAATTGGATCCAAATCCAATTCCTAAGATTTATTTTAGGATGCAATTCGAGGCTGATCCAATCGTACAGGACTATCCGGTCCAATTGGATCTCTGCCAACCCAAACCCATTTTGATTATCATGTTTCAATTTCTGAGATATTTTGCATCTTTTTTAGAGATTATATTTTTATTATTTTGATTCCATTTTGGCATGTGAGGAATCACATTAAACATGTTTTTTTATTTTTATTTTTTTAGGAGCTGGATTCTACGGATCCGGATAGTTCTGGTACCCTGTAGGACTTTTTTATGGTACTAGAGGGTGTATGGGGTCCAATAGTAGTTTTTATTTTTTCACAAATTCACTTCTCTAATGTGAGGGTGTATGGGGTTCATCTTGTGGCGTCAGTTGCTTCTCAACGATGGTCATTATCAATTTCAGCCCGGATATCACCATTGGTTCTTCGTTCTAGTCCTTTGCTACTCTTATTCACATTTATTTTGTGATTGTTCTTGATTTATCATTGTTAAGTTGTATTGGATCATTAGAGAGTTGTGAATGCATGTTAGAAGTGTTTTTATGTTATGGATTGTCTATTTTGATCTTGAGTTTTCTCGAAATATTGATGTGTGTGAATGAAACTCGGATCCTGTCAAAAGACCAAAATGTTGTTATGAGATAATAGAGGTATACCTGATAAAACATCTGTGTCAGACTCAATACTGAACAAATTTTCGCATTCTTTAGCTTCCTGAAAATTTAAGACAATTTCCTATAACTTCGTAGTTGAACATTTTTTGAGATTCATTCATTTGAGCCTTTGAATCTAGCTGGAAAGACGTCAGACTGACAGAAGTCCGCTGTCTCTTTTTGCTACAGAACCGTCATAGTTGTATTCGGTATTTTCTCATTATCTAAAGATTCCCTATATGAAATTTAGATTTTTTTTATTCTGTGTAAAGCTAAGATTTAAATATACATCTTTCTTGTTTGGCGATTTCATTGAATCGTTGTCTTTGTTCTCCAAAAATATCAATTTATGCTACTGTTATTTTGTTTAAAGCTTTGTTTCTTGTTCGTTAGCTAGTACCATTTTTTTATAACTTCAAAAATTCATAGCAGATTGTAGGAATATCAAAAAATTGCAATCTTTAGTGTTATGGAAAGGTTTGGATCTGGCCTTTTGTTTCCAGATTCGTTGGAAAGCTGTGCGAGTCATGCACAACTTTTATTTGGATCGCTTCTATCGAAATACAGTGCTCGGGTCCCGAAAACCCGTTTCTCAGAGTTCTGTCCAGACTCTTTATCGTTTAAGCTTCCGCGTGCGTTTGGATCATGCATCGTGGATCGGTGTATACCGAGTCCACACCGTACCATTGAATCATAAATTTTTTGAAATATCTCGAGCACTCTTTTTGTGACTATGAATTAAACCACCTTGTGTTGGGACATTGCAAGTTTGAACCCCAAATGGTGTGGTTGTATAACTGGCAAGGGTCTGCCTAAACCCAGATCTCTGTCAAAAAAAAAAAGTCATAGTCAGTTGGCTTGCCTCAAACGAGTCGATCACATGACACAAAATTTATGCATTAAGCACCTGATCGCCATCAGGCCTTGGGCCCCACAGCTAGCAGACCCGGTCCCTAAGATGGAGGGTGATCAGGTGCTTAATGCACAAATATTTGTGCAATCATATTGCACCTGATCTTTTTACGGCTCAAATGGGAGTGGTGATCAGGTGCTATCACATGGCACACTTTGAGTATGCCGTTGACTTTGCCAAGGACTTTGACTCAATCTCTTAGAGATTTCTCATTATGAGGGACATAGGGATTAGATTGATAGAGCAACGGGTCACTTCGGCTACTGTGGCCATTCTTGTGAATGGCACCATGGGGGATCTATCAATATTTTCGTCAATCCAAACTCGTGGGCCAGATCTTTACTGCTTGGTCCCAAGAGGCTAATGAAGACCAAAAGGGGGGCGTTTCTGTGGAGATGTTGGTTACATTCTGGTGGGTCTTGTGGGAGGAAAGGAACTCAAGATTATATCGGGGCGAACTTCTTTCTTAGCCTCTACTATTTGCAAGCATAGTTTGCTTGATGTTTGATCCATGGTTCGGACCAAGGTTGTAAAACTAAGAAGCGGAAGCTAAAAACAATACAGAAATCGGAAGCAAGAAGTGTGGTATTTTAAAAATTATAGGAATTGAGAAGCGAAATATCAATTTGAAAGCGAAATATGAATAAAAAATTAAGCAATATGGTAACTGAATAAGAATCATTCAAGAATAAAATAAAAACTAAAATAAAATTGATTATTCTTATATTTCATGATTTTCAATAAAAGAGCTAAATTTTTGTTAAAATCTAACAATGATGGTTACCAATTTAGAGAAAGTATATAGGAAGTGAGTGAAAGCTTGCGAGGAAATACATGAAAAACATGAAAAAAAATGTGAAAAAAAACATTAAAAAACATACCATGCATGTGAAAAGCATTGAAGAAGCGTCTGAAAATCGAGATTCTCATAAAGTTTTGAAAGTGATCGAGTATCATGCTTTTGTAATGAGCTTTTGGGAACCACACTTTTCACCTATGTAAGAAGCTTTTGGTAACTTTGGTTTGAACCAAGCGGGGGTTCGACTCTCTCAATTGGCTTCAACGACACTTTAATGCATTTTCTGACTTGTTAGCTTCGTATGATGTCGATCCTAGACGGCAACTTCTCATCTCTGATTGTAAATGGTTTTTACCTATTAATGACAAGTTTTCCTTTCTCTTAAAAAAATAAAACATGAAAATTGCATTCCCAGCATCAACAACAGTTCAATTTCATACTGAGTAGCTCCAAGGAAATATGTTGGTCTCGTAGAAACAATAGAGCTAGGGTTTCATCGGATTACTTATAGAGGCTTGGATAGTTTCTCAAGCAGCCTTCTATTTAATAGGTAATAAGTAATGGTTGTGAGCTTGTAAGTAGAACACAAATTAAATAAAACACCTTTAGATATTTTCATATTGATTCCTAATAAAACTATTTAGAATTGAGAAATGAAGGAAATCTTACTACTTAAAGATGGAAGAGGTTAGCTTGTATGGTAGGAGCAGTTTTGGGAAGTTGCAAGTTAAAATCCCAATGGTATGATTGTATAATTGGTGGGGAGCCGACCAACTTGCCTATCAAAAAAAAAGAGGGGCATTGGTGTGCCAAAATAATTTCCTTGAGGAACTTTTTAAAACTTACATTGAGGTTTTGTCACGTTCTAT
Organism: Nuphar pumila; assembly: GCF_984573655.1. Taxonomy (NCBI): domain Eukaryota; kingdom Viridiplantae; phylum Streptophyta; class Magnoliopsida; order Nymphaeales; family Nymphaeaceae; genus Nuphar; species Nuphar pumila. The sequence continues at coordinate 73,135,889 of NC_143263.1, read as the reverse complement.
ATTTGGTCATGATACCCCCATTACACACAAGAGAGAGAGAGAGATGATCATGTTTATGTAGATGAGGGCGTTAGAGATAATCTGTATGGGCATTAGTGTCACGAGCTTACTTTTTTTTCAATAAGACAGTGCGGCGTGATGGTCCTTCCTTACTGCCACAAGCCTTTCTATCGCTCTGTCATGGAAATAGAGTGCTTTGCAAACCCGCGACATACCAAGCTGGCCCGCCTAACGGCCAAAGGCCGTGTACCAACACCTTTTCATATGCTAAATCATTTTCATTGGCCTTACGCACCACCCCGTGTGCAGCTGCCTAGCTGAAGCTGATAAAGTGCATTTTCAAATGTGTATTCTATGTAGACCATGCTGCTTAGTGCATAGTCATCTCATACCAGCTATCACTTTCGAAAGAGGCACAAACTTTGCCTTAGCCTTGCGTGTCATAGAGAGTATTGCGACTCCATGCGCACGACACATCAAAACCTCGCCATCGAAGGAACAAGACCTTGCGGCCCTCAGTCCGAAGACCAATTGATGATTGAACATTATAACGAAGAGCACTACCCAAACTCATCCACCGGCTCCTAGGTATTCACTCGCCCAGCCTTGAGTCACCATACTCGGTTGAAACCACCTAAGATGATCCCTTGGGGAATTATCCCTAACCCACATGCACCCCCATGCATCCAACCACTATGTGTGGGTATCTTGCAAGCCGAGAGGTCCTTAACCAAATCTCCAAAGGCAACATCCTCTGATCCGGTGACTGCTTAACCAAACAATGCTCCATATCTGTGCTGCCACACAGCAAAGCACTAACGACGATATTGATGCCTATCGCATGTCGTGCTACCATCTCACGTCATCGATCAAGCAAACACATACCGCGTGTTCCTACGCTCGATGCATTTTCCACTTAGTAGAGCTCTGCACTGCACATGCCCCATTCTGAAAGATCGGCCCAGGATAATTAGAATAGAAATTAGAAAGCCTTAGCACTTAGCACTTGCTTTCTTCAACCTTGAATGAAGTTGAAGGTGTTGGTTATGATGGTTGAACAAAAACTCTTATTTTTTAAAGGAAGAGCACATAATAGGTATTATTTTATTTTATTTTTTCATAAATTGTATATACTAAATTTAGTTTTGGATTCTACGACCATCCTCTAAATTGGGTGATGTTTACTATATTGCCCCTTCCGTAATGATCTAGTTCTCATAATGTTTGGTGCATATGAATCAGGTAATGAGCTTCCGAGGTTTTTACAAGCTTCCGGTAACAACGGTTATTCATACTAGATTAATATAAAGGGAAAGATTAAGATTTTGTCATGTTCCCATTGAAGAGTTTCAGACTTGATCATGCTCCCATGCTATTGTCGTTGAGTCTAGTTGAAGGGTGAGAGTGTGTTTAGGGGGTCATGGGAAATATGATTTGAACTTAGCAATTTCTTGATTTAGTTCCATTTTTGAAAGTTTTCAACATTATGGTTCAACCCCAAAACATGACATGCTATATCCAAGGCCATTGTCTATTAAGGGTATGGTTGATGGCTTGTCACAGATTTGATGGACCTAACAAAACAGACAAAACACACATTTTGTTTGTTTTGTGACAATTGTACTATGTCCAATGTTTGTTTTGATTGTACACGTAAGCTGTGTTCCTTATGTTTGTTGTTTGATTTACGTTGTGCAGACAACTTGCACACACATGGATAATGGTTAGATACTTTTATTTTGGATACGACCCAATGCGTCCTACCATATGTTGTTTATTATGGATTTTAACTTCAGATATAGATCTCAGATTGGATCTAAAAACAAAAAAATGTTTAAAATTTGGGTAATTTGACATAAAATAAGATTTGATATTTTTTGATATATAAATGCTTCAAACTGAATCCAAGTACGAAAAATGTTTAAATTTTGAAAATTTGAGAAAAAAAATAAGAATTCATAATTTTTGTATACAAATGTAAAAGCCATAAATAAAATATAAATTCCTAAAATACAAGAAAATAAACCATAAATAAACCAAAAACCCCTAAACTACAAGGAAAATAAACTATAAATAAACCAAAAACCTCTAAACTACAAGAAAAATAAATTATAAATAAGCCATAAAATAAAAAAAATCATAAATAAACCATAATAAAAATATAAAAACACTAATAAAAGAAAATCAAAGAAAAACAACCATAATCATATACAAGAAAAGTCGTAATCAAATTAACTATAAAAAGCCTCATTTAAAGAGATTTGATTCAAAGCTCTAATAAAAGAAAATCAAAGAATAAACCTAATCAAATTAACTATAAAAAACCTTATTTAAAGAGATTTGATTCAAAGCTCTAATAAAAGAAAATCAAAGCAGAAACCTTAATCCAATTAACAATAAAAAACACTAATTTTAGAATTTTGATTCAAAGCCTTAATCAAAGAAAAAAAAACCTTATCAAATAAAAGAAAAATCCTAAATAAATATATTTGATTCAAAACCCTAATCAAACTAAATATAAAAAGTGCTAATTAAAAAAAAATGATTCAAAGTCCTAATCAAAGAATTTTTTTATTCATATCTCTATTCAGAGCCCTAATCAAAGAGAGAGAGAGAGAGAGAGAGAGAGAGAGAGAGAGAGAGATTTGGGTGTCATCGTGGGTGGCCTGACCGCTGCATAGGGGTGAGAGAGAGAGCAAGCAGGGTGCTGTGGCCAGCCCCCGGTGGTCTCGTCAATTGTTGGTAGCCTCGCCCAGCCAATGCACAGGGGTGAGAGAGAGAGAGAGAGAGAGAGAGAGAGAGAGAGAGAGAGAGAGAGAGAGGGTTGGAGTTAGACCACCCTCTGCTCAATTTTTTAAAGTCATTCTCCCCATCTTGTTCTCAATGTAACAAGGAGGGTGGAACAATTATATCAATGAAAAACAAACGTGATGAACGACCTTGCGTGCATCCATCTTTTGATCCATCCCCCATTCTCAATGGCCCCACCATCCGAAAACAGATATGGGATGGGGGATCAAACAACCTTTAAGCACACAAGTTAGCACATGGGTCTTATGAGGATCTTGAAAATGAAAAATTTGCAAAATTTTAGTTCAAATCCAAGAGAAATCATATTTCAACATAATTTTATTGATCAATAAGAATTGTCTCCTAGGTTTCATTGTAAAACCCACCCGACGAAGTCAGGTGAGGAAGATAAGAAAAAAAAGGGAAAAATCTAAACGAATGGAGAAGACGGTTCCCCAACCGTCTTCCTCCACTCATCGTAGAAACAAGGTGAGGATAAACCTTACCCCCCCCCCCCCCCCCCGATCATCGGGTGAGAGTGTGAGGCTTATCCTCACCTTAACAATGAGTTTCTACCCACAAGAGAGAGAGAGAGAGAGAGAGAGAGAGAGAGAGAGAGAGAGAGAGAGAGAGAGGTTTACCAGAGGACGCTGCTGAGAGGAGCCACTAGCAGGTACGCCCTCCCCCTGTTCATCCTCCCCTATTTTTCTTTTTCATTCATTTCTTTTAGAAGGCCGGATCAAGTTCGAGACTATTTTGATTAGTTCTAGATCCAATATATAACTGGATCTAGATCGAGTTTGTTATTTAATGTGGATTTAGTTAGGAATAGGCTGAATTGGATCTAATTCAGCCTATTCCTAACTAAGACAAAACTGAACTAGACCAGTTTGCCTCTGGCTTAGACAAAAATTAAACCCAATTGGAACAATTGGATCCAATCCAGTTATACCAAACTGGATATGGATCCACACCTGTTAGTAAAAAAATCCATTATGGATTTTGAGAATTCAATTGAGTTTGAAAGCAATCCCAGTTGGGTTGAGACTAGGTTTAGTAAACCTAGTATTCTAAACTTAGACTAAACTTGTTTTGACCTAAGATGAGTCATGCTAAATCATAAGAGTTGAAATGACCAAATTACCCTTGTGTGTACCCAATATTTGATTAAGTAAAACATGCATAACTTTGCACTCTTAACTCATAATTGAGTGAGGTTTGGTGTGTTGGACTCGTATCAAAGAGAAATCTGTTTGTCTCATGTTTCTGGTCAAACTAGGGTACACAAATTGAGATATGACAAGTAACATTAAGAGGGGTATTTTGATAATTTTATTAAAATATAAACAATGTATGTGTATTAATATGAGCATGCTTGTGTGATGATCAAATTCTATTGTTAAAATCATCGGAGACTCGATTGTGACTAGAATACAATATTCACATTCAAGGTAAAGGATATTATATGTATCTTAATTGTGAATAAATCATATTGTATTGCATGTTATCATTATTGTTGTATATTAGCATGTTTAAAAGTGTAACTTTTGATTATGAACATAATATGCATAGAATGACTATGCATGAGTTAATTGCAATAGGATGATTATAGGTACATGTCAGTCATGATATGTCATGCATATTTGAAAGAACTATTATCTTATGACAACATATCTATGTTATAATATTCGAATAACATGCATTGTGATGAGATTATGATTAGCCTTGAGTCTCTTGAATTTAGTCATGTTGTTTGAATTGAGATTAGCATGCTTAACCTCTTAAATCTCAAAAGTGGTGACCTGTGAAAAGAGCTACTCGGTTCGCAGCCAGAGTTCAGCCACCATGGAGAGTGGGCCGCCGGTGATTTAACGATGTAGAGACTTTACTTTTTTGTATACTTAGTATGATATAAAGTGTAAACCCTAATAATATTTTGAGATTGAGAACAAGACCTGTCGTAATTATTTTATAATAACACTCATGGGAGAACGAGTGAGACCCGAGTTTGAGAGTAAGGTCAAGGTAATAAACTTAAAGTATGACTTAAGGTTTTATATTCACATACTATCTGAGACTCTAAACAACCATAGATAGTTGAAAGTCATTTATGGTTAGGATATGGCATGAACAATGTCGAGTTTGAGCCTAACCTCTTGGCTATCTACCAGTGGAGTCCCCCTTGTTGTTTTACTATAGTGCCTGGTGATCCGAGGATCACTAAGAGTGTATGGTTCATAGTCTGACCAACAATATAGAATTAAGATGTTCTATATAGGTTGCTATGCTCATAGACTGCTATGACCGATATAGGTGATCTAGTATTATAGTTTGTAGTGAGTCAGTGTTAGATTGAGAGATGTAAGGAAGAAATTTAAAATATACAAACCTTGTGTGGTGTGTCAAAAACTAAACTCAGATTAGAGACTTAGAGTATACTATAATTGTAAGTTAAAGTAATTTATTGCTTATAAATATTCTTTACTGAGTTGTAGACTCACCCCCTATATAATTACAATTGTAGGTTCTAAGCACACTAGCGTAGGCAGGACGTGATCAGCTACTCTGACTGAGCAATATAGTATTTGTTAGTTTTATTTTTTTGTTATTGAGCACTCATGTAATTATTATTTTTGTATGTTATGAATAATGAACCTTGTTAAAGAATTTGAGTCTATTAGAAAAAAAAATAGTCATGTTTTCTCTATGTGAATTGATGTGGATCTGAGAATGGCTGATCTGCGATCTAAGATCCAAATGGATCCTGATGCACGGAAGCTAAACTGGATAACTTGAAAAACTGACAGTTTTCAATACGAGGGTGTTTGAACCCTGTTGATCTCCAAATGAAAAGACAACGCTAAAACAAATTTTGTAGAAGACAAAATATCCTTTCTAATGATCTCAAAAACATGAAAATATGACCACTGATGGTCGAGATACAGTTTGAACACCAGATCAACTGACCAATGTTCACAGGTGGGTCTGCTGGGATTATTCAGTATGGACAAACCAGAATGTTATGGTTTCCTATAGATTTAGTCAATGACCCGAAGAAGAAAATTATAGAAAATTTAGTTTTAAAATTAGGAAAACTAAAATCACTCAAATCGGACATCATATGACTCCGATACGACTTTAGCAAGATGGCAGACTGGTACAATCTTATACAATCACTCGTGGGACTGTTTCGTCCATTCCAAGACACTTTTGACTTTATAGATGATTGATTCGGCAAATTTGTTTAACATAAAAGTTATAGAAATTTTAATTATCGAATCAAAGCAACAAAAATAACTTGAATAAGATTTGAATGACTCCGCTATGAACCAAACAAGGTGTCAGACTATTACAATCCCGACAGTCACTCGAATGACTATTTTCTCAGTTCTAGACTAGTTTGGACAACCAAAATGAATGAATCAGAATATGTGCTAAACATATAAGTTGTATCCACAGATGTTAGCTTTCCAACAAGCTATTATATGATAATTTTCATGAAGTAAATTAAGAGTTATGCTTCAATTAGTGTGACTATGTCTGATAAACAAACAGTCATAGAACTGCATGTTGTTATATGATTCAATAACAAATTTAATTTAATCCAAATTTTAGCATTAAGACTTTCTTGTTCAACCTGCACACACAAATACTTCTAAATGTATATTCTTCAATGTTAAATCCCTTTCACCTTATCCCAACTTCGATTAGACTATGATAGAACTATAAACAAACCATAAGTACTAAACAAACTAGTATGAAATTTCTATTCAAGATACAATGCATAAAAGATAATCTTAAATCAAACAAGATGTATAACTAGTTTAAACTGAGACAAGTTTAAACAAACCCGATTAAAAGTCACAAGGTAAAGTTTTAGCAAAGTATCAAAATTCACGCAAACACGAAAAATACGAACAACATGAACAATAGGAAATCTACTCCCTTCCAACTCGACAAGGGCACCATAGACAAGGAATTAACTATAACAGTTGGTATAACTTTTTTTATAGCAACTACGGACACACGAACGGTTCACTTGCAACTCTAGTTTACGCCCAACTGGAACTATGGTCTGCACCACGGTCTGGCTGCAACAAGTTTTAACAAAAACGTCTTAATGTAGGAGACGACTAGGGGAGATCCACCATGATTTTTTTCTTCAACAAAATTTTCCAACCAAGAGAGAAGACCTCCTCAACATTTTATCTAGGCTCATTTAAGAAAGGAAAAAAGGTAGCATGGACTCTCATTGGTCATGTTAGAGGCCACCTCCTTAATAGCTAATGAGAAGGTCAAATTTAAAATGCTTTACTTTTGAATGGTCAAGAAGGAGGCGTTCTCCTACTGGTCACTTTGGAGGTGACTTGGGCTTAGAGAGACTTTAACTCCACCTCCATCTGCACCAATAGCGAGTCAAGTTACACTCCTCTTGACTTTGGTCAAACAAATTCAAATGGGGTCTATATTGGTCCAGCCATGGAAGGTGCCAATATAGATCCATTTAAGACAAATTGACTCTGGTACGATATTCAATTCATGTAAACGGATCACGAACTATTTTAAAGTAAAATAAAATTACTAAAAAAAATAAAAATCTACCCCAATACCCCATACACCCTCTAGTACTATAAAATAATTCTACCAGACCCCAGAACTATCCGGATCTGTAAGATTTGACACCTAAAAAAATAAAAAATTAAAATTGATTCCAATATACACAAAAATAGAATTATAAAATTAAAATAAATTTTCTAAGATGATTGAATTAAAATTCTCAAAAAAATTCAATGGCAAATAACCAAAATAACCCTCGACCCCTAATGGACCCGAGATGGGTTTTTTTGATATGGGGTTGCGGGTCTTGCAATGCAAATCGGGTCTTTGCTCCTCACGCTCGTCTGCATCATGAACTTAGTATGCTTTTCTTTTGAGAAGTAATACCAACCAGACTTAAACTCTAGAGGTCCTACATTGGGGTGTTAAAAGTCTCATATACATGCTTTATTGGAGTGACGTTTTGAGTAAAAGTGAATAAGATCTCATGAGAATTGAGCAGTTTCAAATAGGAGACGTAAAACATTCTACATAAGAGTTTTGCAATCGACTAAATTAAAAATAGAAATCAGTTTCAAGCTAGTTGAAATTATTTTATTTTTCATTTTGAATGAAGCACGCAATTAATGAATATCCAAGGTCATTGTCCATTGAGCACAAGATTTAGCACCCCATATCCACTTCAGTACAATATTTCATCAGTGTACGGGGATCTTTGCTCTCTTACTAGGCAAACTTGATCATGGAAGGGTTGAAAGTCTGTCCCTTTTAGCACCTTTGCACAAATTATAACTGCTTGTGAAGGCATGAAACTTTTGGTCCTACTTTTGCTCTGAACTATCAATTAACTGCAGTCAATCTACTGAGGATTCCATAGGTCAGAATCACAGATCTTGTTCTTGTGATTTTTTTCTGACAAAAAAAAAATTGTGAAAAGTTGAAACTTTTTTATTTGCAAAATATCAGAAAATCCATATACAATTAAGGCAAAAAATTTTATTGGGTTTGTACTAATTTCTTCTTATGTGGCTTAAGTAATCATCAGTTACCACCTATTTGATGCACATCTTCAGAGTTTTCTACAATTAATACTGGAGTTAAGCAATTGGCTTTTTCAAATATTTTTTTCAAAGTTGGGCATCACATGAACCATGACTAAAGTCCAAAGATTCGTTTGGTGTCATCTAAAACATCATGACTTTCATGAAACTCCATCATCTCTTAGGACATGCAAAACAGAATACCAATATTTCTATTAGCAGATATATTCATGAACTAGGTTATATTCCTCATGGTGCCCAAAATAACGTAGGCTCAATGGAAATACTTTATCTAAATGCCTAAAGTCTTTTAAAACTCTCTTTAAAATACAATTTTCAAATGAAGAACTTTCCAAAAAAAGTATTTTTCAAAATATAGAATGGCCACCCCAAAGGGGTTGGGGTACTTGGAGCCGGCCTTGGCTGGCGTGGAACCGGTCGGGGTTCAACTCCTGCGGGTGCTACCCTCTTGCGGAAGCCAAAGCCCTGCATAGGCCCCGGGGGTGAGGGTCCTATCCCTGGCCTTTTCCTTGCCGGGAGGGCGACTAAGTCTCCCTGCTAGGTGCGGTTTCCCCAGGTTATATATATATATATATATATATATATATATATATATATATATATATAGAGAGAGAGAGAGAGAGAGAGAGAGAGAGAGAGAGAGAGAGAGAGAGAGAGAATGGTCTTTTGAGGGAATTGTTCAGAACACAAAAAACCATCTGTAAGCAATATTTTCAAGAAATTCAAGTATGGATCAAATTTTAACTAATTATATCTAGATCTGTATAACGTTAGGTCTTGGTTTTGAATCCTTATAAGTTTCTATACTTTTGACTTGTTCTTTTGCAAGGAAAACCTCATGTGTGTGTCTTTTCACCTTGTTTTCTAAATTAAAAGATAAAATCGATTTAAAACCATGCATGGCAAACTTTTTACCAGTTCTTTTCGTATCCAAGGCAACAACTGGATCAGGATTCAAATCCATGGAAATTGTTCTCCCTTCCATATCCAAATCAAAGATCCGAAACAGACCAATCTCCAATATGAGAAGCCTTATTCTACCGAGTGATAGATTACCGATCCTGCCTATAAACCTTTGTCACGAGTATCGTTGGCAATTTAATTGCAAGCGACTTTATCTTTATAAATTCACAAAATTAACATGAAAAAATCACGATATGACTAGTGAGTGAGCAGCAGGTCACTGATTCAAACCTGGCTCAGAAGCTGGACGGGCAGGTGGGCGGTTCCACTTGGGCCATAGCCCAGTCAAATCCGGCCTGGCCGAGTGGCCAGTCTGGATCGATCTAGGCCCGGTTCAAGCTCGAATCCCAGGACATGCATGAGGGGACTGTGAGGTCAGGAACAGTGAGCTTTCTGGGCCTTGCAGTCTTTCCATCTCAATGAAAAGGTAGGCACCAGGCTGGCGTAGCCCATCTTGTGAATTTGCCATGGCCTGGTCCAACCTGGCTTGCTAAGAGAACAGATCAGGTGATCTGTCAAATCACTTTTAAGAAAGTGATTTGACATCTTCACCGTCCATTGCTTCATCCCACAAGGACCTCATGGTCTTTGTGTACATTGTGGACTGTGAGGATGCCAAATCACTTTTCCAAAAGTGATTTGGCAGATCACTTGATCTGCTTTCCCCATGCAGCCTTCAATTCCTGACCTTTTGCCCACACCTATTATATGAATAAGAAGTTCAATTTATTTTTCATTTCCCACCATTTTGTGACTTTAATTACTTTTTTTTTTAATTTTTTATATTCTTAATACTTCTTTCTTTCTTTGGCTTGTGGACATCACGAGTTCGAAACCCGCATGTGTGTGTCCCTTGCTGGAAGTTCATAGCTGGAAGTCCTCCTTGTTGGACAAGGAAAATCTGGGGTTTTTATTTATACCAAGGTGCTACCAAGTGAGTCATGTGGTTAATTTTCCTAGTTCAAAAAATATTTTCTTCCTTTTTTTGTGTTTTTAAAATTCACCAAAGATTTTTTATAGTGCCACAAAATCAAATAAAAAATTGGGTACTACTTTTATCTGAAATTCCATGTCGTGTAATACCTTTTCTGAAATTCCTGGCATATACCTACCTTTTTCTGACAATAGACGAACAAAGACCTTGTATACACACAATCGGGTCTGGTTTAACCGGACCAAAACCCTATAGGGTCCAGGTATGGTGACAAATAAGAAGACCTGATTAAGACCAGGATCGAAACCCGAAGGTCCTATTAATACATGGACCTGGGTATAGTTTGTGAAATTTTATACCAAACCTGGACCAGGCTCGAGTTCCGATTAAGACCTGCAAATTTTCAATGTAAAAATGATAAAATTATTATTTTATAGGGTATGGTCCGGGTCTGGTTCATGTAGTTCTTATCAGATCCAGGTATGATTTTTCCTATAATAGACCTGATTATACCCAGGTCCGGACCCAATACCATACCCAAAAATCTGGTTCAAGTCTGGTTCCACCTGGGTCCGAACCAAACCCGTCCCGTTGACACCCCTGCACACAACCTTGGAAAACACTTTAAACTGTTTTAAAAATCTATTTAATTTATCCTTAATTATTCATTAAAAATATATGATTACCCTTCTAAAACACATATACCAACCCACTCATGGCCATCTTTTTTTGGATTTATAACCCTAAGAAACCACACCCCAATACCCGAAGACCTTGTTGCGCTGGCTCAGCCTGCCATACCTGCGGTCGTCATGCCGGTAGAGTAAAACTCACGGCCACTTGCCCTTATATTTTATGAACTTAAAAGTGATTGAAATGGTTCAAACCTGGATCCAAAACGGATTTACTCATATTTTAGTTTTGCTTAAGATTTGGCTAAATGTAAGCCGGATTAGGTAACCTGACCTGCTTTTCATATGAAAATCAATTGGTATAACCTTTTCTCAGTGGATCTCATATTACAGGGTCTCATTTTCTAGCCAAATTCAAAACTTTATTGTGAGACCTGAGTAGGACATAGGTCCAAACTCGAACCAATATAAAAAAATGAATCCAAAGCTGGATCTGACCCATATGTGTGTTAGATAGTTAACCAATATATTTGGGCTTATTTGGAACCAGGTTAGAATCAAAGAAATACTAAAGATTGGAGTCAATTTTGGGTCTAAAGAAACCCATTTTTTTACTTGAAGTTGATAGGTCTATTATGAATTTTGAGTTGGATTCGGATCTAAAACTAGAAGAGAATTTCAAAAGTCAGATTCAAAACCAAATCTGACATATATTTTGGTAATGGAGAACATTTATATAAGTTTGGATCAGATTTAGGGGTGTCAAAGGTTGGGAATGAGCCAATCCCAACCCATACCATGTTCAATAAGACCCAGGTTGGTAATAAAGGAGGCCCAAAGATTAAACACATAGGGTCCGATTAGCTTACAGAGCAGGGTATGGTTTATTAAAAGGGTTTTTTGCAGATTGACCCTCGTCTTATTGGTAATTTACAAAATAGTCCCCTATCATATGCTATTTTGCAAAACGTCCCCACCTTTTCATTAACCTTTGCAACTTAGTCCCTGAAGTTAACAACCATTAGTTTTCCTGACAGTAACTGTCAAGGGCATTCAAATTGACAATTCTGCTTTTTCACTGGGGACCATTTTACAAAAAACAAATAAGGCAGGCACTGTTTTGCAAAATGTGAGAAAATGACCATTTTGTCCTCTATGAGGGATGGTTTGTGTCTCTGATTGTATAAACCCATGTCTTTTTAGTGTTTGTTCATGTTTGAGTTATCCTCTTGATTTGTGTTTTTCTGCAAAAGGCAGAGACCATTTTTGCAAATGAGCTGTAAGGCTGGGAACAATTTTCAAAAATCTGTTTATATAATTTCATACTAGATTCGGTCCGACATGGGTCCCGATTAAGATCCAAAATTTTCAATGTAAAAAACGTACAAAATATTATTTTACTCGTTATGGATCAGATCTGGTTTATGTAAAACCTGACTATAGTTGTTTTTATGAAAGGCCTGGATGGACATAGGTTCAGGCCGAGCAGCAGCACCACCACCACAAAGTCAAATACGGGTATGGACCCACATGGATCCAGTGAAGGTCTCGGACCTGCTGACACACCTAGTTATATCTATAACAAATATAATAATGAATGAAAAAAGGGTAGAAGGTTAGTTTTGGCATTTTAAAATATCTAACTTAGGTTAACTGGGTAAGGGTAGGCTAGGCCATGTCTTTACTTGACCGTTGTCAAAAAAAGTTGCTTCCATGTCAGGAATTTCGGAAAAGGTGGGGTACCTGACATGGAAATTCAGGTAAAAGGTGGGACTCTGTTAGGAAATTATCCTAAAAATTTTGAATTGTTGAGATGCATTTGTTGTTAGGAATCCCAAGAATGAATGAGAAACACGCAACTTATTTATGTAAATGATGATTAATGATAGTTAAGAGTACACTACAATCATGATATATTCAGCTAACACCAACTTTGTTAAATCAGAGAATCTCTGTGTTCTGGACCCGGATCTGAACCATGAACTTGGCGACCCAACCGAGTTACGAGGCAAACTGTTGGGAGCCTAAGGACTCTGGGTGTGCACAGTGCACCAACCCCAACACTCAATACTGAAACCGTGAAGGGTCAGAGAGCAGGGGGTCTCCTGACAAGGAAAGGAAAGGGAGAGAAGAGCAAACAAAATGCAGCAGCTTGGAAACTGATCCATGCCATTGTTCTTGAGCATTCATTGATGTCACACTCCTATCTTTTATTTGTTCATTTCTGCCTTAACGTGATGGGCTCTAGTGTGTTCATGGATTTGTCCGCTTCGACCAATATACGAGGAGGGGGGTTTGTGTAGCCATCACCATCGTCAAAAACTTTAAATGACCAACGTGTCCTCAATCCCCTCATTCTCTATGAATTTTACCAATGAAGGACACAATTTCAAGATTAGAAAAAAATATATATCTGCAGAATCTTTACTCATTTCTCATGCCCCTTTGAATTTTTTGAATATCATGGACACCCCTACTATTTAATGTTATTCCGTAGTGATATTTCTCTCTCTTTTTTTTTCTTTTTCTTATTTTTGTTAGATGCTAAGCCTAGACTCATGCAGTTCAGTATATTAAATAGGAATTTGTTTTTTTGTCTTAATTATGTTGGTTTCATAGTTTGTGAGAGAAACCAAGATATAAAGATACATAAGCGAGATTGGGTAGGAGGTGTGGCATTGTAAACTGTAAAGTGCCAATACGTAGTGAAAAGATCAGATCCAATATGTATAGGTTGCACAGTGCTAAGACATAGGGTCTGGTGGTTGCAGAAGCTGCACTCCTGGCTGAATGATTCCTATCACTAAAATGAGTGGTGCCTAGAGACCAAGCACCACACTAACGTGTCCACTAGCTTTAATTGACATCTTGGCAATAAAAAAAGCAGAAAGAAAAATGGATTTCCATGATATTTTAAACAATTTAAGAAGCAGCTGCCTATAAGTAACTGCACAATATATGCTGGCATGATATTTTTTATATTCTCATGTGAATCTTAAGCACTTTCATTGTTATAAGATAAATTAACAACCGATTTATCTCATCTGAGCTGAGAACAGCATATAGTGAAAAGATTGAGGTCACATAGAGAATAACTGAAAAACGAGGGCATCTATGATATCCTTAGTAAAAAATAAACAAATAAATAAATAAAGATAAAGTCCTTGTTCGAGCAGGCCGAAGCTGTACATTCACCAATGGTATTTCCATTTTAGTTCAAGGACACTTGTGTCTTAAAACTCCACATGAAAGTTGCCAGCCAAACCTTCCTCATTGTTTTTTGTTTTTTCTTACTATTAGTGAGACATAATTTATCTGATTCAGGCTCTCTCATTCTTCAGGCTCTCTCATTCTCATCTTCCCCCACACTTCTAATCATGCATCTCCTTTCATCCCATTCTTATCATAGAACAATGAGATTCCCAAGGTTTCTTCTCATCATTTATCTGGTTTCTCTTCTCTTGGAGGTTGATCCTGTTTGTGGGACATCAAGGATGAAGTTCACAGGTTTGAGAGGAGAAGACCTCTTCAATAGTTGGAAGATGAACATGAAGAAGAATTCTCACTACAAGAGATTCAACCATGGCTTGAGAGCAGCAGAAAGGATGTTTGAGAACCAAGAGAGGTTTATCCCAACAGGCTCTAACCCTCTGCACAATAGGTAAACCATCAGAACCAAGTCCTTCAAAATCAAGAGCCACTTCGGAACCAGTTCCTGAATCACCAAACAGGGTTCAATGGGCACATAGACCAAATCGGTCTAAACAGGATCTATGCAATTCTCTTCTTAGGACACAATGCAGGATTCATCACATAAACTCACAAAGCAGGACAAGCCACATATCTTGGATCAACTCGGCTCACTCAACTTGTGGTCGTAACCATGTGAGCCGAGTTAATTGGTCTAGTCCTGAGTCAGCTCGGCGAGGTTTCAAATTCTGAAAAGCAATGGAGATGGACATACAGGATATGAAGAAAGAAAGAAGCAAAAGATGTGTATTTTCTGTTATTGCCTGCTCAAGATCCTCATTCATTATGATTGTGCAGTCCTGTTTCTATTCTCTGCTATGGAATTCATTTTTTTTTTAATTTCTTTCTGCTGCCATCTGTGTGGTTTCTTCGTTTGGTTCATAACAATTACAGTTATCGATCAGTCCTATAGAAATTTGCGATATTATTAGAGAATGTTTACAAGCAGTAAGAATTGCAATAATATCTGGAGGTTTTAAAAATCTTGCATGTAACCAATATATTCTGGCATTATCACGGTTTTTTGTAGTTCTTTTATTCTTACATATGTGTTTATTTTATTCTTTTCATATTTTATTAAATATTATGTATACTGAGATTTTTGTCGATATTTTCTCAAAAGGGTTAAAATATTGCAAGTTTTTGAACTGTCATTTTCCATACCTGTGGCCAAAGTATAGAAACTAGCAAAAACATTACAGTTCATGAACTCAATTTACCTTTCCCAGGATTAGACAAAATATGGATCATGACTAAGTTCATGAACTATAATGTTTTCGATAGTTTCTACACTTTGGCCGCAGGTATATGGAAAATGACAGAGATCAATAACGGTTCCTACCAGTACCTTGGCTCTGTTGAATTACTTGTTCAAGTTTCAGGGGTAGCCAAATGCAACCTGTGTGCCACTTTATTACTTAGTCAAGTACAAGTCATAATTACTCATAACTGGCTGGAATGATTCCCTAAACCACTTTCAAAATTAAGCTTATCAACTTAATTGCTTCCAAATAAATGAAACCATCTCCAACTAAGTTGGGTTAAATGTGGGTTAATTAGCCCTTTGGTTGAATAAATATGGGTTGGCCTTATTTAAGAACGTTTCTATAGCCAAACATTTTGCTTGTGAAATTAAGTTGTTTTTTTTAGATAGTTCAAGGGGAAAACTCCAATCACCGACTGTACATTGACTGGCCTCCGGTTGGGCAAACTATTGATCAGGTCTCCTCCGCTCACCAGGGAGTACGCCCAGCTTCGACCTTGTGGCAAGGGACACCACCCATGGGTTTCTAACTTGTGTTGTCCAGTCAAGTTGGTGACATTCACAAGTCGCCCCTACCTGCAGATGAGTCTAGCCTTTGGCGGGTGTTTTGCATGTAAAAGTTAGAACTTTTTTTTTTTTACTCCTTTCAAGTAGGACAGCCTTTTTCTGTTTTTCTTTTGACTTCACATTGATTATATGCAAAGTCACTGCATGGTGACCAGTCTGCCAGCCATCCATCTTGGCATTTCTGGTGATAGGAGCGGTGTCCATCTCTAAAAATCCTGAGATGGATGGTCGGCAGTAGTGGGAGCTGCATGCTAATTAAGCATGCAGCGCTGCTGCATAAAAGATAACCTCTTTCCTTTTTAGTGGGGAGCTGTCACAAGGGCATGGGGCACGCTATTTTTGTGCATTTTTTTTCTTTAGTTTAGTACATAAGAGGACACGACACCCGAGTGAATTGGAGTATCCCTGTGTGTGAGAGACAGATCTAGAGAGAGAGATGTCTCAACATGGACATGGCTTGAATTTCTGCTAGATTGACCTAGCCCTTGCAAAGCAATGTGGGAAATACATGAAAAGCATTTAGATACTGATCCTGGTCCTTCTGATTGCATGTTATTCGGCCCATAAAAAGAACAGAAGACTGTGTTTTAAATATCATTTCGGATCCAAAAAATCCAAGTTCCTAAACCATTTTATTGGCAAGATAATGATCCAAGCAAAAGGAACCGACTGGATGCAGATATGCATTGACCTTGATCTGGAAATCAAAGGTCTTCATATGAGATCAGATAAACATGAATTGGGCATTGCAAGACAAACTCAAAACCATGGAAGGGTAACACAAAAGCAATGTTGCAAAATCTCGATTATGCGATTTTTCTCTGCAAGGGAAACTGATGCCGGTGCGGAGCGATGCATAATCCGGGCCACTTCATTTATTGGATCATTAGAGATCCATATTAGTTAGTGTAGATATTTTAGTATTCTGATTTTTTTGTAACGGAATTTGGATCCGATATTCAGATTTAATTAGATTAAGATAATTAAGATGAGTTTTATCTTTTTAGGAGTTTATCAATTTAGGTAGTTTATTTGGATTGAAATTTGGAAGACCTCGTCTATAAAAGGATGAGAGTCTTGAGTTGAAGTTGATTTGAGAATATTAAATTAAGTTATTTATTATTTTTTCAATTCTTTTCAAGTTTTTCTTATTTTTCTTTGGATTACGTACCTGTGTAACATAGTTTTATCATAAATCAGGCCATTTCAGTTTACATCTATTGGTACGAGTGTTCCTTCTTAAATCGAGTCCTCTTGATTTACATTAGTTGGTATCAAAGCAACACTTTGATTGCATGTTCGTGATGTCTCACAATTCGAACACCGAGACGGGAGAAGATATTTTGATAGATCAATTAGGTGAAAGGCTGAAAAAAACAATTAGTTCAATACGGCAAGACAATATACTTTGTCAACAAATTGCCGAATCAAATAAAAAACCGTCGGCAAATCCACTACCACTACCGTCGGTGAACCTTGCTCCGGCTTTTTTCACCCTCCTTGGTTTCTCCCTCTCCTTACTCCTCACGACAGACCACCAACCAAACCCCGCACAAATGGAGGTGCCTCACAGCCAACACATTCCCTGCTGAAGGTGACGCCAGCGTGAACAGGGAGATGGTGGCGATAGAGGTTGCCCCCTCCATCTTTGGTTTGCCACAGGCCGCCAACAGGCCCACCCCGGACAGGAACACCACCGACCACCGGCTACCGGTGCTCTTTGACAAGTAGGGTGGTCGGTCAAAGGCTGAAGGCCCCTCGCTCCGACGTAGTCAGAACCGGGAAGAAGGTGTCTCTTGCCCTAAAACGAGAAGGGTATCTCGTGAAACGAGAACCGATTCTCAAATTGGTTTCTAGGTGCAAAAGCCGGTTTCAGTGGATTTGGCTCTAGATTCAGACCGATTCCCAGTGATTCTAACCTATAATGCCACGGTTCCATATGTTGTGGGTCTAGTCCTAGGGGTCCCACCTTCGGATTGAGATGAGTTTGGTCCAGTCTCTCTTTTGAATCAATTTCAAACTCATGTTTTACGCCTCACTCCAAAGTATCTGACCCAAATCCATTTTTCTTACTCTTATGAGCCTTTAAACCCCATTTCTAACTCTTACCCATCCCAAATCCCATCGAATCCAGTTCAACTGCTTGACCTAACCTATCCATTTAGCCGTAGACATATCATAACCCACTTGGGTCCTATACATCTTAAGATGGATCTTTCAGGTTTGATTGATGTTCTACGTGAAGATTTTGTTACATTCTACACCAACCATTCCTATCGCGCTTGTTTGGGCATTCTTAAAATTGGATCACACCAGAGTTAGCGGATCTATGCCATACAAAAAATTTTAGCAATTCATTATTTCATGCGATTAGAGCACAACTGCAAAAAGTGTAAATGGAATCACGACTTGAGGGCAAATTTTATCCAACTCGTGAAGAATGATGCAAGGGCGGAGCAATGCATATTCGGGTCCACTTCGTTTATTGGATCATTAGAGATCCATATTATTTAGTTTAGATATTTTAGTATTCAGATCATTTTATAATGGATATTGAATCTGATATTCAGATTTAATTAGATTATGATAAGTAAGATGAGTTTTATAGCTTCAGGAGTTTATCAATTTAGGTAGTTTATTTGGATTGAAATTTAGAAGACCTCGCATGTAAAAGGCTGAGAGCCCTACGTAGAATGTTGAGAGTTGAAGTTTATTTGAGAATATTAAATTGAGTTATTGGTTGTTGTTTTTTTCAGTTCTTTCTCAATTTTTTGTGCTTTTATTTGGATTATGTGCATAGGAGTAGGGTAACGTAGTTTTATAGTAAATCGGGCCCTCACGGTTTACATAAAAAAAACTCTAGTGATAAATTAAAAAATTATGTTTTTCTTGAAGAAAAAAAACTTAGGAAAAAAATTGGCATTTGTATATGTTTTTTTTAAATATAAGAACATGGATAACGTTATTTTTAAAAAAATCTGTTAGTATATGATAATGTTGAAATGAAATTGCACGATATATTTGAATTTGATCAGCATTTTACAGGTTTACGAAAATCCGTGATATTTGTATATGATAAAATTGCACCGTAAGAAACAAGTGATATTTTGAAAATATTCCGATTTGGTCAGGATTTTACAGGATTTGCGATTATGCTAGCTCAAAAGGTACCACTAGCTATGCAGCAGCCTAATCGCAACACTTGACTTGGATCCAGATCCATCTATCCATCCAGATGAGACCCGACCGGATCCGATTCGAGTCAAACCCCAGAATCTGATCTGATTCCCCAAACTCAACTACGCAAATACCAACAAAACCACCCTTGTCCGACGTCATGGGCCAAAGGCAAAAGGGTGTGAGCAGATGGACGACAGGGATTGAAACAAATCTCTGATTGGATCCAATCTGGACCCTTGAGATCCGTTCCCCTTTTCTGTTTCGTGCCCAGCAAGGGAATGTGGGGGCTCGCACGTGCCAAGGATGGGGACAAAATTGGTGCAGCTAATTCAAGGGCTTTTGGTACGTGCAGTAGCTCTCAGCACTGCTGCACAAACAAAATGATGAGGATATGAGTTGGGCTAGTGGATCAGTGAGGATGACATAAGACTTTGGCATCATGGGTCCATCATTTGGATCCAAACCCCAAGACGGATACATATTCTTCAGACAAAGACAATCAAGAGAAACCCAACTTGAGCAAGTGGGTAGGACCATTACAGGTCCCGGTTGGTTCCTGCCACTGGACCTTTTGTGGGCCCAGGTCATTTAGGGAGTCGAATGGGCCCACCCGGTCCAGCACAGCAAACAATCAGGTAGCAGAGTCCACATCCAAATCTGATTGAGACAAGGCAGTTATTATCATACGGTACCGATCAAGTATATGTATTATTTGTTTCCTTATTCAAACTAGAATCAGTTCACATCTATCTGAATTATTTGTGTTTTGCATCATTTATTTTATTTAAATTTGAAGCATTTACAATTTAAAAATGTGAGTTGGATACTGTAGGATCTGCAATTCTGCATTCAGTTCCGATTTGATTATTTTTCAAAAAGAAAAAAACATTTACCCATATATATACCCGCATATCATATACATTTTTTTTTGTATATGTTAGCATCTGAATCTCTTTTTTTTTCCTTCCTCTTTTGTTTTTTCTTGAGTGGGGACCAAGGTAAGGGGTTTTAGGTATGGTGCAGAGGAAAAAATCCAAATTGAGTCAAGTTTGTGTCAACAAAAAGTCCTGCACAACCTGATCCAACAGGATCACTGGACACATTAGGCAGGGTCCACCTGCTCTGCAGTGGGTCAAGATCCAGTTATTCGCTGGCCAAAGTACCAACAATGGTTTTGGGTTGATAGACTTAAGATATGACCACCTGGAGCCTCAACCAGCTTGAGCTAAAGCCACCTTACATAGGAAGTTGAACTGGCAATTTAGGGGGATTTTGAAAAGGAAAATTGGAGGGGAAATGCATGGAACACCCAATCCCCTCATTCCCCAAATCTCCGGCTAGAAACTAGAACCACAACCGGAGGCAAGGGGTGCGCCACGGGTTTACACCATTGGGAAAGCAACCGTAAGTATGGTAGACATAGCCAGCGCGACTAGGTCTCTGATTCAGGGGTACTGGTTTCCCCACTTCTCATCAAGAAAAAATGGAAGAACCTAATTTTCCACTATTTTGATGGAAGATTTTTATTCTTTGGTTGATTTGGATCAGTGAACCATTCCATGATTCCAAGCACACCCTTATGGTCAGGAGTTGAACTTTGTTTTCAATAATTGACACAAACCTTGACCAAAAACAACAGCGTGATGAAGCACCAGATCCACCATCATGATAATCCAATGCTAATTTGCACCTGTGCTCATGGTATTGTTGCTTGGTCATCTTTATCTTGACAATGGCAACAAGAATCTTTGATTAGGTAACATGCAAATTAAGACAAGAGAAGAGACCGACTGCAGCTCACCCACTGGGTAAAAAGGACGACCATGCATGGGACTGCAACATGAGTAACACCTCTCCTTATAACAAAAGCCATTCCCACATTAGCAGATGGCCCCATATGGTGGATTCTACTGTATGACAGTTTCCTGTGTAAACTGATTACTGATCATATTGTTGCAGTCTGTCCATCCATGGGGATTGGGTGTTTAGCTTTTCACTCAAAATAGCAGCACATTGGAATTGAAATACAACTTCACACAAGAGCACTCACTATTTTAGGCTTATGATTGACATTTGGAAGTGATTTAACCCGACTTCTGATAGCAAAATTTTAGAATCTGTTCCTCAACTGTAAGCACCGCTTACAGTGCCATATTTTGCTGAAAATACTGCTTACACAAATCATCAACATGGTTGCTGGGGCTGTGGCCTGCTGGATCAGATCACCGGGGTCATTGGCCTGCTGGAATCATCTCCCTGTGCACGGCCGCCCTGAGCAGCAGCCACCAGCCGACAACACCAACTCCGCTCCATTTTCTGTTTGCTGCTGACACCAACTCGGCGATGCCCGACATCCACCATGCCTGAGCTGCCTCCCTCGGCTCACGATGTCTTGTTCTTCCCCTGATTTTTTTTCCACTGACGATGCACCACCACTGCCACCATTTCGGCGACCCCATTGTTTTCCTTTTCTTCTCAATCCCAAGTCGATCCTCTCGGTGGGAGCTCGTGTTTGCTTGAGCCGTGTAGCCACACATCCAGCCGCTTCAGCCTCCCTCCAGTTTTGGGTTTGGCGAGCAGCGCGGTGCCTATTGCTGCAAAACCCGTGGGAGCAATGGTTTCGTTTTTTTCTCTTTTCTCTGGTGCCGAAGCGAAGGCCGATGCTGCCATTCTGAGCCCAGGAACCACCGACGTTTGCCTCCGGTGGTTTTCCAGTTTCGTCGATCGCTGCAGGCTCGAACGGAGGTTGCCCTATCTTGTGCCACGTTGGTTGGTCGTGCCGATCACCACCGGATCCCCCGACCCTCGCAGGTGTGCCTCTATCTTGTTTATGTCCTTTTTCAGAGTTTCGTAGGCTCCTTCATCGGTGCCTTTCGTCTTTCGGTTATGCGCCCCTCGTCTAGCCGTTTTTGGGGACTTGCTCCCGATCTCCCATTGAGGGTCAACCAGCGAGCCCTACATTTCATCAAGGAAGCAGTGAACGACTAGGGTGCAGCTTTTGTGCTTCGCCGATGGGGATTGGATGTCGTTTTGCCTTTCAGACTCAATCGTTGGTTCTTCTCTAAGCTTTCGGAGTCCCTTCGATCATGCCTAGATGTGGGCTCTCTTCGTATTTCAGACATTAGGTTTTTCCTGCGAGCTATTAGACGGGAGCCTCTCGAAGCGTGCTCTGTTAAGGCTTTGCTTGTTTCTATTTTCTTCATTCGTGAACTTCCAGAATGAGTTGCTGATCGAGGATGAAAGCAGGTCTCATCTACTTGGCAAAGCTCCTTCCATGCTATTCGTTATAGATCCCAGTTGTGTCGTGCCAGGCCGGGGGATTGGTGGTGTGCTAATTGTTTTTCTTTGAATTTCCATAAACATTGTGATTGTCATAAGTGCGGCTTATCTTTTCTCTCTCGTCGGCACCCAGTCTGGAAGCGAAGAAGATCTAACCCCTCTCATTCTCATTCATCGGGGATGAATCTAGTCTCTAAAGATTTTTCTGGGGTGGTGCGTCATCCGGCAAGTCGGAATCCTGAACGGCCTTCCCAAAAATTATGCTTCTTGCCATGGGTGCAGATTGGCAATCTCCACAACCTGACGATTTCATTCAATGCTGTCAAGATTGGGTCTATCTGGGTTCCGATCG
The DNA here is from genome assembly GCF_984573655.1 of Nuphar pumila. Taxonomy (NCBI): domain Eukaryota; kingdom Viridiplantae; phylum Streptophyta; class Magnoliopsida; order Nymphaeales; family Nymphaeaceae; genus Nuphar; species Nuphar pumila. The sequence continues at coordinate 73,113,061 of NC_143263.1, read as the reverse complement.
AGCCGCAGCACTTTGGGCTATCTTTTCCGTCTATTGCTCCAACTATGTTAGACTCTTCGCCATCTTTTGATGGCATCTCCCAACCTTTGCAAGTTCTGCCAGGGGTGGGCCCCAAAAAATTTGGGTCTGCCATCAATGCTTTCTCTCTTGGAGATTTGCCGCTCACTATTTATAATGCTCAGAGCTCGACGTCTGATTCTTTTAGCGCTAATTCTCGTGGCGGACTGATGGCGCGGTTGGGTAGGCATGCTCGTGGGAAGCAGAGAAATTTTTTGCCATCCTCGTCATCACGAGCTCTGTCTAGGGTGAGCCCACAAATATTTGACCATGATAGCAATGCTTTCTCTAATGGAGTTCAGTCGTCAGCTTTTTCTCAAGCTCGGGGCCTGATATCTGCTTCTCTTTGTACCAATTGCCATTTCAGCTTGGAGGCGCGGTTGGGCAGGCTTGCGCGTGATGGACAAAGGACGAATCTGCTATCGTCCCTTATTATTTTCCCTCCAGACGCTATGACTATCTGGTTATCAATCTTATTGCGTTTAATGTTAGAACCAACATGGCAATCAAATACATGGTGCTTGGCTCCTTGGTTCATCGTCCTTTCCCTGTATCGCATTATGTCTCTGAGGTTTTTTCTTCTACCAAATCTTTTGGTATTCCGCCAGACGCGGTCTCCTTCATTAGTCCAGCACAGGGTCAGCAGCATCCTAGTCCACAACCTCTGAGTGTCACGGTTGTCGATGCAGCTAAGTTGCTGGATATCTCTCTCTCATCTTCACAACTGCAAGTGATAGTTGTTGATATGGATTCTACGATTTCAGCTATTTCTGCGATTATTGGGGACTCTCTCTGTAACTCTAGTGGAGCAGATTGCGAGCAGTTGGGCTTTTTCGATGGTCACTTAAGGTCGTCTTTCAGTGCTGGTGGTCAGCGAAGAAGAAGGAGGCCTTCGTTAATTGTTTCGGCTACCGATGCTAGGTCCCCAAGAAGGTCATCTCGGTGCCACCAATCACGGGTTTTTCCAGATTTTGTTCCATGAAGACTGTTTGTTGGAATGTTAGGGGCTTAAATTGTCCCACTAAACGCCTATTTCTGACTAATTGGGTTAGGGAGCAAAAGCCCGACCTTCTTGCTTTATGTGAAACTAAAATGGAGGTCATCTCGCTCGTGGTCGTTTCTAGCATCTGGCAGGGAGCTGACTATTTCTATAAGCCAGCGGTAAATCATGCAGGCGGTATCCTTATCTTGGGAAAGCAGTCTTTAAATTTATCACAGCTGGATGTGGGTCTTTTCTCTTTGTCTGTTGCTTTCAATTTGCAGGCAGTTGATAGAAGAGTAGTGGTTTCTGTTGTTTATGGTCCTAATCTCGCCGCCATGAGGCCCGCTTTTTGGGATGATTTGGATAGGGTTGTCGTTTCCAGCGCGGATTGTCACCTTCTTATGGGGGATTTCAAATATTTGTTATCTATCCATGACTCTAATAACCTCGTAATTCCCAATCCCTCTATGCGAGGTTTCCAAGACTTTGTTCACCGTCATTTTCTCTACCCTATTCCTTTAACCGGGGAGCGCTTCTCTTGGTCGAATATGCAGTCTCGTCCGTGCTGTAGGGTCCTTGATAGGGTCTTTGTCACACCTAATTTATTGGACCACATTCCCGACGTTAAGTGTGTGTTGTTTGCTCCCTCTATCTCGGATCATGGGCAGATCATCACTCATTGAAGAGATGGCTTTCAACCCACTAGAAGCTTTGCGTTTGAAGAATGGTGGCTTCAGTAGCCAGATTTTCTCACGGTTGTTACTAATTCTTGGAACAAAACTGTTGATGTGCATTGGGCCGCGCTACGTGTTCAAAATAAGCTTTCTCGTCTAGCTAAGGATATCAAAGCTTGGCTTCATAGTCGTAAGGTGGAGAAATTTCAGCAAATAGCCGCATGAGATCAAGAGATTTCTGAGTTGTATCAGTCTATGTCTTTTTCTGACTCTCTTTCTGATTTGCAACTTCTCAATCTTCAGGTCAGGTCCTTAGAATTAACCATGCTCTTGAAAAACTGGAGGATCAAAGAGTAAATTCATTGGAAGCAAAGGTCTAGGGTGAAATGGCTTGCGGCTGGTGATGGCAACACTAAATTTTTTCACTCATATGCTTCCCATCGTCATAGGAGGAAGGTTGTTCCTTCTATCTCCATTGAGGGTGTTTCTTATCTCAATCAGCATGTTAATCCGGCAGTCTCGCTATACTTTAAGGACTTATATTCTGCTTCGTTAACTGCGAAGGGTGTCTTTGGTAATATCCTAGTTGGCTCAATTCAGCTAGAGCAAGCCAGATATATGCAAAGAAGGTTCTCTGAAGATGAGATTTTTTCGGCCATTAAGGATCTGTCGGGTTGGAAAGCGCCTGGCATTGACGGGTTTCATGTCAACTTTTTTAGAATCTTTTGGGACTGTGTTAAATCAGACGTGGTGAGTATGTTTGATGAGTTTCATCGTAACTCCAGATTGCCTTATCATTTGCATGTTGCTATTATTTCGCTCATTCCGAAAGATGATGAGGCCAATGATATTTCAGACCTATCTCAGTTATGAGTGCTCTCTATCAAATGTTTGCCAAAGTTTTGGTGAATAGACTGAAATCGGTGGCTAACCAGATTTTTTCAGACTCTCAGTTCGCCTTTATCCGTAATAAGAGGGTCCAACACTCGTTCATCATGGCGTCCGAGGTGGTCCATTCCTTGCAGCATAGCGGTCAACCTTACTTTGTCCTTAAATTAGACTTTCATAAAGCTCTTGACTCTGTGCATTGGCCATTCTTATTTCAAATGTTAGCAAATTTCGGTATTGGTCGTCATTTTTCTGGTTGGGTGAGAGAGCTGGTCTCAAATGCCCAGGCCATGTTAAATATCAATGGTATTAGAGGAGACCGGTTCAAGCTAGGGCGGGGTTTGCGGCAAGGGTGCCCCCTATCACCTTTGTTGTTCAATGCAGTTGCTGAGGGTCTTGTGGTCTTGTTTAAGCGGGCTGTTGTATCGGGTTTCATTGATCCTTTGCAGGTTTCCGACTTCCCGGGTTATATTCTTACTTATGCTGATGATATGATCATTTTCGGTCGTGCAAATGTTCAACAGATGCTTAGGTTCAAGCTTATCATTCAGTTCTTTCTCTCCATGTCCAGGCTTTCTCTAAATGAGACCAAATGCTCTATTACCATGTTCAATGTTAATGCCAATATGCTTGCAGCTGAAAAGAGAATTTTTAATTGCACTACTTCTGACTTGCCTATTATGTACCTTGGCTTGCCGTTACAAGTGAAGCCTCTATCTTCAGCGGCTTGGGCTCCGACGCTTCAAAAAGTGAAGCGCAAATTGCTTTCGTGGCAGTCGTCTTATCTCTCTAGCACTGGACGTCTAACCTTAGTCAGACATATTCTTTCAACTATTCCAGAATTTTTCATGTCTCTGTTTATGATGCCTGTGGGAGTAGAGAAGCAGCTGACGCGCTTGCTGGCAGGCTTTCTTTGGTCTGGGTGTAAACTCACAGGTAAGCGTCACTTGATTGGTTGGCGTTCGGTGGTTCTACCTCGGCATATGGGTGGTTTAGGCATCCCGGTGCCCAGACTGCGAAGCATTGTTCTTGTCGCCAAGCAATGTTGGTTGGCCCACCAACCGGATAACCCTTGTGCTAGTTTTCTTCTTGCTAAATATGGGGATCCAACTCTTATTCTGGTTCGTCTGGGAACCCGAGGTTTGGCGCTCTCGCACTTGCGTAAATCGTGGTTGAGGGCTTTAGCCTGCTTTAGAGACCATTTTGAGGTCTCCGGAAATTTTGGTCAGTGGTTGCAGTGGGCGTTGGCACCAAGCGGAGAGTTTCTCACCAAAAAAGTCTATAGATCGTTGCTACCGCCAGGGGCTGATTGGTTGCCCGAGGATGTGCTTTGGGCGAAGAGTCCTTCCCCCCGTTCGCAAGTCCTGGCTTGGTTAATTTTGCATGATAGGATCCAGACCCACAGTAATTTAAAGAAGTGGGGCATTCAACTCCCGAGTTAGTGCGTGCTTTGTCAAGCTGCAGAAGAATCTATGTTTCACTTGTTCTGGTCTTGCCCAATATTTATGGAAATCTTTAGTAGGACCTGCAGGCATCCGGAAGTATTCGTTAAGGAGGAGTCCTTTGCGCTAGATCTGATCTTGGGGCCGGTTTGTATTAAGTGCAGCAAGAGGTGGAGGTTCATTTGGCGGACGTGGTTGCTTACCTCTTGGTGGTTTGTTTGGATGGTGCGAAACGATGCTCATTTTCGTCATATTCGAGTTAACATTCAAAACCTGGTGCATAAAATTTTGGTAGATGTTTATGCGATCTTGCGTATGCATCTTAGTGATCTTCCACTCCCTCCTGCTGATGCTACCTATCCTTTGTGACAATCTGGGCAAGCGGCTATGGCGTGAGCCCATTTTTATCTGTCTAATGTTCTTTTCTCTTGTGCTTTCTTTATTTGTTTTGGCTTTTGTTCTTGTTCAGTTCATGGGTTCAACATTTTGTTGATCTTCATGAGTGGTAATGTTGAATTACTTTCGTCTCTCTCTCTCTCTCTATATATATATATCTATATCTATCTCTCTCTCTCTCTCTCTATATATATATATATATATATATATATATATATATATATATATATATATATATATATATAGAGAGAGAGAGAGAGAGAGAGAGAGAGAGATGTACTCGTCACTAGGCTCAGTGGTTGGGCACGAGTGGTGCCCACCCTGACCCGGGGCACTACCCACCTGTAGTCCCGAGCAGGGTGGGCACTGCCCACCTACAGTCCAGGTTAGGGAGGGACACCCTGTACCATTACCCCTTGGGTTTTTTTTCTAGGTCAAGGTGGGCATGTGTCCACCCTACCCAGAACACGGCTCTGCCCCTGGCCTGATAACAATTTTTCTACAAGCCCAACAAAGCTAAGACATAAACCAGCCAAGGCCGAATCCAGAGGCAAGAAAGTTGTGTTCAACAGGTACCTTAATGTGTGAAGCATTAACAATCTATGAACCCCAAGGAAAAGCAAGTAGAAAGTGACTACGGTGGGATGAGAGCAACCTAAAAAGCAAATAGAACATAAGTTTTTACTTAAATACATCTTTTTAAGTCCTTTTTATCATAAATGTTCATCATATGCTCAGGTTTTATATAAAAATATAATTTTGAAAATGAAAATGAAAATGTAATACTTTTCAAAACACATATATATATAGTCACTAGAATATGAGAACTAGATATATGGTCATTTCCAACACTTTTTTTTTGCAAATCCAACCATGTGGATGTGCTTGGCATGGTGAATTTGCTAGGAACCAGCCATTGGATCATGTATTTTTGATGAAAATGCAATTTCTGAATGCTTGAATATTTATGAAGATTATGAGCCATTGATTTTAAACCTTTAAAAAATCTTGTTTATTCAAGAGCGGGTTCTTATAAAACAAGCATGTAAATCACATCCGTATGGTTAGATTCAAGAGAAAACAACAAAAAGTCTATGAAAATTGCAGTTCACACAGTTTATATTTCCAGTTCACATATCCTAGTGACGATATATATAACCTCAATGTCATACTGGGAAAAGCAATTCTTTTTTTCTTTTGGACAAAAGAATGAAATAAGCATGTGGTTTTGCACTCCCAGATCAAGCTTCCAAGATTTTCAAATGCTTTCAGTGGTCGTCATCAAGTCTAGTGTCGACATGGCAAAAGCTACACAAGTAAGCTATTTCCAAGGAGCTCAAGCTTGGCTCACCATGTACCCAAGTTTGAACATTTTGGTCTTGTGCTTAAGCCAGCTGCTCGTATGCAGCCCTAGGAATGACTCATTTAATGTGAAAAATGTTGGAGTGTGGAGCATGTTTCTTACCTCGATACAAATCCAGAATTTTTGCGGATTCAACGTTATGGTAAGTTGGTTGGGGGTTGCAGGGGCCCCGCCCGTAAAGTGGGGGTTCGGGGGCGTTAGCCTCCAAAGCAAAAATTTTAGGGTATTTATATAATTTTATCCTAGATTCCTTGTTGTACCAAACAACAATAGTAGACTGTAAAATTCTTAAACTCCACCTATTTAAGGAGGCACCCCCCTGTATTTTGTATCCCAATCAATAAAAGAAGAAGGCGCAATGTGGTCGTGAACATAGGTATGTTTTGCCAAACCACGTAAAATCTTTGTTTTTGTGTGTGGTTGTTTTTGTTTTTGTTTTTCGTGCTTGTTTCTTCGATCCATCGATAGGTCGAAGGGTCATTCTCTAACACAAAATGAGGGTGAAGGACTCATTATATAAACGTAAAAAGTTTATAATTTTTTTTGGGGCTATGCAATCAAGAGCAGCTCATCTTGGAGACATGGCAATCAGCTATACATAAGACATCAAAAAATCTGTTGACATTCTGTAACAGACTTGCTTATACAAAATTGTACTCCACAATGTGCCTTGTCATACTCTTTTGAGAGCAAATCCAGCACTCAGGCTGAGTATTTAGCAAAGTATTTGGCCCTAGAGGAATAGTGTTGCCTTTCTTTGGGTTGAGACCCACCATTCCCTAGGATGGTGGTCAGCCAAGGGGAGATCCCCTTAGGTCCATGCACATGGTCGTCAGTGTGAAGATAGATTGGTTGAGATTACTTTGGATCCTCTCCAAGTTGGCCCATGGGAAACCTACCATTGTTGGGAAGTCTTGGAATAGGAAAGTTCTAAATAAACTAAACTTCATATTTTCTATTGTACCTGGGTAACTCTAAGAAGGTTATAAATAGAACCTCTCTATGAGAAAAATATGTGTGTGTGAGAGAGAGAAAGAACAATAGTGGATGTAGGTCACATTTTTTATAGAACCACTCTAAATTTGTCTCTTGTGTGGTTTATTTCGTTACCTGTGTGGTTGATGATTTTACATGGTATTAGAGCCTGTTGGCTTTCACAAGTTTGTCTATTAGTTCGGTTCCTCCTGTGGTGGTGATGACATTGAGCTTGTTCTCTCTAGTTCTCAACCCAGTTATGCAATGAAATGTGGTTTTCTCTCTAGCGTCAATTAAATTGGATCAGAAAAACTACCTATCTTGGTGCTCCCAAATTGAATTTGTCATGTATAGTGAAGACCTCATCAAATATGTAGATGAGTCGTACCCTATCTCAATTCAGTTTATAAGAGAAGATAAGTAATTTAAACGCAATCCTAAGTATATTTCTTGAAACCGTGTTGACCAACTCGCTCTGAGTTAGAACAATCCTATGCATCTCATTTAAGTATCAAGATCCTTCAGTTAAAACGTGATCTTCGAAATATTAAGAAAAAGGACAAAAGTATGATAGAATATTTAAATCATGTCAAGTTTCTTACAGATTCCTTTGTGTTGTTGATGAACCAGTTTCGGAGATCTGGTTCAATACACATTAAATGGTTTATCTCAAGAGTATGAAAGTTTCATTAGCATTGTTATTACTTCTACTCTCAATAAGTTTCCTAAGTTTGCTGAAATTTATAATCTCTTACTCAATCAAGAGAAGAAACTTCAAATGTCAAACCCCAAGACTCCTTAGCAAGCTGAAACTTCTACAATCACCTTCTTCTTTAAAAGAGGGTGTGGTTGTGGGTGTAGTGGTCATGGTGGCTACGGTAGTGGGGTTGGTCGGTGTAACCCCTTGTTTCAAAACTTCTAAGGTTTTGATAGTAGAGAAAATCTAGGACAGCCAAGGGCCTCCCAATGTGATGCTGGTTAGAGGGACAGTCAAGTAGTGTGTCAGTTTTGTGACCACAAAAATCACACGGCTTGTATATGCTATGATATCCCCACAACCTTTGCAGCTATGACATTAAACAATATGCCTGATTTTTCATGACACCCATATATGGAAGCCATACACCACATGACAACAAATGATAAGAATATGATAAACAAATTTGAGTACCATGGACGTGAGGGAGTCATGGTTGGCGATAATGTGAATTTGCCGATTACAAACATAGGTAATGTTTCTATGTCTACTCATGAAAATAGTATGCTCTCTTAGATGTTCTTTATGTGTTTACCATAAAGAAAAATCTTCTCTCAGTTTCCAAGTTTACTAGAGATAATAATTGTGTTTTTGAATTCAATACTGACGGGTTTTGTGTTGAGGATAGGAGGAATGAGACTACTTTCTTAAGAGGACAGAATAGAGAAGGGTTGTACCCCTGGCCGACTCACCTTGGTGAAAAGACAGATCATGGAGCTATTCTTAGTGAAATTAGTTTTGCTTGTATCTCATAAATTTTCTAAGGATGATTGGCATTGTCATTTGGGACATGTTACTTTTAGAATATTAAATTTGCTTGAACAAAATAAATTAATATTATATGATGGTGATTGTGATCATTTATATTTCAGTTCCATTGTGAACAAGATTCATAAACTTTCATTTGAGAAAGTAGAATTCTCTGCTAGTTCTCCCTTGGAAGTTTCTCACGCCAACCTATGGGGGCTTGCTTCTCCTTCACAAGAAGGATACATTTACTATTTGCTTCTGGTTGATAATTATTCCTACTTATCATGGATTTTCTCATTGATTAGACAATCAAATGCTCTATCATGTTTTAAAATTTTTAAATCTATAGTTAAGAATCAACTCGAAAGGAAAATTAAAAATTTTTATAGTGATAAAGTAGGAGAATTTATTTTCTTTGAATTTTTAAACAAGCATGGGATAAAAAGGTGACTTACTTTCTTATATACACCTCAACAAAACATGATTATTGAGTGGAAACATGGACATGTATGTGAGATAGGGCTGAATCTTTTGGTGCATGCATCTTTAAATGTTAAGTTTTGGGTTGATGTTTTTCATAATGTCGTTTACTTGATTAATCATCTCCCAACTCCAAACCTGGGTGACAAGTCTCCATATGAGCTATTATTGAATCTTGTGCCATGATATGAGTATCTTAAAAAAAATGTATGCACATGTTATCCTTACCTGAGGTCTTATGTTAATTCAAAATTGTCATCGAGGTCCAAGGCATGTGTTCACTGGATATACCAATTATAAATGTTATGTTTGTTATAATCATGTTGAAAGGAAAAATTTTATTGTCAAACATGTAATATTTGATGAATCCAAATTTTTATATGATGGAACTAAGAAACCCATGGTTGACAAGGATATTGCCTCTTGGATACAAAACACGGCCGAACCTAGTTCTGACTCCACTGGAACCTCCTCACATGTCATTTTACCTAATCCCAACCATGCTCTTTCACAAAAATCTGTACTCCAAAATCTAAATCAACAAAATGTGAGTCCTAGTCCTCCTACGTCGCCAAGAGAGTCTCATACTACACCCATAGATGAACCAATTCATATACCTAATTTTGAGTCATCTAGAATAAATCTTGTGACTGATCTCACCAACCAAGGTTTTATTAGAACTCACCCTATGACTACTAGGTCCTAGGATGGGACGTTGAAGCCAAGACTCCTTATTGCCTCTTGGATACAAACACACCGTCGAACCCATGAACCTAGTTCTGACTCCACTGGAACCTCCAAACATGTCATTTTACCTAGTCCCAACCATGCTCTTTCACAAGAACCTATACTCCAAAAGTCTAAATCAATAAAAATGTGAGTCTTTTTTTCACTTTCATACATGCCTTTGGGTTGTCACCCAACTTGGACATCTTGAAAGATGCTACTTAATGCCAAAGACGGGGGTTTCCATATTACAATTTACAAAATTGCAGGACTTTTCCAATTGTCTCACGGCTAGCTCTTTCAATCGAGGTAACTCAACCAAGTTGAAACTAGCGAGAGCAGATTAGGTTCAAGGAACACTGAATAGAAAACTGTCCAAGGCACCTTGGATGTCTGTCAATCATTATCAAGACGAACACCCGAAACCCATCAAAAAAATGGTTCTCACCTAGATGGGCTCTACAAGAATTTTGTGATGCCATTCAATTCAACTTTTTTTAGATGAATGGCATCAATGGAGGAAAATGGACCCACTAAGATTCATTGGGACATAAAGCTTTTGGTAGGATTTTGGTGTCATTGGGCATGACAATGAACGGCCTCCAAGGTGCCTTGGACCTGGTTCACTCTCCAAGATAATGAGCCTCACGAATATGCATTCAAGTAGAAGAAAGCATAATGCACTCTAAGTATGTAAGCAAGAGTAGATGTTGCTCCAAATTGGCAGTTTAATCCTGTAAATAATGTTCATGGACAGGAAGTTGGGAGGCATAATTAGGGTTTGGTCCCAACAAAGAAAATTTTATTGGTTAGTGACCACGTCTCATCACTTCTAAGAGCACGAGTGATAAAATAAAAATGGAAGTAATCCATCCATCACCACAATATTGTATGAAGCACTTTGCTAAAAAAGTAAAGGGTGTCATGCATTTTGCAAATAATTTACTTTATTTTAACACTATCAATATATCAACACACCAAGTGAGGGAGGATCAGGTGCAATATAAGTGCACACTTTTAGTAGAGTCCAGTTCCACTCATCCCCCACCTTCATACCCCTCCTAAATCTCATGATGCAAGTTTGTTTTGATGAAATCTGACCTTATGGATAGATTCAGCATGGTTGATTTAATAAGAATCAACCCTTGGATTGTATCTTTTCAATGAAAAATATGATTTTTTTAATCACAAAAGTTTGTATTTTTTCAACAGTTGATTTTTTTAATTACCAAAAAATCATGCACACAAGTCGAATTTTTGTTATTTAAACATTTATCTTTACTAAATGAATGATGTTGATCACGTCTATGGAGCCTGATTTGATCAAAACAACTTGTGTCATTGAAATTGCAAGGAGGGGTACTAAGATAGGGATGACATAGGGGACTGCCCCTGATCATCCTTAATAATTGCTTGGGTCCCATAATTGACAGGCTGTATCTCAAAGATGGTGGGTGATCAGGTGCAGCAGCATACTAAAAGTGTGCAATCACATTGCACCGGATTCTCCCTCCACCAAAGTAGAAGGGTTGTGGTCAGACTTGGTTGGACACTATATAGTGTAGCGGTTTGAGATCCCCACGGCTTCCTCTATAAGTGGAGGGATTGTTTGGATGACACATACCAAAACCCAAGTTTTTTAAACTCATGTATACTCGATTTAAAAAACAGTCAGATGATACCATCAATATGAAACGATCAATATCAAACAACATCGTTGCAGCCATTTCCTACTCAAGTTAGAAGCCTGTCGGTATACCGGAGCCAAGATCTTTGCAATTTGTCTATATTGTGATGACCAATTTAAGGGAGTTGCTGTGGTCTATCGAAACATCCTCTAATCTCCTTTGGCCACTTCAAATTCAAAACCAATGAGAACACAGTAAAACAGGTGTGATAACAATCAAATGTAACACTCAAATGGTAACCATTTGATAAGAAAAAGGTTGGATGAGATCTGGCATAGCTGGATATGCTGACGTGAATGGATTTACACAACTAAGGGATTTGTGTGGATCTGCACAACTGGAGCTGGATCTGCACAACTAGCTATTACTCTATTACTCCCCCTCAAGTTGGAGCCAGAAGATCTGTGATGCCCAACTTGCTGATCAAAGAATAAAATTGTTCGTACCCCAAGGATTTGGTTAAAATATCTGCATGTTAATGACGAGAGGAAATATAGGACGTGGAGATTATGCCTGCTTGAATTTTCTCGCGAACAAGGTGACAATCAAGCTTGATATGCTTAGTGCGCTCAAGAAAAATCCGATTTGCAGTAATTTGAAGAGTGACTTGGTTATCACAATATGATTTCATGGGATGAGGGTGGTGAATGCCAAGATTCACCATAAGAGCTTTGAGCCAAACCAGCTCATATGAAGCTGCAACCATGAAGCGGTATTCGGCCTCAGCTGATGATTGGGAAATGGTGTGTTGTTTTTTGGTTTTCCATGAGAGTGGATTGTTGCCAAGTAATGTAAGAAACCCAATTGTAGATCTTTGGGTAGTGTGACAACTGGCCCAATCTGAGTCACAATATGCGGTGAGCTGAAACTGGCTAGGAGCGGAGAGAACACCTTTGCTTGGTGAGGATTTCAAGTATCTAAGAACCTGATATGCAACTTCAAGATGGGGCTTACAAGGATGATGCATGAATTTGCTTAAAACATTGACAGGGTAATTAATATTGAGCCTTGTGACAGTGAAATAAATCAAACAATTATCCACCAAGCATCGGTAACGAGTTGGATCTTCAAGTGGATCTCCCTGGTTGACAGAGAGAATGGTTCATTGCTCCATGGGAAAATTAATTGGGCGAGTGACCATCAAACCACTATCTGAGAGTATATTTTGTTGGCTCAAAAAACTGCTAGTAGATAAACGAGCTACCTCAATGCCAAGAAAATATTTGAGTCTTCCAAGATTCTTGAGATGAAATCGTGAATTTAAAAAATCATTGAGATACTTAATAGATTGTTGATCATTGTCAGTGCATGATAATAATGTCATTGACATAAACAAGGAGGGCAGTGAAAGTTGAACCAGAACATTGTGTAATCAGTTGTCGATTGGTGGTAACCAACATCTTTGAGGGCCAATGAAAACTTTACAAACCAATTTCTCGATAATTGTTTCAGACCATACAATGATTTTTTAAGTTTGCAGACTTGATGCTCCCCGTTACTGTGAAAACCATGTGAAAGATCCATATAAACTTCTTCCTAAAGATCTCCATGCAAGAACGCTTGTTAACATCCAATTAAAAAATTAACCATCCATTGATGGTAGCAAGAGATAATAAGCAATGCATCATGACAAGTTTGGCGATGAGAGCGAAGGTCTCATGATAGTCAAATTCTTTTATTTGAGTGTAGCCTTTTGTGACTAAACGAGCTTTGTATCACTCGATAGTCTCGATGCTTAATTTTGAAAACCCAACGGTATTCAATTGGTCATTTGCCATGAGGTAATGGTATGATGTCCCAAGTATTGTTTCATTCTAATGCATCAATTTCAGCGGCCATGGCATTACTCTAATGCTCATGCATAACGACTGTAAGGTAATGGATGCTAAGAAGGCAAGAAGAACATTAGAAAAATTATGACATGAGACAAAGTTTGAGATCAGGTAAGGGTTACCTGAAGAAGGACGAGGGGTGGATGAAGTCGTCATGGGCATGACATGGGCATATGAACATATATAATCAGCCAAGTAGTTTGGACAGTGATGAGGTCGACTTGATCGATGCAATAAGTCAGGGGTGTGGAAAAAGTATCGGCTGACTCATGGGTGGAATTGGCATTTGTTTTTTGTGGCAATTGAATTGGATGTTATTGTGAGTTATCACAATCCAAATTGGGAAGTGGCTTGGGTACAACATAATACTCAAGTTGATGAATATGTTGGGTTTGAAATGGAAAATGTGTTTCATAAAATATGACATCACGACTAGTAAAAAACAAAACATTATCCAAAGCATATAGGTGATACCCTTTTTGTTCAAAATGATATCCCACTAAGAAACAACGTCTGGAACGAGAAAAAAAATTATCTCGAGTTTCCAGGTTTTAAGAATAACATAGACATTCAAATATTCACAAATGATCATAAGACGGTTTCACATTGAACAAGACCCCATACCGAGTTTTTCCTTTAAGAACAAGTGTTGAGATGCGGTTCGTAAGATAAGTGGTTGTCAAAATGCATTCTCCTAAAAAAGTTAATGGCATATTTGATTAGAAGCAGAGTGCATGAGCAACTTTGAGCAAATGTCGATGTTTTCGCTCTATGCACCAATTTTGTTGAGGCGTATGAACACACAAACGTTAATGGTGGATACCATTTTGGGTACAGAAATCTTATATCATGTGAGACAAAAACCTTTTACCATTGTCAATGCAAACACATTGCACTTGACGATTGTATTGAGTTTTAACCATGGTGCAAAATTTTGTTAGAAAATAAAAGGTTTCGCTCTTATATCTTATAAGATAAACCCAAGTGCATCGAGAGAAATCATCAATGATGGTAAGAAAATAATGAGCCCTTGTACGTGACAAATTATAATATGGTCCCTAAGTATCACAATGAATAAGACAAAATGAAATAGAACTTTTATTGACACTATAAGAAAAAATAGATCTTGTTTGTTTGTTTAGAACGATGACAAATATCACACAAAACTTGAGAGTAAGAAAAAATATCAGAATGTTCTTTAGATAGTCAGGTGGTTCATACAATATCCATAATGACAGTTACGCATGTGTGAGGGACATCATATAAAAGCCCTTTGTGCCTATCTGTGATAACTATCAATTGTTGTTTAACCTTAAACTTATCATCATTATAAATATTTATTTGGTTATTCACATGCCCCAAAAATTATTTTCATGACTTCCTCGATTCTCTATCTACCACTCCAAATTCTATAGAAAACATATAACTAAAAGCATCAATCGTGTGGGCAAACAACAAATATCCATATATTTTTCTTTTAGGAATTTGTCATCTACCATAAGTGGAGGGAATCATTTGACAAACCCATTGATGCATAGCTAGAAGGATAGGAAAAGGTACTTAAATCTATTGTCTATATCAGTCTCAATAAACTCTATTGATCCATGGCCAACTGTTATCAAATGATGACAACAAGCAAGAAGCATCCTGAAGGACTTCTCAAATGAACAATATAGCATCAACAATCTCCACAGGGCTTTCTTATGTTGTCAGGTCTTCTCACACCTCAATATCCTCAAACTAAATCACGTGGGATAGATCACTAACATATTTCCTCAATATTGAGATGTGAAATATATTATGAACTAGCATAAATTATGGCAGTAATGTCACTCGATAAGCTAAAACATCAATCTTCTCCAAAACCTTGAAAGGTCCAACATACCTAAGGCATAACTTGTCCTTCCTTCCAAAACAAAAAACACTATGAGTGGGTGAGATTCTTACAAAGACATGATCTCACACTTTGAAAACTAGTTCTTTACATCTCTTGTCAGCGTAACTTTTCTGTCTGCTTTGTTCTATCGACAATTTTTTATGAATCATGTGCACCTGATCTGAGTAATGCTGAATAATCTCTCGTGACTCTAAGGCTCACTCACCAACTTCACTCCAACCATTCAGAGAACAACAAAGCCTCATGTACAATGGCTTATACAATGTCATTTGAATACTAACATGGTAGTTGTTGTTATATGCAAATTCTGCTAGTGTAACATGCTTGTCTCACTCTTCTAACCACTCCAAGACACAAGCATGAAGTATATCTTCTAAGGTCTGAATAGTCCTCTCTAACTGACCATTTATCTGAGGATGAAAAGTTGTAATGAACTTCAGCTTCGTACCAAGCGCACTTTAGAACAACTTTCAAAATTGTGAAGTGAAGCGAGGATCCAAGATGGAACCTTAAAGCCTAAGATGTTTCATGTAGTCTGGTATCCTATTGTTTTGCTTGTTGAGTCAGCTCAAGAATATGAGCCTTCTTCTTTTAACCAAGCCTTTAAGAAACCTAAATGGAAAAAGGCTATGGAAGAAGAGATTAATGCTCTTCATAAAAATCATATATGGTCTCTTGTGTCACCATAGGGTATTGAAAACATTCTTGGGTGTAAGTGGGTGTATAAAATAAAACTCCACTCAGATGAGTTTATAAATAGATATAAAATAAGACTTGTTGCCAAGGATTTAATTCAACAGGAAGTGATTTAGTCAACACGAAGGAGTTAATTCTTTTTTAAACCTTTAGTCTTGTTGTTAAACCCACTACAATTTGTCTAGTATTATCTATTTCCATAAGTAAAGATTAGAGTCAATTAGATGTTGACAATGCTTTGTACAACTTAAAAAAAACTCTATGTTCTTGGTTTTATCAGCTAAGATTATTTTTGGTTTGGTAACATAGTTGTTCTGATGTTCGTATTATTGATGATATCATTATGGCAGGAAGTTCTTATGATTAAGTCCAAAAAGTTATTAATAGCTTTGGTCAAGAATTTTTAATCAAAGATCTCGATCCTTATATTATTTCTTAGGAATAGAAGTTATTCCTAAGAATAATGGAATAATTTTGTCCTAAAAGAAATATATTTTAGATCTCTTTACTAAAACAGGGATGCCAGACTCAAAAATGATGGTGACTCATGCTACTCCTAATGTACAATTGTCTAAGTTTGAAAGCACACCATATCATGATGTAACTAATTATCATTGTGTAGTTGGTTCTTTGAAATATGTTACATTTATGAGGCTAAATGTTGTTTATATTGTAAAAAAGACCTATTAGTTAATGCATCAACCTACACATATGATCATTGGGCTCATGTAAAATGTATTTTGAGGTACCTAAAGGATACTATTAATTTTGGTATGGAAATAGGAAAGTCAGATTGTCTTACTTTGTCAAGTTTTACAAATGTAGTTTAGGCTGGATGTCTAGATGATAGGAGATCTATTAGTGGTTATCTCATTTATCTGGGTTCTAACTTCATTTCTTGAAATTGTCATAAACAATAGACAATTGCAAAATCTAGTACAGAGGCGCATTACAAGACAATTATTGGCACTGTATCTGAACTTATTTGGATCAAGCAATTGCTTTAAGAACTGAGAATGTCCCTCAAACAAAAACTTGTTCTTTGATTGGATAATCTACATATCTGGCTGCTAATCAAGTTTTTCATGTTAAGACGAAGCATATTAAAATTGATTATCATTTTGTTAGAGAGAAGGTTGCCAACATAAAAATTGATGTCAAGTTTGTATCATCTCAAGAACAAATCAAAAATTTCCTTACCAAGGGTCCAACAAGGCCAGCCTTTTATGAATTAAGAGACAAGCTCAATCTCATTGAAATGGAGATTAGCTTGAGGGGGCATGTTCAGGAAACTAGAGCTAACTTAATTAATGATCAAGGAAGATTCAATAAAGCATGAAGAAGGGAAGTGAGTCCAAGAAAAGCAACATGTAGATAATGTCAGATATGAATGCTTCCTTGGTGAAGAAGGTTATGAGATCATTAAGGCAACAATTTATGAGAAGGAAGGTAATGTGCTTGCCAAAGAAGAAGGATGTCTAATGAAGGCAGGAAACTAAGAGTAGTCCAAGATTGAAAATAATGTATTTTTAGAAAAAGTAAGTTTATTTGTAATCAAAAGAATTGGAAAATAAATAGAGACACCATCTAGCATCTCTTGAATGTTAAGATTGAGAGTGTTTGTTTACCCATGGATGTAGATATGGAATAGATTGAACCATGTAAATTTGTCTTGGTGTTTAGTGGTGTGTGCTTGTGATTCATAATCTAACAATATTCACAAGGTGGTTGCAGAGTTTCTTCAGCATATGGGCTAATATTGAAACACCACAACAAAGCAGTGGATTAGCGACGACCACATTCCGTCGGTAACCGGCTTAGCGACGGATTAGCGACGATGAGGTGACAGAAAGCTTACGTCGCGAATTTTTTGACGCTAACTGGCGACGGAATACATCTGTCGCCAGTTTCGTCACTAATTGCGACGGAATAACGAACGACGTATTCCATCGCCAATCCGCCGGTACTAAACGATGACTTCGGTTGGCGACGAATTTACATCCGTCACTAAGCCGTCGCTAGATTTATATGCATAGCGATGGAAAAATCCGTCGCTAATCCGTAGCAAACACGAAAAAAAATAAAAAAATTTATTTGAAAATTAAATATCGAGAACGGTACAATTTATATTTCATGTACAATTTATATTTCCTGTAAATAAAAAACAAAGTACACATAAAATTTCATATAAAAGGAATCTACAACAATTAATCATTCTGCCTTAAAATTAACAAGTTTAATTATTTACAATTCAACAATTACAATTTCGAAACAAAAAAAATAGAACTTCTTCAACACAGTTCTCTAATCATCGCCAAGATTTTGTGCGTCTTCTTGTTCATTGCCTTGATCTGTCCCTTCAGCTCCGCTACGCTGATTATTGCTAGCAGCCTACACAAGAAAAGAACAGTCAGTATTGATAAACAAAATATTATGAAATAAATTATACACTATATGTGATTCTATCATGTGCTCATATGTGTTCTAAGGCAGTAAAAAAACTTTATATGTGATTCTATCATGCTCATATGTGCTCTAAGGCAGGCAAAAAACTCTATATGTGATTCTATCATGAATGATATGTGTTTTAAGGCAGTAAAAAAACTTTATATGCGATTATATCATGCTCATATATGTTCTAAGGCAGCTAGAAAAACTCTATATGTGATTCTACCATGCTCATATGTGCTCTAAGGCAGGCAAAAAACTATATATGTGATTTGATCATGCTCATATGTGTACTAAGACAGTCAAAAAATTGAATATGTGATTATAGCATGCTCATATGTGCTCTAAGGCAGGCAAAGCAAAAAACTTTATATGTGATTCTATCATGAATGATATATGTTCTAAGGCAGTAAAAAAACTCTATATGTGATTTTGGCATGCTCATATGTGTTTTAAGGTAGTCAAAAAACTGAATATGTGATTATAACATGCTCATATGTGTTTTAAGGCAGTCAAAAAACTGAATATTGATTATAGCATGCTCATATGTGTTCTAAGGCAGTCAAAAAAACTGTATATGTGATTCTATCATGCTCATATGTGCTCTAAGGCAGGCAAAAAACTTTATATGTGATTATAGCATGCTCATATGTGCTCTAAGGCAGGCAAAAAACTCTATATGTGATTCTATCATGCTCGTATGTACTCTAAGGCAGGCAAAAAGTTATATATGTGATTCAATTATGCTCATATGTGTTCTAAGGCAGTCAAAAACTGAATATGTGATTATACCTGAGAGGGACCTACAATCAAAGATCCCCTGTTCAGCAAAAAACTGTTAAACTCATCTTGGAGAACGTCGGAGACGGTTTCATGGAAGTAGTCACATAGTGTGTCCTTAACAATCTGGCGTACATCTTCACCGAAAAGAATAGGTTGTTGCTTGGAGCTTATGTCGGCGGAAGAAGTCTGTGAGCTATAACTGGAAGAAGCAATAACAGGTGAAGTGTTCATATTACTCCCAAACCCAAACACACGACCTTTTTTGGGTTCACCTGCTGGAGTCACTCATGCTGCAGGATCAAATGATGGATGCTGAGTAGCGTCATCGCCATATCGCTCTACCATCTGTTGCTCATATGCCTTCTACAAAATAATGTTTAAAGTATGCATTAATAATTAATGATAACATTATGATAACTTGCATATTGCAATGATTATTAATAGAATAAATACATACCGTTGTCGTTCTCGCCTTCTCTGATACGAAGTCTCCCGTTGTCTTCCGTTTATGTGTTTCAACAAACACATCCTTATATGATATAATGCCTCCTTTTTCAGCTTCCTGCGAAGTTAAATTATAAAAGATTTAGTTAACAAGTTTGCAACAATACTTATAAAATTAATATTATATATTGATGAGTTACCAGTTTCTTCAGGTGGCTTCCAAATGTCTTAGATCCACCTGTGTGTAGATGGGCTTCGGGCATTTTTGCTCGATTTTGTGCAGCCTTCGCAGAGCGATTTCGAAATGCATCTCCCGCCCACTTATCGCACATTCCATCCCAATAGTCTCTCATGATAGTAATAAGGCCATGGCCCTTCCACTGTAGTGGATCATCTATTCCGCTAGATGTTTTTTTTGCTGCAGTTTTCATATTGTGCAGCATGTCTGCAAATCGATTGGCAGCCGCCTTCTGCCACACCTTTCTTGCATCATTTTCTTCCACCGTAGTTACGAAGCGATTCGAAGCCTACAAATATTTTCAGAAAGTTAGTAGACATGACTAAAAAAAATTAAATATAAAACACATTAACTATGAGAAACAACTGTATACCGTGAATAAGAACCACAATCTGTCTAACACCTCCTTTGGATACTCTTTCCATTGATCAACCAATCCTCGTAGATGTTGAAGAAGTGAATTCTTAATCTCGCCTACTACTTCTTGTGGCTCAAACCTCGTGCTGCACATGAATTGGTACATAGTAAATATCAATATAAAATATTTATAAGATATGCAATAATTGAAAACAAAATATTTACGATCGATTATCAATATACACTATTCAAATGAGTCTTCTTGTTCCAGACTGAGAAGACTCTGCTTCCTGTGTTAGCTCCTGACTTGTGTGATCAATTGGTGTAGGTGGGTCATGTACAGGCGAAACATCATTTGTAAAAAAATATGTTAAAAATTCTCAGAATGCGCATTTGAACTAATCAAGCATCCAATCAGTTAAATGATATACCTATCACAGGAGCCCGTGAAGATGAAGGTTGGGCCTGGCTACTACTGGATGAGCGACCGCTGTAACCTCCACGAACCATATTCTAACAAATAACATATGTCATACAATACATTCAAATAATTCGCATCAAGTATTATAATACATTCAAGTCATTCACATCAAGTATTACAATAATTCAAATCATTCACATCAAGTATTACAATACATTCAAATGATTCACAACAAGTATTACAATACATTCAAATCATTCATATAAGGTACTGCAATGCATTCAAATCATTCGTATCAAGTATTACAATACATTCAAATCATTCATTCATTCGCATCAAATATTACAATACATTTAAATAACTCAAATCATTCACATCATTCATTGCAATGCATTCAAATCATTCGTATCAAGTATTACAATACATTCAAATAATTCAAATCATTCACATCAAGTATTGCAATACAACTCATTCATTCGCATCAAGTATTACAATGCATTCAAATAATTCAAATCATTCACATCATTCATTGCAATGCATTCAAATCATTCATATCAAGTATTACAATATATTCAAATAATTCAAATCATTCACATCGAGTATTACAATACAACTCATTCATTCGCATCAAGTATTACAATGCATTCAAATAATTCAAATCATTCACATCATTCATTGCAATGCATTCAAATTATTCGTATCAAGTATTACAATACATTCAAATAATTCAAATCATTTACATCAAGTATTGCAATCTAACTCATTCATTCGCATCAAGTATTACAATACATTCAAATAATTCAAATCATTCACATCAAGTATTACAATGCATTCAAATCATTCGTATCAAGTATTACAATACATTCAAATAATTCAAATCATTCACATCAAGTATTGCAATACAACTCATTCATTCACATCAAGTATTACAATGCATTCAAATAATTTAAATCATTCACATCATTCATTGCAATGCATTCAAATCATTCGTATCAAGTATTACAATACATTCAAATAATTCAAATCATTCACATCAAGTATTGCAATACAACTCATTCATCCGCATCAAGTATTACAATACAGTCAAATCATTCAAATCATTCACACTAAGTATTACAATAATTCAAATCATTCGCATCAAGTATTGCAATACATTCAAATGATTCGCAACAAGTATTACAATACATTCAAATCATTCATATCAGGTACTGCAATGCATTCAAATCATTCATATCAAGTATTACAATATATTCAAATCATTCATTCATTCGCATCAAGTATTACAATACATTCAAATAATTCAAATCAATCACATCATTCATTGCAATGCATTCAAATCATTTCTATTAAGTATTACAATACATTCAAATAATTCAAATCATTCACATCAAGTATTACAATGCATTCAAATCATTCGTATCAAGTATTACAATACATTCAAATAATTCAAATCATTCACATCAAGTATTGTAATACAACTCATTCATCCGCATCAAGTATTACAATACAGTCAAATCATTCAAATCATTCACACTAAGTATTACAATAATTCAAATCATTCGCATCTAGTATTGCAATACATTCAAATGATTCGCAACAAGTATTACAATACATTCAAATCATTCATATCAGGTACTGCAATGCATTCAAATCATTCATATCAAGTATTACAATATATTCAAGTCATTCATTCATTCGCATCAAGTATTACAATACATTCAAATAATTCAAATCAATCACATCATTCATTGCAATGCATTCAAATCATTTCTATTAAGTATTACAATACATTCAAATAATTCAAATCATTCACATCAAGTATTACAATGCATTCAAATCATTCGTATCAAGTATTACAATACATTCGAATAATTCAACTCATTCACATCAAGTATTGCAATACAACTCATTCATTTGCATCAAGTATTACAATGCATTCAAATAATTCAAATCATTCACATCATTCATTGCAATGCATTCAAATCATTCGTATCAAGTATTACAATACATTCAAATAATTCAAATCATTCACATCAAGTATTGCAATACAACTCATTTATTCGCATCAAGTATTACAATACATTCAAATAATTCAAATCATTCACATCAAGTATTACAATGCATTCAAATCATTCGTATCAAGTATTACAATACATTCAAATAATTCAAATCATTCACATCAAGTATTGCAATACAACTCATTCATTCGCATCAAGTATTACAATGCATTCAAATAATTCAAATCATTCACATCATTCATTGCAATGCATTCAAATCATTCATATCAAGTATTACAATATATTCAAATAATTTAAATCATTCACATCAAGTATTGCAATACAACTTATTCATTCGCATCAAGTATTACAATACATTCAAATAATTCAAATCATTCACATCAAGTATTGCAATGCATTTAAATAGAGGTTTGTATTACAAGATTTTGCTCACTAGCTTGAGAATTCTTCCTCGTCACTTGTTTGACTTTCTTCTTCTTTTTCTTCTTCATTGTTTACCCATCCACTTGGTATATCATTTGGATCACATTCTTCTATGAATGTTTAATCGGCCAATGGAGATATGACATGCATATCATGCGCAACATCATGACCATAAGCGAAGTCATAGATATCATCTGATTGATAGTAATCGCTGTCTTCAGCTAACTTATCTTCATGTAACTGATCATACTCAGGGTATAGTTTGGACTTCACCTTGCAAACTGCCCACCATTCATTTCTATCTGACTTTTTTATACTCGGATATGAAGTATAATAAACTTGTTGAGCTTGCAAAGCTAATATGAATGGTTCATATGTTCCAAACCTGGATTTATGATTCACCTCCACAATGCCTAAAGCTTTGTCGAGTCTTGTTGCAGTTGGATCAAACCAATGACACTTGAATAAAGTTGCCCTGTTATTTATGCCTAAGTAAGTCAACTCCATTATTTCCTCTATAACACCGTAGTAATCATGTTCATTTTCACCGTAGCTGCTACCCTTAACACACATGCCACTATTCATCGTTGATTAGTTTATACCGTAATCTTTTGTATGAAATCGATAGCCATTTACGATGTTCCCGTTGTAGCATTGCACAACTTTGGTCGGACCATTTTCTAAATCACATATTCCTTGATCTTTAACATCACCATGGCGGACCTACGCACAGACAAAAACAATGATTGTGATCACGACCAATTAAGTAACTAATTCAAATCATTCGTAACAAGTATTACAATACATTCAAATAATTCAAATCATTCACATCAAGTATTGCAATGCATTCGAATCATTTGTATCAAGTATTACAATACATTCAAATAATTCAAATAATTCACATCAAGTATTACAATGCATTCGAATAATTCGTATCAAAGTATTACAATACATTCAAATAAAATTTTTAATAATTCACATCAAGTATTGCAATACAACTTATTCATTCGCATCAAGTATTACAATACATTCAAATAATTCAAATCATTCACATCAAGTATTGCAATACATTTAATTAGAGGTTTGTATTACAAGATTTTGCTCACTAGCTTGAGAATTCTTCATTGTCACTTGTTTGACTTTCTTCTTCTTCTTCTTCTTCTTCTTCTTCTTCTTCTTCTTTTTCTTCTTCTTCATTGTTTACCCATCCACTTGGTACATCATTTGGATCACATTCCTCTATGAATGTTTCATCGGCCAATGGAGATATGACATGCATATCATGCGCAACATCGTGACCATAAGCGAAGTCATAGATATCATCTGATTGATAGTAATCGTTGTCTTCAGCTAACTTATCTTCCTGTGACTGATCATACTCAGGGTATAGTTTGGACTTCACCTTGCAAACTGCCCACCATTCATTTCTATCTGACTTTTTTATACTCGGATATAAAGTATAATAAACTTGTTGAGCTTGCAAGGCTAATATGAATGGTTCATATGTTCCAAACCTGAATTTATGATTCACCTCCACAATGCCTGAAGCTTTGTCGAGTCTTGTTGCAGTTGGATCAAACCAATGACACTTGAATAAAGTTACCCTGTTATTTATGCCTAAGTAAGTCAACTCCATTATTTCCTCTATAACACCGTAGTAATCATGTTCATTTTCACCGTAGCTGCTACCCTTGACACACGCACCACTATTCATCATTGATTTGTTTATACCGTAATATTTTGTATGAAATCGATAGCCATTTATGATATACCCGTTGTAGCATTGCACAACTTTGGTCGGACCATTTTTTAAATCACATATTCCTTGATCTTTAACATCACCATGGCGGACCCACGCACAGACTTAAACAATGATTGTGATCACGACCAATTAAGTAACCTAGTGTTGTTTACAAGTACAAAATTTATGTTAGCTTCTTTACCAATTGTTTCAACCACTCTACAAACTTAGTTTCATGTTCTTTTTGTACTTCTGCATCAGTGAGATGTGAAACTTCTCTTTGCAACTCCAGATCAAATCGTCTGCAAACCACAAATACTTATATTACCGAGTCATGTATTCACGTATAGAACATAAAAGGATTTATAATTGTGTTGCGTCTGCATATACTTACTCGATGTATGGGTCGATCGTTAAGCAATTAAAAAGAATATAGATGTGTGCTACGTCTTTCTCTCGATTTGTCAAGAGCCTCGATCGGCAACTACCAAATGCATGCCAAAGGGGTTGAAATATCGACAGCTTGTCAGCTACAATTACTTATTCTCCATCATCGTTACGAGGCGGGCATGTGTAACGTGTTGGAATATGAGGTTTGATGTACATAGATGAGAAATTTGAAATCTCTTCTAAAGTGTACGCCTCACAAATAGAGCCTTCTACTCTTGCTTTATTACGAACCTTTTTTTTGAGGTCGAACATGCATCTGGCAAAAATATACATTTTAAATTTTAAATATCTCTCATTAAAGAGACAAATATAAAAAAATATATACCTTTCAAATGGGTACATCCATCGATATTGCATAGGGCTACCAACCCTTAGTTCATATGGCAAATGTATGATCAAATGTTCCATAACATCGAAAAATGCTGGCGGAAATATCTTTTCTAGCAGACAAACAGTGGTGATGACAGAGTCCTCGAGATTCTTTATATCTGATACTATGACCTCCGATGCGCACAATGTTCTAAAAAATCCACTCAACTCAGACAATACCCCCATATAGGTTTGTCTAACATATCATGGAATGCTAGGGGTATCAATCATTGCATAAAGATATGACAATCATGGCTTTTCAACCCATATAACTGTCCATCGTCAATCTTCACAGCCCGAGCAATGTTAGAAACATATCCATCTGGAAATCTCAATTGTCTCAACCATTGACATACATGTTTTATTTGATCAAGTCCAAGCACGTACTTTGCCTTTGGTTTCAGTACTTTGCCATTATACTCTTTGAGTTCCAATTTTGGTCTTTTACATATTACTTTTAAATTCATACGGGCCTTCGGATTATCCTTCGTTTTCCCTTTAACATTCATTACTGTATTGAACACATTATCAAACACATTTTTCTCCACATGCATCACATCCAAATTATGTTGTATCAATAGGGTCGGCCAATACGGTAGTTCCCAAAAAATAGATTTTTTCGTCCAATTGTGATCATTCTCAAATCCACGGAAGGGTGTAGGACTGCGGGCATCTGTTAATACATCTGGAAAGTATCGCAATCTTCTTAGAATCTCTATGCCAGACAATCTTGAGGATGAACCTTCCATTTCAGTTGTGTCTGCTTTAAACGCATTCTTTTGTCGTCGGAACGGATGGTCGCTGGGTAGAAATTGACGATGGCACTCAAACCAGCAAGGCTTCCTTCCATGCGTCAATCTAAAAGCTTTGGAATCTTCCATGCAATACGGACATGCCAACCTCCCATGTGTGCTCTAACCAGATAGCATACCATATGCAGGGAAGTCACTGATTGTCCATAGAACAACGACCTTCATGTTGAAATTTTGTTTTTTGTGGGCATCATACGTGGTAACACCGTCATCCCAGAGTACTTTTAGTTCATCAATCAATGACCTTAAATATACATCAAGATTTTGTCCAGGTGAGGTCGAACCAGGGATCAACAGAGACAATAAAAGATTTGGACGTTTCATACACAAGCTTGGTGGAAGGTTGTATGGAGTTACAAATACTGGCCAGCATGAGTATGTAGTTGATCTATCCTTAAATGAATTAAATCCATCTGTATATAGACCGAGTCTAACATTTCGCACTTCCATTACGAAGTTCTGATGAGTACGATCAAAGTGCTTTCAAGCTTCAGCGTCAACAGGATGCGTGATCTTGTTTTCATCGTGTCGAACTTTATTTGCATGTCATCTCATGTGTTTAGCTGTCCTTGAAGACATATACAATCGTTGCAATCTATGAGTGATAGGAAAGTAGTGGAGCGACTTGTATGAAACTTCCTTTGATCTCGTGCTACCATTGCCTCTTGTCTTTGGCTTGAACCGAGGATGCCCACATGACAGGCATGATATGTTGTTTTCCTGCTCCTTGAAATATAACATGCAGTGATTTGGACAAGCATCAATCTTTTTGTAACCCATACCTAGAGCATTGACCATAACTTTCGCACGATAGAAATTTTGTGGCAATTTCTCATCTTTGGGCAACATACTCTTCACAATCATGCACAAACGGTCAAAACATGATTGACTCAAATTATACTTGGACTTCAAATTCATTAGTTGAAGAACTGCAGACAAGATAGTGTGACTCTCGCAACCGTTCCAAAGTGGCTCATCAGCATCTCTAAGTAAATCATAAAATTTATTAGCTGCATCGTTTGGTGATTCTTCATTTACGACAGTTCTTACATCACTAGAACTCATAGCAGAACCCAGTTTTGTTCCTACAGCATCAAATATCAAATCCATATATGGATTATCGTGCACCACATTCACTCGTGCATCAAAATTGTTTCTAAATTCTTCTCCATGAAACATCCAGTACTGATAATCACTCACAAAACCCTTTCTGTATAGGTGATGTCTAACACCATGAGGTTCTACAAATCGATTATTCTTATAAATCTTGTAGGGACACCTAATCCGACCTGTGGGATCCATTGTACTGACACTTGCCGTTGCAAATTCAATAAAACTTTCAACACCATCCATATATTCATGCGATAACTCATTGTCCACTATCCTATGGTACATCCATTCACGGTTTGCAGTCATTTTCTTATGATGTTACGAATAATAACCTAATGAATTAAAAGAGAACAATCAGAATGCTATGATGAAAAAAATATCAAATTTATCATGCAATATATGATGTCATACAATAACAAGAATTTTGATGCATGCATTGATAACTTAATATTTTCATGTGCAAACTATTAATGACACGATACAATCATTTGAAGCATGCTTTCATTATACAATTTTACATGAAAGTTATAATCAAATTGAAAGTAACTACATGCAAGCATAGATACAATTACATCAAACATTGCAATACATTGTAATCATTCATATCAAACAAATGACAAACATGTACCTGCAACAAACATACTTCAATACTTCACTAAGTACTACCATGCCTAGCATGGACTCTATACTCCAAAAATAAGAACACTTCCATATTCATACATTAAAATCATGCTCAGCATGATCTCCGAACTCCAACAAAGCAACCCTAAATATCAACAACTAAGTGAGTGTGTGAACAATAAAGTGTTACATCTAATAAATTAAATAACATGTGATACGCTTGCATCACTTACTCACCACGGGTATTTACCTGATTTGCATTATTTTTGTCACTTACTTACCACAGGTGGCTGAGCACAAGCTGGTTCTGTTGAAAAATCTACACAAAAAAACATTGTTTTAAAATGAAGTCACCACAAAAAAAATGAGGCTGTTCTGGCAAGAGGTCGACTCCCCTGCTGTTCCGGCTGGGGGTCGACCCCCTTACGGAACATAGGGGTTAACTGACCCCCTGTTCCGACAGAGGGTCGACCCCCTGCCTGAACAGGCAGAGGGTCGACCCCCTGCCGGAAAATGTGGGGGGGGGGGGGGGGGGAACCCCTCGTTTACCTGTCTCTAGGCAGCGACGAACGGTGGGACCGGCGAACGGCGAACAACGGGAGCGGGCAAACGGCGAAAACGGGAGAACGACGGGAGCGGAAGCAGCGAAAGAAGAAAAGGAAAAGTTGTCTAGGATTAGGGTTATGCGAAAATTCGTGACGGCTTAGCGACGAATTAATTCTGTCGCTAAGCTGACGTAAATCAAATTTACGAAACTAGCGACAGAATATATTCCGTCACCAATTCCGTCGCTAATTAGCGACGGAAAATCTTTCATCGCAAACGACGTCGCCAAATGTTGTGTTCATTACGACAAAACACTATGTCGCAAAATCCGTCGCTAATTAGCGACGGATTTTGCGCCGGGATATCTTCCGTCGCTATTTTCGTAAATTTCATTCATTATAGCGACAGATGGTTTTCGCTCGTTAATCCATTGCTAACTAGCGACGAAATACTTCCGTCACTAAAGTCTGTCGCTACCAACGTATTTTCTTGTAGTGGAAGAGAAAATAACATCTCATCAAGGGAATTGATTGGTTTGTCGCTATGAATAAATTTCTTCTCTCAAGGAAGATGCCTATTATTGAAATTGAAAGATGAAAAACTACAAGGGACCTGATCTTTCGTCCAATGGGAAGGGGCTGAGTGGTTTCTTATTTGATAAAAAACATTAAAGACAAGTTTATTCACAATCATCCTTTATTTGTTTTTTGTGCTCTCATTTATCACACGAAAAAAAAATCTGAGGTTGTATTGTTTTTTTGCAAGATAATCCTTCAGAAGCCCAAACATTTGTTTTAACTCATGTTTTATAAATTAGTCCCTGCCAAATGGGTTATTTGCAAACTGGTCCTTGATAAGGATAGAACCATCAATTTACCCCTTAACAATTTTTGTCGGGGGTAAGGTGATGGAACCTCTTAATTTGGTTCAGGATTTTGGTGTAGGATGTGGTGATGGATGGTGGGGCAAGTGCATCAGAAGGAGTGGTTGAACCTCGAACCTTATGATCATATGCTCTGCAGTTGAGCTATCCCAACCCCCTTCTCCTCAATGGTGGATACCTCAATCTCCTCTATAGAGAACTCTCTTTATTTTTATCTATATAATGGAGGGGATTCACCACATTTTATGGAGAAGCATGCTCCACTTTCCATTAACCACCCCCACTAACTACACACCAAGGGTCCACTACCTTTATGGTCATTAAATTCTATTTTGTGAGACACAATAGTCATATTTACATCTAGTACTCAGATCCAACATATCTCACTTGGCCATAGGGGTGAACAAACATATTATATCACAACTGATTAATCATATATCATATATAGCAAAACATGCACCAAGTGACTTTGCATAATTTTAAGGGTTATATCAATATCTAAGTGTAATGTTTTCCTCACATGTTATGGGTTATTTCTCACATAGTCATGTAGTCTTTTCATCATCATATAAACCATGATTCTTTTCATATATAGTAGGGGTTTAGCCATGACATCATGGTTACATACACTAACTAGGCTTTTTCTTTATTATATATTCTTATCATAAGGATATTCACAAATTACTTTAATTTTTTATCATGATTCTTTCATACACTCATTTTACATAACTATATGGATTCCTTATCATGTCAAAAATCTCAATCATAACCCTTAATGTGCAATACCATGTGCAAAATTTATTTTTATTTTCATATCCATTGGATCTAGTTTATAGCAAACCATGGTGACTTATTTTGCACATTCAACATAAGGAGGGTTTCATTTTCTTAGATAGTCATGGGGTTCATATTTCTCTTTCATGACCATGTCATAGGACATCATTTTGTCATAATAACCTTGCACAAAATTTTCATGCACTAGTGGAGTACTATGAATTTTTATCATTTCATGGATTCATAAAAATTTATCCTATAGATCCATAAAAATTTGATTTCTTAAACATGACCAATGCTCTCAATTTTTAAGATTTCCCCCATAGACTACTCCCACTATCCATGTGTATCATCATCATATGCAACATACTAAGACACTCATCAGGTTAACTACCACCTGATCATTTTGGATCAATATATCTAAATTCAAATAGTCATAAATATGATTATAAAAATAAACATGACCATGTTACATACCATGCATAAAGCTTCTAAACTATGAAAATCATCCATTCATGCATTTGTACAAACAATCATGATAAAAAATACTTGCATACATGTGTAAGTTATAATTCAGCTCACTTTTTACGCATTGCAATATCACAATTTTCTTGCATCTTGTGTAGAACAAAATTTCTTCCCATGGTAAGTAGAGGTGGCCAGCCTCCACTAACCACATCAGCTTTAGGAAAGGCCATTGTGACCACCAATCCTCATGACATCTTTCTTTTTTTAGGAGAAATGCATAGTCATTTTATGACCATCCATGGGCTGGCTATCCAATCATTTCCAAATTGATCATATTGCTCACCAGATAAGAACTGAATAAATAAGTTTGGTTTGATATATTTAAAACTTACAAATATATATTGCATTCCATGTGGTTGGATTTTAAATTTGAGAGCATATTAGGGTCCACTAGTGATGCAACTTTCAAAAATATGGAAGGTGAGAGAGGATGGGTGACCGCTAAATTTAAAGGAAGGAATATAGCAGAGAAAGAGGGAGGGTGAGAAAAGTGGTTTTAGTAAAAAAGTATGCTTGAAAGGGAAGAAAGTGAAATAAAGCAAAGCACAGAGTAACAATTCTTCTCTTTTTTTCGTTTTACTTGGGGAGAGTCTATGGTAGTCGGTAGGGGTAAAACACATCTCCCTAGGAACCCCAAAGATCGGGTAGCTCTTATACCAATTATGGAACCTCTTGATTTGGTTTCGGGCTCTAGTGTAGGGTGTGGTGATGGACGGTAAGGCATGTGCGCCGAAAAGAGGGGTTGAACCTCCAACCATGTGAAGATCACATGCTTTGCTATTGAGCTATCCCAACCTCCTTCTTCACTGTGGTGAATCTTTCAATCCCCTATATAGCGAGCTCCTTCTATTTTTTAGTTTTTATTTTCATATTTTCATCTACTTAATGGAGGGGATTCATCATATTTTATGGAGAAGCATGCCCCACTCTCCAATAACCACTCCCACTAACTGCGCATCAACGGTCCACTACCTTGGTGGCCATTGGATTTCTTTTTATGAGTCTCAATGGCCATATTTGGATTCAATACTCAAATCTGTAAGGGATGGATGTTAACCTAAGGACTAATTTGCAAGGGTTAACCAAAAGGTGTGACAAATTTGCAAAACCTAATAAGGCATAGACTAATTTGCAAATGGCTCATAAGGTGGGGACCAATTTGCCAAAAAACCTTTTAATAATGGAATCATTATGGTTCAAACTTGCCTCTTACGGGCTGAGACATGCCACGAGTGCTGTGGACATGATTTAGTGTTTGCAGTGGGAAGCTCCACGTGTACTTTCCGAGAGCAGATGAGGTGCAATCACATTGCACACTTTGAGCCTGCCGTTGCACCTAGTCGCCCTCCATCTTTGGCAGACAGCCTGTCAGTTGTGGGGCCCAATAGCAGATGGAAGGCAACCAAGTGCAGCGGCACACTCAAAGTATGCAATGTGATTGCACCTGATCTGCCATCGTACTTTACCCTGCCCATCAACTGGAAGGCATGCAGTAATCTAACCTACCTAGCCAGGTAGGGATGTCAATGAATTGGATTTTATTGGATATCCGACCAAATTCAATTGAGTTTAGTTGCATTTGGTAAGTCAAAATCACGTGGTTTTGATATTTTGCTATTGAACCTGGCAAATATCTGAATTTGATGGATATCTGAATCAGTTTACATGTAAAAAAGTGGATATATATGGTATGAGCTTTTCACCATCAGAATCCAAGTTTGAATTCTGATCCATTTAGCCAGCACCCAATTAGTCGAATATGGTATTGACTACATCTGATCGAATCGAACCGTTAACATCCCTATAGCCAGGTGTGGGAGTCCTTGTAGGCAAGCAAAGCAAGATACTTGAAAAGGGAAAAAGATAAAAGTGAAACTGAGTGGTGATAAGCGGTTGAACCAAGCTAGAACCTCCAAAAGTCTAGCTCCCATAATGAGATGCTGTGAGTGCATAGAATCAAGGGGATGCTTTCTGAGTCTACAGAAAAGAGATGAAGGTTTTTTGAGACAAAACTTTGCTAACAACACACCGTCAAACAGCAACCTTCAGGACTTGATTGCCAAAGGCACAACCGTGTCAACGTATCATGTTACAATTAAAATTGTTATGACAGGAAGATATTTAAGGGAAGGGCATTTCGGAATATAAAACCCAAAAAAAAAAAACTTCTTACTGCCATTGCTATTACCACCGGCCATTGTCGTTGTTGTCTGCAATTTTTTCCTATCCTCTTACTAGCAAGTGCCAGTCACAAACTTCATATAAATCTGTAACCTCCATAATTCATTCTCCCAACGAAAGGAAAACAGATTGGCATCCTTTCATATCCCACTGTGATTGCTTAACTGTCCTAATCATCTTTTCACTGTTTCCCTACAGGAGGATATAGGTTACCAACTGACGTCAAATTTGTCTTGCTATTCTGCTTCCGAATTAGGAAAAAGAAGAAATGTAGAAAAAATACGGTAGTTCAAAAAAAACCTGGAAAAAAACATTCTCATCAATGGATATAAAAATAGAATATGCATTGCACTTTCTGCAAAAGACTTGTCGAAGCAAACATTCTTCACTTTATCTCTCCCTCCAATCACTTCAGACTTTAACCAACAAACTGGTTAATGTATAGACTCCCGACTTCTATGCTATGTCACAAGGACACGAAAAAAACATGGGACATGCCATTTTGTTTAAGTTTCCACTAAAAATGATTTATATATATATATATATATATAAGAGGACACTACACAGTGAAATGGAGCATCCCTGTGACATAGCTTCTATGCTAGAGAAGGCAGGGCCAAATCATTCCAAAATGTCAATGATGAAAAGAATTGAAACTCTCACTAACTGCTGAAAATAAATCTATAAGGAACAAGAGAATTTAATTAGGAAAAAAAAGAACGATAAATTTAACTAACGCTAAAATACTTCTGTTATTGTAATAGTAGGTAAATTTTTTTCACTGAGAAATACATTCATAAATGCACCACGCCCATAAGTTATTACCCAACATGAAAATGAACGTGCCATCATTTTCCTGCCATGAATGCCTCCCTTGTCTTCTTATTCTTGTTCCATTTCCTACTTCTAATAGCCTTGAAACCGGAGAGACATATTTCTAGGTCCCCGAATGCCTTTTTCTGACTTGCCGATCTGCTTGAATTCTGCCAAAACTCCTTCCCAAGTTGACCAATAGCTGCAGGTAGAAGATGGGAGATGGAAGGATTAATTTAGCAGACTCAGAGTAGCAGATTTGGAGTAGAGGGAGAGCCCCTCACTCCAATTTACTTGCCTTTCATGAACCATGATCAATTGAACTCTCCCAAGAGCCTGCCATCTTTGACGTGGAGAGAGAGAGAGAGAGAGAGAGAGAGAGAGATGCAAGGAGATGGATGGATGGAAGATGGTAGGGGGAGAGCTTGAATGTTTTCCCTGGGCTATAAATAACCATTCTATGGTCTTTGATGATATAATGAGGGAAGATCAGGTGCATTGTGATTGTACACTTTTGGTGTGCTGCTGCACCTGATCACCCTCCATTTGCTGTTGGGCCCACAGCTGACAGGATGTAATCTCAAAGATGGAGGGTGATCAGGTGCAGCATCACACTAAGTGTGCAATCACATTGCACCTGGCTCTTCCTTTATAATGAGAGTGATGCATAAATTATCATTACAACCTTGTTTAGTTTATTAGCATAATACGTGAGTTCTAAAGTATTCTAAAAAAACAGATAAGTGGGTTCTAAAGTAAACCTGGGAAACGAGATGAGCGGCTCATGGCTCGGCTCATAAAAAGCTCATTCAAAACACGCAAATAGGCTCAGCAAGATGATCGACTTGGCTTGTATAGGATCGTTACCTTATAATAAATATATTTTACATTTATTTTATATCATAGATTGTTGATGGTTGAAAGTGTTTGGCTTGCCATCCATAAGTTTAAATTTCAAATTAATCCTATTGCTTACAGCCTTTAAACAATGTATTTATTTTGTAAATCAGTCACACCCAGTTTGAGCTTGGCTCAACAATAAATGAGTCAGCTCGTGCTTGGCTCGCCACAAGAATGAGCCAAGCTTGAACGCGGGTTCGATCGGCTCCTTTACCAACCCTATCAAGAGTATATCAAATTCTGCACATTTATAAATACACTCAATGTTCAAGATGCGTGCCGTTTAGTCACCCTACCACTCTAAGCCCACAAGAAATCAGTGGTGGATGGCTCCAATTGGACTATTAAATGGTAGAAGAACTTTAGGTGGTCATGTTGTGGTGGGGCCCACTTCCTTTGGGATAGGCTTTATATCCGATAGAAAGTGTTAAAGATTGCAACCTCAATGCACTTTTAAGGATAGGATTCGTGGTGCGCATCGTGAGATAGATTTGATTGTCATTACTTTAGCAGTTGCCTCCTTTTAAATTGATTATTGCAGTAGATCTGCCTTACCCTAGAAATTAAGAAAAGAAAGACAGAGAAAAGAACAATCTATCCATTAAGATATTGTGAGACAAAAATAAGGGTTAATATTTGGTGCCTTTGAAGGCACCAAATTATGTGGAATTATGGAGATAAAGATCATAAGTTCAAGCTTACTAAATTTGACCACATAGATGTGTTGAGGAAGGTTTTTTTTTATAAGGATCATGATGCCTTGGATCATGTTATTTTGATCCAAAAAATATGATTTTTGAATGATGAAATTTTAGTGCAGTGTAGACCGTTCATTTTTTAAGCCCTTAAAAAACTTGTGTCAAAACACATTTTCCACTAAACAAGCATTGTAGATCACATCCATAAGATTTAATTCATAGAAAAAAAAGACTAAAACGCATGATTTTCAGCTCAATAGTTCCATATAGTTTGGTGCCTTCAAAGGCACGAAATATTAACCCAAAAATAATCAGTTGGATATGTTAAGATATGCTTCCTTGCAACGCAGATGAAGAATTTTTTACTGTAACTCATTTTTTTTTCTTTTTTTGGTAAACAAGCTTAAGGATAATGATAGTGTGACCTTACCATCCAGCTATCTTGTTCAACCCTGGATCTAAAGTTGAACTTAAGACCCTTTAATCGATATAGAAAACTTTTATAGCTATCATTGTTGGTCCTTGTCATGCAATTTATTAGGTGTAATAACTTGGGTTAGTCAGCAGTAGCATTGAAGCTCATGACACGTGTGTGTGTGTATATATATATATGTGTGTGTGTGTGTGTTACTAATGAAAGTAAGGAACTAATGAGCTAAAAATCATAGGTGCAAGTTATATCGACTCAATCTAACCAGAGATGTGTTCAACATAGTTTGTTTGCTAAGGATCAAGCCTTGATCATGCTTTTCTGATGTAAAAATGTAGTCTTTTGAGTTATGAAATTTTAGCACATTGTGGGCCATTGATTTTTGGACCCTTTAAAAACCTAATTACTTGATATAACCACATGATTCAAAACAAGTTTATTGCTAAACAAACCATGTAGATCGCATCCTCAAAATTTGATCTACAAACAATTGAAATTTTTTGAAAAAAAAAGAGTGATTTGTACTCGTCAGTTTCTTACCATCATTAGTAGCCAATATTTACCCTATATATAGGGTAAATATTGGCTACTAATGAAGATACAAAACTAATACAAGTTGTATCTACTCAATCTAACTACATAAATGTATTCAACATAGTTTGTTTGCTAAGGATTAAGCCTTGGATTATGTTTTTTTGATATAAAAATGTGATCTTTTAAGTTATGAAATTTTGTCACATTATGGGCCATTGATTTTTGGACCTCTTTAAAAACCTAATTACTTGTCACAATCACATGATTCAAAATAAGTTTCTTACTAAACATACCATGTATATCACATTGGTAACATTTGATCTAAAAAATTTAAAAAAATTTGGAGAAAAAGGTGATTTCTACTCATTAGTTTTGTACCTTCATTAGTAACCAATATATATATATATATGTGTGTGTGTGTGTGTGTGTGTGTGTGTGTGACAAGTAATTGTCTTATGTATAGACTTGTAGTGAAACTTGAAGCAATTAAGAAAGAACTCAATGAATGGAACAAAAACAATCTTGTCTAGAATCAAGGCCATTATGGAGGGGTTTGAAGCCCGCCAAAAGCAGATGAAGGAATGAGATAAAAGGCAAATCCTTAAAGAACTGCAATTGCATGATGAGCTTAAAACCTTAGCTCAAATGGAAGAAGAGATCTAGAAAAAAAAAATCAAGATACAGATGGTTCAAGGAGGGGATAGAAATACGAGATTCTTTCATGCTATTATCAACAAAAAGATAATGTGTAAGAACATATCCTTCATCTTAAAGGAGGATGGTACTGAAATCATAAAAAAGGAAGACATAAAACAAGAGGCAATATCATACTTCAAGAGTTTGTTTTCTGGGGGAGAGCAACAAGAGAAGGAAGCAGAAGGGCAAGAAAATCCTAAAATACTTAAAGAGGAGAATTGAGAGATGAATGTAGTGTTAGAAAATCGTGTGGGCCTACATACGATAAACCACACATTGTAAGACTGCCTTAGGTTCAGGCTCGATTTATGTGATCTAATCTGGTTGAAAGAGAATTGCTCTGTTTATAATTCTGTAATGGGTTGAATTGAAGACAAACTCTTAAATACATTAGGTTATGGTCTTCAAACCTTATATAATGGCCCTCTCTTTAAAAACCCCATTATCAGAAAGAGAATTTAGTCTATTTCTCATTAGAATTAGAGAAAAGAAAAGGGCTACGTATACAGGTTCTAGAAGATCATACTATCAATGATATACTAGGAGACTTATGGATTCAGGTACGCTTTTGCATCATGTTTTGGTTTCCATTTTCATTTCAATGATTTAGCGAGAACATGTATTGCGATCCTCTTTAGTCTTCAGTGGATTACTAAATCCAACAATTGGTATCAGAGCACATGTTTAGATAAATCGTTGAAAAATGAAAATACGATTTTATATATTCTATATATTTTGTTTTTTTCGATGATGATCCATTGTAAACACCAGATTCTCGCCATGCGGCATGGGGTTTTCCCCCTTTCAGCTTGTTGGACAGCACGACCGTTGGGCCTTTCCTCTCTCTGTGGATCAGGCGAAAGGGTCATCTGGGCCCTTCTCTGATCCGTTGATCGTTGGTCTACTATCGGGTAGTGCAGGGTTTACCCCTATTCAGACTACCAAACGGGCAGACGCCTAGTCCGATCGCCGAACATGCATCTGCCTGATTTGATCCTCAGATGGCTCAGACGATCAGGTTCGGTCTTATTGTCGGTCAGCCTCTTGGGCAGTGTTGTTTTTGCTCTAGTTCGACAGTCTATCTATTGAACATTAGGATTCAACTCCATCTCAGGATGAGAGGGGTTTCACTACCAGGATCGGCCCTTTTGGTTTCGGTTGAGTCGGTGTGGGGAAGAAGCAATTTCTTAGCCGGATGAAAGGGGGTTTTTCCCTCTCCTTTGCATCACCGGCCATTAGGAGTATTATTACTGGTCAAATCGTTGACCATTAGAAGCACTATTACCGATTGAATTGTCTGCCATTACTGCACCCCATTCCGTCTGCCTGATCAACTATTTTTTTGGTCGATCAGTTGGCAACTGATTGTGACCTAGGGCATACGGCTCGCCCCAAGCCACTGTCGGTGTCTTTGGTTGGTCGACGATGGTCTACATGGCATCTGGCTCTCGGCAGCCATCATCGCCAGACATTTTGAGGTTGACGATAGCCATGGTTCTGACCTACATTGGTCGTGGCTGGTTCGGCTTCCAGACCGATCTGGTACGCTTTTGTGACCTAGCAGGACCAGTTCGACTTTTGGGTTCTAGCTGATTCAGCCATTAAATTGAGAGCCGAGTCAGACTGGAACAAGTCAGTTCAGTTGTGTGTACATGGTAACTCGTATATTAGGCAAAGTTTTCTGGTCAGACCGGTTTGGCCATCCTAGTCTAGGTCGATTCGACCATTATGTTTGGATTGGTTCCCTGTTTAGCCGATTTGACCGGAGGAACCGAATCAGCCATAAGGTCTGGTTTTGGCTCAATTCTTAGCCAATTGAACCAAAGGGCGGTTCGACTTCCACTCAAACGAGTCAGGGACTCTTTCAGCGCCCATTGCTGACTATGTCAAGCAGAGCAGTTTGGGTACCAGCCTCGGGTAGGGTCGGGCATTCATTTTAAGTTGATTCCTCAGTAATGCACAAGACTGATTTGGTCCTATGCATTATTGGGTATTGCCTTCTCAGGTGACCCAAGCCTGGTTTGGCACCCAGTCGGAGCCGAATCAGCTTAGGTCTCGTTTAAGGTGTGGCAATTCTGCTGACTCGGTTTAGTCCCATCCAGTTTGAGGACTGAACTGAGTCAAGCCATGAATTGGGACTGGTCGAGCCTGGTTAGACCCAACCTACGACATGGGCCCACATTCAATTCGGTGGATTACCGAGCCTGAACTGAATAGGGACCGACCCAATCCGAGTTAGACCACTTATAGGACCTACAGGTGGGTCTGGCCAAATCCGATTGGCCAGACCTGTGCACAAGCATTAGACAAAAAAAATGTGAGGATTTTATTATTTTCTAAGGCTATTTGGCATGCATTATGTGTCATTTTGGCAGGCCTATTTTTGGTTACTTTTCTACCCATGCACTTTATTGATTATGCTTTATTTATGTTCATATATGTGTGATGACATATTTGAACATTGGTATTATTTTTATTTTTGGGTTTAATATTCTGAATTGAATTGTTTGAATCAATACGTTGTCAAAGTAGCCTCTGTTGTGTAGATTAATTTATTTTAGAATATTATAATGTGTATATATTTATGGTTCATGCGAGTGGTAATTGGCCCAAAGAAAGATTACTATTTGGCTGAACCCAAATATATACTTTCAGTAATAAATATGGGACAATTATATGATTTTCTATGTAAATAACGAGTCAATTCAAAGAAAGGCTCGTTGTTTGACAAGACTAATGGTTCATGTTTGATTACTGTATTCAGAGTACAACTTACAAGTTGACACTTCTATTCAAAGACTAAGTATCAATATTGTACTAGGTATCTTGTAATGGGGTTCACCACTATTTAAATATGTTATTTTATATTATTGCATATAAAAATGTATGTTAATCATGAGCTTGTTTGTTTTTTATTCAGTAAATACCTCTGCTTCTATAATATCTGTAAATATTAATTTCATCACTTATTTGAGCAGTTTTAATTTTAAAAACTAGAAAAAAAATATCATGATTGTTCTTGTATGTATGGATCTAGATCTTATACTACGATAAGATCAACCACATGATCTTACGGATAAGAGTTCTACTGAGGATAAAAAGAACTCTGAGTGGTGGGATCGATCTAATCGCATGAGTCTCTTGATAATGAGACATGCAATTCCTGAATCCTTCGGGATCACCATGTCTGAAGAGGTGAATGCCAAATATTTTCTTGAAGAAATTGAAAAGCGTTTTGCAAAAAATGAAAAAGCTAAGATAAGTACTCTTCTTTCGAGTCTTGTCTCTATAAAGTATAAGGGCAAAGAAAACATTAGGGAGTAAATTATAGAGATGTCCCATCTTGCTTCAAAACTCAAGGCACTAAAGTTAGAGTTGTCTAAGGACTTACTCATGCACTTAGTTTTGATATCCCTTCATGCACAATATACAGTCAGTTTAAGGTTAGTTACAACTGCTAGAAGAAAAAATAGACTCTTAATGAGCTTATTTCACACTATGTGCAAGAAGAGGATAGGATGAAGCAAGAAAAGACTAAGAGTGCTCATTTAGTAGTAACTTCTCAAGACATGTTTAAGAAAAAGAAAAGGACTAAGAACACTATAGTTGACCCTTAATCACAAAAGAAGTAGAAAAGATATCAGGACCCAAAGACTACTTGTTTTTTTGCAAAGTGAAGGGTTGCATGAAGAAGGACTATACCAAGTATCATGCCTGGCGTGAGAAGAAATGTACGCTTCTTACTTTGGTTTGTTCTGAAGTTAATTTGACTTTTGTGCTCGAACGCACTTAGTGGATGGATTCTGGTACTACCAATCACATAAGTGTGTCTATGCAGGTTTGCCTAAGTTGTCGACTGTCAATTGATGAAAAAAGATTTATCTATATGGACGACGATAAAACGATTAAAGTTGAGGCAATAGAAACTTTTAAGTTACTTTTGAAGACTGAAAATTTATTTAGATTTGAAAGAAACATTTATTGTGTCATCTTTTCAGCAAAATTTGGTTTCTATTTTTATTTTGAATAAATATGATTATTCTTGTTTATTTAAAAATAATGAATTTAAATTATTTCTTGATTGAAATCTTATTGAGACTGGTTCTTTATCTATGGTTGATAACCTTTATTTTCTTGATACTATTATTTCATTCAATGAAATCTTGTAATTAAGTTTTTTTGGTACAAAACAAAAATTAACAAATGAGAATTTTGCTTTATTATGAAATAATTGCTTAGGTCACATTTTTAAACAAAGAATTGAAAAGCTTGTATCGAGTGAGATTCTTGATTCTCTTGATTTCACTGACTTTCAGGTTTGTGTTGAGTGTATAAAAGGAAAACAAACAAACATAAAGAAATTAGGTATCGAAAGGAGAACATATGTCTTAGAACTAATTTATACAGATATTTGTGAGCATTTTCCTACTTCTTCTTGGAATGGTCAATAATATTCTATTACATTCATAGACAATCATTTTCGTTATAGGTACCTATATTTAATTCATGAAAAGTCTCAATCCCTTAATGTATTCAAATCTTTTAAGGCCGAAGTTGAAAATCAACTTGGCAAAAGAATTAAAATCAACAGATCTGACCGTAATGGTGAGTACTATGGTAGATATGATGGATCAAATGAACAACATCCAGAGCCCTTTGCTAAATTCTTATATGGTGTTGCTGAGAGACGAATCAGAACTCTTAAGGTCATGGTAAGGAGTATAATTTTTCATTCTACTTTACCAGAGTCTCTCTGGGGAGAAGCATTAAAAACTGTAACTTATGTTTTGAACAGGGTACCCTCTAAAGCAGTAAGCAAGACCCCATATGAATTTTGGATAGGTTGAAAGCCTAGTATGAAATATTTTCATATTTGAGGATGTTCAGCTGAGGTTAGGCCGTATAAAAAGAAACTAGATTCCAAAACAGTTAGCTGCTATTTTGTTGAGTATTCTGAAAGGTCCATGAGCTATAAGTTTTATGACCCTATGAATAAGTCATTTTTTGAAATGGAAAATGCTTGTTTCTTTGAGGGTGTTGAGTTTGGGGGGAGTGATAAAGTAAAAAATATTGCTTTTGAAGAAGAGTCTATTTCTCTTCCTATAGTTGTGGATCACAATGATCAGATTTTCATTTTGAACATTGTTTCCACAAATTCAGATCAAGGCACTGCTTTAGTTCTCTCTATCCAAAATTAAGCTTTTACTCCTGAAGTTCAAACTCAATAATCTCAAGAAACACCTCAAGAACTAGTGTCATTAAGAAAATCCACTAGAGATAGAGAAGAAGAGCAATTTCAGATGATTATATTATCTTTCTACGAGAACATGAGGGTGATATTGGCCTAAGGGAAGATGATCCAATCAACTTCCAACAAGCCACACAAAGTTCTAACTCTCAAAAATGGATTGAAGCAATGCATGAAAAGATTAAATCCATGAGGGACAATGACATGTAGGATCTTGTCTCATTACTTAAAGGTGTAAAATCCATTGGTTATAAATGGATATTTAAAACTAAAAGGAGTTCAAAGGGTAATATAGAAAGATATAAGGCCCGTTTTGTTGCAAAAGTATTTACTCAAAGGAAAGGCATTGACTACATAAAGACTTTCTCTCCAATTTTTACGAAAAACTCTTTTAGGATTATGATGGCATTTATGGCTCATTATAATTTAGAGGTGCATTAGATGGATGTTAAGATTGCATTCCTTAACGGGGACATCGATGAGACAATATACATGGTTCAACTCGAATATTTTGTCTCAAGCGATGCTAAGAAAATGGTTTGCAAACTGAAAAAAAACTATTTATGGACTT
Source organism: Nuphar pumila (assembly GCF_984573655.1). Taxonomy (NCBI): domain Eukaryota; kingdom Viridiplantae; phylum Streptophyta; class Magnoliopsida; order Nymphaeales; family Nymphaeaceae; genus Nuphar; species Nuphar pumila. Next base: position 73,070,421 of record NC_143263.1, on the reverse strand, counting down.
AAGCAAGCTTTCCGTCAGTCGTATCATAAATTTCATCAAGTTGTCCTCTCATTTAGTTTTGAGATGAATGTGGTTGATGAATGCATATACCATAAGTTCAGTGGGAGTAAATTTATTTTCTTAGTTTTGTATATGGATGATATATTGCTTGTCAGTAATGATATACGCATACTACACGAAACCAAGAGATTTCTAACAAAGAAAATTGAAATAAAAGATCTTGGGGATGCCTCTTTTGTATTAGAAATCCAAGTACATCGAGACTATTCTTGTAGTATTCTTAGATTATCATAAAATAGCTATATTGAAAGGATTCTGGAAAGATATGGCATGAAGGATTGCAAACCAGATGATACTCATGTTGTTAAAGGAGATAAATTTAGTCTTGCGCAGTGCCCCAAACACTAGTCTGAAATTAAGGTTATGAAACAGATTTTCTATGCATTTGTTGTGGGGAGTCTTATGTATGCTCAGGTATGTATGAGTCTGAATTTAGCGTACATTGTTGGGATGTTAGGCAGATATCTTAGTAACCCAGGTATGGATCATTAGAAAGCAACCAAACGGGTTATGCGGTATTTGCAAAAAATAAAAGGTTACATGCTCACATACAGGAAGTCAGATCAGATGGAGATCATTGGGTATTCTGACTCTGACTTTGCGGGATGCCAAGACAGCCGCAGATCCACGTCAGGTTATGCTTTTTTATTGGCTGGGAGAGCTATTTCCTAAAAGAGTGTCAAGCGGACACTCATTGCTTCTTCCACCATGGAAGCAGAATTCATAGCTTGTTTTGAGGTATCTAATCATGCAATATGGGTACGTAATTTTGTTATAGGGCTGTAAATTTTGGATAATATTAAGACCACTAAAGTTATTTTGTGACAATAATTCGACAGTGCTGTATTTCAATAACAATAGGAGCACATTGAAGTCAAAATATATTGATATTAAATTTCTTGTTGTTAAAGAAAGAGTGCAGAATGGTCAGATATCAATAGAACATATTGGCACAAATTTCATGATTGTGGATTCGCTTATTAAAGGTTTGCTACCCAAGGTCTTTCATGAGCAAACTGCTCGCATGTGTGTTTTATCATTTTATGATATGTTGGTTTAGTGGAAGTTTGTATTTGGGTGTTCTATGATATAATAAAGTTTCTTTTACCACTTTGGTATAAAGTTAAAGTTTCAGTTTTATTCTATACTCATTATGTTGTGATCTCACTAAAGTTTTCAGAAAGGACTAGTTGAAAATAGGCATGTTTGATCACATTACATGTAATTTTCATGCTTCACATCCATACTTGATTCATGGCATTTGGTTATGTCGATATATGTGATTATTAATGGATCTAATTATGTTATTTATAATAAAAACCGCTTTGGTTCTATGTTAACATGATCATTGGACCGGATTGGTAGAGGTATCAATTGATAAAATGGTATTTTTGAGTTCATAAAGTTACAATGTGTGATTATAAGGTTACGTATGTGGTCCAAGTGAGAGATTGTTAGAAAATCGTGTGGGCCTACATTCAATGAACCACACATTGTAAGATTGTCTCATAAAGTTACAATGTGTGATTATAAGGTTACGTATGTGGTCCAAGTGAGAGATTGTTAGAAAATCGTGTGGGCCTACATTCGATAAACCACACATTTTAAGATTGTCTTAGATTCAGGCTCGGTTTATGTGATCTAATCCAGTTGGGCCCCTCATATGGTATGATACATTATGTGGAGAGACTTACTCTGTTTACAATTCTATAATGGACTGAATTGAAGACAGACTCTTAAACACATTAGGTTATGGTCTTCAAACCTTATATAATGGCCCTCTTTTTAGACCTCCCATTATCAGAAAGAGAATTCAATCCCTCTCTCATTAAGTTTAGAGAAAGAAAAAATGCCACGTATACAGGTTCTAGAAGATCATACCGTCAATAATCTACTAATGGCTTATGGATTCAGGTACACTTTTGCATCATGTTTTGGTTTTCGTTTTCATTTCAACGGTTTAACAAGAACATGTATTACGATCATCTTTAGTCTTCATTGAATTACTAAATCCAACATGTAGAGGTAGGGGTGGCGAAGGTTCATAAGGCGGGTTTTGAATTAGAACCCAAAAGTGCCTATGGTCTTTATGAGTTTTCAGATATCTTTTTTGAAAAATATTGGGACATCGTGGGAGGTGATGTTTGTAAGGCCGTCATGAATTTTTTCAAAACCAGAAGAATACTCAAGACCTTCCTCTTTCTGTTGAACCAGGAAGAACAGGAAGGTCTTTTAGTTTCAGTTAAGGTTAATAACTTCAGTGGCACCACAACATTTATGCAGATGATGCTCTAATTTTCTTGAAATTTCCTCTCACTAATGAATGAATTCTAACAACAGTCGAGACTTCAGGTCAGCAAGAAAAAAAACCATCTTCATACCTTTTGAGTTGAATGGTTGGCAAGTTAAAAGCCTCCAAGTGACCTATTTGGGTCTCCCTCTATTCAAAGGAACCTTAAAGAAGTGTGTGGGAAGTTAATAAAGAAATTTAGGGCAAAATTGAAATCATGGCATGGCAAACTTCTTTCATTGACTGCCAGAATTGTCCTTGTACTATCAGTTCTAAATTCTCTTCTAATTTTTTGGATGGGTTGTTTTCACCTCCCAACCTCTATTATTCAAAGAAATTGAGAGAATCTCCTTTAGCATGAGGACTGAAACCTCAAGCATCACCATCTATTAAAATGGGAACAAGTATGCAAACCAAAAATGGAAGGGGGTTTTAGAATAAGCAGCATCGAAGACTAATAGAGCAGCCTTATCCAAGTTAGCATGGAGAATTTGCCACAACGCTTTCAATCCTTGGGTCTCTTTAGTGCAGATTGAGTACATGCAAAGAGAATCCATATGGGTTCCTAAGAAACACCTAACAATGTCACATGGATGGAGGGGAGTTAGATGTGAGACAGGGTCCTTATCTGAAAGCATATATTGGAAGGTAGGGAATGGAAGAGAGACAGAATTTTGGTTTGACCTTTGGATGTTTCGGGGTCCACTTATTCTTCAACTGCCTCCAAACTCTCTAACATATCTTGTATGATATGCGCTACATTCATGTTGGAGAGAGGTCATTGATAGAGAAAAACACCAGTGAATGAAACTAGTAAATGTCAGGGTGCATCTGCCGATTATACCACTTATTTTCAATGGTATAAGCGGCAGTAAATGACTTGGTTGGGGCCTTAGTGCAGTTTTTGTAGGGAAGGAGACCCAAACCAGAGATCCCAATACCACTTATAGATACTGTATATAGTTTCGAGAGGCTCAAAGTTGTTTTCAAATATTGTGAATCTGATTTTGTGGGTATACTTTTAATTTTCAATGAACTGATAGGGGTCTGCCTAACCCCAGCTTGACTATCGAAAAAAAAATCTGGATTGATGGAAAGTCAATTGCTTACAATTTGTGAAGATGAGAATCGTTTAGAAATTGTCTAATACATCATGTTAGAGTCAATTTTAACACATAATATGTTGGGTTAAACATGACCCAAAGGCTAGTTTAAATTTTCAATATTACATTTGTGCAAATAAAGGTGTATCATAATAAGTTAGTGGTTCAATACTACAATAGAAGAGTATATATATATATATATATATATATATATATATATATATAGAGAGAGAGAGAGAGAGAGAGAGAGAGAGATTTTGTCTTGTTTATGAAGACAAAAGGAAAAGATATATCCACTAAGAAAACAAAGTAGTGGAGATTCCAACTTTTCATCATGCACGGGTGCACTATGAGGAGGAGGTCACTTCCATAACCCAAAAAGAGCATATCATTGACAAAATGAACAGTGTTGTTTTTCAAACCACAAATATCTCTAGTGACAAGTACCCACATTAATTGTTGGTGCACTCGCTTTTCCTCCCACACAGTCCACAGCACAGACACTTTTGCCATGACAGAGACTGACGTACTCCTAGCATTCGATGAATCACCAAATTTTCTTGGAATTGTAAGAAATAACAAATCCATAACCAAGCCATCACACTTCCAACCATTTGTTTCCCTTATGATAATGTAAAATATATGGTGCAGCAAGTAACTTGTGCTAAGATATCCAGCTTGATACCACATAACTTACATGTAAACCAGAATGCTTAGTGGATGAGCAATATAATAAGGGATACCAACTTGACTCAGGCTCCTACTGATAACAAAGGTACACCAAAGCTTACTTTGATTTGATTGGAAACTGAATTTCTTTAACTTATTGCAGCCTTCAGTGATCCATAATGGTTGTAATGTGCAAGGCATTGGAACTTGGAAGGAGTACGGGAATTGGAAATATGAAAGTATCCAATTATTAGAATTGGCAAGTGGAGGTATTTGTCAACTCCAATTCTTAAAGGAGGCCTTAATCTACCCATGCCACTGACAGAACTTTTTCTTTCCTACAATGTCGACCCCCTGAATATACACACCAGTGATCATGAATCAATGAATTGCATGTTTTCTCTCTCAAAAAACCACCCAAAAATTTCTCCTCTGCATCTTTCTTTCAAACAGCCACATTGGGAGGACCAACCAATTTTATCACAAATTCGATCTGTGCTAATCTACTACAAGTAACAGTTCCCAAACAGTGCCTTAGACTCCAAACAAACGAGTCAAGTTGTGTAAGTCTAGAACAACCAAGCCCGGTGCTTTGCTAGCATTTACTTGTACCCAGCACCAGTCCAATCTTACCAATTCCAGGAAAATTTTGAGCATTTAATTAGGTTTAGGGTTAGAAACAAGATGCGTGCATTGGGATTACATATTCATTGACTTGATAAGTCCAACTGTTTAAATCTTCAACTTTCTGATTCTTGCGCTATATATAAAATAAAGATGGTACACATCCATGTTCAAGATGTTAATCCTGTTAATTTCTTATTTAAACATGTCTTTCCCAATCTCTAATTTGACCTTGATTTTCCCAACCATCTCAATCCAATCAGGATTTCAGATTAAACCAATTTTAGCTCTAGTTGGATGCTCTCCACAAGTTTCCATTTTGCTTACATGAGGAGTACAATCTGCCATTAAGATAGCCAAGAGTGGAGCATTCCATTCAACGAGTCAAGGGAGAGTAATTCTCAAGGAAACAAGGAGGACCGAAGGAAAAATCAAGAAGCAATGGAACCAGGATTACCAGAAACTCTATTTACATGTGGGAAACTCGTTTCCTGAAAAACCATTTTCGAAACCGGAAACCTAGCGTTTCAGAAACTTATGGAAAAATTGCATGAAAAACCTGTTTCCCATTGAGTGAAAAAACAGTTTTCACATCACATAGGAAACCTATTTACTTTATATGGGAAACTCATTTTTTTTATTTGAGAAACACATCTCCGTACATTTTTTTCAAGATTTTCTTAAATAAGAAAAAAATTCAATAAAATGAGATATGTGTTATTCAAAATCTTAATAACTTATTTAAAGGAAAATTTTCAAATTCCCAACAAACTTCTGGGTCTAATTCATGTGCACACAAAATATTTAAACGTTTTCAATTACCTGCCAAAGGTTCCGCCTGGGTTAAGCATATGACACACAAATCAATTATCGACAACAACCTCTGTTATACTTAACTTTAAAATGACCAATCTACTCATTCAACTTTCAAGATACCTTAAACTTTTCTCAAACAAGGGCACCCAAACTTAGGGATGGCAGTGGACCGGGGCGGGGCGAGACGGGGGACAAGGTCTTCACCCCTGCCCCATCTCAAAATCCAGATCTCCATCCCCGCATAGGTTTAGATTTTAACCTCCATCCCGTTTCATGTCCTCCATCCCTGGTCCAAACGGGGCTAGGCGGGGCGGGGCCCAGTTTTCCCTCGGTCCATTGCCATCCTTAGAAGGATTGGGGACGGGGCAAGGCGGGGATCGGGTCATGGCGGGGGAAATGGTAAGTCCATCCATGCCTCCATCTCTGCACGGGTTTTGATTTTAAACTTCATCTCCATTTCATGTCCTCCATCCCTGGTCCAAACAGGACGAGGTGGGGCGGGGCGAGCCCCATTTCCCCAGGTCCACTGCCATCCTTACCCAAACTTGCCTCATTTATAGACGTCTTCTCATCTTCCCCAAATTACTCTCTCTCTCTCTCTCTCTCTCTCTCTCTCTCTCTCTCTCTCTCTCTCTCTCTCTCTCTCTCAACGGGAGATTCAATTTCCTAGCATGTGCGTTCTTTGCGAGAAGGCAATAGAGGACACGACTCACCTATTTTGGCTTTGCCCGGTCGTTCTAGACTTTTGTCAAACTTGGGGTGCACCGTTTGTTTAAACTCATTCGAGTTCCGTTATTTGGGACCTCTTGCTTGGTCCCATGATTTTACGAAACAAAAAAAAATGAAGATTATTGTGGCGGGTATGGTTGTTTTCAACATGGCAGGTGATATGGACTGAAAGAAACAACATCTTCTTCAGGGACATCAAATTCAATTTCGGAAGGCTTCGCCAACGGGTGGGGGTCTGATTGGCTTGTACTCTTAATTGTGCATAGCCACCATCTAGATTGTGGCTGTTTTACTCCTATGTTTCTCTCTCATCCAATATTTTGTTGGATGTATTTTGGTAATGTTGAATGGTGAACTCTCTCTCTCTTGATTGGAATCTAAATAAGGAATTGAAACTTTTTTATAGCACTTGCTATGAGATTTCATAACTTTTGTGTTACCACATGATGTATAAGGGCACTTGGATATTTTTTTATTCTCTGCCTAAAAAAAAGATATTTTTGTCTATTTTCTGGTGTTGCCACTTCATTTTACTTAAATGGAAAATATACCTTTCACCTCCATTTGTCAGCAAGCAGAATTAGACCTTTTGGATCTTTTTTCTTTATTTGTTAGTAAGCGTAATCAAAGCAAAATGACTTTTCAGTCAATTTAAAATTCAGTATTGACATTGTTGAATACTCAATTTTGGTGAAGTTTATATACAAATTGGCTTTGGCTCTAATGTGGCTTAAGTTAGATTCGTTGATTTTGTTGAATGCCTAAATCGACATACTAACATTTTTAAGGAAAAAATATTTTCTTGAGAATGGCAAAATAATAAATTTGAAGAAGCAAATGTGGAATATTATATAAGGTAAAACTATAGTTTATCATAAAATATAGTGGGGATGCATAAGGGTGGGAGATCCATTTATGGTAGAACATACCCATATTGTCTGATCTACAAACATTCGGTCATGAAAAGGATGGTTTCACCAATTTTCAGTGGATCCTGAACAACTGAATCTTAGATCCTACACAAATTCATAACTTTCTTCTAATATTTAAGTTAGACTCCGATCCAAATCTAGACACATTTTCTTTTTGGGTAATAATGTAGATCCATTTTCAATAATACGAATATAATTTTAGTCCATATTCAACCCTTTTTATTCCTTATGTCAAGGGTATCTTTTCGCTATTCCTTGAAAACGGGTTGAAATTTAGATTCTGATCTAACTCAAAAATCAAAATTCATGGATCCATATCAGACCTATGCTTATATTCAATCTGTTTTTATTCAGGATTAGGGGTGTCAATGGGTCGGGTTTACCCGGAACCAACTCATACCAAACTCTATAGGGTTCGGGTATGGTGCTAAATAAGAAGACACGAGTTCCGACCCGAAGGTCCAATTAATGCATGGATCTGAGTATAGTTTGTGAAATTTTATACCAGACCCGAGTCCGACCTGAGTTCTGATTAAGACCAGTAATTTTTCAATGTAAAAATGATAAAAAAATATTATTTTATCGAGTATGACCCGGGTCTGATTCATGTAGTTCTTATGGAGTCCAGGTATGGTTTCTCTTATTGATTAGACCCAAGTTCAGACTCAATACGATATCCAAAAATCAGGGCCAGGTCTGGTTCCACCTGGGTCCAAACCAAACCCGACCCATTGACACCCCTAATCAGGATAGCTGCACACATTTAGTATATGGGTAAAATGGTAATTCTGAACTATTAAAGATCAAACTAACTTTACGTTATGGTAAAGACGGAATTAACTTGTAGAATACAAGTAAAAAGTAATTTTAATCAATTGCTGTAACGGAAAAGAGTAACTTTAAAACAAAAGGTGAAACTAACTTTACATAGGATAATAACTTCTGGAATAAGGCCCAATAGGTTTGGCATAGTGGGATGGGGCCTAGGCGGCTAGGTTCAATCACCCTTTGCGCAAGCCAAAGCTAGCGTGGCAACTCTCTAGGGGTGAGAGGTAAGCCCTTTTTACGATGTCAGTAAAAACACTTCTAGAATAAAATTAAAAAGTAATTTTAATCAAGCATGAGGAAAAACCTAAACATGCAATTAAATTGCTGTAAGGGCAAAATAGTAACTTTAAAATAATGGTTAGTGTTAACTCAAGGAAACGCTAACGACAGTTTATGATTGGAGCATAATTGAAAAACTCCAAAAGTTTCGTGGACACACTTATTAGACCCAAAAGTTTGGTGTGTACTTAAAAAAAATCTTATTTAAAAAAAATATATCTAGTTTCTTGTTTCACATGCTTCTATTCTTGGCAACCTTAAGGGTTTGTTTGGTTGCTCTTTATAAATGTGAAAGTAAATTTCATGAGATTCAAAATCATGTGATTTGGAGTCTCATGAGATTTCACTTCTCATGTTTGGTTGGTTTATGAATCTCTTGCGACCATCAGGGTGTCGCCTGAGCTCCAAGCATTGTTGCCTAGGTTTCGGCGAGCTCCAATGAATTTCAACGTCTTCACCTCCCCTTTCTCCTTCTTCCCTTTCCCATCTACCTCTACCCCCCCCCCCCCCACCCCTCTTTATCCCTTTGAAACCGAGGGAAGAAGTGAGAGGCTCAGGCGTGAACCACTAGCCACTACCATGGTGCTGCCCGAGCCCAAGTTTCGATGAAATCATCAGAGCTCCGATGAGCTCCGACGACTTTCGATGGCCGCACCTCCCCTTCCTCATTCTCTTCCCATTTACTGCTACCCCCTTTTATCCTTTTTGTGTTTCAAGCAAAATAGAGAGAAGAAGGGAGGGAGGCTCACGCATGAACCTAAGCTCACAATTCTGGTGAGCTCCCCTTTACATCCTTAGCAGATAAGTTGTAAATAGGGCTCGTCGAAATCGATTCTAGCAAGCTCCTCCCTTCCCCCTTCAACAGCCAAGCAAAGAAAAAAATTTGTTACCTAATTTTTTTGTGACCTTCCTCTTCTTCAGCAGCCAAACAACGAAAAAAATAAGTTTTAAGAGGAGTGTTGAACCTTTTTTTTTCATTGTAACATATGAAGACCTTGCAAAATTCAATCACGCATGCATACATTTTTTTCTCACTATTGTAGATGATTATTCAAGTTGCACTTTGTTTTTTCTTATGAGATATAAGTCAGAAACTTTTTTTTTTTGACAAAATTTTGCGCTATTGTCAAAACCCAATATAAAAGCCAAGTGCAAAGTATTAGGACTGACACTGGTGCTGAATTTTTATCACATAATATGCAAAAAAAAAAAATCATCAAAATAAGATTGATCATCAATGGTCTTGCATGAGAACACCTCAACAAAACAAGTATCGTCACCTTCTCAAGGTTCACATGCTTTGCTCTTCCAAGCTAATATACCCATTGATTTTTAGGGAGAGTGCATCATCACCACTACGCATTTGATCAATCTCATCCCTACTCCTATTTAGCAAAACAAAACTCCACATGAACTTCTTTTCAAAAGTAAATCAAAATATAATCACTTGCGAGTATTTGGATATTTATACTATGCCCCATATCTAAGCCCAATACGAGACAAGTTTTCTTCAAGATCTCGAAAGTGTATTTTTATTAGATATCCATACAATCAACATGGATATCGTCTTTATGATTTGAAAACTCATAAAATATTTTTCTGCCGAAATGTTTTATGTTATGAAAATGAATTTTCTTTCATCACAAAACCTCAACATGAGATTTTTAATATGACACTCGTCATACCAAATCCAATTGACGATACATTCATCAAGAATGCTTTAGACCCAAATTTGGATTCGTTGATCATAGAAGAGATTGACAACCCATAACCTCTAGATTTATACCATGAACCAAATGCTACCTCTCTAGAACTAGATTCGGATCCAAATCCAAACAATCAACTAGTATCCATTATTGATAACAAATTGTAATGGAAGTGGGAAATATGAAGCACATTGGTGAGGATCAAATCAGGCGATAATTGGGTTTTTCTAAAATGAGATACCCACGTAGTATGACCATTGAGCAACTTAACAGGTTTTTCTTTGAAAACCAGTTGAATGTCAGACAAATAACTTAAATGAGGGGTCATATGGTTTGATGCCCTTGTATCTATGATCCAAGGAAGAAGAATGAGAATATGAGGTATTACCTGCAATATTAGCAGAAGCCAATTTAGAATCTAAATTAAGCCATTGAGCTATTTGCTTAAGTTGATCTTCGCTTAGTTGCAATAGTTGCAATAGGGTTGGCATCTCACTTATTTGTGTTGATTGTTGTTGGTTTATGGCTACATTGGCTGCTTTACTTATGTCTCCATATTGCTAACATTGTTTGCTATGCTGCCCACTTTTTTTTGTGGCAATTTGACACTTAGGATGGCCAACAAGATAGCCTACTAAGTTGTAACATCAAGTTTTAACGTAGCCAAGCATACTACAATGGTCACATCGAGGTCATCCTCGACCCCTGCCCATGCCTTGATTATCACTGACGCAACCAATGCATTGTTCATTACTCTTTACAATTAATGCAACTAAGTTGAAAATGTCATTCATGGATGACATCAAAAAACACAAAGTCTCCTCTTGACTCACCAAAGAGTAAACTCGGCTTACATTCGGCAATGGTTCCATGGCCAAGATATTGCTTCGAATCCTAAAGAGAGATTGATTAAGGCCCATGAGGAATTCAAATACATGTTTTCTCTATTGGCATTTATTATATTCTTTGAATGCACCACACACACATAAGTTGGAATTGTGGAATACGAACCCAATTCCTCTAAATATGATTTTAAGGTATTAAAATATATGGCCAAGAAAGACTGATCCTAGCGCAGATCACATATCAAATTTTTAAGTTAGTAAATACAAATGGAGTTACCTCGAGAAAATTGTTCTACTAAGTCCATGCCTTACTTGCAAGATTCACATAAATGATGTTTGCAATATCCTTGGAGATAGCATTGAGGATCCAAGAAAGCACCATATCATTGCATTGGTGCTATAGTTGATAGTCGCTTGGGGTGGCTTATGGCGAGTCATCCACGAAAGCAAGTTTTTTATTTGCATTTAGTGTCATTCTCATTGTCCATTTTCAAGTAAAATAGTTGTCTTATGTGAGTAATGTTGAAATGATAACAACATCGGGGTTATCGGAATGATGGAGATAGTATGGTGACGTACACTACAATAAAAACTGTAATTAGCGACGGAAATTGCAGACGGATTTTTTTTCGTCGCCAATTTGCAACGGATTAGCTAAAGAAAACTATTCATCGTTAACATTTGATTTATTTGCGGTCTTAGCGACGGAAAAAATTCTGTCAGGAATCTGTCGCGAATTAGCGACAGATTAGCGACAACAAAATTTTGTCGCAACTTCGCGATGGCTCAGCATTAGAACTTTTCTATCGCTACTCTGTTGCACATTTGCGACGATGTTTGTGATAAAATTTTTCTGTCGCTAAATTTCTCGTAAATCTCTAATGCGAGCCCATTTTCCCTTTCTGTTTCATCAATCGCCCGACCTTCGCCCGTCTGCCTCCCGTCACCCAGCCGCCACCCGTCATCCTGTCGTCGCCCGCCCGTCGCCTGCTCGATCGGCGCCCGACGACTTTCGTTGGCCCGCCCGCCCGTCTGCCTCATGTCGCCCGCCCACCGCCTACCAACTCGATCGGTGCTCGTCGACCTTTTGCCCGCCCGCCCGATCGGTGCTCGTCGACCTTTTGCCCGCCCGCCCGATCGGTGCTCGTCGACCTTTTGCCCACCCACTCGATCGACGCCCGTCGACCTCTCTTGCTCCTTCTCATTCTCTCTCTTGTTGCTCCTCCTCTGGATGTTTTCGGCGAGCCCCGAACGTAGGTAAACATTCATTTTTTCCCTATGGTGTAGTCACCCCCTTCCCCTTACGGTTGTTGAAGGGCCAGCAGAGGCTCGACAGCCTCTGTCGGGCCCTCCCCACCCCTGTGTAGTCAATGGGGGGCTAGCAGAGGCCCCAATCGCCTCTGTCAGGCCCCGATCACCTCTTTTTCTTTGGCATAACAGGGGGCTTCGCCCCTGTCCTTTTGAATGCTGACAGGGGGACCCCTGTCGTCTTTACTTTGCTGACAGGGGGGCCCCTGTCCTCTTGACTTTGCCGACAGTCCCCCCCCCCTTGTCCGCTGTCGGAGAATGATCGGCAGAGGGATAAGCCCCCTGCCCTTTTGTTTTCCATGGCAGGGGGTGGTTCGCCCCCCTCTCCTCAATAATTTTGGCAGGGGGGAAGCCCCCATGCCCCTTGTCTGTTTTGCTTGGCAGGGGCGATACTCTTGCCATTTTGCCCGGCAGGGGGCGGATCCCCCTACCGGAAAATTTAGCCTCTGCACGGGGCGAGACCCCCTTGCCTCATGATTAATACGGGAGGGGGCGAGACCTCCCTGCCTTGACCTTACTGCCAGTAGGGGCAGCGCCCCTATCTGTCTCGCTTTCACTAGAGGATTGTGTCTCCCTATCCGGGCTCGTTTTTGACATAGGCATCACCCTTCTTGTTATCAGGTAATAAACTTCATTTTAACACAGTGTCTCTTGCAGATTTCTCAACGGATCCCGCTTGTGCCCCGCCACCCATGGTAAGTAAGTGACAAAAGCAATGCAAATCAGGTAAATACCCATGGTGAGTAAGTGATGCATGTGCATCACAGGTTATTTGATTTCTTGGATGCAACACTTTTCTCTTCACACACTCACTTAGTTGTGGATATCTAGGACTACTTTGATGGAGTTCGGAGATCATGCTGAGCATGATTTTAATGTATGAGAATAGAAGTGTTCTTATTTTTGGAGTTCGGATTTCATGCTAGTCATGGTAGCAGTTAGCGGGATATTAGAGTGTGTTTGTTGCAGGTACATGTTTGACATTATTTTGATATGAATGATTTGAATGTATTACAATGTTTGATGTGATTGTATACATGCTTGCATGAAGTTACTTTCAATTTGATTATAACTTTCATGTAAAATTGTATCATGAAAACATACTTCAAATGAATCTATCGTGTTATGAATAGTTTACACATGAAAATATTAAGTTATCAATTCATGCATCATAGTTCTTGTGATTGTATGACATTATATATATATATATATGTGTGTGTGTGTGTGTGTTTGTGTGTGTGTGTGATATATATCAAATCATTACATCTACCACGAATGCATGATAAATTTGATATTTTCTTCATCATAGCATTCTGATGATTCTCTTTTAACTGATTAGGATACTATTGGTAACATCATACGATAAAATTACTGCAAACCATGAATGGATGTACCGTAGGATAGTTGACAATGAGGTATCACTTGAATATATGGATGGTGTTGAAAGTTTTATTGAATTTACAATGGCAAGTGTCAGTAAAGTGGATCCCACAGGTCAGATTAGGTGTCTCTGCAAGATTTGTGAGAACAATCGATTTGTAGAACCTCATGGCGTTAGACATCACCTATAGAGGAAGGGTTTTATGAGTGATTAGCATAATTGGACGTTTCATGGTGAAGAATTTAGGAATAATTTTGACGCATAGGTGGATGTGGTACACAATAATCCTTATATGGATTTGATATTTAATGTCGTAGGACCCGAACTGGGTCCTAGTGATGTAACAAGTGGGGTAGAGGAAGAAGCACCAAACGATGCAACTAGCAGATTTTATGATTTACTTAGATATGATGATGAGCCACTTTGGAATAGTTGCGAGAGTCACACTATCTTGTCTGCAGTTCTTCAACTACTGAATTTGAAGTCCAAGTTTAATTTGAATCAATCATGTTTTGATCATTTGTGCTCTATTGTAAAGAATATGTTGCCCTAAGATGAGAAATAGCCACAAATTTTCTATCGTGCGAAGGTTATGGTCAACACTCTAGGTATGGGGTATCAAAAGATAGATGTTTATCCAAATCACTGCATGTTGTATTTCAAAGATCAGGAAAATAGCAGATCATGCCCGTCATGTGGACATCCTCGGTTCAAGCCAAAGACAAGAGGCAATGGTAGCACGAGGTCAAAAAAAGTGTCATACAAGTCGCTCCACTACTTCCCTCTCACCCCTAGATTGAAGCGATTGTATATGTCTTCGAGGACAGCTAAACACATGAGATGTCATGCAAATAAAGTTCGACATGATGAAGACAAGATCACGCATCCTGTTGACGCAGAAGCTTGAAAGTACTTTGATCGTACTCATCAAAACTTCGCAATGAAAGTAAGAAATGTTAGGCTCGATCTATGTACTGATGAATTTAATCCATTTGAGGGTAGATCAACTTTATACTCGTGTTGGCCAGTATTTGTAACTCCATACAACCTTCCTCCAAGCTTGTGTATGAAGCGTCAAAATCTTTTCTTGTCTCTATTGATCCCTGGTCCGACCTCTCCGGGCCAAAATCTTGATGTATATTTAAGGTCATTGATTGATGAACTGAAAGTATTGTAGGATGATAGTATTCTCACGTACGATGCCCGCAAAAAATAAAATTTTAATATGAAGGTTGTTATTCTATAGACAATCAGTGACTTTTCTGCATATGGTATGTTATCTGGTTGGAGCACACATGGGAGGTTGGCATGTCCGTACTGCATGGAGGATATAAAATCATTTAGATTGACGCATGGAAGGAAGTCGTGTTGGTTTGAGTGTCATCATCGATTTCTACCCAGTGACCATCCATTTCGACGACAAAAGAATGTGTTTCGAGCAGGCACAACTGAAATGGAAGGTTCACCCATAAGATTGTCTGTCGTAGAGATTTTAAGAAGATTGCAATACTTTACATATAGACTGACAGATGCTCGTAGCCCAACGCCCTTCCTTGGATTTGGAAAGGATCACAATTAGACAAAGAAATTTATATTTTGAGAACCTACCATATTGGCCGACCTTATTGATATGACATAATTTGGATGTGATGCATGTGGAGAAAAATGTGTTTGATAATGTGTTTAATACAATATTGAATGTGAAAGGAAAAATGATGGATAATCCGAAGGCCCGTATGGATTTAAAAGTAATATGTAAAAGATCATAATTGAAACTCAAAGAGTACAATGGCAAAGTAGTGAAAACAAAGGCTTGGTACGTGCTTGGACCAAATCAAATAAAGCAAGTATGTCAATGGTTGAGACAGTTGAGATTTCCAGATAGATATGTCTAACATTGCTTGGGCTGTGAAGATAGACGAGGGACAATTATATGGGTTGAAGAGCCATGATTGTCATGTCTTTATGTAACTATTGATACCCCTAGCATTCCATAATATGTTAGACAAACCTATATGGGGGGTATTGTCAGAGTTGAGTAGATTTTTTAGAACATTGTGCACATCAAAAGTCATAGTGTATGAGGTAAAGAATCTCGAAGATTTTGTCGTCACTACTATTTGTCAGCTAGAGAAGATATTTCCGCCAACATTTTTTGATGTTACAGAACATTTGATCATACATTTGCCATATGAACTAAGGGTTGGTGGTCATGTGCAATATTGGTAGATGTACCCATTTGGAAGGTATATGTTTTCTTATAGTTTTCTCTTCAATGCTACTGAGAAATTTATTGTAATCCGAGACGTATATTTTTGACAGATGCATGTTTGACATCAAAAGAAAATGTTCGGAATAAAGCAAGAGTAGAGGGATCTATTTGTGAGGCGTACACTTTAGAAGATATTTCAAATTTTTCATCTATGTACTATGAACCTCACATTATAACACGTTATACATGCCCACCTCGTAACAATGATGGAAAACAATTTACTGTAGCTGACAAACTGTCGATATTTCAACCACTTGGGCATGCCTTTGGTAGTTGCCGGTCAAGAGACTCTTGGAAGATCAAGAGCAAGACGCAGCATAAATCTATATCCTTTTTAATTGCTTAGCGATCGACCCATACATCGAGTAAGTATATATAGACGCAGGACAAATCTATATCCTTTTATGTTTTATATGCATACATGGTTCGGTAATATAAGTATTTGATAAGTGCAAACGATTTGATCTGGAGTTGCGAAGAGAACTTTCACATCTCACTGATGCAGAAGTACTAAAAGAACATGAAACTAAGTTTGTGTCATGGTTGAAAGAGTTGGCAAGGACGATGACATAAATTATCTTCGTATAAACAACAATAAGTTACTTAATTGGTCATGATCACAATCATTGTTTATGTTTGTAGGTCCGTCATGGTGATGTTAAAGATCAAGAAATATGTGATTTACAAAATGGTTCGACCAAAGTTGTGCAATGTTGCAATGGGTACATCATAATGGTTATCGATTCCATACAAAAGACTACGGTGTAAACAAATCAACGATGAATAGTGGCGTGTGTGTCAAGGGTAGCAGCTATGATGAAAATAAACATAATTACTACAGTGTTATAGAAGAAATAATAGAGTTGACTTACTTAGGCATAAATAATAGGGTGACTTTATTCAAGTGTCATTGGTTTGATCCCACTGCAATAAGAGTCGACAAAGCCTCAGGCATTGTGAAGGTGAATCATAAATTAAAGTTTAGAACATATGAACCATTCATATTAGCCTCGCAAGCTCAACAAGTTTACTATACTTCATATCCGAGTACAAAGAAGTCAGATAGAAATGAATGGTGGGCAGTTTGAAAGGTGAAGTCCAAACTATACCCCCAGTATGATTAGTTACAGGAAGACAAGTTAACTGAAGATAGTGATTACTATCAATCAGATTATATGTATGACTTCTCTTATGCTCACAATGTCGTGCATGGTATGCATGTCATATCTCCATTGATCGATGGAACATTCATGGAAGAATATGATCCAAATGATATACCAAGTGGATGGGCGGACAAAGAAGAAGAAGAAGATGAAGAAGAGAAGGAGGAAGAAGAAGAATATGAAAGTCAAACAAGTGATGAGGAAGAATTCTTGAGCTAGTGAAATAAATCTTGTAATACAAACCTCTATTTGATGTAAATGATTTGAATGTATTGAAATGTATTGCAATGATTTGAATGATTTGAAGATATTGCAATGTTTGAATATATTGCATGACATTTTTTATTCTTTGATTATGTATCTTCGATACATATAGAGTTATAATTTGAATGTATTATAACGTGTTTGAATGATTTGAATGTATTGCAATATTTGATGTGAATGATTTGAATTATTTGAATGTATTGAAATATATTGCAATGACTTGAATGATTTGAAGGTATTGCAATGTTTGAATATATTGCATAACATTTTTTATTTGTTAAAATGTATCTTCGATACGTATAGAGTTATAATTTGAATGTATTGTAACGTGTTTGAATTATTTAAATGTATTGCAATATTTGATGTCAATGATTTGAATTATTGGAATATTGCAATGATTTGAAGGCATTGCAATGCTTAAATATATTGCATGACATTTTTTATTCTTTGATTATGTATCTTCGATACGTATAGAGTTATGATTTGAATATATTGTAACGTGTTTGAATGATTTGAATGTATTGCAATATTTGATGTGAATGATTTGAATGATTTGAATGTATTGAAATGTATTGCAATGACTTGAATGATTTGAAGGTATTGCAATGTTTAAATATATTGCACGACATTTTTTATTTGTTAGAATATGGTTCATGGATGTTACAGTGGTCGATCACCCAGTGACAACTAGTCTCAGCCTTCATCTTCACAGGCTGCTTCGATAGGTATATCATTTAACTAATTGTATACTTGATTAGTTTGAATACGCGTTGTGTGAATTTCTAACTCATTTTTCTACAGATGATGTTTCGCCTGCACATAACCCACCTACATCAGCTATTCATACAAGTCACGAGATAATGCTAGATACAGGGTCTTCTCAGTCTGACACAAGAAGACTCATTCAAATAGTGTATATCGATAATCGATCGTAAGTATTTCATTTTCACTTATCCTATACTTATCTTATAAATATGTATATTAATAGTTAATGTGTATCAATTCATGTGCAGCGCGAGGTTCGAGCCACAAGTAATACGAGATATTAGAAATTCACTAGTTTAACATCTACTAGGACCGGTCGCTCAATGAAAAGAGTACCCGAAGAAGGTGTTAGATAGATTGTGGTCTTCATTCATGGTATACAATCGTTTCTCATAGTTAATGTGTTTCATATTTAATTTTTTGTTATATTCATGTCTACTAACTTTCTGAAAATATTTGTAGGCTTCGAATCGCTTCGCGACTACGATAGTTGAGCAGGATGCGAGGACGGTGTGGCAGAAGGTGGTTGCCAATCGATTTGCAGACATGCTGCACAATATGAAGACTGCAGCAAGAAAAGCATCTGGCGGGATAGATGATCTACTACAGTGGAAGGGCCATGGACCTCCTACTATCAGGTCAAATGTTTGGGATGCAATGCGCGACAAGTGGGTGGGGCATGAATTTTAAAACTGCTCAGCGAAGGTTGCACAAAACCGAGCGAAAATGCCCGATGCCCATCTATACACAGGTAGATCTTGGACTTTTGGGAGCCATCTGAAGAAAATGGTAATTCATCAATCTATATATTGTCAATTTTATAAATATTGTTGTAAACCTGTTAAATAATTCTTTTATCATTTAACTTCGCAGGAAGCAGAAAAATGAGGCATTGTGCCATACAAGGATATGTTTGTTGAAACACATAACCGTAAGACCACGGGAGAGTTTGTATCAAAGAAAGCGAGAATGACAACGGCATGTATTTATTGTATTAATAAACATTGTAATATACAAGTTATCATAAATATTGTAATTCTTAATTATTAATTCATACTGTAATCTTTACTTTGTAGGAGTCATATGAGCAATAGATGGTAGAGCGATATAGCGATGACTCCACTCAGCATCCACCTTTTGATCTTGCAGCATGGGTGACTGCAACAGGTGAACCCAAAAAGGGTCGTGTGTTCGGGTTTGGGAGTAATATAAACACCTCACCAGTCGTTGCTTCCTTCAGTCACGGCTCACAGAGTTCTCCCGTCAGCATCAGCTCCAAGCATCCGACTGACCCACCTAATTCTTGGGATGGTTTACACCAGCTCGTTAAGGACAAAATGTGTGACTATTTACATAAAGCAATTTTTGACATTGTCCGTAATGAGTTGTGCAGTTTTTTTCGGGAGAGGGAAACTTTGTCTGTAGGTAACTCTCAAGTATGAAAGTTTCATGTGATGTATTGCATATCGTTAGATTTCATGTTACTTTGATTGCCTTAACTTAGGTGCATTGCATATAATTTATTTTATTATATTTTGTTTATCAATACTAACTTTTCTTTTCTCTTGTAGGTTGCTGGAGATAATCAGCATAGAGGAGCTGAAGGGGCAGATCGAGATAATAAAGAAGATGACGCACAGAATCTTAACGATGATTAGATTCATGTGTTGAATTTGTTGTACATTCTTGTTGTTTCAAAAATGTAAATGTTTACTTGTAAATAATTAGAACTTGGTGAAAATTATACTGGATCGATAAACTGTTTCAGTTGCTTTTTATATGTATTTTTTATGTGTACTTTATTTTTTATACACAGAAAATATAAATTGTATCACGAGAAATTTTTTTTCAATATTTATGTTTTAAACTCCTTTTTTATTTTTTTTTGCTTGTTTGCGACAGATTAGCGACAGATATTTTCCGTCATTATTTACTACCGACATCCAATTTAACAACGGATTAGGGACGAATATTAATCCATCGCAAATATAAATCGGCCAATGTTTTTGCAACGGATTTTAATCTGTCGCAAAACCAAAATCTTCGTATATTAATGATGGCCTTGTGATGAATCATGACATTTGCTAATTCATCGCAAATTAGCGATGGAATGTGCGACAGATAGTTTTCGTCGCTAATTAGCGACTATAATTTTGCGATAAAAGCTATCCATCGCTAAGTCGATGTTAATCCGTCGCTAAACTCTTTAGCGATGGATTGAGGTCGTCGTTAATCCACATATTTCTTGTAGTAGTAGGAAAGAATGAATTTGAGTCATTGTTGTGACCTTAGAATTGTTAACAATTTCTAATGCCATGATCGATCAGCCATCTCATCTGATAGGTGATAGATTAGCCACAATGATGGTTGTGAATGGGTTGATTGATTGTAGCCTACTCTGATAATATATAAAAAGGAATAACCCAAAAAACCTTGATGTCTTTAGTTGGATCGTATGGCAATTACATATACAAATATTGACATCCCTTGATTACGAGGATAGAAAAACATAATGGATTAAAAAAAAGGTTATAAATGATTAATGTACAACAAGGTAAGTAACAAATTTTCCAAATGACCACTATGGTCTTATCGGTTTATATGATAATATGCGTCATCCTTATCTCTTTGGCATAGTATATGTAAGGCCTAGTAGAATGATGTGCATTAATTAATAAAACGATTATTGTAATATCACGTGCAAAAGTAGCTAATAGAAACAACAGATTGACAATAACAGCAAAATCAAGGGTTCTTGGTTTGATTCTTTCATACTATCAACTTGAGTTCTCATTGGTTATCGAAATCACTTACACAAATTCTTCACCACAAATGTTATTATGACTGACAGTGACATTATAATAGGTATAATGTGACAAAATAACATAGCTGGACCAGTAACCAGTTAGAGTGACGCTATTTTAACCAAGGATTCATGGGTGCAATTGTTTTTTTTTTAAGGCAAGCTGGGGTTAGGCAGACCCCCACCAGTTATTATTCAACGTACCACAGGGTTTTGAACCTGCAACGTGCCACCATAAGGAGACGTGCAATGACAGCTCCTACCAACCACGCGGAGCCTTGTTGATAGGGTGTATGGGTTTGATTCATAGAGTAAACCTCTGCATAAATACATAACTAATGAGTAGCTATTAAACAAGTTTATCTTATAAACCATCCTAAATGGCTTCAAGTGTCAGTTTCCAATGTTTGCTTAATTTAAACTCATAAACGTTTTCTCCATAGAGAACTTAGTAGAAAACGTTTTGTTAGATTTAGCACTTTACATGTTTTGATGCCTATTTAGAGCAATGAAAAATCAATGGCTCATATTGCATCAAAGCTGTTTATATATATATATAGAATCACTAGAATATGAGAACTAATGTATGAACCACAATTTTCATGATTTTTTTTGTACTTTTCTCTTAAATCTTACCGTGATTTGCATGCTTGGTTTTATAAGAACCCGCTCTTGAATCATCAGATTTTGATGCATAAAAGAGATTTTTTAAGGCTTTAAAATCAATGACTCATAATCTTAATAAATATTCAAGCATTCAAAAATCACATTTTTTTCATCGGAAATACACGATTTAATGGTTGATTCCTAGCAAATTTTCACCATTCCAAGCACATCAAAATGGTTGGATTTGCAAAAAAAATGTTGGAAATGCCCATAGTTCTAGTTGTCCTGTTCCAGTTCTCATATTCTAGTGACTATATATATATATATATATATATATATATATATATATATATATATATATATATATATATATATATATATATATATATATATATATATATATAAAGTTTTATTTTGACACCATTGAGGTTACGCATCTCCAATTTTCTATTGATTTCACATTTAAGATTTTGTAGATCTCATTGCACACTATGTTATCTACAGTGCTTTTAGCAGAGAACAGGGGTTTAGAACAGGAGACTTTATGTGTGTCCAGATTTTTTAAGTGAATAAAAAACTAACTGCCCTCAAATTTATCCATTTGCACCCTCATTGCCAACAAGTTGAGTGGCATATGGATAATGCTCCAAGATGAGTTAGATCCAGTTAAAACCAGATTCAATTCAGATACTTTATTCCTTACTTTAGGTTTGTGTCTATCTGATTCTGTACAGGTTCGTCGGATCTGTCATATCCAGGCCTGAATTGGTCCATTTTCATTTTTCCATGTGAGAAAACTTGCTTTAGGGTCCAGCTTTCAGGATTTTATTCCAATCCAGAACGTGATCCCAAGTCCAACTTGATTGAAGGACAGAAAGCTTGCACCATAATCTAGCTCAGGTTAATTTGGGTGAAAGGATCAACCCAACCGATCCTAGATAGGTTCAATAGGGCTTAAACAATCTGAATCCATAAGAGTCAAGGTCAGGGTTAGATTTGTCACCCAGCCCATTAATGTGCCGTTAGTCCAATCTGACCCAGCTAGTCAAAAGGACGGACTGGGCCAGCACTCAAAATCTCAGGCAAGGCAGGCCACAGGCAGCCCATGGACTGGCCTTTTTTTATAATAGCAGATACACAGGCCAGCCCAGACCAAGCCCATTTTGGACAGGGCTGACCAGCTTGTTGACACGTCACTGGCCATTTGACTAGCCTATGGGCCATTAAAGGGCGGTGGTTCATCCTGATGCAGTCGGTCAAAAGGACACATTGGGCCGACCCGCATTCCTAATCCAAGCCCAATCAAGGGCACGGGCAGCCCACGAACTGACTCTCATTTGCAAGTGCAGAAGCACAGAATACCCCAGCACAAGCCCATCTTCGACTGGGCGAGTGAGTGGCATATTGACACACCACTGGCTGGTAGTATACTACCCGAGTAAGGCCGGTGCGCAAAATCCCAGCCCAAGCCTGGTCCAAACTGGCTGGACTAAGGGCAACCCTGCTGGATGCCAGTCCTTATTACAAAGTTCAATCCAAGTCCTCGTGACCTAAGCCATGCAACAGGTGAAACTAATCCACCTCTAGGTATGCACATGAGCCTCGTCAAGCTCAAGCCTTGTCTGTTTGACCTTAGTTAAGCTGACAAAACTAGGCTCAATTTCAGCTCAATCTCAGGAAAACCTTAAATATAATGGTTCAGGCTTTGCTCGGCTCATGTTAAAGATTATGATATAAAAATTGTCCTTAGTTTTAATTGAGGAAGTGTTGAGAGTTTAGACATGGAGATTTGAACCCACCATCACACGCACCCGGGGGCAAAACGCCCGCCGGCGCAAAGTTTTCTATATTTGGTTAGTCATATAGTGCATTATAATTAAAGAGTAATGCCACACTCCGGGAGTACCTACTCCCACATACTAGAAATCATGATTTGGATGTACTCAACATAGTGTATTTGATAGGAATCATGATTTGGATTATGTTTTTTGGACATAAAAATAGGATTTTGTAAGTCATGAAACTTTGATATATTGTGAGCCGTTGAATTTTAAAGGTCTTAAAAAACACACACGTATGTTATAATCGATAGATCCAAAACTTGTTTTCTACTAAATAATGCTTATAGATTATAGGGTCTGATCAACAAAAAAATTAAGAATTTTGAAAATCTAAATCTTCTATTAAGTGGGAGTAGGTACTCCCAGAGCACCTTATCATTACCAATAATAGTATAATTAGGCACCCATCCATATTGTCAGGGTTTAGATAAATGAGGTTTGCATTAAAATCTATACTATGACAAAAAAATAAAAACATACAAGCAAAAAACTCTAATTTGTTTTTAATTGAAGACATGCAAGAAAGAAAAATAACGTGATTCTAGTTGAAGAATAAAATGGTAAAAAAGATTAGCTTTGTTTACGCTTTCCATCTAATGAGAGAGAAAGAGGGGAGAAATTAAAAAGTTAGCTTAAATATATTAATCACGGTTAAAGAGTGCAAAAATATGTAGGAAGGAAAGGGTGTGCCGATTGCTAGAGAGAGAGAGAGAGAGAGAGATTTCAATTAATTGTTGTTTAGATAAAAACTATAAGTTTTTATTTTGTTAAAATTTATAAAAAGTACTATGTAAATAACATTTTAAAAAGAATTACAAATAACCAAACAAATTAATATTTCCATTTAAAGAAACATGACAAGAATATTATTTAAGAAAAAAATCATAAAAAACGAATTTATTTACCTTCACTGTCTTTGCTTCCACTTTTATAAGGTTTAAGATAAGATAAGATAAGATAAGATACATTCTATTGATTAGCTCACATATTATAAAAATAATAATAATAATCGGATGGGCCCATGCAGCGTGCAGCCCGTTTAAGTAAACGAGCTTAAAGTTAAGCCTCAAGCTTGAGTCGTTTGATAATGAGAGAACCCATGCTAAACAAGATTAAACAAGCCTTAATGAGCTCAGGCACCGTGCCTGGGCTACAAGCAAACAAGCCTAAAATTGAGATCGGGGTTGACTATTTTATGTAAACAAGAAAGCTCAAACTAATCAAGCTTAATTGAGCCTTAATGAGCCCATGTGTCGTGCTTGGAATTGGCACGTTTATGAATTCAACTGAGCTCAGGTTCGCACTGCGTGGCCGGCTCACGCAAAAGAACAAGCCGAACCCAGGCTTTAACGAGCCAAGCCCGAGCATCTCACAAGAAGCTCAGCTGATTGTGCACACCTATCCACCCCTACTTGTCCGATGTTCATGTCCAAGATTGTTAGGCAACAATATATCACAGTTTAGCATTAAATTAGGGATCATACACCCCAAGCTTAAAATTAAGACATCCAATCCCGTCTTTCTCATGGGAGAGCCGTAAAAGATCTTTATGAAACATGAGTTGACATGATATAAGTAAAAGGAAAAGCACTTGATATGCTACACTAAAAAGCAATACAAATTAAAAGGACTAAGAAAAGAGAAAAGGAAAAGCACTTGATATGATACACTAAAAAGCAATACAAATTAAAAGAACTAAGAAAAGAGAAAAACCAGTAAAGACTTAAAAGGAAGCGTTAGAGGCCAACACAAAGGATGACCTTAAGAAAGGAAGCCCACCTCATGTAGTTGGAATGGAGCTTCAAATGATGATAATGATGATGAGACAACCAACTCTAGCCTAAGTTGTTTTTTATACTTTTGAAAATGATAATTTTTAATCTTTTAACTTAACTCAATGCTATTTTCGCAGCCCACCAGTTTTCTAAGAATACTGGTAAATAAATAATTATACAACAACTACGCCTTCATTCCAAAAAAAAATGGGGTCGGCCATATGAACCAAAAAAGAAAATCATTTCGGGTCTTCCACATGAATCCTTCTCCTCCAATCATTTTTATCCAATGTCATGTCCTCGGTGAGGTTCAAAGCATTCATATCATTTCTTATCATCTCCATCCAAGTCTTCTTAGGCTTACCCCGACCTCTTTTAACTAATATATTATCCCATTTCTTCATCCTTCTAACTGGAGCATCATTAGGCCTTCGCCAAATATGTCCAAACCACCGTAAACGATTCTCTCTCATCTTATTTTCAATGGATGCAACGCCTACCTTATTATATATCTCCCCGTTTCGAATCATATCTTTTATTGTATGTTCACACATCCATCTAAGCATACGCATCTCAGCTACACTCATGTCTCTTGGCAGCCCAACATTTCGTACCATATAATAAAGCAGGCATAATTGTCGTCCTATAAAACTTTCCCTTCAACCGCAATGGCATTTTACGATCACACAACACTCCGGTTGAACTTTTCCATTTCATTCACCCAACATTTATTCTATGATTTACATCTCCATCAATTTCTCCAATCTTTTGAATGATAGATCCCAAATATTTGAAACAATCATCCACCGATATTTCCCGCTCACCAAGCTTCACTACACTCCTATCATATATTTTGTCTTACTTTTACTCAACTTAAAACTTCGCTTCCACTGTCTCCATAATTCTAACTTAGCATTAACCCCAGTTATAGTCTCATCAATCAAAACAATATCATCAACAAACAACATACACCACGGCACATTTTCTTGAATTGATCTCGTAAATTCATCCATCACTATAACAAATAGGAAAGGGCATAATTATAGAGAAAGAAAAAATAAAAATAAAAAAACAACTCAAACGTCACCTATGCAATTTCTTGAAAGGTTAAGCAACCATCTTAAATATTTGAAAACTAAGGTAGCCAAAAGTAAATTTGCAATGTCTACGCAAAATTACCGAAGGTCAAACCATTTTAACACCCTCAATAGATGGATGATTGCACGTATGCTCCAAAAGCCAGGAATCAAAGCTCATGCTCATGTGGTTATGAAAAAATGTTTCATTTCTTCATACAGAACACCATTCATCTAAAGATCGATAGGACACAATAACATGTTAAAGAAATTGCAAGGCCATAATCATCCACATTGACAGGCCAAGTGACCAACTATAGGAGCAGACAGCATATTATAGTACCTAGTCTTGAATAGGTTGATCCTACAAGCAAAGGTGTGAAGTAATCTCAAGCACAGAGAAAACAGAAATAAAACCAAAAAAAAATTATGAACAATTACAAATAAGAAGTAAAAAAAGAAAAGGAACTATGCTACATGTAATAATATTACAGAAGAATACAGGCAATTGATATGAACATGTGGGACTTGTTGAAACATGGATCTTGGACTTCCATAATTTGAGATTCAAGAATTTCTTATCTTGGTCCTGATAATTCCATGGCTTCCACGACCAACGATGATTCCTCCAGAAATTCCAGGTACTTCGGCTCCTCCCTCTCGACCATCTTGCTTCTCGGGGTATCTGCCCTCTGCGACGCCTCCCACCTCTCGGCCAACCCATCGCCTTCCAACATTCTCAAGACCTCGGACATCTTAGGACGGTGCGCAGGGTGGTATTGTGTACAGAGCAGAGCCACCTGAACCATCTCTTCTAGCTCTACTCTGTCAAAGTTGTTTTTGAGATCTTTATCAACCATTAGATTCAGCTTGCTCTCCTGGTGTAGTTTTTTCACCTGTGAAGGAAAAAGAAATACCAGTAAGGAATCAACAAAATCATATATCGCTAGTTTTCAACATACATAAGCCCTGCCATGTTGGCCTGACGGTCAGGATCATCAAGAGCCAGGGGTAATCCAGCATTGTGGAGATCCCATCAGTTCCAAAGACCATGAAGGCTAACCAGAGTTATCGAATCAAATGATACCCATCACCAAAAATCCTCAGAATCAATGTTCTGGAGAATTCAGCAACAAGATCAGACTGTGAGGGTACATCCAACATGTCCTTTAGGTAAGTGCTGAGGTTATTGACAAGATATAAAATTCACTCGACTATAGCTTGCATATCTACAGACTCCAGTGGTCATTGTTAGCTTCAAACAAATGACAGGACGTTAGGACTCAAGCAGCAGAATGCAATTTTTCTAATCCCTTCACCATATTCAACTCAGAGATGGATGACAGCAATCAAAACAGCTGCAAGCTAGAAAATTCACAAATCTTCCCAAGTCAAGCAGCATACAACTGGTGGGAAAAAACAAAGCTCAATAATGCCATGCTGGGCCTCACATCGTGCGACAGTTCATCCAGAGTTAATAAAGACAATGATAAGTATGTTTAGGTATATGAGCTAACAATGACAAAAATGCTATGACCTTACAACTTATTGGTGTCACCAAAAGTATATGCCCTGGAAAAGTGATCTGGGCATGCTGGTGTTTTTTTCAAAATCAAAAGACACAACACAGAGAAAACTTACCCAGTCAAGCATGACACCCTTCTGGCTTGCAACACGTCCAAAATCCAATGCTTTTTGTCCAGTAATGAGCTCCAATAGTAATATTCCGAAGCCAAAAACATCTGTTTTCTCTGAAGATTGGCCAGTAGACAGATATTCTGGCGCTATATGTCCAACAGTTCCCCGTACAGCTGTTGTCACATGTGAATCCTGATGGTCTAACAACTTTGCCAATCCAAAATCTCCAACTACAGCCTCAAAGTCCTCATCCAGGAGTATGTTTGCTGCTTTCACATCCCGATGAATTATCTTTGGGTCGCACTGCTCATGCAAATACACTAAACCCCGAGCTGTACCAAGAGCGATCCGCTTCCTGGTCGGCCAATCCAACGCAGGCTTCCCATGAATATTATCTGTTTGGACAAATTTCAAGAAAAGAAAAAACTCAAACATCTCACAAGCAGTCAACCAAGCACGCATATGCAGGACTACTTGATTAATTATGATGCATCCAAAAGAGAAAAGCAGACAGTTGCTTTTATCTACTATCTCCTAAGATCATTTTCAGTCCCCAGTACAAAATTACTGACAGAAATGGCATCTTTATGTGGAGAAATATCACAGTTCCCCCCCTTCCCGCTAAGAGTTGTCCATCAGATTGATTGATGAAAATCGATGCAGTTAATGAACAACAGTGAGAGGCTTATGAACCCCCATCTATAGCCCCAAAAAGACTTCAGCATGAAAGTATCACCCTCGACCCTCTGACCATTTTTAGTGTCATGGCACATTGAGATGTGACAAAAATCAAGTAACACAAAAATTGTAATGTTCAAGAAGGTTGGTCATCTCCGAAAAGAATTAATATTACTTTTCAAAGAGATGAAGTGCATCATTGCACTTATTCAGTGTCAACCAACGGCTACATGCAATTCACAGAAAACTCATAAAAATGTCTAACCTCTCAGCCTGGAAGCAACGCTGCCATTAGGCATGTAAGGATATACAAGGATTCGCTCATTTGTAGTAGTGCAGAACCCACAGAGACGCAACAGATTCCGGTGAATAGCCAGGCTGATCATCTCAACCTCTGTTAGAAATTGGACTTCTCCACCAACTGCATTTGCATCTTTTAGCCTTTTCACAGCTACCAGAGTTCCATCCTGCAAGCACCCTTTGTACACAATTCCAAACCCTCCTCTACCCAAAATATTTTTTGAACTAAAATCACCAGTGGCAATCCGCAACTCCCTAAATGAATATCTCTTCAGGTGCCCCAAGCAAAACTCTGGATCATATTGTTCTGAAAAAGAAATCAAATGGCTTAAGTAATGGGAACATTCAACACTGTAACAGTGGTCCAGCAGTTATCTACATATGAACAGAAGGTTTGGGCAGGTCATGCCCGAGATATGATCTCATATTTGAACTATTTTATGAAAGAACAAGAGAACCAACAGTAATTTGCAATAATCATACAGATAATATTCATTTCTAAGTTAAGAGATTGACTTTTTATCACCTGTCACAGTGCAAATACTTCAATAAAATATTATGTATCAACTCACATAGGTTGTCATAAGTCACTGAACCACCAACATATTTTTGGCCATCATGTATATTAAAAGATCTAATAGCCCTTTGAGTTCTTTAACATTGCATTCAAATGACATTTACAATTAATAACATGATCGTAAACATTGTTAACATTTATAACAATATTCATATATCTTCAGCAGACATCTTCAGTCATACCAATATTCACACATCTTCACCAGATAACTCAGTTAAAAACTTAAAATCATGTCGCTTTGCTAGTCTAACTGTAACAGTAGGCTGATAACAATTAAATTGATATCAGAAATAATCTTCATCAGACATCTTTAGTCATACCAGAAAAGAAACCAGACCACTTTTTACGAAACTCCAAACTTATTGATGCTATTGGTCGGGGACAACAATCTTCCCTATGCTCCCTTCTTTATCGTGTCACAGTCTGCTGCTGATTGTCATTTTAACTATTCCTCTTGTGTATTACATACCATATAAACGGTTGGATGGCAATCTATGACTCTTGCTAATGCAATTCCAGTATTGATCACATGACAATAAGATTGCAAAAGTTAGGTGAATGCTAAATTCATGAATTCCATGAAATGGGAGGTAAAGTAAAAAGCATTGCAGACAGATATAATACAGAAAACACATGGTTAGATGGCATGCATGAATTAGCAAGAAGATGCAGTGATACAAATATGAAAATTATATGCAGCATCAGCCACCCCTTGGAATGCATGGATTTTGGTCAACCTAACCCAAGACCTAGGTGTGCTCACGCAAGCCAAGGGAGGACGTTGAGTTGCAACAAACCAATGCTAGACTCGATACCACTTGGAGCTGTTAAGATTTCAGAGTTGGTACGCCAAATACTGAAGAATTTGCATATACAGGGGCATACCATTAACATCAAAGAATATCTGTTGATTGTGCCGATGCCGCCACCAAAGAAGTAATCCCGCAACAATGATAATCATACAAACAGAACCAACACTTGCACCAAAAGCAATAGCTACTCTGCGTTTTCTGGATCCACTAGACTGTGATTCAGCTGGGCGTCAAAATCAATATAAGTTTTAGCAAAGCTTGAAATATGAGAAATATCGTCAACCCCTTCAGAAAAATATAATTGTTTGTGCACGTTGGCCAAGTAAATTCACCTGCAGTAG
Source organism: Nuphar pumila (assembly GCF_984573655.1). Taxonomy (NCBI): domain Eukaryota; kingdom Viridiplantae; phylum Streptophyta; class Magnoliopsida; order Nymphaeales; family Nymphaeaceae; genus Nuphar; species Nuphar pumila. The sequence goes on along the minus strand of NC_143263.1, from coordinate 73,039,940 downwards.
GGTCCGGAGGAAAGGAAACAGGCTCTTGAGACATTGTAGAACAGTTGCTTTCAGAAGCAGATCCACAGATTAGAGGGTTGCCAACAACACTGAAGGAAACACAACACTCAAGTGTTAAGGCCAAACATGAGAAAATGAGAAAGTAACGAACAAGAATTCCCCTCACTTGAAAGTTCTAGCTGATATGTTGGGTAAAGAACCATTAAGATTGTTGTAAGAGAGGTCCCTGCATCATTGTAGACGATTTCAGAGAATTAATCAAATTCTCTTTCATGCTTGAAATATGGAAAATGATTCGAGATCACTGACGGAAGCTTACACGAGTGTTAGACCCCTGATGCTGGATAAAGATTCCGGACAGGGTCCTGATAGACTGTTGTTATTCAATCGCCTAACTTGCTCGTAAATAAGAAATACAAAGTATAAATCAGCTCTCATTACGGCAAATACCATTCAAAATTCACCATCAGAAAGCAAGGACGACTCTTGGCTACTTCCATTTTACAACAGAGACTACAGAGACTAAGAACTGATATCAAATTTTTACAAGTAGCTCATGAAACAAAAACTACAGTCTGTTCAGTTTGAAATCATGTAGTTCAAAGAAGAATGAAGTTTGAGATATTTAAATCTTACAGATAGTTCAGGTTCTTCAATTCGCCCAATGAATCAGGTATTGAACCGCTAAACTGATTGCTTGACAGATCTAGAGTTTGTAGCTTTTGTAGCTTTCCAATATCGGCTGGAATGGGTCCTGAAATAGCATTGTTTTGCAACAGCCTGTTAAAAACAAAAAAACAACAGAACAAGGTGATTCTTTCCATGTTTCGAAACGATTCTAGAACTAAAACCAAAATTTTAATGAAGATAGTAAACAAAAAATCACTTATTCTCAGCACTAGAACAATAACAATATTTCTCCTACTCACACAGACTGCAGGTTAGTGAGGTTTCCAATCCCTGGAGATAGTTTTCCGGATAAACTCTGGCTGGGTAACCCTCTGCAGTAATCAACACAAAAAAAATTCCAAAAAAAACCCGAACTGTTAATTCAAAAGTTCATATATATAAACCATCACAGGGAGAGAGAGATTTGTCTTACAGTGCAGAAACAAAGCCATCGGCAGAGCAGGTCACCATTCTCCAACTACAAGGATCAACAGAATTCATATCCCAGTTCTCCAACACGTTATATGGGTCATTCAGCTCGCTCTTCATGGTCATCAAAGCCACCACTGAAACACCAACCATCCAAAAACAAACAATAAAATCTCAGACTCGTCTACAACCAAAGGCAGGACCAACTCCAAAGGAATTGAACACCAGTACAAATATAGAAGGGCATCTCCCTATGCAAAACCAACACTCCCCTGAACCCCCCCAAAAAAAGGAAATGCTGAAATGAATACCCAACATTCACTTTACCTTCATAGTTGATACCAGAAGGGGAAAGAGTGGCAAGAGAGGTCTCCAAACACATCAAGGCCAACAGCAGGCCCACTCTGCAATGGTTGAAAACTCTTATTCTTCCCATGCTATACCTCCTCAACACCTCACTCCTCTCACCATTCTCCTCAAAACCCAAAAAAACATGAGAAAACAAGCAGAACAAACTCTATAAACCCACCATCTTCGTTCTGGTTCCTTCCCCAATACACACACTGCCTCCCCACCATCATCATGACTAGTCCAAAATCCCCCCCAACATTAAAAACACAAAGAAGGAATAAAAGATAGAGGTGGGTAATGGAGCAGCAGCATGACACTCCTTGAGATTTGAGATGGGTGATGATGGCTCATGTCTGTTGTGTGATTCACCAGATCCCCATATATTCTCCATGGGCATGTTTTTCATGATAATGTGTTTTTTACCCCCGGTTTTCTTTTTACATAGAATGGTGGGTGTGGTTTGTTTTCTCTTTTTTGATATGTAACTTTAGAGCGCACGGAAGAGGTACGCGAGGCTCTGGTAAAGTGCCAAAAGAGGCACAAATATAGATGTAAAAAAAAAAAGGAGGGGATTTTTTTTAATACTTGATTGGCATTTTATCTTTTAAAATTTCTTGATTGGACAAGATAACAAGAGTGTGGGCCGGGTAAAAAAGGCAGGTAATTTTTTAGCATCACATGCCAATGCCAACCTTGTCTGTGGTCTTGGCTGGCCGCTGCATGTAAAACAGTAAAAGATAGAAAACTGAAATAATGGTTGTTTATTGGTATATTATATTATATCTAAAATGCTAAATATACAAAAATAAGTAACATGGTGTGTGTTGGAATATCATATTATATCTAAAATGTTAAATATATAAAAAATAAGGAAGATGGGGTGTGGTGTCTTACCAACCCCGGGAGAGTTATTCTTGTGCCATGATTATTTTGATGACCACCAATTCCTTTGGACTCATAAGCCGGGTTATTCTTGTTCCAATATTGTTTTCCAAAAAAGTTAAACTGTTCCAATATGGATATTAACGGATCCGCTACTGATTGATTCATAATCCAAATTAGCAACAACGGGCGTATTATATATAATATTACCTCGTTTTATTCTTAAATGAGGACCCGCTGATCCAACTCAGTAAGTAAGACTTTTTTTTCCTCTCCTACCATTTACTCTAGGTTTGGAGTCATTCAGTGGTGCAATTTATGTGCTTGTGTGCTACCTATGGATGTACAAATTCAAACATTTATATGTTAAAAAATAGAAAATTTCTTCCATATTATATTTCTAAGTAATTTGATCACTGGTTGTTGATTCACGTCATGGGTGTCCCAGTTTGCATGGGATCTAACTTGGGTTTATGTTCTAATCTATTGGGGAGAAAACCAGATACTGATATTTTAAATCCAAATTGTTAGCCTGTCTTTACTTAAAATTGATTCCTTCAACTTTAGGTCTAACCAACAAATTTGTTATTTCCACTTGATCTTTGAATAAGGAAATCATATCCCAGCGTTACATATCATATTGTTGTCTTCCTTATATGAATCCCTGCTTTCCGTTTGAAAAACTTGGGCTATATATTTTGGATGTAACTTGCGCTCAGACATCTATGTTTTAGCAATAGATTGAATGTGACCAAGTTCATGAATTTCATCATAAAAAACAGTAAAAGTATTGGGGGCGACATACTTGATCAAATTTCATATGTTGCCTTTAAACAATAAGTTGTGTACCTTATTGTGCATAACAGGTAACATGACTTAAATTGGCTTAATGTGCCTATATTTCAGGAAAGAAGTATATATACTTCCAAAATGACAGTCAAGGATCATAGGGATTTTCTAGCTTATTAGTCATGAGGGCCCTTATACTTTGGGCTAACTTTCCATAATCTCCTTTTTGAAAAGCATATTTCAAGAAACAAGCATACTTCCAAAATGACAGTCAAGGATACTAGAAACTTTAGCTTAATAGCCATAAGGGTCCCATCATAATTTTCATTTGATCTTTTTTTTAGATAGAGAAAGCTGGGGTTAGGCAGACCCCTACCAGTTATAAAAATACCATTTGGGGTTTGAAGTGACGTGCACTAACTGCTCCAGCCAAACAAGAGGAGCCCCATTGATATTAACTCTTCATGATCTCCTTTTCTGAGAAACCTCTCTCTCTTTCTTAATTTAAACCAGCCATACACGATATGTATATATAGGAAGAGGACCATCCAACCAAAGGAAAGTCCAAAATCTACAGCCAACTATTGTAAGAGGACTTTCCATTTACATTTACAATGCTTGAGAATCTCATCGATGGAACCTTATATATTTATTCTTTATAATTTATTTAGTAAGAAATATACTTTACACTAAATTTTTAAACATGTAGACATGTTTTTTGAAACATGAAAAATCGATGGCTCACAATACATTTATAACTTGGCTTTCAAAAACTTATATAAACATCAGAAATGCACAATCCAAAACATGCCTCTCACTAAATGAATGATAAAAATTCAATATGTAAAGTCCTATCCATGAAAAACTCTATTGTTAAAGAAGGAACGCCGATCATTATCATCATTTGTAGATTTAATGTTTATATATTGGCTTGAAATCCTTTGATTGGACGGTTCCCCTTTATATGTATATATATATATATATATATATTGGCTTGAAATTTTTTGCATGAAAAAATAAGTTAATATAGCCTAACTTATCAACTATTATATCCTTTTGCACGGTTGGAATTGAGTTGTTTTGTCATTTGTGATCTACTTGGATGCGGTCGTTTGTTCATGGACCACGGTTTTTGTATGATTGGTTTTGTTAGGTAGACGTCGCATTGGTAGAATATATGTGTATATGGACTTGGGTACTGCATTAGGTAAGTAACACAGCATCATGGTGATCAAAAGTTGTGGTGGTTAGTCGAGCTGTGGTCATCCTCTATGTTAAAAAAAATAAATAGTTTCAAGTTAGGTGTGTTTACCCACAAAAATATTAGTTGATGGTGGTTGGTATCAGCTTGGTTTTGGTAAACGATGAAGCCTTGATTAGGTTGTGCAGTGTTCTACTCTGTCTCTCTTTTTTCTTTGTGTGTGTTTTATAACGCAGAGAAACCACCATTATGGTTTAGATGTCCAATTATGAGTCGTGTTAACAATCACCTTTCTCTTCAATAATATAAAAATCTAGGACGGATCGGTTCAATCACTGTTTTTTTTTTTTTGAAAGGCAAGCTGGGTTAGGCAGACCCCACCAGTTATTATTCAATGTACCACTGGGGTTTGAACCTGCAACTTCCCACCACAAGGAGCTATGTGCACTGATAACTCCTACCAACCGCACAGAGCTCCTTACCTCGAACTCTTGACATCCTTCAACTAGAAAGTCTTAAACCAACCTCCCTAACCAGGTTTGCAAAGTTCTTGTGGTCCTGGATTTTACAACTTTTACTGATAAAGAGAAGAAAAGGGCCTATACTTTCAACCCACATAAAGAAATTCTCAGTCTTGCTAAATTTTAAAGATGCACAGATTACTGTTTGAAGTACAAATTTTTCATTCTAATGACATATGGAAAGGTGTTATTGTGATACCTCAAAATGCTTAGGATGAGTCAATGGCTCCCTTAGATTATATTTAATTATCATATTTTCTGCCCAACATATCACACTTGATAAACCTTATAGCCTTCGTTTTCGTTTTATGTTAGGCAAGCTAGTGGCATTGGCCGTGATGGATTCAAACAGGAGGGCCCATAGTCAACAGTGTCTGTGAAACCCAGCTTTTAAGCTGTACCCTTGCCCCCATTGTATGTAAGCAACCCTATATTCCGAGGGCGGATCAGGTGCAATCACATTGCATACTTTGAGTGTTCTGCTGTACTGGGCTGCCCTCCATATGTTGTTGATGGAGGGCAGCAATGTGCAGCAGCACACTCAAAGTATGCAATGTGATTGCACCTGATCTGCCATCATATATACCACGAAAATATATCCTGATTAACTCACTCCATGTATGTACCTCATGGATTATTGACCCCCAATTGAAACTCAGAGGGGAAAGTCATTTTGGCCACATCTGACCCCCATGAATGAGTTCAGCATGGTCAAAAATAGCAGGAATTGACTTTTAAATCGTTATTTTTTCAACAGAAATATGAGATTGTTTGAAGGTTGAAAATTCAGTGCAGTGTAGACCATTAACATTGTTAACCCTTGAAAAATCCGACATACATGTGGAAAAACATAATTCAAAGGTCAGTTCTACTAAACCCAATATGAAAGTCACATTTAGATAGTCAAAAGCCCAAAAAGATTAATAAATAAATAAAGTTGTTCACAAGGTGGTTTGGAACCCGTAGAGGCAACAAACATTTTATATATATATATATATATATATATATATATATGTGTGTGTGTGTGTAATTTTACAAATGCTACTGGTAAATGTGTAAGGATGTCCGTGCATATCGGAAAACTGAAATAAGCTAAATATTGCAGTACAATGCAGAGTCCCTGTTTCTCTCACTTCCTCAATAAATAGATGCATCCAAGCACAACCGAACAAGAATTCCCACAATTCAATATTTAGAATTCCCACAATTCAATATTTCATGTATCTTCAAGTGGAATCTGAAGGCCCATCTTTTCAATAAGCAGGTTGGAAGAGCTTAAAACTCGTGAACAAGAGCTTTAAATGGCACAACTTTTTACTTTCAGTTATTTACTTTATTACCTGTTTCGGTGCCTTTTCAGAAACAAAAATTTTATTTCTATAAAAGTTCAAATGTGGGAGAAGCAAGAAATCTTTCTGCCTTTTCACAAAGAAAAAAAAAAGGAAGACAGCCTTTGGTACCTTGTGTTATTGGATATAGCCCTTATGTCTCAAGTCTACTCATTATGGAGCTAGAAAGCAACAATGTATGTTCAGTCAATCAGATGAAGAAGACGAAAGAATCTTTAGCAATTTGTTTGGCAAAACTCCTATTTATCAAACTTAATACATACACATTAATGGTATCCCTAAAACTTATATGCTGGTGTGTATCTATAGGGATAAGATAATATTGGCTGCACTCGATTGTATTGTGCTATCTAATAGAAACCCATGGGCATGAGCAGTGTTGTTAAAGGTGAACGCCTTAGTACCTGAAGCGTACACCTCAGAGGTTAAGAGCAAGCTCAAGGAACTGAGGCGTTGTAGGGAGGCATTTGTAGGCTCGAAACGCACGCTTCACATGGGTGAAGCGCACGCCTCGCATCGAGGCACGCTTCGCTTCTAAGGCATATGCGCTCAAACCCCTGTCGCTCAAACTCCTATTGATCAAAACTGTGTCGCCCAACGATCAAGAACTATCAAAACTTGTCGATCAAACCCCATAGTTCAAACCTCTGGCGGCCAAAACCTATGGAATCCTATGGCTTGACGATCTTCCTTCAGGTATGGGAGTCATCCTTCTCCGTGATTGAGGGTTTTGAGGAAGGTGGTAAAGATGTTAGGTGGATATAGAGGAAGGTAAGAGGGATTTGAGGAAGATGGTTCGCAGGCAACTAGGTTTGATAAGGGTGACGGTGGTCTGGTGATGGAGGAGCAATATTGGGCAAAGAGGGTGCAGCGAGGAACTTGGGAAAAATGGGTTTCTCTTTCTCTCTCTCTCTCTAGCGGGTGTCTCCGGTAATAGTAGTTCGTGGAGGAAGTCTGGCGTGAGCCTCCGACAGTGGATCTCTCTCTCTGACGAGGGACGATCTCTGGTAGAGGTCTCTCTCCGACGATGGTGGCTTCGGCCCATAGAGAGAGAGAGAGAGCAGCGGGCAGGCCATTCTTTCATTTTTTGTGCTCTCCCTCATTACCGTTAAGCCTTCCTTTGTGTTGTTGGGCGACATTACCTGGCCCGATCGCTTTCCCAAGTGGGGTGTAAGTGGGTCAAATTCAAATCAGATATAAGATCCAACAAAAGCTACTTCTAGCAAATATAATACTTAAAATATGTACATTCTACAGGTGAGTCCGTACTCGGATCCGAGTAGGAAGTGTTGATATCAAATTCAAATTTGGATTTGATCTGATATTTTTTTAGAAAGACCATACTTAGATCCGATAAGGATTATATAAACTAAACCAGATAAAATAATATTTTTTTTATATTGAAAATTATGGATGGAACTAAGGATGGATCTGATTTTGGTATAAAATTTCATAAACCATATTAAACTTCATGGGTCTGACCCGAATAGTTAATCAGACTCCTTTCTTTGTTATCAAACCTTCACCATATCAAATTCAATACGGGTCCAAATGGGGTCATACCCAACCCATAGCATGGTCAAAATAGTAAGAATAAGCTAATTGACTATTGAATTATGATTTTTAAAGTAAAATACGATTTTATAAGGTTTGAAACTTTGTTACATTATAAGATGTTGCTTTAACCCTTGTAAAAACTTACATACATGTTGGAATAACATGATCCAAACACTTATTTATATCATGGTCTAGTTTTGTACAATAGTTGAGAAAATAACTTATTTTATATTAATTGTGCATTTGAACTCTATTATTACAATAAAATTTTTGTGCATAGAAGGTATTTCTAGAACATGTTGATTTGGAGATGGCCCTACATGTATACAATATGATTTTATGATTGTAGATATAATTTATTTTATCTTGCACTGCGAGTCTAACTTAATTGTGGTTTACATGTGCATGCATATATGAAAATGAATAATACGAGTTAATTATAGAAAAGTAGTATTTATTTTATACTATCGTTTATTAGTATTTTTTTTTTAAATTTCTATTATTTTATTAATATTATATATTTTATTAATATTATATATTTTATTATTTTGATCATGAAGCTTACACTTCAACACCTCGAGGCTTACGCCTCGCTTCATAACAGACTCAACGCCTCGCTTCACCTTATCGCATTTAACGACCTTGGGCATGAACTTTATATGAACCATCTTTTTTTTGAATAACTTTATGTGACCAATCTTAACCTGCAGATTAGTTCGTCATGGTTCACTTATACAGAATCCTTTTTTTGGGTCAAGTGGTTTTAACATAAAAGAATGTCAAAATAAAATCCTTTTTAATGATGAAAGTTTTGCTGATCATGAAGCTGTTGACTTTTTAAGCTCTTGTAAAACCTACTTATGCAACACAATCAGATTATTCAAAACACATTTTGACTAAAAAATGCCATATATATAGTTTCTTACTTCATATCCGAAGTCTTGATAAAAAATAACGAATAAAAGAACAGGTGGTTTCTATAGAGAGTATGGTTACAATCCACCGATGCAAATATATACATGTATAGAGGCCTTCAATGTGGTTCAATTCTCAAACCAAAGTCTAGGGTTCGGATTAAGTCATGGCTGTAACGCTATTAGTAAACTTGGATGAGCCCAGACAGGTGACCTAAGTCACCCAGTTCATTGATCCTTATCTGACCTTCAATTCGGGTCAAGGCGAAAACCGAGACAACAAGTTGCCACTTTGACTGGTCCATTGAACTCGAAAATGTGTTGTATATGCGGACAAGTCATGACTCAACTTGGTCCAGGAGTCAGAGATTGTTGGTATTTAAAATTTTGGTGAAGTACATTGAGGGCAACCGATGTCTTTGACCAGAAAGTCCATGACCAATTGGTAATTGGCCTTCTTAATTAACCCATTAAGCATAACATGTCATTAATTAAGCTGTAAACCCAATAACTTAGAGCTCATATGGTAAGTAGATTTATTGTCATAAGCCATACCTTAACCGAGACCCGAGGGTAGCGTAGTTGCTCCTCGGCTGTTAAACGGTCCGTCGGGGTTCGATTCCCGCGGGCGTTATTTTCTGAGCCTGGGTCGAAGGGTTTCTTCTGGTTTTACACCGTGGGGTGATTTCCCGTTCCTATACGAAAAAAATAAAACAAATCTTAACGGAATAACTTGGAGCTCACATCCCCAAAGAAAACATAAAGCATTAAATACAGTATACCTTTCACGCGGTGCAGCTATCTTTTTTACTGCACATGCTTGCAAACAAAGGACACGAGCAAAAAGCAAAAACACTGGGCCTCGTGCTCCACGAAATGTCAAAAAAAAAAGTATTTAAAATAATATTTCATCCGTACCATAATTCTTGTCAAAATTAAAAAACAACCATTTTTCTTCAAAAATGACAAAATGCACCATCAATCATTTCACGCCTAGCCTAGGGGTGAGTAATGAAAAATTATTTTCCAGCTCAATTTTTTCAAGAGTCTAGGGCTAAAGTTTACCTTTGAGTAGAGCCAAATGGAAGGTATGTCCCTCCCCCCCCCCCTCTCTCTCTCTCTCTCTCTCTCTCTCTCTCTCTCTCTATATATATATATATATATATATATATATATATATATATATATATATATATATATATATATATATATATATATATATATATATATATAAATGGAAGGTATGCCCCTCCCCCCCTCTCTCCCTCTCTCTCTCTCTCTATATATATATAGAGAGAGAGAGAGAGAGAGATGAAAATCATTTGATAATAAGGCTATTACGTACAAATGCTTTTGAATCTTCATGAGGAAAAGTTGTTTTGATTCAATCCGATCCAATAGATGGATATTCACCTTATTCAAAACGGTAGGAACCAACTTTTGACTCGTGTTTTTTCATTGATTTTATGACTTAAGTATCACATTGTAGGTAAGGTAAGGTGGGCAAAGTACCCACCCTGATGAGAGCAGATCAGGTGATCTGCCAAATCAAAGTGATTTAGCATCTTCACCCTCAAAAAATTCATTTTAAGCATTTTTTATACTTACTAAAAAATAACCAATTCAGGTTAATATCGTATCAATTTTCTGCCGATACTGATAACATTGGTTTCCAAGCCGGGTTGTAATGGATAATAATACTGTGTAGGTAGAGTTATTGGTGAGTTATGGTAAGTTTTAGGGAATAATGCACGATGTGGACAACTTGATGAACCACAGTACCTGTTTACCAAAGTAATGTCTCTCAAATACTTTTTGAAATACCAACGTGGGCTCCAGTTGTCTGGTAGGAGCAGTGAGTGCACGTCACCTTTTGTTGGGACGTTGCAAGTTCAAATCCGATTGTATAACTGGTCCCAGCTTGACTGTAAAAAGAAAAACTTTCTGAAATGATGTAGCATTCCTTGAAAATGGTCATGTTTCACGTGATGAGCTTACAAGAGAAACCTTGGCCTTGAGTGGGCTGTCAATCATGTGGGTCCATCTTCTTTTGTTGAGAGGAAGTCATGCATGCTGCTGATAGCAAATCAGGTTGCTCTCTGTTCATTTCCTACATGGCGTGCCTATGAAGAAAATGGACTCATTTGCAGAGAAAGCAAGAAGGTACAGGAGTCTTTTCGAATTCATGTGCATTTATTCAGCATATGGTACACCAACATCTGAGGTGAGCTTGTACTACCGGTTCAGGTGGGCCCTTAGGAAGATGGATAGCACTAAATTGCTAACTTTATCATTATTTCATTGTTGTATTACTGTTGTATAAGGCTCTGTTTGGGAACTGGTAGTTTAGAATGAAAGTTTATGCATTTGGTAAAAAGATCTTGGTCAAACAATGTTGGTTGTGAATGTTTGAAAACTGGCAGCAGGATGGGAGTTTATGCATTTGGGAAAGGAAGTGAGTTTGCCTTTTCTTTGTATTTGCAGTAAACACTGGATTTGGTAATTACTACAATCTCTTGGAAGTGGTGGTTGCCAAATCCAGGATTTCCAAATGCATAAGTTCTTGGACCAACGGGTGCTCCCCTTGTTTGGTAGGAGCTGTTAGTGGACGTCACCAATACAAGTTCAAAACCCAATGGTATCTTGATGTGTGGTTGTGAAAGAGCCATTGATGCTCAAGCTGTTGATTTGTGTCATGCAAGCAATTATCTTGAGTGCAATTACGTATAAGTTGGATCAACCTAAAACAAGTATTCGTTTCACACTGGAGTTGGATCTTATTCGGGCCTATTAGATTTTTTTTCGTTTTGTGGTCCAGCATGTGTGCCCCGGATCCATTAATCTGATGATTCTGACCAAGTGCAACCCTGTTTTACTTTCCTATATATAGTCGAAGATCAAACTTGGATTGGATATTTTTCATGAATTGGGTACCACCCAGTGCCGGATCCAAAGATATATAGACATACCAAATCTGACTTGAAGCTGATCTTAGGCTGGATCCACATAATACAAGATTTGACTTTTCCCTCATTCACATGCAAGCTAAATAGTTTGGCGAAACATCTAAGAATAACCCATAATGACCACAAATTCTGATGTGTTGCCTCCCTCAAAAAACCAACAAGTCATCGACAAAAAGAAAGTGGGAAACAAAAACATTTGAAGAGATCTTGCACTCGTGAAATTTTCACCTTACTTCCATAGAGGAAAGCATAGCTGAAAGGGCCTCTATAGCCATGACAAATATAAGGGGTGAGAGCGAGTCACCTTGACGTAACCCCCGTTTGGGTTTGAAAAATTCACCCTTTTGACCATTTATAGACACCACAATAGAGGTTGTATTAAGGAGACTCTTGATCCAAGAGTGTCATTTGCTGCCAAACCTTATACATTGCATACAATGCAAAAGAAATGATCAATCAAGAAAATAAAAGGCATTCTCCAAATCAATTTTTAGAATAAAATAAGGCTTACTAGAGGCCTTCATGGAGCAAATGGCTTCATGGGGCACGATGCAAGATTCATGAAGCCTCTTACCCGGGATGGATGCACTTTGAGAGTTCGAAATGATCGGGTCTATAACCAGTTTTATCCTTGAGGCTAAGATCTTTGAGATGATTTTGAACACCCTTATCACCAATGAGATGAGCCTAAAACAACCAACCTCCTAGGCTTGAGGAATGAGAATGAGCAATGATTTTCTCAAGAGTTGGGGCACCTTGATGTGGGAGTGAAATTCAGTCATCATAAGAAAAAGGTCACTCTTAACCAAATCCCATGATTAGCATTCAATTAATAATCAAATTTGTATAAAGTATGCTGCTTTGCATCTGAACCCGGTTTGGAGTCTCTATCATATCCAAATCCAAAGGTTAATCCTAACCTATTACATATAAACCATATTTGATTAGCTAATCTGACACCGATTTTGTATTAACCTTTGCTATCCTATTCCGAATCTGAATCTAAACCTGATTACACAAGTTTTGATCAGGTTACGTCTGAACCAGCCTAATCCGTTTACATCCTTAATATTTGTAGAAGATTCCGAGAAAGGAGAACTTGGGAATTATTAATTCTGGTCCTAAATAGTGATTCAAAGATGTTAGGGTTGAGAAGATTGTGAGTGCAGGTTCATGTGGGTTTGCTTGAGGACTCTCAGAGCATAGTGATTTTGGAGTCATCAAGAATGGGAGTTATAGCTGTTGTTAACAGAATGTTGGAAGGACATAGGCTTTGACTGTGGATGCTGCAGATAGTATGTTTATCTTTAAACATTTAAAGTGTTCTCAAGTTGCTAAAAAGATCATCTATATCCTTGCATGATTAACTCGTCTGGTAATGCATCAGGAGGATAGGATCTGGAAGGATAAACCTCCTGTTGGGTTTTCAGCCCCTATCTCCACTTAATCGGTTATATTCTTTCTTAGATGTAACTGGTAGGGTCTGCCTAACCCTAACTTGCTAATAATAAAAAAATTTGATTCCACCAACTCTGAGAACTTGATGACATTGTACAATGAGCTACAATCATATTGAATTCTGTTGGTATTTTTGTCGTTCTGGGAGGAATTAATCTATATATTTGATCATTATTTTGGACATCAAGGACTGGGATTCCCCGTTTATTCAGTGGATTTAAAAAAGGGGACCAAATAGAAGAAACAAACCACAAGGAGTCATTGGGACTCGAAGATCCTGCCCAAACTTTTGGACAACTCTCCTCAGTTAGTTTATGAATGAAATAGACAAACCCTCGAATTCCACAACATTGTGAGAATCAAGGAGCACAGATTGGCAGTTTGGATATTTGTATTTGCATGCTAGTGAGGTCTGCAGTGGTTCTCACAAGAAGTGCTTTTATTAGATAGTTTACCCTGGACAAAGGAATAAAAAAAAATGCTCTCTCTCTCTCTCTCTCTCTCTCTATATATATATATATATATATATATATATATGAAAGAAATATATTAAGGTAGTGGCATTATCAAATCTTATGTTCTTATTTTTAAAGAAATGTTGTCTTTTGCTTTGGATAAAAAAAACTAATAAACTAATTTTTCAAGACAATTTAGTAAATTTTAGTTTATAAAATCAAAGTACGTGAACACATTTATGATGTTAGGCTGAGTAGTTAAAGCCTCTACTAAGGTTTCCATATGGATAGGACGGTCCGGTCGTCCAACCTGAAGCCTGAGCTAGTGCCTTTGCTTAGATCTCTCTCTCTCTCCCTATCATCAAATTATGCGACTGCCTTCTTTCAATTGCCTTTTGGTAAAAAGCTCAGTCATATTTTGCGACTGTCTTCTTTCGATTGGCAACAGAAACAAAAGTATTTCATTTCATGGCTTTTATGAGTGGGAGAGAAGCCAAAGAAACTGAACAGTTGGTGTTCAAGATCGAACTCAAGTTCACAGTGAATCCAAGCTTAAACAAGCCGAGTTTTAGCTGACTTATTTATTAAAAAAGTACATTTTTCTTAATTTTAAAAATATAAAATGCGGGGTCTAAACTTACAATGCCAAGCTCAAACTAGTTCATTTACAAGATAAATGCATCGTTTCAGTGGGATTTAAACTCTGAAGCTTATTGCTTGCAAACCAAACACTTCAATTTTTATGTCAAGTATATTTATAAAAGCTAACCACGAGCGACTCATTTGGCTTTCCAGCCTTGAGAAAAGAGTCAAAAGCTAAAATGTTAAAAACATTAGTTATATGCATGTCTCTTGACAAATGAGATGCCCATGTTCATAAAGTGGCGTGAAAATAAAGTTGCATGTTGTCATTAAACATATATATTAGTCATCTGCGTGTCTTTTTTGACCAACAGCAATGTCACTTTTGAAACAATCACGGGAAATTTGAAAAGGGTGACGACTTACTGGAAATTTCGATTCGCGGGGCACAATATGTTGCAGGCTTTTTTTTTTTCTTGGGTTTGGTAGTGATGGTGGTCAGCCTAAAATGATGTCAATCCCTGTTTTCATAATTCAAGCTAATGCACGCGCACTGCTTTTGAGAGAGAGAGAGAGTGTGGTGGGTGTGTCAAGTAAAATGATTCTCTGCCCCTTAGTCATACTCAAGAAAACTTGTCACGTTTTGTGGAATCCGGATAAGGTGCAATCACATGAATCACATGACACAAATTTCGTGCATTAAGCACTTGGTGGCCCTTAGCCAGGACTTGGGCTCCACAACTGACAGTCCTGTCCTCAAAATTAAAAGGTGATCATATGCTTAATGCACAAATATTTGTTCAATCATATTGCACATTTGTGCAATCATATTGCACCTAATCTTTTCAATGCCTTGTGGAGACGCCAATAAATGTTTTAGATTTTTTTTCTCCACCTTAATCTTCTTTTGGTTAATTCGAAATCTTCACACATGGCATATCCATGATGCGTCGTTGCTTTAATATAAAAAATTAGTAAACAATGATAGTATTGTATGACAAATATTATTCATTTTTTGAAATGCCTCATGATTTTTGTTATTCTCCTCATGTCCAAAGTCATAAATATCCAGTTAAAAAAAAACTTTTTTACCCTTTGCACATGCAATTTCTTAAATATATGTGAATTTTCTCTCAAATATGTGACTATTTTTTATATAATAGTCTTTATTCTCATATCTATATCTTTCTAATCAGATGTCAAAAAACTTAGTCTTTATAGTCGTTGAAAAATTGAGATATAGGCCTATAACTTTTCTGTTTTGAGTCAGAACTGAAAATCCATCTAAGATTTTCATTTCTACATTCTAAGACCACAATAGAAGTATGCTTTGCAGAGTAGAACAGGCACAACTGTGCCTTTTCTGTTTGTTCTATGCTATTTTTCAGCCACATGCATTGGAAATTATTCAAGCCTGTTAGCATTCTTTTATTTCGATTTTGGAACTAAAAAAAGAGAACCCTATAAAAGTTTTCAATTCTGACTCAAAATAGTAAAATTATAGGGCTATATCTCATCTTTCTAACGATTATAAAAACGTAAGTTTTTTATGATGGAGCGAAGAGATACAAACCAAAGAACATAAACTACTTTTCAAAAAATATATATATAATTTTTGCATATATTTTCTGCAATTTCATCTTAAATATATGTGTCTTTCCTCCTATATATATGATTTTCATCCTATATATGCGATTTTTCTCCTAAACATGTAATTTTTACATATATTTTCTATTATTTTTTCTTAAATATATGCGAAGTTTCTCTTATATATGCGCTTTTTTTTCTCATATATATGATTTTCTCTTTAATATATGTGATTTCTTCTTAAATATATGTGAAGTTTCAACTATATATATAATTTTTTGTCTATAAAAATCATATATATTTAAAAAGAAAATCATATATTGGAAAAAAATCGTATATAAAAGAGAAAAAATACATATATTTCAGAGAAAAATCGCACATATAGGAGAAAAATTACATATTTAGGAGGAAATCACATGTTTAGGAGAAAAATCATATATATAAGAGAAAAATCACATATATTTAGGAGAAAATTGCATGTGTAAGAGGAAAAACACATATATAAGAGAAAATCGCATATATTTAAAAGAAAATCGTAGAAAATATATGCGAAAATCGCATATATATATATATATATATATATATATATATATTCTAAACATTCTATGTTCTCAAGTCTGGATCTCTCTACTCTAACGTTGAAAACCTACATTGTTTTGAGTAAGAGCTAAAAATTCGGCTAGGGTTCTCATTTTTAGCTCCAAAATCGGAATAAAAGCATGTTCTACAAATTGTAACAACCGAATAGTTTATCTTATAGAGGACATCTATCCCCAATCGCTTATCAGATCAAGGGGATCTTGGTGGCATTGGAAAGCTAACATCCTGATCTATTTCTATCTTTTTTATATTTTTCTTGATTTTTAGTGTATGTGGCTGAAAAATAGCATATAACAAACAAAAAATGGGCAGTTGTGCCTGTTCTAGTTTGCTATGCTTCTATTTCTGTTTTGGAATGCATAAATGAGAACCCTAGAAGGATTTTCGTTTCTAACTCAAAACATGAAAGTTACACACCTATGACTTAACTTTTCAACGACTATAAAAATGCAAGCTTTTGATGCTGGATCAGAGAGATACAAATATGAGAATAAAGACTAATCTAAAAAAATATTCACATATTTGAGAAGAAATTCGCATATAATTAGGAAATTGCATGTGCAAAGGATAAAAAGGTCTTTTTAAAACCAGATATTTGCGATTTTGGACATATAAAAAATTGTGAAAATTATAAGACATTTCAAAAAATGTGTCATATTTGCCATACAGTATGATCATTTTCTGTAAAATTAACACATCATATTGTTGTTTTAATATTATTGATAGCAATATAGGTATAGAGCATTGTCTGAAGCTTAGTAAAAGGGGACTCACCTTTTCCACACCTCTCTCTCTCGTATATATACCAAAAAGAGTAACAGTGGATGATTTAAAATCGTCAAATTGTCGGACGAACGAGAGGCGGACGCAAAAATTGCTTTTAGCAGGAGTTCAAAACCAACACTAAAACTGTCAGCAAAGAAAAGACCTTTAGCCATGAAGCACTAAGGGGTTGTTTGATGGTTTGTTCATGATGTTATGAAACAAAACAAACAAAACACATGTTATGTCTGTTCTGTAACAATTGTACTTAGTCCAAGGTTTGGTGGCTTGTTCACGGAAGCTGTGTTCCTTGTGTCCAACGTTTGTTAGATATGTTGTGCAAACAACATGAACACACATGGATAACGGGTTGAATAACTTTGTTTTAGACCGTACGACTCAATCCACCCAGCCATATGAGTGTTTTAACATGTTTATTATAGATTTTAGCTTTGAATATGAATCTCGAATTAGATCTAAAAACTAAAAAATATTTAAAATTTGTATAATTTGATAAAAAATAAGAATTGATATCTTTTTTATATATAAATTCTTTAATCGGTGTCATATTGGATCTAATTATGAAAGTTTATAAAAAATTTATTGATTTTAGCCTCAAATATGGATCTCAATTTGGATCCAAGTACAAAAATGTTTAAAATTTGATATATAAATGCACCGAATATGAATCTTAAATTGCATCCAACTCGATCTTGATCTTCGGCAGGCTTAACAGTGAACCCCAAGCCAATTCACCCATCATTGCAATGGTGGAACCACCAGCCCCTCTGCTGTTGTCAATGATTTGTTGTTGGTGGGGGTTTGCCACAACCAAATCTGGCCTAAAAAGGGTGTTGAGATAAGCCACATATCATGGCAGTTACCCACAATTCCCTTCTAATAAACATAAGAAAATTCAGAGAGAAAACGATTACGTAACCGTTTCCCTGTTACAGCTATAAAAGGGTACCCATGAGCGACCCTGCATAAGCGAGCATGCAGAGAAAAACTTAGATAAGGGTTAAGGAAACATATCTTCTCTGAGCTTTTTCAACTAAAGAGGAAAGAGGGATTCTGCTCACCGATTGTTGAAGGAGCTTGCGCTCATTGGAGGGCTGCAATCTGACTGAGGAGCGAAGGTCACTCTATTCCAGCCACCAACGCCCTCGATCTGGTTCTCCCATGGCCGCCTCAGGTATGCTCTCCATGTTTCCTCTTGTTTGTGCACAAGTCTCAGGTTTTCCCAACATTGGGTTATAGGCCCACACCCGCATCCGCTGCGGGCTCATTGGTGTTTTTTGGTGACTGTCGCCATGAGGCGACAAAGCTTTTTCGACAGAGCGACATCATCGTAGGGCGATGTTACAGTCAGTTGACAGCAGGTTATCGTTGAGCGACATGGTGTCACCAATAGACGGCAACTATCGCCGTGGGGCGATAGAGTAAAAACAAACAAACAACTGATCTGGTTGTTTACCTGTGGTCGTTGGGCTGCAGGAGTTTTTGTCATCATCGGGGGCATCCGCGGACTATCGTCAAAAGGGGGGCTATTTTCGTCGGATCGCCGGTATTCTGACTGATGACATGCAACATAAGGGTTTTAAAACCCCCTTCTCTCTGTTTTTGTCTATCGTCGGGCAACAAGGGTTTCTTCTCGCCATCGTCTGCAGGACACCGTGTATGCGTCAGTGGGAAGAGGCGGCCTTCGTCGGTCGCTTCACCACCATCATCATCCTTCTGGCGTCACACGACATCCAGGGCAACGAAGCATATTCAGGGCCTTTTATTTATTGCTTTTTCCATCTAGTTTTGTCTCGTATATGCTTTCTTTTGATACATGGATTTTGTCATGCGATTTCTAGTTCTGTAATTTTAGATGACTCAAGTTCAATACCTTTTCTTGATGGATCTAACTTTAGTGATTAAAAAGAAACTATTCTTTTTACGTTGGGGTATATGGATTTAGATCTGGTCCTAAGGATAGATGAATCTGCTGCCCTCACTAATCAAAGCACTGCTGATCAAAAGATTGCTTTTAAAAAATGGGAGCGCTCGAATAGGCTTAGCTTGTTGCTTTTGCAATCTAAAGTGGCTAAGAATATTCGCAGTGCTATCCCACAATGCAGGACAGTGAGAGAATTTCTGAGTGCTATTGAAGCACAATTTGTGAGTTCAAATAAGGCCAGAGTCAGTACCCTAATGTCAAAGTTTATAACTATGAAATATTCTGGAGGAGATAATATTCGCCAACATATTTTGGAAATGAAAAACATAGCGTCTCAGCTGAATGACATGAAGCTGACCATTTCTGATTCTTTCCTAGTGCATTTGATTCTGGAGTCCTTACCTTTGGAGTATGGGTCTTTCAAAATATCTTACAACACACATAATGATGAATGGACATTCAATGAACTTATGTCCAAGTGTGTTGAAGAAGAAGAGAGATTGAAAGGAGAGAAAGTGCAAAGTGCACATATGGCTTCTCATGGATCCAAGGTAAGACCAAAGAAGAATGCGTTCAAGAAAAATGCTAGGAAGAAGCCAGCAGAGGATAAGACATCCCAAGGAAAGCAATCCGACTCTGCTCCCATGAAGTGTTTTTTTTGCAAGAAAGATGGGACATGGGAAGACAAATTGCATAAAGTACAAGAAGTTGTTGGAAAAGAAAGGTAATTTGTCATTTGTTTCTCATGAATATAATTTATTATAAATTTATAAAAATAACTGGTGGATTGACTCTGGTGCTATTGTTTATATTTTCAACTTTCTATAGTCGTTCCTGAATAGAAGGAAACCGACAATGCATGAGAAGAGCATCTATTCGGGAAACAAGATGCGTTCACATATGAAGGGTGTTGGGACCTGCAGGATTACTTTAGATACATACATAGATTTGGATCTTCATGATGTCTTTTATACTCCATCATATAGTAGAAACTTAATTTCAATTTCAAGATTGGATAAATTTGGATATTGTTTTAAATTTAAAAATTCCAAGTTGTTCATATACAAAAATTCTATTGAAATTGGTTCTGTATCAGTTTATGATGGTCTGTATAAATTGAATGTGAAGATCCAAACCCAAGAGTCTTTGACTTCTGAATACACATTGGTTGAGAATAAACGTAGCATGATTAATGATAAATCATACATGCTTTGGCATC
This sequence comes from Nuphar pumila, assembly GCF_984573655.1. Lineage (NCBI taxonomy): Eukaryota > Viridiplantae > Streptophyta > Magnoliopsida > Nymphaeales > Nymphaeaceae > Nuphar > Nuphar pumila. Next base: position 73,019,704 of record NC_143263.1, on the reverse strand, counting down.
GAAGGTTGGGTCATATCTTTGAAAAGAGAATAAAGAGACTCGTAAATGAAGGGATCTTGAATTCTCTAGATTTTACCGACAATGACCCGTGTGTTGATTGCATAAAGGCTAAGTATACAAACACATATAAAGAGGGTGCTAAACGCAGTAGTGAGATATTGGAGATAGTCCATACATATGTGTGTGGACCATTTACCCCTTATTATACATGCGAGAAATATTTTGTCACCTTTTATTAATGATTATTCACGGTATATGTATCTCTACCTGATCTTTGAAAAATCTGATATTTTTCAAATGTTCAAGAAATTTAAGAAAGAAATAGAGAAACAAACCAATAAGGTTATTAAGATGGCCAGGTCTGATGGAGGTGGCGAATATTATGGTAGGTTTACTAAGATGGGGCAAAGAAAAAGACCATTAGCGCGATTTCTAAAAGAGAAAGGCATTGTGTCTCAGTATACCATACCTGATAGTACCTACCAGAATGGTGTAGCTGAAAGGAAAATCGTACGCTTAAAGAAATGGTCAGGGTCATGTTGAATTATTCAACACTTCTCATGAAGTTGTGGGATGAAGCCTTAAGGACTGTTGTGCATATTTTAAATAAGGTTCCTACGAAATATGTGTCTAAAACTCCTTACGAGTTGTGGACAGGTAGAAAACCATCATTGTCTTATATGCATATATGGAGATGTCCTGCAGAGGCTAAGTTGTATATCCCCCATATTAAAGCCTTTGATCCAAGAACAACCAGTGGATATTTCATTGGTTATCTAGAGAGATAAAAAAGATACAAGTTTTATTGCCCATCTTATTCACCACAGATTTTTGAAACAGATAAGGCAAAATTTCTTGAAGATGGTTAAGTAGGATTAAGTGCACTTCAAAACCTTAGTTTTGAGAAAATACATGATCCAGTTTTATTACCTGTTAAGGAAAACACTGAGAGATACCACATTATTATCCCTAATGATGATGTGGTTGATCACCCGGTTGTTGATGCACAAATCTAAAGTGAACCTATTATGGATAATGCAGAAGAGCACAGACAAGATGAACAGGTTCAATCTGAGCCTGAAGAACGACCTGTTTGGAGATCCACAAGAGTTAGGAAATCTGTCATACATCCTGATTATGTGGTGTACCTTCAGGAGCCTGATGATTTCATAGATATAGATGATGACCCATTGACTTTTATGGAAGCTGTTGAGAGCAAATAATCTTCGCATTGGATAAAAGTTATGAAAGAAAAGTTAGACTCTATGGCTAAGAAGCAAGTGTGAAATCTTGTTGAGTTATCTAAGAGAGTAAAACCTGTAGGGTGTAAATGGGTCTTTAAAACAAAAAAGGACTCCAAAGGTAACATTGAGAGACATAAGGCAAGATTGGTTGCTAAAACATTCACCCAGATGAAGGACATTGACTATAATGAGACATTTTCTCCAGTCTCAACTAAGGAGTCAATAAGGATAATTTTGGCCCTTGCAACTCATTATGACTTAGAGCTACATCAGATGGATATGAAAACTGCGTTCCTCAACAGGTATATGAATGAAGAGGTATACATAGAACAACCTCTTGGTTTCTCTAAAGATGATTGTTTGGTTTGCAAGCTTAACAAATCAATATATGGACTTAAATAGGCCTCCCAACAGTGGTATATTAAATTTTTCCAAGTCATTATGACTTTCAGGTTTACAGAAAATATTATTGATCAATGTATATACCTTAAGGCAAGTGGGAGTAAGTTCATTATATTGATGTTATATGTGAATGACATTTTGCTGGCAACCAATGATATAAATTTACTTTCAGAGACAAAATAGTTTCTTGCATCACATTTTGATATGAAAGATATGGGTGAGACTGCTTATGTACTTGGCATTGAGATCCGTTGAGACAGAGTAAAAGGCTTTCTAAGCCTCTCCTAAAGATCCTACATAAATAAGGTATTAAAGCGATATGGGATGAAGAATTGTTCTCTTGGTACAACACCCATATCAAAAGGTGATAAATTGAGCCTAAAGAATTGTCTACAAAACGAAATTGACAAAGCACAGATGAGTGCTTATCCATATGCATCAGTTGTTGGCAGCTTGCAATACGTGCAGACTTGTTCACATCCAGATATTTTCTTCGCAGTGGGGATGCTTGGTAGATTTCAGTCTAATCCAGGCATATCCCATTGAAAGGCTGCTAAGAAAAGTCTTGTGGTATTTGCAAGGGACAAAAGACTATATGATGACGTATCATAAAGTTGATCACCTCGAGGTCGTTGGCTACTTAGATGCGGACTTAGGAGGATGTCTTGATAGTAGAAAGCCTACTACTGGGTATGTCTTCTTGTTGGGGGGGCGATTTCTTAGAGGAGTGAGAAGCAGACGACCACTGATACTCACACCATGAAGACAAAATTTATAGCATTGTACGAGACTACTTCGCAGGCCATATGGTTGAAGAACTTTATATCACAGTTAAAGGTGGTCGATTTCATCGAGAAGCCACTGAAAGTTTATTGTGATAATGAAGCTCTAGTGTCATTTTCGAACAACAATAAAAGTACTACGTTATGCAAGTATATGGAGCTAAAGTATTTTGTTGTTAAAGAAAGGACAGAGAATCATCTAGTGCATATTATTAATATTGGTACCAAATAGATGATTGTTGATCCTCTTACTAAAGGGTTAGCATCAAGATTATATTCCGAACATGTATTGAGGATGGGCTTGTTAAACTCTTTATTTTTACATATGCATATGAATAAAGTGATCACATACAGTTTATTGATTCTCATTATGGTTGTTAATCTCATAAGGATTAGAGATTTAACCAAGAATCTGTAGAATAGATTTTTAAAGGCCGATCTATTCATCAAGCAATTCCCATAAAGTTTACTGGTTTATCATCAGAACAAGTGGGAGAATGTTGGGATAAGTCACATATCATGGTAGTTACCCACAATATGGTAATTTTTCCCTTATAGTGTCCCTTCTAATAAACATAAGGAAATTCAGAGAGGAAACAATTGCGTAACCATTTTCCTGCTACAACTATAAAAAAGTATCCATGAGCGACCCTGCATAAGCGAGCATGCAGAGAAAAACTTATATAAGGGTTAAGGAAACATACCTTCTTTGAGTTTTTTCAACTAAAGAGGGAAGAGGGATCCTGCTCACCGATTGCTGAAGGAGCATGCACTCATTGGAGGGCTGCAATCCGGCTGAGGAGCAAAGCTCACCCTATTCCAGCCACCAGCGCCACCGCCATCGATCCGGTTCTCTGATGGCCACCCCAGGTACGCTCTCCACGTTTCCTCTTGTTTATGCACATGTCCCAGGTTTTCCCAACAAAGGGGAGTCCTCTAACCAACTACTGACCAATGATCCATGTCCGGAGGCTATCTCCCCCGCCACCTCCACCCAACGTTCCTCCATCTTACCCCACCTTCCTCCTCTATCCTTTTATCCATCACCACTTGTCCATTCTCCTTCCTGGTTCCACCCAATATGGATCTCCAGTTTATGAAGATGTCTTGGTCAGAGATCTTGATCTTCGATAAGAAGAAGACGCCATAATCAGACCTCGAGACCTTAGGCCAAGCTATCTTCCTCGCTTTCGGCCTCGCCATTGTACGATCGCTGAACAAGAGAGAGAGATAGGGTCGGGGATGGGATGAGGATAAATGAGTTTTTTTTACCGTCCCCCATGTCATGTTCCCAACATAACAGAAAGGGGGGGGGGGGGGGTTGAACGCTCGAGAATGGTGTTTCACCTTGAAAATGGTCGCGACAGACGCCATTTCGCACATCTATCGTGATCGTTATTTATTCACCATGGCGTTCCATGTGATGCGAGGAACGGGCAATCAAACAACCCCTAAAGGATCATTTTGCGCAAAAATAATGTGTGTGCGATTAGTTCAAGCATTTGTCCGATGTAACAGTAAACTATTTGCTAGTCCACTGTTACTCTCTCTCTCTCTCTCTCTCTCTCTCTCTCTATATATATATATATATATATATATATATATATATATATATATATATATATATATATATATATATAGAGAGAGAGAGAGAGAGAGAGAGAGAGAGAGAGAGAGAGAGAGAGAGAGAGACTAAAGTTAAGCAGTCATCTGCCTTCTTTGAAGAGAGAAAAGCAAAAGCTACCCACTATGTCTGTACAAAGACTGGACCCTCTCTAGGAAGCGTATTCTCTGTATATACATAAAGAAAACACTATTCAAAAAGGGGATTGTAAGGCTTTTTGGATGAACTCGATCATGATTGGTCCTACAAGCTAGGATGTGTTGCATGTCTACGTCTATCCCCCTTCTAAATCATGAATGTAAAGACACCTTGCTATTAAAGGATTTTGTCATCTCTCTTCCAAATGGTGCTTGTTGGGACGTGTAACCAAGTTTGGATGTATCCATCAAATCCGTATATTCGATGGATTTGGTAGCAAAAAAAATAAAATCATATTTGCATCCGATTATAAACGAATATGACTTTGGCTTACCAAATCTGACTAAACGAACTTGAACTTGGTCAGGTATTGGATAAAATCCGATCCATTGACATCCCTAGTGTGTGCATGCTCACGCAAGCACGTACTCTATGGCAGTATTCATCCACAATAACATAAACTTTGGGATGGACATGTCATGCAAAATTTAAGGCACTGAAACAACTCCAAATGTTTTTGTTATGATGAGGAACCCTCGCTGAAGAGAGGAAAACTGCGGGTGGGGGCCCACGACCACGCTGCCTTACGTGAAACAACTCTAAATGTTTTATGACAAATGAGAGCCTTTGCAACGTCCATTTATTCTTCTCCTAGTCCACCAAAACTTGCTTGTTGGCACTAACAATTAATGCATTTAGAATGTTGCTTGCGTACGTGAGGGAAGATTCATGTGATTCCATTGAAGTATATATAGCCACAAGATGGTTCCTAGAAACACATTTGGACATGAACAAGCATCCATCCATATATTAAATATTCAGAAAATGACCGTACTATTCTTCAAAAATTGTGCTTTTTTGGAAATATTTACTAATTTGCTGAAATCTTTTTTATGTCCAAAATTAATAATTTTTTATTTTCTAAGACATTTTTACCGTTCGCACAAACGAACCTGTTGATGTTTGCGCGATAAATATGTATGTCATTCAAACGTTGTAACATCTCAATAATAAGGAGATTCACATAAAATTTTTGTAGACATGATAAAATTCACATAAAAAATTGCAAACATGGCTAACTTGAATCTCAATACAGGAGGTTCGCATATGAAATGCATGGATCTTCTGAAATTCGCAAGCCCGATGCAAACCTTCTAGAATTTAAAAGTCTGCGCTGGGGTGGTTCATGTCATACATTTGTGGGTGTCCTGACCTTTTGCGCATATGACATGTGAACCTCCTTTAACTAAAAACTCATATAAGGTCAAAATATCTACAAATGTATGTCGTGACCTTTGCAAATATTATGTGAACCTCATGTTAATGCAACACAAATCTATTTAACATGCCAATGTCATAAGCTTATTTTGCTAAAGTTCTTACCTTGGCATATTTTCTAGTCTGAGTTCAACATGTTCGAATCATACATTTGTGAACATTCCCTTGATGTTTGCACATAAGACTTGCAAACCTCCTTCATATATATAGACCTTTTGACCTCAATTACAGACATATCGAATATTAGCATATTCAACACGTGAAGTTGTCAATTTTGCAAATATTCTCATTACCTTTGCAAGAATCTCTTGACTCTCGTGTAGACAACATGTGAACCTTCAATAACTAAAAACTCATAAAGTTAGGATATTTGCAAATGTATGTTGTGACATTTACAAAAGTCTAACATTCACAAATATTATATGTGAACCTCTTGTTAATGCAACATAAATCTATTTAACATGTGAATGTCTTAAGCTTATTTTACGAATATCCTTACCTTTGTATTTTTTCTGGTTCGAGTTTGGTATGTTTGTGCCATACATTTGCGGATGTCATCTTGACTATATGTCGACCTTTTGATCTCAAATGCGGACCTACTGAACATTCACATATTCAGCATGCAAACTTATCAACTTCAAAAATATTCTTATTGCCTTTGCAGGAATCTTTTGACCCCCGCACGTTATGTTTGCGATGCTCCATACGCACATTAAATGTGAGTGTATGTATGTATAAAAGTTGTGTTTCACAATGGATGACCCTTTCACACAACACTAGAGTTTATTTGCAAGGGTTTTGTGATCCCAAACATGTGTGGTGCTCAAACTGTTTTTTGGCAAGTATTTTCGATGAAGTGTCATTATTCTTGCATGAGCTTTGTCACGAAACAACACATTATCGGCGAGATTTTTAGTGTTCGACGCATCATCAATGGCAAGATTTTTTGGTAAGCATAAGTTTCACACTTTCTAACTGTTGAATCAGTTATTTTGGTAAACAATGACATAAATCAGTTATTTTGTTAAATAATGGCACAATTCTTAAGTTAATTTTGCATATTTAATAGCCTATTCTATTTTTTTAAATTCAATTTCATGTGTCTCCTTTGCCTTCTTTTTTTTCTTAATGTCTTAAATCTCTATCCTTGAATTTGGTTGTTTATCTTTTTGTTTATCTTATATTATAAATATGATGAGTGAACAATGACATGATTCTCAAGTTATTTTTTTTTCAATAGCCTATCCTATTTTTTTGTAATTCAATTTTATGCGAGTCTCCTTTTCTTGGTTTTTTACATTTATACTCAAATTTGCTTGTGTAAAAAATTATTTATCGTGTATTATAAAGATTACGAGGCAAGAAAGTGTCATAAAGGCACCAACACCTACTAGCCGATTAGAGAAATATGTTGGATATGTACATGCTATAAAAATGCGGATTGAAATTGCTTTTCTGCCATAAACCTTGTGTAGTATACTGAAGTTGCTCTCTCTTGGATACTGATCTTTCAAGAAAAAATACCCAGTGGTTGATGGTTCATATATTGTTGTATGGCAAGAGGTTGATTGTTTGATCAATAGGGAACCTCTCTATGACTAAGTGCATAGGCTTCTTATGCAATTCACACAAAATGCAACATTAGTAAGAGGAGGTTGAGATTGTTGCAATCAAATAGGTACCCTTAGAAAACACTAATAGTTGAGCTATCCATAAGAAAATTAGTTACAGAAAAAATGTTGGTGAGTTTGTGTATAGTATTATGTCTTCCATCCAAAAGGCATCTAAAGAAGGGGTGTTAGTGAGCAATCAATGAGTAAGAAGTTTAAGGAGCCCATGACTTTTGATTTCTTGATCATTGCTAACTTGTAAACCCAACTGAAGGAAGGAGACAAAGCCACTTGTGGTGGCAGTGATGAGATGGAGAGGGGTAGGGTGGAGAGGGAAGATGAGAAACCTCAACAAAGTGAGGAGGCCAAGGCTGAGGTGGAGGAAATGGTGCATAAGGGATATGATTTGTGTCAAAGAAATAAAAAGGCCATTGATGAGGTAGAGGATGGATGATCGAATGGAAGTGAAGGATGACTGTGATAAGTGAGTGGAGAAGGGGAATGGGGAATATCATCTAATGGAGGAGGAAGTGCAGGCTCTCATGAAGGAATCACAGCGGGACACAAGGTCCAGTTTTCATGGACAAATACTTTTTAAATTTGTTTATGTGTATACAATAGTTGATCAGTTTTTTGTTGATGTGTGTAGTTGTAACTAGTATATTGTAATAAATCAATTTTAATGTTGATTGAATAATTAAATTATTATATATAAATACGTATGAAACATGTTTGTAAGAGAACCAATTATATATTGTGATTCATGATCATGTATTCAATGATTGATGTGTATGGAATAGTTAACCATTTTTTTTTTGTAGTTGAAACTAGTATATATTACAATTCATGATCATGTATTTGATGTTTATGCAACAGTGGATCGATTTTTTGTTGATATGTGTAGTTGTAACTAGTATACTTTAATGAATGAATTTTAATATTGATTCAATGATTAAATTATCATATGTGAGTATGTATAAAGCATGTTTGTAAGAGAATTAGTTATATATTGCAATTCATGATCATGTATTCAATGATTGATGTGTATGCAACAATGGATCAATTTTTTTTTTAGTTGTAACTAGTATATATTGCAATTCATAATCATGTATTCAATGATTGATATGTATGCACTAGTAAATCAGTTTTTATTGATGTGTGTAGTTATAACTAGTATACTTTAATGAATCAATTTTAATGTTGATTCAATGATTAATTTGTGATATGTGAGTGTGTATAAATCATGCTTATAAGAGAACTCGTTATATATTGCAATTCATGATAATGTATTCAATTATTGATGTGAATGCACTAGTGGATTTTTTTTTGTTGATGTGTGTAATTGTAACTAGTATACTATAATAAATTAATTTTAATATTGATTCAATGATTAAATTATGATATATAACTTATTCTATGTAAAATCTATTGTCATTATATGATTTGCATCCACAAATAGAAGATGATCCACAGTTATTGACACATCGGTTCTATTGGTTTCAAGCACATGAGTCATTTGTAACACTATCAAAGTAACATAAGGACCAACTGGATCAAATGCACTTCTGAAGATTCCTTGAGGTTGCACCATAGACTATTGTTTATAGTCTTGTAAATGTCATCATAAAATTTTAGAATCTCGCTACCAACACTTTTCAGTTTTTGCAAATTTGAGCTCACCATAAGTTTGGAAGACATAATATGCATCACATGATTAAAGTTTCACGAGGAGCATGTAAATGCACCAAGGTTTAAAAATTCAAGTATAAATGTCAAGTTTTATTGAGAGCAATTGGTTATGCATTTGAAGGTGATAGACTCAAACTGTCATGGTTAAGGAAGATATATGACAACATCAAAGTGAGAAAAATGAAGGAAAAAATACCTTGCATTGGAGGTAAGGCCTGTCACAGATAAGATAAGAAATTTAGGACATTACTAATGTATTTCTTTGGCATATGTGTGTTCATCGACACTAATGGAAAGACCATCTATGCATCTTATATGCAACTTATGCAAGACCTGAATCATGTTAATGACTTTGCACGGAGGCAGCTTCACTTGTACATCTATATGAAAGTCTAAGTTTGGTGAAACATGACATGAAAAACTTAGCCGGCATGCTAGTTTTGTTGGAGGTACAAAAAATAATATATTGATTTGATTTGATTTATTTAAAAAAATGAATTTGTGATCCTTAGTGTAATTTGTGTAGCATAGCTTATCCACTTTACATGTTTGGATATAGGAGCACCTAAACATTGGAAGGCCCCTTAGACATGACCCAGTGCATGGGTTTCCATGTCTGATAATATAGAGCATGTCATATAAAGGAGAGAATGAAGACAAAGAGGGAGGGAGGGGGGAGGGTCATAGCGTAGGAAGGACCTTTTGGTATGAGGAGATATACATGATAATCAAAGCTCAAGTGAATATACGTGAAACATGAGATTATTAATTTTATTAATAATATAATATACTTATTAATGTTTAAAACTTCATTTTGTAGATAACATGGTGTCCCTACGGAGAAAATAAAGATAATAACATGGATGTTCATGTGGCGGAGCTTGCTAAAAAGGATATATGGATGCTAAACATGAATGAAGTCGAACGACAAATCGTGAGCCAAGTACTGTGGTAACTTGGATATTGTCCACCCAGTGATCCTCCCTCTGTGAGCGAAACCATTTTATGTTGTCTCAAGTATTAGTCGAATGATTAGCTCACCATGTTCTTCAAAGAACTGCAAAACTAACATGACGGTGAAGATAACATTTCATACTACTTTGATGTAGGTATCCACCCAAGGTATGTAGATGCTTACAAGCAATAGTTACCTTGTAGTTTTAGCATAAAGAAGGCCAGTGAGATGGTAATGCAAATTACATACTTTGATTACCTTATAATTTGTTTATAAAACTTATATACTTTGTTTTCAAATACAAGATAGCTAAGCAAATCAGGGTTAGGAGTCCGAAGCATAGAAAGACTTCAAGTGAAGTAGAAGTTGCAAATGATCAATTAGATGCAAAGACAAAATTAGCAAATGCTAAGGCTGAAATGTCTCAACTGCATGCAACTTTGATGACCTTGAATCAATTACTTGCGACAAAGGATAAGCTTCTACAGACCCAGAAAGAGTTGCTCGCTATGAAGGATAAGAAGCTCTATGATATGAGAGCATACATGCAAGATCTGCAACATCTATAAGTGTCACAACTTATAGATTTCTTGTCTATGAGATCCTTAATTTTTATAGAAATATGAAATATTATGTAAATAACATACCTTTTATATTATGATTGAATACATGAATATATTGGTAGGGTTGTAATTTTTTAATATTGTAATTATTTAATGTTATAAAAATTGAATTTGAATGAATGTTATATATTGGCAGGGTTATAATTTTCTATAGAAACATGAAATGTTATATAAATAACATGATTTTTATACTCTGTAATTGTTGTTGTAATTCTTTAATGTTGCAAAAATTGAATTTGAATGCATTACCTTTGGTGGATAGACTAAAATAAGAGTAAATGGAGGGTTATGTGAAACATTATCCGTCATTGAAAAAAATGATAATGTATGATATGCAGTTAAATATGAATCAACTTTGAAGTATTTGCTGCAGTAATCTTCTGGTAGCTTGCCTTCATATAGAATGCATACAATCGCATGTTCATATGGAATTTCACTCATCTATCACTCATTACAATAGCTTTCTCCCTTCTTAAGCTCAATGCTGCAACCATGACATTGGTCACGAGTCTCATACCGACGTCGGTGGCAATTTATGACAATCACACATAGTTATTGTATTTTTTTAATTCTTCTATATTTTCTTTTATCTCAGGCACAACAATACTTGACATTTTCTGCCAGATATTCTTTCTTTTCTCAAATAGTGTCATCAATATGATACAAAGTCTCTTATAATTTTTTAAGAAAATATGTGCAATGTTGTGGCATGACTATTCAAGTTGCGCTCCACCAAAAGTGCATTAAGTGATGCACCAAAATTTCTTACAAAGTTCTCTATCAATTGCTTCATGCAATATCTAATATGATAATTATGTCATGTATGTGAGACAACATACAAGAACCCTAGGTATCTATTTAAGATAACTATCTTCTCTCTCTAAACTCATCGTAATGTTTGAGTTCTTGCTTCAGAAACTCTAAAAATGATGCACATGAGTTCTTGAACTTCTTATCTACAACTAAAAATGCTACATGAAATATCTCTAGAATGATCAATATTATGCGTTGGCAATAATATACCCATGTATTTTTCTTTTAGCAATGTACCATCTACCATAAGAACTTGAGGGCACTCTTTTAAAAAGTCATCGATGCATGAACAAAAGGATAAAAAAATATACTTAAATCGATATTTCTTATCAGTATTAATAGCCCCTATAGTTCTTAAGTTTGTCTTCATCAAATGATCCAAATAGGTAGAAAGCATCTTGAAGGACTTTTCATATGTACCATATGGTACTTTCTTTATGCATTCTTGTCTACGCTATGCTTGTTTGAAACTAATCTCTACACCTTCCTCGCGATTGATGTCATTAATGATTTTTGTTGGAGTCGTCTTCAAGTTATCATGTAGGTAATTGTGAATAACACATGAAATTCACACGACATATACCTTTACACTTGAAGGTTGCTCAATGAGCCACCACATATATTCTTTCCTTCATATGTTTTCACTTTAAAGAACACTACTCAATGCACTTTTGTGCAATGGATCTTAAAGGGGTAATCAATCATAGTCTGTGTGTTCTTTTTTGTACATATAATAATCATTCTATTACTGCAACTCTTCAAGAATTTTGTTTTATAGTTATGCCTCATCACATGATTTTTCAAAAATTCACGACAATATTTTAGATCATTAAACCTTTGGCTGACAATAATGTCTCTGTCATTTGAGTTTGTTATTAGCCACTAAAAGATTGTCGATCATTAAGTTTTTCGTTTTTCAACTCTTCAAACAATTTAGATGCATCTGCTTCAATGATTTTCAATTGTTCTTTATTGTATGAAAATCGACTGAACGAGAATCTATTCAATCATTAGTAAAAAATTCAATTCTAATTTTTACTAAATGCTCATATAATTTACACAACATATTAAATGTTTGACTTTTTAATTGTCATTTTTGCATCATTTGCATCCGCCATTAATTGTCATATGTCATATATGCTTTGATTCTCTCATATCGTTTGAGAATCACCCTCATCTGACATGTTATAATTATCATCATCATTTAATTTTATGTTGTCTAGCGAATCACTGCTACCACTAATTGGTTGTTTGGATACACATGCTAAATCACAAGACATCATATTTATCTTTTCATTTGCTTGTATTGATGTATCATTATTGTATTTCTAAATTTCATGATTAACTATGAAAATAACACCTACATCATAGCACCTATATCTCAAGCACAAATTATACAGTCCAAAAAAATTGTAGCACGTTATGTTATCCACCTTGGAATGTTGAATGTTATCTATATGATTGCACTGAATATTAATAGCCCCATTACCTCAATTGAAAACAAGTCAATTCAACCCTATCTCCATTATCTTAATTGAATGCTTGTACATTGTCAACCCTAATCCCATTACTTCAAAACATACCAACCATAAACGTAAAATCTAGTGTCAAATATTAAATAAAATACAAACAAATAAACATAAATCATCCATGGCAACAACCAAACACAAATACTACAAGGCCAATATATATATATATATAAACCTTAAGAATGCAAGATAACATATGCAACCCACTTATTGTCTTAAGTTTTGGAGGCCAAAAGATGAAAAAGATTGATCAAAAAGTTATCGCAACCTCACTGGAATGCTGCAAGATGAAATGCCCATAAATCACCGCAAAGTGAGAGGAAAAATAGAGTTTTAACGAGAAACAAAAAAATGAAAAAAGAACGGCCAAAATAGAATGACTTTATATATGAATCAGAAAGCATGAAAAGGTAATGACATTCACAAAATGACTTTAACATGTTAAAATAGATTGTCATTTTATTAACAGAATGTTCACATATTGTATTTGTGAAAGTAATGTCATATATTTGCGAACATCTTGACTTTATTTGATTTTTAGTTAAAGGAGGTTCACATGGTATCTGAACAAAGGTGAGGACATCCACAAATGTATGACATGAACCTGTTGAGATCAAATTAAAAAACATTCAAAGTTAAGGACATTGGCAATATACATTTACAAATGTCACAACATGCATTTGCTAACGTACATCCTGACTTTATGTGGGTTTTTAGTCAAAAGGTGGTTCTTATGACGTCTACATGAAAATCATGATGTTTGCAAATGTATGGAGCAAACCTGTCGAGCATGAACTTTTAAATTTTAGAAGGTTCACATTAAACTTGTGAATCTCAGAAGATCTGTGCATTTCAACTGTAAATCTCTTGTGTTGAGATTCAAGTTAGCATATTCACAAAATTTTTATGTGAATTTTATCTAGTTTGCAAAACTTTTATTTAATCTCCTTGTTATTGAGATGTTGCGACCTTCGGATGATATACATATCTATCTTGCAAACATGAGTAGGTTCACTTGTGTGAAGGGTAAAAATGTTTTTAAAAAGTTAGTAATAAAAAAAATTGTACACCAAAAGAATTTGGGTAAACTGTGAGATATTTTTTAAAAATGCTCCATTTTATAAAGACAATACGGTCATTTTTCATTAAATATTCCCAAAGCCGTTTAGAGGCCGTATGTTGGCTTATATTTAACAAGCAAAGTACAACTAAATGATGATAGCTTCTCTTTAGTGGATGGTTCAACCACGTATCCCAAAAAAAACTGGATGGTCTTTTCAATCTAATACGCCCGATTGTGCTTGGACGGAGGAAAAGATTCATTATTTTCTTTTGTCAAATCAAAGTCTCATGTTAAATTTTATATGGCTGAAGTACACTTAGCTTCATCAAGATCCTTTGAACGGATTGCATCATCTGGCGTATGTTAAGATCTCTTCAACACTCAATCCTAGCTGTCCAACCAAGGGCTAGGATTAGTCCACATTCTCACTTAGATGTGGACTGATCCTTGCGAGACATTAGTTAGACAGCTAGGAATATAGACCCGCTAACATCATATGAAAGTATAGGATCCCTTTTGTGGCGTCTTGACTCCTGCTAGATGGAGAGCAGCAGCTGTTTTTAAAACATAAACATGAATTCTAGAGTCTCTCTTTCTTTCTCTCTTTATATATATATATAAGTCTCTAATACGGTATCAATGCAAGCAATATCCTATTGCTCATATTTTTTTAAGTGAATCTAACCTTACAAGTATGATCTGTATGATTGCACTGAACATAACAAATTCATTATGCTAAACATATCTCTGCAGGGTCGAAACTTTCCCACCAACAACCACACATTGCCAGACCTCTAGCTAGTAAAACCCTTGAAATCTCTCTTGTCCACAAGGGAGTAATACCCAGCTTCTTGCAGTAAGGACGCCCTCCATGAGTTATGATTTCAGGACAATTTGGTGGCATTCACAAGCTAGTCACTCCTACCAGATAATCTGAAACTCTTGTGGGCAACCATATTGAATTCTATAGATTGGGATTATGAGAAAAAGAAGTGCATATCCTATGACATAGGAGCTAGCTGTTCAACCTAACGCATCTAAACTGCTAGAATCATATATGTATGAACGGACCGCTGCCCATTGGGAAATTGGCAATTGAGGGTTTCTATTTTCTTACTCTCCCGTTGCCTTTCATTGCAAACTTTGATTTTTGGTCTTCACATTTTTTTTATTTTGACTAACATTTGAACACTAAGCAAACATCAAATCATTGAAAATTGACAAAACAAACACTGAATTATTGGTTCAACCAGTGTCGGATGACCAATGACTCTGCAAATGGCACAGGTAGAAAAAATAAGCTTAGTTAGCTGTAATGGGCCATGATAATTGCTTTCAAACGTAGAAAGAGCCGTAATTTTATGCTTGTTAGTTGATGAATGTATAGGGATCTGCCTAACCCCAGCTTGACTATCAAATAAAAAAAAAAGTTGGAGTCTGGAAAAAGTTGGAGTCTGGCTCTTGGAGAGAGAGAGAGAGAGAGAGAGAGAGAGAGAGAGAGAGAGAGAGATTGGTCTGTCTGAACATTTTCTTAAAAAAGTAGGTGTTTATATTAAATATTTAAAAATTGAGGGAGCAAAATGAAAATTCAACGCACATTTGCCACCTGTATGCCTAACCCCAGCTTGACTATCAAATTAAAAAAAAGTTGGAGTAAAGCCCGAGAGAGAGAGAGAGAGAGAGAGAGAGAGATTGGTCTGTCTGAACATTTCATAAAAAAGTAGGTGTTCATATTAAATATTTAAAAATTGAGGTAGCAAAATGCAAATTTAACGTACATTTGGCACCAATATGCAAATTATTCATGATAATTTTTGCATTTGGTCAGTAAACCCTATAGACTGATTTACATGCGCTGTTTAAAAGATGAGTTTTGAATCATGTGATTGTGACATGCATCTGGGTTTATGAAAAGCTCAATCGATCAACTGCCTGTAACCAAATTATGACTTTTTTTTTTATGTAGCACGGAGAAGCCACCATCATGGTTTGGGCGTCCTATTACGAGCCGAGAGGTGTCATTTTGACTGTGAACTAGTGTGACAAATATCGCGAGATTTATGAAAAAATATCGTGAGAAATTGCCCAAAAGTTTAAAATGACAATTTCTTGCGAGATTTACAAAATATCGTGAGATTTATGAAAAAACATAAATATCGTGATTTAAACACGATATTTACATTTTAAACGGCTATTTATCGCAAAAAAATCATGTATTTTTATTTTTAAATAATTTGTATTAATACTTTCTTATAAAAACTATTTTTTATAATTTTTAATTAATTTTTTTATTGCCGAGATTTTGCCAAAAAAATGAGAGATTTATGTATTTTTTTCAATTTCTCGCGAGCTTTTGGAAAACGATAAATTGCCGATAAAAACGTTTGTCACTATGCTGTGAACTGGAGCTATGTTCTCATGGTGTAAAACTCGCCCATTGCAGATAGTTTCCTATTTAGCTTATGTTTTGCGGCAAAGGATTTCAGTCCAGATATTGAACTCTCTCAACTTGAAAGCCTTAAGCCGACCCACATACAGGTGTGTAAGGCCCTCGTGGGCATCAAAATTTTATGACTTGAAAAGTTGTACTTTGTCATCCTTAGCAAATAGACAATGTATGAAAAAATTTATGGGATTAAATTGAGGAGGTGGTTTCACACACACACACACACACACATATATATATATATATATATATATATATATATATATATATATATATATATATATATATATATATATATATATATGTGTGTGTGTGTGTGTGTTCCTTTCTTTTCTCTCAAGTCTAACCGTATGGATGTGATTTACATTGCTTGGTTTTATAGAAGGAATTTGAATTGGTTTGGACCCTACCATCAGGAAAGGGAAGTCTAGCAGGCATTTGAATTGTGGCTAAGGCATGTATGGGATGACTTCTAAGATGATCCTATACAAAATCATTGTGAACATTATTATCAAAGGTGCCTCCAACAAGTAACTCCAACAGAGACATTGTCTTCAATATTTTTGAAAATAGTGGGAACTTACCCCGAAGTAGCTATCAAGATGTATGTTGAATGGAGAGAAGGTATATCAAATGTATTGATGATCTGAGTCGGGGATATTTAGTGGAAGGAGAATACGATGTATGATAAGCAAAATTGTGGGACCAGTGTACCCATAATCTCATAACTTTAACCTGGGAGCATTGTCTATGGAACACTCTCTATAATCTAGAGCAACAACCAGATTCGTGAAGTCAGTCCACTCAAAATGACTCAGAGTGTTAAGTTAGATTCGTGATATGGAGTCTCCCTTCCTTTTTTTGGTTTTTTGTTTCCGTACTTATCCTTATCATATTGTTACAGTTGGGATAGTGTTGCCTTGTTAAGATTGAGTTTGTACTACCGTAATTATCTTTCCCTTCCTCTGTATATGCTATTCAAGAGGAATGAAGAGGATGTAAAAAAAATAAAATCAATGGAGGTCGACTCCTTTTTTTTATCGTGGATGTAGGCTATATCAGCTGAACCACGTAAACTTTGTGTGTTCTCTTTCTCTTTTCTTCGTAACATGGTATCAAAGCAGGTTTTTTGTTAACGGATTATTCCTTCTCGTGTTGAGCGTTAATGGCCGACGATCGAGGAGTAACTTCGCAAACCACAGGCACTTCTTCAAATCCAAAGGCTACAGGTATACCTCAATCACACGACTCATCTAGCCATACTATGAAGATTACCATTGTTCCTTTGAATGAATTAAATTACCTATCATGGTCAAAATCTGCAATGCTATTTTTGAGTGGTAAATCGAAGTTGGGTCATATTACTGGCAAGACACTGAAACCATCTGATGATGATCTTAAACTCGATGAATGGATCTTTGTTGATCACATGATCATGGCATGTGATGCAATATCACGATGTGAACTCGGTACGCACCGATCCACGATTCAAGATCCAAATAGATCTTGACACGTGCGAAAACTTATATGACAATGAGTCCGAACAAGACTCTCGGAAAACAGAATTTCGGGACCCAAACACTCTGCTTCGACAGATGCGGCCCAAACAAAAGTTGTGTGCGACTCGCACAACTTTTTAACGAATCCAAAAATACGAGATTCAGATCAGAAGTGTTCATTCCATGGACTTGGGACTGGGACAGACACACGTCTATGACAGACTTTCAAACTCTGCGGACAGTCTGTTTATAGGGGTTTTCAACCCTTTAGCTGGTGGATTTTATGAAAACCACCAACTGAGAAAATGTAGGTCAAATTCAGATCTTTCCAACGAACTAAGATTTAATTTTTTTTTTGAGTTTTCTATGAGTCTCTACGAATTTTTGAATTCTGAAAATTGTATGAGATATTATCAAATTAATTAAATTTCCAACTATTTGATAACAACAGAAAAAAATGATATTTTTGAGACACTTATACAAAGATTCATCTAGGACTTTCAACATGAAAGTTTTAGATCTAAGTTCTAGCTTTCCATAGAATCAAACAAAATGATTTTTCATGCAGAAAATTTCAAGATATTTAGAAAATACCAAACATCACCATGTGTGTTCTGAACCAAACTGGTGACAATGGATTCCTGTCAGACTGATACTTTGACAACACTTTTTAGAGACTCAAACGGCTGATTCACGAAATGGCCTCAACTACAAAGTTGTAGATAATTGTCTTAGCTTTCCAGAAAGATAAAAAATGCCAAAAATTGATCAGTATCAAGTCCTATACAACCATTTCTTTAGAGTTATTCTAGACAACTCGAGATTCAGGAATCTGGATTTTGACAGAAAATCTGAGTTATATAATAACCAATAGAACTAGATATTTTATGAACAAGAAAATCACTTCGTAACATAAAAGGCTTTTTTTCATTCAGTAGAAAAATAACACATAACCTATTACAACTTACAAGCAATATTCAATGAGAAACGTAAATCACATATGATAAAAATAACAAAAATAAAAGATAAGTAAACCAGAGAATATGATATCCGGATAAAGATGACAATGGATGTTGCTGAGAAGCAGACAACACCGAAAAGAAGTCTCTCAAACTGTAGCTTGAACCATCATCCAACACGAACCAAGAATGCTTACACAACCACGTCAAGGTCGATCTTCTCAAAGATCACAAACTCGATATTTTCCCCCAACTAAAAGGCTTGATGCCGTCAGTAGAAAACTTACCAGGGATTTTATCAGCTAAACCAAGCTGAATCACGTAAAATGGTATACAACAAACTTGTAGGGCAAGATATTAACTTTTCAAAGAGCTAAAAATCATGTAATTTGGACTGGTATCTAGGGAGATACAGTCAAAATATTGAGACTGTCTTCACCCTTTAAACACTTCTCCAGAAAAATTTTGAAATTTCTAGAACAAAAGCACCCATTCCCCTTGGTCAACCTCCCTTCATTAATAGGCTTGGAGCTTAAGAAAGAGTCACATTAAAGAGAAAAATGGCCTTCCCAAGCATAACACAACCCACGATTTTGACTAGGCTATATTTGGTTAAGGGTCATTAAGTGACCAACAATCATATTGACTTGGACTAGTCAAGGCTGGAATTTTGAATGAGTACCAAAATGGTCCACTCCAAATGACGCCAACTAGGGCTCCATTTAAATGGATCGAGATCCGGATCCAGATTATGCAGTGAATTAGATCCTGCAAAAAAATGCATTAAAAAAATACAATTGCGAAAAAATAAAAATTACTCGCGTTCTCCATACACCATCTAGTGCCACAAAAGAATCCTACATGGCACCAAAACTATCCGGATCTGTAGAATCTGGAACCTAAAAAATAAAAAACAAAATAAAAAACAAAGTTAATGCGATTCTGTAACATGACAAAATGGAATCGAAATAGAAAATTACAATCTCTGAGAAAGATACAAAATATCTCAGATATTGCAGCACGATATTAAAAATGGATCTAGGTACGCAGAGATCCAATTAAACCCAGATGGTTTTGCTTGATTGGATCTGCCATGGATCGCATCCTTGATTGAATCTTGGAAATTGGATTTGTATCCAATTCATCTTCAAAGCTTGGATCTTCAGGATGCTCTGCATCAGCATGGCTCCTGAATTCAATGGAGCCAAAAATCTCTGATGGTTTTCTGTTCCTAGACTTGGCAAAGGTTGTTTGGGATGCAACTCAAGAGTTGTATGGTGAGCAGTTCAATGATGCTCGTTGATATCAGTTAGCCATGCAAATAAAAGATCACAAAAAGGAAAATCAATCCTTCAGTGAATATATTGGGGCTCTCCGGGCAATGTTGGATGAGCTAGATTCTGATAGTCCCATGGTCACAGATCTGGCTACTATGAATAAGTGGCACGAACAAGAGAAACTATTTCAAATGCTTGTCGGTTTGGGAAATGACTATACGTAGCCAGATATTGATGATGCCAGGATTATCCTCTCTAAATACTGCATGTTCTATTGCCATGCATGAAGAATGCCGTAGAAAGGTTATGCAAATGTCCTCCAAAGTTGATGAAAATCAATCGGCTCTATTGGTTAAAACCAATCTTGATAACTCTCGTGATCAACATAAGACCAGTCATACCAATTCGGCCACTCGGTTGTTTTGTACTTATTGCAAAAAGGAGAATCATACTAAAGACAAGTGTTGGAAGTTAAATAAGAAAAATCAGTATTAGAATGTGAAATCTAAGGGTGTTCACATGGCTACGAGAGGCAGTGAGACAACATTTATGATTGATTAGTTAACTCAAATCCTGAGTGATTTCTCAAAGAAGACTGTCGCTGCAACTGTTGTAAAGGATGATGATTCAGGTACTTCTTCCTT
This sequence comes from Nuphar pumila, assembly GCF_984573655.1. NCBI lineage: Eukaryota > Viridiplantae > Streptophyta > Magnoliopsida > Nymphaeales > Nymphaeaceae > Nuphar > Nuphar pumila. The sequence continues at coordinate 72,999,129 of NC_143263.1, read as the reverse complement.
AGCTTTTCTCTCCTTTACCAATCCATCAATTTGGATAGTAGATACAAGAGCCTCTGATTATATATCTGGTTAAAAAAATGGCATCACCAATATGCAACCCACTGCACATAAATCTGTGACCAATGCCAACGGTGAAAAAATATCTGTTGAAGGAGAAGGTTTAGTCTCTTTCTTTGATTCTGAAAATGAGAGCCAAGCTTTGTTTATGCCTCAACTTGCTTCTAATCTCTTATCAGTTAGTAAGATCACCAGAACTCACAACTGTGATGTTATTTTTTCTTTATCTAAGGTGATTTTTCAAAATCGAACAACCAAGAGAACAATTGGTGAAGGAGTAGAACGTAACGAGTTATATGGGCTCAATGCACACCCAATGACTCTTAAAGCATCATCGACGGCTGTTGGAGAACGATGGCATGCTTGGCTAGGACATCCATCAAGCTGAACATTATCAAAATCATTTTCTGATTTAAGTTTTGATTATGGTTGATGTGAAGTCTGTCATTTTTCTAAGTTTGCAAGGTTACCTTTTGAATCCTCTGAAACTCAATCGCTTTATGCCTTTGATTTAGTTCACTCTGATATGTGGGGGCCAACACTTGTGCTCTTGTATAATGGATTCAGATATTTTGTGACATTTATTGATGATTATTCTAAGGCTACTTGGGTACATCTTCTTAAGTCTAAGGATGAGGTATTTTTTCAATTTCAAAAATTCTATAATCTGATTTTAACTCAATTTGCTATCCATATTAAAATCTTAAGAACGGATGATGGAAAAGAATATGTGAACCAATTTTTTTTTTGTTTTTCGTGATGCTCATTTGCTTAAGCATGAAACAACCTATGTTAGTACCTCACAACAAAATGGAGTAGCTAAACGTAAAAATCATCATCTTCTTGACATTACTCATGCTCTTCTGTTTTAGACTCATGTTCCAATTGAGTTTTGGAGTAAGGCTATCTATACAACCAACTACCTCATTAATTGGCTCCCTACTAGCACTCTAAGTTACACGTCCCCTATAGAAGTTCTTAAAGGAATCAAGCATTCTCTTCACCATCTGCGAGTTTTTGGAAGCACAACATATGTTTGGCAACATCCTCATAATCGCCACAAACTTGACCATCGAGCAATCAAGTGTGTTTTCTTTGGATATTCTCCCTTCCAAAAAGGATACAAGTGTTACGATCATATCAACAGGAGGATGTATATCTCTCGGGATGTTAAATTTATTGAGGATCAACCATACTTCGATAAGCATGATAATCATTCATCCTCTATGACCACTAACAATAATGCTTTACCTATTGCATGGTTTGATTCTCCTTCTACAGGTTTTGGACTCATCGAGGAGGATCAATCTCAGGGGGAGAATGGTAGAAATGGTGTTGCTTCACATCATGATGAGTTTGATTCTCAACTTTGGGAAGAAGATAGTACTCAAGAAGTAAATGTTATTCAAAGAAGATCAAATCATGAAATTCATCCTCCACGTTGGCTCCAAGATTATATGTTATTCTAGGCAACTCAATATCCGATTCAGGCTCATAGTGCGTACACTCATCTCTCTCTGAAATACAGGGTGTTTCTCTCAAGTATATCCCAAGGTAAAGAACCAAAGTCATTTGAAGAAGCAAATGACTCCCTTGAATGGAGAAAGGCCATGGAAAAAGAGCTTCAAGCTCTTGAAAAGAATAAAACATGGACCTTAGTGACATTGCCACCCGGGAAAAAATCGGTAAGCTACAAATGGGTGTATAAGTTGAAATATAATAGTGATGGATATCTGGAGCATTATAAAGCTAGATTGGTCGCAAGGGGGTTCTCTCAAACTCAAGGGATAGATTACACAGAAAGGTTTGCTCCTGTGGCTAAGATGAATACTCTACAAATTCTCTTATCTATGGCTAGTAATTTCAATTGGGACATGTTTCAATTAGATGTGAAAAGTGCTTTTTTGCAGGGTGACCTTACAGAAGAAGTATATATGCAACTCCCACAAGGTCTGGACAATAAAGGAGATTCAACATTGGTATGCAAATTCAAAAAGGCAGTTTATGGATTGAAGCAGTCACCACGTGAATGGTATGAAAAATTAAGTACAACTCTTTTGAGCTTTGGTTTTTGTAGAAGTCTATCTGATAATTCGTTGTTCTCATGAAAAGAAGATAGCAAGATTGTTCTTATATTGGTCTATGTAGATGATATTATTGTTACTGGCAATGATCCACAAAAAATATTGGAACTCAAGAAATATCTTAAAACAATGTTTGACATTAAAGATTTCGATATTCTTTGATATTTTTTAGGAATCGAAGTTGGGCACTCAAAAAAAAGGTATATATCTTTCACAAAGAAAATATGCTCTAAACTTACTTCATAAAACAGGAAAACTTGGAGCCAAGCCAGACAATTTACCGATAGAGATAAATCACAACTTGGACAAAGTTATGGACGAATTGATAGAAGACCCTAAGCAATATCAACAACTTGTTGGAAAGTTAATTTATCTAACAGTCACTCATCCAGATCTTACCTATGTTGTTAGTGAAGTTAGCAAGCATATGCAGGCACCACGATTATCACATCTAAATGCGATAAATCACGTACTTAAATATATAAAACAAACTCCTGGTTAGAGAATTTGTATGAGAAGGAATAATCACTATGATATTGAAGCTTTTGCTGATGCTGATTGGGTAGGGGATAGTACAGATTGAAGATCTAAAACGGGCTTCTGTGTAACTATGGGTGGTAACTTGGTTTCTTGGCGAAGCAAGAAACAAAAGGTTGTATCTCGGTCCAGTGCAGAAGCCGAGTATCGGACTATGGTTGTTGTTACCTCCGAGATTATATGGACTAAAGTTGTTCTCAAGGATATGGGATTTGAACCAAAACAACCCATACAACTTCATTGTGATAATCAGGTTGCAATACATATATCAGCTGATTCTGTTTTCCATGAACGAACAAAACATATCAAAATTGATTGTCATTATGTTCATGAAAAGGTGCAAAGTGGTGAAATAGTAACAGTATATACTAAAAGTGAAGAGCAAGCTGCAAATATTTTTACAAAGGCCATCTCTTCTCAAGTATATCTTAAACAAGCTGGGAGCTTTGGACATATATCGCTCCCAGCTTGAGTGGGAATGTTAAGTTAGATTTGTGATCTAGAGTCTCCCTTCTTTTTTTGGTTTTTTGTTTCCCTACTTATCCTTAGCATATTGTTACGGTTGGGATATTGTTGCCTTGTTAAGATTGGGTCAGTACTACCGTAATTATCTTTCCCTTCCTCTATATATGTTATTCAAGAGGAATGAAGAGGATGTAAGGAAAATAAAATCAATGGAGGTCAACTTCTTTTTTATCGCGGATGTAGGCTATATCAATCGAACCACATAAACTTTGTGTGTTCTCTTTCTCTTTTCTTGTAACACAGAGGATGAATTTTTTGGTATAAACTGTCTTTTTAAAGAGTTTTCAGGGAGTTCATAAGGGCCCCTTCCCCATCCAGATTTGGAAATGTGGGTGTGTGAAAATGGCATTGGTAGTCCTAACTATGATTATTCAGATCTTATCGTCATGTATGATGTGCATGGGATACAATGAGTCTTTTTGCTTTGGATTCAAAATTTGAAACCTTAGGCTTGGATATCTTATTCTCTAGTACATCTCTTGATACAGATGATACTGTTGTGGCTAAAGAATCTACGTCAATGCATGAATCTGACCATGGATAGCAATTGGGTAGTGATACCCAAACCCCATGTATGTAAATCTAACCTAGATCATGTATGTTATCATTTAAAAAAACTAAAAAAAATATTTTTTTTTTCTTAGGGATGCCACATCTTCCCTCTCATTTCAAAACTTTTCTATGTCTATAGGCGAGAATCAAGAAGTGTTGTGTCAATCCTCCATTTTTCATCAATGTCTCTTGTCTTTGTAAAAAATACAAAAAAAATGAAAAAGCATAAAAAAGAAAAAAGTTGAAAACCTTATGCTTGCAATTTTCAAAAGTCTTCAAAGAATAAGTCAGAACAAGGTGTCAATGATGATAATGAGGGCTAGAAGGAGGGCATCACTGGACTTCTTGAGTTGTTAGCAGAGGGATATAGAAGAAGATATTATACCAAGCATGTGATTGAGAGATCTTTTTTAGTCAAGGAATTGGTTCTCTTGTTTATTCTCCACATGGGTCTATATCATTCTTGAAAGTGGCATCCCAATTTCGAAAAACCATATGTTTTCAAGCAAGTCAATTCCAATGCAGTTGAATTGTTTGATCAAATCACTGCCAAACTAGATTGGATCACTTTTGAATTTTTTTATGAAATAACCATCTTGTCTTGTGAAAATGTGTCCAAGAAAATAAATTAGAAATAGTCATGAAAATTCATATCACAATGGAAAGCTTATCCCAAGGAAAAAATATTAGCGATGAAATGGAATTACCCAAACCATTGTGTCTTGATTAGGGATTTTTAGAAGTAAATAATGGGAATTCAATGATATAAAACCATACGGTACTTTGGTGTCCAACTCTATGAGCTTAAAATCATCAAAGTCACCTTCTGCTTGACTTTGCTTCTTAAATTCCTTTGGTCGGTTATAGGGAATCCCTAGTCACTATCCTTAGGTAGACTCCATCAATGGCCAAACTGGTCAAAAGGTGAAAAGAGCCAAGTGTATGAAAAAAAATGTGCTTAAAGTAAGGAAAAACAATGCCATATCCCTAGGCTTGGTGGTTTCTATGGAGGATATCACCCAGTCATAGGTTTAGGTAGCAATGATTCGAGAGGTAAAAAGAGCCAAAGCAGACATACACACACAAAAAAAAATCATAAAAGATCCAAAAGAGCCCACACGTGAAGAGATGAAAAGTGAAAAAGTGTGAAAAAAATATATTAATGTGAGGAAATGGGAAGGTTATTGGTTGGAAAAAGTCTTAACAAGGTGAACTGACTTAGGGTGAACCTGAACTTATCTATGATATTCTCTTTTCTCGGGGAAAAGAAAATACCCTAAGGTGCTTTCCTTGTTTTTCGTCATATAAAGTTTCAGTTTCTGAAAGACCTGTTATGGCAGTCAAGCGCTACAGAACTGTAAGTCCATATGACTAGTTATCTTTTTGTTCATGTTAAAATCCAATAAGGAGGGTGATGGTCAATGTCAAGCCAGTCTTTCCCAACTCAGGATAATTTTGAAGGAAGGAAGATTGAAATAACCGAATTTTAAAGTCAATTTGAATGAAAGTGGATTAGAGAAAAATAATTGGGGCATACTTATGCACACACGGGCTAAAAAATTTATACAAAGTTTTCAAAATCCTAAGGTGTGGCAAGATTTTTTGAAAGATCACTCATGCAAGTTCACATCTCTCATTTGTGTCCAATGTCGCTCTCTTATGTTAGAAGCATTAAAGTATTTTTCTGAGACTTCTTCCATGACTTGTGAGGTTCAAATATTCTACATGCTTGGCTTTCTAGAAAAGAAAAGGAAGTGTTAGACAAAAAAAAATCACTACTTGAAAGAGAGAGAGAGAGAGAGAGAGAGAGAGAGAGAGAGAGAGAGAGAGAGAGAGAGAGAGAGAGAATGGTTAATATCTAAATGGAAAAGACTTTTTTATGTCTTATCCTAAAAAGATATATGACCGACATTTCAAGATTGGCAAGAAATTTTGCAGTGGTATCCCACTCGCTCTAGACATGTACTAGTCATTCCTCTGTAGCTCATTCTACTTCAAAAAGGTCAACATGACCCTCAAGAGGCCAACATCATGAAGGTGAAGGTTAAAGAAGGCAAATCAACAAGGATGTTACCAAGAATGTCAAAGCTAGCCCCCAAACTCATATACTCATCCATAGGAGGATGAATGAATCAAAGGGTGGTATCAAGTCTCCAAAGACAGGAAGAACTCATCAACATGAGCTAGGTCAATTGCAACTTCCAAAGAAGAAATTCATGAAGAAAGAGATCAGAGGTATATAGTGTGGTATTACTCATTCTAATTCTTGTAGGAGTTTTGTTTGTATCCAAATAGAGTCCAAACAAGATGGCATTAGTGTGTTCATAGACTCATGGATCTAACATAGATCCAAGCAAGTCATTGTGTGTCAAGATCCAAGTGGAGCATTGTTCTTTGTGTTTTCAATCCAAATTTGGACTCAAGTGGACTATTAATTTGGATCCTCTAAGTCTAGAGTATTACATAACATGCATTTAGGGTCTGTCTTAGAAAGTCCTTCATATGAGTCGTCATGGTCTCATATTGACACATAAAGTAAGTCATACATATGTACATTCATTCATTCACAATACCCATGTGATCACATTGCGTACATCTTTGCATTTTGCATGCATTTTATGAATCTCTATGCATTTTTTCATTATTTTGCTAACCTTTGTGTCTTGTAGTAAACTTAATTGTCCCATTAGGTAAACCAATCCTATCTTAGGATCATCATGTTAGATAGTTGAACAGTAGGTCTAAAGATTGTCCCACAGACTTATGGATTAATCTAAAACCCATGGCAACCTATTGTCATATTTTTTCAAAGCATTTTCTGGTTCTCATTTTCACTCATGTCAAAATGGCCTTTTTCGTGGCTTGTCAAAAAAAAAGATCGTCTTCTATGCCATCTCTTTTTCCAAACTGAGTCTTAATCTTCAAAAATTGTTAGTTGTCGATGCAATCTTATACAATAATATGCTTGTTTCATCTTTTGTTGATTGTGCTCAATAAAGACCCTTACTCGTCTATAGAGTTTAAAGGGTGGTCCTAGTGTGAAACAAGTTACTAGCTTAGTCTATGGTCTGAGGTCGTTTGGACAAAACCTCTCTGCTCATATGAAAGAATATCATAGAAAGACCCTCGTGTTAAGCTACGCACATGCATTAAGCTATAGATACACACTCTAGTATTCGTCTTTGTCTTCGTCTTAGTCAAAAGATCTTTTTGAAAATGGATTTGATGTCAAAGTCAATCTTGTCTTTCATTAAATCAATGTGTCTACTTCTTTGTTATCGATCAAGCTTCGCACACTCGACAACAAAGAGAGGCATTTGTTCTGCTGTCCAGTTATAAAAATTTTACTTTTATTAAATTCAATAAAGATGAATTTTTGGTTCAAAAATTTCAAGTATTTGTATTTTATTCAATAGCTAAGGGGAAAAATTATAAAATAAATTCAAGGTGAATTTAAAGGGGTTTTAGGGAATTTAACCTAATAATTATCCCCCTAAAGATTTAGATTTTTAAACCAATATAAAAGATCCAATTCAAATTGGATTTTGATCTGATCCAAATATATCAGATCTAGTATTTGAGTATTGGATCTGGGAGAGATCTGAAATCCATTCTAGATATGGATTTGGATTGTTTAATTGATCCAATATTTATAGAATCCAATAGGACCCAAAACCAAAAAGGAAACCCAAATCTGAATTTAAGTTGGAATGATAAAAAAAAGTCATATAATTTCTACAGGATAAGGTGGCTCGATCCCTAGTGGGATCCACCTATCCAAGAGATGAAGGTCAACCCACTTCTCTCTCTTGGTGACAAGAGACACCTATCTCAAAGAAGAAAAAGTTATTAAAAAGGGAAAAATAATAAAGTGAATAAGATAAAGCTTTTGGCAAGGGTGCCCCTTTCAAGTGGGCCCCTTACTTAAATTAACAAGGTCCACCTTTGGTGGACTTAACATTTAAAAAAAATAGAAGTCAAGGGATGAAATTTGGAAAATAATGTTTGCAAAGTATTACACTTGCCTTGTAATAGGTGTGAATCCATATGGAAAGGAGGAGGGTGCACCTCTCATCTTTCCATATGATGAGAGAGTTAGGCATGAAAGGTAGCTGCCTCTTTCTTTATTTTTCCCTCTCTTTCTTTTTCTCCCATTCTCTCTTCCTTCTCTCCACGTCTCTCTCCCTTCTCTTTTATCTCCCACATGATTTTAGTGTGAGAGACTCCATTAAATGAGGAACAGTTCAGTGTGGTGGGGAGGTTGCACATGTTTTGGTTGCACCATTATTCTTTTCGATGATTATATTTCACACTGTAGCAATGTAGGATCCTCGGCCCATTTCATGTGAATAGCATATCTACATATAAGATCATGCTGAAATCACAACACCATGACCATCGGCCCACCTTTTTTAGCAAGGTTGATGGCATGAGTGTAATAATTGATGATACATGGATTAGTGTGTGTGATCCAAGTCACATTTCTGAATTAAATGAAATGTTGTATTCATTATAGAGTTTTTCTATTTAGTTTGTGTTTATTATATTCAAAAATTTGGAATGCTATGGTCATGCATGAATACTTGGATTAGATGGTTAATATATGATTTTTTTTGCTATATGCATATATACCGATTAGTTCCAGAAAACTAGTTGGATCTTCCTCATATTTCGATCAATAAATATAAACAAGAATTCTATCATGATCTATACATTTCTAACTTGAATTTGGTATGTTGATTTGATTTAATTGAATTTGTTTTATAGGAGATATGGCCATTGCAACAAGGGACTAAGTTCTACTCTGTTTGCACAACTATCCAGATTTTCTAACCTGACCAGTTTTGAAAAAGAAATTGTATCTCCTAGAAAACTAATCTAATAAATGCAAAGATTTTATCATGATCTACACATTTTGAACTTGACTTTGGAATGTTGATTTGATTTAATTGAATTTGTTTCATATGAGATATGTTTGTTGCAACAAGGGACTAAGTTATGTCATGTTTGCAGGACTGTCCAGATTTTCTAACCTGACCTATTTCAAAAAAAAAATGGTATCGCCTAGATAACAAATCTGATAAATGCAAACAAGGATTCTATCATGATATACACATTCTGAACTTGAATTTGGTACATTGATTTGATTTAACTAAATTTGTTTTATAGGAGATATGTTCGCTGCAATAGGAGACTAAGTTTTGTATTGTTTGTAGAACTATCCAGATTTCCTAACCCAACCAGTTTTGAAAGAAAACTTATATCTCCTAAATAATGAATCCAATAAATACAAATAAGGATTTTATTGCAATCTACATATTTATAACTTTAAATTGGTATATTGTTTTGATTTATTTGGATCCATTTCATAGGAAATATGTTTGTCACAATAGAAAAGAAAATTTTGACATGTTCGCAGGACTATTTTGACATGTATGCTTAGAGTAAAGTTGTAACTCTTGATATAAATCATATGCATATGTATATATACGTCAATGTGTACATGTATTTTTACTGAAAATTTATGATGTATTCACATGTGCATTTATTAGTGTACAAGAATGTGTTATGGCATGAGATGAAATTTCATCAATTGTGCATAAATTGATTCAATGTAGCATCATTGAGCCTTACAAAAATGTGGCATTTTATGAGTTGAAATTATATCGCGTATGCATAAAAAGATTCAAGTATATTTTATTGAACTTTGCAAAAATGCATGATAAGTTATATGTATCTATTGTTTCGCATGAAATTATGTATATTTCGCATATGAATGTCATGACCATAGTTCTGAATATAGAGTGCATGTCATTAAATGCATGCATTTGATCAATTGTATGGATGTAGTGGTTCATGATTATGAGAAAGCTCAAGATGAGCGAAGTGGGTTCAAAAGACCCCCGTTGTACCACACGAGCACTTGAAATTGTGTTTGTGTGTCATGTCAATACTATGCTGTGATGGTGCTCTGAGTGCACCTATGTGTTCGCCCACAAGCTAGGTATGTGGTCAAATTGGACCAACGGGTATTCTTTGATGCCCAAGATAGTAAAAATGAATAAGTGCATGAACATAAACATAAATTAAGGCCCGTCTAGTTTTGTATCAGGCCTCGTCAGTGTTCTGACACCACGAGTACACTGGATGGGTGATCATATTATACCACAAAATAATGTATTGACTACTATACTAGTGTAGTTGGTGTTCTTGCCATGAAGGCATGTAGTTTCATACCCAAGTGTGGTACATGGACTCCTCAAGCCCTGGTTGCTTAATGAGGCAGGTACAATAATGTCATAAACATTAAATTGATAAGATTAATACACATTTGGTTCTAGTGCTACCTTGAAGAGGGTAGATGGTACAAAATCTGGTGTGTTGGTGGTGTATGCCCAAACTTACTACGAGCAGTAATAGCTTAATGGTTTATTACCCCATTGTGAACACCTTAAAATTTTCAAAGTTTTGTAAAAATGACCCTTTTGCCCCTAACCCCGTTTTCTGAGAAAATCAAGTCATTTTTTTAGATTCTCTGAATTAAATTCCATAAAGCTATATTCAAAATTAATTCCGGATCCGAATCCAGCACTTTAAATCCATATTTTCTCCAAAAATCTGGATCAAAACCTATTTCTGAAGAAATTTCCTCAAAATAGCTTTTAAATTCTCAGAAAAACTTCATTTTTGTAAATATTTTGCAAAAACACAAAAAATTAGTTTTAATCTTTGTTTTCTCACAAATCTTAGGATTTTACTTAAAAATACAAAAAAATTGAGAAATAACACAAAATTCAAAAAAAAAATGGAAAAATTATGAGAAAAACAAATGAGTTTTAAACTTGTAAGAATCAATTTTTGCTAAAAAACTCATTTTGAAAACCCTTTTTACGAAAATTCTTTTTAAAAGAGCCCCCCCTTCGTTACAAATATTTTTTTAGGGTTTTGAGAATTTTCACAAAGGGTCGGCTACCCAACTCTCTTTGCGGTCCCTCTCTCCCTTTCCCTCTTTCTCCTCCATTACCGACCAAGGAGCCTCTCCCTCTCCATCTCGGGTCCCCTATCAAGCCCCCATGTGCTCCACTCTCACCTCTCTTTCCATCGCACTCCTCCATTTCTCCTCCCGAACCACTCATCTCTAACGACCATGAACCCTAAACGAACCTCTCGAACCCCCTCCTCCCCTATAAAGGAATCGCGATGAGGAAACCCTAACCCATCCGTTTTTCACCCCTCCATAGCCTTCTCTCTCTTGAACACGATCGCGCTTCACCCCTCCACCCGGCCTTTCCTTCTTCCTCTGCTTCTTTCTTCCCTTTTTCCTCTTCTTCTTTTGTCATTTGGTTGATTATTCCGGTAACAGAGCTACAGGAAGCCTTACAGTCGAGCGCAGTATCCATCTCAAAACTCCCTGCAGCAATCAGGGCTCCTTCTGCGTAGGGCTTGAAGGAAACCCCACCTTCTGAAAATCTCAGCAGAATCATAGGATGTTAAGGATATCGAAGGGATAGTGACAATACCATGTAAAAGCCAGACCTCCCATTAGTTCGTATCCTCGCAGGGATCGGCTGAAGAACTCCTGCTTCATTCTTCACACCTTTCTGTTTCTTCTTTTTGAGCATTACCGAAGGAGAATCAACCCTGCAGCAAAGTCAGCCTCATCTACGCTTCTCCTTTGATTGACTGAAAGGTTTCCTATCTTAGCAATAACAACAATCCAGGTAAGAATGCTTTTCCCCTCTGATCCTGTTCTCCTTTTTCGATTTCATATTTTATCTCAACAATCGCACATATTGTAAAACCCGATTGGCATATAGCCAATCGATTTGCACGGTGCAATATCAATGGAATCGTTGTATTCCAACATTTTTTTGTTTATAATTGTCCATTTTCGTTTTCCTTAGGCCATCGGGATTCATTGGTTGCATGTAGCTCGTTTGAATCTTAACCTGATTTTCCTATCGATCTACCTGTCATTGAATTTCATTGCTTGTGGCTATTTCGATTCATTGCAATGATTTGTTTCATCAAATAACTTTGCCTAACTTATCTTGTTTATTATAATTTTATTTTGGTGCTCCCCTTTTGTTTCATTGTGTTCGTTCTTTTACTAATTTGTGTTAGAACCTTTGGAATTGATGTGATACGGTTATGGTTATGTTCTTGCGAAATATAACTCATCGCCTCTTATGCCTTCATTTCGTCGGTTCTGATCCCCTGTTAGTGCCAATGCCTAACAATGATGATAATGAAATCTTCGCTGGAGCCATCTTGATAGGTATCTCTGATGGTGGTGTATCGATTTGGGCATCTCCGAGGATTACAAAGGCTCTTGCAGTCAGCTCATTTTCTGCAACTAAATGTCTCTGTATATACCCTTACCTGCAAATCGATAGTTCAAGCCTGCCATGTCAAAATCCCAAGTCTGCTCAAGGTCATGACTATCAATGACTTCAAAGGGTAAGGTTGATACGGTTCATCTGGTTCTGGTTCCATCAGAGGGAGCCACGTCATAGGGTTTTACCATCTAGCCATCCAGAGAAGCCAGTTATTTCATGATTCATTCTCATTAAATAAGTGTTTATTCACACATCAGTAGCAACAATGTAATATCATACTTTACAGAGCACGAGCTCCCCTGCATCATTTTTTTTCTTTCTCGGGGCATCCCTTACATTTCGCAAGTTGCATCAATGTACACAGTAAGTCTTATTTTATTCTTTTTCTTTTTTTTTATCTGCATTTTCAAATTACATCCGACTCTCTGTTCATCTCTCCTTTGAGTTCATGACATATCATTTTCTCTCTGAGTTTAATTTCATCACCTTCATCCTAGGCATGTTTTGCCATTTTAGATCTAATACCCTCTTGTTCCTAGTGATAAGTCTGTTAATCATATATTTGATAATGATTGAAACCTGGAACTCGGCCCTTTCTAAAGCTTTGATCGGAAATTCTTAATGCATCGTCATCTTGTATTCCATTTTGAATGTCTTATTCCAAAGATCAGTTGCTTATAAAAAAAAATGTTCCAATGAGGTTTAAATTCTTCTAAAAATTATTCATGATAGAATTATTATTGAATTCATTGTTTGGTTTGGGATGTATAAGTTCATCTTTAGTCAGGTTGATTTGATTCAGCATGCGTTGGCAACAGTATATGCTCCTTTGCACTTTGTCAGTTGCTATTCTACACATCGGATGGTGAGTTTAGAATCAGAACAAGGGGTCGATGAATCAATTTCCTGCAGAAACTGTATGATATCATTCATTTCTTAGTAATCTGAGATTACCTATCCCCAGCTGGTAGGATAACTTTAAAATTTTACCTGAACTCTGTTAGGATGCCTTCACCAATAAATGTTCACCAATAAAGGTTCTGTGTATCCAACCTGCTGTCGGTCAAATCTGTTCATGCCGAGACTTGCAAGAGTTAGCATTCTGACTGCGAGCGAGGGGCAAATATGTTGCCATTGAGGTCATTCGTCATTAGGGCGAAGGCAAAAACCACAGTTCATCATAAACATCCTAACTGTTTTATCTGGTTACAGGTACGAAGTGAAGAACTTCATCTCCAAAGCTGAAGTAGGGTCCTTTGATTACCAGGAGGACAACCAAAAATACAAAAGGTACGCACCCTTGATGCCTGCCGATCCATTTCACTATCACAGGTGGGGAATTGACTCTCCCGTAATTTTTAGTTAGCATCCATTTCTGGCTTGAAAGATCTCATCCTTCAATCAAATGATAGAGAAGGATTTTGTTTTGATTGACATTTTGATTTCATTGCATAAATTGTGAAAGCTTCAATGAAATCTATATCGACCATGATCCATATTCTGATATCTATCATAGCTAGCCTTGTTGGTGAAAATTGTGAGAAATGGCAGTTCATATTCTAGCTGGTAAAGTTGGAATCAGGGGATGATGATAAAGGATGGGTTTACAAACATATCTACTCATGCCAATGATGATGATACTGAACTCAAAGCATGAGTCCCAGGTTTTAATACCTTGGACAAATAAAAAAAAGAAAAAAAAGGAATATCATTGGTCATGCTTTCTCATGACTGTGCTGTTAAAAATGCAATTCTGTTTTGTCAAATACAAGATTGAAAGGGATGATGCCACATTAAACTATGTTCCTAACTGCATGTGTTGAAACAGAATACTGTCATATGGGTACTCGGATCCATCCCTAGACATCCAGCATTAAATATAAAGCTAGACATCCGTGCGAAGCACCTTGATTTCTGTCTGTAGGCCTAACCTTGTCAATAGATATATTTTTTTTTATGGAGCAGCTCCCGGAAAATACACTGAAAAAAAAGGGTACGACTGATAAGGTCATTCAATTGAAGCCTTAGCACCTTACCAGATTCCTCCCTCATTACTTCACCATATCACACACAATCCACACCTATACTTCCATGCTTCCATTCCCTATAGCCCTGTGTTATACCCAGCATCACTACTTCACACATTATATCCCCTGTGCATACATCATAATGTCTGCTGCCACCCCTTTTTAGCAGTGCCCAGCAGTCTCATAGTCACGCTTCAAACATAGCTCCTTTGCATCTCCACCTCATATATTCATGACAGTCTGTGGCTTACCTTCTCAATACTGCTGTAGTCTTCCAAGCATACATAGAGCCTTTTCCATTAAGCATTTACACTTTCCCATAGGCATCTTAAAGGTCCTGCAAAATCTCCATATGCATCATAAAGCTTAGTTAGCTCAGTGTGCATCTTAGTATCTATTCCATCATGTGCCTACAGCATGATGTCCCTTTACATATGAATCTCTCAGCTAACTTTATTTTCCAGGATTATGGATTTCCCTGTTTCAAGTAGATGTTTTCCATCTCTTCAGAATTCATCCTTATAATGTAATAGTTAGATATAATGAAAATATTTATATTTCCAGTTCTAGATAGAATGGATGAGCATTATAGACATTATAAATTGCTTGTTCTCATACATTTTTCCTTTATTTCTCAAATTCTCACAATGGTGAAACACGAATGGCACGTGCACCATTTCGTAAGAGGTAATTAATACTAAGTTGATGATCCACATCAATGGCCATAGTCAGGGTGTGGACAAAACTTAGCATTCTTATCTTTTACAAAATAACACTGGATCCATTTTTCGAAATTCATCATATCTTCCTAAAATATTTTCCTCTTTTATCAGGGTTTAATTTAAAAATTAATTCAAAATATATACCAATGGCCATAGTCAGGGTATATTGAGGGTTAATTTCATTTTAAATTCTATAAAAGCACCAAATGTGTTTCATTCTTCTCTTGAATTTAAATATAGATTATTATATAATACATTCAATGACCATAGTCAAGGATGTATTATATTTTCAATCTTGTTTTAATTCATTTAAAGAATGGAATAGTTTTTCAAGAATTCAATTTCAAATTCTTTAAATTCATTTCATCATTTAGGATAGAATTGCATCACATTTTTCAAAAAAACAAAATTCAAAAACCCAAGTGATTTTGAACATCTTTCTTCAAATTTCTATTTCAAATTCCAAATTTATCTCAATTTCAAAGTCCAATTTGACTTTGGAATTTCGAAATCATTTCGTATTAAAAAATTCCAACCCAAATTCAAGATTCAATTTCAAAGTTCAAATTAAACTTTGAAGCTTCTAATTCATCTTCTGATCCAAAATCAAGTTTTCTTCAAGTTTTAAATCAAAGTTGAGATTGACTCTGAATCTCAAAAATCCAAACCTTCCTAAGTTCAATCTGGGTTTTCAAAACCCAGATCCATCTTTAAAAGTCCCATTTGGACTTCCAAAGCCCAAATCCAAAGTTAAATCTCAACTTGGATCCAGATTTCCAAGTATGAATCCCATTCTACTTTGGATCTCAGATTCAGATCCAAATTCCAATTCTTAGGATCCAGAACCCAACTCATCTTGGATCTCAGACTTCAGATCCAAATCAATTCTAGGATCCAGAACCCAATCCTACATTGGATCTCAGACTTCAGATTCAAATCAATTCTAAGATCCAGAACTCAATTCCCCTTTGGATCTCAGATTTCAGATCTGAAATCCATTCTTTAGGATCCAGAATCCAATTCTACGTTGGATCTCAGGCTTCAGATCCAATCCCATCTTAGGGTCCAGAGTCCAACCCTATCTTGGATCTCAGATTTTAGATCCAAATACCATTTTTTGGATTCCAAACCCTGAATTCAATTCCATTCAAAACTTCAGATCCAAAAATTCATCTTGGATTCCAAATCTTGAATTCAATTCTATTCAAAATTTCAGATTCAAATTCCACCTCTTAAAACCAATTCCACTTCATTTCCAGATTTCAAATCAAGTCCCCATTTCGGATCCTAAATCCAAAAATCAACTTTTAACTCTATTCAGAATCCAGATATTGGATTCGGATTTCATCTTGAAAATTCAACCTTTTAATCGATTCCATTTCTCAATTTTATTCAAAATTTTCCAATTCCACCTTTTCTCCTGATTCAATTCCATTTTTATTTCTATTCTGATTCAAAGTCCATTTATGACTTTGAAAATTCCTTTTATCTCAAAGTTTCAAGATCATTTTCCAAATCCAGATTCATATTCCCAAGCTCTTGATTATTCTAAAAACTTAGAACTTTAATCTTAAGTTCTAAGTTAAAATCATTTCTTCACTTTATCGGATTCATCTCAGAAACACTTGGGAATTCTTCAAAGTATTTCAAAAAGAGCATACATCTTTGCATTTGCACAAGCATGATTCTTTGTGCATCTAGACTTAGGATAAATACTTAGATAATTTCTTAGCAAAGCAAAAGGCATAAATTCGACCCTTGGTCCGATTACCCCTGGTAAAGGCGCCAGGAACGGTCGAACCTCGTACCGACGAGCGGATCCCGTCTCCCAGTTTTCCCGCAAATATTTCAAAACGGAGGTGAGTTACTTCAAAATATTTTCAAAATTAAGGTCAAGTGAGACCCGCAAAATAATTCCTCTTCTTCTTTTCTCTTCTCTTCTCTCTTTCTTTCTGTCTTTTATCTTTCTCCCTTCAAAAAGGAGGAAAATAAGAGGTTAGAAAGGAAAAGAGAAGGAAGAGAGAGAATATTACGAGAGGAAAAATTTTGCGATGATCACACCCATAGAGTTAGGGAACCCGGCCAAGCACTTTTATCCTACATGAGTAGGTCCTACAATTTCTACATAAGTCTAATGCATCCTAGAATTTTAGCTTTTATGGGAGTTCTCTCGGTCATTACACCACCCTTTTAGGAATCTGATTCATATAGTCATTCAAGGTATTAAATTATCAAACAGAATAAACTTCAGGATGGTCTCATTTGTCTTGACATAAGCGAAATACGTGTATCTGCAGGAGGTTAATTATGAAACATAAATGATAATTGCACAACTTTATATTTTCGAAAGCAATTGATTTTTCATACTGAATTATGTGAATGCATTATGGACTAGTTTGAATATGCCTTAAGATATGTGTAATTTCAACATTAATAAATGTTTAATATTTAATTTCTTATAATGAATGCTTTCACATGTTTCATATTAATTCTATTACTGATGAATTCTCAACATAAATTTCTTATAATGCATGCTCTTATATGTTGGTATGTTTATGTGTTTTGGGATGAGTTCCTTACTGAGACTAGTGAAATTTGACTAGCATTTTGCCCAAAATCTACACGACAGAAATGACGATGCAGGAGTTATTGTGTGATACTGCGGATGCGATCATGATTTACACAATCTCTGAGGATCTTGGTCATTGTTTATTTTTTTTAACCTTTTACTGTTTATTTGAATAATTTTTGTTGTAATAACTCTTAAATTTCTAAGTGATGAGATTATGATCATATTAATTTTAATCGATGATATGTTTGGATGCTAACACTTGTGACTCGCCTAAGATGTTCGCCATTTCATTCAAAATCATTTTCCCTGTGCTTACTATTTAAAAAAATATACTAAAATGTTGGGATTCTACACGAATGATGTTTTATTCTACTGTCCAATAACTTACGACAGTTTAGAGAGCCATCCTCTATATGGAGGGGTGCCTAATTCCTACTTAACACCTACAAACACTTGTTGTGAAAGATATTAACATTTGGACATAATGAAACTTTTTATGTGTACGAATGCCCCTCTTTATCATTAATCGATGTGATTTAGTTTATGAAAAAGAAGTAGACACTCAAGGCTTCAAACACTAGGTCATCTAGACTAAATTCAGTCCTACCGAACGAGGTCGTGCTTGTGTTTAAAAGAAAATTGGGTTGTTGAGACTGTGATTGGTCTCGCTAAATGAGGTCAGTACTAGCATCCAAAGGGAGGAGTTCGACTGTCGAGATCGTTATGGGTCTCACCGAGCAAAGTCAGATTAGTCTGAGGATAATTAGATTGCCAAGACCATCTGGTGATCTTGCCGAGTGAGGTCAGTGTTAGTGTCAGGAGGTGAACTGGGTTTTCGAGACCGTCTATGGTCTCGATGGGTGAGGCTGAACCAGTTTGTAGATGGCTGGATTGCCGAGACCATTTTGGTGCTCTCATCAAGCGAGGTCAGTACCAGTGTCTAAAAAAGGAAAAGAACTGGAAAGTGGAGACCATTATGGGTCTCGCCAAATGAGGTTGGGCCAGTTCAGGAATCACTTTATTGGTAATAGAGAGAGAAAATGTTGGGCTTCAAGCAGAGGTAGCATAAGAGGAATGTCGCTTATTTTCATGTCTTTTGAGACTGTTTTGATTTTTGATATCTTTGTTAACTATTTTCTTTTCAAGAATTTGTGAGAGCAAACATCAAAAATCCTGTACTTCTTATGGGTTCATGGATAGGGTAGAGTTGCCCCCGTAACGCCTTAGGATGGATATATCCTTCATAAGATGATCAATTTGAACATAAGACTTTATGCCCCAGTAAGGGGAGTCAGACATACTTTGGTCAGGTAGCATCGAAGAGAGAACAAATCTTTTTGTGTACTCCTCAAACTTAGGATCCCTATAGTTAGACTCTTTGATGAATGAAATGAACTTTTATGATATGTAATGAGATTCATACATTTGTAGTAGAGTTGGTAGCTTATGTCAGTCATGAATGATTGATTATATAAGGTTGGTTTTTTTTTTTCTTTTTTCCTTCTTCAAAAGAACCTTTCTAGCTAGTTGATTTCTTCACTTGAATTTCCTACACCTTAGACTTTTCTCCTCTAAAATTGGTATAAGATAGTGACACTCAGCTTCACTGATATTTTTCTCCTCTAATTCTACCTTGATTTTTAAGTAACTAGTTATAGAGATGTGAGATTAAGTTTCAAGGCATTCTTGTTAGGTCTGATGGTCCCCACTAAGGCTTGAATTCTAAAGGACTAGAGCTTGATGATAATGCATTTAAGTGCACCTCTTGCTTCTAGGTAAATTCCCTAGAGTCTTTGTCAGTTCGGCAGGGCTTTATTCCTAACTTTTTCTAATCTTTGACGTGAGGCCTAACAATCATGGTTCTCATGGCTTCTCAGTCAAAGAGGGATACCCATAGCTATCTAACCTCTACCTCCAAAGGCCATATGATCGAAGTCTGTCAACTTATCATAGGTCTAGAAGTAAGTATTGACTTTCTACTAGCTCTTACTTTTTAACATTTACTCCTAAGGGAGCCTCATGATCTAAGCCTGCTACTTTGCCTTGGGCTTAGAGTAGGTGTCAACCTAAATGCACTACTTTTTTGTGTTTTATTTTTATTTTTTATTTTTTATTTTTTATTTTTTATTTTTTATTTTTTTTTATTTTTTATTTTTTCATACTTTTCTTCTTTTCTCTTATTGTTTTTTATATTTTTCTATCAAGATAAAGAAAAACTCCTTAGAAAGCCAACCTATAAAGAAGATTAACACTGAAGGTATTCAACATCCATCCATTTTCCTAGAGAGTTGCTTACATAGGTGGGTTTCATAGTCTTGACACTCATGCATTGATAATGATCTCATACCCCTATAATTCATATTTATATTATCATGGGGCTAGAATTATTTAATTAAAATGCCTTAGCCTCACTGTATTGTTACCTTGTCTTTTTCTAAGATTTGAATGTCTTATGTGGTAGACTCTCAGATGCAAGGACATACTTGAAGAAATGACCATTCTGATGAGAGTTTGATCTATTTTGAGATAAGATTCCTGACTTTTAATGATATGTCTAGCATTATGATAAAATTCTATCTTCTTTTTATGACTATTGGAGTCATGGTGAACTGGATTGTCAAGACCGTTCTAGGTTCTACCGGATAAGGTCAGACCAGTTCAATGACAATTGGGATGTAAAGACCATTTTGTGGTCTCACCGAACGAGCTAAAGCTAGTGTCTAGAGGTAAACCGAGCTTTTAAGACCACTTGGGTCTCATCGAACGAGGTCAAGCCGATTTGAGATTTTTATGCTTGGCTAATAAAGGTTCCTTCTTGCCTAAGAGATTTTAGACTTTGAATAGCTTTACAATGCCTTATCTCTAAGTTTTAAATGGGTTTAGATTTCTTTGTCATGCCCCCACATGGTTTTGACAAAAAGACATTATTGGAAACGACCATAGAAAATAAAGAAAAGGGTTTGACCAAAGCCTTTTCTTAGTCCTGTCCATAGGAATAATATGCTCTTGCAACGAAGATGATAGCTTTGACCCCAGAAGAAGAAATATTTTTAACCTTTTTTATTTTAAAAAAATTGTATTTTTTGGATTTTTAAAGCTTTCCTATTTTTTGGGGATTTTTTATTTTTTGAGATTTTTTATTTAAAAAAAAACTATTTTGCAAAATTCATGTTTTGAGAGCTTACCTGGGAGTCGTGGGATGATGATTCATGCAAGATGTCTTTTCTTCTTTACACCATAGTGGTAATACCCTGACTTTTTTTTGTCATGTTATGAGGGCGGTGTATTCATTTTGCTTATTGAGAGACGAAAAGGTACATGCTGTCTTGTAGCTTTGATTGTCCTAAGGTGAGTCCTTGTAGTATGAGAGTCAATCTTGTGCCTGGTCTCAGTATCGTGCTTGGTCATTTTATTGAGCTTATGATAGTGGTCTTTTTTTGTGAAATGGTTGTTCAGGACCCATGTGAGCTCTTTTGGTCACTTCTTTATTGAAGGCTTTTTATAGTTGAGATCATGGATTCTCATTCTTGGTGCGGCTGAAAGAGGCCCCTTTATGACTTTGGGCCTTTTGCAGAGGTTTACCCACCTGCTAACCCGCCAACCTGTTTACCCGACCCGACCCGTTTATTAAATGGGTTAACCATGTCATGTCGGGTTACCCATTTAATAAATGGGTTGGGTTCGTGTTTGCCACAGCCAACCCGTTTAATAAACGGGTCGAGTTCGTGTTGAGGTACGCCGACACGACCCACCAACTCGACCCAATTGCCACCCCTATATATAGGGAGGTTGTTCTTTTCTATAATGAACGTTAGGAGAGAAACCTTAGTGTGATTGTTGTCTGGTGGACCCAAATTATTCATGTTTATCTGACTGACTTTTTAGTTCTTTCATGAAATTCTTCTTTCTTGAACTCTTCTCCTTTCTTGATAATAGATCTGGGGTATCAAGCATAAACAATTACTATATATAAAGGATCGTGGAACACCAATCATTGTGTTGTCAGATGGTCCTTGTTCCATATCTTTCTTTGGGAACCAGTTCTCTCTTGCTTCACAAGCCCGAACCGCTTTTTGTATGGTGTGATCATTGTTGCACAACTCTGGTTGTTCTTCATTTACCAGTAGCTCCCTACTGTCTATGTGGTCTTGGATAATATGTCTCAGGATAAAGTAGTCTTCACTGTCATGACCCACAACTCTATGTGGATTAGACACCTCGAGCAGCTTGACTAGGCCATTGTGTAACAGTAGATCCAGGACCTGTGATTGAGATTGTTCAAACTTGGTGAATGTTCGGTCTCTGGTCCACTTGGGATTGCCATTATGTCCCTTCTCATTTTGCTTCTTTGGGGTGACCTTCCGGTAACCTGCCTTTTATCCCTTATTGTTGTCTTTTAAGAGCTCTACCCTGAGGTTCTCATAGTGTTGACATGGCCTTTAGATGAGTCTGACTTCTTGTATATGTTGTTATCTTTATTGTTCTTTAGAAACCCATCATATACTCTTTTCTTAATGCCTACTTCAAAGGTGATAGTCTTCTTGATGAGTTCGACATAGGTTTCAACCTGAGCCATGCTAATGAAGCTTCGTAGATATTGAGAGAAGTCAATCGAGATGACTAGGGCATAAGAATCATAGATCTACTCCTTTATTCTGCTGGCCATGGACCACCATCGGTTTACAAACTCATGGGCACCTTTGTCTTTCTTTTGCTTTAGATCGTACAACTGGCTAATGGTGAAAAAAGCCTCAACATTAAATTTGAACCTCTCCATGAACACGTTGATGACCAACTTAAATTCTTTGACATTTTTTAAGTTCAAGATGGCAAACCATTCCAATGTCTCTCCCTTCAGGCTTGTGGAGAACCAATTAATTAGTCTCTTATCGTTGTTTTGATATTTGATCATACTTCTTATGAATAAGAATAAATGAGCCCTCGGGTCTCCCTTTTCACTAAACTTTAAGAATTTTTGAGAGGTTTCATTATCCTCATCATCGTACCCTCTGACAGGAAGTCATCCATAGAATATTCTCTCTAATCCAAATTCATGTATCTTATCCTTGAGGTTAAGCTTTAGATCATGTCTTCCAGTGATTTGATCTTTTAGTCTGACTCGAACAACATGGTTTTGACTAGACGTGATGGCCTAGATCTGTGGACTCTTCTCTCTACATCAGACACTTGGGACTCTCCCCACTGATTGTACTCTCTATCTTCTTGTGTCTATAGAGTCTATCTGATCTTTCTTTTGGTCGCTCTATTGGCCCATGTCTTTTCATATTCTAGTTCTTGGGTTTTTCTCTTAGCTTGTGCCAACTATCGTTATAACTACTCTTGAATTTCTCTCATCTATTCCTCTATCATTTTTATGTTTTGTCTAACTTGTACTAGCATATCCCTTTCTCTGGACCCGATATTGAAATGTGAGGTCCTAGGGGATCATCTTCTTATAGACTTACCTGTGCTAGAGTTGTTCATCTCGTAACCCATATGGGAGACTTTACTAGACTAGTGAGGGTGTCATTCTTCAGACCAGACTTTGAAATATGAGGTCCCAGAGATTGATCTTTTGGTAGACTCATATGTACTAAAATTACCTGTCTCGTAATCCATTTAAGATATTTATGAGATCGATGAGAGTACCGACATGAGTTGGACTCAGAAAACATCTGGGCCTTTTTCCTTTTTTGGCCGTCCATAGACTCATCAATAATGTTCATGTGAGTCCTTTCTTTAGGATCCTCATTAAATATGATGTTTTGCACCATATGGGATGGCATCTTATACGTGAGATTCTCCAAAGGTGGTTCTTTTAGCACTACAAGAAAATTGTTAATTAGCGACGGAAATTTGTGACGGATTTTTTCTGTCGCAAATTAGCGACGGATTAGCGATGAAAGTTGTTTCATCGCTAATCCATCGCTAATTAGCGACGGATTAGCGATGAAAGTTGTTTCATCGCTAATCCATCGCTAATTAGTGATAGATTAACGACAACAATTTTTCATCGCTAATTCTCAATACAAGAAAACCATTTTAGCGAGGGATTTAGCGAGGGAATTTTTCCGTCGCTAATCTGTCGCTAATTAGCGACGGATTAGCGACGGAAAAATTCCCTCGCTAAATCCCTCACTAATTTTTGATTTAAACTGAGCGCAAAATTTTCCCTCTCTCCTCGTTCGAAATTTAAATCGACCGCGCGATTTAAACCGCTCTCTCCCCGTCAAAGAGTGCGCTGGAGAGCATGACGGCGATGAGGCAGATTGTTGGAGGACGGTGACGCCGGCGACGACGGAGGACGGCGACGACGGAGGACGGCGACGACGAAGGATGGCGACGCCGGAGGACGACGACGACGAAGGACGGCGACGATGGAGAACGGCGATGACTTTGGAGGACGCTGTTTCACGGAGGACGGCGACACCAGAGGATGGTGACGACGTCGGAGGACGGCGACGGTGACGACGTCGGAGGACGGCGACGGTGACGACGTCGGAGGACGGCGACGGTGACGACGGAGGACGGCGACGAGTTCGGAGGACGCCGTTTCACGGTGGATGGCGACGAGGCTGAGCGATTGTTGGAGGAAGGCGACGCCGGTTCACGAAGGACAGCGATGCCGGAGAGCACCGGTTCACGGAGGACGATACAAGTCTGTGAAATGCCTGTCGGGTGCGGTATAAGTCCGGCTTATTGCTGCCGGAATACCGCCCGACAGGGATCAATTTTTTTTTATTTTTTTTTTAAATTTAGCGACAGATTAGCAACGGATAATGTTCGTCGCTAATCTATCGCAAATTTGCGACGGAATTAACGACAGATAAGTTTTTCGCCAATTAGCGAGCAAAAATTCGCGATGGCCTTTATCCATCGCTAATCCGTCGCTAAACTGTTTAGCGATGGCTTAGCGACGGATTAGCGACGGATTTAGGTCGTCGCTAATCCACAGGTTTCTTGTAGTGTAGGGTGGATTGGATTTGGAGTTTGTGGACTTTAGATCGGGTATTCATTATACCCTAAACAATTGGTTCACACAGGACCAAAAAAAGTAATGAGAGATTTTAAAATTATTGGTACCCTATAAAGCCATATCCACTGATCCACGAGGTCTCTTCAGGTTCTAAGGTTTCAGGGTTCTCTTTAGGGTCTACATTGATATACTCAAGCTAACAATTTGAGGGTACTAATGTATAATATTCAAA
Source organism: Nuphar pumila (assembly GCF_984573655.1). Lineage (NCBI taxonomy): Eukaryota > Viridiplantae > Streptophyta > Magnoliopsida > Nymphaeales > Nymphaeaceae > Nuphar > Nuphar pumila. Next base: position 72,974,506 of record NC_143263.1, on the reverse strand, counting down.
TCCAATGGTACCGACACCGATATACCCAAGCTAACAAACTTAAAGCTACTAGTGGGTGTAAACACCCCAAATTTGCATTCACCCCTCCAACATTTCCACCAAGCATCAGCATCCAGCCTCTAAAATCGCCGGAGGGCAAGATGGTCATTTTCTGAGCCCGGACCTTGCAAAAGTCTAAGTTTCATCTGGAACTCTCAAAATTTCTTTATTTTAAGCTCAGATGTTCAAAATTTTATTCCTGATAAAAGGCAGAAATCTCCAAGTCTTGGTTCAAGATTATATTGCATAAGACATGGCATGGCATATCATTACATGAGCATTTCATATCATTGCACTGCACAACATGTCATTTCGAGGTCCAGAACTCTTGATTTCAAAATTTCCAATCCAGATTAGAATTTCAACTCTTTTCAAAATCGATTTTAAACCCTGGGTCTTCAAAATTATCAATTCTTCCCATTCTACTCCCAGGACTCTGAATTTCAAAATATTTCCTCAAGAAAACAATCTGGACAGTTTTCAATATGGATTTCAACCACTTCACCTCAGATTTTGCCCTTTTGTCAAACTATTTCAACTATCATTCTTTTACAAAATCGCCCTACAAGGGCCAACTCTTTTCAAAAATTTCTGTTTTACCAATTAGTCCAGATTTTGTGAAAATTCCAAAAAGAGGTTTTGTTGCCTTGTCCTTATTTCAATAAAGAAGCAATATGGGACCCACACTGAGGTGGTGTCACATAGGCTTTTCTTTTGAAAAATCTGAATTTTGAAAAACCCAAAAATATAGGAGCCTTGTCCTCTGGATTGGCGCCACTTGTCTTTTCTCTCTCATCCCATTTATCTGCCAAGTGTCAGTGTGGGGCTACCTTAAGAAGCGGCCACATGTCATTAAACATCCTCTTCATTCCACGCCATGTGTCAGTATCCACCATCTCCACCCTGCGCCATGTGTCATTCAAAGTCACCATGAGATGCCAAGTGTCATGTGTTGTCCTGTCCAGAAAAAGTGAGGCTTGTCTCCTCTAAGATGGCGCCATTCGAAGTGTGTCTCCTGCAGAGGACACGTGGCAACATCTCCCTCCCTCAGAAAAAGCAGGCTGACACATGTCTCTCCCTACTTTTCTCAGAAAAGTAGAGGACATGTGTCACTCCTAGCTTCCTCCAGAGAAAGTAGGCTTGTCTCCTCTGAGGTGGCGGCATTTGAAGTGTGTCTCCCACAGAGGACACATGTCAATTTCTCATTTCCTCAGAAAAAGCAAATGCCATGTGTCATTTCCTGCTCTCTTCAGAAAAAAGCTAGAATTCAAACATTCAAATCCCTCCAGAGGTGGCGCAAATCCTGAACTTCACCTTTTCTATTCTGTCTGAGATGGCGCCACATGGCTTGGACGTCCTTCTCTTCCCTCTGCCATGTGTCAATCTCTCCTTCTTTCAGAAAAAGCAGGATGACACATGTATTCCCCTACTTTTTCTCAGAAAAGTAGATGACACATGTCATTTGTAGCTTCCTTCAGAAAAAGTAGAAGACACATGTCACTCTTGGCTTTCTTCACAAAAAGCAACCATTCAAAAATTTTCAGACAAGACCTAGGTGGCGCAAATCCTGGATTCTGCTTTTTCTACTTTGTATATGAGGGTGCCACATGTTAATTGCTCCTCCCTTCTGCTACATGGCATGGTAGGAGCCACCCTGAGGTGGCGCCACATGTCCACCCTTCATTCCTTCAGGGCCAACCTCCATTTGAAATTCAAATCCCCCTTTGAGGTGGCGCCATTTCAGAAGGCTCCTCCAGACAGCTGACACTTGTCAAAACCAAGGATCATTCTGAACTGCCATATGTCAGCCTCTCCTTTCCTTCAGAAAAGTAGAAATTTGAACTCCTCTGAGGTGGCACAATCTGTTTTTTCCATTCCTGTACTTCTGACATGTGTCAAGAGCTTCCAGAGGTGGCGCCACATGGCATGCTTCTACTGTTTCCAACTTTAAACCTCAAACTCCCTTTTGATGTGGCGCCATTCCAGAACCCCACTTGGCTCTATTTTGATATTTATTTTATATTTTTTAAATAAAAGTAGCCCCTGAGGTGGCGCCATTGGAGAAGCTTCAGAAAAGCAAAGTTTGAATTTCAAACTCCAAGAGAACACCCCCTGAGGTGGCGCAATTTGGGAGCCTCCTGCAGAGAAAATCAAGCAAACCCCAATTTTAAAAATTTCCAAATTCTGCTAAGGTGTCTCACCCACAAATTTCCCATTTTATTTTCTCAAAAAAATCAAAATAGCACCCTCTGAGATGGCGCCACATGGAGGGCTCAGATTGAGCCTGTTTGAAATTCAAAATTTTCAAAAAATTCTACAAATACAAGGGCTCACTCCCCGCCTAAAGGACTTCAATTTTGAGATTTCGGACTCCAATTCTAGACTCCAATTTTTTATCTTGAACTTCAGCTTAGAACTCAAGTGTGTCTCTTGGAATTCACGCCCCCCTTGGGCTCAGTGGAGAAGGTGCAGTGAAGTACCTACATTGCTCGTGCAGTGGCCAATTCGATTCAAGCGTGGGTCGATCTTGGTGAATCATCCGAAGCCCGGATCGAAGGACGAACGAAGCCATTGGTGGCCATCCCTTTCAAGAGTTTCAAAGCTGCATAACGAAGCAAGGTGCACCTCTTTTCCTCTTGATTTCATAATATCATGATTTGATTCATGTGTCGTTTGAACAAAGAGCTCATTCGAGGAATGGATTGAGCTATTCTCATAAAATGACATATATAAAAAAAAGTACAATTATACTTCCTTGATGATTTTTAGCATTCATGCATTTAGTTAGATTTAATTTATATTTTATTTCGTTAATTTAGCATGTTTTATAGGTTAATTATGTTTAATTTGGTATTTATTTCAATTCTGCTCAATTTCAATAGTTATCTATTTTTGTCAGTCAGTCCACATGGCATTTCATGCATTTATTTTCATTAAAAATTTTTAAAACATCATAAAATGCGCCCTTAGGTGTCTCTAGAAATGTGCCAAAAATTCGGAAGGATTTGAATTTGTTTACTGCGGTAAACATTCAAAATGGTAAGTCGGGTTTTGTTACCTGGGATGCGTTTTAAAAATTCATTTTCGACTTGTAAAATCGAGATCTCTCTCATGTGAAGTACGATTTTCGATCCAAAAGTTGTTCTGAACTTGGAAGGAAGTCTAGTTTTTAACATGATTTTCTCAGATTTTTCTGAGTTTGTTTTATGTCTGACAAAAATCCGAGAGTTCGGGACACGTGTCAGAGCCTGATTTGGGCCTCTGAGACTTTGGATCAACTTAAGGAGATGGGTTCTCTTTGGGTATTGATCCAAATCCGAATCTGTAAAAAGTGAATGTCATGTTCGGGATGTCCTCTGTTTGCATCTGAAAGCTTTCGATTTTTAGAACAGTTGTGATATCCGTTTCGGATTTTTCTTGTCAGTCCTCTGTTTTGTCACATTTGTCTATTCTGTTACTTTAGGCAGGAAAAGTTGTATTTTTTTATCTATGTTTCTGTTGATCAAATGCCAAAGTCATAAACATTAAAGTTGTCTCTGAAAGTGTCATGAGTATCTCAGTTAAATATCAAAAATTTTCATGGCTGTTTTCTATTTTTTTAGCATTTTTATATTAGATTAGGTCGATTTTACCTCCGTCAGAACCAAATTCCTGATACCGAACTCACCGTAGTTCAAATTCCAACGCTATAAAAACAAAAAATGTTCAATTTCAAGTACTTTAGCAGTTTACAAAATATCAAAAGTTTTTATGGTGTAATTTTTGCATTATCATATTAAGCATTGCATTTGGTTCGGGCCCATGGGCGAAATCCACCCTTTTTAGCACTTTCTTTAAATTTTAGCATTTGAATCATATCATTTCATGATTTTTAGCATTCTAAGATGTTTATCAGAGTAGGTAGCTGATTCATACCGAATTTGGTGTAATTTGGAATTCATTTGAGGCTTGATTTAGCCATATCATCAAAATAGGGCCCCACGGGACCCAGATCCAAGCGAAAAACAAGCGAAATTCATTATTTTGGATAAATTGCAAAATATAAAATTCTGATTTTATAGTCTTAATGTGTTTAGCAGCATGTCATCGTGCCTCATACTGCATTATATCATCATTTGATTCAATTTGAATTTCGAAATCTCAATTTTACCAAGTTTTCCTTTAAAAAACCCTGATTTTAAAGGTATAACTTTAATATTAGGGGTATTTTGGTCATTTTGACCCCAATTCCGAATTTCAAACTATTTTCTACTGATTTTCTTGTATTTTCATCATTTCAAATATCAAGGAAGCATGGAAATAGGGTTTATATCCAATTAAATCCAATAATTTTAGAATATTATTGGAAAATCTTGGAAAAACCCACATATTTGAGCTAACCTTATTTCAAGTTTGGCAGGGACATCCAAAGGAAGGAGTTGAAGTCTGCAATTTCCTTTTATTTCATTTATTTAGTGATGTAATAATGTAAATTTTGGAATAAGAGATTTAATTTTCTGCTTAGACTAGGATGCATATCATATAGTTTGAATTTATGCAATATCCTGTTTATTTGATTCATGCACACTATTTCAAAAGCACTATGGATGTACATGAATGGCACGTGCACCAACTCTTAGGGAGTTGATGAACTCGGTGGAGTCCATATTTACGGCCCTAGTCGGAATATGGACGAGACCTAGATTCATCATCTTTCTACCAGTCACATTGAGCCTACACACTTAGGCTATCTTAAAATGCACATCATATTTCCAATTTTGCAACGTATTGTGCATTAAATCAATTAAACTCTGAACATGTTCATGGCCACAGTCAGAATATGTGAAGGATTTATTTTGACTTAATACACATTTTCCAACAAATTTCTCAGAAAATCTTTTCAAAGTGCATTCATTCACTCATATCATTTGCATCATGAAATCATTGGTTTTCTCGTGATTTTCTTAAGAAAATTTCATTCTCAAGAAATCGATTTCTCAAGAAACTCTGAGAATTTTTGAAAATCGGTTTTCCCAAGTCAAGTTTTTCCCACAGTTTTCCATGGAAAAGGTTATTTTCTCAAGATTTTCAAAAGAAGTCTCTCACCTTTCTCAAAGATCAAAATCAATTTCCAAGTGTTTCAAGGTTAAGATTCTCCGGATTTCAATTTCCCAAGTTTCAATTCTCCTTCTCCACAAGGGTTTTTTAATAAATTTCAAGCATTTTTCAAAGAAAATTTTCAAAAGTTGGGATTTCCCCTGACAAGCATTTCCCTTCAGATGTTCATCCTTTTCCTAAGAATTACTTCCATTTTCTCAGGAATTTCATCTATTCATGATTTTCCCAAAACTTCATAAATTTTCTCATGATTTCAAAAACCCTTCTTCATCTGAGTTTCCATAGAAATTGACTTTTTCCTTGAGAAATATCTCTCAACTCCAAGGGTTTTCTAAAGCATACATCATGTTTTTCCAACTGACATTTTCCAAAGTCTCATAGCACATGCTTGAATTCTCTGTGCATATAGGATAGAACATAACTTTGATAATTTCGCTAAGTCAAGCATAGTTTTGGTCCTTGGTTCGATTACCCCTGTTAAAGGCGGCAGGAACGGTTGAACCTCGTACTGACAGGTCGAGTCCCATCCCATGGATTTTCTCGCAATTTTTAAAACGGAGGCGAGTATTTCAAAACAATTTCCAAAATTCGGTCAAGTTTGAAACGCGAAACCTTTTCCTCTCTCTTCCACAAGGAAGGGAAGACAGGAAAACTTTTGCAACGATAACAGGTTTGGCGACCGAGATGGGACCTGTCCTTGTCTGATCAAAAGTGTGCTTGACTTAGTTCAATTATCGAAACTGTGTTCTCAAAATGTCAGCTCTATACTTTCTGATATCATGCGAACCTAAGAACCTAGATTCTGACCTAGCTGACATTGACTGCACATAGACTAGGCATGGTTTGGTAGGACTAGATTGAGGAGATATTTTCATGCTCACATAGACTTAGGTCTAAACACAACTCTCCTCAATTTAGGATCTGAATGCAAACAATGTATGCTTCTTCAAAGTTTTCAAAATCTATCTCTCTAGGACTTAGAGCCCTCTATTTCTGGCATGTGACCATTTTTTTAAAATCTCCATTACCTATCATTACCCGGTCTTCACGTTGTTGGGCTCTTTTCCAGAACCCTAGTTCGGGACAGAGCCTCACAACTGGGCCAATTATTTGGGTTAATACCCCCCAACCACGTACCGCGGGCCATAGTCCGAAGTATATCGGTAGGCGCTTAAGGATGTTGGAAAACCTTACCTTAGAACTAGAGTTGAAATTATATGCCACGTACCTCAGATTTTAATTCGAGTATATCGGCATAACTGGATTGGACAAAGATGACCTGAACCTAGAGTTAGGATTAGGGTCCTACAACTGTTTTCAAAATGATGCATCTAGAGTCAGCCTTTTAGGGAGTGCTGAATGTGCATGAATATTTGTGCAGGATGTGAGTTTGTATGCTACCTTTATTTCTCTCATATTTTCCCCAAAAATATTTTTCAAATTTCCATATTCTCATCCTTTCCCTTTACTTTCTCAAACTCTGGATGATTTTTTTAAATATCCAATTTCTTTCAAAACTCCAGGTGATTTTTCATTCTCCCTTTCTACTGGATCTCGAATTTCCAACTGCATTTTCATCCTGCCTGCGATTTTCCAAAATCACATATTTTTTCTCATTAGATTTTCAATCCTTTTGTCTATTTGCAAAATTCTTCATCTTATTTTCCTCATGCATACCTTGATTATTGCGGAGGAAATTGTTTACCCACTTGCCTTCTCCTTATTCTAAATCCATTTGCGGATTTTTTTTCCAAAAGATATCTCTTTCTTTCAAAAATGGTGTTTTCCTCGTGGTTGACAACCTCGCCTAGGTAGCAAAGCACATTTTCCGTTGTTTATTTCTTCTACAAAGAATGACAACACAATTGTCGTGATTTCAGCGGCGACTCCATCCCTAGTAATGGGATATTCTTCCAATTGTCCACCATATAATTTTCTTCCCAATCCAAAAATTTCCTCAGAGTCTAATCAAGACTTTATCCTGCAGAGAGCCTTCGCAGCATTTGATGGTTCAGACAAGGTCAGGGAAGAAGACCGCACCAATTCAGCGTATCAGCTACTCATCAACATCAGAAGGAGAGATGAATTCGCCAAGGTCAGACAAAGACCAAGAGCAGCCAGAAGATGACGGTATCGACCCTCAGATGTACGCGATGTTTCAGAAAATGATGAAGAGGATGATGAGTGAGCAGGCTGGCACCAGCTCAAACAAAAATCCATACAGTCGAAGAATTAGAGATCATGTGGACAAGAGGTCAACCAAGTCCTCCGAGGAGAATGTTCAAGATACTTCAGACGAAGATGATACCGATGAAGAATATGAGGTGCCTCCGACATTTCAGAAATATGGCCAAAGGAGGAGCCACAAACCAAGAAGTCAAGTTGCAGAAGAGCCCCTGCAGACACAATTCAGGGAAATGGCCAGAGTGGTAAAAGATCTGCAAGCCCGCGACAAGCACAAGAAAGTCTTCACCAGCGAGGACTTCTACGAGGGCCTCGAAGGGGGTGATGATCTCGAAAACCTCCCCATGTAAATTCATCAAGTTTGATGGTTCTGGCGACCCAAAAGCCCATCTCGCCATGTTCTTCGCTGAATGCTCAAGGTTCAAGAGGGACAACCGGGCACTGTTCTTATGCTTTCCCCGCAGCCTGGAAGGAGTCGCAGCCAAATGGTACGCGAAACATATCAATCCTATAGAACTGAAAGAGTTTGACAAAGTTGTGAATTTGTTCGTTGAATGATTATTGTTCAATACTGAAGCGCTCCCAACATTGAGCCATCTCTGCAATCTAAGGCAGAATGAAAATGAAAAGGCAAGAGACTTCATTCGCAGATGGAGAGAGACCTGCAATAGAATGAGGGATCCTATATCAGAAAGGAATGCACTATCATTGATCCTCAATAATTTTTCGCAACCTCTGAGAGGATTAATTTCTACCTCACCATTCAAATCTTTCATCGAACTCATTGAGCGAGCAGAATGGCTCGAGCTGAGCGTGGAGAATGGAGTCTATGAAGGCTTCACATTTTTCAAGAATAACCCTCAAGGTGAACAAAAGAAGAAGTCTCACTTCACTTTTTCACCCAAATCTTTCAATAATAGCAAAGGCAACAAGAATGATCATGGCAACAACTTGGAGAAATTCAAAAGGCAGGACATCAACAGTGATAAACCTCTCCAATCTAGCCCTCAGCATCAAAAGAATGATCAGGAAAAATCAAAGCGCAAAAACTGAAGAACTGATCGAGAATTCACCCCTCTGGATCAGACACTCGAGAGTATCCTCGAGTATATGCTTGAGAAAGACCTTGTCTGGTTGCCTAAAGCCGCTGATCCTCCAGCAATTATGGGCAGATTCAAAGATCAGTTTTGCAAATTTCATCGAGCAGTAGGGCACAATATAGAAAACTACTTTGTCCTTAAGAACATTGTTCAAGACTGCATTGACAAGAAGCTCCACGTTGAAGATGAAAAGGAGGATTAGTCATCCTGACTAAGATTTTTTTTACAATCATTCAAGAAGATGACAATGCCAACAATTTCCCATTTCTCATCTTGCTTTTTCAAAAAGAATAATGTAATCCCATTCTCTTTCCTTGATTTCAAAGTATCAATAAAATCATCAAATTTTTCAATAGCTTGACGCCATATTATTTGTTTCTCCTTCTTTTTCACAATGTCTCTCTTGTGAGGAATGATCTTGAGGACATCTACCAGTCAAGAAACTTGTCGCCTTATTTATCAATTATCCTTCTTTTATTCAAAATTTTCCTCCCTAGTTACACTGGGGCATTTTTTTGAAAATTTATCTTTACCTCTAAACATCCTGTATGCAGGCAGGATAAACCAATCTCTCATTTTGCATATATATGCACTCATTTGCATTAATTTTGCATTCATTTGCACTTCATTTCATGTGCATGTGCATTGCATTTGCATTAACTATGCACCCAATTCACTTCCCATTCAGGAGAAGGGATAAATCCTGAGACTATGAATGATTTCCCATCTTAATCATCAATCTTCAGTTTACAATCTCTGTTGATTTTTCCTCAAAATTCTTCAGATAGAATCCTCTTTTCAAAAATCCAGTCCCCACAATGGTGATTTGCAAAATTTTGATCCCCTAACCGGGTTCTCCTCTGAAAATCTGAATTCCGATTCATGCTTCTTTTTCTTTCAAACTCTAACTTTCAAGTTGGTCCATATTTTTTCTTTGTTGATCCGAGTTTCGACTCGTGATCTCTTTATCTGACTCGAGCTCTTCATTTTCTCTGTTGATCCGAGTTCCGACTCGTGATCTCTTTACCTTATTCGAGCTCTGATCCGAGCTCTTCATTTTCTCTATTGATCCGAGTTCCGACTGGTGATCTCTTTATCTTATTCGAGCTCTGATTCGAGCTCTTCATTTTCTTTGTTGATCCGAGTTCCGACTCGTGATCTCTTTACCTTATTCGAGCTCAGATTCGAGCTCTTCATTTTCTTTTGTTGATCTGAGTTCCGACTCAAGATCTCTTTATCTTACTTGAGCCCTCACTCGAGCTCTTCATTTTCTCTGTTGATCCGAGTTCCGACTCGTGATCTCTTTACCTTATTCGAGCTCCGATCCGAGCTCTTCATTTTCTTTGTTGATTCGAGTTCTGACTCGTGATCTCTTTACCTTATTTGAGCTCAGATTCGAGCTCTTCATTTTCTTTTGTTGATCCGAGTTCTAACTCGAGATCTCTTTATCTTACTCGAGCCCTGACTCGAGCTCTTCATTTTCTCTGTTGATCGAAGTTCCGACTCGTGATCTCTTTACCTTATTCGAGCTCTGATCCGATCTCTTCATTTTCTCTGTTGATCCGAGTTCTGACTCATGATCTTTTTACCTTATTCGAGCTCAGATTCAAGCTCTTCATTTTCTTTTGTGGATCTGGGTTCCGACTCGAGATCTCTTTATTCATTCGAGCTCAGATTCGAGCTCTTCATTTTCTTTTGTTGATCCGGGTTCCGACTCGAGATCTCTTTATTCATTCGGGCTCAGATTCGAGCTCTTCATTGTCTTTTGTTGATCCGGGTTCTGACTCGTGATCTCTCTACATCATTCGAGCTCTGGTTCGAGCTCTTCATTTTCTTTTGTTGATCTGGGTTCCGACTCGTGATCTTTGTATTTTATTCGAGCTCTGACTCGAACTCATTATTCTCATTTGTTAATCCAAGTCATTTCAATCCTCAGGGTCTGTCAATTGCTCAAATTTGATATTTTTCCCACCAAATTCCAATTTCGACCCTCGGGTCATCCAATTCTTCGATTTTGACCTTTGGGTCATCCAATTTCCAATTTTCAAATTACCAAATTCTCAATTTTGACCTCTAGGTCACTCAATTTCCAATTTTTGACCTTTGGGTCACTCAATTTTGACTGCCAGGTCATCCAATTTTCATTCCCCGTTTAGGATAAGGGGATAATCCTGAAACCATTCATAGAAGCGATCCAACTCTCTATAATGGTCTTTGTTCTTCATTAAACTGATAGTGTTCCAAGTGAACTGATAGTGTTATAAGCGAACTGATATCCGTTCTTCATTGAACTGATAGTGTTCCCAAGCGAACTGATAGTTGTTCTTCATTGAACTGATAGTGTTCCTAGCGAACTGATATTCGTTCTTCATTGAACTGATAGTGTTCCAAGCAAACTGATAGTCGTTCTTCATTGAACTGATAGTGTTTCAAATGAACTGATAGTCGTTCTTAATTGAATTGATAGTGTTCCCAAGTGAACTGATAGTCGTTCTTCATTGAACTGATATTGTTCCAAGTGAACTGATAGTCGTTCTTCATTGAACTGATAATGTTCCCGAGTGAACTGATAGTCGTTCTTCATTGAACTGATAGTGTTCCAATCGAACTGATAGTGTTCCAAGCGAACTGATAATCGTTCTTCATCGAACTGATAGTGTTCTAAGCAAACTGATAGTCGTTCTTCATTGAACTGATAGTGTTCCTAGCGAACTGATATTCGTTCTTCATTGAACTGATAGTGTTCCAAGTGAACTGATAGTCGTTCTACATCGAACTGATAGTGTTTCAAGTGAACTGATAGTTGTTCTTCATCGAACTGATAGTGTTCCAAGTGAACTGATAGTCGTTCTTCATCGAACTGATAGTCGTTCTTCATTGAACTGATAGTGTTCCAAAGAACTGATAGTCGTTCTTAATTGAACTGATATGATTCACACTGATGGTCGTTCTTAATTGAACTGATATTGTTCCCAGCGAACCGTTGGGCGTTCTTAATTGAACTGATGATCGTTCTTAATTGAACTGATATTGTTCCCAATGAACTGATAGTCGTTCTTCATTGAACAGATATAGTTCCCAGTGAACCGATGATCGTTCTTAATTGAACTGATATTATTCTCAGCGATGGTCGTTCTTAATTGAACTGATATTGTTCCCAGTGAACCGATGGTCGTTCTTAATTGAATTGACATTGTTCCCAGTGAACTGATAGTCGCTTCCTTTGGGGAAAAAGAGAGGAGAATTTTCGTCACGGATGTGTTGAGCCGGACTTCAAACGCTCTCTTTCACCCAGGACTTCAAGAAAATTTTATCAATTTGTCAATCAAAGTAATCGTTGATTTCAGAATCTTTATTGCTCAAATCTCTATCTCAATTTACCTTTAGCATTACTTCCAAAAGAGTGAAGCTTTTGCGAAAAGAGATTCAAAATTCAAATTCTTTTTATTGGCCAACCAAAAGGATGAAGGATAAATCCTCGATATGGCCAGCAAAGAAAATTCAGTGTTATTGCAAGGCCATAGGTGATTGATATTGATCATAGTCAAGGGCACATCTTTAAAGATTATTCTTGCAAAAATGAGGCAGTGAAAATATCCTAAGCGCTAGAAATAGAGAGCATTCATCGAAACCCTATCTCCTCAAAATCACCTAAGCTGCAATTAAATATCCGCAAAAGGGATCTCTCACTTGTCGTCAAGATGAAGGCGAATTAAGCGAGTAGACCCCCGGGGCCAAAGAAGATTTGAAACATCTCCAAGATGATGGAGTTTGTGATGGATCCTTCCAAAGAAAGTCCAAAGCACTGTCGAGATGAAGACATATGCGATGAACCTCCCGACAATCCCTAAAAGATATTTAATTTCAGCTATCATCCAAAGATCTCAAACCCATGAGCCAACATCGTCCAAGAAGGATCAAAACATCTCCAAGTTGAAGGAGTTTGCGGCGTATCCTTCCAAAAGAGAGAAAGAGAGGAAAAAGAAAGAGAGAAAAAGTCAGAACATCTCCAAAATGAAGGAGAATATAGCCAAAACACCAAAGAGTCAAAAGAGTGCAGAAAGATTATCATGAGAAAAGCTCCAAGGATATCAAACTGCCAAATCTATCAAGAATCCTCTTTAAATTTGTGAAATTCTATTATCTATACTCTTTCATCAATTTCTTTCATAATATAAAATTCTCTTTCCTGTTCATATCAAGGAAACTGATAGTTTCCTTGAAGAAAGGCAATTGCAAGTAATTTGGGTTTCTAATCTCGATTCTACGAAGTGAACCTTGTTTGGAGGTAATGCTTTGGGTAGAAAAGAAAGAATGTCTTTGCAACAATGTGCAACATTTTCAAAAACTTTGAATCAACAGCAGAATTCTCAATATTTTGACAATATTTTCTAGCTATTCTGACGTGAAGTGAGAGCTTGATATCCATTTTTGATACATCTTGACACCAATTTTAAATCCCTCTTAAGGACTTGATTCCTTCCCTTCTTTGAGAGCATGAACTCTCAGATTTGCACACTTCCCTGTGTCCCCACTGTCCAACCATAGACAGTCTCATTTCGGTTCGAGGTCGAACCACCAATCATCTCCCGCAAAAGGCAATTTCAAAAGCTATTTAGTCTCAACAATAAGGCGACCAAAATCAATCCCTTTTCAAGCTTTAGGGACCCCATTTTCCTTTCTTTTGCAAAACCTCTGCCGGATTTATTGTGCAAAATCCGAAGGCTCCATCATGGTCTCTTCTTTCGAGGATTCCACTTCATTTTCCGCCCGATCAGGATAAGGGCATAAACCTGAGCCTCATTCAAGAGGTATTCCATTTTCCGCCCAATCAGGATAAGGGTACAAACCTGAGCCTCAATCAAAGAGGTATTTCATCTTCCATTCAATCAGGATAAGGGTATAAACCTGAGCCTCATTCAAAGAGTTATTTCATTTTCCACCCGATCAGGATAAGGGCATAAACCTGAGCCTCATTCAAAGAGGTATTTCATTTTCCGCCCGATCAGGATAAGGGCATAAACCTAAGCCTCATTCAAAGAGGTATTTCATTTTCCGCCCGATCAGGATAAGGGTACAAACCTGAGCCTCACTCAAAGAGGTATTTCATCTTCCACCCGATCAGGATAAGGGTATAAACCTAAGCCTCATTCAAAGAGGTATTTCATTTTCCGCCCGATCAGGATAAGGGCATAAACCTGAGCCTCATTCAAAGAGGTATTTCATTTTTCGCCCGATCAGGATAAGGGTACAAACCTGAGCCTCACTCAAAGAGGTATTTCATCTTCCACCCGATCAGGATAAGGGTATAAACCTGAGCCTCATTCAAAGAGGTATTTCATTTTCTGCCCGATCAGGATAAGGGCAAAAACCTGAGCCTCATTCAAGAGGTATTCCATTTTCCGCCCAATCAGGATAAGGGTACAAACCTGAGCCTCATTCAAAGAGGTATTTCATCTTCCGCCCAATCAGGATAAGGGTACAAACCTGAGCCTCAATCAAAGAGGTATTTCATCTTCCGCCCAATCAGGTTAAGGGTACAAACCTGAGTCTCATTTTATGAGATATTCCATTCCCCAATCAGGTTAAGGGTCAAAACCTGAACTTCGTTCCAAGCGAGGTATTTCTGTCACATTCAGGTTAAGGGCATAAAACCTGAATTTCACTCTCACAGAGTGAGTCTTTTCTCTTCATTCTCCATTTCATATCTATCTTGATCACCGGGCTAATTTCCTCATACCCAGTCAGATCCTTCTAACTGAGGCATTTTTTTATATAGCCCAAATTTGGTGTGTTTTTCTTTGCCACTAAGCTCAGCCACAAGCCGACTTAGTAGCAAAGAGGGGCATCTGTAAACACCCCAAATTTTCATTCACCCCTCCAACATTTCCACCAAGCATCAGCATCCAGCCTCTGAAATCGCCGGAGGGCAAGATGGTCATTTTCTGAGCCTGGACCTTGCAAAAGTCTAAGTTTCATATGAAACTCTCAAAATTTCTCTATTTTTAGCTCAGATGTTCAAAATTTTATTCCTGACAAAAAGCAATAAATCTCCAAGTCTTGGTTTAAGATTATATTGCATAAGACATGGCATTGCATATCATTACATGAGCATTTCATATCATTGCACTGCACAACATGTCATTTCGAGGTCCAGAACTCTTGATTTCAAAATTTCCAATCCAGATTAGAATTTCAACTCTTTTCAAAATCGATTTTAAACCCTGGGTCTTTAAAATTATCAATTCTTCCCATTCTACCCCCAGGACTCTGAATTTCAAAATATTTCCTCAGGAAAACAATCTGGATAGTTTTCAATATGGATTTCAACCACTTCACCTCAGATTTTTCCCTTTTATCAAACTATTTCAACTATCATTCTTTTACAAAATCGCCCTACAAGGGCCAACTCTTTTAAAAAAAAATTGTTTTACCAATTAGTCCAGATTTTGTGAAAATTCCAAAAAGAGGTTTTGTTGCCTTGTCCTTATTTCAATAAAGAAGCAATGTGGGACCCACACTGAGGTGGTGTCACATAGGCTTTTCTTTTGAAAAATCTGAATTTTGAAAAACCCAAAAATATAGGAGCCTTGTCCCCTGGATTGGCGCCACTTGTCTTTTCTCTCTCATCCCATTTATCTGCCAAGTGTCAGTGTGGGGCTACCTTAAGAAGCTGCCACATGTCATTAAACATCCTCTTCATTCCACGCCATGTGTCAGTATCCACCATCTCCACCCTGCGCCATGTGTCATTCAAAGTCACCATGAGATGCCAAGTGTCATGTGTTGTCCTGTCCAGAAAAAGTGAGGCTTGTCTCCTCTAAGATGGTGCCATTCGAAGTGTGTCTCCTGCAAAGGACACGTGGCAACCTCTCCCTCCCTCAGAAAAAGCAGGCTGACACATGTCTCTCCCTACTTTTCTCAGAAAAGTAGAGGACATGTGTCACTCCTAGCTTCCTCCAGAGAAAGTAGGCTTGTCTTCTCTGAGGTGGCGCCATTTGAAGTGTGTCTCCCACAGATAACACATGTAAATCTCTCATTTCCTCAGAAAAAGCAAATGCCATGTGTCATTTTCTGCTCTCTTCAGAAAAAAGCTAGAATTCAAACATTCAAATCCCTCCAGAGGTGGCGCAAATCCTGAACTTCACCTTTTCTATTCTGTCTGAGATGGCGCCACATGGCTTGGACCTCCTTCTCTTCCCTCTGCCACGTGTCAATCTCTGCTTCTTTCAGAAAAAGCAGGATGACACATGTCTTCCCCTTCTTTTTCTCAGAAAAGTAGATGACACATGTCATTTCTAGCTTCCTTCAGAAAAAATAAAAGACACATGTCACTCTTGGCTTTCTTCAGAAAAAGCAACCATTCAAAAAATTTCAGACAAGACCTAGGTGGCGCAAATCCTGGATTCTGCTTTTTCTACTTTGTATATGAGGGCGCCACATGTTAATTGCTCCTCCCTCCTGCCACATGGCATGGTAGGAGCCACCCTGAGGTGGCGCCACATGTCCACCCTCCATTCCACCAGGGCCAACCTCCATTTGAAATTCAAATCCCCCTTTGAGGTGGCGCCATTTGAGAAGGCTCCTCCAGACAACTGACACTTGTCAAAACCAAGGATCATCCTGAACTGCCACATGTCAGCCTCTCCTTTCCTGTAGAAAAATAGAAATTTGAACTCCTCTGAGGTGGCACAGTCTGCTTCTTCCATTCCTGTACTTCTGACATGTGTCAAGAGCTTCCAGAGGTGGGGCCACATGGCATGCTCCTACTGTTTCCAACTTTAAACCTCAAACTCCCTTTTGAGGTGGCGTCATTCCAGAACCCCACTTGGCCCTATTTTGATATTTATTTTATATTTTTTTAATAAAAGTAGCCCCTGAGGTGGCGCCATTGGAGAAGCTTCAGAAAAGCAAAGTTTGAATTTCAAACTCCAAGAGAACACCCCCTGAGGTGGCGCAATTTGGGAGCCTTCTGCAGAGAAAATCAAGCAAACCCCAATTTTGAAAATTTTCAAATTCTGCTGAGGTGTCTCACCCACAAATTTCTCATTTTATTTTCTCAAAAAAAAACAAAATAGCAACCTCTGAGATGGCGCCACATGGAGGGCTCAGATTGAGCCTGTTTGAAATTCAAAATTTTCAAAAAATTCTACAAATACAAGGGCTCACTCCCCGCCTAAAGGACTTCAATTTTGAGATTTCGGACTCCAATTCTAGACTCCAATTTTTTATCTTGAACTTCAGCTTAGAACTCAAGTGTGTCTCTTGGAATTCACGCCCCCCTTGGGCTCAGTGGAGAAGGTGCAGTGAAGTACCTACATTGCTCGTGCAGTGGCCAATTCGATTCAAGCGTGGGTCGATCTTGGTGAATCATCCGAAGCCCGGATCGAAGGACGAACGAAGCCATTGGTGGCCATCCCTTTCAAGAGTTTCAAAGCTGCATAACGAAGCAAGGTGCACCTCTTTTCCTCTTGATTTCATAATATCATGATTTGATTCATGTGTCGTTTGAACAAAGAGCTCATTCGAGGAATGGATTGAGCTATTCTCATAAAACGACATATATAAAAAAAAGTACAATTATACTTCCTTGATGATTTTTAGCATTCATGCATTTAGTTAGATTTAATTTATATTTTATTTCGTTAATTTAGCATGTTTTATAGGTTAATTATGTTTAATTTGGTATTTATTTCAATTCTGCTCAATTTCAATAGTTATCTATTTTTGTCAGTCAGTCCACACGTCATTTCATGCATTTATTTTCATTAAAAATTCTAAAAACATCATAAAATGCGCCCTTAGGTGTCTCTAGAAATGTGCCAAAAATTCGGAAGGATTTGAATTTGTTTACCGCGGTAAACATTCAAAATGGTAAGTCAGGTTTTGTTACCTGGGATGCGTTTTAAAAATTCATTTTCGACTTGTAAAATCGAGATCTCTCTCATGTGAAATTTGCTTTTAGATCCAAAAGTTGTTCTGAACTTGGGAGGAAGTCTAGTTTTTAACATGATTTTCTCAGATTTTTTTGAGTTTTTTTTTATGTCTGACAAAGATCCGAGAGTTTGAGACACGTGTCAGAGCCTGATTTGGGCCTCTGAGACTTTGGATCAACTTAAGGAGATGGGTTCTCTTTGGGTATTGATCCAAATCCGAATCTGTAAAAAGTGAATGTCATGTTCGGAATGTCCTCTGTTTTCATCTGAAAGCTTTCGATTTTTAGAACAGTTGTGATATCTGTTTCGGATTTTTCTTGTCAGTCCTCTGTTTTGTCACATTTGTCTGTTCTGTTACTTTAGGCAGGAAAAGTTGTATTTTTTTATCCATGTTTCTGTTGATCAAATGCCAAAGTCATAAACATGAAAGTTGTCTCTGCATGTGTCGTGAGTAGCTCAGTTAAATATCAAAAATTTTCATGGCTGTTTTTTATTTTGTTAGCATTTTTATATTAGATTAGGTCGATTTTACCTCCGTCAGAACTAAATTCCCGATACCGAACTCACCGTAGTTCAAATTTCAATGCTGTAAAAACCAAAAATATTCAATTTTGGGTACTTTATCAATCTGCAAAATATCAGAAGTTTTTATGGTGTAATTTTTGCATTATCATATTAAGCATTGCATTTGGTTCGGGCCCATAGGCGAAATCCATCCTTTTTAGGACTTTCTTTAAATTTTAGCATTTGAATCATATCATTTCATGATTTTTAGCATTCTAGGCTGTTTATCAGAGTAGGAAGATGCTTCATACCGAATTTGGTGTAATTTAGAATTCATTTAAGGCTTGATTTAACCATATCATCAAAATAGGGCCCCGCGGGACCCGGATCCAAGCGAAAAACAAGCAAAATTCATTATTTTGGATAAATTGCAAAATATCAAATTCTGATTTTACAGTCCTAATATGTTTAGCAGCATGTCATCATCATTTGATTCAATTTGAATTTTGAAATCTCAATTTTACCAAGTTTTCCTTCAAAAAACCCTGATTTTAAAGGTATAACTTTAATATTAGGAGTATTTTGGTCATTTTGACCCCAATTCCGAATTTTAAACTATTTTCTACCGAATTTCTTGCATTTTCATCATTTCAAATATCAAGGAAGCATGGAAATAGGGTTTATATCCAATTAAATCCAATAATTTCATAATATTATTGGAAAATCTTGGAAAACCCCACATATTTGAGCTAACCTTATTTCAAGTTTGGCAAGGACATCCAAAGGAAGGAGTTGAAGTCTGCAATTTCCTTTTATTTCATTTATTTAGTGATGTAATAATGTAAATTTTGGAATAAGAGATTTAATTTTCTGCTCAGACTAGGATGCATATCATATAGTTTGAATTTATGCAATATCCTGTTTATGTGATTCATGCACACTATTTCAAAAGCACTATGGATGTACACGAATGGCACGTGCACCAACTCTTAGGGAGTTGATGAACTCGGTGGAGTCTATATTACGGCCCTAGTCGGAATATGGACGAGACCCAGATCCATCATCTTTCTACCAGTCACATTGAGCCTATACTCTTAGGTTGTCTTAAATAGCACATCATATTTCCAATTTTGCAACGTATTGTGCATTAAATCAATTAAACTCTGAACATGTTCATGGCTACAGTCAGAATATGTGAAGGATTTATTTTGACTTAATACACATTTTCCAACAAATTTCTCAGAAAATCTTTTCAAAGTGCATTCATTCACTCATATCATTTGCATCATGAAATCATTGGTTTTCTCGTGATTTTCTTAAGAAAATTTCATTCTCAAGAAATCGATTTCTCAAGAAACTTTGAGAATTTTTGAAAATTGGTTTTCCCAAGTCAAGTTTTTCCCACAGTTTTCCATGGAAAAGGTTATTTTCTCAAGATTTTCAAAAGAAGTCTCTCACCTTTCTCAAAGATCAAAATCAATTTCCAAGTGTTTCAAGGTTAAGATTCTCAGAATTTCAATTTCCCAAGTTTCAATTCTCCTTCTCCACAAGGGTTTTTCAATGAATTTCAATCATTTTTCAAAGAAAATTTTCAAAAGTTGGGATTTTCTCTGACAAGCATTTCCCTTCAGATGTTCATCCTTTTCCTAAGAATTACTTCCATTTTCTCAGGAATTTCATCTATTCATGATTTTCCCAAAACTTCATAATTTTTCTCATGATTTCAAAAACCCTTCTTCATCTAAGTTTCCTGAGAAATTGACTTTTTCCTTGAGAAATATCTCTCAACTCCAAGGGTTTTCTAAAGCATACATCATGTTTTTCCAACTGACATTTTTCAAAGTCTCATAGCACATGCCTGAATTCTCTGTGCATATAGGATAGAACATAACTTCGATAATTTCGCTAAGTCAAGCATAGTTTTGGTCCTTGGTTCGATTACCCCTGTTAAAAGTGGCAGGAACGATCGAACCTCGTACCGACAGGTCGAGCCCCATCCCATAGATTTTCCCGCAATTTTTAAAACGGAGGCGAGTATTTCAAAACAATTTCCAAAATCCGGTCAAGTTTGAAGCGCGAAACCTTTTCCTCTCTCTTTTGCAAGGAAGGGAAGACGGGAAAATTTTTGCGATGATAATAGTGGGGAATCTGAAGATTCAAATGATAGGACAAGAGATTTTTGAAAAAATTTACAATAAAAGAAGGGTTCTTTTCCTAAGAAAGAGGACGATAAAAAAATAAGAAGCACACAATGAGATCAAGCAATGTCTCAAATAGAACCATAAGTTGCTAGAGGTATTTTTCTATCTTATATGTGACATGCAAGTCTCTAGCAAGGGTTTCAAGAATGTGATACAACCTAAAACCTATTGTTGATGCATGAATTTAAAGTAAAACAATCTATCATGAGATAAATTGGCTAACAAAAAAAAACTTAAACCATAGATCTAGCAAAATAATGCAGCACGTTCAGGTGACAAAGACTACCAGACGGCAGAACCTGCAGACACGAGAGTTTTCAAATGATATTGTCTATTAGCAGATGGCAAAACCTGCAGTCGCGAGGGTCTGCGAACGACACTGTCAGTCAATGGACGGAAGAGCCTGTAGATGTGAGGGTCTACGGATGGCATTGTCATATAGTGGATGGCCAAATATGCAGCTATGAGGTTATGTGGATGGCGTTGTTCGACACAGGATGGTCAAACGTGCAGACGTGAGGGTCTATAAACGGTGCTGCCTACAACAGATGGCAGAATTCAAACGGCTAAAGGCCGATGGACGGTAGTCAACGGATGGCCAAAACTGAGGGGATGACAAAATAGGGATTGTCGTCTGGACAAAGATAGAAACCCCAAAAACAAAATTTTTAAAATCTTCCCATGATGCAATTCTAGCTACAAAAATTAAGAAAAAGTATGGCATCCCATCACAGTCGCCAAAAATTGTTGATAAAACTTTATGAGGTTAAGAAAGATGGGGCTTACTCAGATCTAATTAAATCACTTTTCAGATTATGGAGATGTTTTTTTCAAGCTCAAACCGTCCTTCATCTGATGTGAAGGTAAAGATCGGGCATGTTTCTCAATCTCTATAGCTCGAATCCCGCCACCGTGGATTCCAATATGCAAATAAAAATAAAAAATATGTATAAGCACCTAATGCAAAGAATAAATAAAATTAGAATAGACAGATTAGGGATTTGGAAAATGCTTTTTTTGGACTTGAGGGTTTGTTTAGCTTTTAGGCTCTTTTTTGTCGGTCCACACCTTTGTGTAGGTACGAGTGTTCTTTAATAGCGTCGGGTCAGAGCGTCGACAGGGCTGAAGTAGGCTTGATCTTGCAGGGCCAGCACTTGGGTATTTAATTTCTAGATTATTAGGTTATAGGAGTGAACCCTTAATTATAGAGTTCATAACAGGATATGGATCACTGGATTTTCTTGGTTCAGATTGGGTCTCCAATGAATCTAGATCTATTCTGGATGAGGATAAGGCCTATCCAAGCGAGTCTTCTCTCGAAAGGCCTATCCAAAAAAGACTCTCTTGGATAGCTTTGTTGGAGCGGGCTCAGGCTGTCAGAGGGTCTGTCAAGGTTCAACTCCTGCAAATGCTACTCCCCTTGCTCAACTCAATACTGACTCGAAGCCCAGCATAGGCCCTGATGGCAAGTCAGAGCCAACTCTAACGGTAATCTCAGTGCTGCCTTTGATACCGTCCATCCATAGAATTGTCTCTCATGTTGATATGACCCTCACTTTTAATGGGAACATTTTACCAAAATAGTTAGGCTTGAATCTGAAATAGTTGGGCTACAAGAATAAGGTGGGCTACGCAGGTTGGGCTAGTGTGAAAGAGAGAAGTGTGCTACATTCTTTGACTCATACGGTTGGTGGAGTTGAAACATTTATTACATGGAAAACTAGGGAGCTACGGTTGGGGGGAATCTCTCTATAAATAAAAAGCAAATAGACCCTCAAATGCACAGTATTTTTTAGAGCCTTGTGAGTTGTTTGAGAGTTTAGCATTGGTAAGATTTTCTTTGAGAGGTTTTTTTGTAATTTGCAATTTGTATTATAATCATCTTACAGTGAAATTTAAAGCCTTCATTACAATGTATTTAATTACTATTCATTGCTCACCGTTGTGCTCAACAAGTGGTATGCAGTAGAAGGCTTTGGTGTCAGGTACTACATTCTTTGTTTGTAAAGCTATATTTCACATTTTTCATAATACTTTCTCAATGGCAAAGAAAGCTATTGCTGAAAAAATGAAATTGAAAATTTCTCAGGAAAATCCAACTTTGGCTTGTGGCAAGTCAAAGTAATTGGCTTGTTGGTTCAAAATGGGAAATGTATTGCTCGAAAAGAAAAAGAAGGAAAACCTGCCGACATGAAAGATGAAGATGGGACTCTTCTTAATAAAAGAACCATCAGCACGATTTGACTTTGTTTGTCAGATGAATTTTTGTATAATGTGTTGCATGAAGATACACCAGTTAAGCTATAGCAGAAGCTTCAATCGTTGTATATGACTAAGTCGTTGACAAATCGACATTATTTGAAAAAATAACTCTACACTCTCAAAATAAAGGAGGGTGACAGGATCCTTGACTACTTGAATGTCTTCAATAAGCGAGTCACTCAATTGTTGAGTATTGGAATACAGTTGGATGAAGAAGGCAGCTCTTCTTCTTCTCTTACTGAATCCTATGAGCATCTGGTGACGACCCTCATTTATGGAAAAGACACGATCAAGTTGGAAGATGCCACAACTGCCTTATTATTTGATGATCTGAGGCAAAATCATGTAGATGATGACTGTTGCATTAGGTTTGTTTGAAGGATGAGGACGAACTAAGAATCGTCAACCAAACAAAACTAATGAAAAGCTTACATCAACAAATCCCCATGGACGATCAATAGCACGACCTCCTAAAAGAAGAAACTTTACATGCTTTTGTTGTCAAAAGCCAAGACACATTCAGCCTAATTGTCGAAAGAGGATTGAAGATGAGAAGAATGGTGTTGGTACAAGTACAACACATGCAAATGTTACTAAGAAAGAGAAGCCTGATGACTTGTTTTGGGCAGCTGCTGTCTGCAGTTAGTATGATGATGTGTGGATTCTAGCCTCTGGTGTTTCATATCATATGTGCCCAAACAAAGATTGGTTTGACACATATGAGGTATCAAATGAAGCAAATATCCTGATGTGCAACAATGATGCATGTCAAGTTGCTGGAATTGGCACTATCAAAATCAAGATGTTTGATGGTTGTCTTTGAACATTATCTCAAGTCAGATATGTACCTGATCTCAAGAAGAATTTAATCAGCCTTGTAATGCTAGATAACCTTGGTTGTCGTACTTACAAAAGGTGTCATGAAAGGTGAAAAACTAGGTAACCTATACCTATTGTGCGGTCACACTGTTATTGAAGACAATACAGTAGAAAGCGAGGGTCGTTAGAACATGACTCAAATATGGCACAAATGTCTTGGCCATATGGGTGAGTGTGGCATCACAGAACTGTCAAAGCCAAGAGTCATTAAAGGAGCCGGAAGCCGCAAGTTGGAGTTCTGTGAAGATTGTATTTGTGAAAAGCAAAGCAAGGTGAGATTCTTTACTCTCATAACACAAAGGTTATTGTGAACTACAGGTCCTGTAAAAGTTACTTCTGGAGGTGGAGAAAATTATTGTCTCCTTCATGGATGAATTTTCAAGGAAGGTATGGATTTATAACTTGAAAAAGAAGTCTGACATTCTCCAAAATTTTAAATATTTCAAAGTAATGATTGAAAACCAGACTGGAAGAAAGATCAAAGTCTTGCAATCAGACAATGGTGGAGAATGTGTGTCTTACGATTTCAAGAGCTTCTGCAAAACAAATAGTATAGTAAGGCACTATACTATACCAATCAATCCTTAACAAAATGGTGTTGTTGAGCTAATGAACAGAACACTATTAGAGAAGGCATGCTGCATATTGAATCATGCAGGACTCGACAAAGAGTTCTAGGTGAAAACACTGCTTGCTACTTGGAAAATCAGTCTCTGTCTGTACCACTGAATTGTAAGACAATTGAAGAAGTCTCGACAGGTAAACCTTCATATTGTTCCAATCTCAAAATGTTTTGATGTGTTGCACATTCTTTGGTTTTTGAAAATCAAATATCAAAACTTTACTCAAAGTCAAGAAAATGCATCATGCTTGGATTTGATCAGGGGATTAAAGGGTATAGATTGTGGGATATCAATGATCACAAGTTAAAAATTGATTGAGATGTTGTATTTGATGAAAATGGTATGCCCATGGTCCAAAAGAAAACTGTTGATATATCTAGTTCAAAAGTAGAATATGACTTGCCTACTGAACCCCAAAGTTCTACCAGGGACAACACTGATGATGATTCTGAAGGTGGAGTTATTGAAAGAAGAAAGTTAATCGCCAATTTTGATAGACTAGATCCAGTTTATGGCTCCTGTAACATTAAGTTGATCCCAACGAATTAGAAGAGCATCAAAGAAGTTTGATGTCATAGTTGTTTTTGCTTTTGTTGAGTAATGTGCTAACTTAGGTAGTTGAAAAGTGATGTTAATGAGTTAGTTGGCAAGTGACTAGTCTAGAATTATCTCTGAGTATTTCAATGAACTTAGAATGTTGTGACTAGTCTAGAATTATCTCTAAGTATTTCAATGAACCAAGAATGTTGTGACTAGTCTAGAATTATCTCTGAGTATTCCAATGAACCTAGAATGTTGTGACTAGTCTAGAATTATCTCTAAGTATTTCAATGAACCTAGAATGTTGTACTTAGCTATAAATTAGTTTGAGATAAATGAATTAAAAATTAATCTTTGGCCCCAATCATTTCTTCTCATTTTCTTGGCTGAACACCCAACAAAATTGGTATCAAAGCCCGGTTCCACAACCTTGTTCATCCCATAAAACCAGAAAATTTGAGTAATTTTTCATCTACACAAGATGGTCAATCATACTAGTGATGGTCTTTCAATTCTCATATTCTCCGGTGAGCACTATGACCATTGGTTTGTAAAAATGAGAATAATTTTCAAATCACAAGACTTGTGGGAATATGTAGAGAATGGCTATGAAGAACCAGAAGGTGAAGAAGGTCTCACCAATCAAGAGCAAAAAGCTCTCAAGGAGAATAAGAAGAAGGATGCAAAAGCTCTTTCATATATCCAGCAAGGTGTGACTCCAGATATCTTCTCAAGAATCATGGGAGCCGAAAAAGTTAAGGAAGCATGGGAGATTCTATAAAAGGAGTTTCAAGAGAACATCAAGGTAAAGAATGTCACCCTTCAAACTCTTAGAAGAGAGCTTGAAAATTTAAAGATGAGTAATGTTGAAAATATTCAAGATTACTATAGAAAGATCACTAAAATTGTAAATGAAATGAAAACCTTTGGTGAAGAAATTAATGAAAGTAGAATTATAGAGAAGATTCCTGTTAGTTTACCCCCAAAATTTAATCCAATGGTGCCCATAATTGAAGAGACAAAAGATATTCCCTCAATGAGTGTTCAAGAGTTGTTGGGATCCTTGAAGGCTCATGAGAGAATGATGTCTAGACATGCTGAAAAATCTATTGAAAGTGTTTTCCAATCAAATCTGAATTTCAACCCCAAGACCAATGAAAGAGAGACATCTACTTGCTATCAAAGAGGAGGAGACTCACAGAGAGGTGGAAGATATGGCCGTGGAAGAGGTAGAGGCAGAAATTCAAGAGGAAGAGGAAAAAACAACTTTCAAAGAACCTCTAATGCAGAAAATTTGCAGCATTGCAGCCATTGTGGCAAGAAAAATCATCTTGAGAAAGATTGTTGGCACAAAGGCAAACCAAAGTGCTATTATTGCAAGAGACTTGGTCATTTGGAGAAAGATTATAGGTTCAAAACCAACCAACAAGCACAATTTTCAGAAAAAAACAAGGAGAAGGAAGCTTGTTCTATGCCTGTCATATGGCCACCGAAATCAAGAATGATATGTGGTACCTTGATAACGGTTGTAGCAATCACATGACAAGAGATAAAACCATTTTTGTGAACTTGGATGAATATGTAAAAACAGAAGTAAAGATGGAAAATGGAGTCATAGCTCAAGCACAAGGATTGGGAACCATTGGAGTCCAATCCAAGCAAGATACGAAGTTCATTCATGATGTTTTATTTGTTCTTGATTTGGACCAAAATTTATTGAGTCTTGGACAGCTTCTTGAGCATAAATATGCACTTAACTTTGATAATTATGAGTGTTGTATCTATGACAAAAAGGATGGTAGATAGCTTGTAATGAAAATCAAAATGCAAACCAATCAAAGTTTTCCAATCAACTTCAAATATAGTGGAACTCAAGCATTGAAAGCACATGTCATTGAAGATTCATGGTTGTGACACAAGAGATATGGCCATTTGAATTTTAAAGCCTTAAAGTACTTTAACAAAATGAAATGGTGTATCGCTTACCAAGGATTGATGAGAAAAATGAAGTGTGTGAAGGTTGTGCACTTGGAAAACAACATCGGCAACCATTTCCTAAAGGAGTTGCATGGAGAGCCAAGGAAATTTTGAGGCTAGTGCACACGGATGTTTGTGGACCTATGAGAACTACTTCTCATGGAGGTAACAAGTATTTCATCCTTTTCATTGATGATTTTTCAAGAATGACTTGGGTTTATTTCATGAAAGAAAAATCTAAAGTGTTTTTAATTTTCAAGAAGTTTAAAAGCCTTGTTGAAAAGCAAAGTGGCCACTATATTAAGACGTTAAGAAGTGATCATGGCAAGGAGTATACTTCAAACAAATTCCAAGAATTTTGTGAAGATGAAGGCATGGAAAGGCAGCTGACCGTTTATTACACACCACAACAAAATGGAGTTTCCAAAAAAAAGAATCAAACGGTGATGGAGATGGCGAAATCTATGTTGCATGATAAAGGTTTGCCAAAAGAATTTTGGGCCGAAGCTGTTTATGCAGTTGTATATTTGTTCAACCGAAGTCTCACAAAGGTCGTATGGAATCAAACTCCAATTGAAGCATTGAGTAGAAGGAAGCCTTCGGTGAAACACTTGAAAGTTTTTGAAAGCATTTGCTATGCTCAAATTCCAATAAAAAGAGTTACAAGCTTGATGAAGTAAGTGAAAAATGTATTTTTGTTGGTTATAATTCTAAGTCTAAAGGTTATAGATTATTTAATTTGAAGACTAACAAAATCATTATTAGTCAAAATGTTTTGTTTGATGAAAGTGCTACTTGGAATTGGAATGAGAAAAAGATTGAAAAGCAAGATGTTTGGCATCATGATGAAGAAGAAAATTCAGCAAATGAAGAAGGAAGTGATGATCATTCAACTCCAACAACCAGCCCAACTTCATCTCCAAGTTCAAGCTCAAGTTCCTCAAGCTCAACTCCAAAGAAAATGAGGAGTTTGAGTGATGTCTATGCAAGATGCAACTTTTGCATTCTTGAACCAGACAATTTTGAAAGTGCATACGAAGAAAAGGATTGGAGAAAGGCAATGGAAAAGGAGATAAATGCAATTGAGAAGAACAAGACTTGGAAGCTAGTTGAGAAGCCTCAAGACGAGGAAATCATTGCTGTCAAGTGGATTTACAAAGTCATGTTGAATCCTGATGGCTCAATTCAAAGGAAGAAGGCAAGACTTGTTGCTAAGGGTTATTCACAACAGCCCGAAATTAACTACAAAGAAACTTTTGCACCGGTTGCAAGATTTGACACAATTAGAGCCCTCATTGCCATGGCAGCCCAAAAAGGTTGGAATCTCTACCAACTTGATGTCAAATTTGCATTTTTGAATGGAGAATTGAAGGAGGAGGTGTATGTTCAACAACCTCAAGGCTTTGTCAAAGAAGGAGAAGAAGGCAAAGTGTACAAGTTAAGAAAGGCATTGTATGGGTTGAAGCAAGCTCCAAGAGCTTGGTATAGCCAAATTAATTCTTACTTCATGGAGCAAGGATTCAAGAAGAGAAAGAGTGAACCAACCTTGTATGTGAAGACTCAAGGTAACTCAAACATTCTCATTGTTGCTTTATATGTTGATGATTTACTTTATACTGGTAACAATGAGAAGTTGATTGTTGATTTTAAAAAAGACATGATGAAAAGATATAAAATGAATGACATGGGACTGTTACATCATTTTCTTGACATGGAGATTGATCAATATGATGATGGAGTCTTTATTTGTCAAAAGAAATATGCTGAAAATGTTCTTGTAAAGTTTGGCATGGCTGATTGCAAGCCTATGGCTACACCACTTGTTGTAAGTGAAAAACTTGTTAAAGAAGATGGAGAAAAGAAAGTTTATTCTACTTTGTATAGAAGTTTGGTGAGAAATTTGATTTATCTCACAGCTACAAGGCTAGATATTATGTTTGCTTCAAGCTTATTATCAAGGTTTATGCACAATCCCAGTCAAATGCATCTTGGAGCAGCCAAGAGATTGTTAAGATACATCAAAGGGACACTCAACTATGGCATCAAATTCAGCAAAGGAGTTCCTATAAACTTGCATGGTTATTGTGATAGTGATTGGGGTGGATGTCATGATGATATAAAGAGCACCTCAGGCTATTGTTTTTCACTTGGTTCGGGAGTGTTTTCTTGGGCATCAAAAAAGCAACAAAGTGTGGCACAATCATCCGCTGAAGCTGAATATGTCTCAGCAAGTTTGGCAACATCACAAATCATTTGGCTTAGGAGAATTCTTGAAGACATTAGTGAGAAGCAAAAGCAAGTTACAGTGATGTTATGTGACAACAAATCAGCCATTGACATTGCTAAAAAATCAGTTTATCATAGTAGAACTTGCCACATTGCCATCAAACACCATTTCATTCGAGATACAATTGAAGAAGGTGAAGTTGAGCTAAAATTTTGCAGGAGTGAAGATCAAGTTGCAGACATCTTTACCAAGGCACTTTCAAAAGACAAGTTCAACTATTTTCGAGAGATGCTTGGAGTTCAAGGGCAACACATTAAGGGGGGAATATGTTGACTAATGTGCTAACTTAGGTAGTTGAAATGTGATGTTAATGAGTTAGTTGGCAAGTGAGTAGTCTAGAATTATCTCTGAGTATTTCAATGAACCTAGAATGTTGTGACTAGTCTAGAATTATCTCTAAGTATTTCAATAAACCTAGAATGTTGTGACTAGTCTAGAATTATCTCTGAGTGATCCAATGAACCTAGAATGTTGTGACTAGTCTAAAATTATCTCTAAGTATTTCAATGAACCTAGAATATTGTACTCAGTTATAAATTAGTTTGAGATGAATAAATCAAAAATTAATCTTTGGCTTCAATCATTTCTTCTCATTTTTTTGGTTGAACACCCAACAACTTTTGCTCTTGTAACTGAGAGTGGCGAGCCTAACTCATGGTAAGAAGCTAAGGTTGACAAATAATGTCACAAATGGGAGCTGGCTATGTGTGAAGAGATGGAGTCCTTAAGAAGGAATCAAACATGGGAACTTGTCCCACTGCCCAAAGGAAAGAAGGTAATTAGTAGCAAATAGGTGTAAATAGGGGTATAGGAAGAAAGAAAACTATGGTGCTGATGAAGTTAAATACAAGGTTTGACTTTTAGCAAAAGGATATTCTCAGAAGAAAGGCACCGACTATGATGAGATTTTCTGTCATGTTGTCAAGCACACATCAATTTGTGCCATCTTAGCAATTGTGGTACATCAAAATAGATAGCAAATTGACCCTCAAATGCATCAAGAGTGAGATGTGAGTTGAGATCCTTGAGTGTTTTTTAGAGCCTTGTGAGTTGTTTGAGAGTTTAACATTGTAATTTGCAATTTGTATTGTAATCTTAGTCTTAGAGTGAAATTTAAAGCCTTGAATTTACTAATCACTGCTCGCCGTTGTGCTCAACATCCCAAACACCACCATAACCAAAAATAAAGTGGCCTGTCATGAGCCTATTCAGCCGGTCAGGGGACAGATGCAATCATTTGAAGCTTCCCAAACATCCCGAGTTTGAACTCAGGATAGGCACCTTTGACCTCAGCGTTGAAGCGAAGGGGGGTTAACCGAGGGTTTAGACCTTCTTAAAATTAATCTGCACATGACAAACTTGTAGGAATTCTAGGCAAAGCAAATGGGTCCACTAATCATCAATAATTGAAGTAGTACAATATTTTTGGAACACAGTTCCAACAGCACTAGAACGTTCAGCATTGCTATTGGTTATTTGAACTTGAAAAACAACCCCACCCACCTCAACACACACACACACACACACACACACACACATATATTCAACAGCGGCATCAAATAGGCTGCAGCAACTTCAGCTTTACATCTGAAGGAATGCGTGTGGGACGATAGTTCTTGTCAAGCCATACAACTGTTGTTCTTCCTTTCAGAACTAGCTGAGAAATTAATGAGAAAGGTGTCAGTGATTTTTTTTCTTTTTTCCAAGTGAATCACATGCTTTATTCATTCGTAATTTTTGTCAAGTTGATAGTCACCTCTTTGTTTGGAAGCTTGAAAATGAAGGACTCGACAAACATCCGCGTGGTAGAAACATTTGAAACTTTCACTTTCACAACAAACTCATCTCCGCCCTGCATGTGCAATTATGAAGTGCAAATGACCTAGCATTACGGAAGAATCCATGCAATGGCGGCATTCAAAATTTCTTTATCATAATTTTATAGATGGAAACTTGTCATATGTTGGTCATCATATAAAATATAACCAAAATCATCTTGAATGGCACTCATTTTATTAAGAGTAGAACCCTTGAAGTTCATGATACTAATGCATGGGAAAAAAATATGTAGGGTTGAAATCATGCCAAACATTTCATGTGATAAAGGATTAAAGATGCTGCAGCAGTAAAAGAATGATACATTACCTTTAAAGGAGACTCAAACTTAAGAGATATCTCACATGTGGCAAGTATATAGCCAGAAGAAACCAAAGCAAAGGTATTCAGACCCAGTTTCTCAAGAAAATCAGAACCACCTGAACAACGTAGAGAATGCAATGCAAGAATTAATATCTGTACTTTACAAAAAAAAATTGTTGAGACATACGTGGAGATTGCTTCCACATAGTGCATGTTTTCTCAAGAAGTAGCATCAAATGTTGACCACCTATTCATTTTTTTAAGACGAGGAACCCTCACTGAGAACAGGTATCACTCCCCTGAAAGGTAAACTCCGGGTGGGGTCAACGACACCCAAGCCCTCACGGAGTCCACCAGTTAAAGGCACCTGCACACCCAGTGGGAGTCGAACCTGGGACAAAGTGGTCAGCACCTTATCCCCAGGCCCGCTGCCAATCAGAAGACCTAGGCATGTGTAAATGTTCACCAAGCATTCACGAATCTGCAATCTCACCATGTTCAATGTAATTGGCATATACTGCATTATTAACAACTCCATATTGATCCAATTCGTAATCACGAACTTTAAGCACAACACCATGATTGCTCTGCATCCTAAAGAAGCAAAATCCCAAATTAGTCAGTGCTCCAGTTACATTTCTTTGGATATGAACTAAAGAACCATTATACTTGCACGTGATGACAGAACAAGAATATATTGGTTTCTTACTCTTTGGAAGGAAAAAAAACGTGCAAATCTGTATGCTATTGCGTTTTAAGGAGAATGTGATTGAAGTATCTTGTATTTTCAAAAGGTCTTTTTCTTCTTTTAAATTTTGTACTGACTAACTAAGCTTAGAAATATCTCAAACACCAAAATGCCTGGCCAATCTATTGATTTTCTACCCTAAAGGTATGTTTGGTTGTGTTTTTCAAAAGTGAAATTAAATCACATGAGACCTGGAATCTCATGAGATTCAAAATCATGTGATTTGGAATCTCATGTGATTCCAATTCTCATGTTTGTCTCAAAAAAACATAAAACAGGATAAAAAATTTTGAAAAACTGAAACAGGTGCTTTCTGGCCTGTTTCCGTCACGGAAGATGCCTGGTGGCTCGCCGGAGGTGGTACTCCGCTGAGCTCCACTCATGCTTCCATTCAGCCGGTTGGCTGCAAAACAACAAAAAATATAAAAAAAAAAAACAGAAAAAAAAAAAACTAAATCAGGGGCTCTCTGATATGAGCCCCTCTTCCGTCACGGGGAGGGCACGGAGGTGTGGTGGTACTCCGGCGAGCCCAACCCGTGCTAACATTCAGCTGAATGGAAAACTCTCAGAGTTGTGCCCACCCCCCGAAGTGGTACTAGTAGTAAGAGAAGGAAGTACCACAATTCATTTTGCACAGCATTGTTTTGGATGCGGCTGGGCTGAGGGGCCAGACAGTGCAGCCTGTGGGATGGCAACTTGGTTGTTGAGGGAATTCGAAGCAAGGTGCGGCCATCTACAGTCTTGGCATTTGAAGGGAAGGGGGGAAACAAAGCTCCATAACTGAACTTGGCTATGGCTTCCATCATCTATCATTGTGTTGGGCTCCTACTTTTTACATCAATTTATAGCCTTGCAGTACTCCAATCCCTTGCCTCTATGCATGGAGGGAATCCACAGATCTCTTAAGTGACCAGTGTTTTTAAAGGCGTTTCAAGGGGGGCCGCCCCTCTAAACATTAAGCCTCCTGCTGAAAAAGAGGCCTTCCATTTAAAATGAGAAACCCACGCCTCTTTCACCTTTTAAAATGTGTACTTGTCTTACCCTTTTGAACCCCTTTTACTCTTTATGGTGGGTAACTTGCCTTATGCCCGTAGGAACTTTTAATCCTTTTAGGGTGGTAAGTAATAAAAGAAATACCTCTTATATCGTCATAGTCACAGATGCTTACCTAAACTATACATTTTATCTTAACCATTTGTTATTTTTTTCTCCAATAAGCTCATTTGCCATTTTTTTTTCTACCTTCTTGAGTCAAAAAAGTTTCTTAGAAAGAGCAAAAGGGAAACAAAAAAATCAGCTTATGTTTCAAGTTTTATTTTTTTTTGTAATTTGATACAATATTTTCTTTGTTTAATTTATTGTGGTTATTTTAGTAGTTCTGTGTTTACTAATGTTTTTTTTAACTTAAACTTTGTAAAATATTGAGGCTTACACCTCACTAATATATTCAAGAAACGCTCACGCCTTTAAAAACCTTACATGTGATTGGCTAGTCACATAAAGGATCACCTTACAAGACCCCTGGATCCCAAGTTCTCAAGAGGGAGTATCAGATGCAATGTAATTGCACACTTTTAGTATGGAGATCGCATCAGGTCGTTGGTAACTCTCACAGTATTATAAACAAAGGTGCTTTGGATACCGTTCATCAATATGATGAATGGCAACCCAAACACCACCATTTTTGCTTGTTTTTCAGCCATCCATTTTTTGTGTTCCGGATATCGTTCATCTAGACCATGAACAACTCTGAATTTTTTAGTGGGACTCGTGTGAAATGATATATCCATGCGTGGTGTTTGGGTTTCCATCCATCGCATGAATGAGGAGCATCCAAGGCACCTCTGATAAGGCACGGGTGGACCTACATACTGACCTGAAAATCCCCAATAAAGGTGCCTGCCCTGGCCCGAATGTTGTGCCCTGTTGAAAAACATTCATGCAATCATGATAAATGCTGAAAAGAAGGAAGAGAGCATTTACGTGGTTCGGTCATATAAGACCTACGTCCACGAACACCAGAAGCATACTTTTCATTATGCAACTTCACCTATATATATAGGTGAATACAGATAAGAACAATAAAGAAAAATTGATTACATGCGAGAGAACCAAAGAGTCATCTTGAGAAATGAAAGGAGAATGCCTTGATACCCCAAACGATGCCTTGATCCTTGCCATTCTCTGGTGTCGTGAAACCATTCATTACTCTCCCTCAAGTTGGGATGCATACATATTATATGTTCTCAGCTTGCTTAAAATATAGCGAAATTGATCTTTTGGCACAACTTTATTCAAAATATCAGCTAATTATTCTGAGCTGAAGATAAAGGGAGTCGATATTTCTTTATTTTGAACTTTGTCCCTAACAAAATGATAGTCAACTTCTATGTGTTTTGTCCTTTCATAAAAAATTGAATTTGTCGCTATATGGATAGCGGCTTGATTATCACAATACATAGGCATGGGAGTTTTAACTTTCAGACCCATTTCTTCTAACAAAGCTTTAGTCCATGTTAACTCGCATGCAATAGTTGCCATAGCCCTATACTCGGCTTCAACGCTTGATCAAGATACAACTTTTTGTTTTTTACTTTTCCATGCAACTAAATTACCTTCAACAAAAACACAAAGGCCAGTGGTAGATTTTCTATCCAATACACTGCCAGCCCAATCTGCATCGGTATAGCCACAAATATCCACCTTTCTATTTTTTTTATACCACAAGCCTTGTTCTAGAGCTTTCTTGATGTATCGTAGAATCCTGTCAATAGCATCCATATGAGATTTTTGAGGATTGTGCATGAACTTACTTACCTCACTAACAACATATGTTATATCTGGTCTTGTAACTGTGAGATAAATGAGTCTGCCAACAATTCTTTGGAATTGCTTGACATCTTCTACTGGCTCCTCTTCAGGCTTCTCAAGCTTGTGATTTACTTCTATGGGTGTATCGACCGGCCTTGCACCCATTTTTCTTGTCTCATTTAACAAGTCTACTACATACTTTCTTTGTGACAGGTATAACCCCTTTTTAGAATGCCCGATCTCAAGACCTAGAAAGTATTTCAACTGTCCCAAATCTTTAATATCAAAAACTTCATGTAAAAACTTTTTGAGATTTGTAATATCATCATTATTATTGTCGGTAATAATAATATCATCAACGTAGACGAGCACAATAGTGATATGTTGAGAATTTTTGTTTACAAAGAGAGAGTTATCAGAAACACATCTTTTAAATCCCTTTTCTTCCAAAGCTTGGCTCAATTTTGCATACCACGCTCTTGAAGATTGTTTAATACAATAAATGACATTTTTTAGTCTACAAGCAACATTTGTTTTATTATAACTTGAATGTCCTAGTGGAACTTGCATAAAAACTTCTTCACATAGATCTCCTTGTAGAAAAGCATTTTTAACATCAAGCTGAAATAATTTTCAATTTAAATTGCTAGCAATAGATAACAAAATTCTATCAGTGTTCATTTTTGCAATAGGAACAAAGGTTTCAATGTAGTCAATACCTGATGTTTGAGAATATCCCTTTGCAATGAGTCGTGTCTTGAAACGCTCAATGGTTCCATCACTTTTGAACTTGACTTTATACACTCATTTACAACCAACAAATTTTTTATCTTTAGGAATGTCACAAATTTCCCAAGTATGATTCTTTTCCATTGCTTTGAGTTCCTCATTCATAGCATCACACTGTTCCTTCTTTTTACAAGCTTCTTCAAATGTAACTAGTTCTTGTATATTTGAAATCTTAGCAAGATATGCAAAATATTTTTGTGACACGTGAGCATAGTTTAAATATTTTTCAATTGGATATGTCATGGCACTATAAGTGACAAAATCATGGTATCTTGTTGGCATCCGAATAGTTCTTTCGGACTGTCGAACGAGCCTATTTTCATTACTATCATTCTCAATTGAATTACATTCATCAATCTCAACATTTTCTTCAACCTGGTTTTCACAAGTAACCTCATCTTCTTGAGTTAAATTTGGAAAAACAAATTCTGGTTTTCAAGCTTGCTCCCCTTGAGATTCTTGTCCTTGTCTTTCAAAGAATGGTTTTTCTTCATCAAATTTCACATCTCGAGAAACAAAAAGTTTTTTGTTTGTAACATCATAACATCGGTATCCCTTTTTTGAAGAGGCGTAACCAATAAAAATGCACTTGATAGCTCTATGTTGAAACTTGTTTCTGTTGAAAGGGTGTTGCCAGACATATGCAACGCAGCCAAAAGTTTTCAAATGTTTAATGGAATGTTTTCTTCCATTAAAAACTTCAAGAGGAGATTTAAAATTAAGAATGTGAGTGGGCAAACGATTTATAATATAGCTTGCAGTATTGACTGCATCTGCCCAAAAAATCTCTGGGACATTCATTTGGAATATAAGAGATCTTGTTACTTCAAGAAGATGGCGATTTTTTCATTCCGCGACTCCATTTTGTTGAGGAGTGCCAACACAAGTTGTTTCGTGTTGCATTCCATGCATATTTCTGAAATTTACAAATTATTCATTCACATATTCTGTCCCATTGTTTGTCCTTAAAATTTTTATTCTGCGTCTATATTAAGCTTGAACCATTTTGTAAAACTTTATAAAATAATTAAACACTTCATCTTTCCTTTTTAGAATGTATACCCATGTGACTTTAGAAAAATCATCAATAAAGGTTAGATAATATTTGAATCCATCATAAGAAATCACAGGTGAAGGCCCCCACACATCAAAGTGAGCGAGTTCAAAAACATGAGATGACATAATTTCCAATTGAGGAAAAGGAAGTCAAGTCATCTTAGCAAATTGACATATTTCACATTTAATGCAATCAAAAAATAAATCAGGTTTTAACCTTTTCAAAATTGAGCCTGATAGATGCCCAAGTCTCAAATGCCATGCTTTTCCTTCATCATCTTGACTGGTAAGAAAGGCCTTATTTTCTCCATCCAAGATGTAAAACCCCTTTGATTCCTTTCCCTTACCAATCATCTTCATTGTCTTGCTATCCTGAAATATAACCTCAGTAGGAGTGAATATAACATTACAGTTCAAGGTATGAGTAATCTTACTCACTGACAAAAGATTTGAAGTTAGACTTGGAATATATAATGCACGATCAGGTTGTTGTTTCTCAAAAAACCTTACTTCACCCCTTCCGGTGATCTCCATATAAGAGCCATTGGAGGCCGAAACAGGTCTAATACTGTTGAATTTTTTAATATTCACTAAGCATGATTTTTGCTTGGTCATATGATCAAAGGCCTCAGACTCAATAATCCATGAACAGTTCAAGGAATCAATTATAAAACAAGAGCAAGACATACTTGCGTCCTTGGATATTGTTGCTGCCATATTGCATTTGGTAAACTCCTTGAGGATTTGAGTCAACTTTTCAATAGTTAAGGGCTCCTCTTTAGAATCTGACTGAGTTATGTTGGCTTCGAGACGGTCTTGATTCACCACAACAAAGCAGTGGATTAACGACGACCACATTCCGTCGCTAACCGGCTTAGCGACGGATTAGCGACGACGAGGTGACGGTATGCATACGTCGCGAATTTTTCGACGCTAACTGGCGACGGAATAAATTCGTCACCAGGTCAGTCGCTAATTGCGATGGACTAACGAGCGTTGTATTCAATCACCAAATCCGCCGGTACTAAACGGCGACCTCGGATTGGCGACGGATTTACGTCCGTCGCTAAGACGTCGCTAGATTTATATACATACCGACGGATGTTTCCGTCGCTAATCCGTCGCAAACACGAAAAAAATAAAAAAAAAATTATTTGAAAATTAAATACCGAGAACGCTACAAATTATATTTCCTGTAAATAAAAAACAAACTACACTAAAATATTCCATATAAAAGGAATCTACAACAATTAATTGTTCCACCTTAAAATTAACAAGTTTAATTATTTACAATTCAACAATTACAATTAGGAAACATAAAAAAATAGAACTTCTTCAACACAGTTCTCTAATCATCGCCAAGATTTTGTGCGTCTTCTTGTTCATTGCCTTTATCTGTCCCTTCAGCTCCGCTACGCTGATTATCGCTAGCAGCCTACACAAGAAAAGAACAATCAGTATTGATAAATAAAATATAATGAAATAAATTACATACTATATGTGATTCTATCATGTGCTCATGTGTGTTCTAAGGCAATAAAAAAACTCTATATGTGATTCTATCATGCTCATATGTGCTCTAAGGCAGGCAAAAAGTTATATATGTGATTCTATCATGCTCATATGTGTGCTAAGACAGTCAAAAAATTGAATATGTGATTATAGCATGCTCATATGTGTTCTAAGGCAGCTAGAAAAACTCTATATGTGATTCTACTATGCTCAGATGTGCTTTAAGGCAGGCAAAAAGTTATATATGTGATTCGATCATGCTCGTATGTGTGCTAAGGCAGTCAAAAAATTGAATATGTGATTATAGCATGCTCATATATGCTCTAAGGCAGGCAAAGCAAAAAACTTTATATGTGATTCTATCATGAATGATATATGTTCTAAGGCAGTAAAAAAACTCTATATGTAATTTTGGCATGCTCATATGTGTTTTAAGGTAGTCAAATAACTGAATATGTGATTATAACATGCTCATATGTGTTCTTAGGCAATCAAAAAACTGAATATGTGATTATAGAATGCTCATATGTGTTCTAAGGCAGTCAAAAAAACTTTATATGTGATTCTATCATGCTCATATGTGCTCTAAGGCAGGCAAAAAACTTTATATGTGATTATAGCATGCTCATATGTGCTCTAAGGCAATAAAAAAATTCTATATGTGATTATAGCATGCTCATATGTGCTCTAAGGCAATAAAAAAACTCTATATGTGATTCTATCATGCTCATATGTGCTCTAAGGCAGGCAAAAAGTTATATATGTGATTCTATCATGCTCATATGTGTGCTAAGGCAGTCAAAAAATTGAATATGTGATTATACCTGAGAGGGACCTGCAATCGAAGATCCTTTATTCAGCACAATACTGGTGATCTTATCTCGGAGAAAGGGGGCGACGGTGTCATGGAAGTAGTCATGCATTGTGTCCTTAATGATCTGGCATACATCATCACCGGAAAGAATAGGCTGCTGCTTGGAGCTTATGTCGGCGAAAGTAGCCTGTGAGCCGTAACTGAAAGAAGCAATAACTGGTGAAGTATTCAGATTACTCCCAAACCCGAACACGCGACCTTTTTTTGGGTTCACCTGCTGTAGTCACCCATGCTGCAGGATCAAATGATGGATGTTGAGTAGCGTCATCGCCATATCGCTCTACTATCTGTTGTTCATATGCCTCTTACAAAATAATGTTTAAAGTATGCATTAATAATTAATGATAACATTATGATAACTTGCATATTACAATGATTATTAATAGAATAAATACATACCGTTGTCGTTCTCGCCTTCTCTAATACGAAGACTCCCGTGGTCTTCCGTTTATGTGTTTCAACAAACACATCCTTATATAGTACAATGCCTCCTTTTTCTGCTTCATGCGAAGTTAAAGGATAAAAGATTTAGTACACAAGTTTGCAACAATACTTATAAAATTAATATTATATATTGATGAGTTACCATTTTCTTCAAGTGGCTCCCAAATGTCTTAGATCCACCTGTGTGTAGATGGGCTTCGGGCATTTTCGCTTGATTTTGTGCAGCCTTCGCAGAGCGATTTTGAAATGCATCTCTCGCCTACTTATCGCACATTTCATCCCAGTAATTTCTCCTGATAGTAATAGGGTCATGGCCCTTCCACTGTAGTGGATCATCTACTACGTCAGATGCTTTTTTTTGCTGCAGTCTTCATAGTGTGCAGCATGTCTGCAAATCGATTGGTAGCCACCTTCTGCCACACCTTCCTTGCATCATTTTCTTCCATCGTCGTTGCGAAGCGATTCGAAGTCTATAAATATTTTCAGAAAGTTAGTAGACATTACTTAAAAAAATTAAATATGAAACACATTAACTATGAGGAACAACTGTATACCGTGAATGAGGACCACAATCTGTCTAATACCTCCTTTGGGTACTCTTTCCATTGAGCAATTGGTCCTGGTAGATGTTGAATAAGTGAATTCCTAATCTCCCGTACTACTTCTTGTGACTCAAACCTCGTGCTGCACATGAATTGTTACATAGTAAATATCAATATAAAATATTTATAAGATATGCAATAATTGAAAACGAAATACTTACAGTCGATTATCGATATACACTATTCGAATGAGTCTTCTTGTGCCAGACTGAGAAGACCCTGCTTCCTGTGTTGGCTCCTGACTTGTGTGATCAACTGGTGTAGGTGGGTCGTGTATAGGCGAAACATCATCTGTAAAAAAATATGTTAGAAATTCTCAGAATGCGCATTTGAACTAATCAAGCATCCAATTAGTTAAATGATATACCTATCACAGGAGCTCGTGAAGATGAAGGTTGGGCCTGGCTACTACTGGATGAGCGACCACTGTAACCTCCATGAACCATATTCTAACAAATAACATATGTCATACAATACATTCAAATAATTCACATCAAGTATTACAATACATTCAAGTCATTCGCATCAAGTATTACAATAATTCAAATCATTCATATCAGGTACTGCAATGCATTCAAGTCATTCACATCAAGCATTGCAATGCATTCAAATCATTCGCATCAAGTATTACAATGCATTCAAATAATTCAAATCATTCACATCAAGTATTGCAATAATTCAAATCATTCGTTGCATAAATTACAATACATTCAAATAATTTAAATAATTCACATCAAGTATTGCAATGCATTCGAATCATTCGTATCAATTATTACAATACATTCAAATAATCCAAATCATTCACATCAAGTATTACAATGCATTCAAATAATTCGCATCAAGTATTACAATACATTCAAATAAAATTTTTAATCATTCACATCAAGTGTTGCAATACAACTCATGCATTCGCATCAAGTATTACAATACATTCAAATAATTCAAATCATTCACATCAAGTATTGCAATGCATTCGAATCCTTCGTATCAAGTATTACAATACATTCAAATAAAATTTTTAATCATTCACACCAAGTATTGCAATACAACTCATTCATTTGCATCAAGTATTACAATACATTCAAATAATTCAAATCATTCACATCAAGTACTGCAATGCATTTAAATAGAGGTTTGTAGTACAAGATTTTGCTCACTAGCTTGAGAATTCTTCATCGTCACTAGTTTGACTTTCTTCTTCTTCTTCTTCTTCATTGTTTGCCCATCCACTTGGTACATCAATTGGATCACATTCCTCTATGAATGTTTCATCGGCCAATAGAGATATGACATGCATATCATGCGCAACATCGTGACCATAAGCGAAGTCATAGACATCATCTGATTGATAGTAATCGTTGTCTTCAGCTAACTCATCTTCCTGTAATTGATCATACTCAGGGTATAGTTTGGACTTCACCTTGCAAACTGCCCACCATTCATTTCTATCTAACTTTTTTATATTCGGATATGAAGTATAATAAACTTGTTGAGCTTGCGAGGCTAATATGAATGGTTCATATGTTCCAAACCTGGATTTATGATTCACCTCCACAGTGCCTGAAGCTTTGTCGAGACTTGTTGCAGTTGGATCAAACCAATGACACTTGAATAAAGTTACCCTGTTATTTATGCCTAAGTAAGTCAGCTCCATTATTTCCTCTATAACACCGTAGTAATCATGTTC
This sequence comes from Nuphar pumila, assembly GCF_984573655.1. Taxonomy (NCBI): domain Eukaryota; kingdom Viridiplantae; phylum Streptophyta; class Magnoliopsida; order Nymphaeales; family Nymphaeaceae; genus Nuphar; species Nuphar pumila. The sequence continues at coordinate 72,933,215 of NC_143263.1, read as the reverse complement.
ATTTTCACCGTAGCTGCTACCCTTGACACACACGCCACTATTTATCGTTGATTTGTTTATACCGTAATCTTTTGTATGGAATCGATAACCATTTACGATGTACCCGTTGTAGCATTGCACAACTTTGGTCGGACCATTTTCTAAATCACATATTCTTTGATCTTTAACATCACCATGGCGGACCTACGCACAGACATAAACAATGATTGTGATCACGATCAATTAAGTAACTTAGTGTTGTTTATAAGTACAAAATTTATGTTAGCTTCTTTACCAACTGTTTCAACCACTCCACAAACTTAGTTTCACGTTCTTTTTGTACTTCTGCATCAGTGAGATGTGAAACTTCTCTTTGCAACTCCAGATCAAATCGTCTGTGGTGTCAGTTTTATGAAAACCCTTTTTAAAACAATATTTTTAATCAAAATCCAGTGAAAGCCAGACACCAAAAATATAAAAACCGGCTCACACAAGTGGTGGAGTCCGGGTCGATCTCAGAGAACGAGAAATACTTCGTATTCAAACACACAATCTACACTATTCTTTATTGCCAAATTAAAAGAATTAATTAAATAATTAACTAACTACGAGAGTACAGCCCTACGCAGAGAGCTTAAACAAAATAAATAAATGGTTTTATTACAGACCCAATTAATAAAATAAAATAAAACCCTAATCTAAAAAGAAAGAAAAAGGCTTCAGTGCTTCGAGTCTTCTTGTCCCTTCTTGAGGTAATGTATGTTTTCTTGAACTTTTGCTCTTCTGAGGGCTCTTTGAGGACCTTTCTGAGGGTCTGAGGGTCCCTTGAGGGGACCTTTTAGGGCACAAAAGGACTCTACCACATGTCTCCAAACACTTTCCTGCAAAAACAAAAACAAAACACACAGCAGACACAAGCAATCTACGAGAAAACTACTAGTAAATATGATGAAAAATCACAAAAACATAAAATAAATAACATGAAAGAGCTATGAACTACACTACACGACTAATGAACAAACCAAATAACAATTAAGAATGTTAAGATCTATTGCAACACCAAATAAATACAGCAAATAACAATTCCAGAACTAGCATCTATTACTAATGAATTAAATAATGTGACTAATAACTATGCAAATCAAATAACTAAATAATGCACCTAACCACTAACACAATGACCGAATGACTTCAATATGGCTAACCGATAAAAAATTGTGAATTCTAAATTTATTTGATGACCTAAAAGAAGGGGAAAACTCTACTCTAACTAAAATGCTATGTCACGATCTAGACCACACTATAAGATAAAGCAACACTCTAATTTATTGGCTTCAAGAACAGTGCTAATCTATATTAACATCCTTACCAAGTAATCAAAGGAGCACAATTTAACTAGATAATGTTACCTACAGAACATTACCATATAACATGTATTGCACAGGGAATTTATCACACCACCCAACAAATGAAATCAGTGACACTAATGAATTAATATAATGAATGCAATAAATAACTAATGCAACAATAAACAAATCATAGCTAACACAACTAACGTCAATGCAATGAAATAACCAATGCAGCTAATGTATGAAGGATGATTAATACTAAGAAACAAAAGACGCTAACACATGATGCAAAACGACTAACAAATACATTGACAGACGTGGTATACAAAACTTAATAAAATGTGCTGAACAAAACATGCTACCTTTCTAAAATATTTTTTTTTTCAATAACAACGTTGCTGAAACAATAAACTAATAAAGATGCTGAACCAACCCAATAAAATAAAGAAGACCATAAATCTAAATATTATACTATGCTGAAACTAAATATTAGAAAACAGTGATAAACATATCAACTGAATACGCTATATGCAGAAACAAACACCCGAAAACAAATGTAACTGCACACTAGTAAATGCTAAAAAAAACTGGAACAAGTTGTGATCAAAAGAACAAATTAACTTTAGAAATAACACTAATTCTATTGCCTAGATTCAAAGAACCGGAATCAAACTATCTAACTATGACCCCTACGTTAACCCTAAAACAAAAATTGCAGAACTTAGGATATATATTTTTCTTTTCAGCAAAAACAAAAGACTAACACGTAAAGAGAAAAGGGAATAAGACGAAGGACACTCACAAGTGCTTTCGACAGACTGGTTGAGAAAAGATATGGCTTTTCCTTTTGTGTGACACCTCTCAACGAAAGAGAAGACACCGGTGAAGAGAGAGGCAAGAAGAAGAAGAAGAAGAAGATGAAGATGGAAAACTGGTGGAAAGAAGAGAGAGAGAGAGAGAGAGAGAGAGAGAGAGAGAGAGAGGAATAGGGGCGTCAACTCCCAAAAGAAAAAACGTCTCCTCTTTGCTGAGTTATGCTATTTATAATACAATATTAGGTTAAAATAAAATTTTCAAAACAAGTCCCAAGAGTTTAGCAATTTTCAAAAGAGGCTTTGCTTGAAAAAAATAATTTTCCTAAAAATGCATATTGCTAAATTGATTAACTTAGCTATTTAGAACCTAATATAATCAAAGTATAACTAAAAGAAACTTCCTAAACTACTAAAACACTAAAAACGCAGGGAAAGCTTTGAAGAATACGATTTTCTGATAAAATTCAATTAAATGCGGTTTCTCAAAACTAACGATAAAAATGGGTTTTTATAGTAATTTTAACATGGATCATGCATAAATAATGATTATTAAAATGCAAATATTATGCATGATCAGTCTGCAAACCATAAATACTTATATTACCGAGCCATGTATCCACATATAGAACATAAAAGGATTTATAATTGTGTTGTATCTACATATACTTACTCGATGTATGGGTCTATCGCTGAGCAATTAAAAAGAATATAGATGTGTGATGTGTCTTGCTCTCGATCTGTCAATAGCCTTGATCGACAACTACCAAATGCATGCCCAAGTGGTTGAAATATCGACAGCTTGTCAGCTACAGTTACTTGTTCTCCATCATCGTTACGGGACGGGCATGTGTAACGTGTTGGAATATGAGGTTCAAAGTACATAGATGAGAAATTTGAAATCTCTTCTAAAGTGTACACCTCACAAATAGAGCCTTCTACTCTTGCTTTATTACGAACCTTTTTTTTAGGTCGAACATGCATCTGACAAGAATATACATTTCAAATTTTAAATATCTGTCATTAAAGACACAAATATAAAAAAATATATACCTTTCAAATGGGTACATCCATCGATATTGCACAAGGCCACCAACCCTTAGTTCATATGGCAGATGTATGATCAAATGTTTCATAACATCGAAAAATGTTGGCGGAAATATCTTTTCTAGCAGACAAACAGTGGTGATGACAGAGTCCTCGAGATTCTTATATCTGATACTACGACCTCTGATGCGCACAATGTTCTAAAAAATCTGCTCAACTCAGACAATACCCCCCATATAGGTTTGTCTAACATATCATTGAATGCTAGGGGTATCAATTGTTGCATAAAGATATGACAATCATGGCTCTTCAACCCATATAACTGTTCATCGTCAATCTTCACAGCCCGAGCAATGTTAGAGACATATCCATTTGGAAATCTCAGTTGTCTCAACCATTGACATACATGTTTTATTTGATCAGGTCCGAGCACGTACTTTGCCTTTGGTTTCAGTACTTTGCCATTATACTCTTTGAGTTCCAATTCTAGTCTTTTACATATTAATTTTAAATCCATACGGGCCTTCGGATTATCCTTCGTTTTTCCTTTAACATTCATTATTGTATTGAACACATTATCAAACACATTTTTCTTCACATGCATCACATCCAAATTATGTCATATCAATAGGGTCGGCCAATACGGTAGTTCCCAAAAAATAGATTTCTTCGTCCAATTGGGATCCTTCCCAAATCCACGGAAGGGTGTAGGACTGCGGGCATCTGTTAATACATCTGAAAAGTATCGCAATCTTCTTAGAATCTCTATGCCAGACAATCTTGAGGATGGACCTTCTGTTTCAGTTGTGCCTGCTTTAAACACATTCTTTTGTCGTCGGAATGGATGGTCGCTGGGTAGAAATCGACGATGGCACTCAAACCAGCAAGGCTTTCTTCCATGCCTCAATCTAAAAGCTTTGGAATCCTCCATGCAGTACGGACAAGCCAACCTCTCATGTGTGCTCCAACCAGATAGCATATCATATGCAGGGAAGTCACTGATTGTCCATAGAACAACGACCTTCATGTTGAAATTTTATTTTTTGTGGGCATCATACATGGTAACACCGTCATCCCATAGTACTTTTAGTTCATCAATCAATGGCCTTAAATATACATCAAGATTTTGGCCAGGTGAGGTCGGACCAGGGATCAACAGAGACAAGAAAAGATTTGGATGTTTCATACACAAGCTTGGTGGAAGGTTGTATGGAGTTACAAATACTAGCCAGCATGAGTATGGAGTTGATATACCCCCAAATGGATTAAATCCATCTGTACATAGACCGAGTCTAACATTTCGCACTTCCATTGCGAAGTTCTGATGAGTACGATCAAAGTGCTTCCAAGCTTTAGCGTCAACAGGATGCGTGATCTTGTTTTCATCGTGTCGAACTTTATTTGCATGCCATCTCATGTGTTTAGCTATCCTTGAAGACATATACAATTGCTGCAATCTAGGAGTGATAGGAAAGTAGCGGAGCGACTTGTATGAAACTTCCTTTGATCTCGTGCTACCATTGCCTCTTGTCTTTGGCTTGAACCGAGGATGCCCACATGACGGGCATGATATGTTGTTTTCCTGCTCCTTGAAATACAACATGCAGTGATTTGGACAAACATAAATCTTTTTGTAACCCATACCTAGAGCGTTGACCATAACTTTCGCACGATAGAAATTTTGCGACAATTTTTCATCTTTGGGCAACATACTCTTCACAATCATGCACAAACAGTCAAAACATGATTGACTCAAATTATACTCGGACTTCAAATTCATTAGTTGAAGAACTGCAGATAAGATAGTGTGACTCTCAACCGTTTCAAAGTGGCTCATCAGCATCTCTAAGTAAATCATAAAATCTACTAGCTGCATCGTTTGGTGATTCTTCATCTATGGCAGTTCTTACATCACTAGAACTCATAGCAGAACCCGGTTTTGTTCCTGCGGCATCAAATATCAAATCCATATATGGATTATCGTGCACCACATTCACCCGTGCATCAAAATCATTTCTAAATTCTTCTCCATGAAACGTCCAGTTATGATAATCACTCACAAAACCCTTCCTGTATCGGTGATGTCTAACGCTATGAGGTTCTACAAATCGATTATTCTTACAAATCTTGCAAGGACACCTAATCTGACCTATGGGATCCACTGTACTGACACTTGTCGTTGCAAATTCAATAAAATTGTCAACACCATCCATATATTCATGCGATAACTCATTGTCCACTATCCTACGGTACATCCATTCACAGTTTGCAGTCATTTTCTTATGATGTTACGAATAATAGCCTAACGAATTAAAAGAGAACAATCAGAATGCTACGATGAAGAACATATCAAATTTATCATGCAATATATGATGTCATACAATAACAAGAATTTTGATGCATGCATTGATAACTTAATATTTTCATGTGCAAACTATTAATGACACGATACAATCATTTGAAATATGCTTTCATTATACAATTTCACATGGAAGTCATAATCAAATTGAAAGTAACTACATGCAAGCATAGATACAATTACATCAAACATTGCAATACATCGTAATCATTCATATCAAACAAATGGCAAACATGTACCTGCAGCAAACACATTTCAATATCTCACTAACTACTACCATGTCTAGCATGGACTCTGTACTCCAAAAATAAGAACACTTCAATATTCATACATTAAAATCATGCTCAGCATGATCTGCGAACTCCAACAAATCAACCCTAAATATCAACAACTAAGTGAGTGTGTGAATAATAAAGTGTTACATCTAATAAATTAAATAACATGTGATACGCTTGCATCACTTACTCACCACGGGTATTTACTCGATTTGCATTGTTTTTGACACTTACTTACCATAGGTGGCTGAGCACGAGCTGGTTCCGTTGAAAAATCTGCACAAAAAAACACTGTTTTAAAATGAAGTCACCACGAAGAAAAAAAATTTGTTCTGGCAAGGGGTCGACTCCCCTGCTGTTCCGGCAGGGGGTCGACCCCCTTACGGAACATAGGGGGTTAACCCCCTTACGGAACGTAGGGAGTTAACTAACCCCCTGTTCGGGCAGAGGGTCGACCCCCAGCCTTTCCGCCAGTGAGTCGACCCCTGCCGGAACAACAGGGGGTCGCCCCTCTGCCTGAGCAGGCAGAGGGTTGACCCCCTGCCTGTTCCGGCAGGTGGTTAAACCCTCTGTCGGAAAGGCAGGGGGTTAACCCTCTGCCGGGGTCGACCCCCTACCGGAACAGGCAAGGGGTTAACCCCCTACCTGTTCAGGCAAGGAGTTAACCCCCTGCCGGAAAGGCAGGGTGTTAACCCCCTGTTGTTCCGGCAGGGGGTTTAACCCCTGCCGGAAAGGCAGGGGGGCCCTGCCGGAAACGGCACGGGGTTAACCCCCTGCCGAAAAACGCGGGGGGGGGGGGGGGGGGCATCCTTTACCTTTCTCTGGGCGGCGGGACCTGCGGACGGTGGGACCGGCGAACGGCGGGAGCGGCGAATGGCGGGAGCAACGAAAGAAGAAAAGGAAAAGTTGTCTGGGATTAGGGTTATTTGAAACTTAGCGATGGATGTAATCCGTCGCTAAGCCCACGTAAATCAAATTTACGAAACCAGCGACGGACTATCCTCCGTCGCCAAGTCCGTCGCTAAGTAGCGACGGACTAGAGTTTGTTGCAAGAGTCGTCGGTAAATCGTGCGGCCGTAACGACAAAATAGTATGTCGCAAAATCCGTCGCTAAATAGCGACGGACTGGGCGACACTATATTCTGTCACTGGTTTTGTATGCTTCATGGATTATAGCGACGGATGTTTGTCGCTAGTTAAGCCGTCGCTAACTAGCGACGGAAATATTCTGTCGCTAACAACGTGTTTTCTTGTAGTGATTGTTGTTTTCTTTTGAAAAACCTAGTTTTTTGTTCAACTTCCAACAACAATCCCTGGTATGATTGTCTTTCTTGCAAAAGGTACAAAATAATCTTTTTCCTTTAAATTTTTTATAGTTTAAATCATATGAGAACTCACCATTGGGCTTCTTTTCACGATATGAGACAAGAGCAGACCTGTTGTTGTCGATTTCTTTATTTTTGTTATTCATGACCTTTCGATGTGTCTCCTCTCTCATGATGGTAGCACACGCCGAGCTTAAGGTAGGGAATTCAAGCGTTATTAAAATTTGACTTTGAACTTGTTCATAATCCTGTCCAAGCCCAGCTAACGTTTGAAAAACTTTCTCCTGCTCACGCCACTTTTGAAAAACAATTTGGTCAGTAATGGGTGGGATATGAGAATCAAACTCATCCCACATGCCTTGAAGCAGACCAAGATATTCAGTGAAGGATTTATTTTCCTTTTTTAAATTATAAATTTCTTGAGCTAACTGATATCTCCTCCCAACATTACATTGTTCACCATATAAATTCTTGGTTGTGTCCCACACAACTTTAGATGAATCAAGAAAAAGAAACTCATTGGCAATATGTGGTTTCATAGAATTAAGGTGCCACGACATAACCATGTGATCGTTGGACTCACATTCTTCATATTTGACATCATCATCATTAGGTTTAGGTTTTTTTCCATTTACATAACCTAATTTTCTTTTACCACTAAGAAATAAAGCAACAGATTTTGACCAAAAAAGATAGTTAAAACCATTTAAAGGTACCATAGTGATTTTCAACAAAAGATTAGCTTGCTCTTGAATCACCACCGCTTGTTGAGAGGAAGATGACGAGCTTGATTCAGCCATTGATAATGCAATCACTTGATCAAAATGCAAGAGCCCAAAATCGCAGTTCTGATACCATGTTGAAAAACATTCATGCAATCATGATAAAGACTGAAAAGAAGGAAGAGAGCATTTACGTGGTTCGGTCATATAAGACCTACATCCACGAACACCAGAAGCACACTTTTCATTATGCAACTTCACCTATATATATAGGTGAATACATATGAGAATAATAAAGAAAATTTTATTACATGCGAGAGAACCAAAGAGTCATCTTGAGAAATGAAAAGAGAATGCCTTGAGACCCCAAATGACGCCTTGATCCTTGCCATTCTTTGGTGTCGTGAAACCATTCATTATGCCCCTTATGAAAGTCACATTTAGAGAGTCAAAAGAGCAAAAAGATTTTAAAAAAGTTAAAGTTGTTCACAAGGTAGTTTGGAACCCATAGAGGTATCAAACATTATATATATATATATATATATATATATATATATATATATATATATATATATATGGAAAATTGTAATATGTTTACCAACCAAATATGTTAGCGGGTATGAATTGAGATTTTTATAGTTTTTTTGCAAATCTAACCCTTCTGATGCATGTCCATTTTCTAAGAAACAATTGTTGCATCATTGTAATTGGATAAAAAAATGTGGTTTTTTATGCTTGAATATTTATGAAAATTCTAAGCCTTTGATTTTCAATCTTTAAAAGATTCTTCTTATACATCATAATTAGATAATCCAAGAGTTTGTTTCTATAAAACCAACAGTCTAGATCACATCCTTATAGTGAATTTTTTTTAAAAGGTTAAGAAAACCTATAAAAATCTTAGTTCATATCAATAAACATATTTGGTTGGTAAACATATTTCAGTTACCCATATATATATTTACAAATGCTACTGATGAATGTGTAAGGATGTCCCTACATATCGAAAAACTGAAATAAGCTAAATATTGCAATCTGCAGTGCAACCAGATTCCCTAATTCTCTTACTTCCTCAATAAATAGATACATCCAAGCACAATCGAACAAGAATTCTCATAATTCAATAATTCATGTATCTTCAAGTAGAATATGAAATTCCATATTTTCAATAAGCAGTTTGGGTTCCAACAAGCAGGTTGGAAGAGCTTAAAACTCTTGAACCCTTGATTAAGAGCTTAAATTGGATTCCTTCTCTCTTTCTTTTTGTCTCTCTTCTCTTCTTTTGGATAACCAATTGTGAGTTGTTCCTTTATCTCTCTATGATCTCCTTTGATCCACATGAAGACTAGATTCTCAAAGACTAGACGTTCACCCCCTTTCGAAGAACTTAAGCCTTTGGTACTTTCATACTAAGTGATCTAGCTAGCTTTCCGCTACGAGATTCAGCATTGTTGTGTTATAGATCATTTGTCTGAGTTCCAAAATGTAAAAAGGACTTTTCAAGCTTGCATCTAGTTGTAAGTGGATCTCTTCACCTACCCAATACCCTACCCAAGTCTTAGAACCATTGTGGAACCTTGAATACCAAAATCACACTCCTTGGGAGCCTAACAAACGTTTTTGCCTGTTCTGACCTCTTTAGACCTTTTTTAGCCTAACCTATAATCAGAGACTCATACCACACCATCCCTAGACTTCATCTGAATCTGATCACAAGGTTCAATAGCCGTTTGACATGGTTTCACATCAAAACACGAAACTGCACCATTACTCTAACACCTGATTAACCTGTTTAGCGTATTTATTCTCCTAATCCTTGAATCGCCAAAACAAGGACCCTAAGGCCTCTACCGCACTATATCCAGCGAGGTGTTGGTCCTAAGACCCCTCACCCACAAGTCTTAGACACTTCATCCAGTAGGTTCAATCCAAAACTGCAGGCATCCTTTTAGAGTGTCTGACCCGGTGTCCCTCCTAGTCCATCTTCCCAAGCAGATCTGGTTCAGCTTGCCTTGAGTGGTAAAAATTTTAAGGTCACTACAGAAAAGTTGGGGTTCTAGAGGGAGGAGGATTGGGGTTAACACTCTTTCTAAATATAATTCAGAAAAAAAAAAACGTAAACGCACATTTACATAGACAAAAATTCGCAAGAAGAAGAAATTTCGCAATACCGGTACAATGCAAATAAAAAATTTTGTAATATCAAACTTTCACAATTTTTTCAAAATTTTGCAATACGTAGTGCGATACACTTTCAAAATTTTGCAAATTACAAACTTTCTCTATGCTCAAAAATATTTTTGCAACACATACTCATCGCAAATACTTCAAAATTTCACAATACTTCATGTGATACTCATTCAGAATTTGCAAGGTACAGACTTTCACAGTACTTAAACAAATTTTTTCATCGTGCCTTGCAATACTCATTCATGATTTCACAATTATCGAACTTTAAAAAAATTTATGATTTTTGCCGGTTGCATTGTGCCTTGCAATACTCGTCATGAGTTTTTACAATGTTTTTAGAATTTTGTAGTCTTTTTGGGAATATTGCAACCTCCAATGCAATTTTGTGGACAAGTTTCGTGGGTGCATTATATCAGCATCATGATGTGCGAAAATCAAAAATTTGCATTTGCAAGAGGTAAAATTATCTAGAAAAAAGTTGAGAACTTACGATATTGTCCATTCTATGAATTTGATAAATTGTGGGGCATTGTGGAAATATATCATTTTTTCATTCAATATGACCATTTTTCATTTATTTTATTACCCTTTTTTGGTGCCCTTTTAGACTCTACAATTTTGTTTACTATAAAAGTTCAATTATGGGAGAAGTATAAATTCTGCATGCCTTTTCACAAAAAAAAAAAAAAGGCAGCCTTTGGTATCTTGTGTTTTTGGATACAGCCCTTATGCCTCAAGTGTGCTCATTATGCAGCAGCTAGAAAAGCAACGGCCAATCAATCAGCTAAAACAGATGAAAGTATCTTTAGCAATTTGTTTGGCAAAACTCTTTTTTTTTTTTTTTGAAATTATAGCTGGGGTTAGGTAGACCCCTGCCAAAAATTCATTGATACAGATGAATCAGTAAATAATGCTATACACAGGCCCTCAATGGGGACCGGTCTGAGGGGTGATCTTTTCAGGACTTCTGCAACTCCCATATTGCCATTTTGGTCAACTGTTTAACCATAGTATTTGAGCCCCCAAACATTGCCTTTCTTCTTGAAGGGGGTGGTCAGGCCCTTGGAGACACCCCTGTTCTTTGGGTTCCTGGCTCTTGGATCGATTATGGATGTCCGGATCGACCTCAGCTGAACCCGGTTCGAATGGGGAGGGTCAGAACCGCTTTTATTGAGCTGGTTTCCCAGGATTGATTTCACGCAGCCCCATCTTGTTATTGGGAAAGCTGCAGTAAGTACCTCATGCCAACTGTAGCTACCTGGTTCGTGGATGGAGCCAGCACAGCAACATGTTAACATGAAATGACCCCAAAGAACATAAACAATTAAATACGTTGTTCCTTTCACGCTCTTTTTTTTGCTTGCAAACAAAGGACATGAGCAAAAAGCAAAACACCGGGCCCACGCGCTCCACAAAATACCACCAAAGTAGTTAAAAAAATATTTCATCCGTACCATAAATCTTGTCAAAAATAAAAAAAATAAATTTTTTTCTTCAAAAATGACAAAAATGCACAGTCAAATCATTTCACGCTTACGGGGCGAGTAATGAAAAATTATTATCCAGCTCAACTTTTTCTAGTATCGACAAAAGTTTCCCTTCCAGTGGAGCCAATTGGATTGAGTACCTGGGTTTGATTTAGGGATGGCAGTGGATCGGGGGAAAACGGACCCCGCCCCCACCCGTTTGGATCGGGGATGAAACGGGGATGAAGGTTAAAATCCATCCCTGTTCGGGGATGGAGGTGAGGATGGACTTACACGTTTTCCTGCCTCGCCTCGTTCCCGCCCTGCCCCACCCCGCCCCAATCCTTTTAAAGGATGGCAATAGACTACGGGAAACGAGGCCCCGCCCCGCCTCATCCCCGTTTGAACAGGGGATGGAGGACATGAAAGGGGAATGAAGGCGGGGGGTGGAGGTTAAAATCCATCCCCGTGCAGGGATGAAGGTTCTAATCTTGAGACGGGGCGGGGGTGGAGACCTTGTTTCCCGCCCCGGTCTATTGCCATCCCTAGTTTGATTCAGGGATGATAGTGGATCCGAAAAAATGAAGCCCGGCGCCCTACATGGTCTTGTTTGGATAGGGAATGGAGGACATGAAATGGGAATGAAGGCAGAGATGAAGGTTAAAATCCAAACCCGTGTGGGGATAGAAGCGAGGATGGACTTACGTTTTTCTCTTTCTCGTCTTGCCCTGATCCGCCCTGTTCTCAATCCTTGTTAATAAAATGCTAAAATACTCTTTAGGGATGACAATGAACCAAGAGAAAACAGGGTCCTGTCCTACCTCGTTCTGTTTGAACCTGGAATGGAGGACATGAAACGAAGATGGAGGCGGGAATGAAAGTTAAAATCAAAACCTGTGCGAGAATAGAGGGCAGAATTTTGAGACAAGGCGGGGTGAAGACCTTGTCCCTCACCCCCACCCCGGTTCACTGTCATCCCTAGTTTGATTTGAGGAGGCACAGCATAGGTCACCCAAACCCTTTAGTTGGGGACCTTACCTATAATGTGATACTTTCTTGAGACATGTTTTTTCATTTAAAAACATGATTCAAAAGCTAGTTCCTACTATTTTGAATATGGTGAATCCATCTATGAGGTAGGATGGAACTAAATAATTTGTGCATTAAGATTCAACTGCATTTGTACATAATGCCTTTATTATCAAATGCATTTCATATATATATATATATATATATATATATATATATATATATATATATATATATATATATATATATATATATATATATATATATATATATATATGCATGCACTCACACACATTTGTGCCCACCCTAATTCGGATTTCAGGCTCCGCTCCTGATTTTAGGCGATCGAATAAATGGTTGTAGTTATGATGCCTTCTAATAAATTTTGCAGCACATGATAAGAGAAGGCATCTGAAAGCCTCGGTTCTCAAGTTCGAGAGAGATATTGATGATGTCGGGCCAAAGAACAGTGAATTAAGAGGCATTTCAGGCATCTTGATTAGATCCTCGGGAGGATCTGAGATACTTTGTTTGAGAACATTGGATTTGTACACAGCTCCTGCAGCATATCAGTGCCTCCAATCTGAGATCGGAGTCGCTCAAATGCACCACATTTGGTTAGAGAGATCCTCATGTTTTCGATGCCGGGTTGTAATGGATACCATGTAAGTGGAGTTATTGGCAACTTCAACAGGTCGGGTTTTCTTTGGACTCAGGTGGAATCAGACCTGGCCCCGATTTTCGAGTATGGTATTGGGTTTAGACCCGGGTCTAATCAAACCCATCATAAGAGAAACCATAACTGGACCCAATAAGAATTACATGAACCAGGACTGAACCATACCCGGTAAAACTACATTTTTTATTATTTTTACATTAAAAAATTATGGGTCTTAATCAGAGCTTCAGTAGGGCCCGAGTCTGGTATAAAATTTCACAAACTATACCTGGGTCCATGTATTAATCGGACTTTTAGGTCTGGAACCAGGTCTTAATGGGATCTTCTTATTTATCACCATACCCAAACCCTATATAGGGTTTGTTTGGGGTGGGGTCCGGGTAAACAGACCGGTTGACACCCTAGTGACTCGTGGTAAGTTTTAGGGAATAATGCACGATAAGTGAAACGACTTCATGAGCCACAGTCCCTGTTTACCGAAGTATTGACTTTCAAATACTTTTTGAAATGACGTAGTAGTTCTTGAAAATGGTCATGTTTCACGTAATGACCTTAGGGATAACGGCTAACCTACAAGAGAGCTGTCAATCATGTGATTGTGGGTCCATCCATCTTCTTTTGTTGAGTGGAAGTCACGTTGCTCTCTGCTCATTTCCTACTAAGAAAATGGATTCGAAAGGAAAGAAAGTACACGAGTCTTTTTTAATTCGTGTGTATTTATTCAGCACATGGTAGGTGTGTATTTATTCAGCACATGGTACAGAGGTGAGCTTGTACTACTGGTTCAGGTAGAGAGGGTGGTGTATGTCCCCCCAAGATGATTCACTGAATCCCACGTCTGTGTTGGGGGCTTTGAATGAGCACCACGTATACAAGCACATGGGGCTTGTATTCCCGTGTATCTTGACAGAACTTTGCATCGTGTTGTTGCAAAGACTTAAGTACCTTTTCTTGCTATTCTTCTCATAAAATGATGGTTTGAGAAAATAACAAAAATGCCCTTCATTCAAAAAAGAAAAAACAAATAGTTTAAAAAAAAGACAAGCGTGTCTTCCATCCAGAAAGTCGAGGATGATGTTGACTCTTCAAAGTCTTCTTCTTCTTTCTCCATTCAAAAAAGGACAAACATGTCCTCCATCCAGAAAGTCGAGGATGACATTGACTCTTCAAAGTCTTCTTCTTCTTTCTCTGTTAAACACTGTAAAACCCTATCTCTCTCTCTAGAGAAGAAATCTAGGGAGGCAAAGAGTTCTCCCTGGAGAAGGTCATGAACATCAACCCTCTCACTCTCTCTCCCTTCTCTCTCTACTTCTGTGCACATCCAACAGACGATCTTATATTGCTCCATCAAACACTGACTGACCTGCACACTGACTGTAACATCGTTCAACTTGAAGAGTTGTGGAGTTTGATTCAGAGTTTTTACCCTTACAGAAGGGGGTCTGAGGGCTCCTCCCAGCGTGAGTAGCATCATTCAACTTGATGAGTTGTGGAGCCTGATTTAGAGTTTTTGCCCTTACAGAAGGGGGGTCCGGGGGCTCCCCCCCCCCGGCGCGAATCCCGCTGCGCGATCAGCGGGCGGGGGTCCAGGGGGGGCCGCCCCTGGCAGGGCTCAAGGGGCAGCACCCTCCGGACCAAATTTTTTTGGGGCCTTCCAACAATGATTTGTGGTGTTATCAGGCTTTCCTACAACGATTTGTAGTATTTTCGGGTCTTCCGCAAATCGCTATAGCGATTTGTAGTGTCTTCCGCGTGTCTTCCGCAAATCGCTATAGCGATTTGTAGTATCTTCCGCAAATCGCTATAGCGATTTGTAGTGTTATTGAGTAAGCAAATAGTTGTAAATCGCTACCGAGATTAGGAGCAACTTGTCAGGGCCATATCTCCCTAACCGAAGATCATATTCTAAATCCGTAAAAAGTGGTGTCTTCGTTATTGAGTCTAGTTTATTTCTGTAAATTTTCAGTGATTTCTATTGACATTTTATTCTCCATTTTAACTAAAAACCAGACCCCTATTATTCTATGTTATTTGAGTTGCACAATACCATTCTCGCTTGACATCCACATCTTGATTCTGGCATGCTCCTTGTTGGATTTTTCATTGATTTCTTTCAACCTTGCTTGGAACAAAAATATGTTTTTCTCACCACGATACTCTGTGCATTTTTTGACCACAACACCCGGAACTCGTGCCGGGGGGAGCCCCCAGACCCCCCTCCTGTAAGTGCAAAAACTCTAAATCAGGCTCCACAATTAATCAAGTTGAACGATTCTACCCACGCTGGGAGGAGCCCCCAAACCCTCCTCTTATAAGGGCAAAAACTCTAAATCAAGCTCCACAATGAATCAAGTTGAACAATGCTACTCACGCTGGGAGGAGCCCCCAAACCCTTCTCCTATAAGGGCAAAAACTCTAAATCAAGTTGCACAACAGTCAATGTGCAGGTCAGTCGGTGCTTGATGGAGCAATGTAGGATCTTCTGTTGGATGTGCACAGAAGCAGAAAGAGAAGGGAGAGAGAGAGAGAGAGTGAGAGAGTTGATGTTCATGGCCTCCTCCAGGAGAGATTTTTTTCTCGGATAATCTTGCAGTGCATGGACTGGGTCTTAAATAATCATCTTCGGGGCACTTAAGTCTTTACAACCACTCTTTTTCAAGAATCGTCATTTTTTTTTACACCAATGGAGGAGCGGGTACTTAAGTCTTTGCAATCACATCAAACTCCAATGCTAATTAATGCTGACAAACATGGGGATATGAGACACACATGCTTACATACGTGGTGCTCTTTGGGACCCCTGAACATGAGATGTAGCTAACTGCCCTGTTCGGGGGGAGAACATATAACCTGCTTCGGTTCAGGTGGGCCCTTAGGAAGATGGATGGCACTAAATTGCTAACTTTATCATTATTTTATTGTATTGCAGTTGTATAAGGCTCTGTTTGGGAACTGGTAGTTAGTTAGGACTAAAGTTTAATCTTAGTCAAACAATGTTGGTAGTGAGTGTTTGAAAACTGGCAGCAGGGATACGAGTTTATGCATTTGGAAAAGGAAGTGAGTTTGTCTTTTCTTTGTATTTGCAGTAATTACTATAATCTCTTGGAAGTGGTAGCTGCCACCTTTCCAAATGCATAACTTCCTCGAACTACCAATTTTCAAACAAAGTCTAAATAACTGAACATTGGCAATTCACCAAACATGGCCAAGGTCTTGAACTCCAAGCTTTCTTCTTGTGTTGCGTTAGAGGCTTTAGAGTTTAAAATGTTGGCCTTGTTCCACAAGAAAGGACGAGTGGGTGCATGTCATTAATTATTAGTAGTCATTAAGATAAAAAATCGTAACTAGAAATGTAGCTAATTAAAGGGAGGCTAAAAGTTATCATTTAAATATGAGAAGTGTGTAAAAGAGCTCCCAACTCTATATATACCGATGGATCTAATAGATTGATGTTTTTTAGAGTTTATCTCTTTTGAAACTTTTCTTTGTAAGTACGAGGGATTCTTCTAAATTTTTTCTTTTAAAGTGGTATAAGAGACACAATAACATCCAACAACATGCTTCAAGATCGCTTGTGTGGCCAGCAGGGTGGTTGTGAGGGTGTTGAGATGAAGGCACCATATCAAACCCCATTTTGCCCATAGCTTTTAGAGGCGGGCCACGTAAGGTAGGGTGGTCGTGGGGTCTCACTCGGCCTTGCATCAACAAGGGTTCCTTGTTATAAAAATAAAATAAAATTCAAGCTCAAGTCTCATTTGTCCAAAGACAATTATGAGAATTAGTGCATTCAAATGAAGGCTTTGTTAGACTTTCAAGAATGTTGGGAGGTGATCAATGATGGGTACACCGAACCAACAAGTAAAGACTACTCTATCAAAGAATGATAAGAAAGCTCTCAAGGCGAATAGAAATAGAGATAAGAATACTCTCTTTCTCATCTAATAAGGTGCAGGTGAATATACTTTTGAGATGATTGCACCGACAACCAATTCAAAACATGCATGATAGATTTTTCAAAATTACTATAAAGGAGTCAAAAAGGTGAAAAAGTACGGCTTCAAACTTTGACAGCTGAGTTCGAAGCATTTCAAATGAAGGAAGGTGAGTCAATATTGGACTATTTTTTAAGAGTTATAATAGTTTCTAACCAATTAAAGAGAAATGGTGAAAATTTGAGTGATGTTCTCTGATCTTTAGATACAACTTTTGATTTCATTATTATGGCTATAGAAGAGTCTAAAGATCTAGAATCTATAACCATAGATCAATTCATGGGTTCTCTTTAAGCTCATGAACAAATATTTGTAAAGAAGACTAATGGTCCATTGAAGTAAGTTTTTTCAAAGCAAGATATACTTAAGAGAAGTAAAATGTGAACCTAGAGGAAGAAGCCAAAGAGGTCATAGTCAATCAAATAAAGATGAATGTGACTTTTGCAACACCAATAATAGAGTAAGAAGAGAACAAACATAAGCAAATAGAGGCTATGAGGATGAAATAGGTAATCAACTAAGGAATTGTTGTTTCAATCTTCAGTGCTTCAATTGTAAGAAGTATGATTCGTATTAGTACTTGATGCAAATTTGAGAACTCTAAAGAAAATAAAGAACAAGAAAATCTTGTAGAAAAGAATGTTGATGAGGCAGCTTAAAGTCTCTTGTTGGCATGTAAAGAAAGAGACTTTGATGAATGCAATTCTTGGTATCTTGATAGTGGGGCTAGCAATCACATCTGAAAAAAAAATGATATGTTTGTTGAGATTGATGAATCAATTAATGACAATATAGCTATTGGTGATGCTTCTCAACTTTTGATCAAAAGAAAAGGTAACATTTTGATTCGGTTAAAGAATAGTAAGCATAACTTTATTTCCAATGTTTATTATGTTCCAAGCATGAAGAACAATATTTTGAACTTGGGGTCAACTATTATAAAAAAGGTATAATATTCAACTACATGATTTAGCCCTCACTATCAAATATCAAAATGATAACTTGATTGCTAAAGTTGACATATCAAAAAATCGGATGTTCTTGGTTGACATACGTACCGATATGCTAAAAGGCATGATTGTTTGTGTGAATGAGATGCCTTGGTTGTAGTACTTGAGGTTGGGGCACCTCAATTTTGATGCTTTAAAATTGTTGCATAAATTAAGCATGGTGAAAGGGTTGTCTCCAATTGATCATTTGTAAACACTTTAGTTTTGACCCATTTGGATCTTGGTTTGGATTTCTATAAAGAGGTATTTTGGGTCCAAAACATGGTAGAAATGACTCGCAATATGGTTTTAACTCACAAGATAACCGTAACACCTGCGAATTTTATTTATTTTAACTTTTAAATTTAAGCAAAATTTAAATTAAAAATAGGTAAAATTTTAGTGAAATTTAAGAGTTTAAGTTAAACTAGGACTCTAGTTAGATCTGTTATGAGCCATAGATCTTAAAGGAGATCTGATTTGACAATTTTATATTTGGGTTGTTTTACAAAATATGTTTTCCAAAATAGACCGACATCCATTTTGGGTTTTCCAACATGGATCAGATCCAGAATTTGATTTTTCAAAATTGACCAATTTATGTTTTAGACCCTACCCAAAGTCCTTATGGGGCCCAGAGGGTCACGCCCTACCCAATAGGGTGCCACGTGTCAACATGGAGGCCCATAGGGGTTGTGGAGGTGGCCAAGGGTTTTTATGGATTTTGGATGGGTCATATTTAAATCTAAACCTTAGTATTTGATTCAATACATATTTGAATTTAATTAATGAGTATAGAGCCTTAAGTATTTGACTTGAATTTAACTAATGATTTTTTTATTCAACCCAGTTGAAATTGGATATGGTTCATAGTTTTCACACTACAAGAAAAAAGGGGATTAGTGATGGAATTTTTTTGTCGCTAATCATCAACAGATTAACGAGACAAACAGATCCGTCGCTAAGAACCGTAATATTTACAAAAATATCGACAGAATAGCTTTCATCGCACAATCCGTCGCAAATTAGCGATGACTTAGCGACGGAATGTTTGGTCGTAATAACCGCGTATTTTAGCGACGGATTTGGCAAGAGAAAGTGTGTTGTCGCTATCTCGCGACGGATTTAGCGACGAAATAGTTTCGTCGCTACGTAGTTATATTAATTTATGACGGCTTTGCGATGGATTTAGGCAGTCGCAAAATCCAGCGCTAAATATCGCATAAATCCCTAATCAGAGTCCTCTTTCTCTTTTTTGTTCTGATGTTCCCGCCGGCCGCCTTCTCCCTCCTGCCACCCCATATCTCGCCTGTCGCCGTCTCCCTGACCCCCACCGCCCGCCGCCCGCCGCCCGCCGCCCGTCGCTCCCCGGTCTGCCACCCTGCCCGTTGCCCCCGGTCCGCCGCCCTCCGACCGGCGTCTCCCAGGTTTTTCCGATAAAAGGCACATTTTTTTCTGATAAAAGGGGCGGATGCCCCTTTTAGTTTTTCCGGCAGGGGGTCGACCCCCCTGCCTCGTTAGTATTTTTCGGCAAGGGGCTGACCCCCTGCCGTGTGTTGTGTTTTCCGGCAGGGGGGGCGACCCCCTGCCGCGTGTTGTATTTTCCGGCAGGGGGCGACCCCCCTGCTGCATTTTTTGTTTTTCGGCAGGGGGTCGGGCCCCCTGCCTTATTAGTATTTTTTGAAAACGGGGCCAACCCCCTGTCGCGTGTTGTGTTTTCTGGCAGAGGGGTCGACTTCCTCCCGCGTGTTGTGTTTTTCGGTAGGGGGGCGACCCCCCTACCGCATTTTTTGTTTTTCGGCAAAGGGGGTGCCCTCCTGTCGCATTTTTTGTTTTCCGGCAGAGGGACGCCCCCTTGCCGAAAAAAATAACCGAGGAAGGGGGCCGACCCCCTTGCCTCGTTGTTTTATTCTGGTAGGGGGTCGCTCCCTTGACCTTTTTTGTCGTTTATTTTTTTTTTTCGGCAGAGGGTCGCCCCTGCCTTTTTTTCTGGCATGTGGGGTGACCCCTGCCTATTTTTTTTTTCCGGCAGAGAGTCGCCCCTTGCCCTTTTTTTTTTGGGCAGGGGGTTGCCCCCTGCCTCGTTTTTTTATTCGGACAGGGGGTCGCCCCCATGCCTCTCTTTTTTTCGGCAGTGGGGCGACCCCTGCCTCGTTTGTTTTCTCCGCCAGGAGGTCGCCCCCTGCCTCATTTTTTTATTCGGGCAGAGGGTCGCCCCCGTGATCCTCTGGTAGGGGGGAGGGGGCGACCCTGCCTCTTTTTTTTTTGCGGCAGATGGTCGCCCCTCTTGCCTCTATTTTTTTTTCAGCAGGGGGCGATGGGTCGTGGTTCAGGAACTCGACTCTCATCGGGTTCCTAAACCACGTCATCATTGTGTGCCTGCAGCTTTGGGAGACGATCACTGCCTCTGAAGTGTCTTCATTTTAACACATTGTGATTTCATTTTAACACAGTATCTCTTGCAGATTTTTCAACGTATCTCGCTTGTGCTCCGCCACCCGTGGTAAGTAATTGACAAAAACAATGCAAATCGGGTAAATACCCGTGGTGAGTAAGTGATGCAAGAGCTTCACATGTTATTTAATTTATTGAATGCAACACTTTACTGTTCACACACTCACTTAGTTGTTGATATCTAGGACTGCTTTGTTGAAGTTTGGAGATCATGCTGAGAATGATTTTAATGTATGAAAATAGAAGTGTTCTTATTTTTGGAGTACGGATTCCATGCTAGACATGGTAGTAGTTAGCAAGATATTGAAATGTGTTTACTGCAGGTACATGATTGACATGATAGAATCATGTATAAAGTTTTTTTACTGCCTTAGAACATATATACGCATGATAGAATCATATATAGAGTAGGCTATATTTCAGTATATTTTGTTTATCAATACTGATATTTCTTTTCTCGTGTAGGTTGATGGCGATAATCAGCGTAGTGGAGCTGAAGGGTCTGATAGATACACTGAACAAGAGGATGCACAAAATATTGGCGATGATTAGATTTATGTGTTGAATTTGTTCTACCTTCTTTTTGTTTCAAAAATGTAAATGTTGAATTGTAAATAATTAGAACTTGCGAATTTTAAAGTGGATCGATTAATTGGTTTAGTTTTCTTTTATATGTATTTTGATGTGTACTTTGTTTTTTATTCACAAAAAATATAAATTGTACAGGAGATATAAATTGTATCACGAGAAATTTTTTCTAGATATTTAATTTTCAAATATTTTTTAAATTTTTTTTTTTGCGATGGATATATCCGTCGCTAATTAGTATAGGCGTTGAATTCAACGACGTATTAGCAACGGCGATAAATCCGTCGCCAAACTGAAGCCGCCGTTTAGTGAAGATGGACTTGCGACGGATTTTGTCATTCGTTATTCCATCGAAATTTAGCGACGAAACGGGCGACAGATATAGTATGTCGCTAATTAGCGACAGAATTGGCGACAGATATATGTCGTCGCTTATTAGCATCGAAAAATTCATGATGGAAGATATCTGTCGCTAATCCGACGCTAATCCATATCTAAACAGTTTAGCGACAGATTAGTATCGGATTAGCGATGGATTTAGGTCCTCGCTAATTCGCTGGTTTGTTGTAGTGTCAGATTCAATCTTCTTAGATTGGACCCATGTGGGATGCCACCCATGTGGGACCCACTTAAGGCTTTAGAGTCTACATGGATGACTCTCAAACCTTTGAGAGGGTTTTAAAGAGGGTGAGATACCTCCTTAGTAGACCCCACTTGTCAATTAGTGGTTAGTTGGTTTGAAAAAGTCAAAATTAAGAGACCAAAATAAAGAGGAGTTTTTAAAAGAGGTTAGAAATTGAAATAAGGGTTTAGTCTTGAGAGTTTGATCTAGGGGGGACACTCTCCCCCATCCACGCGATTTTGCAAGGGGAGAGAGACCCATGTGGTATGGAGTGGTGTGGAGATGGTCCATAAAAGAACCCCTTCACATGCCTCTCTCTCTCTCTCTCTCTCTCTCTCTCTCTCTCTCTCTCCTATTCCTAGTAAACCTCTCTCTCTCTCTCTCTCTCTCTCTCTCTCTCTCTCTCTCTCTCCTATTCCTAGTAAACCTCTCTCTCTATCATTTTCTTCTTTCTCTTTTCTTAAGTTTGGAGTTTTTTAGCAACCATTGAAGTTACTCCAAGGTGTTAAGATAGGAGACAAAGGAATTAGTACATTCGAGAACTTGGTTAAGGTATGATTCATCTCACTTATAGTTGTAGATCGAATGCAAGCACATAGATTATGCACATTGCCGATTCTATGCGCTGGTTCATGATGAATCAAACTTGAAACAAGTTTGAAAAATGTTTTTAAATTGTTTTTAAATCAATATCATGTATTGAAAGAGATTGAAAAATATATTTTCAGTAAAACTATGCCCAAACGGCCAAACCAAGAAATCAGGTAGTGTAAAACACATAGTTTCATATTCTTACATGATTTAAAGTTGGTATGTCATTGTTTTCAGTATGATCAAATGAATATTTATTTTCTTTCATGTGTTTACAGTATAAATCATGTTTCTGCAAATTTATTTTATATATTCTATGATGATTTATCATGCTAGCATCTCAACTGTATATTATATGTATAGATCATAAGATATATGGATAATTTAGGATCTGATGCATGTTTTATGATCATGTGATATTTTTTATAAGACTACATGGTGCATAGGTACAGTGTATATGGTTGATACATTATTGAAAATTAATATTACAAGTTAATGCATGTGTTTTTCTTATATTTAACATATTTTATATTATGATACACATGTTGTCATGATTTTCTTAACCAATTTATTGCGGTAGAAAATTTATAGTTCTCTTAACCAATTTATTGTGATAGAAAAATTATAGTTCTCGAACTGAACCACTTCTAGTCAAATTCTTTTATGGAGACCTTAGAAAAAATTAGGCCCTAGTAGTGGTACATAATTGAAGGTTATGGTTGCTGCAATATAAGACAAAAATTTAAGCATATGCAGATCAAATTTTGACAGTCGGCTTTGCGAAAAAACCAAATAATCAATGATTTGGTGTTTATAACTGATTTTTTGATATGTTATGGTGTTATATGGATGTATCTTAAAAAAATAATAGAAAAATCAGATTCATTATCTGAGAATCCCAAAGTCTCACACAAGTCAGATGAAATTCAAGATTCTGCAAAAAATTTAGATCTGAAACTATTTAAGACAATGATCGATCTAGAAAATCCAGAAAATTCATATAATGGATTTTTTTTTGTGAAATCAAATGCTTTTGAAAGCTAACATGTATAGCTATTACCAAAAAATTTGAGAGGTTGAGATTCCTGCTAGATTGGGTCTGGTGACTGCTTCTTTGTAAAACAAAATTTTGTCATGTTCTGACAGAACTAAAAAAAATAGTTTTTTATCTGTAAATGTCTACAGGCAAATAAAATTGGTTTTCTTTGAGCTATTACTTGAATATGCGATCTAACACCCTCTGGTATGACTGAAATTTTTTTAATATGCTCGATATGATAGTCTAACAGACCTGTGAACAATACAACAACAACAACAACTACGCCTTCATCCCAAAAACAATTGGGGTCGGCAATATGAACCAAAAAAGAAAATCATTCTGGGTCTTCCACATGAATCCTTCTCCTCCAATCATTTCTATCTAATGCCATGTCCTCGGTGAGGTTCAAAGCATTCATATCCTTTTCTATCACCTCCATCCATGACTTCCTAGGCCTACCCCGACCTCTTTTAACTAATATATTGTAAACTTGCCTTATTTTAAATCTTATGCTTGCTTATGATATGGAATGTTAATCATGTTTTTTATAATAAGTGATGTTTCATGTTTATGTTGTATGCAAGCATGTTGATGATTTATGCACGATGACATATGAGATTGCATGTTAGTATATGACATTTAAGCATTATAGATGGGTCATATAGTGTGTATTGTCATACATATGATATTTTGCGTGATTCATGGTTCATGCTATATTAAAATAAGTATCATGCATCATCTAGTGTGTTATATATCATGCAATGTATTGTAAGTCATGTAAAACATGCATTCACTAGGCTCGTAAGTGAGTCAGGTTCAGTGAAACATGGGTGCTAGTGAGCATCAAGTTAAATATATGATTGATATGCTCATACACACTTAAGCCGTAAAGAGGCATTGTTGGCTCAAGGGTACCCATATGGAGTATGATCATAAGCTCGATCTTGAATGGATACAAATGACTTGTGTTGTATTGTTGTCCTCGATGGAGACTCAGCTAAAAGAGCCTTAGTATTGGGAGCACTTAAACAATCTTAATAATGAACACCTAGTAGCTTACTCAGACCATGACTACTTTGGAAAGGGTGGTCGATACACATGATCGTGGAAAGTGTTGTTAATGCTTTTGGAGAGCAAAGGCATCTCCATGGGTTCCCCATCCTCAAATGTAGGGGACCCGAGCTAACAAAAAGGCCTAGGTAGGTAGTTCATAGTTCTTCAGAGTAAGAATCAAAATTCTACATGATTCATTGTGGGTTCTCACGGTCATAGGCCACCTTAATAAAAGTTTGCATACACTTCGAATCTTTGGGATAATTAAAATATATAGAATAATAAATCCCATAAATGATTGCTGAGTGGGAGTTAAGTACCGGGAGTGTACTCCTTGGGACAGAAAGAGAAATAATGCAACAATACATTAAAATGTTCACAAGTACATCAATGTTGTATGCATGTTTATATATTTCATGCATATTTTATGATTACATGTGTAGCTGCTGAATATTGGCATACTTGATTTTGTATTTGTCTACGATTTGATTTTCTAACAAGTGTGGTTATAAGTGCACAAGATTTGTTTATTATGTATGTGTCCATTGCTTATTGTGAAATCTTGATCCCTATTGTGAATGTTTATATGCTATGAAATTATCATGTTATAAAGGTTTTTAGATTATAGAAAGATTTATGAGATATGTGTTGTATTCTTTATATGCCTATGTTATGTGATATTTTTTATTAGAGTAATTGTTAATGCCTCTACTTTTAACATTTTCAGGTAGTGAGTATTTGACCTTTTTAGAGAAAAAGTCAAAACGTCATTGTAACGCCCCAATTTTTAAAACAAAAAATTTAAGATTTTTTTAAATCTCATTTACACGGTTATCAAGAAACATAGCACAAACTTTTTTAAATATGGTTCAAGCCTTGGGTAGGTTACAGTTCTCAACTCACATATATAAGACTAGAATTAACTGAATCAAACCCATTAATTGAATTGAAATAACTCAAAGTATAAGTCTCGCTTAATCAGAGCTTACAAGTTCAATGAAATATTCAAATCATAACTACTGAAATTAAATTAAGTCCTCCTAGAAGTCACCTCAAGCCTCCCACTCAACTTTCTAAAGAAACAAATTTGAGTCAAAATTGACACTCATGGAAGAATTTATGGCCAAAGTAGTCAAGTTTGTCTAAGACAGACCCTGATTTTCATCTGGACACCAATTAAAATGCGCTTTTTGACTAGTCAAATTACATTTTTAGGTCTTAAGCTTAAAAGAAAAGTTGAAGATAAATTTGTTATCTTTTAAACAAAAAAAAAACTCATGTTAAAATGACATATTTTAAGAGTTATGATAAAAACAAGCAAAGTTGTCCAAAACCTTCCATTTTAGACCAATTTCACCTAAGAAAATATGTTTTGGCCCAAACCAGCTTACCTAAATTCTGAATTTTAGTTTATGCCTTTCAAAACTCTAGGATAAGCCTAGTAATCCTACTAAAACTCCTTTTTTTCTTCTCTAAGCAAACTTTTTAGGATAATCCATGCAGTCCCAACCAATCAGAAGTCAACACCTCAAACATCCAACCAATCAGATTCAAGCTACTATGCAGTAGTTGAATATAGATATTTTAACCCAAAATCCTAATTGTCTAAGTACATGATCCACCTAAAAAATTATAAATAGGAGCTTACCCCCTTATTTCAGCATCTAGAACTAGAGTATGGACATACTTCCACACTGAAGGCCTAACTTAGCCCAGGGAACCCGACTCTACTGAACTAAGTACCCCAGTCAAACTAGTTCTAGGCACCATCATAATATCATTTTTTTTTAGGAGTCGGCTAAAAGGTACCCACACCTCGAATACATGAAGATTCAATCTGAAGAGCTATGATCCTATTGGAGTTGATCCCTCGCCACTTGAGGCTGAAAGACAATCAACTTGTAGGCCAAGCACCCATATTTTCATAAAATCTGATTTAAAAACATTGTTTGTCTTTTTAAAACCTATTTTTGCTAAAAAAATACCACATCCATAGTTTTGGAATGCTCAGTGGGACTTAGCAATTCCATTAAAGCTACTGAAGATTTTAATCCATATAGTGCATTCAGGTAAGTCCTTTTCTAACTCATCTTTATTCCCTACATATTTTAGCGATTGTGTGTCTTTTTGTTGAGATTCTTGAGGTGTTTGAAAGTTGAATCGCAGTGTTAGACCTTTTCAATGCAGCCAAAACCATTTTGAAAATCCTTTTTTTCATAAAAACCAAAAAATGACCCTTATGTCATGAGTTTTTTTCTGACCAGTACATATTGCAGAGGAGATATCTCATCATCAAAGTGCCATTTTTAGGTGATATTCTTTTTGTCTAAAAGATGAGACAATCCTATGCAACTTTGCTTTTGGATGCCTTGTCGAAAAATATTTCTTAACCTCTGATTTAGCACCGGAATCTGAATCTAGATTTTGGGGTTGTGTTCTATTCACTTTTGACATATTTCAATGTAGACACCATCTCTTAGTCATCGGAGATTATATGTCCAAGCAAGTTTTTTTTAAGCTAAGACCAAGATCTAAGTTTTCTTTGTTTAGTATTTTTTCTTATTCTGAGTCTTTGGCCTTAAGATCTAGGACTCAATAAGAGGAACAACCCCTTAGAACTTGGAAAAGACCCATGATCATGCATACATTTTAGCATTTAATTTATATTAAATTATGCATGCTCCAATAGAAAATCACATTAAAATCCCAAGTTTATCATTAGTTTCTAGAAAATGCTTAAAAAAGATAAATATCAGAAAAAACATGAATTGCAAATTTTATTTTGCGAGTTAATAATTTTTTTTAGAAGTTAGTCACTTGTATTTCTTTTAGTAGTTAGATTTTAAGTAGATTTAGTTCAGAAAAATAAAGAGGCAACATTGTTTTGAAAGTTTAAATAGTTTAGATTAAATAGTATAGGAGTTTGTGTTTTTTTTTAGGAAAACATTTTTAAAAAAGCCCCTTTTTGGAAATTTATAGAAAATATAGGAGTTAGTTTTAAAACTAACAAACCCCCTTCTCTCTTTAAAAACCCAACGTAGAGAAGAGAGGGGTTGTCCTCCATTGCAGGAAGCCATTTCCCTCTTCTCTTAACCCCACTCTCCCACCGGTTGTCCTTTTCCTATCTTTCCTCCCTCCTCTTTCTCTCAACCTCTCTTTCACCGATGGATCTCTTCTCAATGGAGTGTCAACAACAAAGGAGAGCCAGCCTTCTCTCCTCAACTCAATCCGATTTCAGTAAGTCTTTTTTCTTCTCTTTCTCTTCAATATGCATTTTTGTTTCTATCTCTTTTCATTTTTAACGCATTCTGCTATGTGCATTTTCTCTACATTTTGATTCAACGTTGTTGATTTCATTGCATTAATTACATTTTTTTGCATACTCTGCATCATTAGCATTTTTGAAATTTCATTTTCATCATTTTTTATTAGTGCATTGATTTTCTGCATCATCGTATCATCTTCACCTTCATCCTACCACATTTGAAATGCATTTCATCACCTCTGCGAGCTACAGCTGATCTGAATCAGCATTTAATTCACCACAACTTACTTGTGCATCATCGTGCTTTTCTTTTCTAGTTTCACTTGCACAACATCAACTTCGTTGCAGCATCTGTTTTCACTATAACGTCATTGCATGCTTGATTTCAGCGGGTTGTGCAACATATTTTGCATCGGCATCATCGGATCATCATTGTCTCCTTTGTTCTTTGGTTCATCTGATCTGCAGCATTCTCATCTGCATCAGACATTCATCTGCATCGGTCTGGTCTTAGCATCATCTGCATTCATCTGCCGTATTTTCCTCTTTTCTCACCATCTCCTATGTTTCTTGTTTATTGCTTCATCTCCATTTGCAGCATCTGATTAGCATACTTGCATATCGCATTCCATTCTGCAATTACTATTTCATTTTCGCATATTTTTTTAATCTAGCATTCCCATTTCAATTGTAGCTGCATACTTGCATTTAGCGTTTAAGTTTGCATTCATTTCATTGCATATTCAATTTCACATTTATAGTTAGAGCATTCACTTCACTCATTTCATTTTCGCATTTTCATTTTCATAGTATAGTGCTAGTCATCTTGTGTTGTTGATGTGTGTTCGTATTTTACAGGGAAGTATGGAGTAGAGGCAAGCGAGACTTCCAAGCACGCTTTGAGATAAGACACAAAGATGCTAGCACAGAAGACTTTTGCTTTTCTTTTAGATTAGGAGTCTTAATTTTCATTGAATTTTTGGGTTTGTAATAAAACCATTTTAATAATCGTTTAAAACCCCTGCGTAGGGCCGCACTGTTGTAGTTAGTTGATTAGTTAATTAGTTATTTTCTTTTACTTTTGGCAATAAAGCATAGATTAGTTGTGTGTTTGAATACGAAGTAACCTCCGTTCCCTGAGATCGACCCAAACTCCACCACTCGTGCGAGCCAGTTTTTATTTTTGGTGTACGAATTTCATGTTGTTTTTACATAAAAATATCATTTCTAAAATCGTTTCACAAAAAAATGACATCAACCCATGTAGGGATTGGGGCATCCAAAGGCCACTATCATAGATTCCAAAACTCTTCATGATTTAGTTCTCGAAATCAGCCCATGTGAGCTTTCCATGTTGGTGTAAGTTTTATGAAATAGATTTTTAAAATATATTTTTGATGAAAAATATTTTATGAAAGCCAAACACCAAATACTAAAAATCGCTCACACTAGGGTGAGATCTGGGTTGAACTCAGAGAACAAGAGAAAACTTTGTATTCCACACAAATTTACTCTTTATTGCCTTGAAAAAAAAATAATTAATTAACTAAATGAGAGTGCGGCCCTCTGCGGATGACTTAAACAAATAATAAAAGAATAATTAAATGGCCTTATTGCAAACCCAAAATGAATAAATCCTAAGCTAAAAATAAAAGAAAAAGAGTCTTCAATGCTCTAGCTTCTAGTTCCTTTGATGTCTTTGATTTATGCTCTTTCTTTCCTATTCATGAAGGGCCCCCTTGAGGGGCTCTCTGAAGGACTTGAAAGGACCTTTTGAGAGGCCTTTTGGGGACCTCAGAGAGCTCTTCAGAGGTACTTTTGAGGTATCACCACATGATCAACCACTTTCCTGCAAAACAAAAACATAAAACACAAAGCAAAAACAGGGGAAAAAATAACTCTAAAACTAAGGTTAGTCAAATCAAAACAAGAATCAAGATTCTAACAAACTATTCTAACTGACTAACTAATATGTAATCAAGAAAGAAACTAACATGTAATAAATAAACTAACTAACAAACTGAATAACAAACCATGCAACAACAAACTACTTAAAACACATATAAAACTAACTACTTAATCGTGAACAATAAAAACATGAAAATAAATTAATCAATCTAATAATGTGAGCTAATCAAATAATAAACTAATTACAAAGTAAATAAAACATGAATTTCATTAACTAAAGACAATTTAACTAAACGTGAATTAAACTAAAACAAATTGATTAATGCTAAACCAAGAAAGAAAACATGAACTAAAATTGATTATTTAACAATCTAATAAAATTCAACTACTAAAGCAAATTCTAGGTAAATAACTTTGAAAACACATGAATGTAAAACCACTTAAGAAAAACTATATTAACTTAATCAATCTAAACTTGATATGAACAACTAAATAAAGCTGAATGCATTAATTAATGAATAGTCGAACCTATATGTCAAAATCGGGTTAATACGCTTTTCAATTAAACCGTTAAATAAGATAGCATGCTGAATTAAATAAATTAACTAATCACTACTAAACAATTGAGGTCTATCTAAAACAATCTAATGAAACACATGTTGAATCACATTAACTAAGCAACACATAATACCTAAATTCTACTGAATGCAATTTCGGATCACAATTAACGTCACAACGATACATGATGTTCTGACCTACAAGTGATATGCATGAACCACGCAGACTGCTGAATGCCCAAGATTTTATTTTTCTGCGAGTACAGGCTGTTCTAGCATACTGCGATTTTCTAATCTAATCGAAAATCCGTTGATTGTTGGAACAACTCTAAATGTTAAATCTGGAAAGGTTTTATTCAACGTAGGTCAACAATGACGCTAGATCAGAACTTCACACTGAATTGTGTGATCAAGAAAACCACTAAAACCTGAGTTATCAATCTGATTAGCACGACTTTGATTGATTACCAGCTAAAGGTGATGCACGGGTCATATAATATATGGTGGATGTTCTTATGAAGATTCAGAAAACATATGGACTGTGTGATTCGCCAATCACACATATCGTATTTTTCTGTTGACGTTTCTATGCCAAGCATGATCAAAACTAGAGTGATAAATCATTAAAACTATGAAGCAAACAACAAATAACGATATGCTAACTATGCAAAAACAAAATACTCTTTATTCTATTCTAGACGCAATACCGATAATAATCATGTTCTTTAGTATTATAGGATTTAAAAAAAAAACTAAACTACATGCAAAACTACAAAGAAATGAGGGAGAAGAAGCAAACCTCGTGTTTCATTTTTGATGGAGGGGTTGAGAAGAAGAAAGTGGTCCTACCTTTGAGCTGCATGTGCCTCTTCGAGAGGGGGTAAGAAGAACCGATGCCAAAGAAAGGTTAGAAGCGAGACAAAAATGGGGGAGAAATGAAGAGATTGAGGGAGAACCGATTGGGAACGAGGAGGGGGAAGAAAAGAGAAGAGAGAAAAGAGGCCTGCATTTTCTCAAGAGGAAAGTCACCTTCCATGGCTGAAAAAATAGAATTTATAATGAAAAATTAGGTTACACAATTTTTCAGAAGAGGTCCTATTAATTTTCAAAATTTCTAAAAGACCACCTCTAGAAAAATGTGTTTTCAAAGAGAGGACACTTCTAAACTGAATGAAATACTAATTAAACACTTCTGAACTAATTAGACTAATAATTAAAAAGTTTTAAACAAAACTAAACACTGAAAAAGATAGGGAAGAACTTGAAATATGCAAAAAAAAAATATTTTTAATTTAAAGCAGTTTCTCAAAAACACTGATAAGAATAAGTTTTTAATGCAATTTTTTACTGGATTATGCATAAAATAGTATGAATAAAATGCAAAAATTATGCATGATCACATGTACAAGGTAAAACCACTCGTATTATCGGAGAGCGCCACCTTCAAGGCAAGTGACTACTTCGACAACATGTGCTTTTGAGGGCGTGTTATGGCAGGTAAAGAAATGCTTGAGTTTAAAGATTTATGCACACATGTTCTCACTAGCAAAAGTAAGGACTTCAAGGTGGGGCTTCTTACACACGCCTTGAGCGAACTTATGTGGTGGTCCCTTGAAAATTAGTTTGATCGGGTGTCCCTTTCGGACACTGTTGAAGGCACCACAATCGATGTCATGCCTTCGCTTGTGGAGAGTGTTCAGCCGATCTCTTAGGGCTGCTATAACCCTCTCAATGTGCTTCAAGCAAGTGGTTTTGTCGACGCTCTCTTACTTTCATTAAAATAATTCAGCGTGTGTTCGCTCAGCAATCGCCTGAGCTTTTTCGACATATTAATGAATATCTTTGAGTTCCTCCTTACATAAGGGTTGTGATCTCTCCATGGTATGTTATTCGCTCTAATACCACTTTGTTATGCCCTCCTCATGATCTCGTTAAATTAGTTCAGAGTTTGGACCCGAAGGGAGCCTTGAGCTAGCATTAAACCTGTACTGTATTCTGAGCCTAACGAAAGCAAGTGGATGGAGCCTGAGGTTCTTAGACCTCTGAGGTTGGGCTGTATGTGTCTGGGGTGCAGACCCTGCTGGACACGATGAGGTAGAGGTTTAAGGCTAAATGTGGTTTAGGATTTAGGTGGTTTTAGAAAAAAATCTAAAGAAATAGAGAATTCGGGTAGACTAAAAACAACTCCAAAAGCTAATCATGAAATGTTTTTTATTCATATTTGGTATAGATTGAACCAAAAACTTTCTAGACACTTAGGGACATGTGTTAGGGTTAGGATAGGCTACTGGAGGTCAAGGATCACTAAAATAGGTGATTAGGTGGTTGGGATGCTCAAACAGTAAAACTGCACATTCTATTGAATCAGTAGGGTGCAGTTTTGGTGTTTCGGGTCCTGAACATGGGTAGGTCTTGGCTAAGACTGTAATTATTTTTAAGGGTTGTCTAACAGGTCTAGGGAGGTCATAAAAATGTCTATATGATCATGTATGATTAGGGTATATGCAGATGATCAGAAGAGGCAAAACAACCCACAGAACGAGACTGCACTACTCCTTCGGATGTGGTCTTAGTCTAAATGGCTTTGGCGGTTTTAGGATAAGATCATAAATAATCAATTGAAATATTTAAACATATCTAGATGGATCAAATTTCAAATAATCTCTACTTGCAATTAGAGACAAACATGACCCCATAGGGGTTTGGCGTAGTGGGATGGGACCTAGGCCGCTATGCAGACGGTCTAAGTTCAAATCCCATATGCACCACCCCTTGCACAAGTCAAAGTGTGGCAACTCCCTTGGGACAAAGGGTAAGGCCACCGGGTTTTATGCTTCTAGAACAACAACCGTAAGTATGGCGGACAAAGCCAGCATGGCTAGGTCTCTGAAATTGAGGGATAGTTTCTCCATGTGAACATAAAAAAACAAACATGTAATTATAATCAACAATCATTGACATGATTTTAGTTAAGATAAAAAATAAGATCAAGTTTATTTAAATAAGCAACCAAATTTATCAAAACAAAAATTGTTTGACTTTTATGCAATTTAGGATATAAAAAATTAAGAATTTTCTTTTGGCTTAAAAATACAAAATTTAGAAAATTGAATAAGCTTTCTTGTGCATCAAAAATCATTTAATTCTGATATATGATTGTGAAGTTATATCTTTTGCAAGCCGATTCTATCAAGTGCTATCCAATTTGAGGTTATGATCCAAACCAAATATATATAGGATCTATGCATAAATTTAAGTAAATAATATACATCAATTAATAATAACATAAAAAAAGAGAAATAAAAGGAATACATTTCACCAGCCAAAGCTTCCAAATCTATGTTGATTAAAAAAGAAAGAAAAAACATAATACAAGGCTATATTAATTTACTTTAACTTAAACTATCATCAAAAGAGAATCGAGCTCAAGCTTTTGTGTCTATCCTACTTGCCTCTTGGCAACATGGTACAAGACTACTTAGAATGATTTCTTCATTACTCCTCTCTGGGTGCATCTTTTTATTTATAGAGTATAGGGACTCCAATCTCCCATTAAAAAAAAGTCTTAGTTGGTATCAACCTTCAACCATCTTTCTTAATTAACAATGGCATCCCTAATTAGGTAATATTTTTAATTAAAATAAAACTTTAAAAGTTCTAGAGATTTTAAGGATACCAAAAACAAAATTTAACAAACACAATAATTATAAATATGTCATAAAAATAAGAATACAAAAAGGAAATATATTTGTCAAATCATGACTTTCACTCAATATATGCATATTTACTAGTATACTAACTAGGACTATATTGAAAGACATACTAAAAGTTTGGCCTTAATATAATAAGCATATGCTAGTTACCATTACGGGCATTAGAAAAATTTTGCTCACTTGATACATAAACATATGGTACCAATATATGGCATATTGATTGTCTAAGGTTAAGCTTTGCATACTCAATCCTATCTCGAAGGCTATTAACAAGTGTGGGTATCAAGTATTGTCTCTCAATAGGGCTACATGCCTCCGCACATATCAAATTGCCTAATTAGCATAGAGACAATGTAAGGTTTACTGCAAGCATGTGTGTCACATGCTCCATGGTCTCTATTGGGTCCTCGAGTGATTTTCTTCTGCCGTCATTGTGATTAGGTTTATATTTTGAAGGCTTTATCTTTATGAAACTCTATTACAGAAAAGGAATAAGATACACTGCATCACCCCAACTTTCTCAAACTTATACCCCTAACCTAATTTGTGAGACATCAAAGACAATGTATCCAAAGTTTTGATATTAGGGTTTTTTTTCGTGCCCAAATTGACACAACTTATATAAGTTTTCAGATGAACTCATCATGCAATCAAAACTGGTAAAACCATGATAAAATCTTGCATAAATTATAATTGCTTGCAATACCAAAACAGTTAATTGAATCATATTTGAATATCAATGAATTTCATCAAAAGTTATGCAAAGCCATATAAAATGTCCAACAACTCATGCTGTGAGGTGATTTACCACATGACGTCCAACACAAATACAAGATTATTATACGGTACAAACAAAATTGAGCAATCCCTTTAAAGTAAAATGGGATTACCGTGGTTTGTCACCAGACATGAGACAAACACAGTTTGAAATTCACGGAGGGTGTCCCATGCAACAAGGTCAAAGTCTGTCAATGTGCAATTAATGATGGAGGAGTTTTTCCCTTGGCCTATACAAAAAAAAAGAGAGATTGGATCAGGTCAGAGTGTACTCTAGTGATATTCCGTCATAGCACTTTTGGATGCCATTGATCTCAAGATGAATGGCATCCAAAACATGTGTGAATGTGATGCCCATCATCACTTGGATGATCCTCACTCTTTCTTCTGATGTCGTTTGTATTTTGGATGGACGACATCAGAATGATTTAAAATGAACGACTAACAATAAGCCTATTCACTGTTTTGATGACTGCTATTCATTTTTTAAGATGAACGACATCCAAGGTTAGTTACAGTTAGAGGTGCTTCTGACGTTTAGCTTGCAAGCAATAGATTTAGAGCTTGAATCCTATTTTTGAGAAGATAGAGCTTGAATCCTATTGCTTACAATATTGAAACAATGCATATATTTTTTGAATGAGCTTGTTTGTGCTTGGACAAGTAAATTTAGAATCAAAATTCCATTATTTTCAATTTTGAAATGTATTTTCGTTACAAACAAGCCACCTTTGATCTTGACTCATTCAACTTAAGACTTTCCATGAGCTGGAGCTCATTCAGTTCACCATAAGAACAATTCAAGCCCCAACACCCTCTGTTTGGTTGGTTCGGCTTGTTTACCAGCCCTAGTAATATATGTTCTCTTTTTGGACAGCATGCAACAAAAATTTTATAAACTAGCTGGCCAAGATGCAGTCAAAACATGGTTCTCTAGCCAAATATCGAAGGGGTCGAACAAGATAGCTGGATGGTAAAGTTGCACTGTCATAATCAAGGTTCAAATCTCATGAGGGCTATCTCCCATCTTGTCAAACAAAAGAAAAGAATGTGTGGTCCAATAATATGATTCTATCCATAAAAACAATGATGTTCTATTCTTGAAATGCTAGCTTAGTGCCTACCCTCTAACTTGTAAATGAGGTTCTGAAAGGTCACTTGGGCATAATTGAAGTTTTCAACATTGGCAATCAATGGGCAACCTCATTAAAGACAACCCAGGAAGATAGGACACATGATTGTTCATCTTAATCTTTTTCATTCCTACATGGTTTATCATTATACAACTTAAAGAAGGGGCTCTAGCCTCAAGCTGTTACTGGCTAATGGAAACATAAACCACCCGATTGGAAACTTGTAATACCATTTTTGAATGAAATGAAATAAAATGATTACTTGGAGGGGACAATATCCTCTTACATGCTTTAGAAAAAAAAACAAATACCATAAACATGCACAAAAATGGCTAATTTGAAGAAAGTATAAAATTGGCTAACTACCTGAACTTTTTGCTTGTTTGCAAATTTTGAAGATAACTACTGCACACCAAACAAAAGGATTGGCCCACAAGGGCTCCGACTTCTTAGTTAAGGGTGACTGATGTATCCTCTAACATGCGATGAGCAAAATTCAGAGCTTAGGGGGGCATCTCTTACTGCAATATCGAAGTTGGGTATAGAAGAAAAATTTTAGAGGAGACTCTCATACTCACAAAGAAAAGCTCAATATAGGTAAGCACTCAAAAACATCAATCTATTGAATAATACTTTTATTCAAATACATCTGTCATAAGTATATATAGAATTTGAATAAGTGACAAATTTTGACCTCCCTTTCATGAGCCACTTTTTTAACTACAAATTTTCATCTCAATAACTTACTTAATGACTACTAATGACATGCATCACTTTGACCACTACTTGCTTGCTTTAACTTACATGACTCATGACTTATATAACTTTCTTGTAGACTTTTCACATGCCATTTCAATGGCTCTACACTTACACATGTCCCACTATATGACCCACTACATCCATGACCATACTTGAGAGTTACCCACTATTTGCATGGGTAATCTACACAATAACTTCACATTAACACATTTTTCAAAACCATGCTGCCCATATTACATTATGCAAATGTCAACTTTGCCTATGAAACCTCTATACACCACACATTGACAAAAATTGCCCACAACTCCTAATTACACAGTAAATTTAATACTTAATTTTGACTCACAACCCAAAATGGGTTTATATTTACAACCGTCCTCCTTAAACTTGTTTTGGGTTGCTCTTCATTCCAAGAATCATTCGTAGATGACAAAATGTCTTCATCTTCAATGGCTTTACAAAAATATCTGCTACTTCTTTAACTTACAATGCACCAACTCAATTTTTTTGTTCTTTACATGCCCATAAATCGAATAAAATCAAATATCAATATGTTTGCTTCTTCCATAGAATATCAGATTCTTTGCTAATGCAATTGTTGATTTGTTCACCATGATTGTAATATGGCCTTATTGAGAAATTTATAAATTCTTCAACATATTGTGCAACCAAATAACATGACAAACACATGAAGATGTTACCACATATGCTGCTTCACAGGTAGACACCATTATAATAGGTTGCTTCTTTAAACACCGTAAAACCAACATGGAATACGTAACCGACAGTATTTTTTCTATCTTCAACATCTTCACCTCAATCATTATCATAATATCCAATGAGTTTGAATTTAATGGATGATGAATAAAACAATCCATAATCAAGTGTTCCCTTTAAGTATCAAAAAATTCTTTTGGCAGCCTACAAAGGAGTTTGATTTGGATTCTCCATGGATCTATTTAACAAGCTAACACCATACAAAATGTCAGGCCTTATTCAAGTGAGATAACACAAGCTTCCTACTATGCTTTTGAAGTAAGGATCAACATGAGAGTCATCATATTTATGACTCATCTTACACTCAACCAGTGTCCAAACTGATTTGCAATTCTCCATTTGAAATTTTCAGAGATTTTTTTGGCATATCTACTTTGAGAAATAAAAATTCCATCAATAAAATGTTTCACTTTAATGACAAAAAAATAGTTTATGAACCCAACATCCATCATTTCAAACTCATTAGTTATAGACTTTTTGAATTCATTGATCATGGTAAGATTACTATGAATAAATATCAAGTGATCAACATAAAGACAAGCTATCAAGATATTGTTATAGCTTGATTTTTTAGGAGACGCCCTAGGATCCGCACTCCAAATCCCAAACACCACCTCATACCCATAAAAATGATTCTAGCTTGTGTGGGGGGTCTATTATGATGACACGATAGTTGATTAGAGTTAATTAGGTAGTTAATTAATTGTAAAAAAGGTCTTAGTTTTTTTTTTTGAGTTCTTTTTTGTGAAGAAATTCTATCAGATGTAGGTCTCTAGAGTCTTTACGTAGTCTTTATTTTCTTGTAGGAGTCTTTATGATTTAGGATAGGTTGATTGAGTATAAATTATATCCCAGACCTTCCATATATAAATAGAGGTATGAGGGTTCCCTTTGTACATTATTGTATAAGATATTAAAGTTTCTCAAGCTCTCTCTCCCTCTAGTTGTTCCTCTCTCTTTCTTATTATCTCTTCTCATTCACATTTTTTCTCTTTCCTCTCTGTGATACACGTGAGTCTAGGCCTTCCTAGGCTGGCCTTTCATCCACTTTAAGAGCTCAAGTTTTTCTTATACCCATATCTTCATTGTGGAGTGATCTTTACCTTTAAAATCAATGTAGGGGCCTTGTCGATTATAGTTTTGCTGATAAGCTTTCCTTAGGAATGTGTCTCATGTATTTATACTATTCTCTAGACCTCTATCATACCCTAGGATCAATCCCTAACTATTACTAATTTAGAATATTAATTTGATTATAGAGATCATATTTTCATATTTAAAATATTAATTTGATTATAGAGATTTCATTTTCATATTTAAATTGACATGTCATATGAATAATGTACAAAGGCATATAATTTCTCTCATTACTATGATTATTTTAAATAAATAAATAAAATTATTGTTTTTCAGAAAGTAACATAATGAAATTTTACACTTACAACCGTATGAAAATATGTTATACCCGATTGATAATATTTCTTATAGTATTTGAATTTTATAAAGTTTATAGGTTATTGTTAGTATCCTGGCCTATCACGTTTTTCAAAATGAGCTCTTTGAAAAAAGGGAATGAAGCCCAAGAGGAGCTAAAACCTTTCAAAGGAAACCTTTTTCTAGCTTGGAACAACCGGTTATCAAACAAAGATGCTTTGACAAATGAAATTCCATCAAATAAAACAAAGTTTTACTTGGAGATTACATATCAATATTAGCTGCCTATAAGATACCCAATTAAGTTTGTAAAATCGATTCGTCTAGATTCCACTATCACCACTTGCATGACATTTGAACTTTTGCATTGTCTTTTCTATAGCCCTTTTGGGATAGGCATGTGGTTGGACCTTACCTAACTCTTGCTTAAAAGGGTTACTCATCGGGTGTTGCGTTGGCTTAGGTCAGGAAAAATTATACCCCGAGCCTCGTAGAGACTGACCACTTTTGCTATTGCTTTCTACTTGCTAGCTTTCGTAACGCTTCCTAAGAGCTTCACGCTTCACACCTCAAAGCATTCTTTATTTAGCAGTTTGGCCAGTGCGGCCACTTTTTAGAAAATGGATCCTATTTTCGGACCAATATGTTTGAACCCATACTTAGCTCAACAAAAACCTTGGTATCAAGATTTTCGGTGCAAGAAGAACCGCTTGATAATTAAACAAAATTTGTTTTTGACAAATTACTAAAAACTGTTGATATATTTAAAACAGAAAAGTTAGAAAAACATATTCTAAATAAATAAAAAAAGGAAAATCGTGGTGAACCCATGGTATATTGAAATCACATGAAGTTCATTGGGAATTCCATGTTTTTGTGAATTTTTTGCCATAAAATTGCAAGGAGTCAATGATTTTTTTTTCTTTTTACTGTGGTTACAACCTATGTAACAAATGTGCAATATCACAATATTTTTAATGTGTTTTTAGTTTTTGCTTGTAAAAATAAAAACACATTAGGAACTTATTTTAAGGATCAGAAATATCCAAATGGAATACAAGTCCCACACGAAATATCGATCTGAATCTGACTAAATTTGAATGTAATCCATCTATGTAGACTGGAATCCGATCCAAACACATTAGGAACTTATTTTAATGATCCAACGTCTAGATTCAATAGGGCTAGTAAATGAACCGAACAACTTTTGAGCTGGCTTGGTTTGGTTGGTCATGAACTTGTTTGTGATCAGCTCATTTAGCTTAAACAAATCGAGCTCAAGCATAGGGTGTTTGGCTCAGCTCGGCTCGGGTGAGCTCATATAAATAAAAAATATGTATTTTGAATGTGATATGTATTTTAAGTGTTATATATATAT
Source organism: Nuphar pumila (assembly GCF_984573655.1). Classification (NCBI taxonomy): domain Eukaryota; kingdom Viridiplantae; phylum Streptophyta; class Magnoliopsida; order Nymphaeales; family Nymphaeaceae; genus Nuphar; species Nuphar pumila. The sequence continues at coordinate 72,892,954 of NC_143263.1, read as the reverse complement.
ATATATAATGATGCATGAAAAATGTATGTGTAAAACATGAATTAATAAGTTTAGTATATTTTAAGTGTAATATATAAAAAATGAGCCATGCCCGACCATGTTCGGACACGGCTCATTTACCAGTGGATCAAGCTCTTGGTCGTGTTTAACTGAGCCCAGTCCAAGCTGGGCTTATCCCTGAATGTTCGGTTCGCTTGCCAGCCCTAATTATTTTGGAAAAATCTTCGGTTTCGGATCGGATATCCAACGAAAACCGATCCATTGCCCTCCTACTTCATCGCCGCTTTTCTCTTCCTTCCTCATTTTGTCCTTCTTTTTCCCTCCAAACGAAGTAAATGATCTTCCGCCCTTCCCTGAGAGCCATGGCCGGGCTCTCCTCCCCTTCATCTCCCTCTTCCTTGTTGCTTCCTCGATCAAACCCTAATCCTAATTCACTCTTTTCTTCTTCCTTCAATGGATTCTCTCTCAGGATGCCCACGACTACGAGCTCGCGGTTCCGATTCTTCGTCCGCCGCCTCTCGGTTTCCTCCTCCCTCGAGAAGATCAGAGTCCGGAATCCGATCGTCGAAATGGACGGTGATCCTTCCATTAGCTTGAAAAGCGTTAATCTTTTCCTTTTTTTTCTTCTTTCGTTTTTTTTTGCGGTTGTTTTCTTCGCGAAAAGAAGTTCAAATTTTGTTTTTTTGTTGTTTTGTGGATTTTAGGAGACGAGATGACTCGAATGATCTGGACAATGATCAAGGAGAAGGTTAGTTCAATTGATCTTTTTCGATTTTGTTTTCTTTAGGATCTGAAAGTTCAATTGCCAGCGGAAAGTGGGGAATTTGTTTTTCTTTTTTTCTTATATGCTTTTGATCTGTATTGAGGTACTGGGGATTTTTTTTTAGAATGATCGATTTTTTAGGAATTATTGGTGTTCATTCGCATGCATTTGATTGAAATTTACGCCTATTGCGGCCTTTGTGGTTGTTTATGGATTGTTGTTTATCTAATCGAGGAGAGAACTTCTGATTGATTACGAGCTAACAACTGTCGTGTTCCGGGAAGTTGCAATATGTATTCTTTTGTTTCTGATAGATGCTTGCTACTGGAAAACAGAATCCCATGCTTAGTGAAGGTGTAATGTGCATTGTATAAACAACATGCTTGTTTGATTGCTCTCTGTGTCATTTCTCTTGGTACTTAATTGGATTCGGCATGTAAAATTTTTGTGCGCCTGATGAAAGGAACAGAACGAGAAAAAGGATTATACACATGGGCCTGGTTTCCTTGTGGGTTGAAAGTCAGTCTTCTAAATCCAAGACTTAGAACGTGTGAAGTGGTGAACTACATCGATACCATGGAAAATTCTTGAGTGTTTTGATAAGCTTAGGAAGTTGATATCTGATTATGCCGCTTGCTTTTCATTTTAGGTGATCAGTATTGTATTTTGGTATGGGAGAACTAGTTTGATGACTTCACTTGGTTTGCCCAATTGCTATGGTTAGTTACTTAACCAGTTCATATATCATTGTTTTGTTTTCCTTGAAATGGCATTGCTCAGTAGATACTAGACATGCGTCCTACAACGTATTTGTTCACAGAAATCTATATGGAATTTTAGGATTCTTCCAAAAGCTATAGGACTTTCTGAGAAAGTGTTGGATCACTTTTGTGCATGACAGCTCACTGAATTGGACTGAAGGCTTGAAAATGCAAGCTTGGAGTCACAAAATAAATTTTTTTTGCTTTAGATTCTTTATATGAACATTTTTTTTAAATGACAAATAACTCAAAATATTTGGAATATGAGTCATTTTAGTCAATTATGTCTTAGAGTTTCGCTATTCCTTTCCAAAACTTCTGCTATTTGGGAAGACTTGAACTTTACCTTGCCATCCGTTTCTTTTATTTACATTCTTTCTCTATTTTCTCTTCAATTATGGCATTTAAATGATTATGCATTGGTTCTTTAAATAATTGTTTTTTATCTTTGTTGAGTGACTTACCTTCATGTTGTATGCTAGGTTACTTGAGGAATTGTTTTACGTTCTGTCAATAAATTTCATTGTCTAGGAGGGATCACACTGATGTGCTTTTTAGTACAAGTGTTTTATTTATTTTTATTTGTGTATCTGCAGCTTATATTTCCATACCTAGATTTGGACATTAAATATTATGATTTAGGAATTTTGAACCGTGATGCGACAGATGATAGAGTTACAATTGAAAGTGCTGAAGCTACACTGAAGTAAGTTGTCTCCATTCCTATGGTTAATGAAGTTGTTTTATCCCATAGTCACAAATGTTGCTATATTTTGAGAATATTGCCAAACTTTTGTAAGACAAATTTACACGTAATTTATCATGATGTTTTGAAGATATTGACTAGTTGAAAATATCATAAAAATGTCTCATTTACAAAATTTAAATATGATTTCTTTTCCTTTTCTGCACATTTTAATGAAATTTCTGACTTATTTTTGCGTTATTGCAGAAAACATCACAAAAGTATATTCTATTATTTTATCATTTTAGAGTTTTGAAAATGCCAAGGTGTTTTTGAGATTCTATCGAGATCTATGTCACATGGGTGCGGGTGTGGGTGTGCGTGTGGGTGTGGGTGTGGGTGTGGGTGTGGGTGTGGGTGTGGGTATGGGTGCAGTTGCGGGTGCGGCAAAAATATAAAAAATTATATATATATATATATATATATATATAAAGTCTAAAAGTTGGACATAAATGACCCTGGGTGCATTGACTGCACCCAGGGTCAGGTTGACCACATCGGGTGCGGGTGCGATGCAGGTGCGGCACCTAGTTGGAGAGTCCCTGTGACATATTGAGGAATGTTTGGTATCTATGATATGACTTATGACATTTATGGAATGAAGATGGAAAATCAACATTTGACAACTTGAGTGATAGAAGAATCTAATGCCTACACCATGGAACTGTCTGTGCATAAGTAGACTGAGGATCAATCTTATGATATTTTCTCTGTTGTGTGGATACATTAATATGACGCAGAATATGGTTATTTCATGGGCTTATCCTATTAAGAATCTCATAATGGTATGGATGCGGATATATCATGAGTAAGCAGGAATCTTATGGTGTAGCTTGTTTGCCTGAAACTGTTACATGATTGTGATGAGATTGAATTGGCAAGAATGTGCATTCTCCATGTTTCTAGTCTGAATTCTTTTCAACCCTCTTCACGAATGCTAATACAAAACACAAAAACTTTTTATTGCACTTCTTGTTAGTTGTAGCAAATGATATCGATAAGTGGTATTTCCTTTTGTCTCTCAAAAACTTTTTATTGCATTTCTCTCAATTTTTTTATGTCCAAAAATTGGATGAAAATGACCCTGGGTGCGGTCGACACACCCAGGGTCGTGTCGACCGCACCGGGTGCTGAACCCGCACGCACACCCGCATCGCGTCGCGTTGACGCGGGTGCGGCACCTGCTTTGCCGAATCCGTGTGACTTAGATCGAGATAGTTAAACTATAAAAATTGCAAAATATTGCCTCACTAATTTATTGCCAAGAACGCTTTTCATATGTTGTTTTTTTCTATCATTCCTGCATTGAAATGGAGGGATAAAGTTTAATTGATTGGAACACAAAAGAACAGGAAAAAATCGGAAAGGACATTGACAGTCTGCAAATGGGCATACCTTGCATTTCAAAACCTTCAAGCTGAAGGAAGTTGTAAACTTACAAACATTGGGCTCCCTCATATTCTTAATCACTTGGGTCAGATAATAGCAACTTTTCTGTTGGATGTCAGCCAGTATGCTCTTCCATTTACACATGCAATACATGGGAGAAAATGTTACATCAAAAAATTTGATTTCTCTTGTTGCAAATGCATTGCCATGCCAATCTCATTTTTAACTGGTTGTGCTAGTCTTGCTGTCTGCTTTGGCACGCTCTGTTCATCTAACACTTCTCCATCTGAATTGCTATCTATAAGTTAAGGTCTAATTGTTTCTCACATTCTTTGATGGCTGTAGAGAATCTCTCTGATTTTGACCATAGTGAGGTTATTCCTTTGTGATCCTGGTCCAATGTGGCCGATCCTCTCTTCTCGTTTCCCATTGATCAAGCCCTTTAGTAAGCTTTTGCCACAGAAACTTGCTGATCAGATGTGGTCTCCTTCTTTGCTGGATTCCATCTTGATCCATTAACACATATGGTATATTTGCTAGAACTGTTTGGTTCTATTAGTTGCTTGGTGAATATGTGGTTTGCTTCTTGGACCTACACGCAAAGTACTACACCATTGAGAGTACTGCATAGCACAGCTCAAATATCGTTTTCTCAAAAACATGTTGAATCAGTGATTGTTACTTGGCATTATGCTGAAAGCAATACAATAATTAATCATATCCTTAGTTATACCCATTTGTTCTTTATAATGTTCGCTTCTTTATGAAGTTGTGATATGTTGTCCTGATCCAAACTCTTTGTTAAGCAAATTCTTCATGATTTTTACCTTGTGGAGAATTTTGAGAGAGGGCCTAATATAATTATGGTTGTGGACTTACATTGAAGGACGTCTTCCTTGTATGCTTATTTTGTTCATATTGTAATGTTGATTCTTTTTTATAAGAGTTCAAGGAAACTTCAACATCAAGTAACAATTAAAGTATAAATGTTTTGTCAGTTGTCATGTTTTTCTGCATATGGGTTACTTGACAATATTATATGGGTTTGCACACATGACAATGAAGTCTTTAGATGGATGCATTTGGGAGAATAATGTATTGGTAGGATGTGATACTAGCCTTAGTTGTCAAAAGTTGTGCCTACACTGACTAGGCATAGGGTCACCGCCTAGGTCGCCTATGCTGGCTAGGCGTAGGGCCACCACCTAGGCTTATGTGTCTAGGCGGTAGGGCCCTATTTTTTTACTTAGGTTGTCCATGCCTAAGCCGTAGGGATATAGTTGTCATGTTTTTTTAATTTTTTTTGTCTTTCTTTTTTTCTTTTTCTTCTTCTTCTCGCCCCCAAAAACTTTCTTTTTTTATTCTCTCATTTTCTTCTTTTGTTTTTCTTTTTCACCTTTATTTTTTTCTTCTTCCTCCTTATTTCACTCCTCCGCTTAGTTGTCAAAGACGGAGCCTAGGTGGCCTAGCCGAGGTAGTCTCTCGGTTTGATGCGCAGTTGCACACACATATATATGTTTTTTATGTAATTGTATAAAATTATATATATTAATATATCATAAACATATATTATAAATTTACAATATTATGTGTATATTATATATAATTATACATATTTTTGTACTTAATTCATATATAATCTATAAGCGTATGAGTTATCTATTTGACTGTTTTTATGTAATATAATTGCTTTACAGTTAGTTTGTTATTAATTTTAGTAGTTTGTTTACATATTTTGTATGTTTTTTTTATTTTTTTTATTTAGGGTACCACCTAGTCCGCCTAGCTAGTAGCTACTTAGGCCTCACCTAGTCTTTTTAGGGGCTCACGGCCTAGGCTCTACTTAGCGCCTTTGACAACTAAGATACTAGCAACTATGACCTGATAGTTAATTCATAGCACCAAATGTTTGCTATTCATGTATTGAAAGTATATGCAATGAATAGAGCTTGCGTACATCTTCTAATACATGTTTTAAAGGGGAGAAAAAGGGTTAAGGGTATTAGGGGGCACCGCGTTGAAGAAAATGTAATTGGATGCCAATGAAGCAACACAAGATGGCAATAAGCCAATAGCATGCCACTAAGGGCAATACAAATGCACCAAGTCAAATAGAATATGAGAGTGAGAGAACACTAACATAAAAATATAAATTTCATTAATAATAATGCTCACAAAAAACATACATGATGATGGGTTTGGAACCCATTTAAATACATATAAGAGAAGCCATACTAGCAGTTAGAAGTGTCTAACGGCTAGTCCAACTAGCTGTTGGACTAGCCGTTAGACACTCCTAACAACTAGTTCAACAACCATATTACAAATAACAATAAAAAAATAAGAAAAAAATACATAATTCAAAATATACATGTTATATATTTTATATATACTAAATATACATATATAGTATATATATATAAATATGTATAAATATATACAATTATATTCAACACCCCCTCGAACTTGCTGTGAGATCACCGAAAGTTTGCTAAGAAGGAAAATAAATCGTGGTAAAGGTAGGCCTTTAGTGAAAAAATTGTGTGATTTGTTATTCTAACTGAACATAAGGTAACTCAATAGTTCCTTTCAAGTGCTCTTCTCTCTCGAATGTAGTGGCAATCCATCTCAATATGCTTGGTTTGTTCGTAGAAGGTATAATTGTTAGCAATATATATGACGCTCTTGTTATCACAACACAACTTTGATGGTTCTGAAACATCAACTCCCATATCTCTAAGAAGAGTTTGTAGCTAAACGACCTCAATTTGTAGTTGTAGCCATAGCCCTATACTTAGCTTCTGTGGAGGACAACACCACCTTCTATTGTTTTTTACATCGCAGCTTTTATGGAGGACATCACCACCTTCTATTGTTTTTACGTCGCCTAGATATAAGGGAATCACCTAAGAACACACAAGCCATTCGTTGAGTGTCAGTTATTGGGATTTTCTCTCCAATCCGAATTAGTATAAGCAATAGGATTTAAAGACGATGATGAGGATAAAAAAGCCCTTTGGATATATTATTCTTTATATATATGAATGTTATAAGTATTGTATCGTATCGTTCGATGCGATACAATATGTATCGTTATTATGGGGTGTTCTGATACGATACACGTCGTATCTCGATACAGGTGTGTATCATACGATACACCCATGTATCTTACGATACACTCCAATACGGGCGTATCTTACGATACACTATAAATGCATTTTAAATCCACTTATTTTTTTTTGAAAGCTTATAAGGCCCCTTGGGGCTGGTTCATATTTATCCCTAAAGAGCTTAAGAGTGATTTAGAGAGATTTTTTTCCATAAAAAAAGATGGTGTTGATGATACTCAATGATTGACGTTATCTAATTCATTTTTTTTTGAAATTTAAAAAAATTTAGTTATGTAAATTTCTGTGATTTTTTTTGTTTATGTAAACACACATTATTATAAGTCTTATGACTTATTAGCTTAGATTCATTATTTAATATGCATATTATTTCATAGTTTGCATTTTTCTTGTGAGATTGCCGTTTATAGCATATTATCTTGATTATTTAATGTTTGATGTCTTATGCATGACATTCATAGCACATAATTGTTTTGATATGTAATATTATAATTTTATCTTATGTGATTCAGTTAAATTATGTAATCAAATAGTGTAATCCAATATATTATATATATATATATATGTTGAGACTAAGAGGTTTTTAGTAAATAAGTTTTTCTAAACTAGAGGTTATTTGAATCTTAATATTTAATGAGGGACCTGGGTGTAATTTTGTTCCTTGGACTATCTCTATTTAATATAGAGATTAGCCCTAATTCATTTGAACTAGTTCTCTTATTGTGCAGCCGTCTCTCTCTTTCTCTCTCTCTCTCTACCTCGGTTTCTACGCATCTCACCTTACCTTCTACATGGTATCAGAGTTGTCGACCTTGGGAGCGTGATCTCGTGCCTTGCGCCAAGTTCGAGTGATTACGGAAAAGGTGTGATCGATCTTTGTTTCAAAATAAGTGATACAGATCTGATAACAGATCTGAGATCTGACAAATGTCATGACTCAGATCTGAAATCAGATTTAATGGTTTTGGTGAATATCTATATCCATGTTGATAAGTACGAGTGCTGTGCAAAAGTCGTGAAACTGACTTTATTTTGGCTGTCATGAGTTATATGGCTGGGAGCAACTGTCGTGAATACCTTTATCTATGTTGATAAGTACAAGTGTTGTGCAACAGTCGTGAAACTGATTTTGTTTTGTCGTGAAACTGATTTTGTTTTGGCTGTCATGATGTATATGGCTGGGAGCAGCTCTCGTGAGTTAAAAATTTTGTTTGTGCTCATGTTATCGCTGGGTGTGCTCAGATTCTACTTGGTGAGCAACTGTCATGATTTCTAGTCTCTGCGTGCTCATAGTATTGTTGGTCGTGCATCTGGGTGCTGTGTCGTGATTTTTTTTTGACTCAGCAAGCAACTGGGTGCTGTGTCGTGATCTTTTTGACTCAGCAGGCTTGAAAGCAGTCTCTGCGTGCTCATATTATTGTTGGTCGTGCATCTGGGTGCTGTGTCATGATCTTTTTGACTCAGCAAGCAGCTGGGTGATGTGTCGTGATCCTTTTGACTCAGCTGGCTTGAAAGCAGCATGTTAATATATTATTTTTTCTGGAATCAGCAGGCGTGATTCCCTGTTGTGTTGAAAAATATTCTGTTTGTGGGAACCTTGTCTTTTGTCGTGGGATTCTGTGTTGAGTACTGCTACTGGTTGTCGTAGTGGCTGATGGGTGATGGTAACACACACTATGTCGTGTTGAATGTGTGATCTTGATTTGCAACCTATAGTCGTCCTTGGTTGAGGTGGAAGGTTTTGGTCAAGTTTCTTTAAAATTATATTTGAAGTTTGGATCTGAACAGTCGAAGGTTATGTTTCTCAGATTTCATTGGTGAAGTCAAAACTTGATATAGTCGGGTTCGTAGTTGATTGTGGGTATGCGCGTGTGGTTGCTCCTGCATTTTGTGAATCAAGCCCATTAGTTTATATTTATGGCTCAAGTGGTTAAATCAGATTCCTCCAATGATTATGTAACTCTTAGCAGGGCTGAATATGATGAGCTTCTTGCTTTACGATCTTCCAATTCGAAGTCTTCTGTTGCGGAGGTTGTGTGCTCGGCAGGTGATGGCCTATCTGGTCAAGGTGGTAGGTGGATCATTGATTCTGGAGCCTCTGGTCACTTGTGCGGAAATTCGAGTAACTTTTTGAGTTTAAAACCTGTGACAGGTCAAAAAGGGGTACGTCTTGCTGATGGTAGCTCTTCCCCAATTATAGGGCAGGGAAACATGTCTATTACCCCTACTCTTTAATTGTCGCATGTTCTTCATGCTCCTTCGTTTCCACAAAATTTATTATCTGTCATTCGAATGACAAAAGATTTGAATTGTAGAGTGATTTTTGATCCTATGGGGTGCACCTTTCAGGACTTGCTGACGGGGAGAAGGATTGGTGGCGGCTATGAGGAAGGTGGTCTGTATTACTTACACCAACCAGAGGTTTCGGCCTATTCTGCTGTTACATCATCCTCAAGTCCTCTATTGTGGCATCATCGTTTGGGTCACCTTCCAGTGACAAAACTTCGTCGTGTCATTCCTCATATACCTCCCTTAGTTTCGTTTTAGTGTGAAACATGTCAATTGGGAAAACATTGTCGAAGCTCTTTTCCCTCCAGTCAGAGTCCGTCAAGTCAAGGATTGTTTGATCTTCTTCATGTAGATGTGTGGGGTCTGAGTAGGATTCCGAATAGATCTCAGTGTCGTTATTATCTAGTTATTGTTGATGACTTCTCGAGGCTATCGTGGGTGTTCCTGTTAAAAGATCGGTCTCAAGGTTCTGTCATTCTTAAATCTTTAATTGCAGAGATAAAAACTCAATTTGACATATGTGTTAAAATCGTTCGCACTGATAATGCTCTTGAGTTCAAATCCAGAGACTTACTTCAATTCTACTCTGTTAATGGGATTCAACCTCAATTTACATGTCCCCATACCTCCCAGCAAAATGGGGTGGCTGAGAGGAAACATCGACAAATCCTTAATGTTGCTCGGTGCCTTATGATTCAATCCAATATGCCTGCTTTATACTGGGGCGATGCGGTTTTGACAGCTAGGTTTCTTATAAATTGCATGCCGTCAAGCTCTGTAGAAGACCAGATCCCAATTCAAATTCTTAATCCAGAGGCTCATCTCTTTCCTATCCCCCCTAAAGTTTTTGAATGTGTGTGTTTTGTGCATAAGCTAGGTCCTGATCGAGATAAACTTGCTGCGCAGTCTATTAAATGTGTTTTCCTTGGGTATCCTAAGAACCAAAAAGGATATCGTTGCTATGACCCTATATCTCATAAAGAGTATGTCAGTGCGGACGTTACATTCTTTGAGTCTATTCCTTATTTTTCAAGTACTACTCCAAGACTACAGGAGAGCCTTGGTGATATCCTTCCTCTGTCGATTCCTCCCTTTCCGTTAGAGTCGCTTCCTCCTCAGTCCTTGTCTCCATCGTCGGGTGTGTCTCGCTTCCGAAACCCTCCCATAGTATGCACTCACAGGGTTCCTCCTACCTCCATGTCGCCATCACCTCCTTCTCCTCAGGTAAGTATTTCTGAGCATACTGTTGTCCCTACATCTGATGATGATCTTCCCATTGCTCTGCGCAAGGGAAAGAGACAGTGCACTCTTTATCCCATCAGAAGTTAATCTTGGGGCATCTATGAAGAATTTTATTTCTGCTCTGTCTGCCTCCTCTGTTCCGCTTCATCACAATCAAGCTCTAATCGACTCCAATTGGATGCAGGCTATGCGAGATGAGATGGATGCCCTATGGTCTCGAAGCACTTGGGACTTGGTTGATCCTCCCACAGATGCAAATATTGTCGGCTGCAAATGGGTATATAGCATTAAATATAACTCGGATGGGTCGATTGAACGGTACAAAGCCCGGTTGGTTGTAAAAGGCTACACTCAGACTTATGATGTTGACTTTTTTGAAACTTTCTCCCCAGTTGCTCGTCTTGGCACTATTCGTCTCGTTCTTTCTGTTGTTGTGCACCATGGATGACCCCTGTTTCAGTTGGATGTCAAGAATGCCTTTTTGTATGGGGATTTGCATCAAACTGTCTACATGCAACAACCCCCAGGCTTCGAGGTTCAGGGGGAGTGTAAGAAGGTGTGCAAGTTGAAGAAGGCTATTTATGGCCTGAAGCAGAGTCTATGGGCATGGTTTCACAAATTATTTGAGGTAATGTCGAGTTTTGGCTTTGTCAGGTCAGCTTCAGATCACTCCTTGTTTATCAAGAAAACCAGTGCTGAAATTGTTGTTATGGTGGTATATGTCGATGACATCATATTAACAGGGAGCTGTGCCCAAGATATTTCTGCCACAAAAGATCATCTTCAGAAACACTTTGTTACTAAAGATCTTGGTCACCTTCGATATTTTCTGTGTATCGAAGTTGCAAGAAACAAAGAGGGCTTAGTGTTGTCTCAAAGAAAGTATGTGTTGGACTTATTAAAAGAGACTGGAATGCTAGGAGCTAAGCCAACTAATATTCCAATGGATCCCAAAACTCACATGTTCGATGAGAAGTCTGAGCATGTGGACAGTGCCAACTTTAGATCCTTGGTGGGTAAGTTGCTATATGTGATTGTTACTAGACCTGACATTTCATTAGCTGTAAGTAAAATCAGTCAGTTTATAGACAAACCTATAAAAGTTCACTGGGATGCAACTATGATGGTTCTTCGGTACTTAAAGGCATCTCCTGGTAAAGGTCTGTTGTTTAAACAGAATCCATCTTTGGACGTTGTTGCTTACACTGACGCAGATTATGCAGGATCTGTTGAAGATAGGAAGTCAACATCTGGATTTTGTGTGTTTGTGGGAGGAAATCTTGTTACCTGGAGGAGTAACAAGCAAACCGTTGTAGCCAGGTCGAGTGTTGAATCTGAATACCGAGCAATGGCCTAGACTGCAACTGAGATTATGTGGGTAAAATCAGTCTTGACCGAGCTTCAGGAGAAAGTATCCCTACCTATGTTGATGATGTGTGACAATAGGGCTGCTACATATATTGCCAACAACCCAGTGTTTCATGAAAGGACTAAACATATTGAAGTTGACTGTCACTATGTTCGCGACTTGGTTCAGGCTGGGTATATCTGCACCGATCATGTATCTTCCGAAGATCAAGTAGCTGATGTTTTTACCAAAGCCCTGGCGAGACCAAATTTCTCAAAATGTTGTGACAAGCTGAGCATGATTGATATCTATGCTCCAGCTTGAGGGGGAATGTTGAGACTAAGAGGTTTATAGTAAATAAGCTTTTCTAAACTAGGAGGTTATTTGAATCTTAATATTTAATAAGGGACCTGGGTGTAATTTTGTTCCTTGGACTAGAGACCCTAATTCATTTGAACTAGTTCTCTTATTGTGGAGCCGTCTCTCTCTTTCTCTCTCTCTCTCTACCTCGGTTTCTAAGCATCTCACCTTACCTTCTACAAAATATATATATATATATATATATAAGGTAATACATATACATATATTATATATATGTATATGTATCTACCGATTATATATATATATATATATATATATAATATTAGCTGTAAGGGTATTTCAATCTTTTTCTCTTTTTACATATATTCATCTTCTTGAATATGTTTGTATTTTGTATTTTTATTTCTTTTCTTTTTTCCTTTTTAAAATATGTACTTTGTGTACCTTGGGGGGGCCACATATAGTTGTTGGGCCCCTCCAAGCTATTGGATATTAGAGTGGATCATTTCCTTCGGCCAATAATTTAGAAGTCTTATTTGTCAAGAAAGACTTAAAAATCTATTGAGGTACATGTTCTTTTCTTATTTCTCTCCTCTCTAATGGGCGAAAAGGACTCCCACTTCTCCTTCGGGTTTAAACTCAATGGTTCAAACTATCATGTTTGGGCCGGTAATATGGAAGCCCATATTAAAGGAACGGGGCTTTGGGGATATGTTCAAGGTTCGATACTGGAACCCGAACAAAAAATTACCATCATAGAAAAAGGAGATATAAAGATTCTTGAAGGAGAAGAAAGACAAAGAGCTCTTGAAAACTACTCAAAAAATATAACGAATGAGAAATGAGGAACTTCAAGATCTTATTTTGGATTTTCTCATCCGTTGAAACCAAGATCAATGCCAATATCATCAAATTCAAGAAAGCTTCCGAAGCTTGGCTATATCTTGAAAAAATATATACATCAAGAGATTTATCGCACAAGTACTACCTTCAAAAGAGGGCTTTGACCCTACAACAAAATGAGATGACTATTCGGGAATACTTTGCCGAATTATCTTTCATTTGGGACGAGCTTGCTATGCTTGAACCCAAATGGAGTGGTGAAACTATAGAGCTTAGATACAAACAACTAGAGGAAGATCGTTTTTTTAACTTCCTAAATAGCCTTAGACCTGAATTTGAACAAATTCGGTCCTCTCTTTTTTCTTCTTTCACATCTCCCTCCATTGAAGATGTAATTACTAAATTGAGTGGAGAAGAAACCCGTATGGGTATTGGTAAAAGCAATCTTAGCATCCTTGCTACTTCTATTCAAGAAGAAAGTGAATGTCGTTTCAAGATCGGGTAACAATGTGAGGACTTACAAACCTACTCACTTCAAGAATCAAAATCAAGGAGGAAGTGGGCAAAGTGGAAAAAGAGACCATAGTAAACTAACTTGTCATTTTTGTAAAGAACTGGGGCATATCAAACCTATTTGCCCAAAATGGAAGAAATTGCTTGCAATGACCACCACAACTCAACCAGAAGAACGTCTATCCTCTTCCAATGAGTCTCTTTCTCTACAACAAATTATGGAAGCTCTTCGACCTCTTCTCAAGGGAGGAATTTTCGGAGCCGCTATGACAACCCCTTCACCCCCCGGTAAGATATCTTGGCTTTTAGATTCCGGTGCATCATTTCATATGACTCCAAGTGATTGTTCTCTTTCTGAATATTCTAAAAATTCTTTTCCATCTTTTGTCTCAACGGCGGATGAAACATCTCTTGAAATTAAAGGAATAGGCAATTTCGAAAAACAAGATTTTTTTATTCCAAAAATTAGATTCATACCAAAACTAAACTTGAATTTACTTTCGGTTTCTCAACTCTCGGACCATGGTTGCAATATAAAATTCTCTTCTAATAATTGTTGGATACAGGATCCCCGGTCAGGGAGATTGATTGGGGAAGGCTCTAGGAGAGGAGATCTCTACTATATCGACTCTCTCCAAGTTCCTAAAAATTAATTTTGTAATGTTGTCCAAAATAAAGATATTCATGTATGGCATAAGAGACTTGGACAGCCGAATATTGTTAAAATCTCATATTTACCTTTTGTAAAGCATCTTTGTAAAAGAAATTTTATATGTAATGAATGTATTCTTGGGAAAATAAAAAGTTTACCCTTTTGTCAAAAATCCATGTTTACAACAAAACTTTTTGAAATTGTTCATTCCGATGTATGGGGTCCCGCTCTTGTGATATCAAAAGGAGGATTCTCATATTATGTGATTTTTGTTGACTATTTCACTAGATATTGTTGGATATATTTTCTCAAGCATAAGCATAACGTTTTTTGACCTTTAAATCTTTTCATATGATGATTTTAAATCAATTAAATAAAAACTTAAAAATTCTTAGATCCGACTTTGGAGGAGAATACCTCTCAAATGAATTCAAGAGTTATCTTGAAAGTTATGGTATTCTCCATAAAAAATCTTGTTCAAAAACCCCTGAAAAAAATGGATTAGCCGAACGAAATCATAGGCATATTATTAAAACAACTCAAACTTTGCTTATTTCACAAACTTTGCTTACTTCGGTCTATCTCATAAATAAACTTCCATGAAAAAAATTGAACAAAATTTCACCTTTTGAAAAATTGTATGAGAAGGAACCTGACTATAACAGGTTAAGGGTTTTTGGTTGTAAATGTTTTGTCCTTACGGATAAAAATGATAAGCTTTCTCTCAAAGCCATTCCTTGTACCTTTCTTGGTTATTTAGAAACCCAAAAGGGTTTTAGGTGTTATGATATCAGAAATGACATTATATGTTTCCAGAAATGTAAGTTTTTTGAAAAATCTTAGCGATTTCGAAAGTCTTAAATCTCATGATGAGAATGTGGATTATTCCTTTCTATTTGAATTGCTAACTAAAGATGATGATACAAGTGATGATGAGTCAACTCAGAATGACTCAAGTGATAATGAAATCAAGGAAATTATCACGCCTCCCCTCCCATCCTCATCAACATATCGATGAAGGATCATCTAGAGATCCCATCACCTATGTTCATAGAGATAAAAACACCTTCAAAAGTGCTCTTGAAAGATATGATAATACTGGTAGGACTGTTCCTCATAGTGAGGAGAACCTGCGAAGGACGAAAATACATAGGAAAGCTCCCTCTAGGTTTATCTCGTATGACTCTTTTTCACCCAAATATTGAACATGCCTTACTGCCATTCATTCATACATAGAACCTAGAAATTTTGAGGAAGCACGAAGATGTTCTCAATGGGTAGAAACTATGAAGAATGAACTTAGTGCTCTAAGAAGAACCAAGACTTGGGAATTTCAAGATATTTCTAAGGGTAAGAAAACAATAGGATGTAGATGAGTATTTAAAGTAAAAACTAAAAGCGATGGATCTCTTGAGAGATATAAGGCGAGATTAGTTGCTAAGGGATATAGTTAAGAATATGAGATTGATTATGAAGAAACTTTTGCTCTTGTGGCTCGTATGGTCACTGTTTGATGTCTCATCACAATTGCCTCTATCAACAAATGAAACATCTATCAAATGGATGTTAAAAACGCCTTCCTAAATGATGATTTGAATGAAGATGTATATATGGATGCTCCACCAGGAATGAAGACTCCCAAAGGGAAAGTACTTCGCCTTCGCAAAGCCCTTTATGGCTTAAAACAAGCCCCCAAGGCTTGGTATGATAGGTTTAACTTCGTAATGTTAGAAAATGGTTTCTCATCCTGTTTCACTGACACTGCCTTATTTGTTAGAAAAACCAATGCAGGGATTGCCATTTTGCTTTTATATGTGGATGATATACTTATAACCGGAAGTGATTTTAAAGGGGTTAAAAGCATAAAATCAATTTTGAAGGATAAATTTGAAATGTCTGGTTTGAGATTCCTAACTTATTTTTTGGGTATTGAAGTGACATACTCTCATAGAGGGTATTTTTTATCTCGAACTAAGCTTGTCTCTGAGATTATTGACAGGTCAGGTATTACAGATGATAAGGTTTGTGAAACTCCTACTATAGTGGGAGCCAAAATGAAGATTGATGATAGTATTCCTCTTTCTGATCCCACCCCCTACAGACAGCTTGTGGGATCATTGATGTATCTGAGTATTACTAGACCTGATATTTACTGACTCTAACTGGGGAGGTGACCCAAATAACCGTCACTTCACCACTGGTTTTTGTGTGTTTTTAGGAGACTCACTGATCTCATGGAGATGTAAGAAGCAACAAAAAGTGTCTCTATCCTCAACAGAAGCTGAATATCATGCCATGACGACTACTACCATGAAAATTATATGGATTCATCATCTATTAGAAGATATGGGGATCACAATAGAAGGACCCACCAAGTTATGTTGTGATAACAAGAGTGCAATATACATTGCCAAAAATCATACTTTTCATGAGCGGACTAAACACATTGAGATGAACTGTCACTATATTCGGGAAGCGAATCTGAAAGGAGTTATAGATCTTCCATACATAACTTCAGAATATCAGTTGGCAGATTTCTTCACCAAAGCTTTGTGTGCTCCGCAGTTCAATTTCCTCCTTGACAAACTTTCAGTCATCTTGCCCTAAGTTTGAGGGGGGGGGGTGTTAAATTATGTAATCAAATAGTGTAATCCAATATATATTATATATATATAAGGTAATACATATATATATATATATATATATTATATATGTATATCTATCTACCGATTATATATATAAAATATATATTAGCCGTAAGGGTATTTCAGTTTTTTTCTTTTTTTATGCATATTTATCTTCTTGAATATGTTTGTATTTTGTATTTTTATTTCTTTTCTTTTTTCCTTTTTAAAATATGTACTTTGTGTACCTTGGGGGGGGGCCCACATATAGTCATTGGGCCCCTTCAATGGTCACATTTGTGACCGTTGGAGGGGCTCCAACGACTACATGTGGAGCCCCTCCAAGGCCCACTAAGAGCTCTATAAATTGGCCCCTCTCTCCTTTGTATTTTTTCATAGCTTTGGTTCAAAGCCCAAGTATTCAATAAAGATGATATTTTTGCATTTTGTGAGATTGATTGATTTGTGCTTGTGTGCACAAGTGTTCTTAGTATTCTTATTGTGCATGTGTGCCCTTGTCTTTTATCAAGAATATTGGTCTGGATTATAGTATCTTATTGAAGATGCTTTTACAGATTCATCATTGTTTGATGATGTCTTATGCAACTCATAGAGACATAAATGCTTCATATGTGATTTTATGGTTGTATATTGTGAAATTCATCATTGTTTCATGTGTATGATTTCTTTAGTTTGTTTTCAATTTTTTTCTGATTTTTCTTGATGTTTTTGTAATTCTTGATTTTTTTTTTAAACTTTATGATTTTTTACGATACGATACGTATCTAACTTTGAGTCCGACCGATACGGGTTATGATACGATACTGACAACCTTGATATGACTATTTGCAACACCACACTCATGTGAACTGACGTTGGCACATGCTGAAATTGACTTGTGGTATGCATTGCATGCACAATGTCTAGTCGAGTAACAGACAAGTAGGTTAAGGAGTCAATAAGTTGTCGGTATGGTGTTGGATTATCTATCGGGGTTCCATCTTCAACTCTCATTTTGGCATTAACTACTTCTAGTGTGTCTGCACTTTTATCGTTCATAATTTCTGAGTGAGCAACAATATCAGTTGCAAACTTCATTTGAGATAGATTGTACCATCTTGGCGAGTAGGCTACTTCAATATCTAAAGTAACCGATGTTAGACATATCAAAAGTTTTTTTAAGCACAAATTTAATTTGCTTAATGTCTTTCTTATTACTTTCAGTGATGATCCTATCATCTACGTATAAGAGCAATATAACAAAAGTGGAACGTGTAGATCTTAAAAAAAGAAAAACAATTTCAGTATAACATGATTTAAAACCAAGATCCAATATAGCTTCACTGAATTTATCATACCATGCCTTTGGGGGTTGTTTAAGTGTATACAAGGCCTTATGAAGACGAAGAACCATACTCTTCTTGATATTGAGACTGGGAGGAGGATGTTGTTAAAATGTATCCTAAATATATATATATCTATATATAGATACATATATGTCTATGTATCTATATAAATATATGTATAGATATGTGTATAAACTATTTCATATAATACCATATAAGGGTAAAACTGTCTTTTTCCATTTTTACGCATATTCTACTTGGAATATGTATGTAATTTATTTTTTATTCTTTTTCTTATTTTCTTTTCTTTTCTTTTTATTTTTTCCTTCTTTTGAGGCATTGGGCGGCCCACATATAGATGTTGGACCCCTCCAACGGTCACATTTGTGATCGTTGGAGGGGCTCCAACGTCTATATGGAGCCCATCCAAGGCCTCCATCTTTGTGTATTATAAATAGGGGTTCAACCTCATTGTATTCTTCAAGCTTGGAGTTTAAGCTCCTTCATTGTTCAATAACGTTTTCTTATTTTTATGCCTTTGTGCATTTGTGTTTATCTATGTGCCTTTGAGCACATTTATTGAAGTGTTTATTCAAGTGTTCTTGGTTGTGCCTTTGTGCACATCACTCTTTGAGGAGTTTGCACCTTTTGTGCACATTGTCTCTTTGAAGGCATTTTCACATGGTATCATAGTTTGGTTGATAAAAGAATAGCTCGTGTCTTGCCATACTCCAGTGGTTGCCTCGAGAAGCGTGTTCTTTCTCAATCTTTGCTTTTTGGCGTGGAGCGCTCTTGCAATCCACTTCTAAGTGCAATACACCACATTAAGTGAGCTTAAAAGACCTTTTGTGGTAAGAGCCTCTATTCTTGAAATCTTGTTTTTCTTTTCTCTCATGAGCTTCTTAATGGCAGAAAAAGATTCTCATTTTTCCCTTGGTTTCAAACTCAATGGGTCAAACTATCATGTTTGGGCCAGCAATATAGCGACTCATATCAAGGGAAAGGTTCTTTGGGGATACATCCAAGGTTCGTTCTCGAAGCCCGAACCAAAAATCACTATAGTGGAAATTGGAGAAATAAAAGTTCTTGATGGAGAGGAAAGAACAAAAGCATTTGAAGAATATAGCAAAAGGCATGAAGAATGGGAGATAAAGAATTATAAAATTTTCTCATAGATTTTCTCTTTAGTTGAGACTAGAATCAATGCAAATATTTTGAAATTCAAAAAAGCGTCTCAAGTTTGAGAATATCTTGAGAGGATGTATACCTCAAGAGATTTATCTCATAAGTACTATCTCTAAAAAAGGGCGTTGACCCTTCAACAAGGTAAATTGACCATTAGAGAATATTTCGTCAAATTATCATCCATTTGAGCCGAGCTTGTTATGTTTGAACCTAAATGGAGCGGGTAAACCATTGAGCTTCGACATAAACAATTGAAAGAAGATCGATTTTTTAACTTCTTAAATGGTCTTAGACCCGAATTCTAGAAAATAAGATCTTTTCTCTTGTCCTCTTTCACTTCTCCATCGCTTGAAGATGTTCTCACTAAATTAAGTGGAGAAGAAACTCGATTGGGTACGAGTAAAACAAATCCAAGTGTTCTTGCTATGCCTTCAAACAAAGAAGATGAAGGGGCATATGCCGTATCTAGACCGGGGAATAACTTGAAGACATATAAACCCCTGCATTTTAATAAATTTCAAAATCAAGGAGCAAGAGAAGATGGTGACCAAAATAGAAGAAGAGACTATAGTAAGATTATTTGCTATTTTTGCAAAGAGTCAAGTCATATTAAACCGGTTTGTCCAAAATGAAAGAAAATGGTGGCTATGTCCACAATATTTCAATCAAATAAAGAGGAAGGACCATCTACATCCAACAATGGATTTCTATCACTAAATCAAATCATGGAAGCTCTCCAACCTCTTCCTAAGGGATCTATCTCCGGGGCCGCCATGTCAACCTTCTCTCTTCTTGGTAGGATTTCTTGGCTTTTAGATTCGGGTGCCTCCTTTCATATGACTCCAAATATTTTTGCTCTTTCCAAATACACAAAAAATTCTTCTTATTCTTTTGTCTCAACTGCCAATGGTGCTTCTCTTGAAATTAAAGGATTTGAAAATTTTGAAAATCAAAATTTTTCTATTTCTAAAATTAGATTTATACCTAAGTTAAATTTAAATTTGTTTTTGGTCTCTCAACTATCGGACCATGGGTGTGATATCAAATTCTCATCAAATAAATGTTGAAAACTAGATCGTCGGTCCGAGAAGTTGATTGGGGAAGGCTCTAGGAAAGGAGATCTTTACTACATAGAATTTCTCCAAATTCTAAAACACTCTTTTTATAACATTGCCCAACATAAGGATATAAATGTTTGGCATAAGCGACTTGGGCATCTCAATGTCGTCAAGCTTTATTATTTATATTTTGTTAAAGATCTATGTAAAGATGATTTCCTTTGTAATGATTGCATTTTGGGAAAAATGAGAAGCTTAACTTTTGGACAAAGAACTATGTTTACAACTAAACCTTTTGAAATTGTGCATTCGGATGTATTGGGACGACACCTGTTGTATCTAAAGGTGTTTTTTCTTATTATATTATTTTTACAACAACAACAACAACAACTACGCCTTCATCCCAAAACAATTGGGGTCAGCGATATGAACCAAAAAAGAAATTCATTTTGGGTCTTCCACATGAATCCTTTTCCTCCAATCATTTCTATCCAACGCCATGTCCTCGGTGAGGTTCAAAGCATTCATATCCTTTCCTATCATCTCCATCCAAGTCTTCCTAGGCCTACCCCGACCTCTTTTAACTAATATATTTTCCCATTTCTCCAACCTTCTAACTGGAGCATCATTAGGCCTTCGCCGAATATGTCCAAACCACCGTAAACGATTCTCTCGCATCTTATTTTCAATGGGTGCAACACCTACCTTCTTACGTATCTCTTCGTTCCGAATCTTATCTTTTATTGTATTTCCACACATCCATCTAAGCATCCGCATCTCAGCTACACTCATTTTTTGAATATGATGTCGCTTGGCAGCCCAACATTCCGTACCATATAGTAAAGCGGGTCTAATAGTCGTCCTATAAAACTTTCCCTTCAACCGCAATGGCATTCTACGATCGCACAGCACTCCAGTAGCACTTTTCCATTTCATCCACCCAACCTTTATCCTATGATTTACATCTCCATCAATTTTTCCATACTTTTGAATGATGGATCCCAAATATTTGAAATAATCATTCACCGGTATATCTTGCTCACCAAGCTTCACTACACTCCCATCACTACTTCGTTGCTTACTAAACCGACATTCCATATATTCAGTCTTACTCTTACTCAACTTAAAACCTCTAGCTTCCAATGTCTGTCTCCATAATTCTAACTTAGCATTAACCCCAGCTCTAGACTCATCAATCAAAACAATATCATCAACAAACAACATACACCACGGTACATTTTCTTGAATTGATCTCGTAAGCTCATCCATCACTATCGCAAATAGGAAAGGGCTTAAAGCAGATCCTTGATGTAACCCAACCGTTATCGGAAAATTGGTTGTCACCCCTCCACAAGTGCGGACATTGGTTACTACTCCTTCATACATATCTTTAATTATACTAATGTACTTGAGAGAAACACCTTTCTTCATCATTGTCCACCAGAGAACGTCCCTAGGTACTCTATCGTATGCCTTCTCTAAATCAATAAAAACCATATGCAAATCTTTGTTCCTCTCTCTATATCTTTCAATAAGTTGTCTAAGAAGATGTATAGCTTCCATAGTTGATCTTCCAGGCATAAAACCAAATTGATTCTCCGATATCATGACAACCTTCCTCAACCTAGACTCAATCACCCTCTCCCAAAGTTTCATAGTATGACTCATGAGTTTTATACCACGATAGTTTGTGCAATCTTGTATATCACCCTTATTCTTATATAAAGGCACCAAAGTACTCTTCCTCCACTCATTAGGCATCTTATTTGTTCGCCAAATCAAGTTAAAAAGATTTGTCAACCATTCTAAACCTTTCTCTCCCAAGCATTTCCAAGCCTCGATAGGTATACCATCTGGGCCAACTGCCCTTCTTGATTTCATTTTCTTCAAAGCCTCTGCAATCTCTTTCTTTTGAATCTTGCGCATGAAGTCACGATTTATCTCATGAAAAGGAATGGAGAAGTCTCCAAGATCTTGAGTATGACTATCATTAAATAGCTTATCAAAATAATCTTTCCATCTCTCCTTAATCTCCTCATCTTTGACTAAAACCCTTTGCGTTTCATCTTTGATACATCTAACCATACCCAAATCCTTCGATTTCCTATCTCTCATCTTTGCAAGCCTATAAATATCCTTCTCGCCTTCTTTGGTATCCAACTTGTCATAAACCTCCTTATATACCTTAGCCCTCGCGTTTCAAACAACTTTTTTAGCTTCCTTCTTTGCTATCATATACTTCTTCAAATTCTCATTATCACGACTCTTACTTAGATTTCTATAACACTCTCTTTTAACCTTAATAGCTAATTTGACATCCTCGTTCCACCACGATGTATCCTTACCTAGTGGTGCACCGCCTTTAGACTCACCCAATACCTCCTTAGCTACTTTTCTCATACCACCCGCTATCTTATTCCACATTGATTCTGAATCCTCCTCGAGACACCAATCAACTTCCTTAACTACCTGCTCTACAAACATTCCTTGTTTAGCTCCTTTCAGTGCCCACCACTTAATTCTAGGATCTATCCTATGTCTATCCCTTTTGCGGCATTGTCTAATTCTAAGATCTAAAATTAAGACTCTATGTTGTGTAGCTACACTTTCTCCTGGTATAACCTTACAATCGATGCAACAACCCCTATCTCTCTTTCTAAGTAGGAAAAAATCTATCTGACTCGTATTAACCCCACTTTTAAATGTTACTAGGTGAGACTCCCTCTTCCTAAACCAAGTGTTTGCTAAGATCATATCATAGGACAAACAAAAATCTAAAATCCTTTCTCCACTTTCATTTCTTTCTCCTATACCATAGCCTCCATGGATATTCTCAAATCCATCCCTACTAATGCCTACATGTCCATTAAGGTCACCACCGATGAAAAGCTTTTCTCCATAAGATGTCTCTTGTACTACTCCATCTAAATCTTCCCAAAATTGATGCTTAATTGAATCATCTAAACCTACTTGAGGTGCATAAACACTAATAATATTAATAATATCCGTACCTAATACTAATTTAATAAGTAAAATTCTATCACCCTTCCTACGGACCTCAACTACATTATCTATAAACTGACGACTCATAACAATCCCTACTCCATTCCTATTCCTATTCCTATTTATTCCTGTATACCAAATCTTATATCCTCAAGGTTCTATCACTTTAGCTTTCTCACCTACCCATTTGGTCTCTTGAAGACATAAAATATCAATCTTTCTCCTACACATAACATCTACTAACTCTACCAACTTACCAGTTAAAGACCCTATGTTCCAAGTGGCTAACCTAATTTTATGGTCTTGGACTAACTTCTTTACCCCCACCCGTCCAACAAAGTGAGGGAACCCTTGCCTATTTGACACCACACCCGGGCGCCGGTGTGACGCGTCGCTTCTGGGCGACGACCTAGCAACCCTTGCACATTTATCACTGCCTCCGGGCCTAGAGAGTACAGCGCGTCGCTCAGTAGGGAACGCCCCAACGAAATTCTCATATTGGTTCATTTTCATAGGATATGACAAAGTTTTTATGCTGGCTGTCACAGGCCTACCGCAACCCTCCTCCTTTATCCGGGCTTGGGACCGGCAGTGTATAACTACACAGGCGGAGTTCTTATTATATTATTTTTGTTGATAATTATTTTAGATTTTGTTAGATCTACTTTCTCAAGCATAAGCATGAAGTCTTTTTGACTTTCAAGACATATCACACGATTATAAAAAATCAATTTAATGGTAAGTTAAAAATTCTTAGAACTGATTCCGGAGGAGAATATCTCTCAAATGATTTAAAAAATTATCTTGACACTAATAGAATTATTCATCAAAAATCGTATCTCAAAACACTCCAACAAAATAGCCTAGCCGAAAGAAAACATAGATATATTATTGAAACCACTAGAACCCTACTCATTTCTCAAAAAGTCCCTAAAAGATTTTGGGACGAGGCGACCCTTGCATCCGTATATCTTATAAGCCGCCTTTCTTCAAAAAATTTAAATAAAATATCACCTTTTGAAATTATGTATCAAAAGAAACCTGATTATAGTAGATTAAGAATTTTTGGATGTTAATGTTTTGTGCTTACCAACAAACATGATAAACTTTCACCTAAAGCCATTCCTTGTGCATTTTTTGGATACTCGGAAGCGCAAAAGGGATTTAGATGTTATGATATTAAAAATGATAAATTATGTTTCTAGAAATGTAACTTTTTTGAAAAATGTTAGTGGTTTTGAAGAATGTGAATCTCATGAAGAGAATGTGGACTATTCTTTTTTGTTTGAATTGTTATCTAGAGATAAGGATATTGAAAAAGGTGCAGGATCCGACCCGATCCATGTAAAGTGTTAAAATATATTCCTTAACCAGTGTAATCATATATATTATATATATAAAGGTTGATACATATACATATATGGTATATATGTATATGTATCTACCTAATTATATATATATAAAATATATTTCTCTATTATTAGCCGTAGGGGTAGTTTAGTCATTTCATGTATTTTACGCATATTCAATTTGGAATATGATTGTAATTTCTTTTTATTTTTCTTTTCTTATTCTTTTTTGTGGTTTGCGCCACCTATGGAGGCTCCTCAAAAGAGTCATTGGGGAGCCCCCAACGATCACAAATGTGACCGTTGGGGGCTCCCAACGACTTCTTTGTGAGCTCCCTATGTGGCTCCTCAAAAGGGTTATAAATAGGGGTCTCCCCCTTGTATTTGACCATTGTAATGGGTGTTACACCCTTCTTCTCTTCAATAATATTAACTTATGCCTTAGAGGCATTTTTGCCCCTTTTGTGGGTTTATGTGTTAGCACATTATGTGCTTGTGTTTTCCCCTTTAGTGGGTATATCCGCACTTCATGTGCATGTGTATTGGTTCATTATTGAACCTAATGCATTCAAAGCCGTTTCTTTACATGGTATCAGAGCAAGGTTGGGATCGAGTTGCTCTTTGTTGCATTGGGAAGCGTGCTATTCAAGAAATTTTAAAGAAGAATGGTGAAGTTCTCGTTTCTCTTTTGCTTCTTAAAATTATTTGGTATGCATTATATTTCTTTAAGTATTGTGCATTATAAAGAATTAGATATGTTTTTGCATATGTGTTCTCCTTGTCATTATGAGTTTGGATTCTTAACATTCCAATGAACCTTTTATATTATTCTCTTTCGTATGTCTTTTCTTGAAAAATAAGTTTTTTTAAAGAAAGTTATGTTAGAAGTAAAATGTTTGTGAGATATGTAGCATTGCTCACATACTCTCATCATAATTATTTCATATTAAAGGTATGTGTTTACCCTCTAAAATGTCCTACATGAGGCTTTTCATAATATCATGTATTTGAAAAATGATATTTTATTTTCCTACCTAATGAGTTCTTTTTCTTACGAGCAATGTTTGATTAAAAAGAGATTCTATGATACCGGTTGAATTAAGTTTTAAAAATGATCTTATAAAATACGGTTATTCTCTTTACATTCTTCAATTCAATTTCAAGAATATGCTTTATTATAAAATTTATGGTCTTCATTAATGTTGCATACTTATTATATTAGGAGTTGGTTATAATCTATATAATATTACGAATTTTTGTTTATAGATTTATGCCATATCGCAATCCTATTATTCTTTTTGGGATTTTCTCCACTTTAATAAAGTTTTCCCTCTTCCTTTCGTATGTACCCTCATTTGGGGATTTGTTTTTTTTTGTGTTGGATCTCTTTTTGAGAGGCCTTTTGATCCTTGCAAATCTTCTTATGAGTAAATACTCTTTGAGAAGATTTCATGATTGCTATAAGCTTCTTTCTAAATAACAATATTGGTTTTTATGGGTCTTCTTAAATATTACCATCTTTATGAAAGCTTGAGAGACTCAAGCATTTGCTCTTTTTATGAAATACATGCACTAGTGCATGTTTGCTACTTTTTACGCTTTTTGCGTATTTTGTTCAAGTGTTGTGAGAGTGCCTTCGTGCATATCTTTTATAAAGTATTTATGCTTGTATGCGTATTGTCTCTTCATAAACATTTTCATATGGTACTCTTTTTTGAATAAAGAGATGTTTATATTGCCTTTTTTAGGGCTTGTTTTTTGTCCCTTAATGGACTTGTGAGATTGTTTCTTTTATCGTTATAAGTACTTCCGCAATACCTTGTTATATGTTGTCCTAAATTTGCTCATTTAAGATTATTGTTATTCTACATCTTGGTATGTATATAATTGCAATTTATAAATGCTTGATTTGATTATTGGATTATTTCAAATCCGCTTGCTTAAATATTTCATGTTGTGTTTATTAAGTCTTTTAATAATGACTTCCTTTTAAAAAAGGGAATTAATCATGATTGAATATAATTTCGTGTTTATGCAAAATTATTGTTATAAGGCATATTGTTGTGATTAATTATGTTGGACCTTTGAATCAACCCTCTTTGTAAAATCACATATTTGAAAAATGATTTCCCTAAGTGTTCATTGCCTTTTTATGACATTTATTTTTATCCATCACAAGTTATATGATGCATTAATCCTTTTTTATGGCCTTATTGTTATATTAGAGATGGTTGTTGAGGTGAGTTATGGGCACCTTGTGTTATGTCATTTTAGATTGTCCACTTGCCATATTAAAGATGGTTGTTGAGGTGAGTTATGGACACCTTGGGACTCTAAAATGATTTGTTATATGATCTCTAATTATAAGTGTGTCACTCGTTCTTCCTTTTTTGGCCATTGATCTTATGGATGCTCTTATTTATATATAAATATGATGGATATATGGTGTTTGAAACCTTAAATGTTTTAAGGTATATTAAAATCAAGGGTGTTGGGGATTATTGCCCAACCTTTTATTGTTTATAAATCTTATGAGTGCATTTGCATATTTGTGATTTCGTGTTTTGTACTTTTGTGCTCAAGTGTTCCAAGTGCTCTTGTGTGTATATGTTCATACATTTATTCTCAAGAATATCGTTCCATCGACTATAGTATCTTGTTAAAGATACTTTTACAGTGCACAAAAACACAAGACACAACCTTACAAGTTTTATTGCCTCAAAAGTCTTCTCCTTTTATAACTCTTATCTAAGTGTCATCATATGTAGACAAGAATTTTATTACACCTTTGTGTGTTGGTAGCCCTTTGTTGGCTTTGTTTTCTTGGTCTAGTAGCTGAACACACTTGTCTTGAATGTTATTATATGTAGACAAGGCACGTTGATTCACACCATAGTGTGTGATTTTAGTCCATGTTGGCATTTGTGTCCTTGTTCTAGTCGCTGAGATGTATGCTCATGGTTGGCTTCTTTCACTCAATTCAAGTGCTATTTTATGTAGACAAGAGATGTATTGTGTTTTAGCTCATGGTTGACTTGATACTCTTGTTCTAGTAGCTGAACATACTTGATCTTGAGTGTATTTTTACGTAGACAAGAGATGCTTTTGGTCCATGTTGACGTGTATTCTCTTGTTCTTGTCGTTGATGCACTCATTTCAAGTATTATTACATGTAGACAAGATGTTCTTTTGCACACCTTTGTGTGTGTCTTTGGTCTTTAATGACATTATATTTATGTTCTTGATCTAGTAGCTTATACACTTGATTTATGGGTTTTGGAGGACTAATGAGGTAGTTGCTTGTAGTGGATGAATTATTGTTGAAATTTGGGAAATTTCATTCATATTTTGTCTTTTAAAGATACAAGTGAATTATATCATTAACATGCATATTTTAAAATCAAATTGATTTTTTTGGTTACCTTTTATATTTGATATACAAAATGAGTTTTTGTAATTGCAATCATTTGAGTGAGATGTTCTTAAATGTGTAAGGTTCTCTACTCAAATAACACTCATTATTTTGCCTCTTAAGTGGACTTAAAACTTTTTGAACTCTTGTGTTTTATACACTCCTTTTATGCTCTTGAGCATTTCCTTCTTGAAATCGCTTTCAAAAGAATTGCTAAAATCAATAACACTTGTCTTTCTATCTTGTAAGCTCAAGTAATATTACTTGATATTATATGCATATGCTCATTATAACTTTTAGGCCCTCATTCAATAAGTTATGTGCAACCTATGCCTCTTCGTAGGCTTCTTGTGGTGTCTCTTAGTGGACCATTATGTTATTCCTCATTATGAGGTTATGTTTGTCCAATGTTGGACCTTATGAATGATTATACATTCTTGTAATTTGTTTCCGCTCATTCTTTAACATGGTATATGATTATGAAAATTGGTTTTCTAAAATCATTTTGCATACATAAGTAATTATCTTGTTTCTACCAAATCCTGTGCTTCAAATAAAATAATTGGGTTTTACTATGCATAGAATATCTTTTTGCACCATTACTTTTGGATGAATCATATGATATGATTTTTGGTTAATTCATCTTGTTTGAAATATTTCACTTAATTAAAGTGCAAAGATATCTTTTACTTGGACCTTTTCTTGGTTTGTTCCACAGGATCTTGAAGATGTGATAGAAAGGAGTACGTTGGATAGATCATGGAAGGTGCTCACTAAGAAAGACTCTTGAAGATGAGATAGAAAGGAGTACCTTGGATAGATCATGGAAGGCGCTCACCAAGAAAGACTTTTGGAGGAAGACTTTTGCTATTTCCATGGCATTCTTACTGAAGACTCTTGAAGCCTTGAGATTCTTCCTCTTGTATTTTTCAATCTTTTCGTTCCCCACGTAAAGTTTGAGGGGGGGGGGGTGTTAAAATATATTCCTTAACCAGTGTAATCATATATTATATATATATATAAAGGTTGATACATATACATATATGGTATATATGTATATATATCTACCTAATTATATATATATATGTATATATATAATATTTCTCTATTATTAGCCGTAGGGGTAGTTTAGTCATTTCATGTATTTTACGAATATTCCATTTGGAATATGATTGTAATTTCTTTTTATTTTTTATTTTTCTTTTCTTATTCTTTTTTGTGGTTTGCGCCACCTAGGGAGGCTCCCCAAAAGAGTCATTGGGGAGCCCCTGTTAAAACATATGTAATAATACATCTATATATATATAAATATAGATGTATATTCACCATAATACCCGATAGGGGTATTATGGTCTTTTCACAAGTACCCAATAGGGTACTTGTTTTGTTTCTTTTATTTCACTGTTTTTTAATTTTTGTTTTTTATTTTTTAAATGCTTTTTTGGATACCGAAAAGGGGCCCCACAATGGAATTGTTGGGGCCCCCAACGGTCACAATTGTGATCGTTGGGGGCTCCCAACGACTCTATTGGGAGCCCCTTTGGTCTCCTTTTCTTATAAATAGGGGGAACCCCCCTTGTATGTTGTATTGCTCTTGAGAGCTCCTCTTCAATAATAGTGATATTATTTTTCATGTGTGTAGCCTTTTTATAAGGCCTTTCGTATATCCCTTAGTGGATTTCCTCTCTTATGCTTGTTGCATTTGTCCGTGTGGGACATAGTGAATGCTTTAACATTCTTGGATTCTTCCACATATTTCATTACATGGTATCAGAGCCATACGATCTTCTAAGGTAAAATCGTGTATCTCTCTACTTTCTTTTTTTTCTCACACCTCCATTTTGTAGCAATGGAAGTCAAGATCGATCTATCATTCAAGCTCAATGGGAAAAATTACATGATGTGGGCATCCGCAATGGAGAATAATCTCAAAGGCAAGAAGCTTTGGGGTTATGTAATGGGGACCATTCCGGAACCCCAACTTAAGCTCACAAAGATGGAAGAAGATCAAGAGAAAGCACTTGAAGGCGATGCTCGTCTCAAGGCTATTGAAGATTATCATTATCAAATGGAAGATTGGGAGAGTAACCATGCAAAAATCCTAGCATGGTTTATGAATAATGTTGAACTTAAGGTATGTTCAAATATTGCAAAATTCCGTCGGGCAAATGAAGCTTGGTTTTTTATGAAGGGTATGTTTACCCAAAAGGATCTTGCAAGAGCTTATTTTTTGCAAGAAAAAGTGAGAACCACAAAACAAGGTGACATGAGCATACAAGACTATTATAGTGCTCTAAATCCTTTGTGGGATGAATTGGCTCTTTTAGAGCCTAAATGGGTGTCTATGGAGGATGTGGTACTAAGACAAAAACAAATGGAACAAGATAGATTGTTTCAATTTTTATTTGGGCTTCGTCCCGAATTTGAACAAGTTAGATCCTCACTTCTCCATAGATCTACGTTTCCTTCTTTAGAAGACGCTATTGCCGAGATTACTCAAGAAGAGACTAGGCATAATATGCGTAAAAGCATTGATGAAGTTCTTGCCGTATCTAAACCCGACAATCATGTCAAAACATACAAACCACCTCATTTTGGTAAGCAAGGGAGTGGTGGAAGAAAAATGATTATATGTCATCATTGTTATGAGCCGGGGCATATTAAACCCGTTTGCCCAAAGCTAAATGGAGCATTCAAGCCGAAGGTGGCTTCCGTTGAAGAATCATCTACCAAAGAAGATGATGGCAAGAACGGGGATCTCAAAGATACTCTTGAACAAATCTCCTTAGCTCTCCAGTAAATTCTAAAGGCTACTTCTTCTACCTCCGGTGCCGCCATTGCCTCATCATCACCTCCCGGTACGTACTCTTGGATTTTAGATTCCGGAGCCTCTTTTCACATGACTCCTCATGAAAATGCATTAACCAATGTGCACACCAATTCAAAAATATCTTGTGTCTCTACGGCAGATGGAACTTTTCTCAAAATAAATGGTGTTGGAACTCTTGATTCTAAAAATGTTCAAAATTTCCTTGTTCCAAAAGTTAGAATAGTTCCAAAATTAAATCTTAACCTCTTTTCCGTTTCTCAAATAGCCGACCATGGATGTGAAATATCTTTCTCATCCCAAGGGTGCTTTGTGCAGGATCTCCGATCCGGGAAGCAGATTGGGCAAGGCCATAGGAAGGGAGACCTTTATTTTATGGATAACTTAATGCTTCCAAATACCTCATTTTGTACTTATGTTCAAGACAAAAATATTGAAACTTGGCATAAAAGGCTTGGACATCCAAGTTACTCTAAAATGTATCTTTTTCCTTTTGGACACAAATTTTGTAAAGAAAAAGATATCAATTGCAAAGATTGCATTTTTGGAAAAATGAAGTCTACTCCTTTTCCTATTAGAACCTTTATGACAACTAGACCTTTTGAATTGGTGCATTCCGATGTTTGGGGACCATCTCCGGTTCTATCCAAAGGTGGTTATTCGTATTCTGTTACTTTTATTGATGATTATACTAGATATGTATGGATTTATTTTCTTAACTTTAAATCGGAAGTTTTTAACTTTTTTAAAGAATTTCATGCAAAAGTTCAAAATCAATTTCAAAGTCAAATATCCATTCTTAGGTCCGATTCGGGTGGAGAGTACTTATCAAATGATTTTCAATCATATCTAAAACAACATGGCATTTGTCATAAAAAATCTTGCCCAAGGACTCCTCAACAAAACGGTCTAGCGGAAAGAAAACATAGGCATATTTTGGAAACCACTAGATCCTTACTCATTTCTAAAAATATTCCTAAAAATTTTTGGGCCGAAGCCGTGTTAACCTCCACCTATTTAATCAATAGGATGCCATCTTCAAAATTGAACAATATCTCTCCTTATGAAAAACTTTTTAATATGACACCCGACTACAATCGTCTTCGTATTTTTTGGTGTAAATGCTTTGTTCTTTTACATAAAAGAGATAAATTGTCACCTAAAGCAATAAAATGTGTATTTTTAGGATATGGTGAAAATCGAAAGGGCTATAGATGCTTTGACCATAAAAACAATAAATTATTTGTCTCCAAAGATGTGACCTTTTTAGAAGATGAAAATGGATTTGAAATATTGGAAAAACCAAATGAAATTGATTATATGTTTATCAATGATCTTTTAGAAGATTCAAATGATGACTCTTTGAGTCATCCAGAAGTTTTAGAAAATACTCATGATTCTCATGATAGTGATGTATCACCAACTAATGGTGACAATCTCCAAGTTTACACTCGGCGTGAGGAAGCCCAACCTATTAGTGCTTTAGAAAAATTCTTGCGGCTTAATGAACCCCTAGAAGAGACCTCCCTTAGGCGTTCTTCTAGAGAATCAATTCCACCTAATAGGTTTGTCTCATATGAAACTCTCTCACCTAACTATAGAGCTTGTCTAATAGCCTTACATTCTTACTATGAACCTTCCCATTAAAATCAAGCAAAAAGTATACCTCATTGGGTTGAAGCAATGAAAGTTGAACTAGATGCTTTAAATAAAGCTAAAACTTGGGAAATAGTTCACCTTCCTCCAAATAAGAAAGCTATAGGATGTCAATGGGTCTACAAAGTCAAAACAAAAAGTGATGGTTCCTTAGAATGTTATAAAGCTAGATTAGTTGCTAAGGGATACTCACAAGAGTATGACATCGATTATGAGGAGACTTTTGCTCCCGTGGCTCGCATGACAAGCGTTAGAACTTTAATTGCAGTAGCATCATCTAAGAAATGGCCTATATTCCAATTAGATGTTAAAAAATGCCATTCTTAATGGTCAGTTGAATGAAGAAGTATATATGGACCCTCCGCCGGGAATCAGTGTTAATCAAGGTCAAACCCTTCGGTTATTAAAAGCTTTATATGGTCTTAAACAAGCCCTAAGGCTTGGTATGATAGATTTAGTGCTATCATGTTACAATTGGGATTTCGCTCATGTTATACTGACACTGCTTTTTTTGTTAAACGTGCAGGTAATAGTATCATCATCCTTCTGCTTTATGTTGATGATATGATCATCACTGGCAATGATGAAAGTGATATTCTTAAAGTTAAAAATATGTTAAAACATAATTTTGATATGTCTGATCTGGGTTTTCTCAGGTACTTTCTTGGTATAGAAGTTGCATACTCTCCTCGAGGGTATATATTGTCACAGATGAAGCTTGCTGCAGACATATGTTCCAAATCTGGGATTTCAGATGATAAAAAGGTTGAGACTCCCGAGGTTATCAATGCTAAACTACGACTGGAGGATGGAGTTCTACTGGATGATCCTACGCCCTACAGGCAACTCATAGGCTCCCTCACCTATCTGACTATCACCAGGCCGGATATTGCTCATGTTGTGCACTCTGCAAGCCAATTTCAGCATGCTCCTACATCTGTGCATATGAGTGCTGTGCTCCGGATCATTCGATACATTAAAAATACTTTGACTAAAGGGCTATTCCTATCCTCACTCTCTTCCTTAGATTTACTGGCTTATACTGATGCTGACTGGGGAGGAAACCCAAATGATCGAATCTCAACTACTGACTTTTGTGTTTTTCTAAGAGATTCGCTAATTGCTTGGAGGTGCAAGAAACAATAGAAAGTCTCATTGTCTTCTACTAAAGCAGAATACAGGGCTATGACAACTACTACAATGGAGCTGGTGTGGCTTCGAAGTCTTCTTCAAGATATGAGAGTCGAAATTACCGGTGCTTCGAAGCTTTGTTGTAACAATAAAAGTGCCATCTACCTTGCCAGCAACCACACTTTCCATGAGAGGACTAAACATATTGAAATGGACTGTCATTATGTACGTGATGAATATCTTCGTGGGACAGTTACACTGCCATATGTCACTTCAGAATATCAACTTGCAAATTTCTTTACCAAAGCCCTGCCTGCTCCTCGCTTCTTGTTCCTTCTTGGCAAACTTTCGGTTATTCTCCCGTAAAGTTTGAGGGGGGGTGTTAAAACATATGTAATAATACATATATATATATATAAATATAGATGTATATTCACCATAATACCCGATAGGGGTATTATGGTCTTTTCACAAGTACCCAATAGGGGTACTTGTTTTGTTTCTTTTATTTCACTGTTTTTTAATTTTTGTTTTTTATTTTTTAAATGCTTTTTTGGATACCGAAAAGGGGGCCCACAATGGAATCGTTGGGGCCCCCAATGGTCACAATTGTGACCGTTGGGGGCTCCCAACGACTCTATTGGGAGCCCCTTTGGTCTCCTTTTCTTATAAATAGGGGGAACCCCCCTTTATGTTGTATTGCTCTTGAGAGCTCCTCTTCAATAATAGTGATATTATTTTTCATGTGTGTAGCCTTTTTATAAGGCCTTTCGTATATCCCTTAGTGGATTTCCTCTCTTATGCTTGTTGCATTTGTCCGTGTGGGACATAGTGAATGCTTTAGCATTCTTGGATTCTTCCGCATATTTCATTACACCCCCAACGATCACATTTTCATTACACCCCCAATGGTCACAAATGTGACCGTTGGGGGCTCCCAACGACTCCTTTGGGAGCCCCCTATGTGGCTCCTCAAAAGGGTTATAAATAGGGGTCTCCCCCTTGTATTTGATTGAACTTGGAGGAGCTTTTGCTCCATTGTAATGGGTGTTACACCCTTCTTCTCTTCAATAATATTAACTTATGCCTTATAGGCATTTTTGCCCCTTTTGTGGGTTTATGTGTTAGCACATTATGTGCTTGTGTTTTCCACTTTAGTGGGTATATCCGCACTTCATGTGCATGTGTATTGGTTCATTATTGAACCTAATGTATTCAAAGCCGTTTCTTTACAGTAAAGACCATATAACTTTCTTTTTAGTTATCGGGTCTGGATACACCAGACCCGGACCCATAGTGTAATGTAAACTTAAATACACATTTAGGTCACGATTTCTTTTATTGAAATCGTGACAGCCGCAATCTCTCTCTCTCTCTCTCTGTTCTCTTTCTTAATACAGGGACAAAGGAAAACTTACATGGTATCAGAGCCAGGTTCAACTAAGGGTTGAAGAGGATTCCAAAGGTGCGACAGATCAAAGGTTTGAGGTTTCGTCCTTTCTTTCTTTGTTTCAGATTTCTTCTTTCTCTACCTCCATTCTCAATCTCCACCTCGTTTCCCCCTTTCTGTTTTCCTAGCCTTTTCTCTTCTTCTTTTAGTGGATTCACGTCTCACGTGAGTCCCTAAACTGTTCACGAAGAATTCACGTGAATCTTGGTTCACGAAAACGTTGTTCATCAAAAAAAGGAAGGGAAAAGCTTGTTTCACGTGAATCTCCTGTTCCACGTGAAACACTTGGATCAAATTATAAAGATCGTGCATTCCACGTGAATCTCCTGTTTCTTTATTCAAATTTGTTTTTTTTTTTTTTCTGAATCTCCTGTTTCTTTATCCAAATCTGTTTTTTTGCGTATCCCCTCTTCATTTTGGGCAGACGTGCGACATAAAATCTGGGACTCTAAAATCTGACATAAAACCTTTTTGCTGTCCAGACTACCCTTTCTCGTATCATATTTGTTCTGACTGTTACGAGTGGGATCCACATTGAAAACTCAGTCCTTCTTCTGACAACTTCTGGTCATCAATCTTTGAGTTACTCAGCGCAAAAAAAAAAAGGAGGAAGACGATCAGCAAACCTCTTTGGCTGCAGACTGAGCACTTTGTGAATACTTCGAAAAACAAAAACAAAAACAAAGGGGTTCCATTTCTTGTTAAAACTCCTTTTTCATGGATCTTCATTCTTCTCCATCCAATCTTTCTTCAAGTTTTCTCACTCAACTCGTTTATGAAAAGTTAACTACTTCAAACTTCTTGATTTGGAAGAGACAAATCATTCCTTTTATAAGGAGTCAAGGTCTCTTAGGTCACCTTGATGGAACCACTCCCGCTCTACTCGAATTTGTTACGAGAGAAGAAAAAGATGACAAAGGAGTAAGTTCAATTGTGTATGTCAAGAATGTAAAGTACCTCAACTGGGAAAGGAAAGATCAGTCAGTGGTTGCATACATCACTTCCACCTTGTCCCAAGAGGTCCTTGTTGCAATTCCCGACAATTGTACTGCTCTGCAACTTTGGGAAAAATTGGTTCAAACATACTCACAAGTTTCGCAGGCGAGAACGGTTTTTCTCAAGAGGGAATTTCAGATGTTGAGAAAAGATTCCATGACCATCATGAAATATCTGAACAAAATGAAGATTATCACAGACCAACTTGCAGTTATAGGATGCGCGGTGAGTGACAACGATATGGTACAACAGACTCTGAGTGGATTGGGATCCGACTACAATATGATCGTCACTTCACTATTGTGTCTCTCTGCTCTTCCTACCTTTGATGAGTTGCGAGCAAAATTGATTCAGTATGAGATGACTCTGAAAGGGTTCTCTGAGGAATCTCACATTCACACAAACTCTCAGGAAGTTTTTGCCACAGGGGTGACTTATGGTAGAGGACGAGGACGAGGAGGACAAGGGCGAAGTGGACACGGAGGGCGTGGTCTGCTTCCCACTCCAAATATGTTAACTCATGCGCAAGGGTCAAGATCCATTCCTACCTGCTTCTTTTGTAACAAAAAGGGGCATATCAAGGCGAATTGTTGGCATAATCCAGAGAATAAAGGAAAGGGTCCACAGACAGAAAACAAAAAAAGGTTCTCAAGTAGTGGAGAGATTAAAGATCTGCTGATATCTGCCTTGTTAGAGTTGAAATTGAAGCAAAGTGATGAAGGCACCTGGTTTGTCGACTCAGGGGCAGCGACTCATGTAACAGGTGATGCAGGTAAGATTTCTAATCCCATTCCCTATTTTGGAAAAAGTAAGATTGTCACTGGAGATGGATCCCACCATCCTGTTTCTCATGTTGGAAAAACTGTCATTCCTATGTCACATTCCACTCTCTTTCTGACGTTCTTCATGCTCCTGATATTAAGAAAAATATTGTCTCTGTTTCCAAACTTATTGATGATAATAATGCTTTAGTTGAATTCACTCCCTTCTCTGTGCAGGCCAAGGACCTACGCACGAGGGAAACATTCGCTGAAGGAAAGATACGAGGCAATATGTATGTCTTTGAAGAAGCTCCTTGTCATGTTGTTCGCCCTGTCCACCTGAATTCAAAGCCTTCATTAGAGTCGTGTTCATCCTCTTCTGCTAATGTTTTTAGTATTTCTGAATGTAATAAGCGATTCTTATGGCATAGTCGATTAGGACATTGTGGGAGTCATTTTATTGAGAAACTTGTATCTAATAATCTCATTCCAAAAGAAAGTCTAAATAGGGATGAGAACAGTCACAAATGTTCCAGTTGTCTTTCCTGCAAGAGTCATGTATTGCCTTTTCATTCAATTAATAAGAGAACTTCAAAACCTTTTGAGATAATTTGTTCTGATGTATGGGGACCCGCCCCAGTTGCCTCTGGATCTGGGAGCAAATACTATCTAATATTTGTTGATAGCTATACTCGATACACTTGGATATATTTCATAAAAAATAAGTCGGAAGTCTTATCTTTGTTTCAAAAAATTCTTTTCCTTATCAAAAATCAATTTTCTGAGTCCATTCAATTTTTCCAATGTGATGGAGGTGGGTAATTCTCATCCCGTGATTTTATTTCTTTTCTTCAAAATAACGGAATAGGAAGAAGGGTGTCCTGTCCTCACACCCCTCAACAAAATGGAATTGCTGAACGAAAACACAGGCATATCGTTGAAAGTGCCATGAGTATGCTCCATGACAACAATCTTCCCATCAACCTATGGACAAAAGCTTTCCATTCTGCCGTGCATGTGATAAATAGACTGCCTATGGTTATTCTGGAAAATAAGTCTCCTTATCACTGTCTTTTTGGAACTCATCCTAGTTATTATGATCTACGTGTTTTTGGATGTGTCTGCTATGTGCATATCGATCAGTCCCTGAGAAACAAGTTTCAAGATAAGGCCCAAAAGTGCAGATTTGTGGGATATGCATATGACTACAAAGGATATAAGTGTTATGATCCCACCAACAAACGCATCAGAACGTCAAGAAATGTTGTCTTTGATGAACAAAATTTTGACCACGGAGCTGACACAACGAATATGTCAACTGAAATTTACTATCCTTGGCTGAGCTCAGAACTTTTTGCTGGCTTCAATGAAACATGTTCCTCAGATTGCGTGCAATAAGAAGAAGTGGTATTTGAGAACACTGAGACGTCGGGGTCACAGAATGCAGAGGAAGTACCGGGCAGATACAAAGGCATTGTCTATTCCAGACAAAAATCGACAACATCAAGCCATTCAGATCATGTCTCAGTCGCCAATCCTACTCATTCTCATGCCACCTGACAAAAATGTTGTCAGATGCAAATGGGTTAGTTATAACAACTTCTTCTTGGATCTTCAATTGTTTTTAACTGCCATCAATAAGGACGAAGAACCCATCATGTATTATCAGACAACAGCTTCTATAAAATGGGTAGAAGCCATGAGTGATGAAATGCAAGCCTTGCATGAATGTGGAACATGGGAAGTTGTTCCCAGACCACCTGACAAAAATGTTGTCGGATGCAAATGGGTCTACAAAATCAAGTACAAGCCATATGGAACCATTGAATGATATAAGGCAAGACTTGTAGCAAAAGGATTCACTCAAGAACCAGGGAAAGACTATGATGAGACTTTTAGTCCGGTTGTAAGAATGAGAACGATTCGAATTATCATTTCCCTGGCTGTTGAACATGGATGGAAGTTGAGTCAGCTTGATATAAAAAATGCATTCTTACATGGGGATTTGAAGGAGGAAGTATACATGGAATAACCCCCGGGATATCAAGAACAAAATTGTAAAACTCATGTATGCAGGCTAAAAAGAGTCATCTACGGCCTGAAGCAAGCATCTCGCTCTTGGTTTGATAGCTTCTCATCAGAGATTCAGAAACATGGATTTTCACGTTCCATGCTGGACCACTCATTATTTATCTTTAAAAGCCAGTCTGTGACCACTCTATTATTAATTTATGTCGATGATATTATCATCAAAGGAAACTCTGCGGACCACATCCAAGAAATAAAAGACTTATTAGGTCAAAGGTTCAACCACATCCAAGAAATAAAAGACTTATTAGGTCAAAGGTTCAAAATGAAAGATCTTGGAGTTCTACGCTATTTCCTTGGTGTAGAAGTTGATAACCAGGCTCATGGATTGACACTCACTCAACACAAGTACACTGTAGATGTTCTCAGTAAGGCAGGCATGAAAGACTGCAAACCTCTAGGAACTCCGAGTGTACTTCATCAAAAACTTAGCGCTCATGATAGAGATCTGTGTGATGACCCCACCAGGTATCGCAGCATAATAGGAATGTTACAATACCTCACATTCACTAGACCTGATATTGTTTATTCAGTCAATCAAGTGTCTCAATTTATGCATGCGCCACGTACTGGACATATGGAAGCGGTCAAGAAGATCCTTAGATATCTGAAAGGAACTATTGAGGATGGATTGATATATTTACAACAATCATATGGCCAAAACGAGCACGAAATTACTGTATATTGTGATGCAGACTGGGCAGGAGATCCTGACGAAAGAAGATCTACATCAGGATATTGTGCCCAGAGTTGCCAGTTGAGGAAGCGGGAGAGGGAAGCGATACGGGAAGCGGGAGCGGGAAGCGAGGCACTTTCAAAAATGTAGGAAGCGGGGAAGCGTGGGACCATTTAGAAGAAAATTATGAACCGTCTCGGAAGCGAACCGGAAGCGACCTAGGAAGCGAACCGGAAGCGAGGGGGAAGCGAAAAAGTGAAAAAATGGGGAAGCGAGGGGGAAGCGCGGGGGAAGCGTTGGGGGAAGCGCGTGGGAAGCGTGGGGGAAGCGCGCTTCCCATAAATGGGAAGCGCGTTTCCCATTAAAGGGAAACGCGCTTCCCATAAAAGGGAAGCGCGCTTCCCAAAAAAGGGGGACACTTCCCCTCACGCTTCGGAAGTGCGTCGTTTCGCGCTTTCGAAGCGCGCTTCGGGGAAGCGCGCTTCCCCTTTACCCTAGGCGCTTCCGGTAACTCTGATTGTGCCTTCATTGGAAGAAATTTAGTCTCTTGGAGCAGTAGAAAACAAAAAGCTATCGCTAGATCAAACACTGAGGTTGAATATAGATCCATGGCTGCTGCCACTGCCGAAGTCACATGGATCAGGCATCTTCTAATTGAAGTAGGAGAAAAGATCTCCCACACTACCTTGCTCTGTGACAATCAAAGTGCTATCAATATGTCATTCAATCTCGTACATCACAGTCGTGCCAAGCACATTGAGATCGACCAACACTTTGTGAGACAGAAGGTTGAAGAAAAAGAGATTGAGCCTGAGTTTGTCAGTACTGAAAGACAGGTTGCAGACATATTTACCAAAGGGTTAACCAAGGATCGCTTTTGGATGCTTAAAAGCAAGTTGTTCATGGTCCAAAACCATGATCAACTTGTGGGGGGGTGAAAAAGGTGCAGGATCCGACCCGATCCATGTACTGATCCATGTAAAGACCATATAACTTTCTTTTTAGTTATCGGGTCTGGATACACCAGACCCGGACCCATAGTGTAATGTAAACTTAAATACACATTTAGGTCACGATTTCTTTTACTGAAATCGTGACAGCCGCAATCTCTCTCTCTCTCCCTCTCTTCTCTTTCTCAATACAGGGACAAAGGAAAACTTATAGATATTTCTAGCGATGATGAATTAGCATATAATGATCTTAGTGATAATGAAAATATAGAGGAAAATAACAACTCTTCTTATCAATCTATTAATCACCCCATTGAAGAAAGAACATCTAGTGATCCTATTATCTACATACATAGAGATAAAAATAATTTTAAAAGTGCAATTGAAAAATACAGTGAATTCAGTGAGCCTTCCTTTACAAATAACCCAAATCCTAGAAGAACCGAAAGAGTTAGAAGAATTCCTTCTAAATTTATATCTTATGAATCCTTCTCACCTAAATATAGAGCATGCCTTAGTGCCATTCATTTGTACGTAGAACCTATAAACTTTGAAGAAGCCAAAAAAATTATCGAATGGAGGGAAACTATGAATAATGAACTTAGAGCTCTTAGAAAAGCTAAAACTTTGGGAATTTCAAGATCTTCCCAACGGTAAGAAGACAATAGGATGTAGATGTGTTTTTAAAGTAAAAACCAAGGGTGATGGGTCTCTTGAAATATATAAAGCTCATCTAGTTGCTAAAGAGTATAGTCAAAAATATGAAATTGACTACGATGAAACATTTGCCCCTGTTGCGCGTATGGTTACTGTTAGGTGCCTTATCACAATTGCTTCAATTAAAAAATGAAACATATATCAAATGGATGTCAAAAATATTTTTTTAAATGGTGATCTAAACGAAAAAGTTTATATGGATGCTCCTATAGGAATAGATGTTTCTAATGGTAAAGTTCTTTGCTTACGAAAAACCCTCTATGGACTAAATCAAGCTCCCAAGACTTGGTATGATCGTTTTAACAATTTAATGATAGAAAATGGATTTACCTTATGTTATATTGACATTGCTTTGTTTGTAAAGAAATCCAATGCAGGAATTATGATCTCGTTATTATATGTTGATTACAGGTGATGATGTCAAAGGAATCAAGAAAATTAATAATATATTAACAGCAAAATTTGAAATGTCAGACTTAGGATTTCTGATATATTTTTTGGGCATTGTAGTTGCCTTATCTTAGAGGGGATATTTTTTGTTTCAAACTAAACTTGCTTGTGAGGTCATTGACAGGTCAGAAATTACTGATGACAAAATTTGTGAAACTTCTGAAGTAGTATGATCAAAGATGAAGATTGATGATGAGATTCCTCTAAAAGATCTCACTCCTTACAGGCAACTTGTTGGATCACTAATGTATTTTAGCATTACCAGGCCAGATATCTCTCATGTTGTTAGTCAATTTCAGTATGCCCCTACATCAGTACATATAAGCGTAATTTTTCGAATTATCAAATATATATAAAGGGGTCTATAAATAAGGGAGTATTTTTATCTTCATCTTCCGAATTAAATTTAATTGCTTATACTGACTCTGATTGGGGAGGTGACCCAAATAATCGTCACTCCACCACTGGTTTTTGTATTTTTTAGGAGAATCTTTGGTTTCATGAAAATGCAAGAAACAACAGAAGATGTCATTATCTTTTACGGAGGCTGAGTATCGGGCCATGACAACAATAATCATGAAAATTGTTTAGATTCGGCAGTTATTAGAAGATATAGGAGTTCATGTTCAAGGTCTTACTAAGCTGTGTTGTAATAACAAAAGTGCAATATATATTGCAAAGAATCACACATTTCATGAGCGTACAAAGCATATCGAGATGGACTGCCACTATGTTAGAGAAGAATATCTAAAGGGTGTCATTGATCTACCATATGTAACATCAGAATACCAACTGACAAATTTCTTCACTAAGGCGCTTTGTTCCCCTAGATTCAACTTTCTTCTTGACAAACTTTCGGTCATCGTAAGTTTGAGGGGGATGTTAAAATGTATCCTATATATATATATATATATATATATATATATATATATATATATATATAAACTATTTCATATAATACCCTATAAGGGTAAAACTTTCTTTTCCCATTTTTACGCATATTCCACTTGGAATATGTATGTAATTTATTTTTTATTCTTTTTCTTATTTTCTTTTCTTTTTTTTTTATTTTTTCCTTCTTTTAAGGCATTGGGGGCCCCACATATAGATGTTGGGCCCCTCCAACAGTCACATTTGTGACCGTTGGAGGGGCTCCAATGTCTATATGGAGCCCCTCCAAGGCCTCCATCTTTGTGTATTATAAATAAGGGTTTAGTCCATGGTTGCCAGTTGAGGAAGCGGGAGCGGGAAGCGATACGGAAAGCGAGGCACTTTCAAAATTTTAGGAAGCGGGGAAGCGTGAGACCACTTAGGAGCGATTCGGGAAGTGTCTCGGAAGCGACCTAGGAAGCGTCTTGGAAGCGAGGGGGAAGCGAAAAAAATAAAAATAAAAAATACAAAAAAATTGAAAAAAACAGGGGAAGCGAGGGGGAAGCGGGATGGGAAGCGCGCTTCCCATTAAAGGGAAGTGCGTCCCCCATTAAAGGGAAGCGCGTCCCCCATTAAAGGGAAGCGTACTTCCCAAAAAAGGGGGACGCTTCCCCCCACGCTTCGGAAGCGCGACGTTTCGCGCTTCCCCTTTTAGCTAGGCGCTTCCGGTAACCCTGGTTCAGCCCCATTGAATTCTTCAAGCTTGGAGTTTAAGCTCCTTCATTGTTCAATAAAGTTTCCTTATTTTTATGCCTTTGTGCATTTGTGTTTGTCTATGTGCCTTTGAGCACATTTATTCAAGTGTTCTTGGTTGTGCCTTTGTGCACATCACTCTTTGA
The DNA here is from genome assembly GCF_984573655.1 of Nuphar pumila. NCBI lineage: Eukaryota > Viridiplantae > Streptophyta > Magnoliopsida > Nymphaeales > Nymphaeaceae > Nuphar > Nuphar pumila. The sequence goes on along the minus strand of NC_143263.1, from coordinate 72,849,512 downwards.
GGAGTTTGCACCTTTTGTGCACATTGTCTCTTTGAAGACATTTTCACATATACATGTATACTTTTTCATTCAAATCTCTCTTTAGAAGCTATGCCAAATATTATCCAGAACTGGGAAAGGGGCATACATGCAAGACCCAAAAACTTCAAGTCCCTCTCTAATGGAAAGCTTCTTAATATTAGATAAGCATAATTTATCCCTCTCAGAAATAAGGGATATCAGGGAGGGCCCATTTCATGGGTCCGTCCAAAACCATGTTTTGAAACCATTCATCACTCTCCAGGGGATAAAAATATTGAATTTTGACCAGCCCCACATTATACCTTTTCATGGCCCCGATCCACTATAAGGGCTGGCTGCCCACATGCTCTTATTCCATAAGTATTTAGATATAATAAACTCAGCTCATAAAGAGTTACCAAAATAAACCTCCAAAGATAACTTTGCCAGGAAGGCAATGTTTAACTCCTCAATCCTTCGAATGCCAATGCTTCCTTTGGATTTTGGCTTACACAAGACTTCCCAAGACACTAAATGGGGTCTTTTCCCTGGATCTGAATCCTACCACAAAAAATTCCTGAAGGGTACTTCCAATTGATTAATGAGTTTTTTTGGCAATCTAAAAGATAGAAGCCAAAAAACAGGTATGCTTGAAAGAGTATTCTGAATCAATAAAATTCTTCCTACATAAGATAAGAATTTCACCTTCCAGGAATCTATGTGCTGCTGAATTTTTGAAACTACATGTTGGCACATGTTTGCTTTCAACTTACCGATGCACAAAGGAATCCCCAAATACTTCATGGGAAGTTCACGCAACATCCAACCTGCCCTACTCGATAGACGGCCAACTCTTTCATCGTCTAGATTAAACGGGATAATGGCTGATTTTTCATCGTTCACCTTCATGCCATCTGCATCCTCAAACTCCTTAAGCACACATTTTATAAATTGAATTTGCTCCTCATGGAGCTTACAGAAGAGAAGCACATCATCAGCAAAGAAAATGTGAGACACATGATTCTCAAAATGAGAAAAATTTATAATGTCCATCTGATTATGTGTAACACCCAAATTCAGTCTTCTAGACAATCTCTCCATCACCACAAGAAACAAATACGGATATATAGGGTCTCCTTGCCTAATACCTCGTGAACTCATGAACTTATTACCTGGGGAACCATTCACCAACACCCTGAAGGAAGCTGTAGAAACACACAACATCAACCGGTGGACCCAAGTTAGATGAAATCCCAGGTGAAGTAACGATCCTTTGAAGAATTTCCAGGAAAATCTGTCATAAGCCTTGGAGAGGTCCAACTTCACACAACATGCTGGAACTTTTTGCTTTGATGGTTAGCTTTGATGATTTGTTTTTAGCTTTTCTTTATGTAGATCTTTTTATTCATTTGCAAATTTTTGGAGTTTGAAATCTTAAATACTTGTTGAGGTCTATTCATACTTCTTTTATTATTTATGCTTTTTCTTCACATTCTGTGTGCATTTTGTTTCTTCTGGGTCTTAGCAACTTTTGTGTAAATACATGATTGCTTTTTCAAGATTTTGGTGAATTATCCATTGTCTTTCCTCTTTTTTGTTCATTTTAATTTGCTTTAGTGTTTAGTTTCTGAGAAAAAAAAACATGGTTTCTTAAATTATTGGTACACTTTTAACATTATTTCATGCTGTAGGTATAATGTAGCTGTGAAATGTGCAACAATTACTCCAGGTCAGCAAAACATTTCTAGACTGTTCTTTGATGTTTATTTGTTTATGTTGTACTGCATTTTACAAGGATGATGCTGCGTTATCAAACTTTTGACTTGAGAAGAGTACTTTTACTGAAGTTATCCTCATTTCTTGAACTAGACATTGAGAAGACAAGTAAAATCCTGGACAAACATATGCAACTTTAGAAAGGATCATATAATTTATCTCTAGTTAATTTGCTCTTAGCTATATTATTTTATCCAGACAATGAGGATGGAAATGTGACAAGCTCCAATCCGTCATCTCCAACTGATGAATCTCAGATTATGGATGTTAGGTTGGGCATTTGAAAAGAAAATTTTTCTTCATATTGGCTCAACTTTGTTGAGTACTTAAGCTATCAACCTGTCAGTTGTTCTACATGACTAAGGTCTTCACAATGTAGCCCTTTCTCTAACCAAGTTTTCTTCTCCCTTGGTAGTTAAATAAGTCTCTGAATACAAGCTTTATTTTAAAGAAGATTTTCTTCTGTTTATCTCAACACGATAAACCTTGATAGATTAGAAATTACCAATGTGCTGACATAGATGCAGAAGCACATTCATGGGCAAAAAGCATTGAAACTTTGTCATTCCTGAGCCACAAATGCTTATACATTTTGCCTTTTGTGCTATATAAATGCAGATGAAGCCAGAGTTAAGGAATTTGGGCTGAAATCAATGTGGAGGAGCCCTAATGGAACCATACGGAACATATTGAATGGTTTGTATTTCCTTTTGGTTTTTCATAGCATTTTTCGTTTTTGAAGTCATATTTATCTTTTATAACTACTTGGTGGTTGGATAATCTGATAATATTTGGTGTGATGTCAAGTGTGATTACCTCATTTTGATAATACTTGGTAGTTGTACGCATGTTGTATGCCTTGTGGGCATTTAGTCTTTCTATCATTTCTTTTTCTTTTTTGAGTTTTCTTTCTATTATTTGTGTATAGTATGTGTTTATAGGTTAATTTGGTTATTTTTACATTTTCTTTCTGATACATGACATATACCCTTCTTTCAGATCACAAATTTTATATGGATGATAATGAGATCACTTAGGCCCCATTTGGATAACATGAGGCAAAACCAAGTTATTGAAAAACTTGATTTTCCTCTAAACCAGGTTTTTAAACCCGGTTCAACAAAAAATTGAGTTTTTGGGCATTTGGCTGACCCGAAAACTAGGTGCTCCAAGTTTATGGTTTCCAAATATTAAAAAAAAGAAGATTAAGAAAATGTTTTCTGCTAATTTGTCAGTCGCCTATCGACCGGAAAAAAGGCAAGCTGGCACCAGCTATACCAGCCGTTCCCGCCTGGCCATTTTCAGCAAATAGATGGTTGGAAAATGGCAAAGTATCAAAATCAAAAAAAGAAAAGAAAAAATGCCAGCCATTTCCAGCCAGCCATCTACTGGTCGGAAAATGGTCGGGCTGACACAGACTAGAATGGCAGGTATCAGCTTTTGACCATTTTCCAGCCGGTAGATGGTTGGAAAACCCTAAAAACAAAGAAAAATACATGGCCAATTTTGGGCCATCTACTGGCTGGTAAATGAATGGGCTGGCACTGACCATGTTAGCGGGTGCCAACTCAGTTGGTAATGGTCGGAAAATGGCCAGGAGGTAAAAAGAAAAAGAAAAACACTTGAAAAACAAAAAAAATACATTGTTATTTTCGGGCAATCCACTAGCTGGAAAATGGCCGGGCGTTAAAATAAAAAAAGAAAAAGGCATGGCCAATTTCCGGCCATTTATCAGCCAAAAAATGGCCGGGCTGACACTGGCCATGCCTGGATGGTGCCAGTCTGGCCATTTTACGGCCAGTATATGGCTGGAAAATGGTCATACATTACTGAAACACCAAAAAATTCCAACTATTTCCAGCTGGGAAATGGCAGGTGAGGTATCGTCTAGGCTGGGCAGTGTTATGCCGGCCATTTTTCTGCTGGTCACCGGCCAAAAATGGCATGCATGTGGAGTGCTACATGAGATTCATAAGAGGGCTATAAGAGGGGATTGGGGAGAGGGCAGCCCTCCACACCCCGTCCCCCAACAAACCCAGTTTTGGGTTTGTGAAAAGTCTCCCTCTGGTAGATTTTTCACAAATCAGGTTCTGAAAAATCCTGGTTTGCCAATGCTGGGTTTTTGGCATCCAAACAAAGCCAAAAACCCAGTTTTTGTGTTCCAACTGAGTTTTCACCCAAAACCTGGTTTTTAACCTGGTTTTGGATGTCACGCAAATGGGGCCTTATTTTGTAACTCACCTTGCATCCCTGGACATCCAATATGCTGGATGTATCTCTTCGTCACCCTGAATGCCAAGTTGCAAACTAATGAAATGTTTTCTGCCTTGTCAGCTGATTCTGGAATAACTATAATATTTTGTCCCATTTTCTGGTATCTGCATTTATTAATCTGATAAAACACTTTCAAAGGCGAGGAATTCTGAATCTTTTAGCACTTACATACATACCTATTTTTTTTTAATCTGAAATGAAATAAAGCTATTATGCTGTTTCAGAATATACTTTTGGAAGAAAAGTAGTTAATCTTAGTATAAGAATTTGAAAGCATGAAGGCGGACTGGCCTTGTATGTGAGTATATGATTTAAGCATTTTTCCAGAGTATTGCTGCGTAATTGTTGATTGCTTTTGCTATTTCTCATAGGTCTTTAAGCATTATGTTTTCCTCCTGATAAGAATGAATTTTTCCTTTTCCTTTGGAGATGAAACTGAAATATGTCAGTTGCTGAGTCTCTTTGAAGTTGGTCCATGTGCTAGTGCTGTATAATTTAGATGAAAAGTAAAATTGTGTTCACTTCAAGTGTAACCTGAGACAAGAGAATTCCGTGCAGCTCAATGCAATTAGATCAAGGTTCTAATGTTGAACTGTTCATGTTATTGAATATCTAAAAGTGAAAACGCAAGTTCACTTTATTTGCAGAAGTCGGATTGATGGTTGTGGTTGATGTGTGCCATTTCTCATAGTTTTCAATGACTTTTTTCTGAGCATTTTGGTAAATAGATATATACATACTGTTGTGCTGCCCTATAATGCATGGACTGCAATATTTCTGTATTTGAAGAGTGGTATTTAGCATGTATATTAAGTATTCTTGTTGCCAACGTGTGATAATTGATAAACTTGTGTGATCGCATAGTGGAAATTAATTGTGTTTCTTGCAAGTAAACCTTGATTGCAATTCTTTAATAGGTTATGCCTAATCTAAATTAGTTTTTTGTTTATTTTTTTACATTAGGAACTGTGTTTCGAGAACCTATTCTATGCAGAAATATCCCCAGGCTCATATCAGGTAATCTTTTTTCCAATGTGATAAAGTTACATAGTGTCTATTTTTCTTTGATGAACGGGTATTTCCATGGGTTTGCCTTGGTATCGTGTTCATACATGTCAAACCATTGGCTTTATTTTCATATATTCCAGCTCGTTACAGGTTGGAAGAAACCTATTTGCATTGGTAGGCATGCCTTTGGAGACCAGTATCGTGCAACTGATATGGTCATTAAAGGACCAGGGAAGCTGAAAATGGTCTTTGGTGAGTTCATGGATATTTGGCATTTGTTTTACAGCCTTCTACAACACAAAATCAGATTTTCTCAGTTTCTCAAAAATCCTCACTTGTGTTTCTTTATTCCTGTGATGATCTATATAGTTCCTGAAAATGAGAATTCACCAGTGGAACTTGATGTTTTCAACTTCAAAGGTGATGGAATTGCAATGGCCATGTACAATGTCGATGAGGTAGGCTTCACAATCTACTTTTTCTGGATCTTTCTTTGAGGGTTAGCTTTGTCACAACTTTGTTTTCCTGCAATTTTCAGTCTATTCGAGCTTTTGCTGAGTCGTCAATGTCAATGGCATTTGGAAAGAAATGGCCCCTTTACTTGAGCACGAAAAATACAATCCTAAAAAAATATGATGGCAGGTAGATTAGGTTTAAACTATCATCACTCTTGTATGTCAAATACTATTTGGTGAAGCAAATGTTGGTGCAGTTCATGTCTGTGTTATATTATCTTTTTGACTTTTCTGATGAAATTGTAACCCTAGCAGCTATGGAATATATCACTGTGGTTGATCTTTGCAGGTTCAAGGATATCTTTCAGGAGGTGTATGAAGAAAAATGGAAGGAGAAGTTTGAGAAAATATCGATATGGTAGGTCAGCCACCTTGGTGAATCTACATCCATGAAAATGTTTGTCTAAATAAATTCTAATGCTGCCCGATGTCCCTTGTCATGCAGGTATGAGCATCGATTAATTGATGACATGGTTGCTTATGCACTAAAAAGTGCTGGAGGTTATGTTTGGGCATGCAAAAATTATGACGGTGATGTGCAGAGTGACTTTCTTGCACAAGGTGACGTGCTCCATGTTCTAATGGAGTTTAATTCTTCCTTGAAATTAGTTATTGTCTTGTCATCAACTTCCTATATATGAACCATGAAAGCTGGGAGCAGAATGGTCTGAACACAATTCAGTTTGTCTTGGTTGGTGATTCATGTCGGGCATCAGAACATATCCAACCTGACACTACCCAGTTGTGTTGGAATTCATGAAAGATTCAGGTTCGCAAAAAGTTAAGAAAACAATTATAACAGTGATATAGCTTTTGTGCCAACCAAAATAACTGATATAGCTTTTGGTTGCATGTTGCTTTTGTGGACATGTTCTGTTTGATCAAACATGTCTCCTTGGTAAATATTGGGATCCATACACATGATTTGACATAACCAATACCTGAATCTAAATCTGGATGCTCTTCATTGGGTAGGAACCTATGTCACACGAACTCTTCTAACAGGGCACTGCACTTGCGTCGCACCCGCAGCCAGGCGGGTGTGACACTTGGACACAGCCAGCTTCCTTTGTGTTAAGTGAAGTCAACCACACTGAGGTCCATTTCTATCCAAAAGTAGATTCAGTTAACCCTAATCAAGTCCATTTTTATCTATATTATATATATAAATACATAAATGCACACAAATACATGTAGTGTTAACTTAAAACTGTTAAAAATTATATATATATATATATATATATATATATATATATATATATATATATATATATATATATATATATATATATATATATATATATATATATACTCCCCGCACCCAAGTTTTTTTAAGTGCCACACCCGCACCCCCGCACCCAAGTTTTTTTAAGTGCCACACCCGCACCCGCACCTGCACATGCACCTGCACCTATGTGACATAGGTAGGAACATATTAGGTTGAATAAAAACTGACATATTGAGAGCCTTAGATTTCTGTAGGCAGTCTTAAACATATGGTCAGTATTTACATATCTTTTGTGTTTTCTTGGAGCTGTATGATGGATGTGATTGGCTTATGAAATATGAAGTATGGGGTGTGTTTAATTTCACATCTTTTGCATTGGCTCTGTTACAAAGTGATGTTTCATTCTTTAATGCTACGTCATAAGGACATCCATAATTCACCAATTTCTCAGTGTGATTATCCCTGATATCTGGGAAAATAAATATTGTTAAAAAAGTTTCAGAAAAATCTATGCCAACAAAAAACATGAAATGTAAAGGATTGTTAAGGTTCTCATTGGGTTGGGTTGGTGTTGTGTGAAGGTCAGTTTATGACTGACCCGACTAATTGACTCTGTGTTTTGTGTTTGGATTTGGGTTGAAGTTGGGTTAGTTTGTCCTTCGGCTCAGTTCTACTATGTCACATGGGTGCGGGTGCGGGTGCGGGTGCGGGGATGCGGCACTTCCAAAAAACCCGGGTGCGGGAGTGCGGCAAAAAAAAAAAAAAAAAAAAATATATATATATATATATATATATATATATATATATATATAAAGTCCAAAAGTTGGACATAAATGACCCTGGGTGTGTTGACTGCACCCAGGGCCAGGTTGACCGCATCGGGTGCGGGTGCGGCACCTAGTTGGAGAATCCCTGTGACATATATATAAAAAAAAAATCTTGGCAATTTTTTTTAAGTCCAAAAAATTGGACCAAAATGACCCTGGGTGCGGTCGCACCCAGGGTCGGGTTGACAGCAAATGACCCTGGGTGCGTTGACCGCACCCAGGGTCGGGTTGATCGCACCCGGTGCCGCACCCGCGTCGCGTCGATGCGGGTGCGGCACCCTGCTAGCCGAATCCCTGTGACATAGGTTCTATGCCAGTCCATCAAACCTGAATTGAACATATATAGCATATTCAGATTTTGTTTTTTCTATGGGGATATATAGTATATTGGGCTTCTGCTTTTTCCTACGTGGCCCACATGAAACTGAATCTGATCAATTTTCCATAGGCAGTGGCAGCTGGGATGGGAGAGGTTGGGTCTAATTGGGTGTCTGATGTACTTATTTATGCTCAAAATCTTACTCAAGTCATATTGGGTGGGAAATGTTGCATAAGCGTGAAATTTTCCTACTCGAGTTCTCTTTTTCCTTATTGTATCCAATTGGTATAGACTTCAGTTGGATTGGAACCCTGACAGCCCTTAAAATTTTCAATTATGTCATGGTAATCTCATGGCACTATCATTATATGTCATGATAGATTCAAAATCTGTTGAAATTTTGAACATGAGATAATGTTCCTATTTTTTTTCACGGTGAAATTTTTTTGGAATCAATTATTGTTATATTTCCAAAATATTGGACAGAAATTTAATATTAGCAATGGACATTCTTCTAGTAGCAACTTGTGATATTTTGTTCATTCATGTTTTTTTTTCCTGTTATATCTGTAAGGCATATTTGTTTAAAAAAAATCATGATGATATTACAATATAATAACGCTAGTGGCATATGTGAATACCCTATTGGGGTTCTTTTAGTGAATAAAAATGAAAAAATAGTGTGCCGCCTCAGGCTTGATGCCATAGAGATCATGTTCAAACCTACCTTAAGGTTCCTTTTTCTTCTCCATCTCACAATTTCCATGAAGTTCAAGTAGAAACATGCGGGTAAAGATTGCTGCTATAAAAGAGATGTTGCTTAACTGAAAAAATATTTCGAAGTAAACTCATCCACCCTTGCCACTACCACAATTTTAGTTATCTTTGATATTGCTGAAAGTTAAAATTTTGAAGTTCATTCCTGATAACGCCTGTTAGTATCTTAATATGCTGTCAACTTCAGTGGATTGACACTGCAAGTGGTTTGAAATATGCAGGTTTTGGTTCACTGGGACTAATGACGTCAGTTCTGGTGAATGATTCATTTTTCTTATTGCAGTTGTACTATTTTGTTACTTTCTGAATGTGAAAGAACATTTTCTTACCTTTATGCTGCATGTTGGGCACAGCTATCTTCTGACGGGAAGACATTAGAGGCTGAGGCTGCTCATGGGACTGTCACTCGGCATTTCCGTCAGCATCAGAATGGGCAAGAAACTAGTACAAACAGCATTGCATCCATATTTGCCTGGACCCGTGGACTTGAGCACAGGTCTATGTCATGTTTCAGTTAAAGTTTTGTCGTCATTTATGTTTTCTTTCATTTGCTTTTTTTGTGTAAATTTTTCATTGAAGATGGTAGTGATGGTGGTTAAAAAGATAATGATGATTATGTAGATCAATTAATGGTAATGATTATGAAGATGGTAAGAAGAAAAGGTTGATGGTGAAAAGGGCGATGATGGTGAAGGGGGTATCAAGATGGAGATGATAATGATGATAATTTAGATGGTGTAGATGAACCTGAAGTTGGTGGTGGTGATGGTGAACAGGAGGAAGACAATGGTGATATATGTGCGAGAACTGAATTCATGTCATCCAACAACCTTTAATGGTCAACTGAGACTATCATCTGAGACCTACCTGGATAAGTCAATATCTTAGAACTGTGTTGACAAGGATGTAAGGCCATAGAATCAAACAAGTCTTAATAAGACCGTTTGTGTCTCGGGGCAGTGGCCAGTCCACTCTTTGCATGTGTTGATCTAAAGTGTCTATTTTCTGGTTGGAGCTACTCAGATTGTCTGCAGAATGCCACCCCATGTCTTACTGTATCAATTTCGGATTGCCAATCCAGTTTGAGTACCACTCTTTGGAATTTGTGATCTGCAATTCAACCCAAAGCAAGATATATATCAAATTAGAGTTTTCTCATGTTTAAACTTTTAGGCCATGTTTGTGCGTGTCTGTCATTCTTGGATTAGCACTGACTACTTTGAGAATGCCATGAAGGATGATCCTGGATCTACTGTGTGGAATAACCTCCTCCTTTCTGCTACTCATGCTATTCACTGCTTTGTTTCTTGCTGGGTTTTTTACCGTGCATTCATTGAAACATGCACTTTCTAATTTTAAAATTAATGGAATGGGTAAATCAAGCAAAATTTAAAAGTTAATCATTTTTTCTCCATATTTCTTAATTTTCCTTCTTTTCTAGCCTCTCTTTATGTTTCTTTTGTTTGCCACTCCCATTTTTTTCTCTCCATTGACTACGTGCACCCAATTTTTCTCTCCCTTTCTCTTTTAGTTAGAAATTCAAGATTACTATAAAATTATGCCTTCATAATTTATAGGAATCTTAAAAATAAATTCAGGATGTTTAAGTAGGACATCCAAACTTACCCTGAGTATATTTTCATCCATCACATTATGTAAGTCCTAGCAGTCTTACTTGCCAAGTAGTGTCATATTCAAACTTTCATGAGCAAATTGATGGGTTTGCATTGTTGAAATTTTAGTTCTACCTTGGCTCTTTATATGATGGTGCTTGAACTTTTGGTAGGGCAAAGCTTGATGAAGATGATAACCTGTTGGACTTCGTGCACAAGCTAGAAGCAGCATGCATTAACACAGTTGAATCAGGAAAAATGACCAAGGACCTTGCTATCTTAATCCATGGATCTAAGTCAGTATTCTTTCCCTACTTCTTTTTTATCCTTAATTAGGCCTTCCTCATTATCTGATACTGCTGCATACAGGGCATCCAGGGATTTGTACTTGAGCACGGAAGAATTCATTGATGCAGTTGCATCTAATCTGCATTCAAGGATTGGGTAACCATTTTCATCACTTCTGTGTGCAACTGGGTTAACTTAATCCTAGCATATGCCTAAAGCCTTTCATATGTTTTGAGATGTAACATTGAACTGTATGATTTATATTTGCAATGCATCCATAAGAGTATGTTCTCTTCCTATCCATACCCGCTTCTGAGGTCATACTTCCAATAAGTTTGAGTTGTGAATATTTGGTTCAATTGACTCCAATTTTGACACTGAGCTCAGTTTCATTTTTAATGTAGGACTTGTTTTCTTGGGATTGAGCTGAAAAAGTTGGATTTGATTGGCTCATCTTTTTACCTTGACTCATTTTTTGAGCTATCCCTTTTAGCTTGTTTAGTTATATATCTTTGAGTGTCCATCTTCCCATTGTTCTCTCAAAATATAGTATATAGCTGCATTCGTCTCTAGAGTAGGAGCCAATGAAGTATTAATTTTTCTCTAATAGCAAAGGGACAACGTGTATCTCAAAGGTGCTTCTTGAGTTGGTTGGCCCCTCTCAGTTTAGAAGAGGGCTTCATTTTGAATGTCGATCTGTTGATAGCAGCATTACAGGAACCATCCATCTCAAGATCGATGGATGTGATAGCATGGTAGCAACAATAACAGCGGCACTAGAAGATCTCTGTCTTGAGATGTGGACCATCTCTCTATGCATTTTGTGTTGGATGGGAATCAACCATTGTTGTAACAGCATTAGTAAAATTTGCTTTACAACAATTTTCAGGCACTCGAAAAAATAATTTTCATGCACGAGCTAGATGCATAAAGTAGAAATAGTCATGGCCAAAACCCCTGAAAGGAATGAATTTGATTAATTGGATGAAAAAGAGAGTGGTTATGAGATGGCTCCCAAAAGTCTAAAGAGTGGGGCAAGTCATATTGTTCAACATACTAAAGAAACAACTAAATCCCTCCTATAAACAACTGAACCTTGCATGATCGGCCTTTTATTTTTATAGATTTAGATAGAAATTGAATGAAGAGAATAGTGTAAACTATTATTATAACACTAAACGCTTGTGTCGAGCTGACGATGTCACAAGTTCGAAACCCACAGTTGGCGTCCCTTGCTGCAAGGCCAAAGCTGGGTTTACTCCCCGGTGGGCAAGGGGACCTCAAGGGTTTTACCAGCCGGAGGCCAACCAATGTGTGGTCGGTCATGGGAGGCTTTCCCTTGGATTATGCAAAAAATAAAATAACACTAAACAAATATATTGTATTGTGTACATGTGCTTGATTCATTGCATAGTCACCATTATCGCTGATATTGTGAAATTATCATGTTCTTTTTTGTAGTAGCAGATAAAAACTTCATCATATTGCATATTTTCAAAATATTGGTAAAAACATAAATATCGTGATAATATGACAATGTTTAATTTTTTATTTTAATTCTTTTAAGTAAATATGTTTTTTGATTTTTTGTTTCGTTTATTTGTAAAAGCTTTTCTAACTATTTCTTTATGTTTCCATGAGAAAAATGCTGCTAGAACCTATTATTTCTTATCCCTTATAATTTTTTTTAAAACATCTGATATTTTTCTGAGAAAAATCACTTTTTTGGAAATAAAAAAGCTTAAGAGGAAAATACAGTTGAGAACTTTTCAAGAACAAGATTGGTGACATGGATTTAGCTTAAGTCTTTACTGTGCTACGTGCTATATCTGCTACTTCATAGCCGAAAAGAGGTATGATTTAAGCTATTACTAATCTTGCATTGGTCAAGCTTACATTGTCCATTACCATTTTTCATGCTAAAGTGAGCGCAGACGCAGTAGCTAGGATTATTATTGAATCGACGAATTCATATTGGCTGTGAATTATATTGTCCATTGTCAAATTTCTTGAGATATGACTCTTATAACGTATCAACTATTTTAGACCCGAGGGGTAGCGTAGTTGGAACGGACCTCTGTTGTTAGACGGACAGTTCGGGTTCAATTCTTGCAGGCGTTATTCACCTTGTGTAAGCTGAAGCCGGTGGCTCCCTAATATTTTTTATCATTTTTACATTGAAAAATTCGGGTCTTAATCGGAACTCGGGTTGGGCCCGAGTCTGGTATAAATTTTTACAAACTATACCCGGATCCATGTATTAATTGGGTCTTCTTATTTATCACCATACCCAAATTCTATAGGGTTTGGTACAGGTGGGGTCTAGGTAAACCCGACCCGTTGTCGACACCCCTAGTCAAGGGGTGCGCACGGGTTTACACCCCTCGGGTAGTTTTCCCGTTCCTCAATGAAAAAAACTAACTATTGCCAAAACTATATGTTGGATGTATTCAAGGGGTGAATCTAGGTTTTGTTCTATTCAAATCCGGGGCAGGTACATGGTAGTTATCGTGGTCTGTTACCACAACATTCTGCCTGATGATTGGATTTTATCTACATGGTTAGTCCGCAGGTCAATCAAGACAAGAGTTCAACCAAAGTCATCTACATTTCAAATCCTTTACCAGGTTAGATTGTTCGGTAGGCAGGTTAAAATTCAAACTTGGGGACTTTTCTGTCCGTGGTCCGATGGTATGGTCCATGTAGACAACATCTGGTCTTGCATATGTGGTCCAATGAGCATGTAATGTTTGCTACCCTGGTGGGTAAGGAACCCCTTAGTGGAAAAAATATAATATTTTTACACAGATAAAAGAAGAGTCCGTCGATTAAGCAAGCATGGACCACCTGGAGCGAAGCACTCCTAGGAGGAGGGGGGGCGAGTGTAGGACTGGCTTACTTACGTGTCCAAGGAGTGCTAACCAGGTTGAACACTAAGTTTATTGTCTATGTCAGATTTTACATGGGTTAAAAAATCAACGGCTTACAATGTATCAAAATTTCAAACCTCAAAAACTATGATTCAAGGGTCAATTCTCACTATTTTGACAATGTTGAACACATTCATGGGGTCAGATTTGATTAAAACAACCTTCTCTTATGAGTTCCAACTAGGATTCCTTACTCACCAGCGTAGTAAATGCTATCTCATATATATATATATATATATATATATGAACCAAAATATGAGAAATGGAAATATGGGCATTTTCAACACTGTTTTTGCAAATCCAACCATGTGGATGTGCTTGGCATGATGAATTTGCTAGGAATCAACCATTGGATCGTGTATTTTCGATGAAAAAATATGACTTCTGAATGCTTGAATATTTATGAAGAATAAGTGCCATTCATTTTAAAGCCTTAAAAAATTCTCATTTATACATCAAAATTGAATGATCCAAGAGCGTGTTCTCATGAAACCAAGCATGTATATAAAAAAGTTCATGAAAATTGTGGTTCACACATTATATATATATATATATATATATATATATATATATATATATATATATATATATATATATATATATATTGATTTTGATTTAATGAAGAAACTTACTATTTTATCCTCAAGTTTTAGTTTGATTAGATATTGATTTTTTATCTCTTTAAAAAGTGTATCTCGACATTAAAAATACCTAATCTAATACTATGTTTTCTTGTTAAAATCAAGGAAAAAAAATACTTGAAACTATGATTTTTTTTTTGAAGAATACTTAAAACTATGATTTTCAAACATATTGGACTCATATAGGGGACAACCCCTTGGTGATATTCAAAACCGAGTCCCTTAGTCAAGATAGTGCAGCTCTTCTAATCTACCTATCATGTTGGATATATATGGTGGACCAGCTGTTGAGAAATGTGAACTTGCCCCATTTTCAGCATTGTCAGTGCCAAGTTGTGCAACTGTTGGTCAACTCACATTAAACATGCATCGACGAGATCGAGGCAGTAGGTTTCCAACCCAGCTGTTGTGGTCCAAGGACAACATTATTACTGATCTTCTGCAGAGGTGTTTTCACAGTTACAATGCATTGGACATCTTTTTAACTTTTATTTCTTTTTCAATCCCAAAAGTTATCCTGATAGGAACAGTTATCCTTTTTTTTGTTGGTCGGCCACTTTCTTCTCTCTATCTTTGTAAAACTGTGCTAGTATTAGATGTGCATGTTAGTACATGGAACTTTGAGCACAACGTCAGCCTTAAGGAGATCCAATGTTGTAAAAGCTCCTCCTTTCTTGCATCTTCATGTCAACACATGAAGTTGGAAGATGCAAGCATGCTTTCATGTCATGGTTCACTAATTTTGTCAGTAGGCGTTCTATCCTGTTGACACACATTTGTCATCAACAATTTCTTTTTTCATCAACTAAAATGGACATAGAAACAGATCTTAGTATTATGTTATCACTGCAAGCGCCTGTCTGGTAGGAGCAGCTAGTGCACGTCATCTTGTGTTGGGACATTGCAAGTTCAAATCCCAATGGTATCATTGTATAACCGGTAGGGGTCTGCCTAACCCAAGCTTGCCTTTCAAAAAAAAATGCAATTCACTGCAAGCGCCTGTCTGTCTTCCTAGAAGTGTTAATACAGCATTCTTATGATTAACCTCTCATGAACACATAATTTGGGATGGGGCCTTGGCTGCTAGACAGGCAGTCAAGGTTTGATTCTCATGGGTGTCCCCACTATGCACAAGCCAACTTATAGCATAGGCCCCGAGGGCAGGGGTCGTAGCCTCAGAGTTTTAGGCTGCCAGCACGACGACTGTAGGTATGCCAGGCTGAGCCAGCATGACCAAGTCTTCGTGCTAGATGCAGTTTTTTCAGGTTATAAATTAAAAAAAAACTCTCATGAACACATATTTTGGGATTGAGTGTGCTATTCAATGTTAATAGGTACCATCTTAGCCAAAGGGGTCTAGGATTTGAATCCATTGTAAGAGAGAGAGAGAGAGAGAGAGAGAGAGAGAGAGATCAACAAAATGTTGAACCCATGAATCAAACAAGATAGAAAACAAAAATAAGAAGCTGAAGAAAAAGAAACTACAGACAGATAGCAACAAACAACAAAGCCAAGCTCAATCAGGATCCGCTGGATTAGAAGGAACCACCGATGAGTGAACGTTGATCAGAGGGAAGGAGAAGTCTCTAAGATGCATACGTAGAATCATATATACATCAACCAAGATTTTATGGACAAGATTATTAAGGACGACCGGAATTTGACGAAAAATAGCATCATTGCGTGCCATCCAAACAAACCACCAAGTAGTAAGTAACCACGTCTTCCAAATCAGTCTCTACTGCTTGCATCGTCTAATTCCAACAGGGCCCAGGAGCAGATCAAGCGCGAAAGACTCCTCTTTGACAATTACGTTCGGAGATCTCCACATCCTATTAAATAGGGTCACAAAGATTGGGCAGAACTAGAATAAATGAGAGGTAGTTTCTTCAGCAGCTTGATAAAGTACACACCAGCTAGAAAACTGAAAACCCAACTTTAAATAACTGTGACTTTGAACCCTATCATGTAAAATTAACCAAGCCAAGACCCGAGATCTTGAGGAAGGGACCTTAGCCCATAACACACACTTAGGGAACCAATCTACTCCCGGGGGAAGCAACGATCTATACACTTTATGGGTGTGGAATACACCATTTGGTGCAATCGCCTATTGCAACCACTGATCGTAATTTCCTGCACCCCCAATTTGATATCTAAAGAACAATAAGGCTCTCAGCCACATGCTTCGCAAGTGAGAGATCGCCAACCTTCGGGTTTCATGACAAAAAAGAGATAAATCAGAAGCACCGTATTTAGCATAAAGCAAACGAACACATAGAGAACCTGGTTGATGGGTCATCCAACATTTCTTGGCCACAAGAGCAATACTCTTCTGTCTTAGAGCAAAAACACCTAAGCCAGCCATACGCCTAGGTAACACGACCGTTCGTCAACCAACCAAATGGCGCTTACCCTGAAGTTGACATCCAGACCAAAGGAAATCTGCCATTAAACGACAAATCTGCTTCCCACACCCACAAACATCACGAACATTGACATAAAAAATTCAGGGATAAAAGAAAGAACATGTCTGATTAAAGTCATACGGCCAACGATGGAGAGATACGACGCCTGCCACGAAAAAAGCTTGTTTTTTACTTTTTGAATAGTTGGAGCTCAAGCAGCGGAGGAGAGGCGCTTCACTTGTAACGACAAGCCCATATACGTCATTGACAACTCAGAGATTGCACAATTAAAAATTCATTGTCCTGCTGCAAGCATAGACGACTCAACATTGAACATAGTAAGAGAGCATTTGCTATCATTTAGGGAAAGCCCAAAAAGAGAGAGACTGGAGAATAAATTTGAATCTAAGCATCTGCTACACATTTTCTTACCCAAAAATAATCATATCATCAACATAAATAAGAATATGGTTCAAAAAATCCGGAACATCTAAAGGATCTATCAGATGCTTCTCTGCAGCACGCTTAAGCAATATCATAAGACCCTCAGCAATGGCATTAAATAGCAAAGGCGAGAGAGGGCAGCCTTGCTGTAATCCACGCCTCAACTTGATCTGGCCACCTCTAATGCCGTTAATCTTAATCATGGCCTGAGCATTAGATATCAATTCTCTCATCCACCCAAAAAAATGACAACCAATGCCAAAATTGGATAACATTTGAAATAAGAAGGGCCAATGCACATAATCAAAGGCTGTATGAAAATCTAATTTAAGAGAAAAATAGGGCTGACCACTAAGATGTAAGGAGTGAATGACTTCAGAGGCCAAGATGAAAGAATGGTGAATCCTCTTATTGTAGATAAAAGCGAACTGAGAGTTCAAAAATATTTGGTGAGCCACGACCTTCAACTTATTAGCCAACACCTGTCGATCATCCGATGAAGGGCACTCATAACAGAAATCGGGTGAAACCTAAAGATATTAGTGACAACAACATCTTTCAAAATTAAAGAAATAATTGCCAAGTGAGTTTGAATAGGTAGTCTAGAGTTGTGATAGAACTCATCAAACATGTTAATAACATCAAGCTTGACACACGACCAAAAAATTCTGAAGAAATTCACATGAAACCTATCAGAACCTGAAGCTTTCCACCCCGACAAACCTTTGATGGCCCTAAGAATCTCGTCTTCAGAGAACTTCATTTGCATAGATCTGACTTGATCTTGTTAAATCGAACCAACAGAAACATGACCAATGACACCCTTTACAGTAAGTAAAATAAAATATAAATCTTTAAAATACTGAGTGACAGCTGAAATAACGTGTTGATTAAAGTATGAAACACTCTCAATGGTGATTAATGGAACAACATTCCTCCTATGGCAATGAGAAGCATATGAGTGAAAAAAATTAGTATTATTGTCTCCAGCCGCAAGCCATTTCATTCTTGCCCGCTGCTTTCATCTAATTTCCTCATTGACTCTCCAGTTTTTCAAAAGCGTTGATAACTCGATGGATCAGGCCTGCAAACTCTGCAGGTGCAAATCAGATAGAGACTCCGGGGAAAACATAGTTTTATACAACACTGAAATCTTTTGCTCCCAAGCAACCATTTGCTGAAATTTAACCACATCTCTATTATGGATCCAAGCTTTGATATCCTTAGAGAGATGAGACAACTTCTCATGACACTGGATAGCCGCTCACTGCTCATTTGAGGGCTTGTTCCAAGACTCCAAAATAATTGTGCGAAAGTGTGGCTCTTGGAACCACCATTGTTCAAACACAAAACTCCTGACGGATTTAAAACCATCCCCCCAAAGCGTGATTAACTAACCATGATCCAAGATAGACGAAGTTAGCAAGACACACTTGACATCGGGAATGAGATCCAACAGATTTGGAGTGACAAAAACCCTGTCAAGAACTCTGCAACATGAACAAATCTGCCTATTCGACCAAGAGAAATGCTTTTCGATAAAAAAAATAGGGTAAAGGTGATGTTGATGAACAAAATCTTGGAAACCTTACATAGATGGATTGAGAAGAACGAGGTTATTAGAATCATGAATAGACAAAAGGCAATTAAAATCCCTCATTAGAAAATGGTACTCCCCGTTTGAGACGACGATCCTATTTAAGTCATTCCAGAAAACAGACCTCATGACATACAATAGTAACCACAACTCTCCTGCCACTGTCTTGCAAAGTGAAGGCAACAGACAATGAAAAAGACTCATGTCCAATTGAGAAATTTGTAAAAACTGTTTTCCCAAAATAAGGATACCACCGGCATGATTGATCGCGGGCTTAAAAAAATAGCCAACACCCCTCCATGTACTAGAGGCAACAAAACAAGAAATGTCATCCATCTTGGTTTCATAAATAGCAATCAGGTTGGGCTTCTTCTGCTTAACCCAATTAGCCAGAAACATATGCTTGACGGGGCAATTCAAGCCCCTGATATTTCAACAAAGAGACTTCATGACACACAATCAGGAAAAATCTGGGGAGTGTGTGGTCTTGCCGACCTTCGTGGAGACTTGCCATCGAAAGCCGTAACATTGAGTGGGTTGCTCCTCCTACTTTTACTGCAACTGCTAACGTGTCGATGTCGAACAACTCCTACACACTCAGTAGCCCTCGAAGAACTGAGAGAATCACTCCTCAGACTGAAGACAACACCAAGTGAATGACATAGAGAGCCACATACGATAGTAGAGATTGCCGAAATGGTAGATACCATATTGACAGTTACATGAAGCAGTTGCGATGAAGAAAAAAAGATATCAAGCATTTAGGCTGCCTCTTCAACCTCAGCACCCAAAGGTTTTTATTGGTCTTTGTCTTGTTAGACGCACCTAACTTTTTAGGTTGATATCTAGACAAGAGGTCACCTTTTGTTCACTTGTTATTAGGTAAAAAAAAGTTTAAGATCTACTTAGATATGAGTAGCCTCTGCGCTAAATGCATAGAGTCGGCATGTCTTTTTTTAATTTAACAAGCATAAACAAGCTGAAGAAAGATCAGCAGCCCTTATTGAAACTCAGTTTATTGTGTTAGATTGGACACCCACTTAAGGGTAGGAGCATAGTTACCAGAAAACAAAATGGATACGAGAAGTGAAGCGGAAGCGGAAGCATAAGCGGAAGCGGGGAGACAACTGTTAAAAAGTAGTATGAAGTGAGAAGCTAGATACGGTTGTGAAGCATTTATGCAAGCAATTGAAAAAAAAAACACACGTAAAAAGCAATATAAGGCACGGGCAAAAGCAAATAAGAAATGAAGTAAACACAAATATAAATAGATATAAAACCAACATGCAAGATTGTTATAAAAAATGTATAATTTTCTAATCTGAAAAACATAACAATTGAAGGGAAGCAACCAAAAGCAAAAATGATACTATAAGGAAACAAAATGAAATCAATTTGAGAAACTAAGAGGATACGAGCTTCCCACTAAAAGGAATAGAGTTTCCCATATTTTAGAAGCAGCCTCCCCACTAAAAGGAAACAAATTTTGCATATTTAGAAGCCGGTTTCTCAAAGCTTCCCCTCTTTTTTGGTGAAACGAAGAATCACTTTCGAAGTGAGCTTTCGGGGATGCTAGTTTGTCCATGTAGCAAAAAGCTTCCGGTAAAATATGGGCTGAAGTCACCTATTTTACTTGCCCAGACGAACTGGTATCCAAGTATTTGATGTAATTTGCAAGAGGCTTGCTTTGTTGACCAGCCATAATTCTAAGCTTTTTCTATTGTTTGGATAAGTGGGTGTCCAAACACCCCAAATGCCACGTTGGGATGCACCACTTATCCACAAACATGGGACAAGTTGGGACATTGAATCACACAGAAAAGGTGATAACCGGATCTTTTATTGTGGAGCACAATAAAATATCTCCAATGATTTTGCTTTTTGAATAATTGATATATCTGGGCTGCCTGAGTGATAGTGAGCCTGAGGAAAAGGTGCTGACTTCCTCCAGTCCTCCGTTTAAAGTTCCAACTTTCATCGGGTGTGTGGGTGCCTTTTACTTGTGGCTTCCAGATTGGACATCAAAGACTGGTCATATGGCATATCACCTTTTCAAAAAAAAAACGTTAAAGAGAAAGACAAAGAAGGCTTATTAGGAATTGTATACCAAAGCAGAAAATCCAATTAATTGTTTCTCAGCCAAAATTTTCTTTTGGGTGTGGGCTTGGATGCAGGTTTCTCTCTCTCTCTCTCTCTCTCTCTCTCTCTCTCTCTCTCTCTCTCTCTCTATATATATATATATATATATATATATATATATATATATATATATATATATATATATATATATATATATATATTATAGAAGCCATAGGATTGGGATCTGAACTCCTTAGGCAAGATACTGTAGCTCTACAAAATCATGATCATCATCAAGCCTTTATTCCATCTATATGGAGTTGTCCACTAAGAAACCTTGCTCCAAAGGGAAAACTATACAGGTTTACCATGAATTTTATGAGTAGAATATAGATGCCACTAATTTCTGAGGCTACTTGTAGAATGTATTTGGATGCGTGTGTTGATAAGCTATGGGCGAGAGAGCACATAAGGTGATATGCCATATGACCAGTCTTTGATGTCCAATCTTTGGTGTTTTCGAGTCATCGAAGAGCAGATCAGGTGATATGTCATATGACCAGTCTTTAGTGTCCAATCTTACCATTGGTTCAAGAGATCAATGGCTTCCATGGGGGCTAGGGGTGTCAATGGATTGGGTCTTGACCTGTACCGCATCCTACAGGGTCAAGGTTTGGTTACAAAGAGGGAAGTTCGATTAACTATCTGGGTCGGACTCATGAGGTCTGATTATTAAATGGGTCGGGTATGGTGTATGAAATTTTATACCAAACCTGGGACCGACCCAAGTTCCAAATAAGATATTTAATTTTCAATGTAAAAAACATAAGAAATATTATTTTTACCGGGTGTTGATTGAGTCTGGTTTATGTTTATCGGATGCGGGCATGATTTTTCTTATGAAAAATCTGGTTAAACCCAAATATGAATCCTATATCTGCACCACTTAATCGAATCCGGGTTTGTACCTAACCATTTTTGCATGGATCCTACAACACCCCTAATTAGGGCTGATGATGATGACATCATGTGAGCCCTGCTTGTTTGCACAACGAATGGCAGTGATTAAGAGAATGGACGCTGAGGATGCCAAAACACTAGGGACCAGTGATTTGGCATATCACTGATCAATTCACAGATGGTGGGGCTCATCATGAATGATAAAACCAACAACCAGTGACACTAATTTCTGACATCTCTTTTTTTTGTTCATGCGCGTGCTTGTATACCACCAAGCAATGCTGCCATTGATAATTAATGAACCCTCAGTGCACAGCATCGGGCTTTTATCATTTGTGATGTGGACCAGCTTAATCCTGGAACGCACGTATTTAATTGTCATGCACCTTCAAGCAGAAAAGGTTTTTTGGCAGCTAGAAAGATGTGGGTACCACCGGACACGCGGACACTGAGTTAAAAAATCTTTTTGAAAAAATAGGGCACGACGATGTGGTTTTTATTTTTTGATGATTAATAAAATATATTCTATAATAGTTGCATATATTAAAATTAATAAAAGATTATTAAAAACGCTAAAATTATGTCTATATGCGTTTGGTTCATGTCAACTTGTCATAGTTGTATCACCAGGGACAGGTTACAGTAGTGTTGATAAAGGTGTCTTGGCCATGTAGAAAACGAAGATGTATATATATATATATATATATATATATATATATATATATATATATATATATATATATATATATATATATATATATATATATATATATGGGTTTGAACCTGCAACGTCCCACCACAAAGAGATGTGCACTGACAGCTCCTACTAAGCACGCAGGTGGGATATCTGCTAGTAGCCAAAGGTGAATAATTTATAATGGGATTCAAATTCAATATCAAGTTTTGCATTCAAATCTGAGTCTCATCCCATTAGAAAAAAATCTGATTCCAACTAAAACCTGAACTCATGCCCCAAGGGGGGTTGGCTTAGTGGGGCTGAGCCTTGGCTGCTTGACAGGCAGTCAAGGTTCGATTCTCATGGGTGTCACCCCTCTCGCCTTTCTGCACAAGCCAATGCGTAGCATAGGCTCTGGGAGCAGGGATCCTAGCTTGGGAGTTTTACGTTGCCGGCATGACGATCATAGGTATGACAGACTGAGCCAGCACGACCAGGTCTTCGTACCGGGTGCAGTTTATTCGGGTTATAAATCCAAAAAAAAAACTAAAACCTGAACTTGAATGCATGTAATTGTCGGATTTGACTTAGATTCAGCTTTAGCTGATACTCATCTGACTCTGAATTCATATCCAGAACAGACAAAGTCTAACTGTTTTTTTTTGTGTTTTGAAAGGCAAGCTAGGGTTAGGCTGACCCCTAGCAGTTACACACTATACCATTGGGTTTTGAACCTGCAACGTCCCAACACAAGGTGACGTGCATTAGCTGCTCCTACCAGACAAAGTCGGAATGCCTAAATCCGAACCCTTCACATCCCTAGAGATATATATTATCCAGCTCCTTTGTCTTGAGAGCTTGTTGATGCCAAATGCCAGCAAGTCATATTTCTAAATCTCCACCACTTTTTTGTTAATGCTAAAAGTAAACTCTTATTTTGCATCAGTTGCCAACATATATGGCATGATACAAACTTTGACTTATTGGGTTCTATCTGCATTAGGGATGGCAGTGGACCGGGGGAAAGCGGGCCCCGCCCCGCCTCGCCCCGTTTGAACCGGGGATGGAGGCGGGGACGAAGGTTAAAATCCATCCCCGTCCGGGGGTGGAGGCGGGGATGAACGTGCACTTTTCCCCACCCCGCCCCGTTCCCGCCACGATCCCTGCCTCATCCCCGCCCCAACCACTTTTCCCCGCAATATCCCCGCCCCACCCCGTTCCCGCCACGATCCCTGCCTCATCCCCGCCCCGACCACTTTTCCCCGCAATATCCCCGCCCCACCCCGCCTCATCCCCGTTTGAACCGGGGATGGAGGACATGAAACGGGGATGAAGGCGGGGGTGGAGGATAAAATCCATCCCCGCCGGGGATGGGGGCGGGGGTGGAGGATAAAATCTTGAGGCGGGCGGGGGTGGAGACCTTGTCCCCCGCCCCGCCCCACTGCCATCCCTAATCTGCATCACCATATCACTGCTCTAAAGTCCAAAATAGGTCGTGAGGAAAATGATTAAGTAATTAGCTAGCAAATGAGAAACACTAAGAAAGCGATTAGAAAGCATGCTTCTCATATTATAGAATCACATTTCTTGATGCTTCCATCACTTTGGGGAAAGCATCAATTTTCAGGCTTTGAAAGTGCAGCGCTTTGGGTATGTATGGTCAAACTGGTTTCACTTATCCCTTATGTCATCCTTATCTTCATATACCTTCAAGTTGGTTTGATCAAATTAGACTGAATAGATACGATCTACATCATTCATTTAGTAAAGATCGACATTTAAATCGTCAAAATCGAATTTGAATGCAGGACTACTTGGTGATTAAAAAAGCGCCAGTTGTCTAAACACAAAATTTTTTTATTTAAAATATTATATCAGCGAAGAATTATGATCTAAGAGTCGATTCATATTAAATCAACCATGTTGAATCCATCTGTAGGGTCAAATTTGATCAAAACAACTTGCATCTTAAATCTTTAAGAGGGGTATGAAGAAGGGGGATGACATAGGCCGGGATAAGTGGAACCTAATTGTATGTATATATGGTCCAGCTGTTGGACTCATGAAAGAGTTATTGTGAGAGCACATCTGCCTTTGCTTTTATGCCTACAAACTGGGAGCAGATCCGGTGATCAGGCCCGAGTACCTCACAAAATACTCCGACACACAAAACATAGAAAATCATTGTGCATGTAGCAATTTTCTGTGTTTTGTGTTTTACACAGAAAATCGCTGCACATGGTAGCGATTTTCTGTGTTTTGTGTGGCCCCAACACTTCATAAAGCACTCGGGCCCGATCACCAAACCACGCCTCCTAGAAGCCCAAAAGCATTAACATTGAACATAAACATGTTATAGTCCATCTCTCTCTCTCTCTCAAAACTGCGAGGAACACGAAGGGTTGTTTCTTTAAGAAGATGAGGCAGTAACACATATTAGGCCAGGAAATGCTACCTTCCTTAAGGTTGAAGATAGAAATCTTTTGGTTAAATTTGCCTGCAAAATGGTTGGTTAATGAAGCCAAAGTAGCCCTATGGGTTTAGGGATGTAAAGGATTCAGATTTGTCCCGGGGTTGCCCGCGTGGCCAGTAGGGTGGTTGTTATGGTGCTGAGATGAAGGCACCGGATCAAACCCCACTGGTGCACGGGTGTGTCTGTAGCTTTCAGAGGTGGACCACATAAGGCAGGGCGGTCGTGGGGCCCCACTCGGGGTTTTCCTGGCTTCAACGAGGGTTCCTCGTCATAAAAAAAAAAAGATTCAGATTTGTGTCCGATGTGGAATACCAAATCCAACTATTTGGATGTTGACTGATCGGAGCTTGATTAGGATTCTATTGGAGAAAAGCTTGTATTGAATCCATTTTTTGTACTGGTAATGAGATTAAGATATCCATCAAATTCAGATATTTGTCAGATTGATAGCAAAATTCAAAACTGAATCGGAAATTGATTATTAATCAGAGTCAAGTTGGCTCATGGAATGTGACTATTCGGAGTCGAATTCGGCAGGAAATCTCCCTTGAGATCCCCATGTGTTTTAAAGAACATAGTTAAAAATAAATAATAAATAATTCATATTTGGAGGACAGTTATGTACCAAATTTATCATATTTTTTTTCTTTTTCACTGGAACATGGATGTGCCCCATCAGGTCATTGGGGTTTACGATCTGACACTCATCACACAAGATGAACGGATTCTGTATATAGGTGCAGAAATATCTGCATATATACTAGTTTGAACCATATGATAGTGCGAACCAACCATATGGTAGCAGTTAATTTGTCATATATTACATAGCTCCACGGATTAATTGGCATTTTATTACTTGTTGGTAAATGAATTTGTGAAAATATTTGATCCTCGAAAGACCTATGTTTCAACCAGTTAATTTTAAAATTGGAGATGCCCATGTGATCATTCAGATCTTTATTCCTGTTGTGCAAACAGAAGAACACTGAAATTTTTTATTACCAGGGGTCTTCCATGCTGAAAATTTTCCAAATGCAATGGAATGCCCTGGTTTGGAAGTGGGAAAAAATCTCATATGAAATGAAAATCTTACATGTGAGAAGTTCTCATATGAAAATTTTCTTGAAAATCAATTTGAGAGAGAAAGATTTTCATATCACTGTTTTTTTTTTCACCCCCATTTTTTCCATCATTTTCCAAGCCGGGGCTACCTCAATGCAATTTAGTGTTTAAACATGTCGATCTGTACTTATTAACAGAAAAGTGGTAGTGGTCTGGTAGCTGCCTAGCACCAGTGAATAGGTGTTTTAGGGTTATTTTTTGAAATTATGATCCTGCAGATGTGTTCAGTTAGAAAACAATACTTTGATCATATTTTTTCAAAAAAAAACAAACATAATTTTTAAGCGTTAAACATTTATAAAAATATTAGATCATCGTTTTTTAAACCATATAAAAACCTACTTGTGTGTCGAAATCAGACGATCCAAGAGTTAATTCTT
Organism: Nuphar pumila; assembly: GCF_984573655.1. Classification (NCBI taxonomy): domain Eukaryota; kingdom Viridiplantae; phylum Streptophyta; class Magnoliopsida; order Nymphaeales; family Nymphaeaceae; genus Nuphar; species Nuphar pumila. The sequence goes on along the minus strand of NC_143263.1, from coordinate 72,823,177 downwards.
ATGAAGTCAAATATGTTGAAGACATCTATTTGGTCAGATTTACCAAAAACATGAAAAAACCTTTCAAAAGCCTAATAGACTGGCGGAAGGGAGCTACCACCTACTCATTTAACCTTTCATGTTCCTTTGCATTAGTATAAATAATTATGCTACATTCAGTTCAGTGGTGGAGACACACATGTAGGGGTGTCAAGGGATCGGGTTTGGTTCAGACCCAGTGGAACCAGACTTGGACCTGGTTTTTAGGTATGGTATTGAGTCCGGACCCAGATCTAACTATACCCATACCCAATAAAAATTACACGAACCACACCCGGATCATATCCGGTAAAACCATATTTTTATCATTTTTACATTGAAAATTTGTGTCTTAATCAGAACTCGAGTCGGGTCTGGGTCTGGGTCTGGGTCTGATATAAAATATCACAAACTATACCCGGGTACGTATTAACCAGACTTCGGGTGCGGACCCAGGTCTTAATCGGGTCTTATTATTTATCACCATACCCGGACCCTATAGGGTTTGGTTTGGGTCGGATCTGGATAAAACCGACTTGTTGACAACCCTACACATAGGGGCCAAGGTGGGCATGTGCCCACCCTGACCCAATCCCAACTTAAGGGGTTCGGCCAGGGTGGGCAATGCCCATCCTAGGACCTGACCCATGCGTAAAACCTCCCCGAACTCCAACTTCCTCTTTCCCAGTGAAAACTCTCTCTCTCTCTCTCTCTCTCTCTCTCTCTCTCTCTCTCTCTCTCTCTCTCTCTTCCCCAAAAAATTACTACGGTGGGTTGGTGGCTTGTCAAGGCTCTGTGGGTCGGGCTTGGAAGAGCTTTTCTCTCGTCTTCAAGTTCACGAGTTCTCTCGTTTTTTTTTTTGTTTCATTCTTGTTCTTTTTATTTTTTTCTAAGTGTGGACAGATTCCTTAGATGGGCTTTGGCCGGCTTGTAAGTGTGGTCTGTCCATCCGTGGCTTCTACCTTTCATTCATGCATTTCCACCAATCACCCTCTCTAGTTAGGGCTGGTAAAACGAGTCAAATGAGTCAAGATTGGGCTGTTCAGGCTCGACTCATTAAGGGTACACCCCAGCTCAAGCCAGCTTGTGAGCTCATCACAAGCCAAGCCAAGCTGAGCTGGCTTGTTTTCTTTTAAAAAATTATTTTGAGTGTTTTTAAGCTTGATAATATATATAATAAATATATAAAACACATATAATATGTATATTATATATAATATATATATAATGTATAATATACAAGTATATAATATGTAAAACAAGTCTATATGAACCGAGCCGAACGGCAAGCTTCTAGTCTCATTTCCCAGCCCTATCTCTAGTCATTCCCACGGCGAGCCACTCGTATGCTCATCCCATCCCTTTATCACTTCTACCTATTTTTGTGCAACATTGAAAGAAAAATATGAATTCATACTTGTGGATGACACCATACTTGAGATAGAGAACACTAGTAATCTTGTGAAGCTGAAATTTTAAAAAAAAAATCCAGACTATTAAAACTCTTGTAGATTTGTCTTTCAGTGAAAGTTAATAATTTTTATGAATGAATTCATAATAAGAGGTTTTGATTTTAAGGTTTTTGTTTTTATTTCAATTAGCATAATGTTTGTTAGGATTTAGGATTTAGGATTTATTTATTTTTTGCAAATAGCATGAATGTTTAAGTAGAGTTTTTGGGGTTTTTCGTATTTGTTTCCAATTAGCGTTAGGCATGACTCCATGAATAATGAATGCTTGATTTTGTTTAGAATATCAAAGGGTTTTTTCAATTAGCATAAATCTCTGTTTTTTAGGATTTAAGGTATTGATTTGGATTTTTCCAAAGGACATGAATGGTTAATTATAGTGTTAGATTTTTTGTGCTCTTTTTCTTATTTAATGTCATTAAATATGATTTCGTTAATGAATCATTGATTAGGGTTGTCAACCCCACTACTGGATCTTTGATTTTTGTTAGGATTTAAGTTGATTATTTTAGTTTTTCAAATGACATGAATATTTAATTAAGTTTTTTAGGTATTTTTTGTGTTTTTTTTTCAATCAACATTAAACATGATTCCTTGAATGCACTATTGATTTTGGTAATAATTTCAGAGTTTTATTTTTTCAACTAACATATATGAATGATGTTTTTTAAGATTTAAGTTATTTATTTATTTATTTTTAAATGACATAAATGTTTAGTTATGGTTTTAAGGTTTGTCTGTATTTTTTTCAATTATCACTAGGCATAAATCCATGAATAACGAATGTTTGATTTTGGTTATAATATTAGAGGTTTTTTCTGTTTTTATATCAACTAGTATAATGTCCTTTTTACTGTGCGTCTATGCCTGCCATAGTTCAGATTCCTGGCTCCGCCCCTTATTCAGTTCTGCTGTAATATGGCTCACATATTTTAGTTGTTTCTTACTTTCTTTTAATAAAATATAGAATGCTCTCTCTCTCTCTCTCTCTCTCTCTCCACGCACACATGGAGATAATGTTGCTAACAATTTGATGAAACATGAAACAGGAATCATCATAGCAACAAGGTCAGTCTCACACTTCCAAACCAAATAACAGAAGAACAATGAATGCTGCAACCTAAACCAACGAAAAGTTAAGCTTAAATTCTATATATATATTTTTTAAGGAGCTTAAATTCTATAGTTAAGACATCTCATGATTTCTCGGACGTGGGAGCATCTGGATCATATCATGGTGTAAAGGATATGTTCAGAAGTGAAAAAATGTTTCCAGGGTCACACAGAAACGGACCATACTGCATTTGCAGAAGTTGACAGAGACCCTTGTTTTCTAGGAGCTGATGCCAACTATTCCCATAGGAAGCAATTATGGCAGTTCATGACTCGCCTACCTGACTTTAGCATCTAAGGACACTAGCACTTCTACTTGATTCGCCTTCCATAATCTCAACCTAATAACTGAATATCTACTCTTTTTCTGTGAAAGGACTGAAGACCTAACATTTTTTTTTTTTTGATATTTACATGGAAAAACCGATCAGGACCTAGCTGCACTGGCTCTGCTTGTCCTACTTACGGTCACTGTTTTGACATTGTAAAACTCCATGGGCTTACCTCTTGCCCTCAGGAAATTACCACACTTTAGCATGGACAAGAGGTGATGCTCATAAGATTTGAACCTAGACCACCTGAGTATCAGCCTAGGTTGCACCACACTACGCCAAACCCCTTTGGGCTAAAATATTTTTTTAAAAGAGACCTAACTTGAATAGTCGATTTAGTAGTTTATGCTTGTTCTTTGTTTTTTGTTTTTTAACACCCTTTTGTCCCCCTCTGCGGTGAGTAAGGGGGACCTCAAGGGTTTTACCAACAGAAAACCTGCCAATATGTGGTTGGCGATGGAGTTTTTCCCTTGGCCTAACAAAAAACAAATAAATTAGTTTGGTCTACTTTTCTTTTTTTTTAAAGGCAAGCTGGGGTTAGGCAGACTCTACCAGTTATACAACTATAGCAATAGGTTTTGAACCTGCGACGTCCCAACATAAGGTGACGTGCACTAGCTGCTCCTACCAGACAAGTGGAGCCCCCCGTTGGTTAGGTCTACTCTTTTGTAGACATGGTAAAAAGGCAATATTGTCTTCCTTAGATTGTCAACAGCACAAAATACATACACGTATACTTATGTATGTATGTAGAGAGATACAAACGCTTGGCTACTTTCTAGAGCTGCACAAGAACCGAGCTTGAACAGGGCTTGAAAAAGTGTTTAAACTTGGCTTGAGCGCTAGCGGAGCTTGAACAAGCCTTGTTCAAGCTTGGCTCGGGTCAAGCTCAAGTCTGGCTTGGCTAGGGTTGAGCAGCTGAGTTCACTTAAAAATGATTTTGAAATGTATGTTTGAGAGAGAGGAACTGAACACGCCGCCTCCTGGCTCCTGTGTCAAAGACCCATACTCAGCATGTTTTTTTGTTCTTTACACAATGAACCTACTTATATACAATATTAGGAGGTAAAAAATGGCTATTTTAAGAAGGTAAGGAATTAATGAAAAGAAATCACTTTTTTTTTTCAAAAAATATTTTTTTATAGATCAAATATTACAGATGTGATCTACATGGTTTGTTCAGTAGAAAACCAGTTTTGAATATATGATTATGATAAGTAATTAGCTTGTTAAAGGGATTCAAAAATCAACAGCCCACAATGTGCCGAAATTTCACAACTCAAAAAGTCACGTTTTTACAGAAAAAAAAAAAAAAAACAGGACTTGATCCTTAGCAAACAAATTTCTAGCTCATTTAGTCCCTTGCCTTCATTAGTAGCAAATATTTTCTTATCAAATATGCTAATTAAACTTGGTCCGGTTTAATTAACCCTGTTCAAGCTCTGCTTGTTTATATATGCCGAGCTTGGGCTTATGCTCAAGCTTGGCTGGTTTACCTAATTGGACATATTAGATTCGAGCTTAAAAGATCCGAGCCTGACCCTAGCTTGAGCTTACTCGGCCCATTTCCAAGAGCAGAAGCTTTCTATCTTTTCAAGGAGTACTAACAAAAATCTGTCCTCGACGCCCTCCAACAAATTTCTTGTTATCATCACCTAATTAATTATATTGTTGACGCTCATCGAAAAAAACATTATATTGTTGATGAAACTCTGGCATTTGTACTCTGCCTTTGTCCGGCCTCTTCATCTGCTACCCAGTCCCCACTTTCTATACAACTGGGATTCCTTTATTTCCAATCTTTTTTCTTTATTTACCACCCTTTTAAATACTGTCTCCGTTGACAGTCTCTCACGTGCACACACTGAACCAAACTTGAGCACCCACCTGCTCATTTCTTACAACTGCCTACACTCTCATATATAAACTCAAGAGACCACCCATTAAAGCCACTGACATCCTTACACTCTTCCTCATTCCTTACATTAATGTCCTTCAGTCTTACTCTTCATTGTTCCATAGCCTTTTCTTGATTTTCAAATTTCAAGCTTTTGATGTTGGAGTTTGCTAAAATAGCCTTCTTCTTTCCATTAAATCTAGACTTTCTGGTGTGCTTGAATTTTTTTTTTTGTGGGTGTAATTTGGTTAGTCTAGTTTTTTGTGGGTGTAATTTTTTCCAATATTTTCCTCGAATTTGTCTGTGGTTCCATTTTCCACTGTTCACAGCCTTCCTTTTCTTCATTTTCAAAAATCCAAAAACTGGCTTGGGTTTTTTCCTTTTATCAGAAACCCAAGGTCTGATATATACATACAATTTCTGCAATATGGATTCGAACAGAGTTTTCTGGGTTCTTGTTTGCTTGTACTTTTGTATAGGTTCCCATGGAGGCAATTCGGATGTACTGGTTACATTCAAGAAGGCTCCTTTGCCTTTAACCACATTGAGTTCAGCAGCATTTGTTTTTGAGGTTTCATGGGGGAGTGATGGAGGGTCTTGCATCAATTGCAGTATCAAGTGCAAGGTAAGTTCATCTTTTCTGTAAAAAAAATCAGATACTACAATCAGTAAATGTTTAAGAACACTGATTGTTTGCTATTTCTTAACTGAAGTGCTTTCTTTTTGTTGGGTGGCTGCACGATTCTCATGTTTTAATGAACAAAATGCTATACAATTTTATTTGTGTAAAACGACGCTGGAATTGTACTGCTTCAATTAGTTACCTATACACATGCCTGTTTGCCTTCCCAGAGACATTCTGATTTTGCTCACCATGTGAAAAAATCCTACGTTAGCAGCGTGTTAATGCTAGTATTTGACACGCTTTTTATCACTCATGTCTGAGTTCCTTCTCTTTTGTACGATTACATGGATCTACTGTGAGGAAACGTATGGAAAAGGATGTCTTGCTCTTTTGTTCTTTAATTTTCGTTCCGTTTTCCTTTTTTTCATTTATTGCAAATGTAAATCTATCCATGTAATCAAAATGTGACTCTGAGCAACCATTTATTGGCTGTTTATGTCTTTGAAGTTCTCTTGATAGTTAGACAAAATGATATCATGCTACTTTTAATTTTCTATTATAAGAAATGTTATCCTCTGTTCAGACCTTGCTTCCAAAAAGATACATGGTTTTAAATGATAAAAGTTTTGGCTACCGTTTGATTTTTCTACAGGCATTTATTATGTTCCAATGAGTACATGACTTGCTGTGACTGACTTTAAATGTATGGAATCTATTTAGCTTGATGATCAAACTCCTAGAGATTGCAAAGAGAAGGCAATGTCTTATTCAAATTTGGGAGACGGAGAGCACAAATTTGAGGTCTGCATCAACGGATTAGGGCGAAGCCACTGTTCAAGCTACAACTGGACTATTGGTTAAGAAGCTATTCTCTTATTCCCGGTTGATTCAGTTCTTGCATGAATTGCTGACCTTAGAGTTTGTTGAATCTTTCTTGCAACTGCAAAAACGCCTAGTTTGTGGGTGATTTAAGCAACGTGCCAGTCACCATTTCATTTCTTTAATGGCCCTAAATGCCTGTCCCAGTTGGAAATTCGCTTGGAAGTTGTGTATGATTGTATAGTTTAGATCATTGGATTGACATGGATGACTCAACCTGTGTTGGCATGAGATAATTTGACAAGCTGGTCAGTTGGTTTTATAAAAGAAAGAAGAAAAAAGAGGACCTTATGGCAGTTGGACTGCCTAGGCAAATAATCGTCCAAGTCTACTGTAAGGTGCAATACTTTTGTACTCAACCAAGTTGAAATACAACTTTAAAGTCAACCTAACTGGTGCCATCAGAGGCTCAGATTGATCAAGCAACAAGATGTTTTTGCTTCTATGATCTCGCTGCAGGTTTCCCACAAAAAAATATGTTTCTTTCACCTGGAACAGCAGGATTTAAGATCATTGGGGAATTACTTATGAATCCATTTTTGTAACAGTCCAACATGTTCTTGTTTCTTCTGGTGTCAAGTTTTAACATGATTTAGTTGGATACGTTTTATGTTGATCAAACATGTTTTTCTTGGTTCTTCCAGTCATATATTCCCCGTTATGGCAGCTATAATTACATAAGAAAGAAATGGCATTTCTAATATTAAGATCTAGATTATTCTGCTAATGATTTTGGCTATTTTTTCTAACTATTAAATTCTCTCCAGATACAATTCATCCTACTGCATCAATTTCAACTGCAACCTCCTTTACAAGTGCATTAAATTTCTCAGTCATGATAACTTTCAATAAGCCATGCATGGGAGGAGGTGGATTTACTTGCTCTTCTGTTAGTTCTTGTAAAGTGAGTAGGCTACATTTTTATTTGTATGTCTTCATTTTGATTGATAAGCATAAAATGCTATTTCAAAGTTGTGGGGTCACTAGCTCTTCGACAATAATGCATCAGTTCACAAAGATAATTATCTTGCAATCTTGTCTATTTTTAGTTATTTGCTTCATTTAAAAGGGAAGTCTCATGTGCTCAACTGAATGCAAGTTTTTTTGGGATTGTGAAGCATGTGCTTAAAGATTGTCATGTATCATGTGCAAGAAAGAGGTCTTAACAGTTTCTTTCATAATATAGATCTTGAGGAGCAGAAATATGGTTTCCATACTATCAACATGTCCTTATGCCTTTGTGATGACATAAACAGTGGATTTTGGATTTTAATAAAGTTTCAAAAAGTATCAAATGCTTAAAGATTAAAGAGGCTGCTTTATTATGGAAAGTCAATTTTGGAAACAGTCTCTTAGTCCTTGAAACTAATCTTACTGCATATCATGTTTGACAAAATAGTTCAATGCAATACAATTATACAAGTGCTTTTTGAAAAATTGTACCTTTCTTCCCTGGATTCAGTAGCAGTAATCTTGATAAGTGAGGGATCATATTTCAAAAATTATTTGACAACCAATTTGAAGACTTTTTTACCATCTCCCAGCATTTGACAAAGAACCCCACAGAGATGCCATCATGGTCATAGGCCCATCCTCGTTCATGGAACTAACTGAACCATAAGAACTTACCCTCTTCCAAAATATTCTCATAGTTCCTATGGATGCAACAATTATCATCACTTGTAAATCCATACATAAATGGCAAGTAAACTATTAGAATCATGAATACGGGGATATGAATCTCTATGGATTGGTTAAAAATCCAAATTATTCCATTTGCTGTCTCCTTTGAGCCTGTAAGTTTCTGGTAGAGGATGTTCATTAGCAGCTTGACTTCAATCCTTCTTAAGGAAATCTGAAGCAAAGGATGTCAACTTGAAGCTTACTCCAATTTAGATCTGTTTGACCTGTAGAAATGGGATTCCAATATTGACAGAAATGGAAATTGAAGTAAACTTACTCTATGAAAAAAAGAAAAAGAAAAAATAAGAAGCTGTCATATGAGATTCATGAAGATACTACTTCATGCCCTTTGGAATCTGATCTCCATATGTTTATTTTGGTATAGTCATCAGCTATGTCTGAGTTTCTTTAGGCAAGCAGTAAGTTATTGTTCTGTGAAACACTTCAAAACACATAGGTGAAACAGTTATTACTTAATGCCTCCTTTTTTACATAAGAATTCTAAGCATTGCATCCTCCTGATGAACACATTTTCTGTAGACATTATTTGAAACAAAAGTATCCAATCAAGCATGGTTACCATTTCAAGATATGTCTGATCTAGATAGGACCCAGAAGCTTGGTTTGATCAGGTTAAAGCTGCTCAGTAAGTGGGTGAAAATCTATGTATGCACGAACACGCATATGCTCATGTATGCACATAAAAACACATGCTCATGCATGCATAAAGACATGCCACAATGATGGGCTCCAAGGCTAAAGTTCTCCCTGGCTGACAAATCTCTGGACTATTCTTGTTCTTCAATATGGGTGTAAATATCCTACACTCAAGTTTGGTGAGGACTAACTACTTTCATAAAAATTATACAGGGCTAGTGTCTTAGAAGGTACACTGTTTTGAGTTAAAAACCCATCAATGCTAATTTATCTGAAAATATCAGTGCAGACAAATATAATACTTTCCACTGTATCTGTTTTCAAGGATATTTTGGGTCTAATTAACTGGGCTTCTATATCACATGAACTATCCATTGTTCGCTCTACTTTATCTCCTTATATATGTAATGAAAAGAACTCTAAGATAGCATGTGACATAAGTAGGCAGGTTTCTACTAAAATAAAGCAGTTTTTTTTGCTTCAGATTACAATGTTTATTACATAAAGATTATCAACTAAATTTAGCTAATATTTATAGTGATACATGGTAAATATTTCTTTTATTCCCACCATTGTAGATAGGTCTTTGTGTTTGTTCATGTAACTCAGATATCAGTCATGCATCAATTGTTGCTAATTTTATTTTGTCCATTTAACAGCTTCTTGTTTATGGGCCTGGCAAAGTTATACCATCCACACTTAAGGTTCTCCAGTCAGATCTGAAATTCTCAATTCTTGTGAGTTTGTCCCCTACTGTTCAGTATGGAAGGGTGATATTGGCAATGCAAAGAGGTTTTTGCACAGACGCTGCTCGAAATAGGTTTCTCAGAACAGCAAATTCAACATATTTCTTGCACTTTGGTATGTTGCATTATTTGATTCTACACCATAATTATATTTTAACATTTGTTTTCATCAACCAGTGGGGGCTCCGCTCATCTGGTAGGAAGAGTTGGATAAGTGTTTTAAAAGGATGGGGTCTTAATTCCATCATCTTTGTTATGGGATAAAAACCTTTTGTTTTCATCAGAAAAGCTTGGGTTTTAGCATTTGCAAAATGTTTATACATGTTATTCAATCTAAAATGATTGAGGTTAACGTTTTTTCTTCATCAACTAATGTAAATTTGACTTCTTTGGGAACGATTTGCAATTTGGAGATGTACATAATTTGCAATATGCAGGTTCTCTTGTAAGTATTAATGGCTTCATTCCACAAAAGATCATGGATTATATTGTGCAGAAATGATTATGGTTAAACCTGTTTTCTTAGAGGTTGACTTTGAAATGAATAGTCAAAAATTTGAAATCTGTTTAATGTCTTCTATTGTCACCTTACTGCTTAATGATACCTTTTATCACTGGGTTTTATCAGACAGGAGGACACCGTTTGCCAATTTGACTGCACGCATTCCCACAAAGCTGCTTCAACTAAATGCCAAGACAAGGGTGGTTGAGGTATCCAACAACAGCAGGAACTTGAAGATTTATTTGGTTTTCTCGGCTCCTGTTCTAAATTCATCATCTGAAATTCTAAGTGTTCTTCATATTAGTAGCGGCCTTCTCATCCCTGTTATTGCGAAATCCCTTGGGAATCGTCGGTTTAGTTTTATGGTGAGTTCCCATAAATTGTGGATAATACACTTACTAGTAGCAAGAGCTTCATGATAGTTATGTATTTCCATTCTACAAGGGAAGAATTCTTGTCTGTTGATTGATAGAATTCTTACTATATGTTATGTCTTGTAATAAGTCTTAATTGCATAAATTGGGAATGATTAGAGTTGCAATTTCATGACGAAGAGAGCTTGTGTTCAAATCTTGTGATTACCAAAGGAATACTTTAGTCATTATTATTATTGTGCTAAAGGCCCATGAAAAGTGAGACTCCTTCTTAACCTTTTTTACTTATCGGAAGTCTTTGTATTCAAAGAGTAGGAATCTTATGGTAAGACTTTTACTTTCTCTGATTGTTTTAAAGTTCTTCTGAATTAGGCCCTCATCTCATTTCAACTTTCAAAGGTACTATTGCTTCCTAACAAAGTTCCTCTATCCAAAACATTTTGAATTTAATACATATCCTACTTTTGTAAATATTGTTTTTCATCTACTCCTAGAATTCTATTTTGGCAGTTCTCTTTCTGCGTATATAGTCTTTAGAGTGATGTGCTCTCTCTTTCTCTCTCTCTCTCTCATGTCAACACACACACACATGTATGTGTGTGTGTGTGTGTTAGGTGTAAAAATGGGTGGGGAACAGGTTGGATCATGTGTTATTTATGTATTTATGCTTGTAATCTGTCACCTGCTTGTGGGTACGGGTACGGATACAGAGGGTACGACACGGAAATTTTAAAAAATGTAGGTTTTGGGACACGGCTATATATATTAAATATCACATAAATACAAAATAAATTCAAAATAAACTAAATATAAGCAAAATATATATGCTATATCTAAAAAATATATTATATACTGAAAATATAAAGTTATAAACTGACAATATAATGATAAATTAATTACAAACTTGTATGCATGGAGGGTAAAATTGGCATGTCCAGGTGTCGACATGTGTCGACACGGGAACATGGGTACAGAGGGAAAAATGGAGTGTCCGTGTGACATTTCTTGTAATATGTATTAGGGTTGAACCTGAAGTTTAAGAAATATGTCCAAGACTGAATCCAGATTCAAGTTAGGTCTAATGAAGTAGAACAGGAGCCTTTATATGTCATCATTTTCATTATGAAGCCTTTATCCAATGACATGGTTAATTTTGGCAATATTTCCCTCCATTTATCCCTATCTAATGCTAAAAACCTCTTAGAGACAAACTTGGGATTTGCAATCCCCTGTGAGATCTGTTTAGGATCTTGGTGTGCTTTTCTATCAGACAGGAAGGCCTATTGCACAAACTACACTTCGTAGTAATTGCTACCATTTTGTGATTTATTCCATCTATTCTATTGACTTGAGTAGAGGAAGATGTATGTTGCATTACAATTTTGAATCAGAAGATAGACATTGAATAATTGTCCACTCCCAGTGAACATTAGCCCCCTTTTCCTAATTTTTTCAGCTTGGATTGCATCAAGACTTTGTATTAGTGTTTTCATATAAGATGTGTAATCTATCTTATATGATTATCATTATTATTTTTTTATTGCTACTATTCCTAAACATTCTATAATGCTTTCAGTCCTAACCTCACCTTTCTTTCTTAATCCATCTTTCTCTTGCATGTGTGTACCTGTGCACATATATCACGGTTGCTATTTACAACAGCGTGCACTTCTTCTTGAAATATGGTCATCATGTTATCTTTTGATGGAGAATGATGAAACTCCTTGATCATATCCTCCCTCTGCATATGAGAAATGCAGGTACTCTCAGTGTTAAATGTTAAAATTGTACATATATACCTATACATATGGTGTATCTATGTATATGTGTACATACCAATGTATGTACATGTATTATATACATATATACATATGTATATATAGTATATATGTAGTTATATATTTTTTCTTATTCTTTTATTTTTTTATCTAGTTCTATTTGAACTAGATTCAAACTAGTCAACATGTTGTTGACTAGTTTGATAGCCATTGGAGCTAGTCCAAAAGCTGCAAATAGAGCCTTTGGACTAGCTCCAATGACTCTATTTGAGTCCCCTCTTGTATATATAAATAGGGGTGATCCCCATCACATTGTAACAATGTGTCTTGCATTTTGTGGATTGAATAAAAATTTTATTTTATACTTTTGAGCCTTCTTGTGTATGCCCTTTTGTGGGCTTTGTTGGTGTACCCTTATTGGACACTTGTGCTTGTCCACTTGGATCTTTGGTGGACACTCTTGTTGATTGAAGGCTCTTGTTTCATTACACTAAAAGCATGTATTGTTCCTCTCCCTTATGTAAAGGATAGTCAAGGTAGGACTTGAGATTTTGGAGTCGATAGCAGGTAGAGTCTTTAAATTGTATCTTAGTTTCTATCATTGAACACTGGCTAACACCATTGAAGTTCAGAGAAAATCAAAGGAAATTAACGGTGTATATAAGCACACGTCCTGGAAAATAAGAAGTTTTATGAGAAAATAATCAGAAATGAAAATAAAGTAAAATAGGAGAATATAAAACAAGGATAGGAGGATGATCTCGCCAAATTTGGGTTTCAAGTCCACTTTATTTGAAACTCAATGGCAATCTTTCAGTCCAAGAGAGTTATTTGCTAACAAGCTCTATAGAATGGATTACTGTTTTGGGTAATGAGGGAAAGAGGGGGAGTAAGAGGTCTTAGAAGTATGCTATGAGTGGCTTCTCTCTTCTCTTAGGACTCAATCTCTTTTCTAAGATAGCTGGTGCGGGGGGAGAGGGTGCAAGGCCCTTTTTATAGATTATAATTGATGAATTGTTTGAATCAAGGATCTATATACAATGATGGCATAGCTAACTAAATATGATTGGTTGGGATTTTGAGGGCTATAATTAGTTAAGTTGGTATAGGTTGGGATGATGCATATGTTGATTTAATTGGCATTTTAAGATCTTTTCAATAAACTTGGCTCAGTTTAGCGTAAACAATAGATAGAGCATTTAACGGCTTATCTCATGGTTAAACTTGAGGAAAACGACCCATAAATATGAAAGAGAAGGATAAGAAGTTTTCCAAGTTATAAAAGGATAGTGATGTAAATGGGTTGGATTTGATTTGGATATGAACATTACTGAATCCAGCGTAATCAACAGGATTCATAGTTAGATCCGCATATGCTACTATCAAATCTGAAAGTGATTAGCAATTTAAGCTAATCAGATGCATTTTTATGTGTATTCAGATTGGGATCTGAGTTGAATCTCGATTCATATTTGTGTATGGATGCAAGACTGAAACCCTATACTACCCATTTAGTTAACTAGATTTGGAATGCTTAGCTGAATTTGCCTATGTGGTAACCAGATGATCAGATATGTGAACCAAAGTTGATCTGTTGACATCCTATTTAATGACAAGGTAAAAGTATCTAACAAAAAGATAGCTTGACATTAGATTTAGCTATCTTGTCATTCGGGCAATAAGCCTACCTTTAGGCTCAGACTGCTTGATAGATTATCTTCCAGAAGATTTAACTTTACGATCCCACACTGAATTTGAGTGATTTTTATCATACTGGGAAGCTAACACTTGAACTTTAGTGCTCCTTTTGTACAAATGCTAAACACAGCAAATTGAGGGGCAAAACAACATATCCTAGATCAGATTTGGGACACTAAGTGGGCCCTTAGGACAAACATTCTTATTTATAAGGGGTTAGAATTGCGGTCTGCAGAACCCAGTACGCAATGCTCTCGTATTGGGTCTCGAGCGGGAATGTCACTTGAATTCATCTGAAAGAATTTGATTGGGCTTCCTATGGAGTTTCAGCTCAAACTGATGCTAGGACTATGTGAGGAAAATTATATGGTTGGGGTTGCCTCAAAATCATGAGGAAAGAAATCATGCCTATTCTTTATATAGTGTGGTTTCCAATTTTTAAATAAATTCAAACAGGTGGGTTCAGATTATCTTATAGCTTCCTTCCACCAAGCGACTAAGGAATCTCGTGTCTTGAGGATTCATTTTTTGCAAGGAAGATTTTATCCTGCCATGGGAGCATATTAACAGGCTTTTGTTTTCACCCTCAATGGTTGAGTGTGTGATTTGATCAGTTTAGTTATTGTGCGGCTACGCAACACTGAAGGCTGTTGAGTAGCGTTGATTTCTTCTACGTAGATGATTAAGTGTGTTATTTGATCAGCTTGGCACTCAAGCAAAATAGTGGCTGTTAATCTTGTGAGTTCACAAAAACATGCATCACATGTATTCCAATAATATGAGTGTCAGTTTTTTATTATATTTTTATGAAGTTCATGTCTGAAATCATGTGGTGTAAGCTTACATGGTTTCATAGATATTCAAATCCTTAATGCATTTGTTTGGGTTTGTCTGCTCTCCAGGTGAATAATATATCAACCATTGCTGTAGTCACAATAAAACTGCAAAGAGATGCTATAGTTAGTCGACAAGGGACTTTGGTTTCTGCAACTGAACCATTCACTTTTTTATACGGTACTTCTTATGCTCTAAGAATGTGTTAAATGCTTATGGTATTTTTTCATTGCATTCTTGTTGGAGTGATAATTATCTAGAAAATTGCTATCATAATTATTTGATGCAAAAATAAAGGCATATGTATTGCAGCTCTTCAGAGTGTTTTTTTTCTCAAGAGCAATATTTATATTTGTTCTGTCACTCTCAATGTTTCAATAAGTTTGTATGGAGCATGTTTCAGTAAGAGCAATCTATTTTACATGCACATATTTCTTGCACTATTTCAATTTATATAGTTTTAGTCCGTTCAAGGTATTAGAGGTTTATTGAAAATCAAGAATATATCAAGTTGAATTTTTCAGAGTAATTACAACTTTTTAAAAAATATTGCACATTTTCTGCATTCTTATGACAGAGATTGTCATTTTCACTAATTATAGATGTTTGCATGTTTGATCTGATGACAATCTGTGAATTCCGAGCAGATTCTCAAAGGCCAGCAGTGAGGTTGACCACTACATCAGAGACAAGGACTAGAGACCATTGTTTACCAGTACTGATAAAATTCTCAGAGCCGGTTTTTTATTTTAATGCTTCTGCTATATCAATTTCAGGAGGTCATTTGCTAAGGCAAGTTATAATGATTGTCAATGAAGTGTTCAACATATACCTAGGTTAGTAGCTTTTTCGCACACTTAAGGCCTTTATACTCATTGCCCTAATTTTTTTTCCTTAAATACAGATTTGCTGAAATTAGCTGGAGCCAGTACAGTATATATGTGCATGCAGATGACTCTATTGTGTCAGTGAAGATTCCTGAAAGTATAACTGCAGATGTTGCAGGAAACAAGAATCTAGCATCAAACCTTCTACAAGTGATGCATTGTAAGGAGGTTCAAATTTAAATGTGTTACTAGCACATCTAGTAATAGATTAGTTAACCAGTTTTCATTATGGTAGATTGCAAAATGGCCATAACAATATGCCTAGTTTTCATTTAGTTTTTTAAGTGATTTAGTATTTCACTCTGCATATGTATTCATGTTCACATAGGCTATATAATAACATAATGTTGCGTAGAGAAAACTGTCACTAGAATATCAGAATGTTGTTTAATGTGATGTATATGATCTTTGTCATTTAAATGATAATTAAACTGACTTAACAAGTAGCAAAAGTCATAAACATAATTCTATGTCTAAGTATGTGTAATAGATTTCATTTTATTTGCCCTATTATGTGCTTCAATTGATTTTCTCACTCATTGCATTCAAACCACACATATATACACGTGCACATGCACACACATGTAGTTCTTCCCTTGTTTCTTGTAGGCTATAGGTCATTGAACAAAAGATTGAATGACTTTGAATGTGGCATGTCTATTGCAGATTCAGTTCCTACAGTCTCTGTGGTATTCATTACAATCACCACTGCTGCTTTTGCTTTAACATCTTTAGCTGCTGGATTGCTCACAGCTGCAACTGCAAGCCTTCAGTCTTTTGGGGCATTTTCGAACTCTTTGCCGTCATGTCTCCCTTATGATCCATCAAGAAATCTCATAGTATGTGACCAAACACATGTAGAAATGTTAATCATGACTTTAATTAAGAATGATGAGCTTTAACTGATTATGTTTTCTGTCTTTTCCTTCAGAGAACTGCTTGCCACATTCAGGTGTTTGCACTATCAAAATTTCTACCAGTTACCTTGCCTGTTGAATATTATGAATTTGTTAGAGGTTTGCAGTGGAGTATCCCTTACCTTAGTCTATCCTGGGAAGCAGAGCATTTCCAAACCATCAAGGTAGATTCCAGTTTCCATGTTGGCCCACTTGTAAAAGGCTTTGAGAAAAGAAGAATACAAAGTTTGTCCATCATTCAAGAGGGAAATGACACACTAGAAGCAGGTGGTCCACTGTCAAAGAAACTTTCACCAATGGAATATGCATCACTTTTTGAGGTTTAAGGCCCTCTACATTTTCCACTTTGGTTCTGAAGTTCCTTTTCAATTTCATCATCATAGTCTGGTTTTCTTATTTTTGTATATTTTTAGAGCCAGAATATGAAACCCGAAGCAGAGATTTTCATGGGTACAAGGACTTCCACAGGGTAAGCTGGCAATGCTGTTTGCATTCTTTCCAGATCCTCTCCCCTTTGAGCATGAGGTTCTTGCTATGAACATAACTTGGACTTCTCTTTTGCCTATATTCTTTTTCGAAAATTAACAGTCAATCTATAAACCATAGTCACCTGTATCGTTAAAGGTAATTTCTCAGCAAGGGTATTTCTCTGAGAGATTTTCAAAAGTTGATAAATCCCGGGAATATCTCGGGAAATCTCGGGAGTTTAAAATTTTGAAAAATATAAATAACAACAAAAAAACTAAGAAAATAATAAGTTTTGCATTATTTTTCTTTCAAAAATATAAATAAACATGTTTTAAAGGTTTTAAAATATAAAAGAAGCAAAAAAAATGGAAATGCAAACTTAAAACAAAAAAAGAAAAGAAATTTTCTAAAAAATATCGCGATAATATCACGATATTTTTTCTTTTGTGATATTTTGAAAATATCTCGATATATTCCCGATATTAATGACTACCTTGAAATAGTCAATAATATCGTGGTATTTTCAATATATTGACGATATTGGTGACAGTGCTATAAACCTGGTACTTTTCTTTATCTTCCAAAATTATGTTTTCCACCTAGATCAGTGAATTTTTTTCTATTATCTTATGGATATTCAAAAAGTAGTTTGACAATCTGTTTGGAAATAGATATAATTATGTATATTTTTTTATGAATTTTTATCTCTCAGGTGGCAAGAATTCATGAGGAACATGTTCTGGTTAGCTGTAATAGGAGGCAGTTTGTTGTTGCTCCATGCTACAGCTCTTCTTATTCTTAAGTTGAAAAGGAGAAATTTAAAAGTGAAACATAAGAGTTATGGAGCACTTGTGCTGCCAAGATTTGAGTTATTCTTGGTAATTCTCGCATTGCCTTGTATATGCCAGGCTGCTGCTTCACTGATCAAAGGTAACTGCAGGAGTTGTTGTTACAGTTTTGCTGAAAATCTGATCAATAATAAAAGTAATATTTCACTTCTGGTCATGTAATCATGCTCTTTTATTTATTTTTGAGGTTTTTTCTTTTGGGGAATCTGTGTTTCAAGAAGACTAGCAATGCCCTAGGTCTCGGTAAAGGCATATTTGCCCCTTCAATCCTTTCCTTCCTGCTATCAAGTTGGAAAATTTAAGTCAATCTTCTGTCTTCCATCAAGATTGGGATGATATTTAGAATTGTCTTAAACCCATCAGGGTCCAAGACTTAACCTGCTTGGTTGGTCTGAGGCATTGATTGATGCTCCAAATCTGCTTGGGATAAGGTGGCCCCCTTTATCCCACCTGTATCAAAATTTCAACGCATTAAATTTTTTCTTCTAATGGCGTTTCAGGACTTTGCTAAAAGGTTAGGACTTAAGGATATATAATATCATATTCCTATAAGATTTCGTGTGTGTTGGATTTTACTGCAGTACTTCAAAATGGAGATGAGATGTAAAGAACAAACTAGGAGTTTTAGACTGTCATCATTCCTGTGCACATATTTGTTTGGGCACATAACTGACATCTGCTATGTTGGCTGCAAGGAGCAACAACTTATGGCAACCATGGGTCAAGTTGCTTCTTCTTTTTTTCGTTATTGATGTATACCATCTCCCACGCAATTGTTGCTTATTGTTACGTGTTCATTATTAGTGCATGCTAATTTCCTGTGACATGCTGGATTTAATTCATTCCAGGTGGATCAACAGTGGGTGTTGTTGTTGGTGTTCTGCTGCTTGGTTTCTCATCACTTTGTGTACTATCCTTGCTATTATTCCTCACAGTAGGAATTACCATGGGTAAGCTACTTCAGTACAAAGAAGTTCATCAAGAAGGCCAGACCTTCCATTGGCATCAAGAACTCATAAGAGTTATCTTGGGTCCTGGTAAGCAAGGGCAATGGACATGGAAGAACCAACCAGACTCGGTGCAGCTCACAATGCTTGGTCCTTTATTTGAAGATCTGAGAGGCCCACCAAAATGCATGCTTTCTCAGTATGTTGGACGAAAATCTGAAAATCATGGAGACCATATTATTGCTTCTGATGATGAGACCGAAGATGCAGAATCACCTTTCATCCAAAAGCTCTTTGGAATCCTTAGAATTTACTATATTTTGCTCGAATCCATCAAGCGCGTTACATTTGGATTGATTGCTGGTGCTTATTCCCATCACACTCCATGTACATTTCCTGTTCTCTTAACCTTCTGCATTACAGCTTTTCAGCTTCTTTTCGTGGTTCTGAAGAAGCCTTTTATCCGAAAAATGGTGCAGTTTGTAGAGATTATCACTGTCACCACTGAAGCAGGAGTTTTTGCGGCATGCGTTGTTCTTGCGGAGAGAGATTTTACACTTGCAAATGATAAGGCTCTCGGTATATTTATGATACTTATGTTTGCCGTTGGCTTTATTGCGCAAATAATCAATGAGTGGCATGCTTTGATCAAGCAGGTCTTGAGACTGAGCACCAATGGCTGCTCTTTCTCCAACGGACTAAAATCAGTTTTTACAGGGTGGTTGTTGATTCTCATCCCATGTAAACTGTTAGAGAAATGGGACAGTCAATTATTTATCGATGCCAAAGGTGGTGAAAATGAAACAGCTGTTTCATGCAATCAAATCAAGATTCATGAAATTGGTGCGTCTGGAGGAACCCCAGTGAGACAGTCAGAGAGCTCAAGTTCATTGGAGAAGCCATGGATGAAACAACTGAGAGATTTGGCAATAGCTAGCTTTAGCGGAGAAGGAACTGAACCACAAACAGATCCTTCTAGCAGTGAGAATCCGAGAAACTTGAGAAGTCACAGTCGTGCAGAATTATACAGAGATCTTGAAACTATTTTCTCCCCTGGATCTAGGTGACATGCTATCCCAATATAGATTATTTTTTATATGATGCATTCTTCATGGATTTGGAATTCAACTCAGAAATAGTTCTACAAGAATTTAGAAATGGTGATGCCTTGAAAAAAAAATTGTGTTCTGGGTGACTAGGTGAAAACAAGCTACCTCAGCTTGGCTTTTTTGTACTGTTTGATTGCTGCATTTTGTCATGTCATAATTTGGAGCCTTCCTCAAGAAAAAAAAAGAAAACTTAATCATTCTTCTTTTTCTTTTGATGTTGATTAATGGAAAATGATTTTATTTTTGTGACCAAGCTGTTGTGCTTTAAAAAATTAAGGCCCATGCCTATCTGCTGCAGCGTGTAAACTTATAACAACTTTTCAATTCAGTACTGTTTCTTGTACAAGTGAGCATTAGGCTCAAAGAGCACAAATCCTGAAAAGACATACAAAAAAACTGAGTCTAGAACATGGGGAAGGTGGTTCTCCCAAATACGGAACCGTCTCCCCCTCTCGTCGCAAGGGGGTGATGATAAACCTCGCTTGTAACACCTTGATCCGGGACCTCTCGAGTCCGGGTCCGGTTGGTATCACTTCCCAAAGAAAAAACATATAGAGTTCACATAGAGGAAGCATGTCTTTTTTTTTAAATAAACTCAAATTCATTTCCAAGGTTTATAATTTACAACATGAAAGAAATACGCATTACACAAATGTTCAATGACAAAGAAATAAACCAATAATAGTCTTTGATGCTCAATCGAAGTAGCTGCTAAGTCACGTTCTACCTCTCCTAATGTACCTAAAACCTACAGTTGTAATCATTTAAGCGATGAGTCTACAACTTATTAAAGAATATTTATAAGCAATAAAAGACTTTGACTTACAACTGTAGTGAGTTCTAAACTCCTTGTTTGAGTTTAGTTTTAGATACACCATATAAGTTTTATATCTTTTAAATTTTTTTCTTAACTCTGTCAATCTCATCCACTCACTTATCGTTAACTATAACGCTAGGTCGGTTATACCGGTCATAGTCATATGTGGGTGTAGCAACCCATGTAGAACATGCAAATTCTACTGTAAAACCCTCCTTCGGCGAAGACGTCGGAGGGAACAAGCCTTGAAGAAAAAAAACAAACAAAAGAAACAGTTTCCCATTTGGGAAAACCGTTTCGAAAATTCCAGAGGAGTGAGGATAAACCTCACCCTCGAAATCCGCAGGAGGGGGGCGAGGTTTATCCTCAACCCCTCACCGTGCGTGAAGGTTATAAAAACCCTCACGCAGGCCCTCCTTTCGCACCCTGCATCGAGAGAGAGAGAGACAGAGATAGAGAAATAGGCACTTATCGGCGACGGCGGCGAGGTAAGCCTCCACCCTCTTCATCTTTTTCTTCGTTCTTCTTTTCTGTCCGAGCAAAAATGGGGCGGGCAGCCATTGCTGCCGGCGAGTTGTAGGAAAATGAAAAAAAAAAAAAAGATAATGAGAGAGAGAGAGAGGGGGGCCACCAGCCCCAGCGACCAGCCGACGCCGATGGTCGGCCCGTGTCCGGATGGGAGCAGAGGAGAGAGTCGGCAGGGGCCGACCCCTCTGCACCTGGGGAATCGGAAGGGGCTCAGCTTCTTTCGCTCTTTTTAAAAGAGACCGGGTCAGTCTGGCGTGACCCAGACCGAACCCACCGGTCTGGGTCGCGCCCAGACCGAGCCTTCATTCAAAAAAAAAAAAAAAGGGTTGAGTCGGTCTGGGGTGACCCAGACCGAACCGAGATGGAAAATATATATATATATATATATATGGTTTGGGTGAACTGGTTTGGGTCGAACCGGTTCAGACCCAAACCAGTTTGGATGAAATCAGTTCATGGGATCGGTTCAGACCGAATCGAGTTTGAGCTGAACCGGTTTGATCCAAACCGGGTCTGATTGAATCAGTCTGGTCTTACTGGATCAGGGTTCTTGGTTCAGATCCAGCTGAACTGAACCTGACCTGTTCTAAATCCAATTGGATCTGTCTCGGGTCTAGACTCAGTCAGACAGGTCTGGATCCAGTTAGACTGTCCCAGATCCAGTCAGTCTGGTTTGGACCCAGTCTGAATGTTTTGGATTCAGTCTGAATGTTCTGAATCCAGACAGGCAGGTTCGGATCAAGTCAGACTGTACCGGATCCAGTCAGACTGTCCTGGATCAAGTTGAATTGTATTGGATCCAGATCACAGATGGATCTGGATCGGGTAATTCTAGAGTTACACTGCAATCCGAAATTTACCAGAACATCCATTTGGATACCCGAGATCCATTTCAGTAAAATGGACATAATTTTGCACTTCGAACTCGGAATCGAGTGAGGTTTGGTGCGTTGGACTTGTATTGAAGAGAGGAATCTACTAGTTCATTTATTTCAGTAAAAACAATGATACAGAAATCGAGGTTTCTTGAGTAAATTCAGAAAAGGGTATTTTGGTAAAAAGTATTGCGTATTAATGTGAATATATTGTATTATGATAAGATCACACTGATAGAATTCGTGAGACATGATTTCAGAGAGAGCACAAGATTCACCCTCAAGGTAAAGGATGTTATAAGTAATTTTAGATGTAAATAAACTTTTTTTTCACGTTGCTTGTTATTGTAGTGTTACAGATGTTATGTGATTAGCATGATAGTTTTTAGCGAGACCATGACATGCATAAATTTCATGCTTGACATTATGAGTTAATTTATATACATGTTTATTGTGATATGCATGTTAATTATGATATGTCATGCATGATAGGAAGGAATTGAATTGTGATTACATGTTTATATGATCGTTAAATATCATGCATTGTGATGAGACCATGTTTAGTTTAGAGTCTCATTTAGTTTATTTATGTTGTGTGAATAGGTATTTTGAGTTCAGCATGCATGACCCTTTAAATCCCGAAAGTGCCGACCTGTGGCAAGGGCTACTTTTTCGTGGTCAGAGTGCAGCCACCACGGAGAGTGGGCCGCCGATGATTTAACGATGTAGAGACACTACATCATTGTATGCTAAGTGAGAGAGGTGTGAGTCCTAAGATCATCATGAGATTAAGAATAAGATTTGTGATCAGTCACGACATCATTCATGAGAGAACGAGTGAATTATGAATTTGACAATGCGGTTCAACGTGTGAATTTAGTTATGACTTAGGGTTAAACTCACACTAGTTTGGGACTCTGAAGGACCATGGATGGTTGATAATCATCATGGTTAGGATGTAGCATAAATCATACCGAGATTGAGAGCTTGACCTTCTGGCTAGCTACTGGTGGAGTCCTTGTGGTGGTTCACTGCAGTGCCTGGTGGTCCGGGGACCACTGAGAGTGTATGGTTCATTGTCTGGCTAACATGTAGAATTGGAGTGTTCTACGGGGTTGTTACACCCATAGACGGCTATGACCGATATAGCCGACCTAGTGATAGTTGTTGTAAGAGAGTGTTTGAGATAGTTAATGGAGGGTAATTAAAATATATTAACTTATGTGGTGTGTCGAAAACTAGATTAGGGGCTTAGAGCCTACTATAGTTGTAAGTTAATTGTTTATTTGCTTATACTTATTCTTTACTGGGTTGTAGACTCACCCTCATTTTGTTAATTACAACTGTAGGTTCCAAGCATTAGCACAATTAGGACGTGTGCAACTTATCCTTTTTCGGCAGAGCATTTGGTATATTTCATTTCCTTGTCATTGAAAAAAATGTATTTGTTTTTCTTTTGTTATGAATGATAAACATTGTAAAGAAAAAGTTGATTATAGGAATAAAACGAAAAGTTTTTTTTTTTAGTCACATTTTCTCTGTGTAAACTTTTTACTCTTTCCCTCTGGGAAGTAATACCAACCGAACTCAAACTTTTGAGGTTCCAGATCGGGGTGTTACAAAATGGTATCATAGCCAGGTTTACATAGCAAGAGGTTTATCATTCATAATAAAAATTCAATGACAAGATCCAAGTCTCTGCTCGAATAAGGCACATTAGTGATTAGATTATTGTGTGATTAGGAATGACTAGCGAACGAGAAAACCACGAAGACCCAAGGGATCAAGACCCTGCTGAGCCTCTCGTCGGAGGGAGAGAAGAGTTCATCGCTGCAATGGCGATGGCCACTAGAGTCATCACAAGTATGACTCAAGTGGTTAGAGATATGACACCACAACCTCCTCCAATCTACATTATAATTGGGAATGGAGGCTCTTATCTTCAAGACTACCCCTACACTACTTAGGGGCGTCAACCACCACCTTACAGAAATAGGTCTCGTCAGTTCAACCGTCAGAGGGTGAGGTCTGCACGTGGGTGGATGATGAGAAATCTGATGGCGGCTCGAGGAGGAATCAGGAAAAAAGCATCCCCGAACATAAACCTTATGCCTCCGGGAGGGCCTCGTATGGCCAGCGTGTGGGGATGACATATGTCCCGAGTGAGCTATGTGACTGCCATGAGTAGGGGCAACCAGAGAGTTTCACCTCCAGTATAAGAGTTTCTGTTTGAAGAAACTCGGAGAGCTGCATTTTAGGCAGTTGAAGCAGGTCGGCAGACAGCGGAAGCCAACCGAAGCGGCCCAGGGTTTGGGCAAGGACGAGCAACATCAGCGAGTTCGAAAGAGGAAGGCGAGGATGAAGACCCGATTGATGATCCAGCCTCACCTACATACACTCTTGTCATACCTACCCACACATCTTCCTCACCCACTTATACTCTTGCTTCGTCCCAGTACGACCTGAACGCTCCTCCTGAGACTCACTAGCACCAAGCTCAAAGGAACACAGGGAACAGGCCATGCTTCAGATGGATTAAAGAATAATTAGGATTAGCTAGTTCATTTAGTCGAGTCATATTGTTTGAATTGCATTATTCATTTTTTCCTTATTAGTGATGTTCTTGTACATTTATGAGATTTATGAATGAAATAAAATAAATAATTTTTATATATTGTGTGATATGTGACGAAATTTTGTACAAGTACCAACGAATCACGTGATAATAAATTTCTCTGTAGTATCAATGACCACTCACAGAGGAACATCTTACCTATCAAAGGACACAGTAGCGGTCAGGCAGGAAAGGGAGATCCCTGGCGGACCGTCACGAAGGGCACCCTCATCATCCTCTACTACAGAAGGGGCACAAGTTCAGGGAAGCCACGCGACAACTCATACACCGGAGAGATATACTTCATGAGAGGGTAGAGAAGAAAGTATAGAGATTCCACCCGGATCACCGATGAGTCAAAGTACGAGAATACCGTCAGAATACACTTTCAACCGCATATTGTATGAGCTCCTGCAAACAACCCGAGCCCAACAAAGTCAACCTCAGACGGTGATTTCTGACATCACCTCATGGGCTGAGAGGTTCAAGAACATGCAGCCTCCGCTCTTCGATGGCACTTCTAACGGTGTCGTGGCAGAAAATTGGTTGATGCAAGTAGAGAATGCATTGGATGTCATCCAATGTCCAGAGGATCAGAGGGTATGGATAGCTGTATCCAATTTGACCAGTGATGTGGAGCACTAGTAGAGGTCCATCAGGGATATCTTAGAGTCGGATATGTACTTGCCTTGGTCTATATTCGTGAGGAGATTTTATAGGCAATTCTTTCCAAAGTGTCAGAGGGTGGAAAAGGAAGAAGAATTCAGGAAGTTAAAGCAGGGTGACATGACGGTCGCCCAATATACTGCTCATTTCAACTCTCTCTCCCGTTTTGCCAAGTCCTTAGTGGCAAACGAGAAAGAGAAGTGCAAGAGGTTTGAGAGGGGTTTGAGGCCCGAAATTTTGAGGTTGGTTGGGCCACAACAAATAAAGAAATACAACCAACTCGTAGACTACACATTCATATACGAATTTTGGGAGATGAGGACGAATGAGAAGCCCCAAGCAAAGAAAAAACCCAAGACTTAAGATAAGGCACAACACAATGGTGGCAATGTGGTAGAGTCCTCTCGAAGAAAGTTTTAGCCTAGAGAAAGATTCCAGCGAGACAACAGGATGCAGTACGGAGGACAAACCCCTGATCAGAACCAGGGAAAGCAAGTCAAGAATGTGGGCAATCAACAAGTCAAGCGACAGAAGATTCAGAAGCCAACCCAGTCAGACAACACATGCAGGACTTGTGGTCTCCTGAGACACGAAGGTAAATGTGACTCGAGGAATGTGAGATGTTTCAACTGCCAGCAGATGGGTCATTATGCCAATGATTGCCCACAACTTGATCAAAGAAGCAACGCCCCACCGAAGCTGAAGTCGACAGTACCAGGCTGCGCTTATGCGACTGCTCTTCAAGAAGCTCTTGCCAACTCTAAAGTGGTTGAAGGTACATGTGTATAGACTATTGTCAATTGAATGCAGTAACCATCAAGAATAAATACTCATTGCCAAGAATTGATGATTTGTTCGATCAACTGCAAGGAGTGGCATGCTTCTCAAAGTTGGATTTGAGATTGGGTTATCATCAATTGAGGATCAAGAAAGAAGATGTGGCTAAGACAACATTCAGATCAAGATATGGCCATTATGAATTCTTGGTCATGCCTTTTGGTCTGACTAACGCACCAGTTGCCTTCATGGATATGATGAATATGATCTTTAGACCCTATTTGGATAAGTTTGTGGTGGTATTTGTCGATGACATCCTCATATACTCTACCTCGAGGGAGTAACATGAAGAGCATCTGAGGATAGTTCTGCAAACACTTAGAGAACATCAACTCTATGCCAAATTCTCTAAGTGTGCTTTTTGGTTGGAACAAGTGTTTTTCCTTGGACACATTATTTCTAAAGACGGGATTATGGTAGACCCTGCAAAGATTGAAGCAGTCACCAATTGGTCTAGACCCAAGAATCCTACTGAGATTCGCAGCTTCTTGGGATTAGCTGGGTACTACCAACGATTCGTCGAAGGATTTTCTTTGTTGGCGGCTCCCATGACAAAGCTCACAAAGAAGGACATAAAGTTTGAATGGAACGATAAATGTGAGCAGAGTTTTCAGGAGATAAAGAAGCATTTGACCACTGCCCTAGTGTTGGTCTTATCTTCTGGACCCGGAGGTTTCACTATTTATAGTGATGTCTCTCACAAAGGATTGGGTTGTGTTCTAATGCAACACGGAAAAGTGATAGCTTATGCATCTCGTCAACTTAAAACTCATGAAGTCAACTATCCGACGCATGATTTGGAGCTAGCAATGATGGTATTTTCCCTTAAGATATGGAGGCACTATCTCTATGGCGAGCAATTTGAGGTCTTTATCGACCATCAAAGTCTTAAGTATTTATTTTCACAGAGAGATTTGAACTTGAGACAAATGAGATGGTTGGAATTTCTTAAAGATTATGATTCTGAGCTAAAATATCATCCTGAAAAGGCAAATGCAGTAGTTGATGCTCTTAGCCGAAAGACAGGAGCACTAGCCAGACTCGCAGATTAGGGGTTATTTTCCTCGATGACTCATCAGAAGGCAGAAGCTCAATGCTTACCAGGTCGGTTGTTATTCGTGCAAACCACCATGAGATACGAATTGTGGGAGCTAATTAAGGAAAAACAACCCTTAGATCCAGAATTGACCTAAATAAGAAAGAAGCATTTGTAAAATGAGGAGTCAGAATTCAAAGTTAAATCCCAGATATATTGGACCCTTTGAGATACTCGCGAGAGTTGGTCAGACAGCATACCGTTTAGCCTTACCACCTTCCTTATCTCAAATTCATAACGTGTTTCATGTTTCTATATTTCGGAAGTATGTGCCAGATCCCTCCCACATATTGGATACAGTCGAGACTGTATTAGATATACAAAATGATTTAAGTATGAGAGAAAAGCTCGTAGAGATTTTAGATACAAAAGTACAAAAGCTAAGAAACAAAGAATTATCTCTGGTATTGGTTAGATGGAGTCATTACAACAATAAGGAGGCTACTTAGGAGCGTGAATCTGACATTCGTGAGCAATTTTCATATTTGTTTCCAAGTAAGATTCAGGACGAAACTTCTTTTAAAGGGGGTAGGATTGTAAAACCCTCCTTCGACAAAGATGCTGGAGGAGACAAGCCTTGAAAAAAAATAAACAAAAGAAACAGTTTCCTATTTGGGAAAACCATTTCGAAAAATTCAGAGGGGTGAGGATAAACCTCACCCTCGAAATCCGCAGGAGGGGGGCAAGGTTTATCCTCAACCCCTCACCCTGTGTGAGGGTTATAAAAACTCTCACGCAGGCCCTCCTTCCGCACCTTGCATCGAGAGAGAGAGAGAGAGAGAGAGAGAGAGAGAGACTTATCGGCGACGGCTACAAGGTAAGCCTCCACCCTCCTCATCTTCTTCTTCGTTCTTCTTTTCTGTCTGAGCAAAAAGGGGGCCGACAGACATTGTTGCTGGCGAGTTGCAGGAAAACGAAAAAAAAAAAGATAATGACAGAGGGAGAGAGAGAGAGAGGGCCACCGGCCCCGGCGACCAGCCGATGGTCGGCCCCAGCGGTCGACCCGTGCCCGGATGGGAGCAGAGGAGAGGTTCAGTAGGGGCCGACCCCTCTGCACCTGGGAATCGAAAGGGGCTCAGCCACTTCCGCTCTTTTTAAAAGAGACTGGGTCGGTCCACGTTCAACCCGAACAGAACCGGGTCGGTCTGGCATGACCCAAACCGAACCCATCGGTTTGGGTCGCGCCCAGACCGAGCCTTCATTCAAAAAAAGAAAGGGTTGAGTCGGTACGGGTCGCACCCAGACCAAACTGAGATGGTATATATATATATATATATATATATATATATATATATATATATATATATATATATATATATATATATATATATATATATATATGGTTTGGGTGAACCGGTTCAGACCCAAACGAGTTTGGATGAAACTGGTTCATGGGGATCAGTTTAGACCGAATCGGGTTTGAGCCGAACCGGTTTGATCCAAACCAGGTCTGATTGAATCGGTCCGGTCTTACTGGATCAGGGTTCTTGGTTCAGATCCAGCTGAACTGAACTAGACCTGTTCTGGATCTAATTAGATCTGTCTCGGGTCTAGACCCAGTCCAATAGGTCTGGATCCGGTCAGACTGTTTTGGATCTAGTCAGACAGGTCTGGATCCAGTCAGACTATCCTAGATCCAGTCAGGCAGGTTTGGATCCAGTTTGAATGTTCTGGATCCAGACAGGCAGGTTCGGATCCAGTCAGACTGTCCTGGATCAAGTTGAATTGTATTGGATCCAGATCACAGATGGATCTGGATCGGGTAATTCTAGAGTTACACTGCAATCCGAAATTTATCAGAACATCCATTTGGATACCCAAGATCCATTTCAGTAAAATGGACATAAACTTTGCACTCTGAACTCAGAATCGAGTGAGGTTTAGTGCGTTGGACTTGTATTGAAGAGAGGAATCTACTAGTTCATTTATTTCAGTAAAAACAGTGATACAGAAATCGAGGTTTCTTGAGTAAATTCAGAAAAGGGTATTTTGGTAAAAAGTATTGCGTATTAATGTGAATATATTGTATTATGATAAGATCACACTGATAGAATTCGTGAGGCATGATTTCAGAGAGAGCACAAGATTCACCCTCAAGGTAAGGGATGTTATAAGTAATTTTAGATGTAAATAAACTTTTTTTCACGTTGCTTGTTATTGTAGTGTTACAGATGTTATGTGATTAGCATGATAGTTTTGAGCGAGACCATGACATGCATAAATTTCATGCTTGACATTATGAGTTCATTTATATACATGTTTATTGTGATATGCATGTTAATTATGATATGTCATGCATGATAGGAAGGAATTGAATTGTGATTACATGTTTATATGATCGTTAAATATCATGCATTGTGATGAGACCATGTTTAGTTTAGAGTTTCATTTAGTTCATTCATGTTGTATGAATGAGTATTTTGAGTTCAACATGCATGACCCCTTAAATCCCAGAAGTGGTGACCTGTGGCAAGGGCTACCTGGTTCGTGGCTAGAGTGAAGCCACTACGGAGAGTGGGCCGCCGATGATTTAACGATATAGAGACACTACATCATTGTGTGCTAAGTGAGAGAAGTGTGAGTCCTAAGGTCATCATGAGATTAAAAATAAGATTTGTGATCAGTCACGACATCACTCGTGAGAGAACGAGTGAATTATGAATTTGACAATGTGGTTCAACGTGTGAATTTAGTTATGACTTAGGGTTAAACTCACACTGGTTTGAGACTCTGAAGGACCATGGATGGTTGATAACCATCATGGTTAGGATGTAGCATGAATCATACCGAGATTGAGAGCATGACCTCTCGACTAGCTACCGGTGGAGTCCCCGTGGTGGTTCACTGCAGTGCTTGGTGGTCTAAGGAGCACTGGGAGTGTATGTTTCATTGTCTGACCAACATGTAGAATTGGGGTATTCTACGGGGTTGCTACACCCATAGACGGTTATGACCGGTATAGCCGACTTAGTGATAGTTGTTGTGAGAGAGTGTTTGAGATAGTTAATGGGGGTAATTAAAATATATCAACTTATGTGGTGTGTCGAAAACTAAATTAAGATTAGGGGATTGGAGCCCACTACAGTTGTAAGTTAATTGTTAATTTACTTATAATTATTCTTTATTGGGTTGTAGACTCACCCCCATTTTATTAATTACAATTATAGGTTCCAGGCATTAGCATAATCAAGACGTGTGCAACTTAACATTTTCCGGCAGAGCATTTGGTATATTTCATTTTCTTGTCATTGAAAAAAATGTATTTGCTTTTCTTTTGTTATGAATGATGAACATTGTAAGGAAAAAGTTGATTATGGGAATAAAATGAAAAGTCTTTTTTTTAGTCACGTTTTCTCTATGTAAATTTTGTGCTTTTTCCCTCTGGGAAGTAATACCAACCGAACTCAGACTCCTGAGGTTCCAGATCGGGGTGTTACATCTACATTGTTGGCCAGATTATGAACCATACTCCTAGTGATCTCTGGAACACCAGTGAAACAAAAAGGGGACTCCACCAGTAGCTAGCCAAGAGGTCAGGCTCAGGCTCGACATGATTCATGCTATCTCCTATCCATAAACGGCTTTCTACCATTTATGGTTGTCTAGAGTCTCAGATATTGTGTGAATTTACAACCTCAGGTCATATCTTAAGTTCATTACCCTGAACCTTACTCTAAATCTCGGGTTTCACTCATTCTCCCACAAGTGCCATTTTGAAATCATCACAACGGATCCCATTCTTAATCTTAGAATCTTTCTAGTGTTCACACTTTTTATCATACTAAGAATACAACAAGGTAGTATCTCTACAACGTTCAATCACTGGTGGCTTCACTCTGACCACAAACTAGGTAGCCCTTTTCATAGGTCGCCACTTTCAGGATTTAGGAGATTAAGAATGCTAATTTCAATTTAAATTCAGAAAAGACATAATTAAACTCAAGACACTCAAGGTTAATCACAATTCTTATCACAATGCATGTCATTCAAGGAGCATAACATAAATATGTTGTCAAAAAGATATTTTTTTTCTAGCATGTATGTCATATCACAACTGACATATACATACATTCATCTCACTGCAACTCATGTATGATCATTCTATGTGTATCATGCTCACACTCAAGAGATACATTTTTAAACATAGTGACTTATGGGAGACAATGATAACATGCAACGCAAACATGATTTATTAACAAATAAAGTTACTTATAATATCCCTTACCTGATGGTAGAGAACAACCTCTCTCAGCAGTCTAATCTCTCGTAGGACCACTTGGATCTGTAATTCAAATCAAATCTATTGAGTTAACTCAATTATATATATATATAATTACTAAATTACCTCTATAGGGGTTTATCAGTTTCTCTCTCTTGATTCTCTGGGTTTGGTTGCGAATATAGAACCAACAGGTTATAACTTTCTATGTTTTGTTTCCAACAAGCCAAACCTTGCTCAAATCCAAGTTCAAAGTATGGATTTATCCATGTTTAATCGATCAAGGTTTGAGGCATTGTCCATGGTATTTTGGTCTTTTCACCCAACTCAATTTCGGGTCAATCTGTATACTTAGCCTTCTAGTTTCCTCGAACCCGCTAAACTAAGCTTGGTCTGAGTTTGGATTCATAGGACCCAAATTAGAGTGTCTCCACTGAACCTCTCTTTGATTGTTCTGCTCGGACCCAGATCCAAAGTGATATGAACTAAGACAGGAGTTGACACTCCTTGTCTCGTTGCATTTGCAATGCTCGATTCAGGTCTGAATTCACATCGTGCCTTTGTGACACCACCAAGACAAAGGGAGAGGGTTCCCTTTTTTCCTCTGTCTTGTCTCATAGTGTTCTGAGCCGGACCGAGACAGAGAGAGGTCTCTCTCCCTCTCCCTCTCTCTCTTAATCTCGTCTCGGTGTACAGAACTGAGACAGAGAGAGGCCTCTCTCTTTCTCTCTCTCTCTCTCTCTCTCTCTCTCTCTCTATATATATATATATATATATATATATATATATATATATATATATATATATATAACCGATATAGAGAGAGGTCTCTCTCTGTCCCATCTCAGTCTACAGAACTATGATAGAGAGAGATCTATATCTCTCTCTGTCCTATCTCGATATACAAAGCCGTGACAAAGAGATCTCTCTCTTTCTCAGTGTACAAAACCGATATAGAGAGAGAGGTCTCTCTCCATCTCGTCTCGGTATACAGAGCCAAGATAGAGAGAGGAGTCTCTCTCTGTCTTTCTTTGTCTCATCTTTGTGTACAGAGCTGAGATAGAGAGAGGAGTCTCTCTCTCTCTCTTTTTCTGATATCATCGACAACCACTTAGTTGCCATTTTCTCTCTCTTTGCAACATTACCGACAACTAGCGGCTGCCGATTTCTTTTCTTTAACCGTGTCGGTAGCCATGGTTGTCGATTTTCTTAAGAAAAAACAAAGAAAGAAAGAATCGGTGGGGAAGGGCGTTACATGCTAGTGATGGCTCCTCCTAGTGGTGGTGGCTCCTCTCGACAGCGGTGGTCTGTTGACTCTCTTTCTCTCTTGTTTTCTCAAAATCTCTCTCCCACTCTCTGTTATCTGTAAACACCCCAAATTTTTACCCTCATTCAGTGCTTACATTTCATATATCACTGCATATCATTGCATGCATTCGACATATCATTTCATTGCATTGCATGTCATTGCATCTCATTATCGAAATCCAGAACTCCTGTTTTCAAAATATTAAATCCAGATTCGAGCTTTTAAAACTTTTCTTTCAAAGTCAATTTCAAAACCTGGGGTTTGAATCAACATTCTACCATTTGTCAACCTCCAGGATCTTATATTTTGAAATGTTTTTCTCAGAAAACAATCTGGATTCATTTTAAACTCAATTTTAATCGATTTCAATTCTCAGATGAGACCCATTTAGGTGGTGTCGCTTTTGGATCCCTTTAATTATCAAAAATCTCAAAAATTTTAGAGTTCTAGTTGGATCAGGACTCTGCATTTTCATCTTTTTGAACCTTTTTAAAACTCCATTATGATTTTAAACCAGATGTAGTCATATCCCTTGCCCATTCTCGTCAATTTTGGCCAAAATTTCAGAATCCCAGTCCAATCAGGACTCTTTTTGCAGAGTTCTAGTCGGATCAGAACTCTACATTTTACTACCATGTTTACCTTTTTTGAAAAAACCTATCAAAATCCTTCGTTTTTGGCCAAAATTTTAGAGTCTCATTCGAATTAGGACTCTTTCTCAGAGTCCTAATTGAATCAGGTTTCTATCCCGATTTCGTCTGTTACTCCTGTTCTTCACTTGTTTTCAAAACCTTCTCATCTGACTTTCAAAATCTTTCCATTTTAGCCAAAATTCTAAAGTTCTAACCGGATTAGGACTCTTTCTCAGAGTCCTAATCGAATTAAGACTCTATCTTTCGTTGGTATTCTGCCTATTTTTAATCAAATCTTTTTAAAATCTTTCAGAATGAGTCAAAAACTTAGAGTTTTAGTTGAACCAGGACTCTATTCAAAGAGTCCTAGTTGGATCATGATTCTGACTTTGATTTCAATTTTGAGAGAATCTTTCAAAAATCTTTCTATCTATCAAAATTGTTATACCTTTATCATGGAATTTCAAAATTCTAGGATTTTATCCCAGAGTCCTGATCGAATCAGGACTCTATCCCAGAGTCTTGATCGAATCAGGACTCTATCCAAAGTTTGTTTTCTCACTTCATTTTCACTGGTTTTCAAAAGCTTTGTTTAAATCTTACCATTTACTTCTTAGAAAACCAAAAAAATTCAGAGTTCTAGTCGAATTAGGACTCCTCTTCAGAGTTTTAATCAGATTAGGACTCTGAACCGAACTTTAATTCTATCTTATTTTCACTTGTTTTTCAAAATCCTCTCATTTGTTTTCTTAGAAAATCCAAAATTCTGAGAGTCCTAGTCTAATTAGGACTCTGTCCCCAGAGTCCCAGTTGGATCAGAAGTCTGTTCGATTTTAATACTTGTTATTTTCGCAAGTTCTTTCATCTATTTTTCAGAAAATATAAAAAAAAAATTAGAGTTTTATCCGATCAGAACTCTGTCTTAGAGTCCTAATCCAGTTAGGAGTCTATTCTGAAGTTTGTTTTCACTTTCGTTGTCATTCATTTTCATTTGTTTTTCAAAAATTAGGTCATTTTGTAGAGTCTCAGTTGATTCAGAACTCTATTTAGAGTTTTGATTGAGTTAGGACTCTAACCCTGATTGCATTTTTTAACTTGTTTTTACCAGTTTTGATGAAATTTTTCAAAACCCTTTTTCATCTGGCTTTCAAAATCCTAAAATCTCAGAGTTCTAAAATTTCAGGACTCTAGCCCAGAGTTCCAGCTCGATTAGGACTCTATTTTCAGGCTTTTGAATTTTATTTATTGATTTTAACTCCTTTTTAAAGCTATTTTCAGTCTTTATTTCAAATTTTCAAAACTTCGATGTAGGGCCCATATCTGGAGGAGTTCTGACCCAGTCAGGACTCTGTGGAATTTCAAAACTTTCAATATCAGGTTCACTTTTGAATATCTATTGAAAAACCTCTCAATTTCAAGTTTTAAAATCGTTTTTGAAAATTCAAGTGGAGTCCATTCTGGGTGGTGCCACATTTGAAGAAGTTAGGGTTAGTTAGTGTTCTAGCTAGGTTAGAAGAGTCAAAAGTGATTTTAAAACTTCATCTTTGCATTTCAACAGTTTTTAAAGCTTTTAAATTCGAGTTTTAAAAAAAAAACAAATGTGGGCCCGTCTAGGTGGCGCCACATTTGGAATTTCTTTTTGTTAATTAAGTCAATTAGGTTAGATAGAGTCCCACCTAAGCTATAATTCTCCAAAAAATCATTCTCCCCTTAATTAGATTAATTAGAAAGAGTTCTAAAAAAAATAAAACTCCTTAATTAACCCTAATTAAGGAGGTTTTGAAAAACTATAAATAAGGGCTCTTTAGAGGGGTTAAGAGGCTCTTTTCTCTCTCAAATTTTTGTGGTCTCTCTCCTCTCTGCAGCATCTCTCCTTGCTCCATTGAAGCTGCAGCCACCTAAGGTAAGTTTTTTATATTTTCTTTCATGTTTTTATTAATTTTTTATGCTTTTTAGCAAGGATTTACCCATTATTGCCCTTTGTTTATGGATTTCAACCATGAGTTTCTTTCAAGAACTCCAAAATTGACCCAAGAAGATGATCTAACTCACTTGGAGGGTGATTTCCAGGATTCTAACCCATTAGAATCATTCAAGTTGTTATTTTCTATGCTCTTAACCAATGAAACATGAGATTTACCCGTTAAATGGGTTAAATCCATGTTTTCAAAGGTAAAATCAATTTCAGCCATAGATTCCCTATATTTTTTTAAATTTTTTTTATCATATTGATGTTTATTTAATGTGTTCCAACATTAAATTAAATTTTATTTTGCCGTTTAGGTATTTTTTATTGTTTTTCATTGTTAAATCATGTTTTTTTAGGGTTTTCTTAGATTTTTGTATATTTTGATTTTAGATCTGGAGAAATCATATTATTTCGTATTTAAACCTTTGTTAGAAATTATTGATTTTTTTATATGTGATCCACGGATATGTTATTGAGTCTCTGTAAAAAAATCAGACGTTTTGAGATTCGGGAACCCTATTAGAAAAATAAAAGATCGAATCGTGATTTCCAGGTATTAAAATCGCTATTGAAATTCATTGGTAACTTGCAAGTGTGTTATTTCTCTCATCTGAGGTCCGATTTGTGATCCGTAAAGTGCAATAGATTTGTGTTAATGCCTATTATTTACTGTGATTTTTTTGTTTTTTTATATCACTGTTCAGTATTTTTCCTTTGTCAGAAAGTCGGATCCATGTTTTAAAACTCGTTATGATTTACTAAAACACTAATTCAACTTGTGTTGATCATAGATCCTTAACCGTAGATCCGATTTATGATCTGTAAAAAGGGAAGCTTATTATTTATATGTTTATTATTCATTGCTGAAATCTCAGAAATTTTTTATAAAGTCTGCTATTTTTTTCTATATTTGCAATCGGAAGTACCTGTTTTAATCAATTTTATATTTGTTAAATTTAAGTCCAGATTGTCGGAACGATACCTCCCTAACCGGAGATGATTTTTCAGATTTGTAAAAAAGAGATTTTTTTTTTCTGTCTACTATTGCTCTGTAAAATTTTAGGAATTTCCATGGTGAATTGACCCCTGATTCGGGTCTGACACTGAAATGGGTATGTACCTGCGGGTAAAAATAGCATATTTTAGGATTTCAATATAATTTTTAAATTGGAATAATGTGAAAAATATATTTTTATGATTCCAATCTAATTTTAGGGTGATAATAAGTGCAAGTATCGATTTTATGAATTTTGGATCTCATTTGATGCTTGAATGAATTAAATTGCAAAACAGGGTGCCCGTAAGATCCCGAAACACTGCCAAAATCATGATTTTTGTATTATTTTTAGTTTTTTATGCATAAGTTCAAGTTTTTAGGGTTTGTTCATGTTTAGAATCATGCTAGGACACCTCATGTTTGATTTAGCTGCTACTTGATTTTATTTAAACCCTAAACCCCAAGTTTTTACCAAA
The DNA here is from genome assembly GCF_984573655.1 of Nuphar pumila. NCBI lineage: Eukaryota > Viridiplantae > Streptophyta > Magnoliopsida > Nymphaeales > Nymphaeaceae > Nuphar > Nuphar pumila. The sequence continues at coordinate 72,786,361 of NC_143263.1, read as the reverse complement.
ATATTTTCTTAAAACCCTGATTTCAATGCCATAGTCTTGCTATCGGGGGTAATTTGGTTATTTGACCTCATTTTCAAAATTAATAACTTGGATTTTCTTATTTTCAATCATACTACATCACCTTATGTTTTATTTATTTTCATTTGAATCCCAAAACCTCATTTTTACAAAATAATTTTTTTGAAAACCCTAATTTCAAGGCCATAGTCTTGCTATCAGGGGCATTTTGGTTATTTTGATCCCAAATTTGAATTTTCAAATCGCATTTTCATATTTCTTCAATTTTATTTCCTATTTCATTATGTTTATCTCATGGAATCATGGAAAAAGGCTTATATCTAGCAAAATCTAGTAATTTTCAGATATTACTGGATAAATCTAGAAAAGCCAACAAATCTTTACTAAAAAGTTTTCTAATTTTGCAGGGATATTTCAAGGTTGTATTTTCATTTATTTAAATTCAATTAGCGATGTAAAGTAAATACATTTGGAATAAGAATTTCAATTCCTGCTTAGATTAGGATTTGCATTGCATATAGTTTAATTCTGCAAATATCAATATCTGATGTATGCTAATTCACGCATATTTCTACAAATTCACCATGGTCTACATGAATGGCACGTGCACAAGCTCTTAGGGAGTTGACAAACTCGGTGGAATTCGTATTCATGGTCATAGTCAGAATACGCATGAAACCCTGATTTGTGATCTTCGTATTAGCCACATTCAACCTACACTCTTAAGCTAACTTCAAAATGCATTGCATTTCTTAAAAAAAATATAAAAAGATTTTCTCAATTATTCAAAACAATATCTTTCAAATCCATATTCATTTCATTCAATTTGCAAATTCCAATTCCAATTCAGAGAAATCGATTTTTTCAAAAAAATTTAAGTCTTACTCAAAAAATGATTTTCTCAAAATTTGGAGCTTTTAAGTGGTATTTCAAGTATTTTTCCAATCTCAATTCATGATTTTCCAAGTTTTAACATTTTCAATTTTCAAGTTCTAATTCAGGGAAATCAAGTTTTCCCCAAAATTATTTGAAATTCTTCAGAAATCGATTTTCATAAAGCACTTGCATTTCTTCAGAAATATTTTCTCACCATGATTCACGATTTTCAATGTGTTATCTTTTCCAAGAATTTCCAAGTATTTTTCAAATATTCAAAGCAAATATCATGTTTTCAATCTGCATTTTCAGAAAATTCATAGCACATGCCTGATTCTCTATGCATTTAGGAAATGGAACATGATTTAGACAAGTTGAGCAAAGCTAAGCACACTTTTGATCCTTGGTTCGATTACCTCTGGTAAAGGCGTCAGGAACGGTTGAACCTCGTACCGACAAGCGAGTCCCATTCTTCGAAATTATCCCACATTTTAAAACGGAGGTGAGTTATTTTCAAAAAAAAATTCAAAGGTCAACTTGACTTGCAAAAGTAAAATTTTGCGATGATAACAGGTTTGACAACCGTCATGGGACCTGTCTTCGCCTGATCAATTGTGTGCTTGACTTAATTCAAATTGTCAAAATCATGTTCCATAGAATGTCAACTTTTACTTTCTGATATCATGTGAACCTAGGAGTCTAAACTTGAACAAAGCTGACATGGATTGTATATAGACTAGGCATGGTTTGGTAGGACCATATTGAGGAGAAATATTCATGCTCACATAGATTTCGGTCTGAAATACAACACTTCTCAATCTAGGATTTGTATGAAAACAATGTTTGCTTCTTCAAATTTTGAAAAATCTATCTCTCTAGGTCTTAGAGCCCTCTGTTTGCTTGCATGTGCTCATTTTTCAAAAAACCTATCTCTCTAGGTCTTCACGTTGTTGGGCTCTCTTCTAGAACCATAGTTTGGGACAGAGCCTCACAACTAGGCCACTTATTTGGGCTAACGCCCCCCTACCACGTACCAAGGACCATAGTCCAAAGTATATCGGCAGGCGCTCAAGGATGTTGGAAAACATGAACCTAGAATTGGAGAAATTGATCTTATGCCACGTACATCGGGCTTCGACTTGGGTATATCGACATAGCATGATTGGACACAGATGATCTGAGCCTTAGAGTTAGGATTAGGGTCATAAAGCTCTTTCAAAATTGATACATTTAGAGTCAGTCTCTTAGAGAATGTTGTATGTGCATAATTGTTTGTGCATAATGTGATGTATTTATTCTTCACCTTATTTTGTCATATTTTTCCAAATTTTCCCAAAATATTGGACGATTTTTCAAGTATCTCATTTTCCGATTTATGAAACCCTCCTTTGTATTTTCTCAAAACCCTGGATGTTTTTTCCAAATTATCCACTTTTCCTTCAAAACTCCAGGTGATTTTCCATCCTTTCGTTCTTCTGGATCTCAAATTTCCAGTTTCATTTTTATCCTACCTGCATCTTTTTCAAAATCCTTATATTTTTCCAAGTCTTATCCCAATTTTTCATGTTCTTCAGTCTGATGGCATCCAGTCAACTTGATTCAGTCTTTCCTGAGGGTCACATCTCCTACAGTGCAACAAAGTATTCCCGAACATCGAACTCTCAGCACTGTATCCTTCATTCTTCGGTGGTATTATTCATGGCTCAAGAACTTCTCTTGTATGTTTTTGGACCATCTGAGCGATTATGGGTTAGAACTGACATTCGCAGTGGGAAAGCAGGCAGTCAACGACAATTTGATCCATGCACTAGCAGAGCAGTGGAATCCGCGCACTTGCACTTTTTGGTTCCCATGGGGAGAAATGACTTTGTCGATGGATAAATTTTCAAAAATTATGGGATTGCCCAAGTCAGTCGGTCATCCAGGAGATCCATTGAAGAAATATTTCTTAATCAATGTCAAGGATCTGGATCCCCGAGATGCTTTAGCTCACATGACAGGACGCAAGTCTTGGCCATTGATCAAAGAGAATGAAAATGAATATGTGAACCTGCTAGAAATCTACAGACAGTATGGGGCATTTGTGGAAGTCAGTTACTTATCTCGAACAGCTTGAGAGAGAATCCAGCATGCAATGGTCCTATGCATTGTGGAATTGGCTTTTTTTCCAGACGGATAAAACTACAAGGATATCAGGATAGTTCAGCTCTTGCGAAGGTGGGGAAGTCGACAGACCAACCGCCTCTCTATAGCCATGGCCGCACTTGCTTTCTTGTACCGAGGGTTGACTCATTTTGCATTAGAAGAATTGATTCTTGTCGAGGGGTTCACCTATGCCCTGCAGTCCTGGTTCCTTCAACATGTGCCAACCAGAGCCAGTTCATTCAGATACAATGGTGAAAAGCTTCTTCCAGTAGCTCGCTACCGATTCTTGATCGACAATCTCCAAGAGGAAGAGGTCGTGTGGGACTATTTTGATCGTCAGGAATCACCTCCCAGATATACTTATGCGTATGGCAAGCGGTTTAAGCTACTTGGCCCATTCTTTTGCACAAATTACCATCCAGAGCGCTGTGTCAGGCAGTTTTCTCAGAGGCAGAAACATGTAGAAGCTCGCCTACTTTCAGAGATCATGCCAGAGTTTGATCTCACATCAACGCAGTGGTCCAGAGCAAACCATTTTGCCAGATATAGATGGGATTCCTTTGTCAACCTTACTCTTTTTCTGGGTCCTCGGGTGTCCAATGATTACCAGGAGTGGTGGAAAATTGCATGTCTCCGTCCTCTCTGTCAAGTTTATTATTAAATTATATTTTCTTCAATAAAATTTCTTTCATTTTCATTCTATCATGGTTTGACGACCTCGCCTAGGTAACAAGGCGCATTTTCAATTGTTTATTTTGCAAAGAATAGCAGCGTAATTATCGTGGCTTCAGTGACGACTCAGTCCCTAGTAATGGGACATCTTTCAAATTGTCTACCAGATATCCAGCAAATGATTCCTATTCAAAACTATTTTCAGCAACTAATCCTCATCTTTGCCCTGCAAAGAGTATTTGCACCCTTACATGGTTCACACATGGTCCGACAAAAAATTTGCACCCGTCCAGCGTGTCAGTTACTCTCTAGTCTCGGAATAGGAAATGGCCTCTTTAAGATCTATCGAAAACAGAAGTCAGCGAGTCAATGATGATGTTGGTCCCCAAATGTATGTCATGTTTCAAAAGATGATGAGTAAGATGATGGCAGAGCGAGCAGATGCCAGTTCTGGCAAGATATCTAGCAAGAAAAAGACTAAGGGCCAAACACTGAAGAAGCAACTGATGATATCCAAGAAGCATATCCAACATGAGGATACATCTAATGAATCAGAATCGGTAGGTGACACTGATGAAGAGTATAAAGTCCAGCAAGCATTTCAAAGTCCCCCTCATAGACAATGGACAACCTATAAATTGAAAAATCAAGCAATGGATGATCCAGTCTAAATACAGTTGAAGGAAATGGCCAAAATGATCAAAGATTTGCAAGCCTGCGATAAGGGCAAGAAGGTCTTCACGAGCAAAAACTTCTATGATGGCATCACCCCCGTCAAGAATAATCAAGATTAAAAAAAGAAGACAAATTTCACCTTCTTCGCCGATGCCAACCGCAGTGATTGCGAAGATAACAAGGGCAATCATACTAGTCAGAAAAAAAAATTTCAAAGCGGAGTGAAAAATTGAGTCAATAGAAAGAGAAGAAAAAGCATGATGGTTGGGGTTACGATCGCGAATTTACTCCTCTAGATCAGCCCCTCAAAAAGATTCTTGAATACATGCTGGTCAAGAAAATGGTTAAACTCCCAAAGATTGCTAATCCTCCTGTCGGAAAAGGCAAATGGAAAGATCGATTTTGCAAATTCCACCGAACAACGAGGCACAATATTGAACATTGTTTTGTCTTTAAGAATATCGTGCAAGACTATATCGACAAGAATTTCTTCGTTGAGGATGAGAAAGAATGCCAGTCAACTGTCTTGGCCGAGTCTCAACAGAAATCAAACACTCGGCAAGAGGTACAACGTGACAATCAGAACCAGGACAGCAAGATGACCCCATTAGATCAAATATTTGAGAGTTTTTTTGGAATACATGCTCGCAAAAGATATGGGCAGACCTTCGAAAGATCATTTCACTTTTTCTGCCAACAATAACAAGGGTAACAAGAAAAATTGCGATAACGATTCGGAGGGATCCAAGGGCCAAAAAGGAAAGTTCTCCAATAATGATAAATCTCTTCAATCTAGTCCTCAACATAAAGAGAAAGGTCAAGAAAAGTCAAAGCACAAGGATTGGAGTACAGATCAAAAGTTCACCCCTTTCGACCAGACACTCAAGAGTGTTCTAGAATGCATGCTCGCAAGAGATATGATCCGTTTACCTAAAGTAGTTGATCCCGCGACAATCATGGGTAGATTCAAAGAAAAGTTTTGCAAATTTTATTGGGCAGTAGGGCATGACACTGAGAATTGTTTTGTCCTAAAGAATATCATTCAAGATTGCATCGATAAGAATATCCTCATTGAAGATGAGGAAGGCACTAGTCGACCATCCTGAGTAAATTTTCTAAAAAATTAACAATGTCAAGACTATGTCACTTTCATCATATTGCCATTTTGAAGGGACAATGCAGTCCCAGTTCTTTTACTAATCTATTATTTTATTCTTCAATGCATTAATAAATTTGTCAATTTTTCTCATGTCCTAGTGTCATCTTTTGTATTCCTCTTTTGCAAAATGTTTAATGTCTTCTTACAAGGGGAAACCTCTTTCAGAATGACTCCCGAATCAATCAAGAAGCTCATTGTCTGTTTTCACCTGTTACCTTCAGAGAACTTTCATCAAGTATCAATTACTTATCCCTTCATCCAACATCTTACTCCCCAGGCACATTGGGGCATTTTTATTGAAAATTTGTTTTAAAATATCCTATATGCAGGCAGGATCACACAAAATATTTTACCATCTATTTGCATTCATTCGCATTCGTTTGCATTTATTTGCATTCATATGCATATTGCATTCATTTGCATTTTGCATTTATTTGCATCCATATACATCAATTTGCATCTTTTTATTACTCAATCAGGATAAGGGATAATCCTCAGACCCCGACAAATCATTCCCATCATAATCCAGTACTTGTACTGATGCATTTAAAAAAAAAACAGGGTTTGTACCGGTTCATTTCAAAAATCAGTTCTTACACTAGTTCATTTCAAGATCTAGTGCTCGTGCTGGTTTGCTTTAAAAATCCAGCGCTCATGCTGGTTTATTTTCAAAATCCAGTGTTTGCACTGGTACGCTTAAAATTTCAGTATCCACACTGATATAATTTTCCGTCAAGATTCAAGTTCCAACCTAAATTTCTTTTCCTCTTGAATTGGTCTAGAAAATTAGAGTTATGACTCGAATTTTCTTTCAAAACTAATTCAAATGTCTAGAATTGGTCTAGAAAATTAGAGTTCTGACTCAAATTTTCTTCAAAATCCAATTCAAATGTCTAGAAATTGTCTAGAAAATTAGAGTTCTGACTCAAATTTTCTTCCAAATCTAATTCAAATGTCTAGAATTGGTCTAGAAAATTAGAGTTTCGACTCGAATTTTCTTCCAAATCCAATTTAAATGTCTAGAATTGGTCTAGAAAATTAGAGTTTCGTCTAGAATTTTCTTCCAAATCCAATTCAAATGCCTAGAATCGGTCTAGAAAATTAGAGTTCCGACTTGAATTTTCTTCCAAATCTAATTCACTTAGCTTTCCTTTAAAGGTTTGAACTTCTACTCAAATTTTTCTGCAATTTAGTAATTGGTCTACAAGATCCAAGTTCTGACTCGAATTTTCTTTCAAAATCCAATTCATTTAGTTTTTCCTTGAAGATTTGAATTCTGATCTTCCTTCCAAATCCGGTTTAGCATTGTTCCCTCAAAATCCGGTTTAAGCATCGGTCCTTCCAAACCTAGTTTAACACTGATCCTTTCAAACCCAGTTTCGCACAGGCCCTTTAACCAAATCCAGTTTTTACATTGGTCCTTTCATCAAAATCTAGCTTTGCGCTGGTCCTTTTACAAAATCTAACCTCACATTGGTCCTTTTGCCAAATCCTATAGTTGTATTGGTCATCCTTTCAAATTCAATCTTTATTCTAATCAATACCAGTTCTGTCAATCTGACCTTCGAGTCTATCAATTTTTGTCAATCAGACCTTTGGGTCTATCAATTCTTGTCAATCAGACCTTTGAATCTATCAATTTTTTGTCAAGCTGACCTTTGGGTCAATCAATTGTTGTTTGGTCAACCCTTGGGTCAACAATTTTTGTTAACTGGACCTTCGGGTCACCCAAGCCTATCAATCTGACTTTTGGGTCACCAATTTTGTCAAACCTCTGGTCATCGATTTTATCATGCAAACCTTTGGGTTATCGAATTTTATCAAAGTCAATTATATTTGTTTGACCTTCGAGTCGTATCCTGCAATCATAGTCTTTCAAAAATCCAATGCTCGTACTGGTAATGTTTTAAAATCTGGTGCTCGTACTGGTACTCTTTTAAAATTCGATGCTCATACTGGTAACCTTTTAAAACCCAGTGCTCGTACTGGCGATCTTTCAAAATCCAGTGTTCATACTGGTAATCTTTTGAAATCTGGTGCTCGTACTGGTGATCTTTTGAAATCCAGTGCTCGTACTGGTGATCTTTTGAAATCCAATGCTCGTACTGGTAGTCTTTTAAAATCCAGTGCTCGTACTGGTAATCTTTTAAAAAAATTCAGTGCTCGTACTGGTAGTCTTTTAAAATTCAATGCTCGTACTGGTAGGCTTTTAAAATCCAGTGCCCGTATTGGGAATCTTTCAAAAATCCAGTGCTCGTACTAGTAATCTTTTAGAATTTAGTGCTCATACTGGTAATTTTTTAAAATCTAGTGCTCGTACTGGTAGTCTTTTAAAATCCAGTGCTCGTATTGGTAATATTTTAAAAATCCAGTGCTCGTACTGGTAATCTTTTAAAAAACCAGTGCTCGTACTGATAATCTTTTAGAATCTAGTGCTCGTACTGGTAATCTTTTAAAATCCAGTGATGGTACTGGTAGTCTTTTAAAATCCAGTGCTCGTACTGGCAATCTTTTATAAATTCAGTGCTCGTACTGGTAATCTTTTATAAATTCAGTGCTCGTACTGGTAATCTTTTAGAATCTAGTGCTCGTGCTGGCAGTCTTTTAAAATCTAGTGCTCGTACTGGTACTTTGTCAAAGTTCGGTCTTCATACTGGTCGCAACACAAATCTCGCATTGGGGTTCAGACTCAATGTTAATCTTCAGATCTGCGAACCAAACAATCTTTGTCAGACCCTTGGGTCACTCTAGTCTATCAAGCATACCTTCGGTCATCAATTTTTAGCAAGCAAAACCTTTGAGTTAACAGATTCTATCAAAGTCAATCATATCTTTCCAACCTTCAGATCACATCCGACAATTATGGTCTTTCAAGATTCGACCTTTGTGTTGAATTTGTCCACCAACTAGCTTAAAATCAATTATCAATCATTTCTCTTGTGAGGGACCCTTTTTTCAGGAAGAGTTCGAGGGAGCTCGTTCTTTTTGCATGTCTTTATTGTTCGTTCGTTGAACCCCTTTTTTCTAGGGAGAGTGTGAAGAGACTCGCGTTTCATGAATAGTTTGTAAAACAATCTTTATTGTCACACAGGGAACCCTTTTTTCAGGGAGAGTTTCGACGAAAGTTTGTTCTCCTTGTAACCCTAAATGTCTTTTGTTAGGCCACTTCATCATCGAGGACCCTTTTTCCAGGGAGAGTGTGATGGACTTGCCCCTCCATGATATCCTTTCCAACCTTTGCTAGCGGCCCCCTTTCCATAAGAGAAGTCCAAAAATAGAGAGTTTTGACGAAAACTTTATTTCTCTTCGAAAGTTCATTTTGCAAACACCTCCTCTTCAGGGAAGAGAAGAGTATCTTTTGTTACCGGTTCAGGTAAGGGTCAAGCCTGAGTCTCCCCTTTGGGGAGAGGAGAGGAGAATCTAGCCACGAATGTGTCATTTAGACCTCAAGCGATTTCTTTCACCAAGGATTCCAAGAATATTTTGTCAATTTGTCATGAAAAATAGTTGTTAATCTCAAAAATCTTTTATTGCACAAAAGAATTACCTCAAGTTACTTTCAGTATTACTTTCAAAAGAGCAAAGCTTTTACGAAAAAGGATTCAAAATTCAAATTCTTTCTATTGACCAACCAAAGGGACAAAGAATAAATCCTCGATATGGCTAGCAAAAAAAATTTGATGTTGTCGCAAAGCCATAAGTGATTGATATTGATTGCAGCTATGGCACATTTTTAAAGATCATTCTTGGAAGACAAAGCAGTGGAAATATCTTAAGCGATAAAAAGAATCCACTCAATTTCCATGTCCCCTCAATCACTTAAAGCTGTAATTAAATATTTGCAAAAGGGATCTATCAATTGTCGTCAAGTTGAAGATGAATTATGCGAGTTAGACCCCCAAGGCCAAAGAAGATTTGGATCATCTCCAAGATGGAGTTTGTGACGGATCCTTCCAGGGAAAGTTCAGATCACCGCCGAGTTGAAGGCAAATGCGATGAACCTCCCGACAAACCTTAAAAGATATTTAATTTCAGCTATCATCAAGAGACCACTAACTAATAAGCCAATATCATCAATATAACCCCTGAGGCAAAGAAGGATCGAAGCATCTCCAAGATGAAGGAGTTTGTGATGTACCCTTCCCAAAAAGAGAAAAGCTAGGATATCTCCAAAATGAAGGATGATGTAATGAATAGCCCAGAAACCCAAAAGAGCTCCAAATCTGTCGAAAAAAAAAGGAGTGCAGAAAGATCATCATGAGAAAAGAATCCCACGATATCAAACTGCCGAATCTGCCAAGAATCTTCTTTAATTTTGTAAAATTCTTTTATCAACATCCTTTCACCAATTGCTTTCACAATGAGAATTCTTCTTTCCCGTTTATATCAAGGAAATTGATAGCCTCCTTAAAAGAAAGTCAATTGTAAGCAATTTTAATTCGAATCTTAATTCTACGAAGTTAAATCCAGTTGGAGGTAATACTTCAGGTAGAAAAGAGGGATTATTTTTCATATAAGTATACTTACATTTCAATTATTTTTTAATCAATCACAATTTTTATCTTATTGGCAATCTTTTCAAGTTATCCTGACATGAAGTGAGAGCTTGATATCTATTTTGATGTATCCAGACGTTGTTTTTATCCTTTTTAGGATCAGATGACGGGAGTTGTCTAAGATCCTTCCCTTCTTGTTTTGACATGAGTGTCTGGGCTCTCAGATTTGCACACTTCCCTGTATTTTCCACTGTTCCACCATAGACAATTCTCGTTCAGGTTAAGGGTTAAACCTGAATTTTTTGCAAAAGGTCATTTATTTTAAAAGTCATTTAGTCTTAGCAACGAGACGCCCAAGATCAATCCATTTTCAAGCTTTAGGAAACTTCTCTTTCTTCCTTTTGCAAATCCCTCTCAGATTTATTATGCAAAATTCGGTCCCATTATGGTTTCTTCATTTGAGGATTCCGTTTATCTTCCCCTTTCAGGTTAAGGGTTAAGTTTGAGCCTCATTTTTCCATGAAGTATCGTCTCTTTTAGGTTAAGGGTTAAGCCTGAGCCTCATTTTTCCATGAGGTATCATCCCCTTTCAGGTTAAGGGTTAAGCCTGAGCCTCATTTTTCCATGAGGTATCGTCCCCTTTCAGGTTAAGGGTTAAGCCTGAGCCTCATTTTTCCACGAGGTATTGTTCCATCCAGGTTAAGAGCCAAGCCTGAGCTTCATTTCGGTGAGGTGAATCTTCTTCTTTATTCTTCATTCCATATCTACCATTTTTCATCATCTGAGCCTATTTCTTCATACCCGGTCAGATTCTCCTAACTGGGGCATTTTTATAGTCCAAATTTGGTGTATTTTTCTTTGTCACTAAGCTCGGCCTTCAACCGGCTTAGTAGCAAAGAGGGGCATCTGTAAACAACCTAAATTTTTACCCTCATCCAATGCTTACATTTCATATGTCACTACATATCATTGCATGCATTCGACATATCATTTCATTGCATCTCATTATCGAGATCCAGAACTTCTGTTTTCAAAATATTAAATCCAGATTCAAGCTTTTAAAACTTTTTTTCAAAGTAATTTCAAAAATTGGGTTTTGAATCAACATTCTACCATTTGTCAACCACCAGAATCTTATATTTTGAAGTATTTTTCTCAGAAAACAATCCGGATTCATTTTAAACTCAATTTTAATCGATTTCAATTCTCAGATGAGACCCATTTAGGTGGTGTCGCTTTTAAATCCCTTTAATTATCAAAAATCTCAAAAAATTTAGAGTTCTAGTTGGATCAGGACTCTGCATTTTCATCTTTTTGAACTTTTTTAAAACTCCATTATGATTTTAAACCAGATGTAGTCATATCCCTTGCCCATTCTCGTCAGTTTTTGCCAAAATTTCAGAATCCCAATCCAATCAAGACTTTTTCCAGAGTCCTAGTCGGATCATAACTCTACCTTTTACTACCCTGTTTACCTTTTTTTAGAAAACCTATCAAAATCCTTCGTTTTTGGCCAAAATTCTAGAGTCCCAGTGGAATTAGGACTCTTTCTCAGAGTCCTAATTGAATAAGGATTCTATCCCGATTTCGTCTGTTACTCCTGTTCTTCACTTGTTTTCAAAACCTTCTCACCTGACTTTCAAAATCTTTCCATTTTAGCCAAAATTCTAGAGTTCTAACCGGATTAGGACTCTTTCTCGAAGTCCTAATCAAATTAGGACTCTATTTTTCGCTGATATTCTACCTATTTTTAATCAAATCTTTTTAAAATCTTTCAGAATGAGTCAAAAACTCAGAGTTTTAGTTAAACCAGGACTCTATTCAAAGAGTCTTAGTTGGATCAGGATTCTGACTTTGATTTCAATTTTGAGAGAATCATTCAAAAATCTTTTTATCTATCAAAATTGTTATATCTTTATCATGGAATTTCAAAATTCTGGGATTTTATCCCAGAGACCTGATCGAATTAGGACTTTATCCCAAAGTCCTAATCGAATCAGGACTCTATCCAAAGTTTGTTTTCTCACTTCATTTTCACTGGTTTTCAAAAGCCTTGTTTAAATCTTACCATTTACTTCTTAGAAAACCAAAAAATTCCAGAGTTCTAGTCGAATTAGGACTCCTCTTCAGAGTCCTAATCAGATCAGGACTCTGAACCGAACTTCAATTCTATCTTGTTTTCACTTGTTTTTCAAAATTCTCTCATTTGTTTTCTCAGAAAATCCAAAATTCTGAGAGTCCTAGTCCAATTAGGACTCTGTCCCTAGAGTCCCAGTTGGATCAGAAGTCTGTTTAATTTTAATACTTGTTATTTTCACAAGTTCTTTATCTGTTTTTCAGAAAATACAAAAAAATCTAGAGTTTTATCGTATCAGAACTTTGTCTTAGATTCCTAATCCAGTTAGAAGTCTATTCTGAAGTTTGTTTTCACTTCCGTTGTCATTTATTTCCATTTGTTTTTCAAAAATTAGGTCATTTTGTAGAGTCTCAGTTGATTCAGAACTCTATTTCAGAGTTTCGATTGAGTTAGGACTCTAACCCTGACTGCATTTTTTAACTTGTTATTACCAGTTTTGATGAAATTTTTCAAAAACCTTTTTTATCTGGCTTTCAAAATCCTAAAATCTCAGAGTCCTAAAATTTCAGGACTCTAGCTCAAAGTTCCAATTCGATTATGACTCTATTTTTAGGCCTTTGAATTTTATTTATTGATTTTAACCCCTTTTCAAAACTATTTTCAGTCTTTATTTCAAATTTTCAAAACTTCGATGTGGGGCCCATATCTGGAGGAGTTCTGACCCAGTCAGGACTCTGTGACATTTCAAAACTTTCAATATCAAGTTCGCTTTTGAATCTCTTTTGAAAACTTCTCAATTTCAAGTTTTAAAATCATTTTTGAAAATTCAAGTGGGGCCTACTCTGGGTGGTGCCACATTTGAAGAAGTTAGAGTTAGAATAGGGTTAGTTAGTGTCCTAGCTAGGTTAGAAGCGTCAAAAGTGATTTTAAAACTTCATCTTTGCTTTTCAACAGTTTTTAAAGCTTTTAAATTCAAGTTTTAAAAAAAAAAACAAATGTGGGCCCGTCTAGGTGGCGCCACATTTGGAATTTCTTTTTATTAATTAAGTCAATTAGGTTAGATAGAGTCCCACCTAAGCTACAATTCTTCAAAAAATCGTTCCCCCTTTAATTAGATTAATTAAAAAGAGTTCTAAAAAATAAAAGTCCTTAATTAACCCTAATTAAGGAGGTTTTGAAAAACTATAAATAAGGGCTCTTTAGAGGGTTTAAGGGGCTCTTTTCTTTCTCAAATTTTCGTGGTCTCTCTCCTCTCTCCAGCACCTCTCCTTCCTCCATTGAAGTTTCAGCCACCCATGCTAAGATTTTTATATTTTATTTCATGTTTTTATTAATTTTTTATGCTTTTTATCATGGATTTACCCATTATCGCCCTTTGTTCATGGATTTCAACAATGAGTTTCTTCCAAGAACTCCAAAATCAACCCAAGAAGATGATCTAACTCAGTTGTAGGGTGATTTCCAGGATTCTAACCCATTAGAATCATTCAAGTTGTTATTTTCTACGTTCTTAACCAACGAAACATGAGATTTACCCATTAAATCCATGTTTTCAAAGGTAAAATTAATTTCAGCCATAGATTTTCTGTATTTTTTTATTTTTTTATCATATTAATGTTTATTTCATGTGTTCCAGCATTAAATTAAATTTCGTTTTGCTGTTTAGGTATTTTGTATTATTTTTCATTGTTAAATCATGTTTTTTTTAGGGTTTTCTTAGATTTTCGTATATTCTGATTTTAGATCTGGAGAAATCATACCGTTTTGTATTTAAACCTTTATTAGAAATTGCTGATTTTTTTATATGTGATCCATGGATATGTTATTGAATCTCTGTAAAAAAATCAGACGTTTTGGGATTCGGTAACTTTATTAGAAAAATAAAAGATTGAATTGTGATTTTCAGGTATTAAAATCACTATTGAAATTCATTGGTAACTTGCAAGTACGTTATTTCTGTCATTCGATGTTCGATTTGTGATTTATAAAGTGTAGTAGATTAGTGCTAATGCCTATTATTTATTGTGATTTTTCTTATTTTTTTATATCACTGTTCACTATTTTTCCTCTGTCAGAATGTCAGATCCATGTTTTAAAACTCGTTATGATTTACTAAAACCCTAATTCAACTTGTGTTGATCATAGATCATTAACCATAGATCTGATTCATGATCTGTAAAAAAGAAAGTTCATTATTTATCTGTTTATTATTCACTGCTGAAATCATAGAAATTTTTTATGAAGTCTGCTATTTTTTCTATATTTGCAATCAGAAGTACCTGTTTTAATCAATTTTATATTCATTAAATTTAAGTCCAAACTGTCGGAACGATATCTCCCTAACCGGAGATGATTTTTCAGATTTGTAAAAAGGAGATTCTTTATTTTTTTGTCTACTATTGTTTTGTAAAATTTTAGGAATTTTCATGTTGGATTGACCCCTGATTTGGGTCTGACACTGAAACGGGTATGTGCCCACGGGTAAAAATAGTATATTTTAGGGTTTTAATATAATTTTTGAATTAGAATAATTTCAAAAAATATATTTTTATGATTCTAATCTAATTTTAAGGTGATAATAAGTGCAGGTACCGATTTTTATAAATTTTGGATCTCATTTGATGCTTGAACGGATTAAATTGCAAAACAGGGTGCGTGTAGGATCCTGAAACACTGTCAAAATCATGATTTTGTGATATTTTTAGTTTTTTATGCATAAGTTCATGTTTTTAGGGTTTGTTCATGTTTAGAATCATGCTAGTACACCTCATGTTTGATTTAGCTGCTACTTGATTTTATTTAAACCCTAAACCTCAAGTTTTTACCAAAATATTTTCTGAAAACCCTAATTTCAAGGCCATAGTCTTGCTATCCGGGGTAATTTGACCTCATTTTAGAAATTTCTAACTTGGATTTTCTTATTTTCAATCATACCACATTACCTTATGTTTGATTTATTTTTATTTGAATTCCAAAACCTCATTTTTATAAAATAATTTTTTTTGAAAACCCTGATTTAAAGGCCATAGTCTTGCTATCAGGGGCATTTTGGTCATTTTGACCCCAATTTCGAATTTTCAAATCTCATTTTCATATTTCTTCAATTTTATTTTCTATTTCATTATGTTTATCTCAGGGAATCACGGAAAAGGGCTTATATCTAGAAAAATTCAATAATTTCCAGATATTACTGGATAAATCTAGAAAAGCCAACATATCTTTACTAACAAGTTTTCTAATTTTGCAGAGATATTTCATGGCTGTATTTTCATTTATTTAAATTCAATTAGCGATGTAAAGTAAATACATTTGGAATAAGAATTTGAATTCCTGATTAGATTAGGATTTGCATTGCATATAGTTTAATTCTGCAAATATCAATATCTGATGTATGCCAATTCATGCATATTTATACAATTCCACCATGGTCTACATGAATAGTACGTGCACAAGCTCTTAGAGTGTTGACAAACTTGGTGGAATTCATATTCATGGCCATAGTCAGAATACGAATGAAACCCAGATTCGTGATCTTCGTATTAGCCACATTCAGCCTACACTCTTAGGCTAACTTCAAAATGCACTGCATTTCTCAAAAAAAATATAAAAAAAAAATCTCAATTCTTCAAAAAAATATCTTTCAAATCCATATTCATTTCATTTAATTTGCAAATTCCAATTCCAATTTGGAGAAATCAATTTTCTCAAAATTTTCCAAGTCTTACTCAAAAAATGATTTTCTCAAAATTTTGAGCTTTCAAGTGGTATTTCAAGTATTTTTCAAGCTAAATTCATGATTTTCCAAGTCTTAACATTTTTAATTTCCAAGTTCTAATTCAGGGAAATCAAGTTTTTTCCAAAGTTATTTGAAATTCTTCAGAAATTGATTTTCACAAAGCACTTACATTTCTTCAAAAATATTTTCTCATCATGATTCACGATTTTCAAAGTGTTATCTTTTTCAAGAATTTTCAAGTATTTTTCAAATATTCAGAGCAAACATCATATTTTTAATCTGTATTTTTAGAAAATTCATAGCACATGCCTGATTCTCTGTGCATTTAGGAAATGAAACACGATTTAGACAAGGTTAGCAAAGCTAAGCACACTTTTGATCCTTGGTTCGGTTACCCCTAGTAAAGGCGCCTGGAATGGTTGAACCTTGTACCGACAGGCAAGTCTCATTCTTCGAAATTATCCCGCATTTTAAAATGGAGGCGAGTTATTTTCAAAAACTTTTTCAATTGTCAGTTTGACTTGCAATAATAAAATTTTGTGATGATAACATTATCTCAAACTCTCTCGCTCTCTGTATGTCGAGTGGGCAATGAGGCGCACCATGGGGACTATTTATAAAGTCTTCATAGTGGGTGAAGATAAACCTCACCCCGCCCATTGATCATGGGGGGCGAGACTTATCCTCACCCCCCTACAACAAGAGGGGGAGAAGGCTTCGTATTTAGGAGAATCGTCTTCTTCATGTTCTCGAATCAGTTTTTTTTCGTCTATCTTTTTTCACCCAACTTTGTTGGGTGAGTTTTATAATTCTATCCCCTTAAAAGAAGATTTTTCCTAAATGTTACCTGAAAATAATTATAAAAATTGTGCTTGGATGTCTGATTCATCCTTTTATGTGGCTTCATTCCTATTATGATACCTCCATCTGACCAGTACCAGCGATATAACTTTGTTTCTCTACTTTTGCTCTTTTGTATCTAAAATCTTGATGGGTTTCTCACTCATACTCAGGACATCCTGGATTTTCAACTTTGACTCAATTGTATTCAATATGTAAGAGGGATCTGAGTATCTCAAAGGGTCCAATATATCTTAGACTCAATTTTTCCTTCCGACCAAAATGTGTCACTTCTTTAAAGGGAGAAATCTTTAAGAACACATAGTCACCCTATTCAAACTCTAACTCACGATGCCTCTGGTCTACATAATTTTTTTGTCGACTCTGCGCTCTCAATAGACGATCTTGAATGAATCTGACTTGCTTTGCCATGCGTTGCACTAATTCTGACTCTAATAATTTTCTTTATCTGACCTCATTCCAGCACAAGGGTGTTTAACACCATCAATCGTGTGGTGCCTCAAAGGGAGTCATGCCTATACTCGCCTGAAAGCTATTATTGTAGGCAAACTCCATTAGATGCAAAATGTCATTTCATGAGTCACTATACTCTTAAGTATATGCTCGCAACATGTCTTTCAGGGTCTGAATGGTTCGGTTTGATTGTCCGTCTGTCTGAGAGTGGAATGTTGTGCTCATCTTTAATTATGTCTACATTGCTTCTTAAAAACTATGCCAGAATCGTGAAGTGAATATAGATTCCTTATTTGACATAATCGAATTGGGCATTCCATAGAGTCAAATTGTCTCTCTAATGAAGAGTTGGGCCAACTGGTAACAAGAGTGAGTTGTCTTACATGCTAAGAAGTGAGCTGACATAGTTAGCCTATCTATAATAAATCATACCAAATCCATCCCATTTTTATCTTTAGAAACCCTGAGACAAAATCCATAGTAATATCTACCCATTTCTACTCAAGAATGAAAAGTGGTTGCAGTAGTCCTCTGGGTTGCTGGTGTTCAATCTTCACTTGTTGACACACCAGACATCTACTCATAAACTTTGTAATATCTCTCTTTATTCTGCTTCATGAAAATGTATCCTTTATATCTCAATACATTTTAGTACTACCTGGATGAATGAGATATCTCAAGTGGTGTACTTCATCCAAAAATTGCTTTGTAAAATCTAGAAATTTTAGGAATTTTTTAGATAAATAAAAGTGAGAATTTTTGTAAAGAGATATGATTATATCAGGTCCTGGATCCAAATTGGACCATGTGGGTCCAATTAAGGAAATATGGTTTGGGAATCGGATTTGAACTCCAGGGAGATTCGAAAATCTAACCTGATGTGTAAGAGAATCACAATAGATTCGAATATCCCAAGGTCCTTGTTCGAGACCCGAAACAAAATAAATGAAATTTTAGTAGGTAGGTAAGAAGAATCAGGAGAACCTACTTGGAAACAGGGAATCCGCCAAAAAGGGAAATGTCGAACAAAGGCTTATATAAATTAATTCTGCCAAAACAAGTAACAAAAGCGTGTGTGGTGTAGTGAAGAGGCTTGTTACCTCTTGGGGTTTGATGCAGGATCAAAACCCACCATGCGCACAGGCACGTTGCTGAGAGAACGTGTCTTCTTTTTTGACAAAAAATGAATTGAGACTAGACAGGCTTAAATGGACTAAATGATACACCATTTGCAATTAAATGAAACTTAGTGCAATGGTGGGGTTCGTTGCCACTTTAAGGGCCGACCTTGGTTCGAAACCCCCCACACATGGCTTTTTGCACATGTCAATTTGAATTTTCTTTTTTTTTAAAGAGGTGAAAACGTGGGGCTAAAAGCTCCTACGTTTTTTGCCAATCCAAAGAGCAAGTGGTAATGTGAGAAATTACCACTTACTGAAAATATTAAGAGGTAAAGATGCTTTTTCCTCTTTTTTGAGAGCCCTCACCATAAGAGTAGGAAGGGTACCAAAAATGAAAAAAAAAAAGAAATTAGTTGGAAAAACAAATATTCAATTTAAAAGGAGGGGCAACATGAAAAGTTGAGTGGAACTTTAGAAAAAATAGGTTGATCATGTATGGGGGATGTTTCCACTTTTTTTTTTCAAAAAGTTTTGAAAAACCTAATTAAATGGAGCTAAAATAGGGAGGATCCCTCTTAGCAAATAGTGAATCCATGATTTTTGCTCTCTCTCTCTCTCTCTCTCTCTCTCTCTCTCTCTCTCTCTCTCTCTCTCTCTCTCTCTCCAAAGACCCCATTGTTGTTGTGTGGATCTTCTTTTCTCACCTTAAGTGGAGCTCCAACCAAGAAGGAAGGAGGCAAAGTCGCCTACGGGCTCAATTCTCCAAACTAAGGTAAGGGATATGTTATCTACGTGTTTGAGTTTGGTGCCCTGTGGCACAAGTATGATGCAGCACCATCCAATTGCATGTAACAACCTACAACCAATTAGAATAGTCTCGGTATGATATTTTTATTTTCGCACATAATGCTATGCACGAGTGTGCAGTGCATATCGAGATATTGGAAAAACTTTGTAGGCCACCACCTCACTCGTTTGATGGTGTGCGACAGGGCAGATCGAGTATACAAGTGCAGAGATTGGGTACTTGATCAGCCCTATCCTTTCATTTGGTTGTGCGGAAAGGAGTATGCCAACATTTATAGAGTTGTTGCATTGTACGATCTAGCACTTTAAATATACATATCAGCACCATGGATCTGCACACACAACACTTTTAGTCTGCCAAATGTTATCATAGAAAGGAATATGCATGGGTCGCACAATCGGATGAGCACAGACCCGATCACTCAATCCTCAGCCCTACTCAGATTCTATATCGGCGTGTATAACAATAGTCAAATTGATCTGTAGGTAACACCCCATTCTGATGCATAGCTTAGGTCCCCAAAATCTGCACCCACAATGGTAGGTCAAACAATGACTTGCGAATGTCGTAGTCTGAATCTCGTGCAATACATAGCCTACATGTGGCAAGGAGATTTATTGCTTCAACAAGTCATTGTATGTTCTTCTTTTCATATATAGGCGTGACCTTTATCTAGAAGCATTATAAGTGCATAGAGTAGTTACACAAATTTTTAGAATAGAGGATTAAGTCAAATACCAAATGAAACCAGCATACAAGGTTGTTCGGCACAGTCAAGAGTTGATGAGATTCTGCCAAAAAAAAAAGGAACTGTGCTTACACATGACAGTGCACTGGGCTAGTTAAGTTGTCCCAGGATAAGATCTCACCAAGGTTGTTGCACATGAGAATGTGCTGAAATGTATGAACGTTACATAAGGGAATATGCAATGTCTGGAACATATGCATGCGGGTAGTTACAAAAGTCTGTTCTTTATGTCATCCTTCAGGTATGCAAGGCTGGTAAATATGCAATATGTCATATTTGAGATTTAGTTAGGTAATTTTAGATTGATATCCGGTGTGCATTGTGGGTTAGTGGGTGATTCACGCAGAAATATTGGCTGCACCCAAGCATACAAAGGTATGCTTAAGAATTTCAGAAAAAAAGGGGAAGAAAATTTATTTTATATATATATATATACCGTATTGGTGCTTTCACTTTTTTATTCTGATATGGCACCATACTGGACTACCCGAATGCGGGGTGGATGTTTGTGGACCTCTAGGTTCCAGACATTCTACTAAGACAACAAATTAAGTTCACTCACCGACAATGGGCGATGGGTAGGACACTACCTTGGTGGCGTTACTTTGTGGTGGCAGCCAAACAACCACGATATGTGAGGCTCATTGTAGCCTGAGCATAATATATATATATATATATATATCACATGAAACATGGCACATGGATGGCATAGTACGTGGGGTACGAAGGCGTACACCCTAGCACAGAAAATAAATGTCGAAATGTGAGCTCCGGGTTGAGCCGAATTCTGAAAAAATATGGACGGTGCATAATAGGCACCCTGATGGTAAGATGCATACACGATGATTTAACCCAGGGTATGGGTTTGGGATTTTTGGAAATCCCTTGTGGTGCAATGACTCGCATAAAGAAATAAATAAATGAAAGATTAATGTATGCACATATATCTAAGTTGCGAGACTCTGGGTATACCTAAAAGAGAGTATATGTTACCGGATTCTCTTGGCTCTGGGTACACTGGAAAGACAGTGCATGTTACCGGACCCGTGTTTTACCTTGGAGAGGGTAGATGGTACAAGCTTCGTGAGACAATTATGTTTTTGTGAGAGCTAAGCGTCTCACCCGATCCTCAGTCATCGAAGTTAGGGGGTCAGGACTACCAATGTGTCCTAGGTGGTAGATTTAAGTCTTCTGCAGAAGTTACAGGGTGCATCTTAATTCTAGTTATAGCCACTGGGGAGTACTCTCTCGATCACAGACTGTCCCTTTTGGATATTTGTACAGCTAGTCATACAGTTTATTAAATTTAAAAAAGACATAATAGACCCCCGTATGATCTCGGTCCGATATGATGTTGAATGTATGTGCGTACCCACAGGGTAAGTAAAAAGAAAAACATAAGACTTTTCTTTTTCTTGTAATAGTTTTTTTAGTACACTTCTTGTAGTCCTTATAATAATTCTTAAAAATTACAGTAATAAGTGATTCCTGTAAAAATGTGATTGTATCTAGTACATTTCATCATTGTCTAGTAATGTAGAAATCATGCTTGTCTTAGTAATAATTTCTTAGCAAGTTATATTGCCTAAAATTTTATATTCATGACACTTAAAAATATTGCACATATCTGTACACAGAATACTGAGCATAAACATATGGATATAATACTTCTTACGCAGATGGGGCAGTCTGACCCTTTCTGCATTAATATTTTTTAGGTAGGAAATAAGTGGAGCGATCATGGGTGTCACTGCAGGAGTAGCCATGGGATCTTATTCTTCATTGATCTTGCTTAGAACTCTGAACAATTTAATTAATTCTGCATTTATGAGTTGTAATAAATGAACATAATGTTTTGTTTAATATATTGAATGTTCCTTTAGTGTTCCTCTGTTTTACCCTATAATTTGCCCAACTCTTGGACTCGTTATTTTTGCTGTAAAAAAAAGAATTTACCAAATTTTTCTGTCCAACTTGTTGGGGTGTTACATGCTTTTTGAGTTGATTATCCTTAGAAATGCACACTCCATCATGGAATCTTAGAAGACCTTGTTCGTCCACCTTGAAGTTTGACACCTCATCCTCTGAAATTTTTTCTCTAGCCTTGGCCAACTCTGGATCTAAGGGTTGCTTTTATTTAATCTACTCCCATAATTTTGACCTTGGTGTGGTTTGTACGAACAATAATTGACCCAATAAGCACTAACCTTTTGTTTTTTGATGAGCGACTGAAGAAAATAAATCTCAACCTACGAGTGTGGCCATTGCCCTTAACTTTCTGCTAAGGGCGTCAGCAACTACATTCACCTTTACCGGGTAATGCTTCAACTGAAAGTCACAATCTTCTAGAAATTTAAGTCATCTCTTATGTCTCAAGTTTAAATCTCTTTGCAAAAACATGTGTTTTAGGATTTAATGGTCAGTAAATACTTTGGATTGCTCGTTGTACAGATAGTGTCGCTACATCTTAAGGGTGAATACTACAACTATTAACTCCAAGTCATGTGTTGAGCAATTAACTTCATGTGTTTTCAGTTGGTGAGATGCATAAGCTATCACCTTGACATACTGCATCAGAATGCAACACGATCTCTTATGTGAAGCATCATTGTAAATAGTGAAGCCCATTGTTCTAAAAGGTAAGACCAAAATTGGAGTGGTGGTTAAATGTTTCTTTATCTCCTCAAAACTCTACTCACACTTGTCATTTCACTCGAACTTTATGTCTTTCCTGGTGAGTTTGGTCATTGAAGCTACCAACATAAAAAATTCTTCAACGAATCATGTGACTGCGAATCTCTATAAAATTCTTCAGTCAATCTCAAGAAACTACGAATCTCTATAGAATTCATGGGTTTAGATCAATTGGTGACTGCTTCAATCTTCGCAGGGTCTACCATAATTTCATCTTTGGATATGATATGACTAAGAAAAGATACCTACTCCAACCAAAAAGCAATCTTTGAAAATTTGGTGTAGAGCCGATGTTCTCTAAGTGTCTGCAGAACTATCTTCAGGTGTTTCTCGTGTTGCTTCTTCATGGGTGAATAAATAAGAATATCATCAATAAATACCACCATGAACTTATTCAAATATGTTCTAAAAACTCTATTTATCATATTCATGAAAGTTGTTGATGCATTAGTCAATCCGAAAGGCATGACTAAAAACTCATAATGGTCATATCTTGATTGAAAAGTTGTCTTAGCCATATCTTCTTCCTTAATTTTGAGCTGGTGATAACCCGATCACAAATCCAACTTCGAGAAGCATGTTGATCATTGTAGTTGGTTGAACAATGAGGCAATGGATATTTAATCTTGATAGTCACTGTATTCAATTGTCGATAATCAATACATATCAGCACTGATTTGTCCTTCTTGACGATTATAATTGAAATAGCCCATGGAGATGCTGACGATCGTATAAAACCTCTCTCCAATAATTCTTATAGTTCCTCTTTGAGTTTCCTAGGTTATGCGGGTATCATCTAATAAGGGACTTTAGAGATAGGTGTTGTTCTTGAGACAAGGTTGATCTTGACTCAATATCTCAATTAGGAGGGAGACATGGTAGTTCCTCTCAAAAGACATTCGCATACTCTCGAACTATCTCTACATTTGATATGGTGAGGTCGTCTCTCACATCGGTCGTCATGTAAGCCAAAAATTCAATACATTATTCTTGAATGTATTTATTGGCCTTCAGGCATGATATGATTGTCGGTCTAGCTAGTTTCCTAACACCCTAAAATGTGAAGGTTGGAGTCTAGGAGTTCTAAAAACTAATGCACTTCCTTCTATAATCAATGGTAGCATGATGATTCGACAGTCAGTCCATGCATTGGACAACATCTATATCCTTAAAGTCGAGTTGCAACAAGTTCATAGATAACTCATGGTTATCTATTCTCTCTACACAGTTGTTATAGACGATGTTCAGTATGGTAGATTCTCCTGAGTGTTTCTATCAAGTAAAAAATAGTCACTACGAAGGTGCAACTGATAAGAGTTTTGCAAAGGTTGAGGTGGTGAAACTATGTGTATCTCCAGAATCAAACAACACATGTCCTAAAACACCATAAATTATGAGTGTATTGAAGAGCGATCATATATGCACGACCTATTGTTGCAGGCTTCTGCTTTGGGGCTGCACTATTTATCTGGTCAAGTTGCAGGCAATTGTTCACATAGTGGCCCATCTACTGGCAATTATAGCACTTGATGTTCTTAGGATCACACTGGCCTTCGTCTCTCTTAAGGCCACAAGTCATGCATGTATTGTTGGAGTAGGTCGACTTCTGAGTCTTTTGTCTCTTAACTTGATGGCCTCCCAAAGTCTTAATTTGCTTTTCCTAGGTCTGATTACTGACCTAACCTTTGTAGAGCTTCTTGTGCTCTCGCTAGAACCTTTTCTTATACTGAAACTTCGAGAGGACTTGGCTGCATCGTTGTTGTTGGGTTTGGCCTTCTTTTTAGTTTTAGGTTTTTTCTTTTCCTAGGGCTTTTCTTTCGTCTTTAGTTCCCAAAAATTCATACCTTGAAGCATGATCCATGAGCTGACTGTACTTCCTGATTTGTAGTAACCCTACCAACCTCAAAATTTTAGGTCTCATGCCTCTCTCATAGCGTCTGTACTTTTTTTTCTCTTTTGCCACCAAGGACTTGGCGAAACAAGAGAAAGAGTTATTGTGCAGTATACTTGGGCTACGGTCATGTCCCCTTTCTTTAGCTTTCTGAACTCTTCTTCTTTCTCTACCTTCTGAAACTTTAGAAAAAAATGCCTATAGAACCTTCTCACAAAGGTGGACCAAGGTAAATAGGTGCCTTTCTCTAGAGTGTCTCGGATGGTTCTTCACCAATGTTTTGTATCGCTAGTCAAGTTTGACGGTCGACCCATACCCTCTAATCCTCAGGGCACTGGATTGTATCTAAATCTTTCTCGACCTGCATAAGCCAATTTTCTGCTACAATATCGTCAGGAGTGTTGTTAAAAAATAAAGGTTTTATATTCTTGAACCTCTCAGCCCAAGAGGTGATGCCTGAGATGACTGTTTGTGGTTGTCCTTGCTGGGCTTGGGTGATCTGTAAGAGCTTGTATAAGATGGGGTATGTAGTATACTCAAGAGGTATCCCCATATTTTTTTTTCTCCTGAGCTTCTCATCAAGGAACCTTGTGGGATCTCTGTGCTCTCTACTCCATCATTGTATGGAGCATGCCTCCCTGGGGTACGGGAAGACGAAGGTGCCTTATGAGATAGTGCACCTCTCAAAGTGAGGGATGACGAAAGTGCCCTCTGGGATGGTATGACTAATCATTTTTTCTGGTTGCCCCATCTCGCGTCTGGCAGCTAAGGTGTCCTTAGACAAGTAGGGCGTTCTCCTATGAGTAGCCATATGTACTGCATTGAAATCAATATATAACTGATTTATTATTATTTGAGTCAATTCGATCATTTTTTTATCAAATATCACCACATGCATACATTTATGATACTTATTCAACTAAAAAAACATTTTATTTCATTTATTGCATTCTGGTATATATAAAGGAAAACAAAGTCAAACAAAACAAGAGCAAGATGGAACAAGACAAGACAAGGCACGACATGACACAACCAGACAAGACCAAGCAAGACTAAACATCTAGGGATGCGAACAAAACCACCATATCACTCCCCAATCCATCCAAATCATGATACCCTCCCTGAATCCCTTCACATATGCTGAGGACGTGACACAAGAGAGGTACTCATATTGTATGGAGGCGAAGCTAGAGTGTAAGTGGGTGAGGCGGGGGTAACAGTGGGATCCTCATCCTCACCTTCCGCCCACGAGCTCCCAGTCCCTGGGCCGCCTCCATTGACCTGTACAACATTCCATGCTACCTTTGTAGCTTGCATTGCTGCCCACCTACTCTCCTCAGCTAGTAACTCGATAGTTGGGGCTGAAGCTTCTCTATTGGTT
Source organism: Nuphar pumila (assembly GCF_984573655.1). NCBI lineage: Eukaryota > Viridiplantae > Streptophyta > Magnoliopsida > Nymphaeales > Nymphaeaceae > Nuphar > Nuphar pumila. Next base: position 72,760,550 of record NC_143263.1, on the reverse strand, counting down.
GTGCTCATAGTAGCTGGGTCTATCTCTTTGTCTTTCTCTATCCTGTCTCATTATACATAGCACAAATAGAGAGGAGACCCTCTCTTCTTTTCTGATATTGCGGCAACCCCTCGATTGCCAGTTTTTCTCTCTCTACAACATTACCTGCAGCCCGTGGATGTCGGTTTATTTTCTTCAATTGCGTTGGCAGCCATGGTTGGCAGCCATGGTTGGCAGCCATGGTTGGCAGCCATGGTTGTCAGCTTTCTCATGAAAAACCAAAGAAAGAAAGAACCAATGGGAAGGGTGTTACCTGCCAGCTGCAGTGGTTTAGCTACTCTCTTTCTCTTTTTTTCTCAGACTCTCTCTCCCACTCTCTATTATCTCATACTCTCTCTCTATGTCGAGTGGGCAGGAAGGCGCACCATGAGGATAAACCTCACCTTGCTCGACAATCGTGGGAGGGAGGTTTATCCTCAACCCCCCCACCTCCCCTGCGATGAGAGGGGGGGGACAGTTCCGTATTTGGGGGAACCATCTTACCCATGTTCTCAAATCAAATTTTTTTTTGTCTATCTTTTCGGGTGGGTTTAGGGATGGCAATGGACCGGGGTGGAGACGGGGGACAAGGTCTCCACCCCCGCCCCGTCTCAAAATTTGAACCTCCACCCTCGCCTCCATCCCCGTTTCATGTCCTCCATCCCCGGTCCAAACGGGGATGAGGCGGGGCGGGGCCCCATTTCCCCTCGGTCTATTGCCATCCTTTAGAAGGATTGGGGATGGGGCAAGGCGGGGATCGTGATGGGATGGGGCAGGGTGGGGGAAAGCGTAAGTCCATCCCCGCACGGGGATGGATTTTAACCTTCATCCCCGCCTTCATCCCCGTTTCATGCCCTTCATCCCCGGTCCAAACGAGGCGGGGTGGGGCTTCGCTTTCCCCCGGTCCACTGCCATCCCTAGGTGGGTTCTACAAATCCTCTCTAAAGCACACGAGCAAGATATCTCACGCACACACAATGGAGAACAAAGTGCAAAAGGCCTTTAACGTGAACACAACACCTACGCCCACGATAGATCTCACAACACTCTTTTCTTATGCATATGAGATACACACTATATAGAAGTTTTTGTGTTACATAACCTTAGAAGATTACATTCACTAGTTACCATACAATCTCCTATCTTTGAGGGATTGATTTTAGGAAGAAAGATTCTTGATTTGGTTATAATGTTGAATGATAATATTTTCTTGGCTGATGACCTTATCCCTTATCTTTCCTTCTTTATATGAAGACTCATCTATATTATCCCTTATCTTTTCTTCATATAAAGACTCATCTACACGCCTCTTTGATTCTAGATCTTTTTTTGAGTTTGGATCTAGATTGGTTCCTCTTACATAATCGGTTCATCTAACATCCCCCCTCAAACTCAAGGGTCCAAGCTGGTTGAACCTGTCTGCATGTAAGGGTTTACTGAGAATATTTGCAACCTGGTCCTAAGATGATATATGTTAAACTTGGGGGTGTTTTTGGGCAATACGAGACAAAATAAAGATCGATCTCAACATGTTTGCTTTGCTAGTGGAACATCAGATGAGTTGCCATGTGCGTGGCACTGACATTATTGCATCGTAGAGTGGGAGGATTGTACTAGTGAATCCCAAGTTCTCGAAGAAGAAATTGAACCCAGATTAATTCAGTTGCAGCATTAGTGATGACCCGATACTCTACTTTGGTACTGGATCTAGCAACGACGATTTGTTTTTTGGAGCTCTAAGACAAAATATTTGGACTCAAACAATATAACCTCCAGTGGATTTGAGGTCATGTGGGCAACCTTCCCAGTTAGCATATGAAAAGGCTGAGAGAAAGAACCTTTGATGCTTTAATAACCAGTCCATATTGGAGACTTTCGATTGTGGTGGGTTTGACTATGGGGATGAAAGTATTAAAATAATCAATACTCTCTTCTTGGTTCTACCCCTTAGTTATAAGATGTGCGGCTCCAGTGATCCATCAGCACGATGCTTGATTTTAAATATCCACTTATACCCAATTATGTGATGAGATGCATGCTTGGGGTGGCTCAAGAGTTCAAGTTCTATTATGCATAAGGCTGAAAATTCTTTGGCCATAGCTTCAGACAAGTGGAGACTTTGGTTTGTTTGGCGAAAGGTTTTTGGTTCTTGATCTTAAATAAATTGGGATAGTGAAACAAGGAAGCAGATCAGGTCATGCTGAACATGAGTGTTTTTGCTCATGCCGACATCGTGGCCGTCTGTTTGCATTTTGGATGAATGCCACGTGGTTTTGTTAAAATGCAAATCGGATCGCCACAATGTCAACACGAGCAAAAATGCTCATGTTCAGCATGACCTGATCCGCTTCCGTAAAACAAAGAGTAAAGAGTAGAGTATGTCCATCTTGTGATCGGGTGACCATGTGATGGGTTCTCAAGGGTGCAGGTAGAACAACATGCTGGTCATTGGACTCATGTGAATCAGATGGTGAGGTTGTAGGTATATCACTTTCTTGGGATTCAAATGGGACAGGTGAAACTGGTTCTATACTAACTTGTTGGATATATGATGTTGGGTATAGTAATAGGGATGGAAACTGGAATAGGTGATGTCACAAGATTAAAGGTAGGTGTGCAAGTTTGGTTTTTGAAAGGAAAATTGGACTCATCAAACACCACATTTCTTGAAATGATAATTTTCCCTGAAGTGGGGTTGAGGCATTGGTAACCACGTCCAATCCCATAAGATTTTAAAAAGGCAAATTAACGTTTGATATTCACCACCCCCATCAGTTTATAAAAAAAAATCTTCCAAAAAGATTTTTAACACTAGCTTTGAAAACTAGAAACACCTCTTCAACATGAGCAATAGTATGTATCCATGTAGATGTAGACACCTAATTTTTCACAATGCCCAAATTCTAACATCCTTAGAAAAATACTTTTTGAGGTTCTCATGGTAAAAATCTCAAAACCTAGCCATTTTCTACTTTAGTTTAGGAAAACCCCAAAAAAAATAGGTATTATCCGAGAGAACGAGCCCTAACCATTCCTTCATTGTGCTCCTCTCTCTCAATGTCATGCCCACACAGTGGTGCTGCTAACAAAGAAAAATTGATTGACTTATAAAGGATAAACAGACACTAAAGTTCAAAAAATGTGATTTCAGATCGATATGCTTGTTTATTCATCTGTTTTAATTTCTACATTTAATTCTTTTATAAATACTCATGCGTGTTTGATTTTATTGCAGAACCTATTTCGCAACGGGTTGAAATCTCAAATCCAACCTTTTTTTATGGTCGAGCTATGGAGATAAAAAATCTGCTCCTACTTTACATTCTCAGAAGGACGATAGAGGCTTGAAATGAGTGTCTCACATCTTGTAAACGAATTTAAAAATGATTTTGCAAAATTCAGGTAAGTCCCAATTTTTTTACTGTTTAGCAGTAAATTTTGAATAAGCATCAATAAAATGAACATAATATCAAAACTGATCCAAACTAATAACAGGAGTCAGGCCCCACACATCTAAATAAATAAGTTCTAATAGTTTAAAAACTTTATGCAATGAAAAAGCGAATAGCTTTTCCCTCTGTGACAAGAATCACAAATAGAGTTTCTAATGCCATAATAAAAAGAAGTCCAAACTATCATATCACTTACCAAACCACCCTAAAGGCTGAAGGACCCAGCCTTTTATGCCACTGATCAAGAGATGTCCTCTCACCAACATGCACTTATTTATTCCCGACTGCACTTGGAAAGGATATTTAATATAGCCCGTCACTCCCTTAAATGAGCTCTCTCCCGGATACTTGATCCTTAGCACAACAATAGTGAGGATAAAATTAGAATTTGACATTATTATCTCAGATGAACTTATATGTGTGAAACATGTAAAATATCTTTAAGCACAATATAGTTATCAAGGCCAAATTTAGATGTACTAATATTATGAATTTTAAAAAATGAATAATCTCCTATTTTGACCATAGGAGGGAGCTTGATGTTGATGACACCGTGGATGATCTTGTACTTGCTAATGAACCCTTGTGATGATGGAAGGGACAAGCAGAGTCGGACCTTGTAAAGAGGCCAATGAGGCTTGCGCCTTAGGGCACTTGGGACCAAAAAAATTTTAGGGCCCATTTTGAAGGCCCGAGCTCTCCATTTGTTTAGAAAAGGTTCGGGTAAAGGATCATACCCGGACCCTTTGCCCGACCCGGATCCGATTAAACATTAGAAACCCATGTGCCCCCTCGTCTTCTTCAATCTAAAACCCCTACGCCCTCTCGTCTTCTTCAATCTAAAACCCTTGTGCTAGCCTCTCTTCTTCTTCAATCTAATTCTTCTATGCTAGCCTCTATTCTTCTTCAATCTAATTCAGATTCGACCAACTCCACACTGATTCAAAGCTCACCCGATCGAAATTGACATTAGAGTTTCGGCTTCCGGTGCTGCATGGATTTGATCTAAAATTTAGCTACCATGTAGAAACTAAAAAGTTTTGCTAAAAATTTAAAACATTAACTAAAGCATTAAAAGCTTTCAACTTTTCAAAGCTAGAGTTGAAAAGATTTCTACTTTTCAAAGTTGCATTTGGTGTTGGTACTCGGTGGTCGAGAATTTATTAGCATGTGAGAGAGAGATGGAGAGGGTGAATTAAATGATGATTTTTAATACTCAAATAGTGATAATATATAGGCATTTTACCAAAAATGACACTATTTTAATGCATCTAAATAACTCCCATGCAATTATCTACATTTTAAAAAAAAAAATTATGTTCAGAATATAAAATATCATGATTATACACTACAAGGATGAGGGTCATTAGCGATGACAAAAGGCGTTGCTATTGCTCTATTTGTCGTTGTTATAGACCTCTAATGGCGACAAAAAGTAGCAGTCTAGTTTTGGCCTCTGTTGAGTAATAACGGCGACAATTATAGGTTATCATTAAAGGATACATCTCAATAGTGATGACTTAGCCTATAACAACAATGGCTCTATAATGGTGACTAGCCTTTAACGGCAACTTCATAGTCACTGTTATAGGAGACAACAGCGAGAATTAAATTTTGTTATAACCTATAACGACAAGCATGAAGTCGTTGTTATATGATATAACATTGATCTCATAGTCGTCGTTATAGACTATAATGGGTTTAAGACCTATAGTCACTGTTATAGGCTATGACAGGTTTAAGACTTATAACAACGACACAGGAATATCATCGTTATTGGCATTAAACCTACAAAAATGAATTTTTATATTAGTTTACATTTTTTTATATAGAATTTGCATATGAAACAATAACAATGCAATAAAATTCAACGATAACAATGCAAATGAAATCACTCAAACAATAACAATTCAAACATTATATTCAACAAAATTTAAACAATAACAATGAAAATGGAATCACTTAAACAATTCAAATATTACATTCAATAAAATTTAAACAATTACAATTACATAGTCAAATGAAAGTATATGATAGGTTTTAATATTCATTAATAGAAATAAAAGTTCAAGTTGCCCAATCATTGACATGATTGACTCAAATCTCTCTTATCACTGGCCTAACGCAATCACTTAATAGTGAATTTATCAACCAATTAGCTTTATGTGCCAACAAACTAATCCTACTTCTCACTGTTTTTTCTGCCATAAAAATAAAAACAGTATGTTAGTAGTACCTATGACAACTATTAAGAACATAATGCTTAAAATTACAAACACTCAAGTAAATGTGAAAACACACCAAAATATTATTCACTTGCTATACATTAAGAATAATTTAAGATATACCAACAAAGCACTTAATAGAGGCTTACCTTGTAATTGAAGTTGAACATGCCCTGAGAGAAATGTGGCGCATTTACCAGCTGCACAACAATGCCACAAAAAAAATAAGTAAATAAGAGTTTCAAAAAACCAAGTTTATTCTCAAATTAGGTAACATTATTTCATACTTAATTATTTTTTTAGAAGACAAGCAGCTTAACATGATGATGAATATAAATATGAAAGCATATTTTATTTAACATATTTCATTTAGCACAGACCCATTAATATATATATTGACCTAATCGGGTATGTTTCTTATGGATCGACTCAGTCCATATCAAGTCAGATCTAGTGTTGTCAGATTGACTTGGTCTAGACCAAGTTGGGCCAGCTTTTGGGACAAATCGACTCGGTCTAGACCTAGTCAGGTCTGATAGACTGTCTCAGTCTAGGCCAGGTCAACCATGTTTTAGAAAAAATATAAATATAAATTATTTATATATATATATACACACATGTGCGTAAGCGGATATGAACTTATATACAGGGTAGTGCAAAAATTTGAGACGATGAAGACCTCAATTTTTTTAATATGAGTCAGATCCTGGTTTGGATCCAAGCCCAAATCAGATCTCATGTACATGAAGTGGATCCAAAACAAATTAGATTCAGTTGGATTTAGTTCAAACCTAAGTCCTTTCTATCATTGACACCACACTTATATATATATATATATATACATAGTTGTAGATTTTTTTACCTTCCTTCGCTCGAGAGGTTCCCCTTCCTTTTATATATATATATATATATATATATATATATAAGAGAGAGAGAAATGATAAGGAAATGGGGCATACCAAAATCGTAGAGAGATCCAGGATGGGGGGTTTAGTTTGGGTAACGCCACAATATTCAACATGTCCTCTCTGAACTTATTTTCTTCTATCTCTCGCTCAAGTTATTGTTCGAGTTGCAACCAGTTCATCCTTTGTTCTTCTCTCTCTCACTCTAGTTGTTGTTCGAGTCATTCGAGCTTCGACTGTGTCGCCTCCAACTGAGAAGATAGCTCTGAAACTCGAGTTTTGCCTTTGGATGAAATGACAAATGCACACATCCCTCTCACATGTCTAGACCGCGCCTCAAGGACCTTCGCAAAGACTTCTGGCTGCAATATTGACGTGCCTCCTTGTGAAGAGCATGTTTTATCATCTTCAATCTTTGCATATCGTAATTTATTCTACACATTGATGATATATAATTGGTTATCAATAACTAATGATAATGTACAAAATAGAATGAATGAATGTGACACTACAAAGTGTGAGTTACTTACATAGTTCTCTAATGTTTTACTGCAAATGAATGTCTTGTGAACTGAATGGGTGTGTGTCTCTAATTATTACTCACTCATTGTCGATTCTTTCCCTTTCATTTTAAGAGTGTAAATAACAAATTTAGAATTTATTACATCAAACATATTTAACACTATACTAATATATGAAAAAAATAAACTTAGAGAATAAAAAATTTATGCGTATGAAACTTTTGGAGGTATGAAGATGATCCAGTGGTATGTTAGACCGTTTGTTGGGCTCTGTTTGCCGAATTTTACTTGGACATCTTCTGTTAACCAAACAAAGATCAATTAGTAGACAAAAATCTAAAAAATTAAATATTTATTTACTTATAAATATATATCCAATATTTAGTGTCCAATAGTTTTCGGTGAAAAAGTTGCAAAGATCTTTTCATTCTTCATAGTTGATTCCCTCGAGAGGATGTCTTTCTACTTTAGTGTATTTTTGAAATGTCTTGTAATGCTTATAGGATATTTCTCATGCCCTTTTGTATGATAGTTGAAGCTATTTATCCACGGCAGCATGATGATCAACTATATTGTTATCTAAAGTAAATGTTGTATGCACCAAATTATCAAAAAATAGTTAGTAACATTTTTTTATGGATTAGTTTGTTTATCAAAATATAGTTAGGCAATATACTTACAAAAATTGTCTCACAAAGCAACGTATTCTCATCCTCTGGAACCTTTATCTACAACTGGTGAGTGAGTCTAGCCTTCTCCTTGATGATGCACGTAAGCCTCCTAGAGCCTCCTAGAGAACTGTAAGGCGCCCTCGCCCACGACTCCACATGAGTCATGCTTGATGGTTAATAAAGTCTTTTCTTGCTTGAGTTGCTTTAGGTGGGCTATACATTTGTTCTTCCTACGTTTCCGCTGGGAAGAACCTGCAGTTGCTAATTTGTATTTACTTATACATATTAATAGCAATGACATCAATAAAATTTTAATTGTACTAAAGAAATACTGGATTAATATTTACCTGAAGTTGTCATGAATGACTTTGGAGTTACAGTGGACGGTGGTGTTGGGAAAGGCTCCTCTTCCTCCAATGAAGTATCACCTAAGTGTGATTTATGTTCAATCTCGTCGGGTGGTGAAGCGATCCTGAAAGAAGAGGAACACATATGTCCTTGATGTAAAATTAAAAATAATAGTTTACTAAACATTAAATGAAAATTTACAGTCACCACAAAAATGACATATAAAATTGCAGTCACCAAGTCATTTCCAAATTCCCAATTCTCAATTCATATACCATAAGAAACAAACTTATTACACCTTAAATGCCACCTTATAACCCCCTAAGAAACTATTTGCAACTAAAACATAATGTGCCTTTGAGATGATGTTATGTCTAGGTATTATTGTCCATTTGCATAAGCATAAACTAATAATTACATTATAAACTATGCATTGAAAATATATGATCACAACAGAGGACCCGACCTAAGGCTATCTGCAGCACACACACTTCTTATCTCCATCCCCACCTTCATCTCCATTTCATGTCCTTTATCCCTGGTCCAAAGCGGGGTGGCGGGGCAGGCTCCGTTTCTTCTCGATCCACTACTATCTTTAAAGGTATTTTAGTCATTTTATTAACAAAGATGTGGGATGGGACGGGAAAAAGCATAAATCTATCTCTGTAGGAGTTTTGATTTTAACCTTCATTCCCATTTCATATCCTCCATTCCTGATCCAAACGGGGCAAAGTGGGGGTAGGACCCTGTTTTCCCCTGTCCACTGCCATCCCTATTGACATTAGCATAATTATCAATCATGTAAACCTCTAAATATGATGAAAATCATTAAGATAATGCCAATAAGATCAGACAGAGAAAGGGTGAAGCAGGTTATATGTCCCCCCCTCCCCCACAAAACATGCAGGTGCGTGTTTTCGAGTCTGAATGAGTGCCACGTATGTAAGCACATGGGGTTTGTTTCCCCGTGTGTGTTGGCATCACTTAGCATCTGAGTTTGATGTATTTGCAAAGACTTAAGTACCCTTTCCAGCCATTAGCGTCATAAAACGATGTTTTGAGTAAAGGACAAAAATGTCCTCTCGCCAGAAAGGGTTAAAATCATCGGTTTTGCCCTAAGGAGTAAACTTCTCTATTTTAATAGGAGCTCCAAGCAATATGTCTCCCTAAATGTTTTGGATTACCCTTTGACGATGCACCATCTGCTGTAACAGGAGCTCCCTTTGGCGATGCAGCCTTTGACATCGTCTGCTGCTGCGAGAGCACCCTTTGTTGTCGTCTACTACTACCGGAGCACCCCTTTGTCATGGTCTGCTACCGTTGGAGCACCCTTTTTTGTCGTCTACTGCCATCGAAGCATAGTCGAAGCATCATTGCCACCATCAGTTGCATCTACCTTCTAGGTGTTTCTCCTCTATTGTCGAATTAACAAAACTTGTGTCCTTTTGGTGAGTTTTGTGTAAGGATTCGTTATGTAAATAAATTGATTTGTAAATCTGAATGCTAAATCTTACAATTGGTTGTACTATTTATGTTAAATAGCACCTATTTTCATACTTAAACAAATCAATCCACCTTCTGGGCATCGAAAAATAGTTAGCACGATTTGTTCTTATGAAGGCCAAACATTACAACGATATGTACTTATGAAGGCTAATTTTTTACAATGATTTGTAAGTTTGAATTTAACAATGAATTATACATTTAATGCAGTAGCGATTTGTTTGATGCAACAACAATTTATACGTTTGAAGTAGTAGCGATGTATAATTTATGATTTATACATTTACGATTTATGATTTACAATGATATATACTTATGAAGGGTGTAATTTATACATTTGAAGCAGCAACAATTTATACCAAAGCAGGTTATATGTCTCTCCCCCCCCCCCCCCCCCCGATCATTAGCTACATTGTGTGTTTGAGGGTCCTAATAAGCGCCACGTATGTAAGCATGTGTGGCTCGTATCCCTATGTTTGTCAGCATCCGTTAGCGTCAGAGTCTGGTATGATTTCAAAGACTTAAGTACCCTTTCATCCATTGGTGTCATAAAAACGATAATTCTAGAAAAGGAGTGGTTGAAAAGACTAAAGTACCCCGAAGATGGTTGCACTGCAGGATTATCCAAGAAAGGAATCCCCCGTGAAGAAGGCCATGGACATCAACCCTCTCTCTCTCTCCCTTCTCTTTCTGCCTCTGTGCACATCCAGCAGACGATCCTACACTGCTCCATCAAGCACTGACTGACATGCACACTGACTGTAGCATGGTTCAACTTGATGAGTTGTGGAGCTTGATTTAGAGTTTTTGCCCTTACAAGAGGGGGCTCCGAGGTCTCCCTCCGACGCGGAGGGGGGCTGCCCTTGGTGGGGTCTCTGAGGGGCAGTGCCCCCCAGAACAAATTTTTTTTGGGGCCTGGTATAAATTCTTTCTTTTCTTTCCTTCTTGTAACTGTCGAAAAAGTACAATAAAGTATTTTGTTTGATCATGGCGCTCATATGTTTCCTTCGATTGTTTCTTGCTTGAGGTTTTTGTAACACACTTTCCCATGATTTTTTGTTTTGTTTTTTTGCTACACAATTTTCGTAAATTGCTACTCGATTTAGCGATTTTCTATTTTTTTTGCTACGTGATTTTCGTAAATTGCTACTCAATTTAGCGATTTGTCATTTTTTCCCCTACGCAGTTTTCATAAATTGCTACGCGATATAGCGATTTGCCATTTTTTTTACGTGATTTTCATAAATCGCTACTCAATTTTGCAATTTGTCATTTTTTTTACACTACGTGATTTTCATAAATCACTACTGTGTGTAAAACATAAATCGCGATGCCGAACATCACCCCATTGAGCACAATCTTTGCCGTGATCAGGCTGTAGTCGCCAGCCATCCCGATGGCAGTCTTAAGGTCCATGATGGGAAAGTCGGAGAGGAACGTGCCATTCCTGATGCCTGTGTTGAGCAGCGTCACGGTGGCTTGGAAGGCATAGCCCTGATCGGAAGTATTGCCGACATAGGGGTAGACCGATTATACTTTGAAAGACTCTGTTGTAGGTGTACTGAAGGAAGATTCTGTTGTAGGCGTCCCTCGAAGGCGACGAAGGGGCCGCTACAGTCGGTTGCCCGTTGGACGAGGGCAGCACTCTAGCCACTGCTAGCAGAAAGAGGATGACGATCACCATCGGATCGCCAGCTCTTTGCCTCCCTTAATGTCTTCTTTAGAGAGAGAGGGGGTTTTACAATGTTTCATGGAGAAGGAAAAAGAAGAAGATGATGACAAAAAGTTCAAATGGAAAAGAAAGAGAGAGTGCTTTAGGTTTGTTTCACTATTTAGGCTTTGAAGAGTCAACATCATCCTCGACTTTCTAGATGGACATTTTTGTCATTTTTTTTAACCGTCGTTTCATGGCAAGAATAGCAAGAAAGGGTACTTAAGTCTTTGCAACCGCACCAGACTCTGATGCTAAGTGATGCTGACACACACGAGAATACGAGCCCCATGTGCTTACATATGTGGCGCTCATTCGGTCTCCCGAACACGCACTATGGCATTCAGTGCATCTTCGGAGGAGAACACACACCACCCTCTCGATTTATACGTTTGATGTAGTAGTGATGTGTAATTATGAAGTTACCTTGATTTGTATTTAATTTTGCTAAATTGTACTACGATGTTTACTTATGAAGCCAAATATTGTGATGACTTGTAATGTTGGTGATTATGTAACAAATATGATAATTTGTAACAATATATACTTGGGGAGGCAGTTGTAACATATAATAATGCGGTTAAATTTATGTGTTGTGCATGTTAGCAATGACTATAATTCGTAAGACAAGAAAGCCTTATTGTTGGAGGGGATGACTCTTGGAGAAATCATTCGCCAATCCGATATATATAAGGGTTATGTAAAGTACCAAAATATAATGAACATTGAGAATGAAAAAGACAGGAACAAATTGTTGGATATTTATTATGCGGGGCCTAATCCATCAGATATTGAAGATGAAAAGCAAACAAAGAAAGATGAGAAAGAACTAAAGATGATGAAGAAGAAGAAGGATGACGAAGAGAAGAAAAAACAAAGGAAGAAGGAGGAGAATGAAAACTATGCGCACTTATGAAGCAAAAGGATTTCTTCCTTCCGACCATGCAAAATTAAATCTACATGCACATGATTTTTCATGTTATCTGACATGATCGTCAGTTGCATCGCACTATACTCTGCATCAAATTGTTATTTACCGTGCCAATTAAAGAAATGACTTATCATATATGTGTGTTGACGATAGCGATTCACGTGACAGCAATTTAATGACAGCTATGATGCTGTGAAGCGATTTCAATTTTAATCGCTAAATGAACAGCAATTTGAATACGCAAATCGCCACCGCAATTTTGCAATAATGTAAATATTGCACGCACATGTTTCAATATCATAATACAAATATCTTACAAATCGACACTAGCAAACACATAATATGTTACAAATCGACATACATATCACATAATATATTATAAATTGATACGAAAATTTAGCATAATAGCTTACAAATCGATATTAACAAACAAAACAATATCTCGCAAATCGATCGTATGTTACTATAATCGCGATTTGCGTTATACTATTCCAATATTTTCTATACAAAGGCAAATTGTTGTGGTTGACATGGACGTCATTGCATAAATCGCATAAATCGTCAACCGGAATCCAGGTCTCACAAGGCATATCGACTTTTTACAATGAGCAGGATATGAAACAACGTTTCTTTTATAAATGAGTGACACATATTTTTGTAACAAAGGCAAATCGTTGAGGCTATTTATGATTTATGGTTTATACATTTAAAGTAGCAACGATTTATACATTTAATGCAGTAGCAATTTATGATTTATAAAGTTACCAAGATTTGTACTCAAGTTTGCTAAATTGTACAACGATGTTTGCTGTTGAAGCTCAAATGTTACAATGATATATACTTATGAAGGGTATGATTTCTACATCGATTTGTACGTTTGAAGCAGCGATTTGTATGTTTGAAGGAGCGATTTGTACGTTTAAAGCAAAAATGATTTATACGTTTGGTGCAATAGTGATTTATACTTGTTGGTGATAGTGATTCACATTATAGCTATTTAATTACAGGTACAACGCTTTGATGCAATTTCCATAGAAATCGCTAAATGAGCAATGATTTGAACACGCAAATGGCCACCTCATATCGCTACAATGTAAATTCCGCATGCACAAGTTTCAATTACATATTACAAATATCTAACAAATCGACACTAGAAAATATTTAATATTTTATAAATTGGTATAAATATTGCATAATATATTACTATACCTAACCCTATACAAAATAATGACGTCGATTGTGGTGTCTTTGTAATGAAGTATATTGAAGCAATATACTATGGACGAGAATCAGAATTCACCGTTGTATGTTGTACACTTAAACATGTTTTATTATCCTATATTATTGGTGTAAGGATTTCTATATCGGTCTGACTTTCGGGGGGGTTTTGGGCCGGTATAATTGGATTCTGCACAGAACTATGCGAAAAATTGATGGATTTTTTAATTGCGAAAGATATAAAACCCTATACTGCAAGATTACCTAGAAAGTAACGAAGAACGCGAGGCCCCCAGGAGTAAGAGGAAGTCGTTTTAAACGTCTACCTATTCTCAAAGATAACATGAAGAGGGTTACGTTCTACTGTTGAGAGAGAGAGAGAGATAGCAATTTTTGGTTCAACATTCAATTTCCCGAACATGACACATTTTTTATGTACAGACATTTGTAACAAATTTTGTAAACTGTGTATATAAATTTTATAAGACTGTGCAAAATTCACATTGATCCATAAACCAAAATTATGCACTTGTAACACGTGTTTTGAATACGCAAATCGCCACCTCAAGCGTGCAAATCGCAATAATGTAAATTCCGCAAGCACACATTTCAAAATCAAACTACAAATATCTTGCAAATCGACACATCTTACAAATCAATATAATATTGCATAATATATTACAAATTGATTCTTAATATTGATTTGTATGCTTATTCTTAATATCGATTTCTAAGCTATTATTAGGAATTTTCCTCTCAATTTTTATGATATTTTATCATCGATTTACAAATATTGCTTCCTAACATAATGTCTACTATAAATTTATAGGATATTATATTAATTTTTATGAGATATTATTTTGTTTGTTAATATAGATTTGTAATATATTATGTTGAATTACCATATATCGATTTGTAAGATATTATGTGTTTTCTAGTGTCGATTTGTGAGATATAATTTTGGTTGTTAATATCGATTTGTAATATATTATGTTGAATCGTCATATATTGATTTGTAAGATATTATACTTAATTGTCGTATACCGATTTGTAATATATTATGCTAAATTATCGTATATCAATTTGTAAGATATTATGTGTTTTCTAGTGTCGATTTGTGAGATATGGTTTTGTTTGTTAATATCGTTTTGTAAGCTATTATGTTAAATTGTCGTATCGATTTATAATATATTATGCTCAATTATTGTATATTGATTTGTAAGATATTATGTATTTTCTAGTGTCGATTTTTATGATATTTATAGAATGATTTATATTATAGATTTACAACAAAGAATTATAACATTACAACAAAGAATTATCGGTTTACAACAAAAAGTTATAGAATTACAACAAAGAATTATAGAATGCTAAACATTATAACGATTTATACTAATGAAAGTTAAATGCTGCAACTATTTTGTAGCTGAAGAATCCACACGTGATTCCTGTGTTGCGTTGCTCACTTTTGAATTGAACTGAGTCTGTCATGAAACAAAACAATATCAGACACTACATTAAGTTCAACAAGAAATGCAAACATCCTCCCAAAATTATTACATACCAAAAGACTTGTCAAACTCATGTCATCATTTCACTCAAACAGGTCAGGAGGATTGCAGGTTCCAACGTTGTAGTGCACGTCTATAGGGTATTTTTGCATGTTAAAAATTACACAAGTTAGATATTGATAAGTTGCATGTAATACAATTTACATGGGAAGCAATATATTTTATTACATACATGTTCATATGAAGAGCTTGGTTGCTTAGGGGTTTGTTGTTTCTTAGACATTTTCTTGCCAACCAATTCCAGAGCACTCTTTGTCCTATGACGACTGCGATCAGAGGTAGGTTTCCTTTTGATACCCTTCGCTAGGTGAATATTTCTATTATAGTCTACAATATTTACTCCTGACTTATCGAAGATGATGTTTACGCTTCGGCGCAACTTCTTATAAGGGTCGAGGAAAGCATGATTTTCACCTACGTTGTTCGATCCCGTTTTCTTAGATTGGTCTTCATGAGCTGCAATAGACTCATGGTGAATTAACTGCACTTTTTCAAGTAATTCCCTTGACACTTTTCGCATACATACATAGGCTTCTTTGCTTTTCGATGTTAAATCTGCAACATGCATAAGTGACCTACATAGTTGTCGGTAACAGAAGGCTATGTGGCACTTTTCATCAACACTAGATGGACTGACATTATTTGTATCCAGCAGTTCAATCTTTGCTTATCTCGTTCATCTTCTCATTATATATGACTCAGGTATTTCTTGTATCTTCTCTTGATTAAGTGTCTTTAATACATGACGACATAAAATACCTTTGAATTCAAACATTTTGCACGTACATTCAATTGTTGCGTTGTCAACATTGTATGTAACATGTGCTTCTTTCATTTTTTGATGTTCTTCGCCCTTCCATACAACATGGTATTTGTGCATATTCTCATATTGCATATGTCCTTCTATATTGAAATTCATGACATGTATAATCTCTTTCTTAGTCCATTCAAATACAGTTAGTTTTTACAGATCTATAGGTCGCGTCAATATTTTCATGCCCAAAGTTACAAGGCGGGTATTGAAGCATTTCACATCTTGTGCAAGCTCATTATGTCTAAGACTATTTATAAATAATTTATATTATTCCATGAAGTGAAACATTATTAAACATGAATACAAGGTTTTTTTCAATATGGCATGCATAGATTCAGCTCTTTGTGTGTTTATCATACCTGCACAAAAGTATTATCTTCCATATGCCAATACCCACTTCTGTTTGTCTGCATATAAATGTTGTAACCACACACAGTCTTCAAGGTCGTACATCTGAATTATTTGTTCTCAATCAGACATAAAGGTGACATAGTTTATGCTCTCAAGTACACACTTTCTAAACTTTTTATCAAACCATGTCTTCTGATTAAAAATGTGTCATATGTTCTTTGCTGCATTTTGAAAGATATGTCACAAACATAGACGATGATGTGTATATGGCCATATATGAGACATTGCAGCCGCAATTGCATGATCACCATCTGTAAGTACAGCTCCAGGGTGCTTTCCATTCATTGCCTGTGTAAATACTTTGAACAACCACTCAAAGGTTTTCTTGGTCTGGTCATACAAAAAAATATCGCCTAATATGCAACTCCGTGAGTGATGGTTCACTCTGACAAACTACGCAAATTGTCATTGTTCCGTATTAATCTTCACTGTCATATCAAAAGCAAGCACATCATTGAAGCATTCATAATCTACTCTTGACTCTGAATCTGCCCAAAACATATTCACAGCATACCCATCTTCATCTAGTTGCATTGCACTAAATAAACCAGGGTCATTGCTTGAATGCTTCTGTAGGTAATCAACCAAAGAACATATTTTTTCATTCTTCATGTTGTCTGACCTCTTCCTTCTCAAGTGGTTTCTTAGATCCATAGGTGTGAATGGTACATTCTCGCGACCACCATCTATATGCGAGCACAAATTGTATGTCTTTCTTGGTGCAATGTTGGCGCTAGGGGTGGCAATTTCTGACACGACCCACCAACCCGACACGCCAACCTGCCTCTTAGGCGGGTTCGGGTTGGGCTTAAGCCAACCCGTTTAATAAACGGGTCGACCCGCGTAACCCGTTTATTAAACAGGTCGGGTTCGGGTTGGGGGTATGCCAACCCGCCAACCCGGCTGACCCGTTTAATAAACGGGTTAGGCAGGTGGGTCAACCCGCCAACCCGTCTTCCAACCCGCCAACCCGACCCGTCAACCCGTCAACCTGACCCGCCAACCTAACTACCTGCCAACCCGATCCGTCAACCCGCCAACCTGACCCGAGAACCTGAAAACCCATTTACCCGACCCAACCCATTTATTAAATGGGTTGGCGGGTCGTGTCGGGTTACCCGTTTATTAAACGGGTCGGGTTCGTGTTTGCCACAGCTGACTCGTTTAATAAATGGGTCGGGTTCGGGTTGAGGTATGCTGACACGCCAACCCGACCCGCCAACCCGACCCGATTGCCACCCCTAGTTGGCGCTATCAGCTATTTCAGCAATTACAACATGCGCTTCAGTTACTTTACGATGTGACTTTAACATAAGAGTCATAAATGAAGCCGCTAATTCATGGTTATGATCATTGATTAAAGTATGAACTACATATTTCTCATTCAGAAGTCTTCTTAACACCATTCTCGTTGGACAGCCACATCATGAATCTGGCTTGCTCCTTGTTGGATTTTCACTTGACTTCTTTCAACCTTGCTTAGAACAAACATATACTTTTCTCACCATGACACTCCATGCATTTTTTGCCCAAGAATACCTTATAATACTGAAGTCAAGTTTTAAGGCATAATCATTATAAAATTTGTATGCAGCTTCCTCATTATTAAACTGCATTCCCTCTAAGGGAACAGAGTCAAGTGTACTATCATGTAGACTTTAGGTGCCTGCACCTTTGTCAAGTGCACTGTCATGATCGTCTACCTCATTATCGAATTGCATTTCATTTGCTGAAATATTCAAGTCAAGAGTGAATCCAATGCCTGCATACTTCTTATCATGTACATCATTTATGCACATATTCACTTTTTCAGGTGCGTCGATAGTATGGATGTCCGTTGTTCCATGACTTTCCAATGATTGAGATACATCATCTTCACTGCAACTAGTTGATATGCTCAACACTGTCATGAGCAAAATATCAATTTGTGTTAGCCAGCGCATGCGTTTACTACGATTTATTCAAGATGCATATAACAACGGCTACTGATTAGTTAAGAAAGTCAAAATATCAAAGCAACAATATAATAGCTTATAAATCGATAATAACAAATAAAACCATATCTCATAAATCGACACTAGAAAACACATAATATCTTACAAATCGATATACGATAATTTAGCAAAATATATTCCAAATCGATATACGGCAATTCAGCATAATATCTTACAAATCGATATAGAGCAATTCAGCATAATATCTTATAAATCAATATACGACAATTCAGCATAATATATTACAAATCGATATTAACAATCAAAACAATATCTCACTAATCGACACTAGAAAACACATAATATCTTACAAATCGATATATGGTAATTCAACATAATATATTACAAATCGATATTAACAAACAAAACAATATCTCATAAATCTACATTAGAAAACACATAATATCTTACAAATCGATATACAATAATTCAGTATAATATATTACAAATCGATATTAACAAACAAACAATATCTCACAAATCAACACTAGAAAACACATAATATCTTGCAAATCGATATATGACAATTCAGCATAATATATTACAAATCGATATTAATAATCAAAATAATATCTCACAAATCGACACTAGAAAACACATAATATTTTATAAATCGATATACAAAAATTCAGCATAATATATTACAAATCGATATTAACAAACAAAACAATATCTCACAAGTCGATATATATGTTACTACAACCGCGATTTGCATTACATTGCATATACTGAGTGAATGGATGATATCGGATTGGGTAGGGGCCCTTGCTTGCATTTGTAACTAAGCATTCTTGTCAACAGATCCCACTGCCTTACAAATATCTTCAAGTTTTGAGTCGTTGAATTGATAAAATCTATTTGCAATAACAAAACAATGCCTTAATGACACTCACGACGACATACGTTCTTCAACAATAGCATGATGACATGGAAAGATACTCACCACGCTTTAATGGCACTTGTTGGAATGTTTGTGCATCATTGCTTTTTCCCATACTGCCTAACGAAAACGAAGAAGAAGAGAAGATTGTAAAAAGAGATGGCTGACAAATCCCCCTATGATGTCCACCAATGATCGAACCAGTCATTTGATTTATAATTATCTCCACGAGGTAAGAACGAACCCGAAAAAGTTTTCTAACACAAGGCAGGAACGAGAAGGCGGCCATGTGTTCTAACACAAGCTAAAAACAAAGACAAAATGTGCAAATCTATTTACGAGGAGTGGGAGGACATTTTTGTCTAACGCATATCTATCTTACAGGAGGACATTTCAGTCAAAAGCATATCTACCTTTTTTATATGTTATTTTATTATAAAGTCATTGTGGGCAACATTGGCATATGAATTATCGTGTGGGTCCCAAGATATTCCTTTGTACACACCGAAACATGCAAATTTGTGTTCAGGGGAGAACACACAACACGGGGAGAGGCATTTGAGCTTCAGAATAAAAAAAGATGGAGAGAAGAGGTCGAATATGGGTTATTGTTGGTGATCATTATAAACACCTCAAATTTTCCTCGTTCACTTCTAGACACCCCTCTGCCATAGATGCCAAACCTGTAGGTCAGTGTAGGAGTCTAACTCTAGGTCTATCCCCTTTTAGGTGTCATTTCATCCCATTCTGTCAGTAAGATTTCCATGTTACCCCTAGGTCACTTTAGATCATTGTCAGTCAGAGTCAACCAAACTCATTTTTAAGCTCAAAACAGTTAGAATGTCAGTCATTTCTAGCTCACATGAGCTCACGATGAGCAGATCATGTTCATTTCTGACCATTCCTGCCAAAATGGGTTCATTTCCTGAGAAATGAGCTCATTTCTAACCTGAATCTCAGTCAATTATTCCCGGGTCAGTCAAATCCAGTCGACCCTATTCCTTTGAGTCTAACCTGAGCTCACCAGGAGTTCAAGTAGCGTGGTTCCAGTTCAAATCTATTTCTCACAGTCTAGCAGTTCATTTTAACCCATTTCAGCTGAAATTGAGCTAAGTCCAATCAATTGAGCTAGTGTTTGAGCTTTAGTTTTAGTTCATCTCAGTATTATTGATCTTTGTTCCAGCTCAAACTCAGTTCTTGTTCATAACTCACTTCACTCCAGTGATCATTTCTCACCATTTCTCTAAGAAATGATACCTTTTCTCGATCGTTCAGTCTAGAAGTTTAGTTGAGTCAGTGTCTTGTCAGTTCATTTGAGTTTTGAAACCCTAGAACTCAGTTCATTCCAGTTAAAACCCCAGTTTTCAGTGTCACTCTTGGCCCCGCAAGGACAAAAACCATTTCTTGAATCATTTTGTTCATTTCTACCAATTTTATCACTTTTTGAACTAGTACAACTGTCGATCGGGGTCCAATACCTAAAATCCTTTATCCGGGACTTCAAATCCCTCATCCACGGTTTTGCCTTTTGCATCTCATTCCATATCATTTTGTATCATTTCACATCATTTCATGTCATGTCATTACATTGCATAGCATTACATATCATTTTCGAGATCCAGCACTCGTATTTTTCAAAATCTTTAAATCCATATTCGATTTTAAAACTTTTCTTTCAAAATCAATTTCAAAAACCTGAGTTTTAGATAAATATTTGTCATTTATCAACCCCCAGGATCTTATATTTCTTATATTTCAAAATATTTTTTTAGAAAGCGATCTAGATTCATTTTAAACTCAATTTTTAATTGATCTCAACTCTCAGATGAGACCCATCTAGGTGGTGTCGCTTTTGGATCACTTCCTTCATTCAAAATTTTCAAATTCCATAGTCCTAGTTGGATCAGGACTTTGTCTTTTTTATATTTTTGGACCTTTTCAAAATTCTATTTTGGTTTTAAATCAAAAGAAGTCTTATCCCTAATTCATTTCTTTTATTTTGGCTAAAATCTCAAAGTTTCAGTCAGACTAGGACTCTATTGCAGAGTTTCAGTCGGATTAGGACTCTATCCCGATTTCATCCTTTATTCCTGTTTTTCATTAGGACTTTGTCTTCTATCTCTATTTTCACTTGTTTTTAACAAAATTTATCAAAATCTTTTATTTTGGTCCAAATCCTAGGGTTTTAGTTGAACTGGGACTCTACTTCAGAGTCTCAGTCAGATCAGGACTCTATCTTTTGTTGTTTTTTTCACCTATTTTTGAAAAAAATCTTCTAAAATCTTTCTAAAGAAGTCAAAATCTCAGAGTTTTAGTCGAATCAGGACTCTATTCAAGAGTTTCAGTTGGATCAGGACTTTAACCCTGACTTCAATTTTGAGAGAATCTTTCAAAATCTCTTCATTTATCGTTCAAAAAATCAAAATTTAAAATTTTAGGACTTTATTATAGAGTTTCAAAATTTTAGGACTCTGTCCTAGAGTTACAGTCGGTTTAGAACTCTACTGTAATTTCATTTCTTTACTCTTATTTTACTTATTTTTCGAGATAAGATTTAGTTCTTAGAGTTTCAAAATTCTTGGACTCTGTCCTAGAGTCTCAGTTGATTAGGACTTTGAACCTTGTCTCGTATTTTGTTTATTTTCACTAATCTTTAAGAAGATCTTTCAAAATCTCTTCATTTGTCTTTTAAAAAATAAAAAATAAAGACATTCAAAATTTCAGGACTCTGTCCCAGAATCCTAATCGGGTTAGGATTCTATTCTGAATCTTATTTCCAGTTTCAATTCTATTTATTTTGAAAACTTTTTCATTCGTCTTTCAAAAATTAGTCTATTTTCATAGTCCTAGTTGATTCAAGACTCTATTTCAGAGTTTTGGTTGATTCAGGACTCTAACCCTGACTGCATTTTTTGACTTATTTTCACTAGTTTTGATAAAATCCTTCAAAAACTTCTTCGTTTGGCTTTCAAAAATCTAAATGTCAGAGTTTTAGTTAGTTTAGGACTCTAGTCTAGAGTTTCAGTTTGTTTAGGACTCTATTTTTAAAACCTCTCATTGTCATCTGATGATTTTAACTCTATTTTAAAACCCTTTCTAGTCTTTGTTTCAACTTTTTCAAGACCCTAATGTGAGGCCCACATAGTTGGCACCACATCTGGAGGAGTCCCGATTCATTCAGAACTCTGATGGATTCAAAACTTCCAATTTCAAACTCAATTTCATTCTAAACCTCTTTTGAAATCTCTCATTTTCAAGTTTTAAAATCATTTTGAAAAATCAAGTAGGGCCCACTCTGAATGGCGCCACATTTGAAAGAGTTAGGGTTAGTCAATGTTCTAATTAGGTTAAGAGTTTAGAAGAATCAAATTTTGATTTTTAAAATTCCATTTTTTTACTTTAGATTTTAACTTTGGTTTTTAAAGTTTTCAAAATTAGGGTTTTTAAAAAACCAAAGGTGATGCCACATTTGGAAGCTTCCTAAATCATTTAGAATTTCAATTAGGTTAATTAGGGTTAGTTAGTTAGAATCCCACCTAGGCTAGACGTTCAACAAAAATCAACCCCCCTAGTTAGCCTAACTAGATAGAATTTTGAAAAGTCAAAGAGAGCATTAATTAGCCCTAATTAAGTAGGATTTCAAGAGGCTATAAAAGGGGACCCAAAGGGGGTCGTTTTGGATGAGTTTCCTCTCTCTCCCTCTCTCAAAAATTCGTGGTTCCCTCCTCTCTCCTTCAGCCTCCTTCATTACAGCAACCTCCAAGGTGAGTTCTCTTTACCTTATTTTATTAATTTTATTGATTTTTTATACTTTTTGCTATGGTTTTCACCATTGTCGCCCCTTACATATTGATTTCAAGGCTATTTTTCATTCAAGAACCGTAGAATCGATTCAAGAAAGCGCTAATGCTGCATGAAGGTGTTTTTCATTATTTCAAACCATGGAAATCATTTGAATCATCATTTTTTACATTTAAGTAAAATAAAAGATGAGACTCGCTCGTTCAATGGATCGAATCCCTCTTTTTGAAGGCTAAATTGAATTCTAACCGTGTATTCCCTGATTTTTTTTATTTATTTATCATATTCATGTTGATTCTCTTCATTAAAACATCAAATCCAAATTCGTGGTGTTATTTACAAGTTTTCTTTATTATTTTTCAAGTTTAGATTAGGTTTTTAATGTTTTATCGATAATCCATTGATTTTGATCCCGAGCACGCGGGAACTACATTATTTTATGTTTAAGTTTCTGTCAAAAAAATTAATTTTTTAAGGGTTAAATCATGAACATGTCAGTGATTTTCAATGAAAAAATGGATTGTTTTGGGTTTTGTAACCTTGTCAAAAAATAGAAAACTGAACCTTACTTTTTAAACCATGAAATTGCTATGGAGATTCAGGAACAACTTGCCGAGATGAAATCTCCCTCATCAAAGATTCGATCGATGATCCATAAGTTTCAGTATTTTTGTTATCATATCTAGTATTTTCTGTAAATTTTTCAGATTTTTATGCATCTGTTTGCTATTTTTACTCTGACAAAAAGTAGAATCGGTTTTACAGAGCTCATTATACCTTGTTTAAACCCTAGATCAACTTGGGCATATCGTATCTCCATAACCGGAGATCTGATCGATGATCCATAAAAAGGAGTGTTTTCATATATGTATCTACTATCAACTGTTAAAATTTTATAATTTTAAAACATGATTTACTATATTTCCTTATACCCAAAACTGGATGTATTTATTTCAACTTGTTATATATTTGTCGGAATCAAACATATATTGCCGGAATGATATCTCCTTAACCGGAGATGATTTTTCTGATCTGTAAAAAAGAAAATATTTATTTTTTTGTTTAGTATCCCTCTGTAAATTTTTTTGAATTTTTATGGTGATTTGATATCTGATTCGGGTCTGACACTGTGATAGGTACGTGCTCGTGGGCAAAATCATGTATTTTAGGGTTTTATTCAATTTTTATATTAAAATAATGTCAAAAATATATATTTTTTAATATAGTTTAATTTTAGGGTTATCAAAACTATTCATATTGATTTTTACAGATTTTAAAATTAATTTGATATATTATTTGATTAAATCACAAAAACGGGATACCTGCAGAGTCCTAATTCGAGTAAAACACTGACAAAATTTGCTATTTTCATGATATTTCAATTTTTTATGAAATATTTTATATTGTTAGGGTTTGATAATGTTTATAATCAGGTTAGGGTGCTCTACACCCGATTTGGTATTTATTTGAATCCATTTGAGCCTTAAATTCAAAGTTTTACCAAAAATCTTTTCTGAAAACCCTGATTTCAATGTCATAGTCTTATTTTTAAGGATATTTTTGTCATTTTTCTCCAAATTCTGAATTTTAAAGTTATTTATTTTTTATTATTTCTTCAATTTTATATCATCTTTTGATATGTTTATATCAGAAAAATATAGAAAAGGCTTATATCTGGATAAATCCAGTAATTTCTAGATATTATTGGATAAATCTAAAAAAGCTGACATATTTTCACTAACAAGATTTCTAGTTTTGTAGGGACATTTAAGAGTGTATTTTCTTTTGTTTTATTTTTTATTTTTATGTAAATTATAATTATAAATTTAGAATAAGAGTTTACTATTCAAACTCACAATAGTCTACACGAATGGCACGTGCACTAACTTTTAAGAAGTTAATAAACTCGGTGGGTTTCATATTTGTGGTCATAGTCAAAATACGAACAAAACCTAAATTTATCATCTTCTTTTAAGTCACAATCGACCTACACTCTTAGGCTATCTTCAAAAACCATTGCATATTTCAAGAATTTCTAAATATTTTTCTCTTTCTAGAACCAAATGAGGTATTATTCAATACATAGCTGTGGTCATAATCAGGGATGTGTAGAGAATTTATTTCATCTAAATTCTATAAGGCACAAAAATCTCTTTTTTCAAATGATTTTCTCAAATTCTTCAGAAAATACTTTCTCAAATTGCATTTATTCATTCCTCCAAGTTAAATTGCATCATAGAAGGACTTTTACAGGGCCACATGCCCATCCCTTTTGATATATTTTTCCAATTTCATCTCAGAAATTGATTTTCTCAAAATATTCAAAGTTTTCTTCAAAATTCAATTTTCTCAAAACATAAAGATTTCCTCAGAAATCTATTTTTCTTTTCTTCAAAATACTTTCTCAATGCAATTCACGATTTTCAATCATCCATTTTTCAAATATTTCAAAATATTTCAAGCATACTTTATATTTTTCAAGTCAAAATCTTTTTAAGTCATAGCACATGTCTGATTCTTTGTGCATTTAGAAAATAGAACACCGATTTAGACAAGTTGAGCAAAGCAAAGTACATGATTGATCCTTGGTTTGATTACCCCTGGTTATGATACCAGAAACGGTTGAACCTCGTACCGACAGGCGAGTCTCATTCTTCGAAATTATCCTATATTTTAAAATGGAGACGCGTTATTTTCAAAATCTTTTTTAAATGTCAGTTTGAATTGTAAAAGTAAAATTTTGCAATGACACTAATCACCTTGAAGGATAGAGAAGGAGAAAGAAGCGGGAGTGAGGGAGCAGGGGAGAGAAGGGAGGTCGAGTATGGGTTAGGGCAGCATAAGGGGTCGCCATTGTTAGAGAGCGGCCAGAAGCTGGCCAACGAGGTCAGAGAGGGAGAGGGTGATCATTGGCGGGAGAGGGTGTTGGAGGAGAAGAGAGGCATTAGAGCATAGAATGAAAAAAAAACGCATTACTTTAAGGATTAGACATGGTCTTTTGATCAAAACATGATCGAACGATCGTGGTTCATTTAGCAGGTTTAGCACAGAAGTCATTTAGCATGTTTTCATCTCTCTAATATATATATATAAAGTGGTAGTTGCCTACTGCTTTACTTTTTGGGTGACGGACGCTTAAAGCATGTCTGTTTACGTTTGTTTGCGGCACAAAGAGTGGTAGACAGCTCTACAGAGAGAGAGAGAGAGAGAGAGCAAGAGGTGTATAGCGAAGTGCTGCGTTGATCGCACGCTATCAACGAAAGCCCTTTTTTTTTTTTACGTTTTGGACCCAAATGCAAAAAAAAAAAAAAAGGAATAGATACGGGCTTCACAGAGCACGCATCCGATTTTGATGGACGAAAGGGGGGGTTCGATAATACCTCTTTATATAACATGTGTTTTTTACAGGAACCAGCTCGTGTTTGACTCATTTCATTAAGGGACAAGTCAAGTCACGAGCTCAATATAATGGTAAACGAGCTGAGCTGTGTACGGTACTACACTAGAATATAATTCTATTTATATATTTCATACTTATCAATAAACCACGATATCTTCCGCTGGCAAACCACCACAGTGCTTCCCCTCTCGGGACAAACCAGGAACCTTCCGGGATAAAACCGCTCTCGACGACTCCCTACGAAATCTACTCGGGAAACTAGATCCTTCCGTCGGGAAACCACATCTTCTGCCGGATAACAGCTCTCAAAGACGTCGCCGCCTTTGCCAAATGTATCCCCCTGTGAACTACGACTCTCCACCCGGAAAAAACCGCCCCCGAAGTCGTAGACGGCACACTATGCCTGGCAACCCCGATTCTGCGGCTGGAAAACCGCCCTGACGTCGCCGATCCCCACCTGGGAGCACGTGAGCACGACCCTGCCGAGCCTCTCCTCGTCGCCGATCGCCTCATTCCTTATGACCTCCCAATCGCACCGCCCACCGGAGATATCAACAGTGAAGATATTATCCGACCTATTCTCGTTGTAAATATATATGAAATCCGCCTCACCGATGCACGATACCTCCGGAAACTCCTCTCCAACGAATTTTCCAGCCATCTCCGGCGGCATCTCGCCGATCAATTCGCACTCCCCGCTCTCGTAGTCCGCATCCCAGAGCCTGACACCTTCGCCGGAGACGCCGATCAGCACCACCCGGTCGACGGAAACCACCACGGACGAGTGGAAGACCGCCGGATCGGGGCGAATCTGCACCGCGGGTCCCCACTTCTCGGCATCCGCGTCGAAGCGGCAGACGGCCCCGGAGCCACGCTCGATCAGGTACACATACCTCCCGCCGACGGCTGACGCATGCCACGTGTCACCAGAGACGCCCTTGAGCCGCTCGGGGAGGCTCTCGCACCGATCCCATCGCCTGCCGGCGACGTCGTAGGCCTCCACGGCGAAAGCGTCCTCCTCGAACTCGCACGCGCCGCCGACGACCACCACGCGCGCGCGTGGCCCGTCCGGGTCGAGGAACGCGATCGCCGGGTCCCGGCGCCAGACCCGCATCCCGGTGTCCTCGCACGTGCTAATCCAGCGGGTCTTGAGCGGATCCGAGGAGAAGCAAAGGGAGGAGGGGCGTGCGAGCGTGTAGAGGAGGTTCGGGTGGGAGACACGGATGGGATTGGCGACGCACGACGCCACGTGAGGAAACCGGATCCAGGTGCGAGAGTTGGGGTCGTAGGCGAGGGTGGCGATCCGGGAGAGGTTGAAGCGTCGCTGGTGGTGGAGGAAGAGCCAGGGCTTGGAACGGGCGGAGGTTCGGGCGAGGGTGGAGGCGACTCCGGATCGCCAGGCCTTGTTGACGATGGAGGCCGGCACGAGGTCGAGAAGCGGCACGCGCGATAGCACCGCCTCCAGCACGTCACCGTGCAGGGGCGCCTCGTAACCCATCTCTCTCTCTCTCTTGGATTGAAGGATAAGGGGGGACTCTTGGGTGGGAAAGTTGAGACGGAGAAATCTTTATTTATAGAGGGAGGAAGTAGTGCGGTTGAGGGACGGGTATGTACAAGATGCGTGGGCTTCTGTGTTAATGCTTCTAGATTAAAAGATTAGAGAGGGCGTTGCGTTTGGTGCCGATTGTTTTTCGCCCTTCCGTGAGTTTCGGTGTCTTTGCTGCGGACGGAACCCACCCAACCCCTGCTTCATGACTCCCTAATCTAGGAACGAAAAGCGAAACCTACTCTAACCCACCCTCGATTCGTGCAGCAACCCAAAAATTTACCTCTCTCTCTCTCTCTCTCAGGTTTTGGATTGGCCAACCCCTGAACAACATCTGTACTCAAGGGCATCATGAGTTCTTATTGGTATTTGCTACCAACTAACATGTTCGGGCTTGGCTCGTTAACCAGTGGACAGAGCTTAACTCGGATCGTGTTCATAGCTCCTTACTGAATGAGGTAAACCAAATAAGCTGGCTCGTATAAAAAAATCTATGTTATTTATACATGATAGATATTTATGTAGTATATGTATGTTACACTTGAAATTTGTATATTTTATATATTAAATATAATAGTTCATATTTTAAATGTAGATTTTGCATGCATCCTCCTCTTTATTGATATATTTTTTTCATCTTTGTCTTTATATATTATACTTCAAACATATATCACAAAAAAATATATATATTTTTATCTGTACGAGCTTATTCGAGCTGAGAGTTTCGCGTGGATCAGCTCACCAGCTGTACAAGCCGATCACCAACTAGCTCGTGATGAGCCCAACCAAGCCTAGTCACCAGCTGTTCAGATCATTTACCAGCACCAGTACCAACTTAAAAAATAAGTTGGCTGCGATTCTATGATGCATTAACGACTTGAACTCCACCCATGTGGACATTTAGGACCTGTTTGGGATCGGTAGCTGGGATGGGCGTTTATGGAGTTTATGCATCTAAGGCTAGGTAGCTGTCAAATCCATGCTTCAGCATAAATACAAAGGAGAAAGGGCTTCACTTTCCATCCCAAATGCATAAACGCCCATCCTAGTGCCGAGATTACGAACGGAACCCTCATGGGAATTTGACCAAGATTTTGCCTGAGAAACACCAAATGCATAAACACCCATCCCAAGTCCTAGATCCCAAACAGGCCCTTATCCAAAAAGGATTCAATGAGAATGTAGACCAATGGTAGCCGACTAGTTGGTTGGACTTAGACAGCTAGATGGACCCATTTTATGTCAAATGATGGGATCGGTACATCAAGTTAACGGGTGATGGACCACCCTATCAAGCGAGAGAGCAGGCACCATGTTGGGGTTTGTCTCAAAATTTAGTGGGAATAGCCTAGTTAAAGCCTACATATTCACCATCAATTGCCTAAGTTTAGTTTTGCAAGAAAACTACACCTTTTTTTTTCTCAAGTTTAGTCATCACACTTGGATTGAAAAGTTTTGAAAACTTTTTGAACTTGGATTTGGGTTTAGCCCAATTCGGTTTGGTTTGGTCACAGCCATTCTTAGGCTTTGATCATTCCTTTTGTAACTTGAAACAATTTTATCTACAAGATAAAACCGACCCTCTTTAACCTTTGACTGACCCATGTAATGGGCTTTGACCATTCGTGTTTTATCTAGACCTAGTCAACCCAAATGTTGGAGTTGTTGACAGTCTAACATTCCTGCATGGCCTATTTAATGCTTCAACATATCATAGCTGCGTAATCCATTTGACCATTGACTTAGCCTCTCTTTTTTGATAAATTTGACCATGAAGATGCCATTTTTTACCTTTTGACTACTCTTTTTATCCTTGAAATTAGCCTAGCTTGTAACCCCTCTCCCTAGCCATTGGCCTGTCTTAAAAGCCATTTATTTTTTAGTTGATAGGTCCATTATGGCTAACCAATGGGTTTGGAGTTATATATACCTCAACCCTCTCCCATTCTCTTTATCGCTCTTTCAATTTATTTTCTTCTCTTTTCTCTTTCTTTCTCTCACAAGCTCACTTATCTCTCTCACACTCTTTTTGACTTTTTCTCAAATAAGTTTAGGCCTTGACTTAGTTAAAGTTCTACCTAAGTTTGGCTTAAAGTTTAGCCTAAGTTGAGCCTAGGGTCTACCCAACCAAACACCAAAAAAAAAAATGGTTTTTGGTAAACCAAGTTTCTATGAAACCTGGTTTTCCCCCTTGTCATCCAGACGCTATCTAACTTTTTTGTGTGCCAATATTTTACCAAGGAAGAAGACTTGGACTCATATACGAATGTGGAGCCAAGTTTCTAAGGTGCTTATGGGTCCCACGCGGTCAACCCGAATGCGAATTTTTACTTTGATCACAACCCTTGTCATGAAGCCACTGCATCACCAACTCCCTGACTCACCTGCCCTCTTGATTCAGACAACGAACAGTGAGACATATCAAGTCTAAGCTGTGGCTGTCACGTCATACCTAGCAAAAACATGATTCAAAGTGGCCTGCCTTTCTATCAATTAATAGCAAAATGTACAACGAGAAGGAAAATAAATTATATATATATATATATAACCTACGGGAACACGCTGGCCGTCCATAGCAGGGCTTGATGGACAGCTATAACGCTAAAATGGCCCAAAAAATACACAAACACTGGCTTTAGCGACGGTTCTGGACTGCGCTAAAGGTCGCAGTTTCGCTGGAACATTTAGCGGACCATTTAACTCCTCCAAGGGATGCCAGTGGTACTTTTAAAAAGTGGCATTAGGCGGTCAAGAACCACTGCTAAAGGTTCCTTTTCGTGCAAATTGATGCAGTTTTCAATATTTTTTTGCTGGAAAAGCGTTGAGCGTTCCACTCTCTCTCTCTCTCTCTCTCTCTCTCTCTCTCTCTCTCTATATATATATATATATATATATATATATATATATATATATATATATATATATATATATATATATATATATATATATATATATAAAGTGGTAGCTGCACAACCCTTACAGGATCACGCTGGCCGTCCATCTCAGGGATTGATGGATGGCCAGCTTAAAAAATGCTAAAACTTATTTTTTGTGCATTTTAGAGCTTTTAACGAAAGCTTTTGACCGCTGGTAAAGGTCTCTTTTTCTGCTGGGACCTTTAGCGGCTGTCGAGAACCGCACTAAAACTCTTTTTTTGCTTTTGACATTGTTTTTAGCATTTTTTTTAGAAAACGCTGAGTGTTCACTCAGGGTTGCCCTCTTATGGAGTGAGCAGCTCTCTCTCTCTCTCTCTCTCTCTCTCTCTCTCTCTCTCTCTCTCTCTCTCTCTCTCTATATATATATATATATATATATATATATATATATATATATATATATATATATATATATATATATGAAAGAAGTAATACAAATCAAGGCATAATTAACTAACACAACAAAACAAATCATTTATATGCAGCCAGTCACAAATATTAGTCTTTTTAATCTCACGATTTTATTGCGAGATTCTCAAAAACCATAATAATTCCAAAAGACAATATTAGTTATTTTTTAAAATATTCCATTTTTATCACGATATTAGCATATTATTAAAATGATATCATCATACAACCCCAAAAAACATCACATTAGGCTGTTGATTTTTTAAGCCTTATAAAATCATGTAATTGGACGACTTAAAGAGCCGATTCTTACTAAGTGAAACATGCAAATCACATGTATAAGGTCAATTTTTATGAAGAGCAATAAAAATTAAAAATAAATAAAAAGTGGCATTTATAGGTAATGGCGATATTGTCATATAAATATATATATAGTAGTAGTTGTGTCCATCATGCTGAAATGGACCAAAAAAGACACAAAAATGTTGTTTTGCTTATTTTTGGGGCTTTAGCGGTGGTTTTGGACGTTGAGGTCAGAGGTTCAGCTCAGTCCTTTACTGCGGTTGAAACCGCTGCTAACGCCTTCAGGGGATGTGAGTGCCATTTTTAAAAAGATGAGTTAGTGGCAGTTGAGAACCGCCTCTAAAGGGTCCATTTGTGCAAGTTGACATTTTCAACATTTTTTGCAGTAAAAGCGTTGAACATCCATATATATATCCTTGTGGGCAAGGAATCCCATAGTTGGAACTCATAGTACACATTATAGTAACTACCCAGTCACATATTTCTAATAACCCAAACATGTAGGGGTGTGAACGGTTCAGGTTCGGTTTGGAACCTGGTCTTGATTTTTAGGTATGGTATTGGCTCCAGACCCGGGGTTTAATTGGACCCACCATAAGAGAAACCATACTTAGACTCTATAAGAACTAAAAAAACGATTGTACTGTACTATACGGTTAATTTGACATGTTTTCATAAAAACTTTATAATTTTTTATATTCTTATCATGACCCAAATCGCAAATATTCTGTTTTAAAAAAACCCTTTTTACCCTTCACAAATATAGACTTTCTAAATACATGTGAATTTTTTTTCAAATATGCGGTTATTTTTTGCATAGCAGTCTTTGTTCTTATATTTGTATATCTTTGATTCGACATCGAAAACTTATATTTTTAAGGTTGTTGTTAGAAAGTTGATATACAGGTCTATAACTTTTATATTTTGAGTCATAACTGAAAACCCTTAATGAATGATTGAAAAAAAATGTGATCTGAAAGCTTAAACATGCAAACAACGAACAATATAAGCAAGGATGAAAAAGTCCGCATAAAATATGTGTGGACTTAAGAAAGTCTACATAAAATCTATGGAGACTTGAGAAAGTTCGCATATATTTTATGCAGATTTTAAAACATTCACAAAAACATGTGGACCTCATTTTAAGTATGAGCTTACGGCATCCGATAAATGGAGCGATATTTTGCAAAAACTTTGTGAAAAGGACATTCCAAAGCTGGTTAATTACGATTTTGAACATGGCAAGAGTATCAAAAATTATAAAACTTTTAGGAAAACGCATCAAATTTGCCTTTAGGTACAATTATTTTTCCTAAGAACTACATGAACAGAATGATGACATACCCAATAAAATAATTTTTTATCACTTTTACATTAAAATTTATGGGTCTTAATCGAAACTCGGGTTGGGCCCAAGTCTAGTATAAAATTTCATAAACTATACCCAACTTCAGGCCTTTGGGTCCGAAACCAGGCCTTAATAGGGTCTTCTTATTTATCACCATACCCAGACCCTATAGGGTTTGGTATTGGGTCCGGGTAAACCCAGGTTGACACCCCTACACATATAGACCACATTTGAAGGGTTTGATGTGCAAAAAAATTAAAATATTAAAATATTCTAGTGTTTTTACTAAAGGGTCCTTTAGCCTAGAGGGAGGAGGCATATATATATACCCGTCAGACGTACGTGCACTGTGGCTCACCCCAAGCCCCTTCCCCTCCTCCCTCCCCCATCCCTTATGTTGCTTGTCCTGCCCTCCCTGCCCCCTCTGTTGCTGTCTCCCACCACCCCCACCCCCCACCACTTTTTCCTCCCCCCCTCTGAAGCTCATCCTGCCGCCTCTATAGCTCCTCCCCATCCATCCGCTCAAGAGAGAGAGAGAGAGAGAGAGAAAACAAAGGTGCAGTGCCCCTCTGTTGTCTCCACAGAAACCATCCGATGGAACGAGACACACACACACACACACACACACACATATATATATATATATATATATATATATATATATATATATATATATTTGCACAACTCCAAGTGAAACGTCCATCGCAGGAGTGATGGACACTAAACGTTTTCCACACAAAAAAACTGAAAACAGCATCAAAAATGCACAAAAAAGGCCTTTTAGCTGCGGTTTTCAGCCACCACTGAAGGTCCTAGTAGAAAAAAAGACCTTTAACTATGATCAAAAACTGCCACAAAAAATGCTTTTAGCATTTTTTTGCACTGACCGTCTATCAAGCCTCACGATATATATATATATATATATATATATATATATATATATATATGGAGTTCATTAAATTACAAGGTTTTTAGCTCAGACATAGCACCTTGATGAATTTTGAATTATTTCAAGTGAACCCCAAATACCTTTATTTAGGAATAAATCTATCCAACTTGTTGAATGAGATTTTTTTTATTCACTAAATATTTAGACTATGAGGTATTGCTTGATCACCACAAATATTTTGATATGCTCTAATACTTGAACTAACTGCGCAACTCGAGGCCAAGTACCACGAGTGGTTAGGCATGGTTGTATTTATAGAGACTAACTACAACAGATAGGAGCTGTATTGACGGACCAAAAACGCGGTCAGCAATAAGCTACAAATGGCAATGGCTAAAGCCGTAATCAACTCAAACCAACTGAAAAAAAAATACATTTGAAAGCAAGAAAAACTCTCATAAGAAAAAAAAATTGCCTACAAAAAGTTTTGATATGAAAATTTTTCACTTATTTGTCATGAAGCCCGAATACTGGAATCCTATGTTAACAATTCCACAAACATCGGTGTGTCCATAGCTTTTAAAGGTGTGCCACGTAAGGCAGGGTGGTCGTGGGGGCCCACCAAGGGTTTTCCTTGCATCAGAAGAAAAAAAAAAACAATTCCACAAACATCTGTTGCCCTGGAGCAACTCTTCAAAGTCGGTCACTTACGATTACAGATGGAAAAAACGTCATGATCTTGCTCGGGATGGTGAAAACAGAAAATCAAATGAAAAAATCACAACTAATTACAAGCATGCCTATCAGTTCATGATACACGAAATTCTGAAGCATAAAAAGAAAAATGCAAGTGCCGTTTACTTGTTTCAAATACCTGCATCCACGAAAACTTGAACCAGCAAGTGGCTTCAAACAGTGGATCAGCAGCACAAGCATTTTGCTCATTTCCCACACCGATGGAAAAAATCATGAATCAACCTTCCCTGATAGCAAGTATGCAAAGTGTTTCATTAATCACCAGTTCACTTCCAGTATAAGATAATTCAAAAAAAAAACTCCCAAGAACAAAGTTAAACAATCAATTCAGCTTAGCTCAAGGGGTCTTAAATAAAAAGACAAAACAGCCAGGCCTTCCTGAGGTTATTTTCAAGTACAAACTCACCTTGTCTCGTCTAAGTAGGGCTGGTAAATGAGCTGAACAAGACAAGCTTGAAGTATTTCAAGCTTTGCTCATTCTTGTGGCGAGCCAAGCCGAGTTCAAGCTCATAATCAGTCCGAGTTAAACGACCCAAGCTCGAACTGGCTTGCTTATAGGAAAAATACATTTTTTTAGAGCTGAAAGAAATAGGATTACAAAAAAATACATGTAAAATATATTTCTTATAACCTAATGAGCTTCTACGAGTTGAGCCGAGCCGAGCCGAGCAGAGTACCTATTATACAAGTTTAAACGAGCTCTTTACAAGCCGAACATGAGCGACTCGGCTTGTTTCCCAGCCCTACATCTAAGTGGCATGGGTCATGTAGGGTCAACATCAGCAAGTCAGATCACTTCAGTAAATACCACCAAAAGACAGGAAGGCCATCCAGCAATTTACCTTTTGCATCGTGGGGTAACTGCGCTTTTGCCATCCGTCTAGCTGACTCAGCTGTAAACATATTGAGAGAATAAAGTTGTCATGTTTACGAACTGAAAACAGCAAGTGGACACTATTTTAATAAAATAAGAAACTCATAAATGCTTAAGGTCACTGAGGACAGAAACACAAAACAGTAAATGGTGAATCATTTTTCAGAATAATGATCAAAAGGAAAGAATGAGGACACCTTCGAATTTTCTCTTTTTCTTTGCTCGTCTCCTTTTTCTCTCAGCTTGAGTCAGCTCTGCCTCTTCTTTAATATCACCTTTGCCAGCAAATACCTCTTCAGGAGCCAGCATGGCTGCATCTGAGACAGCTAACGGTGCAACCTGCAAGCAGAATATGAATTAACCCATTTAATACAGGATCATGTAAAATAAACCATCAAAATTAGCTTTTGAAGACTCTCCACTAACCTCTTCCATTGCTAGAGCAGGTACATTTGTCTGTATAGACATGTCCTCGATAATCTGTTAAAGAATTTGTCATCTTAAAACTTTCATGGAACTCCAAAAATATCCTATAAATCACAAATAATTATATCTTCTGCTTACTGGCTTTGGAGCAAAGTGAAAATGAGATAAGGCGTCCAACTTCAAACAGAGCTGCTTGAATAATAGACTTGCCTGATCAGAAAAGGTAGTCAGAAATAAATTTGAGATGAGAGCCATTTAAGTAAATTCATAAAGAAAAAGGCAATGTCAAACAACAATGCAGGGAACACAAAAAAAATCATCTACTGTTTAGCATAGGATAGCACAAAATTGAAGCCCAAAATATTTTACCAAAAGTTACTGAATTTTGACTTAGAATACAGATCCGAATTGGCAGAGCTTCTGGAATAAGCACCAACAGTTGGAGATGTGCAACTATAAACGAACCAAATAACAAACAATAACATAGCTTTGTAAAAGGTTATTTGATAAGACACTGTTCCATATGCTTCAGTTCACTATTCAAACCATTGATGCATGTATCACACAAATACACATCGGAACACACAAACCATCGGGATTTCTAATGGAAAGATGGTATAGTTCAGGTAAGGAGAATTCTTGGAAACTAAATTTAAGTGGATAGCTCTTCATTCTTGCACTTCAAAGCATAGTAAGCTCATAAAGTAATGCCAATAATGGCAATCTGAAGGCATGGCAAGCTGCATGAATAAATTAAGGTCAGGTATTAACAAGATGTAAAGATGGCGAACCAGAAACTGCTAAAACCAAGAAAGTATGGAAGAGAGAAAAGAAAAAAAAACATTGAAATGATTGAGAAAATTATTTTAATACATTTCAGAAGGCATTAACAACCAGTCTACTCTGCTGATCTATGTTAAACAGACATGGCTAAAAGCACACGAGGTGAGACAGGACATGGGAGTAAATTGGAGTATCCATAGTGACAAAGTGCTAATGCAAGAAAATCACACAATTAGTGACAACCAGTCACAAAAATCAGTCTTGGCTATATCTCGGCAAGGCTATTTCTCGCAATAATGCAGGTTATGTTGATAAATCTCGGGAAAATCTCAGTGCTTAAAAATTTTTAAAAAACAGAAATATAATAAAACATGTATTTATAAATATAACAAAATAAATAAGTAAAAAATATAAAAGTAAAACATATTTAAGATATAGAAAAGACATAAAAAATGGAAGTAACTGAAAATATCATGATATTATCGTGACAATATCACTGTAACTTTTCTTAAAATATTGTGATATCTTAGCTTTAATATCATTTACCTATTGAAAAGATAGATATAGTCGATATTTTCAAAATATAGCTGATTCTGTGACTATAGTGACAACCTATGTCACATAAGTACGTGTGCTGGAAAGTGGTATGACATGGGTACGGCTGGTACAACACAGTTGTTTTTCAAAAGAAGGATGTGAGGGCGTGGCTGGGTTGCGTATGTTGTGCTCAAACCCACATACAGAATACATAACATATATGCTGAAACTAGGTACCCCCACTAAAATATCAAAGAAAAACTGTAAAAAGTATATAAATAAGTATTTATAGTGGCAAACAATACATCAATACATTACATAGTATGTCTATATGTAAGCACCCAGAAGTACCAGCATTGACATGGGTATGTTCGACATTTTAGAGTACCCATGTTACATAGGTTTTACAGACAACTAACATAGAAATTACCATCAGCCTCTCAATAAAGTGACAGCCTAGAACTATTTCCGAAAAAAAAATTGTAAATAACAATATCAAGCACAGCAACTCATCAGCCAAGAAAAAAGAGAAGGCAACCCTTAAGTTCACCTCTTTCTTCAGCTCATCCCTAAAAGACAGAGGAGAAGGAGCAAGGCCGGTCTTCTGCATATACACCTCCTGGAAAAGTGAACAAAGTATAATTACCAAAATCCTATTCAAAATAGAAGGTATAACTGACACTGGGAGTGAGCATTCTATGCAAAACCAGAAATCTTTTTCTGCACTATATTGGCATGCCCAACAGGAAAACAGAGGTTAGTAGAAAATACATACCTCATAAATTTCAGCAAGGCCCTTCTGGCTCTTGTTTTCATCCTACAGAAAATAAAAAATTGCAGCAGGATTAAGACATGGTTCTGACAATGCATTATCTAAGGAGCTTGCGTATAGGATATCTGAAAGAACAATGAAACCCATAATGCATACCAGCTCCTTCATCTCCCTTGGTTCCTTAGATGGCAAACTGGAAGTTCTTTGCACATCATCAAAACGTCCCTAAACCATGAGCAAAGTTCAACATTATATACAATACATAATCCAACATGACTTACAATGGAAATCTCCGGTTCTTGCAAACTTAAATAAACAAATTGAATCTCTCTCTCTCTCTCTCTCTCTATATATATATATATATATATATATATATATATATATATATATCACACAAAATGAGGAAACAATGTGGAATATGATAAACACCTAAAGGATGGGCATCAAAGTAAACATCAAAGAGGAAGAAAAATAACAAAGAAAGTTATATGCTATAGGAGTGAAGAATAGAATATACAATTTAAAATAAACTTGGCCAGGAGTAACAAACAGCTATAGTGAATGGAATGCTTAAGGGTTCTTCAATTCAATTTTTCACTATTCTAGGACCAATTTTCACCTTCCAATCACTTCCCTATGCCTCAGGCTTGTTCATTTTTCACTGTTCCAGGACCAATTTCCGCCTTCCGATAACTTCCTTGCACTCAGCTTTTAGCCCGACCGTATTTGTACACATCTAAATTATCTACCGCACCTCTCGTATGACCTCACTCCTATGTCACACGGACACTCCATTTTGCCTTCCATACCCATGTCGACACATGTGTCCCCGTCTCGACATGCATCAACACCTGGACACGCCATTTTACCCTCCGTACATACAAGTTTGTATTCAATTTATAATTATATTTTTAGTTTATAACTTTATATTTTCAGTATATAATATATATTTTAGATATAGCATATATATTTAGATTGTATTCAGTTTATTTTGAATTTATTTTATATTTATGTGATATTTAATATATATATAGCCGTGTTCCCGTACCTACATTTTTTGGAATTGTTGTGTTGTACCCCTCCGTACCCGTACCAGCACCCACACCCGGTACCCAGGTGACATAGCCTCACTCTCACAAACTTCAGCTAACCCGAATCTCCTTACAATTGACTATCTCTGACAGGCTATTGCACATTTCTTTGGATTATCTGATTCATTTGAAATACTCAATCAATAAACATAACTCCAATATCTAGCACCAAAACTATGAAGTGTCTCACATATCAAAGAAATCTAGGATAGTACGGATATGACAGCCACCACAATTCTCTGATTCAAATGACTTCACATGCCAATGCGCATTATGGTAATAGACACACCAATGAGAGATTTTAAAAGGCCTATCTCTTTACATGTTAAGGTTGAGTACCAAGTATACAACATTAATGTTGCTTTCGTCATTTCTAAGGTTCAGATAGCACCATGTTTTATATCTCATATTAGTTCAATGCACTAGTGATGTAAGCAGGGCAGACTCGGTTCAGGTCCAAGCATTAGTGAATCCAATTTAATTGGATTTAGCTTAATCGAATTCAGAACCGGACGTAGATTTGCTCAAACCAAATCTGAGATCGAGTTTTCAAATGGCATCCGACTCTGATTATAAATAAAATGAGTTATGCAATGTATTGAATGTTGGGAAGTCTTTATTGCTTTGACGCATGTTCAGGTCATAGGAAAATTGAAAATAATAATACATTATTTGTGTTGCCATAATCACAGTTATTACTTTTTGAAATTGAGTGTTTGTTAAAGGCATTCAAATAATAAAAAACAGGTACCTAATTATGTTTGTATGTCTTTCCCGAAGTAGCATTTGTTACAGCTCAATGTTCCTTTACCTTTTAAAAAGTAGTGTGTCAATGCACCAAATTAAGCACGGAAGGATCAGTTTATAAAACTGAATCCAACTCTGAATTTTTTACTTCACTCTACCGAAATCAGATCCAATTAACAATTGGATGTAAAATTCATTACCAGATCTGACTAAACAGTCTGGGTTGTCTGGACTCTGGATATCCAACCCAAACCCGTTCGGCTTGATCCCCTACACTGTAGCTTCTTCTTTGCTTTATCTTTGATGCCATGTTATATCTCAGTTCAGTGGGCTTTTTCCCAAAACCAAAATTCTTGTTTTGTCTTCAAATTGCTTTTGATGTAGACTCTATTAGGGTCAGCTGGGTTTTCTTCTTGTATCATGTTCTAGTGCTGCAATGTACAATTTAAGTTATTCCTTCATTGTGTCATTGCCCATCAAGGCTGCCTACAATATTCAGTTACCATCACATGAAAATACATAAAACATGGATAGACTAAGGTTATGAAAGCAGATGTTATCAAACCCATTTCCATTAATTATCTACTTTTACAACACATGTATTAATTGTAGATAACCTCATACTACTTGGCACCTGAATGACACACTATTTTCTCATTTAGCATCAGTCTTCCCTACAGGCCTATTTGTTGGTTTGCTATGTGACTATAGTGGATAATACCATGTTAAACAATGTATTAATATGATTAAAGCATGTTTCCCACATAAATTCTTGAATTCAGTAAAAATCTTGCTCAAAGTGGTCCTCCAAATAATGCAAATCTATACGCTGAGAGCACTCATTACTCTACTTGGTAAGAGATCCCATGATGAAAGCAGCTCAAACTTGGTATCTTCAGTTTTAAATTTTAATCTAATGAGATATATGAGCATATCCATTACCAAATAGTTCATCATGGTTAGACATAAAGTTGTCCAATCATTCAAAGGATAAAACGAGCCTAAGGTAATGAAAATACATAAAACATGCCTAAGGATGTATATTAATTGTAGATAACCTCGTACCAATCGACACCTGAGTGACACTACTTTCTCATGTACTCTTTTTATCATTATTTTAACATCATGCATCATTTTTTTCTACATGGCTATTTGTTGGTTTGCTGTGTGACTGTAATGCACGATACTATGTTGAACAATGTGTAATATGATTAAACCACGTCTGTCACATAAATTCCTGAATTCTGTAAAAAACAATCTGTTGCTCCAAATAGTCATCCATATAATGTGAATCTGTATGCTGAGAGCACTCATTACTCTAATTGATAAGAAATCCTATGACCAAAGCATCTCAGACTTGATATCTTTAGTTTTAAACTAACGAGACATGATTACAAAATAGTTCACCATGGTTAGACATAAAACATATTCCTTCATTCAAAGGAGGGTAGTTAATATGATTAAACATTTTTTAAAGAACTATATGCTTCAACAGATCCAATGAATAATAAATATAGATATAACAGAGAAGTCACACCCATATATATAGAGAGAGAGACAGATGTTTACCTCAACAATCCTTTGCTTAATGATATCTTCAAGGGATGCTGTTATCTCTTCTGTAATCACAGGTGCTGGTCTCACGTTGTGTTCAAAATCTAAATCCACCTCAAGTGCACTGTTCTTTGGCCTCTTTGCAGCTGTAACCTGTCTCACACACAGCTATATGAGACACATACATACAGATATGTATACCAAATATCTGTATATTCGGTAATATTTACATTTATACACATATACTGTATCTATATATTTACATTTATATGGAACTTGTGAAAGGAAATAAAAAATGAAACATAAGAATACCAATATACCTCTCCCTGCATGGTCCAGGTTTTGGGCTCCAAATTTGCTTTTTCCAGCTGTTTTATCTTTGAACGAACCTTCTCCAGTTGTTTTTCATGAGTTGAAAGTTTTGCTGCTTCCTGACAAAAAGGAAAAGGAATGAGCATAGTTGTGATAAATGATATACTCCATATGAAGAACACTTAGCTAAACCACCAAGGGATTTCCAGTACACAAATAATATTAGCAAATTCTATAAGTGAGATCATAGATGGGAAACAGATGCCAGCTCACATATTGTGTTGTGATCAAGATAATCTATGCAGGAAAGTTTGTACCAAATCTTCTAGGAAACTACAGTTCCCAGCTTAAAGACTTACAAAAATCAGAAAAATCTCTAGATATAGCTATATTTATGTAATATGGCCAAGAAATGCATAAATTTTGAGCCACCTGCTTATGATTGTTAGTATTATCTTCATGCTCAATCATCAAGTCCTCTGATTCACTCAACTTCTCATTTGCATTATCATTGTCCTCATCCTCATCATCTGTGCCCAAGTCCTCTGACTCAACAAACTGCTTGTTTTGGTTTCTTTTCTTTTTTTTATTACTGAAAAAGTCTTCATATCTGAAATGGAATATGAAAATCAATATAAAGTAAAGGTGCTGGAATTAACAAAAAAGTAAAGTATGTGTTCAAGTATTGAATAATCTTGCAGATATATGCAAAAAGTTACCCAAAAAGACAGTAAATAATAATAACAAGGATAATGATAAATTGCTGTTGATGTTAGTTTTTGTTACTGCTGCCACTGTTGCTGCCGCTACCAAACTTGAGAAGTACCACTATTGTGAGTAAACTACCACAATTATGGTTTAAACTATGTTACATGGATAAGGCTGTGGATACAAATATGAAGTTTCCAATATGAATAGTACACAAGGGACAGAGAACAGGAGTCAAAATGGAGTATCTGTGTGACATAGTGGGTAAAATAGGCCTGCGCAAGTTTTCAATTTTTTTTGCCATAACAGCCTCAATACAAACAATAGCCAACATATGCATCTTTTGACGCACTAATCTACAACTTCAGGCTCCAAGTTTGAGCAAAAAAAAAACAAAAAAGGAATAGTAGTAGTCACCTTGCTAGTACATTTTAATTTTTGAATAAAAACATATGTTGACTAGACTGCCTGGTCCTCTATGACAAGACAATTAACAGTTAGGATGATAAATATGCATACAAGATATAAGGTACAAAGAAATAAAAACCATAAAAGACTTTACCAGGTACAACTAAATGTAGAATCACGTACAATCAAGAGTACATTAGTAACATGGTGAATAAATTTTATAGGTAAAAGAATGCCCCTTGCTAAGGATAGATGCTTTTGCCAATACAATGACTTTTCAATTAAATAATCAAGTATGAAGTATAGAAGAATGATATTAAAAAGCATCATAGATACAATCCAATAGATGCAATCAAGTACTTCTGGCACCATGGAACAATATGGAAGGTGCCAAACATTTCTGGCACCATGAAATAATTTCAAAAGAGTGCTGGTTATACACCATCAACAAGAAAGACATGAAATGGCAGTGTATACATATGACTATTCAAATCATGGTCATTTTGGCCCATAAGAAATATGCTATTTGCTGTTAAAATATGTAATCTCATAGACAGCTCATATCTCATATGTAATCTCATAGACAACTCATGTAATCCCTTTTAATGTTTTTCTTTTTTTTAAGTTAGTTTAGTTCTAGTTTAAACTCAACTAGAACTCACTTAAAATCTATTTTTAGGACACCTTTAGGCTTCACCTTTTTGACTAGTCAAAAAGGCCTTTTTGATCAAGTCAAAAAGGTGAAGCTCCAAGGGAGCCGTTGGGAGTCCAATAACTCCCTTGTGGCTTCTATCCCCTTCTTCTATAAATATGGGGTTGTTTCCCCTTGTAAAGTATTCTTTGTTCTTTGTTCTTGTGGGAGTTCTCTCTCAAGTTTATGAAATCTTGTTCTTCATTTTATGTATACCCATTTTTGGGTATTGTGTACGAGTGTGAGCTCTTTTGTGTGAATGCCTTTGTTTCGCAAATCCTCTTTGT
The DNA here is from genome assembly GCF_984573655.1 of Nuphar pumila. Taxonomy (NCBI): domain Eukaryota; kingdom Viridiplantae; phylum Streptophyta; class Magnoliopsida; order Nymphaeales; family Nymphaeaceae; genus Nuphar; species Nuphar pumila. The sequence continues at coordinate 72,716,800 of NC_143263.1, read as the reverse complement.
GAGTGTTGAAGAAACAATCCTTGTTAGGGATTGCTACATTCTTTCATGGTATCAGAGCTCGGTTGATAGAAGCAATCAGTCCGGAGTTCTCCTTGTGCTTTGGGAAGCGTGCCATTCGAATTTTCTTCAAAAGAAAGAAGCCTCTTTGAAGGGGTAGTTGTGTGGAGTCTTGAAAGCTTGGAAGGCTAAATATTTTTGCTTCTTGTGGTGGTGTATTTTTCTCTTATTCTTTTCTTTTTCTCCCGTTCTTTCATTCCTAAGCTTGTAAAATGGATGACAATGATAATGTCACCATTAAGCCCATAAAACTCAATGATTCAAACTATGTAACATGGGCTTCTATCATGAAGCACTTTATTTGGGGAAAGAGGCTATGGGGATTAGTGGATGGAACCGATGAGGAACTTAAACTAATGCTCACTAAAGAAGAAGGAAAAGAAATACCTCTTTCGGAAGTAGAAAAAGTTAAAGTTGTTTTCACTTATGAGAAAAAGTGGAAAGAATGGAGAATGGGTCACTCCAAGATTATGTCTTGGCTCATTTCTAGTGTGGATATAAAGAAGTGTTCAAGCCTTGCGAAGTTTGAATACGCTAATGATGCTTGGGACTATCTCAAGAGAATGTATTCTCTTAAAGATGTTGCCCATATATGTAATCTTCAAGAAAAGGTTCGCAATACGGTTCAAGGAGATAAAAGTATTAGAGAATACTTTAATAGCTTGTCTGAGCTATGGGAAGAATTGGCTCTCCTTGAACCAAAGTGGCATTGTTCACAAGATATAGAGCTTCACCAAAATCAAATAAATGTGGAGCATTTTTTCAATTTATTAATGGTTTAAGACTGGAATTTGAGACAACCAAGTCCGCTCTTCTTCATCGAGGGAAGGTTCCCTCTATTGAGGACACAATTGAAGAATTGAGTATGGAAGAAAACCGACTGAAGAAAAGAATCTCAAAAAATGATGATGACTCTGTTTTAGTTGTTTCAAGACCCGGGAATTATGTTCATGCATATAAACCTCCACATTTTGGAAAAACATATGATGAGAAATACGGAAGTAAGGTGGAAAGAAAAGAAGTAATTTGCTATTATTGTCGTGAACCTGAGCACGTCAAGACGCATTGCCCAAAGTTAAAGAAGACTTATGAAAAGAAGGTTGCTATTGTTGAAGCCCAGCAAGAGACAAAAGAAACATCTATTGGAAGCATGTTGTTATCTCAGCTAGTGGAGGCACTTCAACCACTTCTTAAAGGAGCTTCCCCATCTACTGGAGTTGCGGTCTCTTCAGTAAGCATCTCCGATTCAGGTAAACCTCTTTGGTTTCTTGATTCTAGTGCATCTTTTCATATAACCCTTAACATAGAATTATTGTCTCAATATCATAACTCAAGTGGTTCAAACGTTTTGACTGCCGACGGCACTCCTCTTGAGATTAAGGGAATAGGATGTTTTGAAAATTCTTCTCAAAACTCAAACAAATTTCGTATTCCAAAAATTAGATATATTCCCAAACTTAATTTAAACCTTTTATCCGTATCTCAGTTAACTGATCATGGGTGTAATGTTTCCTTCTCCTCTCATGATTGTCGAGTACAGGATCACCAGTCAGGGAAGCTGATTGGGTAAGGTCATAGAGAAGGAGGCTTATACTACATGGATTTTTTGGATTTTCCCAAGAGTACACTGTGTTGCAATGTTCAAAAATTGGATTTGGATCTTTTGCACAAAAGATTTGGACATCCCTGTATATCCAAGATTCAACACTTTCCGAACATGGAAAAAATTGTAATTTTGAAACTTTTACATGCGAAAATTGTATTCTTAGAAAAATAAAAAGATTACATCTTCCGGAAAGAACTTTTGTTTCTACAAGACCACTTGATTTGATTCATTCTGATGTCTGGGGTCCTGCACTAATTATATCAAAAGGTGGGTTTGTTTATTATGTTATCTTTGTAAATGACTTTACACGACACACTTGGATTTATTTTCTTAAACATAAATCTGAAGTCTTTTCTCATTTTAAAATCTTTCATAATATGGTCAAAAATCAGTTTAAAGAGGATATTTCAATATTTCGCACCGATTCAGGAGGAGAATTCTTATCAAAGGAATTCAAAGATTATTTAAATCAATATGGAGTTATACATCAAAGGTCATGTCCCTACACTCAACAAAATGGCCTAGCTGAAAGAAAGCATAGGCACATTATTGAGACAACAAGAACCCTCCTCATATCACATCAAGTACCAAAAATTTTCTGGGTTGAAGCAGCCTTAACTGTTGTTTATCTCATCAATAGGATGCCCTCTTCGTCGTTAAATAATATTTCTCCAATCGAAAAGCTTCTTAAACAAATTCCTGATTACTCTAGGTTAAGGATATTCGGGTGCAAATATTTTGTATTCTCAGATAAAAATGATAAGCTTTCCTCTCGAGCTATTCCTTGTGTCTTATTAGGATATGCAAGTCATCAAAAGGGTTATAGATGTTTTGACTTTAGAAATAACAGATTATATGTCTCAAGAAACGTATCCTTCTTAGAAAATGAAAGTCCATTTGAAACCAAAGCATCTGCAGAAACAGATGAGTATTCCTTTCTATTTGATTTAGTCTCAAAGAATGAAGAATGTAACGTTGAGCAAGATGATCAAAGTGATATTTCTCCTCCTGAACCAATTAGTGATAACCAAGAGTTCATTCAATATTCTAGACGAGGAAATTCAGAAAGACCATGTGCCCTTGAGAGGTACTCTGTATAATCAGAACCCGAGGTGTCAACAAGAAAATCTACTAGGATCTTAAAAATTCCTGAGAAATTTGTGTCATATAAATCTTTTTCGCCAAAATTTCAAGCCTTTAAAGCCTTAATTCACTCCTATAAAGAACCTCCCAGTTATGCTATAGCCAAAACCCAACTGGAATAGGTAAAAGTCATGCAAGTAGAATTAGAAGCCTTAGAAAAAGGCAAACACTTGGACTATACAAGAACTTCCGCCTAACAAGAAACCTATTGGTTGTTGATGGGTTTACAAAGTAAAGACTAAAAGTGATGGCAGTCTTGAGCGGTTTAAGGCTAGATTAGTTGCTAAAGGTTATGCTCAAGAATATGGAATAGATTATGAGAAAACCTTTGCTCCAGTAGCCATAATGACCACAGTTAGAATTCTAATTGCCCTTGCCTCTAATAAAGCAATGGTCCATATATCAAATGAATGTTAAGAATGTGTTTTTAAATGGTAGTTTAACTGAAGAAGTATACATGGATCCACCACCAGGAATTGATGAACCTAAAGGAAAAACTCTTCGTCTAAATAAAGCCTTGTATGGACTTAAACAAGCTCTGAAGGCTTGGTATGATAAATTTAGCAGGGTGATGCTTGATTTTGGTTTTCAATCTTGTCTTACTGACACTGCTTTGTTTGTTAAGAATTCTAATACAGGTATCATTATCCTCCTTCTCTACGTCGACGATATGATCATCACTGGCAGTGAGAAACAGAGAGTGTGCAATATTAAAAAAATTCTCAAAACTCGCTTTGAAATGAGTGATTTGGGTTTCTTAAAGTACTTTCTTGGTATAGAAGTTGCTTATTCTTCTAGATGATATTTGCTAACACAATCTAAGTTTGTTTTAGATATTGTTGTCAGGTCAGGTATTTCAGATGAAAGACATGTAGACAGTCCAGAAGTTGTAAATGTCAAGATGAAGAGTGATGATGGAGAACCTCTTGAAAACCCAACTCCGTATAAACAACTCGCCGGGGCTTTGTCATACATTTTCATTACAAGACCTGACATTGCACATGTTGTCCATATAGCCAGTCAATTTCAACATGCTCCAACCTGTAAGAATCTGAATAAGTCTTCAAGATAGAGCGCCTTCAAGCTTTGGAGAACAGTCTTCAATCTGGAAATCAAAGTAATAAAAGAGAAGAGATGAAAGGAAGAGAGGAGGGAGACGCCAAAAGGAGAGAGAAAAGTAGGGCACGTAATGTCTGTGTCCCTCTTTAATTATGTATATATAGGATCTTCCTCCTCTAAACAAAATACATGAAAACATTACAAGATTTACAAGTATGCCACCGCCCATATGGGGGGGAGCATACGTATGGATATGGATCCCATATTGGATCCATATCCAAGACAAATACAATTCTAACATCCCCCCTCAAGTTGTGCATGAGTTTTCATCATGCCCAACTTGTTCTTCAAATGCCAAAACTGTGATCCAGTGAGTCCTTTGGTGAAAAGATCAGCAACTTGCTCAGAAGTATGTATATATGCAGGGGAGATTTCCTCATCTTCTATTTTCTGACGAATGAAATGTTGATCAATCTCAATATGCTTGGTACGACTGTGAAGTATGGGATTGAATGAAATTTTAATGGCACTCTGATTGTCAACCAACACGGAAGACTGAGCAATAGGAAGAGATAATTCCCCAAGGAGGTGACGAAGCCAAGTAGCATCAGCAGTGCCAGCAGCCATGGCCCTATATTCAGCTTCTGTGCTGGATTTTGCAATGGCGCGTTGTCTGCGACTACTCCAACAGACAAGGTTAGAATTGAGAAAGACACAATAGCCAGAAACAGATCGGTGTTCATCAAGGTCGCCTCCCCAATCAGCATCAGTGTAAGTAGAGATAATATGACCATCCATAGTAGGAGACATGCGTTTATAAGTAAGTCCATCGCCAATAGTCCCCTTGAGATAACGCAAGATACGCTTGACAGCTTCCATATGAGTGTCTGTGGGAGCATGCATAAATTGGGAAACTTGATTGACAGCATATACAATGTCGGGCCGAGTGAATGTCAGATATTGAAGTTTCCCAACAATACTGCGATAAAAGGTCGGATCAGGATATGCAGGACTGCCATCTGAAACGTTCAACTTTGCATGCAAAATGCTGGGCGTGTTAATAGGCTTACAATCAGTCATACCAGAGGAGGTGAGAATATCAAGGGCATACTTGTGTTGGGAAAGAGTGAGAGAGTCATCAGTCCTGTCTAATTCAACACCCAAGAAGTATCTGAGGTCATCGAGATCCTTCATTTTGAAGTGTTGTTCTAACACCTCTTTGACTTGAACGATGTGAGAGGAAGTATTACCCGTGAAAACTATGTCATCCACATATATCAATAACCAAGTAGTGATCCCTCCTTTGTGATAGATAAATAGAGAATGATCAAGGGCACTCTTCTGAAAACCAGCTTCTTGAATGTGAAGGGAGAACCTTTCAAACCATGAACGAGAAGCCTGTTTTAACCCATATAATGACTTGTGCAACTTGCATACTCATAAATTAGAATCATTAGTAGCATATCCTGGAGGTTGTTCCATGTAAACGTCCTCTTTGAGGAAACCATGAAGAAATGCATTTTTGACATCAAGTTGATGTAATGGCCATCCAAGAGTAACTGCAAGAGAAAGAATAACTCGAATGGTACTCATCTTAACAAGAGGGCTGAAAGTCTCATCATAATCTTCGCCATGTTGTTGAGTGAAACCTCTAGCCACAAGTCGAGCTTTATACCTATCAATACTGCCATCTGGTTTATATTTGATTTTATAAACCCATTTAGACCCAACAACATTCTTATCCCTTGGCCGTATTCTTATCCCTTGGCCGTGGAACGACTTCCCATGTTTGACATTCATTAAAGGCTTCCATTTCTTCATTCATAGCTTCAATCCAACGGGAATTTTTAGAGGCTTGAGAATAACACTTTGGTTCAGTCTGTTTATGCAAACTGGTCATAAAAAGCTGAAAATCCAAAGTGAAAGTGTCATAGCTTACCCATTTATCCATGGGATGCCTCACTCGAGTGGACCTTCGTGGATGGGAAGGAACAATGGCAGAATCAGTAGTAGAGGCAGGAGTGCGACGAGAATAAACCAAGCCAGAAAACCTGTCTAAAGGAGGATCATCCATCTGGGCATCAGACATATCTGCTTCAATGTGAGTACTGTCATAAGGGGCTGGGAAGGTGGTCGGTTGAATCCCATCGCCTAAGATATCAGCACATAACCATGGATCATACAGTCTGGACGCTGAATCATGAAGAGCCTTAGAAGAAGTGTGAAACTTCAACCTGAGTTCATCAAAAACAACATGTCTTGAAATATGTATACGACCTGTTAGGGGATTATAGCACCTATAGCCTCGATAGTGATATGCATAGCCCACAAACTGACACATAACAGCCCGAGCTTGAAGTTTGTTCCGGAGGCTGGAATCAACATGAACATAACAAATGCATCCAAAAACCCGAAGCTCATCATACTTAGGATGCTCATGATTCAAAAGGAAGAAAGGAGATTTCCCTGCGAGAAGAGCTAAAGGCAATCGATTTATAACATAAACAACCGTGTGAAATGCCTCAGTCCATAGAGTCATAGGGAGATCAGTGTCATGGAGCATGTTTAAGGCAGTCTCTACAATGTGCCGATGCTTGCGTTCTGCAATGCCATTTTACTGTGGTGTGTGTGGACAAGATATATGTCTAGTGATGCCATGATTTAGCAAGTATTCAGTAAATTCAGATGATAAATATTCACCACCACCATCACATTGAAAATGCACTATGTTGGATGAAAATTTGTTTTGAATGAGGGCATGAAATTGAGTGAACAGATGGAACACTTCAGACTTGTGTTTTATGAAGTGTATCCATGTATAGCGAGAAAAAGAATCAACAAAAATGACATAGTATCTACTGCCGGAAGAAGATGAGACAGGAGCTGGTCCCCAAACATCAGAGTAAATCGTCTCAAACAATTTAGAAGCTCTTTTATTGATGGAATTAAAAGGGAGGGCATGACTCTTACAAAGTTGACAACTTGAGCACATGCCTGACTTATTAACAGGACTCAAACTGGATTTGTGCAACAATCCATCCATAACAAGACTAGAAATAAAAGAATGACTACAATGGCCTAATCGATTATGCCAAACAGAGGGCATATCAATTTGAGTCAAATTGACTTCATTCGGACTAATAGGAAAGGAAACAGGTGGACTGGACTTGGACACTGGAGGAGCTTCTTTGAGGACGTACATGTTGCCTTCACGAGTTCCTTCAGCGAATATCGTCTTGGTGAGAGGATCCTTGACAAAAACAGAAGAAGGAGTGAATTCAACTGATGAGGAAGAGTCATCAATGAGTTTAGATACTGAAATAATGTTTTTCTTGACATTAGGGACAACTAAAACATTGTGTAAAGGAAGAGAAGTATGCGGCAAAGAAACATATGCATTTCCAATGTGAGTAATTTTGTGATGAGTGCCATCACCTGTAACTACAGAACCTTTTGCTATATATGGAGAAGCACTAGAGAGTTTACCTGCATCATCTGTCACATGAGCGGCAGCACCAGAATCCACATACCAGACACCATCATCATTTTGCTTGAGATTCAGGTTGGACATAGCTGTCATTAGGAGTTGTTGTGCATCGGGCGTGAAGGAGAAGGAAGACGATCTAGAAGTGGTAGAGGGGGTGGGCCTGTGATCACGTCAACCTCCCTTGGCTTTGTTCTGAGGATTGTGCCAACATTCAGATTTAACATGTCCTCTTTTGTTGCAATAGAAACATGTAGGGATACGCTTTGGCATGTTAACAGGAGTAGGAAGAATACCCTTTCCTTGGCCGGATGTGTGAGCCCAAGTATGTGCACGCTGTCCTGACATACCATGTGTAGAAGTAACTAAAACACTAGGTGAAGTAGAAAGGGAAGCATCATGCCTGTGAACCTATGTCACACGGACTCGGCTAAAGGGTTGCCGCACCCGCGTCGACACGCACGGACTCGGGTGCGGACTCGGGTGCGGCTTTGGACTCGGCCCGGACTCGGTCAACTCCGAGTCGGACTCGGTCAACGAGTCCGGGCCGAGACCGACCACATTTTGGACTCGGTCAACTTTGACCGAGTCCAAAATTGTCCAGTTCGAGTTTTAAATTTTGTTTTGGATCCGGGTCGGGTCGGGTCCAAACCCAACCCAGATCCAATTTTTTTTTGGCAGCCGAACCCTAAAAGGGGTTTATCGACAGGGAGAGGGGCTTACCCTCTCGATTTTGCCTCTCCCCCTCAGCCCCTGCAGCTTTCTCCTGCAACCACGCCGGCGATCCGAACTCCGGCGACAGGCAGCCACCATCTCCCCCTCCGTCAGGTATGTCGACCCTGCTCGTAGCCTCCCTCCCTGCACCCTCTGCTCGCAGAGGAGGGGCTCGGCCCCCCTCCCTGCACCCTCTGCTCGCAGGGGAGGGGCTCGGCCCCTCCCTGCACCCTCTGCTCGCAGGGGAGGGGCTCGGCCCCCCTCCCTGCACCCTCTGCTCGCAGGGGAGGGGCTCGTCCCCTCCCTGCACCCTCTGCTCGCAGGGGAGGGGCTCGGCCCCTCCCTGCACCCTCTGCTGGCAGAGGAGGGGCTCGGCCCCCCTCCCTGCACCCTTTGCACGCAGAAGAGGGGCTCGGCCCCCCTTCCTGCACCCTCTGCTCGCAGGGGAGGGGCTCGGCCCCTCCCTGCACCCTCTGCTTGCAGAGGAGGGGCTCGGCCCCCCTCCCTGCACCCTTTGCACGCAGAAGAGGGGCTCGGCCCCCCTCCCTGCACCCTTTGCACGCAGAAGAGGGGCTCGGCCCCCCTTCCTGCACCCTCTGCTCGCAGGGGAGGGGCTCGGCCCCTCCCTGCACCCTCTGCTCGCAGAGGAGGGGCTCGGCCCCCCTCCCTGCACCCTCGGTTCGCAGGGGAGGGGCTCGGCCCCCCTCCCTGCACCCTCTGCTCGCAGAGGAGGGGCTTGGCCCCCCTCCCTGCACCCTCTGCTCGCAGGGGAGGGGCTCGGCCCCCCTCCCTGCACCCTCTGCTCACAGAGGAGGGGCTCGGCCCCCCTCCCTGCACCCTCTGCTCGCAGGGGAGGGACTCGGCCCCTCCCTGCACCCTCTGCTCGCAGAGGAGGGGCTCGGCCCCCCTCCCTGCACCCTTTGCACGCAGAAGAGGGGCTCGGCCCCCCTCCCTGCACCCTCTGCTCGCAGGGGAGGGGCTCGGCCCCTCCCTGCACCCTCTGCTCACAGAGGAGGGGCTCGGCCCCCCTCCCTGCACCCTCTGCTCGCAGAAGAGGGGCTCGGCCCCTCCAATATTCCCTGTTTTATTAACTTTATTTTATTTACTTATTTAATTATTTTCTTTTCAGTTTTCACTTTTCAGATATAATGGCGAGTTCTAGCGGTAGTGTCAATACATTTGGTTCAAGTTCTAACCCTGAATTAGATGTTTCTCAACCACTTTGGAGGCTTGTTTCAAAAGGGATAAAAGCTAGTAGTGGTGGTGGTGGGAATGTGCAGTTTCATTGTAATCTATGTAAGACTGTTTTCACAGGTTCTTATACGCGTGTGAAAGCACATCTTTTGCATATTCGTGGTCAAGGAATTAGGGCATGTTCTGGGGTTGACAAAGACATGTTAAAGCAATTAAAAAAAGAACAAGAGGAAGCTGAAAAGAAGAAAATTGCAGAGATGAAAAGCAATTCGATTAATTTGTCTTTTCCTACTGCTAGTGATACACAAGAAGAGCTTTTAAAGAAAAAAAAGATGGAAAGCAATAAAACAATACAAGCGTCATTCAAAAACATGGCAAGAGCAGAAATTGATAAAAAGATTGGTCGATTCTTTTACTCAAGCTCAATTCCTTTTAATGTAGCTAGAAGTCCATACTGGAAAGATATGATTACATCTTTGGCTAATTGCAATTTGAGTGGTTATGTGCCTCCTAGTTCAGAAAAACTAAGAACAGTCATTCTTGCAGAGGAAAAAAATAGAATTGAAGACTTGCTAGAGACCCAAAAATTTGCATGGAAACGACATGGAGTGTCGATTGTTTCTGATGGGTGGACTGATATACAAAGGCGACCACTGATAAACTTCATTGCTTACTCACTAAATGGGCCAATCTTTTTGAAGACTGTTGATGCATCTGGAGAGTATAAAGATGCTGAATATTTAAAGAGATTATTTGTTGAAGTGATAAAAGAAGTGGGTGAAGAAAGTGTGGTGCAAATCATTACTGACAATGCTCCAGTTTGCAGTCGTGCAGGAATGAATTTGGCAAGTGAAGATACATATTCACATATTTTTTGGACTCCTTGTGCAGCACACAGTTTAAATTTGGCACTTAAGAGTATATGCAATCCATCAAAAGATGATGCACATGCACATGAAATGTGCTTATGGATTGAGGAAATAGAGCATGATGTTCGAAATATTAGAAATTTTGTTGTAAACCATCATCATGCCCTTTCTATATTTAATAGGCATTCTGATCTCAAGTTACTGAAAGTTGCTGAAACTCGTTTTGCTTCTCTAATTGTTATGATAAAAAGAATTAAGCAACTCAAGAATGCATTGATGATGATGGTGGCTGATCAAGATTGGGATTTTTATCGTACTGAAGATGATGTCAAGGCTCAAGCTATCAAAAAATGCATCTGTGATGATTTTTGGTGGGATAAAATTACATATTTTGTTGAATTTACAGAGCCTATTTGGGAAATGCTGAGAGAAGTTGACAGAGATGTACCCATGCTTCATAGAATTTATGAAATGTGGGACAATATGATTGAAAAAGTTCAAAGTATCATTTTTAAACATGAGAAGAAAGATATTGCACTTGATGATTCAGAATTTTACAATCATGTACATTCAGTTTTAGTGAGAAGATGGGATAAAAGCAATACACCTTTGCATTGCATGGCACACTCTCTCAATCCAAAATACTATGCAAAAAAATGGTTGACAGCAGGTGTTGGTCGTGTTTCTCCAAATGAAGATCCTGAGATATCAAGAAATAGAATGATATATTTGGGAAGAGTTTTTAATGATCCTCACATGTTTAAGGTTGTAAATAGTGAGTTTGGCAAGTTTTCTACTGGAAGATTTGATTCTTTAGCAGCACTTGTGGCAAGGGACGAGGAAGATCCCCTTAATTGGTGGGCAACATATGGATCAGAGACACCAAATCTGCAACGTCTTGCAATGAAGTTGTTATCTCAACCTGCTACATCATCTTGTTGTGAAAGAAATTGGAGTACATATGCTCAAATTCACAACATTAAAAGAAACAAACTCACTAGTAAAAGAGCAGAGGATTTGGTATATGTTCACTCAAATCTACGATTAATTTCTCGCCGCACCAAAGAAGAGTATAGGTACTTTTTTTTCTTTGTATTCAAAGTTTGTATTTAAATATTTCATATTTGTATTCAAAGTTTTAAGTTAGATACTAATATAGTGATTTTTTGATGCAGTTGTGGACCATCCAAGAATTGGGATGTAAATCCAGAAGATTTTGACTTGGAGGGAGAACATAATTTACATACTCTCAACATGGACTACATCGATCATGTTCTTCCTTCTAATTCAGACGATGAGGCAGATTTATGATAAGTTTTGTTGTTTATCACACTCACAAGCTTCTTTATGTGTTATATTTTGGTAAGTTTGTGTTGTTAAGAATTGCTTTTTTTTTGCTTTAAAATTTACAATCTTTATGTGTTAATTTATTGTTATATATATATAATTATAATATTTAAAATATATATATTTATAATATATATTTTTTAATATATATATATATAGCCGAGTCCCCGTGTCCAAATTTTTTGGAATTGCGCCGCACCTGTGTCGCACCCGCACCCATGTGACATAGTTGTGAACTCTACTAGCCTCATGCTGGACCAATTTTGCCTTTAGGTCTTCAAAAGAGGGTAAAGTAAGAAGAACGTCTAGAGCAGTGCAAAATATAACAAATTCTGACCCTAGTCCACTGAGGGCCTGCTGAACTTTATCCTTGTCTGAAATAGGATGACCAATAATGGCAATTTGATCGCTGACATTTTTAATCTCATAGAGATACTCAAGTACAGATCTGGAGCCTCTATTGATGCTTTGAAATTGACGCTTCAATTGGAGATATCTAGCTTCTGAAACTTGAGAGTATGTATTTGCAAGCATATTCCATAATTGAAAAGCTGAGATATCATCATCTATACCTGCAAGCACTTCTTCCGAGAGGGTAGAAGTAATATAAGCAACTAAAGCCTGATCATGTGCCATCCATACGGCATATGCCGGATTAGGGATATTATCTGTAGCAGTCACCGAACTAGTAGCATCCTTTGTTTCACACAAAATCGATTCAGGCGGGACTGGAGTAGAGCCATCAATGTGACCATATAGACAATGACTTTTAATGAAAGGGACTATTTGACGTTTCCACGTCAAATAGTTGGAATGGGTTAACTTTTGGGAGATGAGTTGAGAGAGGAAACTCGAAGAGAGAGCAGACATGGTTGTGCTGATATAATGCTGGAATGTAAGATTAAAGAAGCACCATTTGACGTGAAATAGAGAAAAGCAATCGAAAAAGAGATAGCACGCAGGAAAACAGCATGCAGGAAGGAGGGCAGAGATTCTAGCAAGAGGTCACGTATCAAAAACCAGTATGCATAAAAGAAAATCACCAAGATGAACACAGAACACAAGAGAATAACAATCAGAATAGACACAGACAGTATATTTTGACGTGGACAGAAAAAAAAAATTAGGGTTAGGGTATAGAAGACAGATTTGGGAATTTGGATTACCAGGTGACGTTCCGCTCTGATACCATGTAAGAATCTGAATAAGTCTTCAAGATAGAGCGCCTTCAAGCTTTGGAGAACAGTCTTCAATCTGGAAATCAAAGTAATAAAAGAGAAGAGATGAAAGGAAGAGAGGAGGGAGACGCCAAAAGGAGAGAGAAAAGTAGGGCACGTAATGTCGGTGTCCCTCTTTAATTATGTATATATAGGATCTTCCTCCTCTAAACAAAATACATGAAAACATTACAAGATTTACAAGTATGCCACCGCCCATATGGGGGGGAGCATACGTATGGATATGGATCCCATATTGGATCCATATCCAAGACAAATACAATTCTAACACAACCTCTGTTCATATGGGAGCAGTTTTGCGAATTATCAGATACATTAAAAATTATATATCTCGGGTCTATTTTTATCTGCTTCTTCTAATCTCAAGCTTCTTGTTTATACTGATGCAGATTGGAGAGGTGATCCGAATGATCGTCATTCAACGACAAGTTTTTGTGTCTTCTTAGGAGAATCGTTGATCTCATGGAGATGTAAGAAGCAACAGAAAGTATCCCTTTCATCAACAGAGACTGAATACAGAGCAATGGCTACTATAACTATGGAAGTAGTCTAGCTTCGACGACTGCTTTCCGACATGAGAGTTGAAAGTTCAGAATCATTTGACATGTGTTGTGACAACAAGAGCTCTATCTACATTGCAAGCAATCGGACGTTCCACGAACGTACCAAGCATATAGAAATGGATTGTCATTATGTTCGGAAGGAATTCTTGCGCGGCACCATCAATCTTCCCTATGTTGCTTCTGAATACCAGCTGGCCGATTTCTTCACCAAGCCTCTTGTTGCTCCTAGATTTCACTTTCTCTTAGGCAAACGTTCGATTATCCAACCGTAAGTTTGAGGGGGGTGTTAAAATATGTAATCTCATAGATGCTCATATCTCATATGTAATCTCATAGACAACTCATGTAATCCCTTGTAATGTTTTTCTTTTTTTTAAGTTAGTTTAGTTCTAGTTCAAACTCAACTAGAACTCACTTAAAATCTATTTTTAGGACACCTTTAGGCTTCACCTTTTTGACTAGTCAAAAAGGTGAAGCTCCAAGGGAGCCCTTGGGCTCCCAACAACTCTAATAGAGACTTGGGAGTCCAATGACTCCCTTGTGGCTCCTCTCCCCTTCTTCTATAAATATGGGGTTGTTTCCCCTTGTAAAGTATTCTTTGTTCTTTGTTCTTGTAGGAGTTCTCTCCCAAGTTTATGAAATTTTGTTCTTCATTTTATGTATACCCTTTTTTGGGTATTGTGTACGAGTGTGAGCTCTTTTGTGTGAATGCCTTTGTTTCGTAAATCCTCCTTGTGAGTGTTGAAGAAACAATCCTTGTTAGGGATTGCTACATTCTTTCATTTGCAACAAGGTTTAAAAAGATTTGAAAAGAGTGTAAGGTGGTTTGACTGTTTCAGGGAGAGGCATAAGCCTTGAGGCAGAAAATTTGAAGTGTGAGAGAATAAAAAAGATATAATTGCAATTGTTCTCAAGACGTATCGACCTCTAGTGAGCCTTGTTGCTCACATAACTCACCTCAAAGCATGCACCTTTCAAAACCATGATCTTCAATCAGAATAAAGTCTGAGCTTGAATCAAAGAGCATAGAAACCCTTCTTATAAGTCTCCATTTTTTTAAACCAAAGACCGCTTTCTATCAATGGTTATCTTAAATGTTAGGAGCAATGTTGTGAAAAGCGTTGAGGTGTAGCGAGGCGCTCCACCAAAATCTGAGGCGAGGCGTAAGCCTCGAGGCGTAAAGCGTAAGCCTCAAAAAAAATTAATTAAAAAAGACTATAAAAAATATCTAAAATTATAAATAAATAAAAATTGCTTTATTGATAAAGCAACCAACAAGAAATAAAAAAATCTCAAATAAATATTGAAAAAATATGAGATTAACATATAAAAGTAACATTAATCCAGTTATGATTAATTATTTTGGTTGATGGGATGACATGTATTCGTTTTTGGTGCTACTTAAATCAAGCTTTGTAATGCTTGCCAAGTTGTACATGCATTTAATCTTGTGGTTTTTGGTGTTTGACGCAGAGCACTATTAATGGATTCAACATATCTTCTAATTTTTTTTTTCTTTCTCAACTGAATGTAGAAGTTGTGCACAGCTTGCCAAATCAATTCAATGACTGGCAATTTTAAAAAAAAAAAATTGTCATCACAGTAACTTGCTCAACTGACTACTAAAAGAGAAAAACCATTAGGAATTGATTTAGGATGATGACCAGCCAGTGATTTATAGTCAAAGAAGAAACAAAAAATACAAACTGAGAACAAGAATGGGGAAAAAGTGAAACTTACCCAAAATGTACAAACTACGTGTTTCAAATGAACGAACTTGTCTCCTCCTTTCTCTCCGACAACAAACCCTAATACACCCAAACGAATTTTTGGCCCTCGAACTCATCTCCTTGGCTCTCCGTTTTTCAAAAAATAACAGGGCCCCCAACTGCGTGTTTCTCATAAAATATAACATTAGGGTCGGAGGCCCTGTTATTAAAACTTAATTTTTGGTCAAATGAGGGTTTTGACCCTCATTTGACCAAAAATCTGAGGCGTATACGCCTCACCTTGAGGCGCGCCTAGCCCCAAGGCGTGCGCCTCAAGGCGTATGAGGCGCACGCCTTGGGGCATTTGCGCTTTATGCCTGCGCCTCAAGGCACAAAGGCCCTCGCCTTGAGGCGAGGCGAGGCGTGCTTTTTGCGCCTTGAGGTGTGCTTTTAATAACACTGGTTAGGAGGTAAGCTCTGTCCAAATGGCTAGAAGCCAACAAGTATCCATCTTGGAAATATCTTTAAGTATGTGCGTACAGTGTGCCACAAGGTTGGTTGGATACAACTTCTAAGATAATGTTCTGTAGACTAGCTTTGGTCTTGTTTTGCTTTTATACCTCTGGGTTTGTATCATGTGCATCTCTTAGGTTTAGGGATCAATATTAATATGGAGTAAAATAAGCATAGTTGGCAAACCCGGCGAGTCAACTCGGGAATCGCCCAAGTTTGACCGGGATCTGACTTCAACTAGGTCACAATACAAGACTGTTGATCCAACCCATTAAATAAATTTGTTTATCATGTATTTTATTATTTTAATGTATAATTCTTATATAAAGTCACTTGTTATGAAGAATCTAATATTGTTCAATGAAAAAGTTAATAATCATGTATAATTGTATGTTTTTGTAAGTTAGCTATTGACATATTAGCTTGAAGTTTAGTTATTTATATGTCTTATTCATGTACTTACAATATAAAATATAGAGTCTTGACCTTAGTTGTCATAGGCGCTAGGCGATGAGCCCTTAAAAAGGCCTAGGCGGTACCCCAAATAAAAAAAAATAAAAATAAACATAATACGAAACATGTATACAACATAAAATCAATCAACAATAAGCAATAGACAAATAATATATTGTTGAACACTCTAAAGCAATTATATTACATAACCTTAACTTGTTCAAACAAATTAAGAATAAATTAACAATTGAATAAACAAACAATACAACTAACAATGTGAAGAACAATACATAAAAAATAAAAATCATGTATACAAAAAAATTAACAACAATGATAGACATAATACAAGCAATAGACAAATAATGTCTTTTTCTTCTTCTCAACAATAGACATAATACACGCAATAGACAAATAATATGTTTTATTCTTCTTCTTCTCAATAATATACATAATACAAGCAATGGACAAATAACATGTCTTTTTCTTCTTCTCGAAGAAAAAAACAAATGATATGTCTTCAAAAAAAAATCATAGGCGGTAATATAGGACCCCACTGCCCAAACATGGTCGCCAAGGCGGTGGGGCTGCGCCTAGGCGCCACATTTGACAACTAAGGTCCTGACTCGTCCAAGTTACCAAGTCAACCTGCTGACTCGGTCACCCAGTAAGGGTCCAATCCGAGCTTGAGTCATAAGTTTGCCAACTATGAAGATAAGTACCCCTGTACCAATTTGATACATAAACGGACCTTTCACAAGGTGTACACTATTAATATATATATATATATATATATATATTCTTCTTTATGTTTTATATCAAAATACCAGATAGGGGTATTTTGGTAATTTTTCTGTACATTTTATTTTTTCTTAGATTTTTCTTTTCTTATTTTTTGTATTCTTTTTTTTCTCTTTTTTATTTTTATTTTCTTTGTATTGGGACCATTGGGGACCCCACCCTTATAGTCGTTGGGGTCCCCAACATTATAATGGGAGCCCCAATGGCCCCATCTCAATGCCCTCCTTTCTTCTATAAATTGAGGGGTTTTCCCTCATGTAATGCAGCTTTGCTCTCTCTTTAACTCCGCTTGTGTATAACTGTTTAGTTATACACTGTCGGTCCCAAGCCCGAATAAAAGAGGAGAGTTGCGGTAGGCCTGTGACAGCCAGCATAAAAACTTAGTCATACCCTATGAATATGAAGCAATATGAGAATTTCGTTGGGGCGTTCCCTACTGAGCGACGCGTTGTACTCTATAGGCCCGGAGGCAGTGATAAATGGGCAAGGGTTGCTAGGTCGTCGCCCAGAAGCGACGCGTCACACCGGCGCCCGGGTGTGGTGTCAAATAGGCAAGGGTTCCCTCACTTTGTTGGACGGGTGGGGGTAAAGAAATTAGTCCAAGACCATAAAATTAGGTTAGCCACTTGGAACATAGGATCTTTAACTGGTAAGTTGGTAGAGTTAGTAGATGTTATGTGTAGGAGAAAGATTGATATTTTATGTTTACAAGAGACCAAATGGGTAGGTGAGAAAGCAAAAGTGATAGAACCTTGGGGATATAAGATTTGGTATACAGGAATAAATAGGAATAGGAATGGAGTAGGGATTGCTATGAGTCGTGAGTTTATAGATAATGTAGTTGAGGTCCGTAGGAAGGGTGATAGGATTTTACTTATTAAATTAGTATTAGGTACGAATATTATTAGTGTTTATGCACCTCAAGTAGGTTTAGATGATTCCATTAAGCGTCAATTTTGGGAAGATTTAGATGGAGTAGTACAAGGGATATCTTATGGAGAAAGGCTTTTCATCGGCGGTGACCTTAATGGGCATGTAGGCATTAGTAGGGATGGGTTTGAGAATATCCATGGAGGCTATGGTATAGGAGAAAGAAACGAAAGTGGAGAAAGAATTTTATATTTTGGTTTGTCCTATGATATGATCTTAGCAAACACTTGGTTTAGGAAGAGAGTCTCACCTAGTAACATTTAAAAGTGGGGTTAATACGAGTCAGATAGATTTTTTCCTACTTAGAAAGAGAGATAGGGGTTGTTGCATCGATTGTAAGGTTATACCGGGAGAAAGTGTAGCTACACAACATAGAGTCTTAATTTTAGATCTTAGAATTAGACAATACCGCAAAAGGGATAGACATATGATAGATCCTAGAATTAAGTGGTGGGCACTGAAAGAAGCTAAACAAGGAATGTTTGTAGAACGAGTAGTTAAGGAAGTTGATTGGTGTCTCGAGGAGGATTCAGAATCTATGTAGAATAAGATAGCGGGTGGCATGAGAAAGGCGGCTAAGGAGGTATTGGGTGAGTCTAAAGGCGGTGCACCGCTAGGTAAGGATACATCGTGGTGGAACGAGGATGTCAAATTAGCTATTAAGGTTAAAAGAGAGTGTTATAGAAATCTAAGTAAAAATTGTGATAATGTGAATTCGGAGAAGTATATGATAGCAAAGAAGGAAGCTAAAAAAGTAGTTCGGAACGCGAGGGATAAGGTATATAAGGATGTTTATGACAAGTTAGATACCAAAGAGGGTGAGAAGGATATTTATAGGCTTGCAAAGATGAGAGATAGGAAATCGAGGGATCTGGGTATGGTTAGATGTATCAAAGATGAAACGCAAAGGGTTTTAGTCAAAGATGAGGAGATTAAGGAGAGATGGAAAGATTATTTTGATAAGCTTTTTAATAAAAGTCATGCTCAGGATCTTGGAGACTTTTCAATTCCTTTTCATGAGATGAATCGTGACTTCATGCGCAAGATTCAAAAGAAAGAAATTGCAGAGGCTTTGAAGAAAATGAAATCAAGAAGGGCAGTTGGCCCAGATGGTATACCTATCGAGACTTGGAAATGCTTGGGAGAGAAAGATGCCTAATGAGTGGAGGAAGAGTACTTTGGTGCCTCTATATAAGAATAAGGGTGATATACAAGATTGCGCAAACTATCGTGGTATAAAACTCATGAGTCATACTATGAAACTTTGGGAGAGGGTGATTGAGTCTAGGTTGAGGAAGATTGTCATGATATCGGAGAATCAATTTGGTTTTATGCCTGGAAGATCAACTATGGAAGCTATACATCTTCTTAGACAACTTATTGAGAGAAATAGAGAGAGGAACAAAGATTTGCATATGGTTTTTATTGATTTGGAGAAGGCTTACGATAGAGTACCTAGGGACGTTCTCTGGTGGACAATGGTGAAGAAAGGTGTTTCTCTCAAGTACATTAGTATAATTAAAGATATGTATGAAGGAGTAGTAACCAATGTCCGCACTTGTGGAGGGGTGACAACCAATTTTCCTATAACGGTTGGGTTACATCAAGGATCTGCTTTAAGCCCTTTCCTATTTGCTATAGTGATGGATGAGCTTACGAGATCAATTCAAGAAAATGTGTCGTGGTGTATGTTGTTTGCTGATGATATTGTTTTGATTGATGAGTCTAGAGCTGGGGTTAATGCTAAGTTAGAATTATGGAGACAGACATTGGAAGCAAGAGGTTTTAAGTTGAGTAAGAGTAAGACAGAATACATGGAATGTCGATTTAGTAAGCAACGAAGTAGTGATGGGAGTGTAGTGAAGCTTGGTGAGCACGAAATACCGGTGGATGATTCTTTCAAATATTTGGGATCTATCATTCAAAAGTATGGAGAAATTGATGGAGATGTATATCATAGGATAAAGGTTGGGTGGATGAAATGGAAGAGTGCAACTGGAGTGTTGTGCGATCGTAGAATGCCATTGCGGTTGAAGGGAAAGTTTTATAGGACGACTATTAGGCCCGCTTTACTATATAGTACGGAATGTTGGGCTGCCAAGAGACATCATATTCAAAAAATGAGTGTAGCTGAGATGCGTATGCTGAGATGGATGTGTGGAAATACAATAAAAGATAAGATTCGGAACGAGGAGATACGTAAGAAGGTAGGCATTGCACCCATTGAAAATAAGATGAGAGAGAATCGTTTACGGTGGTTTGGACATATTCGACGAAGGCCTAATGATGCTCCAGTTAGAAGGATGGAGAAATGGGAAAATATATTAGTTAAAAGAGGTCGGGGTAGGCCTAGGAAGACATGGATGGAGGTGATAAGAAAGGATATGAATGCTTTGAACCTCACCGAGGACATGGCATTGGATAGAAATGAATGGAGGAGAAGGATTCATGTGGAAGACCCATAATGTTTTTCTTTGTTGGTTCATATCGCCGACCCCAATATTTTTGGGATGAAGGCATAGTTGTTGTTGTTTGTTGTAATAATATTTCCTTAGCCTTTCGGCTTTTACCCCTTAGTGGGTTTTGTGTATTATGCACATTATGTGCTTGTGCTACTTGGCTCTTTGTTAAACTCTTTTTAAGAGTTCTCTTATAATTTGTATTTCCGCATTCTTCATTACATACACATCTCAACACAATTCTCAGTTTTCAGTAACTTGGGACCTCATCTTCTTATCTTCGGTCCAGTTTTCAACTCAATGAGAGAGAGAGTCTCATGCAAGTGTTTTCTTGTAATTTTTTCTATTTCAACATATGTAGACTTCATTTGTACATGTCTTTACAAAGTGCAAATCATAACAAATATTAGGGGTAAGTGTATTTTACCACTAGAAGTCATTGGATCATATCTCACAAATATATTATGGGGCATCCTAGTGAAGACAGATTAGGATATATATATATATAGACAGACACACAGAGAGCCATGTTTCATTTTCTTAGTTTTACAAAACCCCTTTGTCGTACAAAATGTATACTTATGTACAAGAATACACATTTTTTCTAAGTTATGATTCTTCTTCAGTAAGAAGTGATATGATAAAATGACATTGTACATGATGAATTTACAACCTTATTATAAACCTAAAGTTTTATTTTTTTGAAACAAGATTCTATCTTTTGAGAATGAAACAAAGGTAATTACCTAATTGAATGGAACTAGTATCTTTTTAGAAGAAAAAACAGCAAGTAATGTTTTATATACACTTTTTCTTCTAATAGCCAAACTTGCAATGGAATAAGAAACATCTGTTTATTCAAGAAATTATACAACATTGGCACCCAATCAAGTGATTGTGATGGAGCCCTTATGCAAGTATACCTATACCGTGCATCTTATTTATTGCACCAAATATTTGTTTTCTTCCATTTAGACAATGATAACAAAAGGATGGCAACCTTCCTAAAATATAATACAAGCTCCAAAGAAACTTCAGTAAAAAGAAGAAAAACAATACTGAACCACCTGGGATACTTGGTAGGTTTCTCAAGAGCTTCAGCTCCATCACCACCACCATGATCATCATCATCAATACCAATCTACAAATCATGCAACTTGTTAGGAATATAGCATCATAGGTATTTCCACTGAATAAGTAGTCATTTTCATACAACAAAATGGATGTCCAAAATGTCACTTTTCTTGCAAGTATTAATCCATATGAAGGACACTTACGAAACAACACAACTTTTATAAGAGAAAACACCAGTGCCAATTTGTGAACGGTGATTGAAGTATCAAACTAATATAGCAAAAAAAAAAAGGAAACAACACAAGTTTCTCACAAGAAACTTGGGCCGCCTTACTAAAATCTTGAGTTCATTCTCTTGATAAACAAGCCAAGCCCCAGCTTAACTAAATGCTTGTTAGAGCTTATTAGAGCTCAATTAAATGAGTAAACTTGTGTTTGAGCCTAGGCTTATTAGAGCTCAATAAGTGCATTTGTATCTCGTTAAAATCAAAAGTAATGCACACATTCAGTATATGCCTCTTTTAACACGTTGAAAATAAAAAAACAAAATTATTAGGGTGATAGTTGGTCTTCCTTTCATAAGGGAAGTAATGATTCAAATATCATTTTCTCTCATTATAAATTATGTTACACGGACACTCCGTTTTGCCCTCCATACCCATGCCGACACCTGGACATGCCATTTTACCCTCTGTACATACAAGTTTGTATTCAATTTATAATTTATAATTATATTTTCAGTTTATAACTTTATATTTTCAGTATATAATATATTTTAGATATAGCATATATATTTAGATTATTTTGTATTTATGTGATATTTAATATATATATATAGCCATGTCCCCGTACCCACATTTTTTGAAATTTCTGTCGTACCCGCACCTATACCCATGTGACATAGATTATAAAGGATCAAAAACAAAAAAAATTATAAGTAACCCCAGATTGAGCATCATGGATCTCAAATAGACCAAGCTCATGATTGCTCGGCTTGTTACAGCCGTAAATAGGATGACCAGTAAGCCAACTAAAATCTGAATACTAGTTCTGAAGACTAAGCATGTGCAGCAAATTTAACCCAACAATAACAACAATGATAAAGGTGAGTTGAGTATCAACAAGAATAGAATCAAAGCAAAACACTGGTATTATCTTCGGTACAACAAAGAGTTCCAAGCCAAAGCTGCACAAACATCATCACAACTAGCTACTAGAAATGTTAAAAAACTTTACCAGAGTTATGGGACTTGAGGAAGCAAAGGCTGTGGCTTATCAGGATTAATTTAATGATGCCCATGAGTAAGCAATACTAGTTGACATCAAGGTAGTGCTTTGTAGTACAATCCTAAAGACCCCTTAATGTATAGTTAAATATGTGCTTCCAATTTTTTTAGCAGCATGATTAACACCCATGGTTCAATTAGTTGCGAAGACAAAATTGTTTATTTATTTATTTTTTTGTCATTCTCATTGCATTTCCTACTACTAATATGAATCAACTTCCCGTATATGTCACAAGGACATGGACACAAGTACAGAACACAACAAGAACGTGCTTGCAATGATGTGGAGATCGTAAAAATAGGACATGGACAGATGGACATAATTGGTACGAAATGCAGTTTCTGCAAAACCAACTGTGTATGTAATGTATGCAAGTGGGTGCATGTGAGTGTGAATGTCACCTTAGAAGTGCAAACTGCAAAGTCTTGAAGAATCCTAAGCCATTATGGTTAATAAACATTTATTAATCCAAGATGGAAATTGAAATGCATATAATCAATAGCAAATTGACAAAGAAAAAAGAGGAAGTATATACAAAGTAAAGGATCAAGATCATCAAAAAACACAGATAAGGTTGGGGATATTGTGTTGATCATGATCAACATGTGATATATTGGTGTCGTGCCAACACGTGTCATGAGCATTTTAAGCGGAGTACCCTGTAACATAGGCTACTATAATGAAAAGAAATGAAAGAACAAAGACTAAAAAGAAGAAAGAATGCAATGCCATGACACCACAACCCTACCCCAACCACGTGCAAGAAGGTTCAAATCCCCACTAGTTTCTAACTTTCTCCAATGATTATACCTTCTCTAGAGAACTTCTTAGGGAAGAAGAATATAGAAGAACAATAAGAACATCAAATGAACTACAACTGAGCTTAAAACAACTAAAATCCTCACCTCATCATCATCATCTTCTTCTCCTGCTTCACCGTCACCATCCTCGTCCTCTGTGTCATCGTCCACCGGCTTCTCCACCCGGCCCCCGAACTCCTTCCTCTCTTCCTCTTCCAGAAACATCTCCAAATCCTTAATCTTCAGAAACCGATCCTCTACACCTCCACCTTCCAGCTCCTCCTCCTCCTCCTCCCCCTCTCCCTCGTCTTCCTCCTCCTCGTCTTCATCTCCCTCCTCTTTCTCCTCCTCCTCCTCTTCTCCGCCACTGACCCCATCCATTACCTCCTCCATCGCCTCAATTCCTCCCTTCCGCTCCTCCAAACCCTCGTCGTCTGCCCCAACCCCGCTCGTGCCGGGTGGATTCTTCTCCAACTGCCGGACCTCTCGGCGGAGCGCCGGGAGGATCGATAGAGCCTGGAGGTCGATTTGCTGCCATATCTGCTCGGCGTCGAATCCGTCGACGAAGAGCTTGGTTAAGGGACACTTCCGGCAGTGCGGTGCCAACGCAGAGAATAGGTGCTCCGACATGGCCCTGGACGCCTCGGAGATCTCCAGCGACGGCGTCAACCACTCCGGAGGCTCCGCCGTCCTCAACCGGCGCAGCGCCTCCTCCGCTCCGCCCGCGGCCGCCATGGATGCTCCCGCGCGAAACCTTGAAATGTAAGAAAGGAGAGAAAGCACCAACCGCCGTGCCTCCCTTCCAGTAAGAGGGGTGGTGTTACAAGTGGTTTGGATCGGGTTCGGGTCTGGATCATACCCGAAATCGACCTAATCGTATCCACCATACTCGGTCTCGGACCAAGAGGCGCCTTACAGGGTCCGATTTTAGATGCAAAACGGTCAAGAATTTCGGGGTGTGAAACTGTGAATGGCAGATGAAAGCATAGGCACAAATATCGGCTATTTCGCTGGATTTTCAAAAAACCTATATAATCTGCAGAAAAAAGAGATTCAAAATATTAGTTATTTTGAAACTATCGTGTTTTTATCGTGATATTATCACATTATTAGCCCAATGTTTTTTTATATGTTTTTTATTGTTTAATGATTTTTTATATTTGTATATATGTTTTCTTACATATATTTTAAAATTAAATAAACCAATATCTTCTTGAGAAAACAAAGTTTTTATTTACCGTGAGAGCTTCCTTTCTGAGAAATTCCCAATAATGAGATTTGTGAGCATGGTTGAAAGTTGTTTGGATCCAGGTGATACATGTTGATCCGGGCCATCAGATTTGAATTTAGATCTGAATGATCCAAGAGATTATCATGATCTAATATATTTTTTGATAGGCAAGTTGGGTTAGGCAGACCCCTACCAGATATCTCTTAAGCCCCATGTGGCCGAGAGATTCGAACCTGGGCCTTCAGCTTGCCAAGGACCCCGCTTACTACAAGGGATACCACCTTCGGTGGTATCATGATCTAATATTTGTATGCATAGTTATAAATAATAGTAATATTTGAAAAATATTGCTATTTTTATCTTGATATTTGTAAAGAGTTGTTATACCAAAAAAGTGTATTATTTTAAAAATATCGCCTTTGTTGATAATTTTCATTTTTAGCACAAGATTATCACAAAAAAAAACACTTTACAAGTATTTAGATCATTGGGTTTTTTATATAATTTTTCATTATACAATAAATAAAAAAACATATTATTTTTCATTAATGGTATTTTCCCAAGAAATAGATTGATTGCCACATTTGTGCTCTAGTACTAAATCCAAAAACTGAATTTGATATGATTGGCTACACACAAGAGATTGGTTTCACACACATATATATTTTTGCTAATCTAACATTAAACTAGTTATGTATAGACTCAATCTTAGGAAAATGATTAAAATGCCCTTAAAAGAATGATATTTTTTATAATAAGCAATTCTTTTTTGGGCATTATAAGTCTTTTGAATTTAGAGGAATTAAAAAGTCAAATATATTTTTCAAAAAAAAGCTTTATAAATTTATGAAAGTTACTTTTTTACCTAAAAAGTAACAATGTATTTTAAAAAATATAATTATTTTAAAGTATTTTAATTATTTTAATATAATTGAACCTTTTAATATTAAATAAAATTAGTTTAATATTAAATTAATCATATGTATATATACCTATGTGGCTAACTTTTAAAACAACTTAACCCATATCCCTATCGGATCAAGATAGAAAGAGAGGTTAGGTCTGAATATGATATTTAGTGGGTATAATAGATGTGAGGATCACGTGCAATGTAATTGCACACTTTACAGGGTAGACACCTAAATTTTGACTATGATCATGTGTTAACATGTAGAAATGTGTGTTTTTTAATTTATTTTGAAAAAACAAAACTTAAACAATTTTGCACCTTAGTATAAGATTGTATCCAAATTTGTATGGATATACTAATATTCATGTCAAGCATATTCGAAACTAAATACCTAATATCCAATATCTCATTCTAAGAGCCTACAAAGAAGGGTGACCACTAGAATTCCACTAGAATTCAACCGATCTAAAAGTTATATAATTGAGTGTTGATACTTAAGAGAATGACCAAACCCTACCCTCCTCACTATGCCTTGCACCTGTCTCGATTCAGATATATCATATAGAGGCCCTGTCAAATCCAACTTTGAAATCTTTTAACCTACGTTGAGATATTGCTGAGCAATGGAGAAAAAGACTCTTAAATCACCTTCCAACCCTAAGAAGGGGCCCTATTGGAACTATAATTATCGAAAGTGTCTTGCTAAGGGGGGAAAGTGTGCTTCCGAATCAAGAAGCACCACACCTCCCCAAAAAGTGGAAAGCAAAAGGCAAAAAGAGTGGGAGAAACTTGCTTCTCCCTTATTTTGTATTTTACATATTTTTTTTTCACCTTTCACTTATTTACTCCATGTTTTCTTTTTTGCTTCTCTCATGCTTCTACAATCCCTTCCAAAGTAAATCATACTTCTCGCTTCATACTAATTTTTAACACCCGCTTCCAAACTTTCGCTTCACAAATCTTTTACATCATCCATTTCACTTCCTGGTAACTATGGTTTGTCCAATACTGATGTGTCACATGGGATGTTGATTGTCTCGACTTGAGCAACGCATGTGCGCATATCAAATGCAGGACATCGCCCGAGTAGAGATTAGTCTTTATGTGTAACGACCCTAACTCGTACTCATGAAAAAGTGACAACTTTTCTTTTTTAAAACAAGTGCAGAAACACAACCACCACCATAAGGGATCTTATACTTATCTTTCAAATCATACCAAACCCAAGCTTTATTTATTAAAATGCATAGATTCTAAGACATAAGTAAATAAAATATAAATAAAGCAAAAAGAAGAGTCACGTTGTCCAAAAGAATCTGTCAAGCAATCATGTGGTCTCCTTGTAGCTTTTCTCTAAGCAAGTCGCTTCATTGAGCCTTTGAGGCTACGAAAAATACAAAAGTAAGGGTATAAGAATACAAAAAAATTTGTGTATGAATCTTTCTAATGAAACAAATAAGTAAAAAAAATATAAATAAGATTCATATAATATTTTAGAGGGATGCAATTAAGACAATTTTATAACTTAATTAACTATTTATGCAATAGGAAACAATTATTAAGCATGACAAAATAATTTAATAAACAACAGAGACCACAATTTAAGCAATAAAGGGATTTTACCTGCATTAGAGAACAAACATCATGCATTCACCAATATATCACAATTAAGGAAACAAGTAAATATGCATGAGCTAATGCATAGCAGGAATATGCATGATTTCAGTGCAATGCATGAATAAATTATTATCTTTTATCATAGTTTATTTTTCATATGCATGTTTCTATTAAATGCACACAATTTAAGTTCGCCTTTTTATTACCATTGCCCATGGATACTCCAAACGGGTGAGAATTCTCAAGGTTAAGTAGGCTTCTCAGGGTAACTTAGCACACAAGTTGTATTTTATTACTAGGTTTCAAACCTAACCTTTGATCGATATCAAGAATCAATATCATCCATCAAAACATTGAAAATCAATAACCAATATCGAGAAACTATGAAAATCAACAACCATAATGTCACTTTCTTAGTATACCAAAATAACAGTTGTGTCTATACACCACCCCTAGGCAAAATGACAGATTCTCTATAAAATTGTGGTCAGGAGAAGAACCTCAATATCGGGTTCAGGGGCAACAACAACACACACGGAGTTTTAGTATCCTCACAGTTTTCCAAAACTGCAATGTCCAAGATTCTCGTACTATAGAAAAGACATCAAGAAAATGTATATTACACTGTTTTAAAAAAAAAAATTGTATTAATTCATCTCTTTTAATTTGCAAGTCAACATTCAAAATTAATAGCACAAGTTCACAAATCAATATATGAAGCTCTTCACGGGACCACAACCCGTGACAATATGGAACAGTGCAATTAGAACAATAATATTATATTCGATTTTTGCAATGCATAATAACATCTCAAACAAAGAGCAACACATGCTAAAGGCTCGCACGACCTACAATGTAGATCCATTTTGATCATTTATGCATTCATATGCAAAAATCATGAATATCGAGCCACTATGCATTCCTTTTTAAATGCTTCTCAATGCACATTTATTTATGTCAATTTAAAGATATGCATGAAACAATAATATTCATATGCATATGCATGAGCTTACACAACCATGACAAGTGCATGCTTCCATTTAGTTTACATGTTCATGTCAAATGTGTGCTTTCATTCATGAATCTTTTCAATTAAAACATGTAAACATTCATGCAATTACTTACATGCAAAACACATCAATTTCATGAATGCACACACACATAAGAATAATTGTGTATTAACACTTTGATTAAGCATGACATACTAATGTGCAATCATGCAAAAAAAATTGTTCTTTTTCATGCAGTCAAGCCCAATTTAAATAACAAATATGAAAATCAATTACATAACTAAACACATTCACTTTATGCATGCACATGCACTTGAAACACACTTGAAATAACATATTGCTTAAGCATGTCACATCAAGTTAACACATGTGAAAATTTTATTCTTAGCATGCATTAAAATCAAAATACATACACTTAACAAAATCTGAAAATTTAAAATACATAACAGAACACCTAATTTTTTTTAACATGTGACCCAATTGACCCAGTCGGCTAGGTCAATCCCCAGCCCAGCCAACCCAATCGACTGAGGCTTGGTTCCAGCCCAACTGACCCAGTCGACTGGGAGTTGGATACCAAATGGCCCAACAACTGTAAGTCAGCTGGGGTCCAAGAGCCTCAAGAAATATTTTCTGAATGGGATCACAACCCCATTCTCCATAAGCATGTGTTAAGAACAGAATTTTTTTGGTTCACACGGTCAAGAAATCATTGCCAAACTACATCACAATGACATGGAATGATTGTAATATTGT
This sequence comes from Nuphar pumila, assembly GCF_984573655.1. Classification (NCBI taxonomy): domain Eukaryota; kingdom Viridiplantae; phylum Streptophyta; class Magnoliopsida; order Nymphaeales; family Nymphaeaceae; genus Nuphar; species Nuphar pumila. The sequence continues at coordinate 72,687,979 of NC_143263.1, read as the reverse complement.
TGTACACAGTTCCATTACACACATAAGTACATGGTTCGAAATCATGCACATGTAAATTCATCTTCAAGGACATGCTTGTGCTGATCCTTCATTCTATATTCGCCGTGAATCACAAAAATATGCGAAATACATGCCATTCTACCAGACCGGAGATCAAAACCAAATCCCTATTCTAGCATGCTTATAAACACGATATATATATATATATATATATATATATATATATATATATATATATATATATATATATATATATATATATATATATATATATATATATATATCCCAGAATACGTTCAAATGAGGGACAAACATAAATTTCCACCGTGAATCTTAGAGTAAATATGCAGATTTACTCTTTTTCATGGGTTTTCACTAAAGCATTGCATGTAATACAAATTCATGCCCTTTTTCTCATCTGGAACAAAAGAGAAACCCGTACATTGACCATGAATTGAAAAGAAAACAAGAATGATGGTGGAAAATGTCGGATGATCGAAGAAGAAGCCTCCTTCTTCCTCTTCCTCTTCCTCTTCCTCTTCCTCTCTTCTTCCTTCTCTTTCTCTTTCTTACTTTTTTTTTATCTTTTTATAGGGCTCTAGGGGGTGATGCCCCCCCCCCCCCCCCCCCACCCCACCCCCCACCCCTCTTCTAGATGGGCTGGAGAAGAGAGTGCAACCTCATATGGGCTCTCTTCTCTATTGGGTTTTTCAAAATTTTTAAAACTCTCCAAGCTGACTTTTTCAAACTTTCATTTTAATAGAATTTCTAAAACCTTCTTAGATGCTTCTAGGTATGTCTAAGGGCTCTAATAAGAGTTCTAAATAATTTCCAAATTAAAATTTTGAAAGTACATCAATTTAATTATTTATTTATTTAATATTAAATAATAAATAAATTTCTAGATGCTTCCGAAAATTACCAAATTAACTTGGGAGGCTTCTTAACATTAATTAACTCCAATTTAAGGTTTCTAATGAATTTAAAGCTAGAAAAAATTGTTGGGCATGGATTTGGATTTGGATCTGAATTTGAATCTGCATCTAAGATCCAAACCCATCTAAAAAATCCAAATGGGTCTTGAGATGGATCCAATCCAGATTAATATGGGTCTTGGATAGAGTCCAAATCTATATTAATTTGGATCAAATCCATCAAATTTGATTTGTTTCAAATCTGAATCCGAACCGACAAACTGCTCAATTTTTTTAAAAATATGATTTTTGGGTCAATCGTAGCCTGAATCAAAGAGAATAAAATATTGTTATGCTCATAATTATGAGACGCATCCAACGATATATAACTTGAATTTTGCTTCTAAAATTCACCTGAAAATAACTTGAATTTTGCTTGAATTTAAGGGTCAAAAAATAAAACTTTCTCTCACGTTTTGATTGGCTCGTTTAGACCTTGACAATGAGACCTGAGCCAAGCCCAGATTCCAAAGCATTAGCCTAAAATCAAGAATCTACCAATGTTTCTTCTATACTTAGCCAAATTTTCAAAAATCTCAAATTTAAATAAGTGTGAAAATACACAATATTACACCCTGCATGGGTATGCCCCGCGTATCAAACACACCCTTAAACTCAATAATTTTCACATGAAAAACAAATATTTTAGACTTAAAGCTTGCCCTTTTAAGCAGATCAGTTTTGTTCCAAGTTGAATATTAGGACCTGGATAAATAATATATGGTTTCTATAAGTATGGTATTAAGTGGCAAACACCACACATTATACCCGTGCAGTGTTTGTCAGTTGTATCAAACACATCATAATCGAACCTTGGTTTGAAGTCGGATCTAATTTACAAGTTCCTATCTAGACCCATAACCTTATATTACTTTGATCGCATGTGTAAGACTAAGCATTTTTTAAAACTCAAAAATTTTAATTAATGAGAATTTTTCTTTGAATTATTAAGATTTTGATATGAATGTTTTTATTATGAAAATTTTATAGATATAGACTCATTTTAATTTATTGTTATTTAATTAGAAGAGAGATTAGTATTATACGTTGGATCCTAGGAATGGACCCTATGTCGGATCACAGACTCTAATAGAGAGGATTCATAGTCTATACATGAGACAACCTGAGGAGTTTAAAATTTTTATAAGATTAGTGATTTAGTTTACTAAGAATACATAGAAGACAAGAGGTAAACTGATGTGGACTCGGTAAACACCGATCCATGATTCAAGATCCAAATGGATCTTAACACGCGTGGAAGCTTCTCACAAAAATGAGATCGAATAGGACTTGGAAAAATAAGTTTTTTGGGACCTGTGCACTTTGTTTCAACAAAGACGGTCCAAAGAAAAGTTGTGCATGATTGGCATGCCTTTCTAGCAAATCTTAAATCACTGGATTCAGATTAGCGGTGTTCGTTCCACAGACTCGAGACTGAGACTGACAAAAAGCCTATGACAGATTTCTAGACTCTGCGAATAGTCTGTTTGGAGGGGTTTTTGACCCTGCAGATAGAACAGTTTGCAAAAACGACCAACTGAGAAATTGAAGGTAAGATCCATTTCTTTTTAACGAACCAAGATTTGAAATTTTGTGAGTTTTTTACAAGGCTCTATGAATTTTTGAATTTTGAAAATGGTATGAGATATTATCAAATGAATTAAAACTTCAAATATTCGACAATAATAGAGAGATTGATATTTTTGAGGCACTTAAACCAAGATTCAGTTAAAACTAAAAACATGAAAGTTTTAGATCTAGGTTTTAGTTTTCCATATAATCAAACAAAATGATTTTTCATGCAGGGAATCTCTAGATAATATAAAAATACCAAACACCACTAGGAGTGTTCTGAACCAAACTGGTGGCAATGAATTTCTGCCAGACTGAGACTTTGACAGCAGTTTTCAGGGACTCCAACGACCGATTCACAAAATGGTCTCAACTATAAAGTTGTAGATAAATGTCTTATTTTTTCGGGAAGCTAAAAGATACTGGAAATTGATCAGTATCGAGGCTGATACAACCATTTATTTAAAGTAGTCCCTGACAACTCATAACAGAAAACTTTGTTTCTTAGTAGAAACTGAATTCTGAACTTTCATGAAAATGCAGGAAATACTTTGAGTAACACAATCAATTTGAAACATAAAAATCTCTAAACGTGCATTAGAAATCAACAAGTGACTTGTCATAACTTACAAGCAATATGTAACGAAGGAAATGAAACACATATGATAAAGATAACACAAATGAAAGACAAGTGAACCGGGGAATATGATTTTCAGATAAAGATGACAATGGATGTCTCTAGGAAGCAGCTGACACCGGGAAAAACACTCTCAAACTATAACTTGAATCAACAGCCAATACGAACCACAAATGTTGCTCAACCCACAAGGTCGATCTTGGCAAAATCACCTTCACGCCCAAGAAGAAACAACTTTTCTTCACTCACAAGATCTCTCCACCGAATTTTCAGCCACACCAAGATAGTCTCTTCTCTAGCACCAGCCATATAGCCAAAATTTCGAAATGAAGAAGTATCCCCCTCCCCCTTGGTCGACCTCCACTCATAAAGGCCCTGAAGCATGAGGAAGAGCCACATTAAAGAGGCTAATGGCCTTCCCAAGCCATGCTCTAAAAAAGGATTTTGACTGGACTATTTTTGGCTAAGGCTATTAAGGGACCAACAACCATATTTTACTTGGACTAGTCAAGGCTGGATTTTAAATGAAGTCCAAGATGGTCCACTCCAAAAATAGCGCCAACTATGGCCCCCTTTGGAAACATATCTTGATCCAGATCCAAAACATGCAGTGAACTGGATCCTGCACAAAAACGCATTAGAAAAAATGCAAATGCGAAAAAATAAAAACTACCCACGTTCCCCATACACCCTCTAGTGCCACAAAAGAATCCTACAGGGTACCAAAACTATCAAGATTTGTAGAACCCGGCTCCTAAAAAAAAATTACATGAAATAAATATTGTCGATACAATATCCAAAAATATGATTCCATGAAGACGCAATGGAATCAAAACAGTTAAAGAAGGAGCACATCAAGCATCAACTAAATGGAAGATCCACTAAGACAAGAAACGTCCTGCAAGCGTGTGAATCGCCTTGTGTAAAGATGCCTGGATCGGGTCTGGAGAGTTGGATTGGGATCCAATTTCGCTTCTGCACTCTGAATCTCCGGATGCTCTGCATCACCCCCCTCAGGTTGAAAAGGCTTTGTCCTCGAAGTTGACTCCTCTCCCTCAGCATCACCATGGTACCGCTCCAAGTGTTTGACATTGAACATGTTCGAAGTTGTGAATTGAGGCGACAACTGAACCCTATAAGCATTAGAATTAATGATGTCAGTAACTACACAAGGACCAATGCGCTTAGGCACCAACTTGCTATATAATTCAGGAGGTAAACATTCTTTAGTAAGAGTAACCCATACCAGATCTCCAATTGCAAACAATAATTGTCGATGCTTCTTATCACAACTTGCTTTATACTTACTTATGTTGTCTTGAAGCTTCAAATGTACTTGTTCATGAATATCTTGCAACAAAGAAACACGATCTTGAACAGAATTTAACACAGAACCAACAACAGAAATATGAGCTAAATCAACAAGAGAGCAAGGATTAAATCCATACAAAATAGTAAAAGGGCTAAATCCAGTAGAACGATTCACTGATTTATTAAAAGCAAATTCAGCTTATGCAATTATTTGAGACCATGACATTGGTTTATCATTAATTAAAGCTCGCAACAAGCTTCCTAAAGATCGATTAACAACTTCAGTTTGACCATCGGTCTGAGGATGATTCACAGTGCTAAATTATAGATTGGTTCCTAACTTCTTCCATAATTGTTGCCAAAAATGACCTACAAATTTAACATCTCTATCTGAAGTGATAGTTTTTGGAATGTCGTGCAATTTATAAATTTCCTTGAAAAAAAATCTACAATATGAGATGCATCCATAGTTTTTCTATATGGAATAAATTGAGCCATTTTTGTGTATCGATCGACAACCACAAAGATAGAATCAATACCATGAGAGGTCTTAGGTAACCCTAAAACAAAATCCATAGTTATATCTTGCCACTGTTTCTCAGAAATAGGCAAATGCAAATATAACCCAACATTTATGACATTTCCTTTTGCTATATGACACATATGATATTTTTCCACAAATCCATTCGCATCCTTTCGCATGTGAGGCCAGAAATATATTGAAGACACCAAATGCATTGTTTTGTCTTGACCAAAGTGTTCTTCATTATGTATCTCAAAAATCAAACACTGTCTCAGGGAACAGTCTGGGATACAAAGCAAATTGCCCTTAAATAAAAATCCATCAACCAGGGAGAAATTATCATGAGGCTGGCTATTCACTTCATTAATAACTTTCGAGAAATAACTATCTGACTCATATAATGATGTGAATTCCTTAAAACCCCAAACAGATAACTTCATAAAAGGCAGAAGAATGTTTTTTTTGCTTAAAGCATCAACAACAACATTATCCTTTTCTGCCTTATGTTTCAGAACGAATGTGAATTCTTGCAGGTACTCTACCCATTTGGCTCTACGAGCATTTAACTTATGTTGACCGTTGATATATTTGCGTGCATCATGGTCAGTATGGAGGATCAATTCTCGATGCACCAAATAATGCCTCCAGTGCATTAACGCTCTTACAATAGCATGTAATTCCTTATCGTAGGTGATATATTTCAACTTGGCTTCATTCAACTTCTCACTAAAGTATGCAATGGGCTTACCTTCTTAACTCAACACAACATCGATTCGTACCCCAGATGCGTCACATGATAATTCAAAAGCAAGTTCAAAATTGGGTAAAACTAACACAGCCATTGAACATAGATAGGATTTCAAACACTCAAATGATTGTTGAGCTTCAAGATTCCATTGAAATGTCTTTCCTTTGATACAATCAGTCAATGGAACAATGATACTGCTAAAATACGGAATGAATCTCCTATAGAATGACGCTAACTCATGGAAACTATGAACAATAGTAATGGAGTTTGGTACATGCCAATATCGAATCGACTCAGCCTTTGAAGGATCAACGAATATACCCGTCGTCGAGACCACATAACCGAGGAACAAAACTTCAGTGGCCCAGAAGACACACTTATCTATAGAAGTATAAAATCGTTTCCTTTTGAGGATATCAAACACTAAACGTAAGTGTTCGAGATGCTCAGACTCGGTTCGACTATATATGAGAATGTCATCAAAATAAATGACCAAGAATTTGCCGATGTAAGGTTGAAAATTTTGATTCATGATTCTCATGAAGGTAGATGGAGCATTGGATAGACCAAATGGCATTACAAGCCATTCATAGAGACCATCACGAGTTTTGAATGCAATTTTTCATTCATCACCAGATCTAACTCCTATATGATGATATCCGCTACGCAGATCTAACTTGAAAAATATTTTTGAACAAGTCAGTTGGTCCAACAGATCATCCAATTTTGGAATGAAAAACCTATACTTAATGGTTATTTTATTGATAGCTCATCTATTAATGCATATCTGCCATGTTCCATTCTTCTTGGGCACAAGAAGGGCAAGAACCACACATAGACTAAGACTTTCATGAATGTGATCCTTAATCAATAATTCTTCAACCTGTCTATGAAGTTCTTCATACTCCATAAGACTCATGCGATAATGTGGGGCATGTGGCAATACCGCACCAGGATGTAAATCGATGTGGTGTTGAACTTCCTGTAGAGGGGGTAATCCATCTGGTAATTGGTCGGAAAAGACTTCACGAAACTCTTCTAATAGGGGTGTGACTCTAGAATCCATGGTGTTAGACTTTGACTCACCATATGATGAATCAGAATCAACTAAGAACAAAAAATAACACATGTTAAATTGACTTAAAGCCTCTTGGAGCTCATGTTTGGCAAAAAAAGTACCCGAAAGCTTGACTTTTGAAGGAGCAGGTTTGGATGAAGTGGGGTGAGAAATTTGGGTGGTAGAAGGAGTATGAGATGATGAAGCAGATGAAGATGATGAAGACAAAGGTGAAAAATCCTTGGATGGCTTCAAATGAATCTTTTATCCTTCGAATGTGAACGAATATGAGTTAGATTGACCATTATGGATAATAAAACGATCATACTGCCATGGTCTTCCAGGAATGATATGACTCGCATCCATGGAAAGCACATCACACCAGACTTGATCAAAATAAATATTCTCAATGGAGAATTTGACCATGCATTGTCGGTCGACACAGACATCAATGCTTTATTGGAGCCAAGACATCTGATAAGGACGGGAATGAGTCTTACAACTCAAACCTAACTTGGTCATGGCTTCGACCGAAATCACATTCTCACAACAATTGGAGTCTATGATGAATCTGCATACTTTCCCATTGATGATACACGCAGACTCAAAGATGTGAGTTCTTAGTCATCAAGCATTCATTTCTTGTCGCAGGGCTAAACAAATCCACCTAGTGATGAGTGTCTCACCTCTATCAGGTAGCAACACTTCCTCATCCATAAATTTCTCTTCTGGTTCTTCTTCAAAAGATTCAATCTCAGAAACATAAATTGGATCAAACTCGAGATTGAATTGAGCATCCTCTTCTTCATGAATTCTTTCAATGAATAAGGCTTTACCATGACATTCAGTAGACTTGTGATCGGGTTTTTCACAAGTATAACACTTGATGGGGGTACTCGAACTAGACATCCTCTCTTGATTTCCTATCGGACCATTCTAGCTCATAACCCTAGGTGGGTTTGACACATTAGGGTGATGGCAGGGTGGGATAGCTTTCACAGTGGGGATCACTGGGACTCGCGTTGCTGGTCTAGTCACAGGACCAGGCCTAGCTAAGGTCTTTCTCTGGGTAGACCTTTCCCATTGGTGTGCCTTTTGATGTGCTTCAAACACAGTCCAACACTCTACAAAGTTAAACATATCTTGTAATTGAAAGTCCAGTCCTCCAATGTACTTCGATACAAGATGTTCTTTACTTTTACGAATATCATTTCGTGCAACAAGATCATGAAATTCTTCAATGTATTGGTCCACCGAACGAGAACCTTGCTTAAGGCTTTGGTATTTCTGATAAAGTTCTCGGTGATAGTTCAAAAGAAGGAATTGAGCACAAAGTTTCTGCTCCATGTGCTCCCAACGCTCAATCGAGGTATGACCCTGATGTCTGTTTGAGCTGGTGCCACTAGGCTGCAGCTTGACCTTTTAATTTGATGGAGACTAATCCCACACGTTGATCCTCAAAGACTTCCTTAAATTCAAGGATTTTGTAGACTTCGCTAATCCAATCTAGGAATTCTTCAAAAGTTTCAGTTCCCTTGAATTCTGGGATATCAGAACACAAGCCTGAATCCCAATGGGATCTACTAGGCTGTAGGTTATATCTTCTCTTTGGATTTCATTGATGTGACTCAAAGTCTTCATCAGAATCATATGAATGAGTCTCACGAGTTCTTCGAGAACTATGTGGACTCTGCTCAACTCGTTGATCGTGAACTCTAACATTCTTGGCTATTTGAAGAGTTAAATCTTCAACTCGACGATTAGCCTCAGTGAGTTGTCTTTGCAAATCTCGCACCTCATAATGATGATTGCGTTCTTCGTTTCCTCTATTAAAGCTATTTGGACCTCGACCGCCCATTCGACCCGCCATGGTGAATGGTACTTAAAAAAAATTGGACTCCCCACAATACCAGGAATCGTGTCGAATTGAAAAATCTGGCAACCCTAGCTCTAATACCAAAATGATGTAGACTCAGTGAACACCGATCCACGATCCAAGATTCAAATGAATCTTGACATGCGCGGAAGCTTCTCACGAAAATGAGACCGAATAGGACTCAAGGAAATAGGTTTTTTGGGACCCATGCACTCAATTTCGATAGAGGTAGTTCAAAGGAAAGTTGTGTGCGACTGACATGCCTTTCTAGCAAATCTAAAATCACTGGATTCAGATTAGCGGTGTTTATCAGACTCGAGACTGAGACTGACAAACAAGCCTATGATAGATTTTCAGACTCCACAAACAGTCTATTCAGAGGGGTTTTCGACCCTACAAATAGGAGAGTTTATGAAAACCATCAACTAAGAAATCGAAGGTAAGATCCAGATCTTTCTAATGAACTAAGATTCAAAATTTTCTGAGTTCTCTACAAGGCTCTACGAATTTTTGAATTCTGAAAATGGTACGAGGTATTATCAAATGAATTAAAACTCCAAATATTTGACAATAGTGAAGAAATTGATATTTTTAAGGCACTTAAACAAAAATTCAGTTAAAACTCAAAACATCAAAGTTTTAGATCTAGACTCTAGCTTTCTATAGAATCAAACAAAATGATTTTTCATGCAGGGAATCTCTAGATAATTGAAAAATACCGAACACCAGTAGGAGTGGTCTGAACCAAATTGGTGACAGTGAATTCCCGTTAGACTGGGACTTTGACAACACTTTCCAGGGACTTCTACGACTGAATCACAAAATGGTCTCAACTACAAAGTTGTAGATAAATGTCTTATCTTTCCGAAAAGCTAAAGAATACTAGAAACTTATCAGTATCGCAGCCAATACAACCATCTATTTAAAGTCATCTCTGACAACTCATATCAGAAAACCTTGTTTCTTAGTAGAAACTGAATTCTGAACTTTCATGAAAATGCAGAAAATACTTTGAGTAACATAGTCAAATTGGAATATAAAAACCTCTAAACATGGATTAGAAATCAACAAGTGACTTGTCACAACTTACAAGCAGTATGTAACGAAGGAAGCGAAACATATATGATAAAAATAACACAAATGAAAGACAAGTGAACCAGAGAATATAATTTTTGGATGAAGATGACAATGGATGTCTCTAGGAAGCAGCCAACATCGGAAAGAACACTCTCGAACTATAGCTTGAATCAGCAGTCAATACAAATCACAAACGTTGCTCAACCCACAAGGTCGATCATGGCAAAATCACCTTCACGCTCAAGAAGAAACAACTTTTCTTTACTCACAAGATCTCTCTACTGAATTTTCAGCCACACCAAGATAGTCTCTTCTCTAGTACCAGCCACACAACCAAAATTTTGAAATGAAGAAGCAGCCCCCTCTCCCTTGGTCGACCTCCACTCATAAAGGCCCTAGAGCATGAGGAAGAGCCACATTAAAGAGGCTAATGGCCTTCCCAAGCCATCTCTAAAAAAAGATTTTGACTGGACTATTTTTGGCTAAGGCTATTAAGGGACCAACAACCATATTTGACTTGGACAAGTCAAGGCTGAATTTTGAATGAAGTCCAAGATGGTCCACTCAAAAAATGGCGCCAACTACAGACCCCTTTAGAAATGGATCTTGATCCAGATCCAAAACATGCAGTGAACTAGATCCTACACAAAAACGCATTAGAAAAAATGTAAATGCAAAAAAATAAAAACTACCCATGTTCCCCATTCACCCTCTACTGCAACAAAATAATCCTACAGGGCACCAAAACTATCCAGATCCATAGAATTTGGCTCCTAAAAAAAATAAAAAAAATATTATATGAAATAAATATTGCCAATACAATATCCAAAAATATGATTCCATGAAGATGCAATGGAATCAAAACAGTTAAAGAAGAAGCACGTCGAGCATCGATTAAATGGAAGATCCACTAGGACAAGGAACGTCCTGCAAGTGTGTGGATTGCCTTGGGTAGCGATGCCCGGATCGGGTCTGAAGAGTTGGATTGGGATCCAACTCCGCTTTTGCACTCTAAATCTCTGGATGGTCTGCATCATAAACTATGATTAAGAGTTTACTTTTTTTGAAACTCCAAGAGGAGGGTGTCACCTAAGAAGTAGAATAGGAAGATGAAACCCAACCTCCTTTATCTCCTTTTTTTCTACTCACATTTTATGAGAGAGAGAGACTAACATTGAGAGAGATAAAGATCAACGTTAGAAGAGAAAGATGGAGAGCAAGGGAGGAGGACCAGCCTTTCAACCAACCCTTCTAGAGATCTTTTTTGCCTAGATAAGTTTTCTACTCCAATTTTTTTTTTATGATCAACATATTAGTTGATTGTATTCACGTTGTGGCTTATTTTTGTGTGTTGTGTTTGATGCAAGGTTTGTATCTTAGCCATGAACAACAACCACGCATGTTAAAAAAGGTATCTATGATCTCTTTCGTGTTTCGAAGGTGTTCCGAGAGTGCTACATTACGATTTGAGCTTCATTTTTATCTGTGGTATTTTAACTTAACAAAACTACATTATGGTACAAGATTTTTATATTTTTCATCATATATGAGGTTCAACATAGGTCGATCAAGCATTGGACATTGTTTTTATGGATTGTGTACAAAGGATCAAGGTTGGATTAATTTTATTTCTTTTGTAAAAAGAATTTTTATTTGTAATATAGAGCAAACACATTTTCTTTTAAAAATAGATAATTTTGGGTATTATATTCATGTTATGTGTTGGATTTTTGTAGTTACAACATGTTAAGTATTTGTATGAATGGATTTTATGTGTTTTTGATAAATTAAAAATATTGGATGGTTTTCTTGAAGTTCTTTTTGAAATCTTAAAGCTTCTTGGTTGATTCTTGAAAAGTTATATTTTGTTTAATGGTATTTTGATCCGATTAGTAAAAAAATTTGTTTCTCCCAAACCGTAGACCCATAAATCTTGAAAATTTATAAGAAGGTTATATATATATGAAAGTAGTCCTAGATAAAATCCTAAACTCGGATGAGTTATGGATTGTGAGATGTGCCCTTTGCAAGTCAATACAGAAATTTTGTCCTAACAGTGAGTCTGTAGAAACATAATATTTTATAAAAATTATATCTCTTAGAATACTAAAGATCTGTGGCTAAAATTTTAAGGCATGTTAATTTAAATATAAAAGAACACATGGTTAAAATTTAAGATGTTGAATCTTCATGGTTTGGAAATGAAAATTCACAGAAATTTCAGAATCTATAATTTTGTAAAACATGTTATATCAAATAACAGAAACAATATGTGTTTAAAGTTTTTTTATCTCTCAGTTGGAATCGAATTAAATACTGGAATTTTGTAAGTTTGAACTTGACATATACCCACAGTAAAAATCTCATCATCTAATTCTTCTTGGATAATTTATAACTGATTTTTCATTAAAGAGACAAAGTTGGACAAGTTTGTTCTATGATAAAAAATCAGTGTTGCAGAAATTTTATTTCAAGTTCTATAATGAGTTAATGTTTGAGTTTTTGCTTGTATACATGTAATATGTGTAAGTGCCTTAAGCTAAAATCTCATAACTTAAATCATTTAATACAATTTATGACAGATTTTCTAATGTCAAGTAAATTTCTGCACTAGCACTCTTGTTAGTGAATTGTTTTTAGTTTGAATGCATGTGATGGTTCCAAAAGTGAACCATATGGACTTTATGGCATATTGTTGAGCAACATATGAACCTATTGAGGAAGTGTGTTGATGTAATTGTTTGTAAAAATTATATTGAAAGTGAAGTTTAAATTCTATCATGATGCATATGATGAATGACACATCTTTACATATCAGTATATATTAGCATGTGATGTGTACTGTAAGACCCATAAAATTTTAAATGAAATATTTAAGACAATGGAGACTTTAGTATACGTATATATATATATATATATATATATATCTTAATATATTGATATCGAGTCTCTAAATTTTATTTTTAAATGCCTAAACCCAATGTATTTTAAGACATTTTGACAAGAAATGAGCTTTTAAGAAAATTCTTGAGTCTCTGTGTAAAATTAGAAAATCTCTTCTGAGAATATGTATTTTAAAAAGTGAAACTAATGGGATTTAAACTTTAAACCTCTACGTCAAAGGTTGAGAGTCGACTACTATAACTATCTATAGCACACAACACTTAAAACCTATGTAATTTATCTACATGGGCTCACTCAAGGACGCATGGGTGCACTCTAGAGTGCAGCTCATGCCACTTTGATTGACAAGACTTAAAAAAAAAATGAAATGATGAATGATATGACAAAACAAGGAGGGGCGTGCTCTAGAGGGGCATTATTGAAAAAATTTCAAAAAAAAGAAACCCTAGAAGGGCATGTGGGGGACTGTAGAGGGGTATTTATGAATGTGCCACCACCTAGAAACGTGTGACACTTAAGTGAATGAACTATAGCCATCCATTTTGTAGATTAAGTCCTAGTTGTTCATCTCTAAAACCCTAAACTATATATTCTTAAGGAAGAGAGACAAGGCTCTCTCTCTCTCTCTCTCACACACACACACACACACACACAATCGTGGAGCTCTCCTTCCCCTTGGGCACCAACCTCTTCTATTCCTCTCCACTTGCTAAGGTGTAGAGTCAGGTACCTACAAGGGACTCCGCTCTACACGTCCAAGCAAAGGAGAGATCCTCCTACCGTCCTCTATTTTCTTTTCTTCAAATCTGAAAGTGAAGGTGAGACTGTCCCTCCATGGCTGCCATTTCTTTTAAAAACAAAATGAGCTCAAGCATGATGCCAAGCCTTCCATGACATTTTATGAAATGCTTGGAGGCTAGGTGGATTTAGAATCCCCAATGGGACTTTCTTTCGCTTCTCTTGCATATCTCATAATGTATGACCACACACGCACCATGTTCGTAGTTGTATGCATTTTTATTCCATGGTTTCCCTCTTTTCTTTTCGTTCTTGTATCACACGATTTTGACGTTTCAACCTTGTGCGGGAGGTCCAGCGAACACGAGGGTTGTTGGAAATATGGTGGCCTTTTCTTTGCTTTGTTGAGAGCAAGGGATGCCCATTTCTGGTGCCGTAAAGCCAGCTGGGTACCCCCAACCTGTTCATGGTCGTGTGGTCCTCACGCACCAAGGGAAACGTTGTGGAGGTGGCTGGATGCGTCCCTGCTATGTTGAGAGCAGAGAACACCCTTGCAACACCCCCATATGCCAGAATAGATTGTCTGCTACAGGTGGGTTAGCCCCAGGCCAGACCAGACAACCCTTCATTTAGCACATCTTGTGCGACAACAGGGCATGACCGGTCTGATTCGGTTCAGACTAGTCCATGCCTCAGTTTCCCTTGGTGTTCACGCTTCAGTCCTTGCCGCTGGACAACACATATGTTTCTGCCATTTGCGAGGATGTCCAAGCCAGTCATGGCGAGTCTGGTCTGAGTGCTTAGTCCAGACCTGCCTCAGCTTGTTCGCCAAGCGAACACGATTTGAGTACCTTCCACGTTTTAGCATCCTTTGTCAAAATGGACCAACCGTGTGCAACCACGAAGGCCCAGCCCCATCGCACCCTACAACATGGGTGTGTTGGTCTTCACACAAGGATGGCAGCAACTCTGCTGCACGCTGTGTATTCACAGTCCCATGGCAGAACCTCTTCTCCTTAGCTTCACAGTTCATACCCCAACCAGAAGGCGCAAACAATCCTTGCATTGCCCTACAAATGCACACACGACTTAGCATTCCTTTTCTGCTGAACTGAGCAAGGCCCACGCCTTGTGCATGTTGTAAGTTGATTGCAGCCATTATGGCACAGTCTAGTGTTCTACAAGGGTTGCACTTCGCAGTCCTGTCGAATCCCCGTTTCCCTTCGCAACTTCAATAAATTTTATTGGCAACATTTAGCTCGCTGCAGAATCCTGCAGCAATGGCTCCCAGAGTAGTGCCTTACTGCAAATTCACGTAGTTTGATGTGCTTTTGGCAACACTTTGCTATTGTAAATTGGCTGCAGTTGCGGGCTCTTTTGCAGTGACCCTCTTGCTGAAATTTTTCTGCAGTATTGGTGTGGCTGGCAACACCTTGTGCACAACAATTTCCTACAGAAAATGTGTTTGCTGGCAGCATCTTGCTCACAATAATTTTTCTGCAGAAATGGTACTTGCGGGCAGCACCCTATTTGTTGTAAATTCTACAGAAATAATGTTTTATGTCAGCACTTAGCATGCTGTGAACTATTGCATACTTGACATGCACATGGAAGCACTTTGTGATTGAATGTACATGGCGGCACCCCGCTCGGTGCAATGTTTTATTTTTTGCATGTTTAATGCTTATGGTGGCATCAATGGAACAATGTATGTCGAATTATAGAATTTTTAAAACTATTGTTGCAAGCTTGACATATTCTGGAAAAGGCAAGATCACACCTCACACAACCTGACACTGACGGGAATTGCCTATAAGAAGCATGTGTAGAATAATATATGTCTGGTTGAAATGATATATTTCAAAATCTGAAATTATTATAACTTGCTTGACACACTCTGAAAATTTACATGCACTGTAGGCACATCATGTCACTAAACTAAAATAGTTTGAATAAAGCATGCTTTGTTTATCAAGTGTCTTAAATTTATCGTTGTTTTATAACATACAATATATGCTCAAATAGAATCATGTGTGTTTCACATAACACATGATGTATGTTATATATTTGACACTTGATTCATCCCAAACATGCAAAAAGGGGACTTGGAGCACCACAATAGGGGTATGAATTGATATCATTGTTACATGCTGAAACTCCATGGGCGTGGGACCCACTTTGTGAGTTGAGCTCACTTGTTCAAAAATGTCATACACCCCTAAATTAATATATGTTAATGTCATCTTCACCGACGAAGTGCTCCTCTTGGCCCAGATATGCTAAAGCACGTGAATGGGCAGGCTGACCTTGTCATGTTGTTCGTGTTGACCTGCGGGGAACACAAGGCAAATGTGCTTAAATACCTTAAAAGGAGGGAGTGTTTACTTCGACCGGCAACACCTTGTGCACAATAATTTTATGCAAAAAATGTGTTTGCTTGCAACATCTTGCTTACAACAAGTTTTCTGCAGAAATGATACTTGCGGGCAGCACCCTGTTTGCTACAAATTCTGCAGAAACAACGCTTTATGGCAGCACTTAGCATGATGCAAACTATTGCATACTTGACATGCACATGGAAGCACTTTGTGATTGAATGTACATGGCAGCACCCCGCTTGCTACAATGTTTTATTTTCTGCATGTTTAATGCTTATGGCAGCATGAATAGAACAATGTATGTCAAATTCTAGATTTTTTAGAACTATTACTGCATGCTCGACATATTCTGAAAAAGGCAAGATCACACCTCGCACAACCTGACATTGACAAGAATTGCCTATAAGAAGCATGTGTGGAATAATATATGTCTGGTTGAAATGACATAGTTCAAAATCTAGAATTGTTATAGCATGCTTGACACACTCTGAAATTCCACACGTAGTGTTGGCACATCATGTCACTAAACTAAAATAGTTTGAATAAAGCATGCTTCGTTTTATCAAGTATCTTAAATTTATCGTTGTTTCATAACATGCATCGTATGCTCAAATAGAATCGTGTGCATTTCACATAACACATGATGCATATTACACATTCGACACTTGATTCATCCTAAACATGCAAAAAGGGGACTTATAGCACCACAATATGGATATGAATTTATATCATTGTTACATGTTGAAACTCCATGGCGAGTTATGTTGGGCATTAGACCCACTTTGTGAGTTGAGCTCACTTGTTCAAAAATGTCATACACCCCTAAATTAATGTATGTTGATGTCACCCTCATCGGCGAAGTGCTCCTCTTGGCCTAGATATGCTAGAGCACGTGAATGGGTGGGCTGACCTCATCATGTTGTTCATGTTGCCCTGCAAGGAACACAAGGCAAATATGCCTAAGTACCTTGAAAGGAGAGAGTGTTTACTAACCAAGCCTAAATAAGATAAACCGCCCCGTAGCCTATTCACAAATGGTTCACCTTAGAGAGGGTGGATGGTATAACCCTGAGTGACTGGTCAATTTTATGACACATTTTGGGGAGCAATGGCGTCCTATGGCCTCCAATCACTCAGAGTTAGAGAGGTCGAGGGTACCAATAGTGGTATTCCTTAGCTACTAGAGTAGTGTGGATTGCAATCCGTTGCCTATACAATGTTTCTCTCGGTCATGGGCCGCTCGTATGAGGTTGTTACTCGGTCTGTAGGTACCCCAGTTATCACACTCAATAGAATAACAAACACTGACGGTATTTTTCATGGATACGATGTTTTCCTTTGCATACGCGAAGGAGTAATCAAGACAGAACAAATAAACTAACTTGTTAATTGCTGATACTTTGGTTATATGATTATTATTTTAGTTCGTTGTTTAATTGCTTAATTGCACTTGATTGTGATTTTAAAAGCATGTTAGTTACTTGATGTTGCCACTCACTACTTCCTGTTCTTTGGCTGCTTATAGTTGCACTTGCTTAATGCTAATTGCTGCAAATGAATAAGATTTATAATTGCATATGCATGCTAGTTTGCTCATGTTTTTCATTAGTGGTAAGTTATGGTTTTATCTCACCGGCTCGCAAGAGTTTTGACCCCATTTTATGGGGTGCAAGTGATGCTTGACAGATGGTACAATGAAGTTGATGCGTCGCGAGGACTGGACCCATGCTTCTAAATGACACGTGATTCTGGTGGTCATTTTGGGGGAATGTCCCAAGATCAAGACACTTTTTATAAAAGTTTGTAAATCCTATGTCTCATTTTGTAATGGAAAGATCATTTTGTATTTCTGCATATGCCAAACTCCTTGCCTGTAACCCGCTCAGAGATTTTTAACTGTTTTCCTCTTTTTTTGCTTTACACAACCTTACAAAATTAGAAAATCACTTAAAAAAAGAATTTTTTTATCTAAAACTATGATTGTTAAGTTGGTATTTTTGGGGCGTTACATGTACACTGTTGTGTCCGAGCAAGGCGATAGCCTGATACATGATATAATATGCACGTTTGAGTTGGATAGGAAGTTGTTATGGCATGAGTGCATGGATGTTGTGGATCTAAAACTGTTTTACGTAGAAAGAACACATGAAAGTTAAAGATATAAAAGATATCCAAACAATGTACTCATTTTCTCCTTGGTTGCTCTCTAAGAAGGTGAGATCCTTGGATGGCTGTCATGGGGGACATGATGGTACTAAACTCCATGGTGTGATTTTTCTCTAAGAGCACGATATGGGGGCTCGTTGTCCTCAATCACTGTAGTAAGGGATATTTTTCACCATTGAGACCCGAGAATGGTGTGGTTTTGAGCTTAAGTTGTTAAGTGTTATTGGTATACCAAGAACTGACCACCAAAGGTATTGTATCCCGATGTCGCCCCGAGAAACAAGTGCATACCAAGTTAATAAAATACAATTATGTGTGTGAAAAATATACCCCTGTGATTGCCTTATATTTTGATTTTTTCTTATGAACAATACCCATAGTGGGGTCAGTAGGAAACTTAAATTGATTGCAAGTATCATGATCGTGCATTCAAAAGTAAGTGTCAATAAAAAAAGATAAAAGCTATTTCTTTCATTATGCATTGGTTTTTGTATCTTATGTGATTGCAAACATATTTGAATTGTTTTCTAAGATTGATGTTTGTTAGATTAATGATTTATGCTATACTGTTGTATTATGTAAAGTTTTGTATGAGAACGGTGGTTCTCACCAATTGTTTCATATTTTGCAGGTAGTAAGACTCATACATAGTTGAGTGGCATGATGGCAGGATTGGTGCTGGAGAGGACGAATCTATGAATTATGTGGTGTTCTTTTTCTAAGTGAATGGGTTGAATGAAAAAATTGTGAACTTAATTTAAAGTTTATTAAATGTTCATTATTAGTTTAAACTATTTCATTTCATTAATGATGAATGATTGGTTTGACGGTGGAATGTAGGTTCCAAATCTATGGTGTGCCCCAAACCCTTGAGATGTATTTTTGTTTTAATATAAAGACTTCTTAAAAAAAATTCAAGATATTCATGATGATTTTTAGGAAAGTGTGAATGCAATCTCATATGCATTACATGAAGTCCAACCCAGGTCTTGTGTATTTGGCTTGGATCGATATTGTTGTGTGGTAGTGGTTTGCTTGCCTAGGACTCAAACCAGGAACTAATCAGATAGAGTAGGTAATCTCCTTTTTTTTCAATAGGAGAAAAGGATCCCTTCTCAAACCACACTTGTAGTTCTCATTGCACATGGCTTTTTGTGTGCATACTTCTAAAACTAAGTTCCCTACAAAATTGATCTCTAAACAACTTGATTTTCTAGTTGATTTAACCTCTAAGTACATTAAATTAAATGGGTTATACCAAACCCATTCATTTGACACCATAAAAAACATGAAAATGCCAAACACAATTTTATTGATAAGTAATGAAAGCTCATCAGACACACACACACCCAAACTCCAACTTCTAATTACAACAAACAACCTTATATTCTAACTCAATTAAGAAATTATTACAACTTGTATTTGACTAAAAATAATAAAAGTCCGCAATTAGGTATACTCGAAATCTTATAATCATATAAGTGAAAACTACCCCATAAATGATGAATATCTTACAATTTTGGTACACACCCAAATGATTATTTGGATAACGTTGCCATTTGTAGAGCTTTGAACAAGTTTTCCAACTATAGTCTCAGGCCATACCTACAAACCAACTTACTTTCTATTTTTTGAACTTGGATTCTTATCTCAACCAATTTTTACACTAGCATAACAAGGAATCATTGGTCACTTGTTTCGTATCTTTGGACAACAGTTTGACTTTAGCACATCTTTGGCTGGATCTTAGCCATATCCACCTATACTAGATCCAATTGAATTGTGACCTACCAACCTCAATCACCATGATGCACACAACAAACAATGCTTATCTTATCTCTAAGGGTTTATTTGGAAGTGAGAGGAATATAGGAAAAATGTGAGTGAAAAAAACTCCAGTTTTTTTAATTGTTTTAATCAAGAGAACAAATTTCACATGAAAAACTTTATAAAATTCTTTCATATGAGTTTTTTCCCTCTATAGATGAAATAAACTTTTATATGTTAAGTTGGTCACTCTCTTTATCCGATTTGATTGCAAACATCTTACAAATGTGTATATACAAAATAACAAATTAACAAAGTACCTGTCCATGAGCACTGGACCTTGTTTTCCACTACATTTGATCCTATGCACTCTCCACCGCAACCTCAACTTTTAGCTAACTATCCAATCCACCCACCTCCACTTTCTAAGGACCCTCACTAACCTTTACTTCCTAAGGACCCTTCACATTAACCTCAATCTTAGGGTTCACATCCTTCCCTTGTTGAGGTACCGTCTCCATATCGCCACTGCCACTGCAGGTAGCCGTGTCTCTAGCTTCATATATCTGGAGATTGAGGTTAGTGACAACCTCAGAGTCTACCAATGGGTGAAACTTCTTCACCATTAAGTCCCCCTCCTTAGATGCTTTTAGGATGGGAGACATCAATGTAGCCATATACTCGTCAACAAATTTTTTTATATTCATCTTTAGATTTGGGTCATGCTTGAAATGTCTCTTGTTTTAAAGGTGTTAGCTACTGCGAGTTTGAGCATAGAAGTCTGAGTATCAATTTATCGTTGTTGTATTTTATATGAAAATATCAGACACCAAGCTTTTAGCCACAGATCAGGCTCTCTCTCTACCCATGTGTCAAGCCTACTATGTACTTAATAATACAAACTATCACCAAGTACATTAATTTTTTTTCTTTTGCCCACGTGTTCCAATAATATCAGATGTTGTGGGTGTGACCCCCTTAAAGTCAATATTCTCAGTCGTCATATTAAACAAATTCAGATTTTTTTACAATATTACAAGGAATATAGATAAACAAGCGAGCAATAGAGACATGACATGGTCTATTGAAAAACAAACATAATAGCCTATAAAAAAACTTGAACCTTTAAGAAAACAGCTAAAAGAAACAAAAAGTGTTCCTTAATCATGATTATAATACAAGATACACAATATATATTCACACGAACACTCACACAAAATGATTTAATCAAAGAAAAACACGAAATAGACTATTGAACATGCAAAGATAACTCGAGAATCATGCAATTCTTAAACAACATAACTAACTCATGCTAATGTTTCAAAAAAACAACTGATTCAAACCACTGTTTAAAAAAAACTAACAAGTTCAACATAGGTGCTTACTGAAAAATGCCTCAGTTTTTTATTTTTTGCCGATGAACTGCCATCGATGAAGTTTCAACGATAATTCACCGAAAATAGTTGCCAAAAAATTTTGTTGGGAGAAAGCACGTTGGGGACCATTGGTTGGAGACTACAAAAAACTCTAGTTTATGTGAAAATAGTTATGGGGGGTGTGACAACCAATTTTTATATAAATAAAAAAATTATATTTAATGCTAGTACAAAAATCCACAAGCAAGCATATTCACAATAACAGGTTTTGCAAAGTTTATACCTAATTTGTTGACTTCTTGAGGATTATAGGAAGTTTGCACTATATCCCACAAATTTAGTATAATATTTGCAAAGTTACGATATATTAACATGAGGTTTACACTATATGTCATGAATTTCATGTTATATATGCAAATTTAGTATAATGTTTATGATGTTTTGAGGTTTCAGTTCAACAGGAGGTTTGCAAATATATTTATGCGAACTTCGTGAGGTCCACAAAAAAAATAGTGTGATTCTACCTTTAAACGAACATACCGATATTTCACGCAAACTTCAGGAGGTCTGTTGTGCGAAGGTTAAAATGGTCCTTTTAACCATAAACATTTGTGGTTTTAGACATCGAGCGAATTTTCAAAAATTGTAAGATTTTTGAGAAACACATCATTTTTGTTATACAGTACCATCATTTTCAGTTTAATTACCTCACATTAATGATATGGCCTTGGATCCCTATGTGGCCCTTGTCTAGAGATTTTAGCAATTCAAGCATCAAATCTCAAATCCCCACAGGTGCGTGTCTCTTGCTACAAAGTCAAAGTTGGGTATGCTTCCTAGTTCGCAAGCTAGACCTTTAGGGTTTTACCTAGGGGTGGCAATCGGGTCGGGTTGGCGGGTCGTGTCAGTGGGTCAACATACCTCAACACGAACCCGACCCGTTTATTAAACGGGCCAGCTGTGGCAAACACGAACACGACCCATTTATTAAACGGGTAACCTGACACGATCTGGTTAACTCGTTTAATAAACGGGTTGGCGAGTTAGCAGGTCAGGTTGGCGGGCCGAGTTGGTGGGCGGGTCGGGTAAACAGGTTGATGGGTTGGGTTCGGGTAAACGGGTTGACCCACCTGCCTAACCCGTTTATTAAACGGGTCAGCCGGGTTGGCATACCCCTAACACGAACCCGACCCCTTTAATAAATGGGTGAGGCGGGTCGACCTGTTTATGACCCGAACCTGTTTAAGCCAAACCCTAACCCACCTAAGAGGTGGGTTGGCAGGTCGGGTTGGTGGGCCGTGTCAGGTTTTGCCACCCTTAGTTTTACCAATTGAAGGCCTGCGAATGTGCAGTAGGTGATGGGGTTGTCCATTCTCAGAACCTCCACTGTCTAATGTGAGGATCTCCCTTGGACTTGAGATTCGAGGTACTCAAATGCACCTCAACTGTTTGGGTTTATCCAAAACTTGCCTAAAAAAGGAAAAGACCGTAAGAGGAAGGAAAAGAAAATTGAATAAAAATAAAAATGAAATTCGCATTGTTTAGACTCCAGCCCGCAGAAGGTAACGAATTAAGAAAAAAAGAAAGGTGAAAAACTGGCATTTTCTGAACTCCACCCGAGAGAAGGTGGGAATTAAAATCCATGAATTTGTAAAAAAGAAGCATATCCGGGTTCAGGAATTCAATCGCCAGGGAATTCCAACTCCAAACTTGGGTGCGAGGCGAAAACTGCCGGTTTTGACTCACGGATGTCCTTCATCACGTGCTCCGCTTGGCACGTGTGAGATGGAGGCCACACTTGTCGATGAAGAGAAAAAGGAAGGCCCCGACAAGAACTCTCAAAAGAGAGAAAGAGATCCATGGCCAATTGGTATCAGAAAAACCCCGAGATAATCCCGTTTCCCTCTGAAAGATGGACGAGGTAAGCTCCGAAATTCCCCCCTTTCTTCTCGTTTCTTTGATTCATCTAGAACACTAGATTGGATGATCATCATCATCATCATGCAAAGTTTGATCTGAATAAGCTAGTGATAGGAATGCTTGATCGCGTTTGGAGACCTAGAACCAGACGAGTATTTACTTTTTTTTTTTCAGTGTACCCAAATCGGGAAGTCTTTGAATTTTCATCATTTTTTATGGGTTCTTGGAATATGCCGTTCTCGGTTTTACCATCGGAGATCCATGATAAGATTTCGAATTTTTTGTTGTTTTGTTTGGTTTCTGATGTAAACTGAACTCTGGACGTGCTTTCATTTCATGAAATTGAGCAAGATTTTTTTTTCTTTTTAAATTCTCTGATTCTAGTATTCGGTGTACGCTTTAGTTTTATTGGTGCTTCCGAGATTTGTGTGAAATTGGTTCGTGATTTTCTGTTTTATACTAATATCTCGAAGTCCTGTTTTGTCTTGATACTGAATTAATTGCAGCCAAATTTTCATTTCTTTATTTACGATTCCCTATTTCTTCTGTAGTTTGGCTTAAAGTTTCTCTATTTTATAACACAAAATTTTCATATTTTAGGTTAAATTTATGAGTAAGTAAGAAATAATTTCAGAGTAGATTTATTACTTGTGCTCAAATTGCACCTTGCTGGTTTTTGAAAAGCTCCTAGTTTTTTATACCGAATGTCACAATTCATGATCATGAATTAAAAATTCTGGATTGGAGTTGATCCGACAAAACAAGTAGATTTTGTATCTTATTTTTTACATTTTGCCCCTCCCCCCCCCCCCTTTTTTTTGGGCTTTCACTTTTGTGCAAGTAGATGATTACTGGGGAAGAATCACACGGACTAGCCTGTCCTGATCTGTATGAAATCGATGGTGCCCCGTCCCCCACATCGGATTATTCATCTTGCAATGAGTCCGAGTTTGAGAAGTACTGCAGTGCAAATTCTGTCATGGGAACACCGTTGATCTGTAGTTCTTCTGGGGATTGTAGTGAGTTTTTGGATCTTGAATCAGAGTCAGTGAGGAATCCACAAGATGGGGAAGATAAGGTTAAAGAGAAAACAGTATTTACTAGGTATGCACATGAAGGGAAGAGTTACAGATTATATGGGAGATTTGACACAAGGAACTTGAGGATGTCTGAGAGTAAGGAATTGGGTCAAGATGTTTTCAATGGATTGGGTGTTCCATCTGTTGGAAAGATGAGTTTTGATGCAGCTAATGGGAATCAGGTCTGGGAACAGTTGGATGAACAAACTGTTGTGGAAGAATCAAAGTTATCCTTAAGGCACAATTCATCAACTAGTTTTTCAGATAAATCTCTATCACCAAGTGATTCATATGATGGGGAAATATATGAAGCAAAGGAGTCATCCCCTTATTGTGTTTCAACCAATGAGAAAAGAAATTGTATCGGCACTCTACACTTGGGAAGCAATCTTTCAGGGTCTAATGTGTTAATGCAAAACCAAGAAGATGGCACCCATGCCACTATGGTTGACGGGTTTCTGTTAGGAAAAGAAAAGGGAGCACTGATGATTGATGACAAGCACTCATCTGAGTATGGAAGTTCGGATGGGGAAGATTCTAATCTTGATTCTGGGACAGATGATGAGGGGAGAGTCTTTGTATATAGGAGTGATTTGCCACATCATGAGGAAAATACAAGCCCATTGCTTATGAATTCTGTTGTAGCTTTTGGTTCGGAAGATTGGAATGAATTTATGCTGGAGACAAGGGAGTCTAATCCTTTTTCTATGGGTGGAATGGATCCCTTGCAAATGGTAGAATCTAGTTTCGGAACTTTATCTAAAGACATCATTCTTGAAGGAACTGAGCAAAATGATTCTTTACAAAACCATTTTGGTTTCTTTGGTATGAACCAATCCAGACAGCCTGGCATTTCTGAGGAACAGGTTAGAGATATGCCATTGGATAGCTCTGTTGTCCACTATGTTAATGATGATTCTTGCAACTGTCAATACACAAGTACGATGACTAGTGCAACAAGTCAGCATGAGACTCATGACAATTTCCAGATGGATTTACAGAGCCGCATCGATGGAAACATTTTGATTGAAGGAAATTCACAAAGTTGTATGGATGATGTGGGAGATCCAGACCCTGCAAGAGGTTCATTTTCTCGGCAGGATCCTCACGTCGATCATGTTGAGGTAGCTGAGAAGGAACTCCGGTGCATTTCTGATGAAGAACTTGGAAGTTATGATGAGATTTCAGCAAAGAAGTTCCCAGGCTCATCAAAAATTTCCTTAGATAGTTTTTCTGATGTTAGAGTTTCTGAATCTGTGATAAACGAAACAGACCAGGAAAAAGAGAGGGAGATCCATGGTACCCATGAATTCAGTGATTCCAAAATCACTATGGAAATTGTGAAGGCAACGTCCGAAGAGTTCCTTCATGGAGATAATCTTGGACTACATGAGGTAGGTTAACATTCTTTAATGGATGCTTATTTTGTCTATGTTGAGATTATTGTTCTGGTGAATTCCTCTGGTATTGTCCCTAAATCTTCAGCAACTTCCTTTCCTTTGATGAAGAGATTGTGCTCCACTTCTATTCAAGAAAAAAAAAATGTCTTTCAATTTGTGTGGTTTTTGCCAATTATAAGTTTTCTAGTTGTTCAGAGGTTTGCTTTGTATGAACCCCTAAGTTTTTTTGATTTGGTTAAATAAAGACAGTTGATCTCTTAAAAGAAATCTGACATTCTTCAGTTCTTATGGTTCTTGTTCCTCCTCTCTGATATAAAATTCAACCCAGTATTTGATTAGAACTCTCATAAAATAAGCAAATAATGAATACTTTCCTCAGGTATCTTTAGCTGTAAGAGGGAATACATGTTCTGTTTCTAAGTTTGCTTTTTTAACAGCCATGCAGGAGATGATCAAGAAATGTAGGAAAAGGAGATTCGGGACCTTTTGGGTTCAAATACTATTTGATTGTTCTGTAGGAAGTGTAATTTCTGGGAAGAGGAGTTTCTCTTGAGCTTAAGTTGGTTGTGGATCTGTTTGCATGTTTTCTTTTGGATAGTTGGTTCATTAGGCTAGTTTTAGTAGAATCATGAAGATTGGCTGTAAAATGCAACTGAGCGCAAAAGCTTAGATCATTCTCTGCTTGCTGCTCACTGGTTACCCATGTACTGATTACTATTTAATACTAAGATTGGAACACTTAAATTGCTTTTACTGCGATGCCTTGGCACACCAACGAGTGTTCTGTAGAGAACCAGGTTATGTGCAAAAGTGTTTCTGTGAAGTCTGGTCCATTCCCCTGAATTAAGTTTGATTCACAGTGAGCTGAGCTAATGATGAATACATCTGTTATAGTTGGTTATTATTATTAGCTGAATAGCTGATTCATGTAATACAGTGATATGCTTGTAGTTGTTTCACATTGTTTTCTTGCTTCTGCTAGTCTATGTAACATAGACATGACAATATGGGTGCTGTACCTGTGTCTACACGTCACGACACGGGTGCATGTACTGGACGCAGTGCGGGTACACCCTGGGTTGGGTCCCGCACTGCTTCGGGTCGGGTCCAACCTAGACCTGACCCAAACTAATTTTTTTTTAGGGTTTTACCTTGGTCAAACCAAGGTTTTTTGGTCGCCCCCACATAATACCCCCCCTCTCTCTAGTCTCGTTTCCCCTTCCCCTCTCGGTTCTCTCGTCTCGACTTCCCTCTTCTCTCTCTCACTCATTTTCCCCCTCTCTCTTTCTCTTGTCTTCCCCTTCCTTCTCTCTCTTTGGTCTCATCTCGACTTCGCCCACTCTCTCTCTCCGGTTTTCGCTCTCGTTTTCCCTCTCTCTCTCTTTGGGGGGGGGGGGGAAGAAGAAGGAGAGAGAGAGAGAGAGAGAGAGAGAGAGAGAGAGAGAGAGAGAGAGAGAGAGGACAGCTTCTCTCTCTATGTAATATATATAAGATGGATTGGGTCCAACCCGATCCGAAGTCTATATATATATATATATAGCTAGCCGTGTCCCGTACCCACAATTTTTGAAATCGCCGTGTCGTACCCTACGTATACGCACTTGTACCCGTACCCGTACCCATGTGACATAGCTGCTGTTACAGTTTTGGCTAAAGTATCTTTTATGAGCCATTGGAACTATTGACTCTGTAATTATTTGCTACTTTTTTTTTGGGACCATATTACAACATTCATATTTTTTGAAATTCTGTTTCTGGAATGTTTTTTCTAATTAGTTTTTCATTCTTGATTATCCTTACTCCTACAGCCATAAGTTTTTTTCCCTACAAATGGAATTTTATTTTTTTGTTTCTTTTTAAATATTGCCATCATTTATATTGACTTCATTTTGCAGATCAATAAGTTTCAGATCAATGAGTCCTATGATGATATGGTTCAGGACATGGCGTCAGTTTTATTAGAGTCAGTTGAGTCTCATGGAGCCATCTTTGCCCAGGTTAGCCATGGTGTTTTATCCCAACAATCTCAACCTTGTAGAGATGGGAGTTCAACTGCTTCTACATCAGGTGCCATTGATGTGTACCTTCCAAAACATTGTCCCAACAAAATTGATCAGATCGAAGTTGTAGGTGCAAAGCAGAAAAGGGGAGAAGTTTCATTTGGGGAAAGGTTAGTTGGTGTTAAGGAATATACAGTGTATATAATTAAGGTCTGGAGTGGCAATAATCAGTGGGAGGTTGAGCGCCGATACCGTGATTTCTTCTCTCTTTATTGTCAATTGAAAATATTTTTCATGGACCATGATCTGACTCTTCCCTCTCCATGGATCAATGTTGAACGTGCATCTCGAAAGATATTTGGAAATGCTTCCCCTGATGTCATCAGTGAAAGAAGTGCTTTAATCCAAGAGTGCCTACGGTCGGTCCTGTATACTGATACTCATATAGGAATACCTAATTCTTTAGTTTGGTTTTTATCACAAGACAATACCAATTCAGCTTCCATGTTAAGTACATTGGCATCCCTTTCTAGCAAGAATCTTGGAAGTGATGAAAGAATACCATTTCCAAGTGATGTATGTATAGCTGGTGTTTCCTCTTTAGGCAAAACCATATCACTGGTGGTGGAAATGCACCCTAATAAGTCCATGAAGCAGTTGCTCGAGGCACAACATTATAAATGTGCAGGTTGTTACAAACATTTGGATGTCAGGAAGAATCTCATGCAAGAATTTGCACAAACATTGGGTTGGCGAAAGCCTCGTCTTTGTGAATATACTGGTCAGTTGTTTTGCTCTTCTTGTCATTCAAATAACACTGCAGTTTTGCCTGCCCGAGTTTTGCGACATTGGGACTTCTCTTTATGCGCTGTTTCTCAGCTAGCCAAAGCATATTTAGACTCCATCTATGACCAGGTAATCAGTAGGACAACATTTTTTCTTTCTTCTGATAATCAAACATTTGTTCTTTTAACATTTCTGCGCTAAGTCCAGTTGTGGTGGTCCATACTTTATTAGAACCTCCTGATGAATCAGGAACAAGGTTTGAATATGCAACCTCCCCCAGATTTCAAATAGCTCTCCAGTAAGATTTTTGTTTTCTTATTGGCTAGCTGTGTAGGCATCTACTTGGGCATCTTTGCACAGGCATGCCCAAGTCAGTTGGAAGATGGAGAGTCCCTGTTATTTGGCACTTGGGCTTAGGGTTAGTTGGGGTGGAATGATTCTGAATCCCAAATTGAGTCATCAGGTTGTGACATGCCATCCCTGTTATTTGGCACTTGGGCTTAGGGTTTATTGGTTTGTGATATTGAGTTTCGGTTGTATGTTCATTTCTTGAGGTTGCTCACCTCAAGCTTCAAGGGATTCTTCTTGTCCTCTTTCACAGGTGACATGAATGGCTATTGTTGAATCATTACATAATTATTTAATGTTTTTTTTTGTTAACTTTAGAACCTCTTATCTTTTGCAGCCAATGCTTTGTGTTAGTGCAGTTAATCCGTTCCTCTTTTCAAAAGTTCCACCTTTGCTTCATATTATGGGAATCAGAAAGAAAATAGCTGCAATGCTTGAATGTGTTCGCTGTCCCTTTCATAGGTCCATTCAGCGAAGTCTTGGTTCTCGGAAATATCTCCTTGAAAACAATGATTTCTTCGCTCTCCATGACCTTGTGGATCTTTCAAAAGGGGCATTTGCAGGTATTCATCTTGCTTCTTTATCTTTTACTGAGGTACACTAGATTTTTTGGTGATAAGAGTTTGTGTTATTCTATGCTTATGTGAATTCTAGTTCTTTTTTATTGCCTGAAATGAAGGCCTTTATAGTCTCCGGTGAACTTCCCATAAGATTTTAAATCTCCACTTGTCTGCTTCAGTTCTAGAAATTTATAGGACTTGCTTGTAGGATTAGTGGAGATACTTGTTAATGTTAAAATCTATGTCACATGGGTGCGGGTGCGGGGGTGCGGCAAAAAAAATATATCTATCTATCTATCTATATATATATATATATATAATTTGTGCAGGGGAGGGGTCGAGCGGATGAGTTGTGGAGCCTGATTCAAAGTTTTTGCCCTTGCAGAAAGGGGGATCCAGGGGCTCCCCCCAGTGCGGGTCCCGCTGCGCGATCAGCGGGCAGGGGTCCAGGGGGGTCGCCCCTGGTGGGGGTCTTTGGGGGGGCAGCGACCCCCAGAATTTTTTTTTAATAAAAAAAAATTAGGCATTTTTTTTAATAAAAAAGTTGGACACAAATGACCCTGGATGCGGTCAACGCACCCAGGGTCGGGTTGACCGCACCCGGTGCCGCACCCACGTCGAGTTGCGTCGACGTGGATGCATCATCCTGCTAGCCGAATCTCTGTGACATAGGTTAAAATGTATTGTATATGAGTCATTTTTGTATTATATATATATATATATGTCTTCTAATGTGTATATAAACTGAAATACCCCTTATGGGTATTTCAGTAATTTCACCTTGTGATAGGTGTCAGTCCATTAGGGACTGACGACCTCTTATTTTTTACTTCTTTTTATATTTTGTCTTTTTTGTGTATTTTATTTTGTAATACATTAGTATAATTAAAGATATGTACGAAGGAGTAGTAACCAATGTCCGCACTTGTGGAGGGGGTGACAACCAATTTTCCTATAACGGTTGGGTTACATCAAGGATCTGTATTAAGTCCTTTCCTATTTGCTATAGTGATGGATGAGCTTACGAGATCAATTCAAGAAAATGTGCCGTGGTGTATGTTGTTTGCTGATGATATTGTTTTGATTGATGAGTCTAGAGATGGGGTTAATGCTAAGTTAGAATTATGGAGATAGACATTGGAAGCAAGAGGTTTTAAGTTGAGTAAGAGTAAGACAGAATATATAGAATGTCGGTTTATTAAGCAACCAAGTAGTGATGGGAGTGTAGTGAAGCTTGGTGAGCAAGAAACACCGGTGGATGACTTTTTCAAATATTTGGGATCTATCTATGTCACATGGGTGTGGGTGCGGGCACGAGTGCGGGGATTCGACACTTCCAAAAAACTCGGGTGCGGGGTTGCGGCAGGGGCAAAAATGTATATATATATATATCATGTATAGTGTATATGTATGAATGCATGGTAGCTATTAAGGTTCATGACATTTATGCCCAACTTACTTTTTACCATTTTTTTATCTTATATGGTTGTCCCCAAAGATGAAAGTGACGAGTTGTGGAGCCTGATTCATTGTTTTTCCCCTTGCAGGAAGGGGTGTCCGGGGGCTCCCCCAGGCGCGGGTCTCGCTGCGCAGTCAACGGTCCAGGGGGGCCGCCCTTGGCGGGGGGTTATAGGGGGGCAGCCCCCCCCCCCCCCCCCCCAAAGATTTTTTTTTAAAATTCCGTAGCCCATTTCATAGGGCAATTTTTTTTTTAAAAAAAAATCCAAAAAAATGGACAAAAATGACCCTGGGTGCGGTCAATGCACCCAGGGTTGGGTTGACCGCACCCGGTGCCGCACCCGCGTCGAGTCGCGCCGACGCGGGTGCGACACCCTGCTAGTCGAATCCCTGTGACATAGGGATCTATCATTCAAAAGTATGGAGAAATTGATGGAGATGTAAAGCATAGGATAAAGGTTGGGTGGATGAAATGGAAAAGTGCAACTGGAGTGTTGTGCGAACGTATAATGCCATTACGGTTGAAGGGGAAGTTTTATAGGACGACAATTAGGCCCGCTTTACTATATGGTACAGAATGTTGAGCTGCCAAGAGACATCATATTAA
Organism: Nuphar pumila; assembly: GCF_984573655.1. Classification (NCBI taxonomy): domain Eukaryota; kingdom Viridiplantae; phylum Streptophyta; class Magnoliopsida; order Nymphaeales; family Nymphaeaceae; genus Nuphar; species Nuphar pumila. Next base: position 72,656,717 of record NC_143263.1, on the reverse strand, counting down.
AAAAATGAGTGTAGCTGAGATGCGTATGCTTAGATGGATGCGTGGAAATACAATAAAAGATAAGATTCGAAACGAGGAGATACGTAAGAAGGTAGGCATTGCATCCATTGAAAATAAGATGAGAGAGAATCATTTACGATGGTTTGGACATATTCGGCGAAGGCCTAATGATGCTCCAGTTAGAAGGATGGAGAAATGAGAAAATATATTAGTTAAAAGAGGTCGGGGTAGGCCTAAGAAGACTTGGATGGAGATGATAGGAAAGAATATGAATGCTTTGAACCTCACCGAGGACATGGCATTGGATAGAAATGATTGGAGGAGAAGGATTCATGTGGAAGACCCAGAATGATTTTCTTTTTTGGTTCATATCGCCAACCCCAATTGTTTTGGGATGAAAGGCGTAGTTTTTGTAATGTTGGACAACATTGGGCATTGGACCCTTGGTGCTTGGAGTGCCTATTTAAAGGCACTCCTTCCCCTTGCAATTCTTATGCTTGTTGCCAAGCATTGTTCAATAAAATCTTTATTATTTTTTATGTTCGTGGTTTCTTTTAAGGGTTTCTGTGATTAGCCCTTAGTGGCTCTTGTTCTTGTGAGTGTGCACCTTTGTAGCCACATTGTGGCATTGTATTTGTGCACATGTTTTATTATATGGTATTAGAGCTTTTGGTGCTCTTGGGCAAAAGCTTGAAGAGGAGATTCGTGGAATTGGTGGAGCATTGGTTCGTTGTCTCGAGGAGTGTGCCATCAAACTTCTTTAACAATCTTGTTTCACTTTCTTCTCTTCTGTCTCATTCTTATCTTCACTATAACCTACAAAGAAATTGTAATGGTTATTTTCATTAAATTTGATGGGAAAAACTATATGTGAGCCGCAACGGTAAAGATGATCCTCATAGGTAAAAACTTATGACATTTTGTTGATGGATCATCATTGGAACCACAACCAATTCTCACAAAATTGGTTGCTGGAATCGATGGTGGATCAAAAGAAGAAAGCCTTAAATGAATTGAAAAAGGAAAAATGCTATGATTGACTATAAAAAAGACTATAAAGAATGAGAAGTAGGACATGCCAAGGTCCTCTCCCTATTTATGGGTAGTTTACATGAGGAGCCTTGCTCCGACATATTCGAAAGAGTCAATGAGGCTTGGGAATATGTTAGACAAACATATATTCAAAAGGATGTGACACACAAATAGGATCTAAAAAACAAGGTACACAATTGCAAACATGGTGAAAAGACCGTGAGGAAATACTATAGTACCTTCAAGAGACTTTGGGGTAAATTGGCTAAACTTAAGCCTATATGGGAGACTCCAAAAGATGCTCAAGAATGAAAGAAATACAAACATGAGGAACAATTGTTCCAAATTTTCAGAGGACTTAGACTCGAATTTGAACAAATTCGGGTCAATATTATTCATAGGAAAAATCCTCTTTCCTTACATGAAGTCTTGGCTCAAATATGCATAAAGAAGACAATACTCAAAGATATGATCGAATCTAAGGAGACAAAGGATAATGTATTGGCCGTTTGAAGACCGGGGGCCAATACAAATGTTTACAAACCACCCAATTTTTTAAAACCTTACGATGAGAAGCCTAGATACGATGACAACAAAAAGCGAACTATGTTAACTTGTCATAATTGTGGAGAACCATGCCATATTAGGTCATTTTGGCCCAAGTTCAAAGGAAGAAAAGAAAAAAAGGTGGCATCTGTAGGAGCGTCTCACGAAGAAAGAAGTCGAATCAATAAAGATTCTAAATCTATTGGAACCATGCTCACTCAAATCATGAAGACCTTTCATCCACTAATAAAGAACTATTCTCTATTCGGTGCCACGATCTCTACATCATTGCCTCTCGGTAAGGTTTTGTGGCTTTTGGATTCTGGAGCCTCATTTTATATGGCTTCACATTCTTCTTTACTTTTCGAATATTGCACTAATTCAACAAAAAAATGTTTTTATCGCCAAATGTGTTAAATTATAATACCAAATCATTGTAATTCTATATATATATTATATATATAGGAAGATACATGCACATATATATTTCATATATATGTATATGTATCTACCTATATATATATTTCTTGTAATAGTCGTAGGGATATTTTAGTCATTTTGTGTATATTCATATTATTGAATATGTTGTAATTATTTTCCTTTTTCTTATTTTATTTTTATCTTTTTTCTTTTTAATTTTAGGATATCGTGTACCTTGGGGGCCCCACCTTCTAGTCGTTGGGCCCCTCCAACGACTAGAAGTGGAGCCCCTCCAAGGTCTCCACTTCTCTATTTAAAGGGCCTCTCCCCTTGTGTATTTTTTATGGCTTTGGAACAAAGCCCAAGCATTATCTAATAAAGTTTTTCATTCCTTTTTATGCCTTGGTGCATTTGTGAGATATTGTGGGTTGTGCCTTTGTGCACAAGTGTTCTAAGAGTTCTTATTGTGCATTTGTGCACATGTTTTCATCAAGAACTTTGTGTCTTGATTGTAATGTCTTTTTGAAGACACTTTTACATGGTATCGGAGCAAGGTTGAAGAAAGAAGATCGTGTGGTTCCTCACATTTTTGGGTGCCTAAAAAAATGTGCCCCTCAATTTTTTGATGATTGGCGTTGATTCTTCTCTTCATCCAATATTTTAGAAGCCTCTTTTACCAAGAAAGATCTAAAATCCTTTTGTGGTATGTATCTCTCTCTCATTTCTCCTCTCTAATGGGTGAAAAAGACTTCAATTTCTCTCTTGGTTTTAAACTTAATGGCTTCAATTATCACGTTTGGGCCGAAAACATGGAAGGCCATATTAAAGGAAAAGGGTTTTGGGGCTATGTCCAAGGCTCGATTCCGGAACTGGAGCCTAAAATCACATTGATGGAAAAAGGAAAAATAAAGATCCTTGAAAGAGAAGAAAGAGCCAAGGCTCTTGAAGACTATAGTAAGAGACATAAAGAATGGGAGATGAGAAATTTCAAAATCTTATCATGGATCTTCTCATCCGTTGAGACAAAGATTAATGCCAACATTGTCAAGTTCAAGAAAGCCTCTCAAACGTGGGAATACCTTGAAAAGATGTACACTTCAAGGGATTTGTCCCACAAGTATTATCTTCAAAAAAGGGCCTTGACTCTTTAACAAAACGAAATGACTATTAGAGAGTATTTCGCAAAATTATCTTCTATTTGGGATGAGCTTGCTATGCTTGAGCTCAAATGGAGTGGAGAGGCTATTGAACTTTGGCATAAACAATTAGAGGATGATCGTTTTTTTAACTTTTTGAATGAGCTTAGACTCGAATTTGAACAAATTCGATCCTCCCTTCTATCCTCTTTCACTTCCCCCTCTCTTGAAGATGTAATTACAAAACTAAGTGGGGAAGAGACTCGTACGAGTACAAGCAAAAGTAACCCAAGTGTTCTAGCAACACCTTTCAACCATGAAGAAAGCGAAGGTGTTAATGCTGTCTCAAGACTGAAAAACAACTTGAGAACCTACAAACCTCCCCATTTCAAGAATCAAAGCCAAGGAGCAAGTGGTTAAGGCGGAAAGAGAGATTATAGCAAGCTTGTGTGCCACTTTTGTAAGGAACCTGGGTACATCAAACCAATTTGTCCAAAATGGAAGAAGTTGTTAGCTATGACTACCACTTCTCAACCTCAAAAGGAAGAGCGCTTATCATCTTGAAATGGATCTCTCTCTTTACAATAAATTGTGGATGCTCTTCAACCTCTTTTCAAGGGGGCAATTTCCGGAGCCGCCATGTCAACCTCTTCGCCTCCCGGTAAGACCTCTTGGCTCTTAGATTTGGGTGCTTCATTTCATATGTCCCCAAGTATTAGTACCTTTTCTGAATACTCAAACAATCTCTTTCCATCCTTTGTTTCAACCATGGATGAAACTTCTCTTGAAGTAAAAGGAATTAAATTTTTTGAAAAACAAGGGTTCTTTATCCCCAAAATTAGATTTATACCAAAACTAAACTTAAAGTTGCTTTTGGTTTCTCAACTCTCAGATCATGAGTGTGATATAAAATTTTCATCTAATAAATGTTGGATACATGATCGCCGGTCCGAGAGGTTGATTGGGGAAGGCTCTAAGAAGGGAGATCTATACTATGTCGATTCCCTTCAAATTCCAAAGAACCCTTTTTGTAATGTTGTCCAACAAAAATATATTAATGTATGCCACAAGAGACATCCAAATGTTGTAAAAATTTCCTATTTACCTTTTGTTAAACATCTATGTAAAAGTGATTTCACTTGTAACAATTGTATTCTTGAGAAAATGAAAAATTACCTTTTTGTCAAAAATCTATGTTTACAACAAGACCTTTTGAAATTGTCCATTCAGATGTACGGGGACCGACAACAGTTTTATCAAAAGGAGGTTTTGCATATTATGTAGTCTTTGTTGACGATTACACAAGATATTGTTGGGTATTTTTTCTCAAGCACAAATATGAAGTTTCTTTTCCTATCATATGATGATTAAAAATCAATTTAATGAAAACTTAAAAATCTTTAGAATTGACTCTGGGGGAGAATATCTTTCAAGTGAATTAAAAAATTATCTTGAAAGTCATGGTATTCTTCACCAAAGATCTTGTCCGAAAACTCCTCAACACCATGGATTAGCCGAAAGAAAGCATAGACATATTGTAGAGACAACTCGAACTCTTCTCATTTCTCAAAATATTTCGAAAGGTTTTCGGGCCAAAGCTGCTTTAACATCTGTGTATCTTATAAATCGGCTACCATCTAAAAATTTGAATAAAATCTCGCTTTTCGAAATGTTGTATACCAAATAACCTGACTATAGTCGATTGAGAATTTTCGGTTGCAAATGCTTTGTTCTTACTGACAGAACGATAAGCTCTCACCAAAAGCCATTACATGTGCTTTCTTTAGATACTCTAAAACCCAAAAAGGGGTTTCGATGTTATGATGTTAAGAATGACAAGTTATATGTTTCTAAAAATGTGAGTTTTCTGGAAAATGTTAATGGTTTTGAAAGAAGTGAACCTTATAAAGGAAATATGGATTATTTCTTTTTATTTGAGCTGTTAGCTAAAAATGATGATAGTGATGATAAACTCACTCATAATGAGGCTAGTGATAATGAAGATGAGGAAAATATTTTCTTCCATTTATCTACCTACCAACACAATGATGAAAGAGCATCGAGAGATCCTATAACCTATACTCATAGAGACAAAAGCAGTTTTAGAAGTGCCATTGAAAAATACAATGAACCTAGTGGCTCCACTTCAACAAATGAAAAAAACCTACGAAGAACTGAGAGAAATAAAAAGGTACCTTTTAAGTTCATCTCATACGATTCTTTTACACTTAAACATAGAGCTTGTCTCAATGCCATTCACTCCTATGTAGAACCCATAACTTCGAAGAAGCCAAAAAAGAATGATGAATGGTTAAAAGCGATGGATTGTGAACTTAGAGCCCTTAACAAGGCGAAAACTTGGGAATTCCAAGATCTTTTCAAAAGTAAGAAAACAATAAGGTGTAGATGAATATTTAAGGTAAAAACTAAGAGCGACGAATCTCTTGAGAGATATAAAGCTCGGCTAGTTGCTAAGGGATATAGTTAAGAATACATGATTGACTATGAAGAAACATCTGCCCCTGTGGCCCGCATGGTCACTGTCAGATGCCTTATCACTGTTGCTTCAATTAACAAATGTAACATCTATCAAATAGATGTTAAAAACACATTTTTAAATGGTGATCTAAATGAAGAAGTATATATGGATGCTCCGCACTGCCAGGAATGAAGACTCTCAAAGGAAAGGTGCTTCGTCTTCGAAAAACACTTTATGGTCTAAAACAAACCCCCAAGGCTTGGTATAATAGATTTAATTATGTAATGTTAGAAAATGGATTCTCATCCTGTTTCACTGACACTGCTTTGTTTGTTAGAAAAACCATTCCAGGGATAGTAATACTGCTTTTATATGTGGATGATATGCTAATAACGGGAAGTGATGCTAAAGGAGTTAAAAACATAAAATCAATTTTAAAGGATAAATTTGAGATGTCTGACTTGGGAAACTTTTGGTCATCATGCCCTAAGTTTTTTTTTTGGGGAGGGGTGTTAAATTCTAATACCAAATCATTGCAATTCTATATATATTTTATATATAGAAAGATACATGCACATATGTATTTCATATATATGGACATGTATCGGCCTACGTGTATATATAAAATATATATATATATATTTCTTGTAATAGTCGTAGGGGTATTTTAATCATTTTGTGCATATTCATATTATTGAATATGTTGTAATTATTTTCCTTTTTCTTATTTTATTTTTATCTTTTTTTGCTTTTTAATTTTAGGATATCGTGTACCTTGGGGGGCCCACCTTATAGTCGTTGGGCCCCTCCAACGGTCATAAAATGTGACCGTTGGAGGGGCTCCAACGACTAGAAGTGGAGCCCCTCCAAGGTCTCCACTTCTCTATTTAAAGGGGCTCTCCCCTTGTGTATTTTTTATGGCTTTGGGACAAAGCCCAAGCGTTTTTCATTCCTTTTTATGCCTTAGTGCATTTGTGAGATATTGTGGGTTGTGCCTTTGTGCACAAGTGTTCTAAGAGTTCTTATTGTGCATGTATGCACACATTTTTCATAAAAAACTTTGTGTCTTGATTGTAGTGTCTTTTTGAAGACACTTTTATAAATGGATCCTTTGTTAGTATTAAAAGCATTGAAAATTTTGAAAACACTTCGAAATTGTCTATTCCAAAAGTTAGAATTGTCCCCAAACTAAATTTAAATCTTTTATCTATTTCACAAGTCACGGACTATAGGTATAATGCCTCCTCATCCAAAAAATGTTTTGTGCAGGATCTCCATTCCGGGGGAAGGCTATAGAGAAGAAAACCTTTACTACATGGATCATCTTCTTCTTCCAAAAATCCATTTTTGTTATAATATTCAAAATGTAAATTTAACTTTGTGGGACCAAAGATTGAAACATCCTAGTTTGACAAAATTATCTTATGTACCCCATCTAAACAAATTTTATAATGCAAAATTTTATTGCAAGGATTGCATTATTGGCAAAATGAAGTTTGACAAAATTATCTTACATACCCCATCTAAACAAATTTTGTAATGAAAAATTTTATTGCAAGGATTACATTATTGGCAAAATGAAGGCTCTCTCCTTTCCAAAAGGAACCTTCTTTTCTTCTAAACCATTTGAATTAGTGCACTTGGATGTGTGGGGACGCTCTCCTATTTTATCTAAAGGTGGTTTATCTTATTATGTAATATTTGTTGATGACTATACAAGTTACTCGTGAATATATTTTCTTAGGCACAAAAATTAGGTTTTTGAGAACTTAAAAAAATACCATAACTTTATCAAAAATCAATTTGAGACCAAAATTTCTATCTTCCGCTTAGACTCTGGGGGAGAATTTATGTCGAATGATTTTAAAACTTATTTTTAAAATAATGAAATTATTCATCAAAGATCGTGTGCCTATACTCAACAAAACAGATTAGCTGAGAGAAAGCATAGGCACATAATTTAAACTATTAAAACTCTTTTAATTGCAAAAGATGTTCCAAAACATTTTTTGGCTGAAGCATGGTTGGCGACTGTATATATCATCAAGTGACTCCCATCATTTAAGCTTCAAAATATTTCTCCTTATGAAAACTCTTTAAAGTTTTTCACTGACAAAAATGATAAACTCTCTCTCAAAGCCATACCGTGTGCTTTCTTTGGATATGGAGAAACTCAGAAGGGGTTTAGATATTTTGATTTAAAAAATAAACTATATATATATATATCCAAAAATGTTTGTTTTTTGAAAAATGAAAATTTCTTTCAAAATGTGTTTGAGAAAGACTATGAGTATTCTTTTTTTATTGAGCTATTATCTCAATGTAAGAGTGATTCTTTGTATGAAAATGCTAGAGATGAGCCTCAATCAAGTCATGATGGTGAACACATTGAAACTAGAAGACCTAGTATAATTCAATATAGAAGACGTGACAATGATAGTCAACCAAATGCCTTAGAAAGGTACTTTACCTTAGAAAATCAACAAACTGAAATTGTCAGAAGATTGTATAGGACTTCTAGACCCTTATAGATTTGTTTCATATGAATCTTTTTCACTTCAATATAAGTCTTGTCTAGCTAGGATTTTGGCTTATTTTGGACCAACTATATATAAACAAGCAAAAGAATATCCTGAATGGGTAAAAGCTGTGAATGAAGAGTTAGGAGCACTCGAAAAATCCATGACTTGGAAAGTTTCTGATTTGCCTAAAGGTAAGAAAATTATAGGTTATAGATGGGTATATATGGTTAAAGCCAAGAGTGATGGGACCCTAGAAAGAAACAAGGCTCGATTAATTGCCAAATGGTATGCACAAAAATACATAATAGACTATGATGAGACATTTGCACCTACAACGAGGATGACCTCAGTTAGGACTCTTATTGTTGTTGCTACTATTAAAGGTTGACCTATATATCAATTGGATGTTAAAAATGTATTTTTAAATGGAGATTTAAAAGAAGAGGTCTATATGGATCAAAGTTACCAACAACTTCTTAGATAGGTGGGAAGCTCGCTTCCCGAAAACTCGCTTCGAAAGCGCTATACTCTTCGCTTCCAAAACTTGATGAGAACTTTTATTCCCCCACGCTTCTCCTATGCTTTCCACACACTTCATTTATTCTTCTAATATGTTCTCTTACTCAAATTTTCTTGTTTTTATGTGTTTTCTCTCACTCTTCTTACTCACTTCCATGTGCTTTCTCTAAATTGGTAGTCATCATTTTTAAATTTTGTTAAAAATTTAATTCTTACACTAAAAACATGAAATTTAATATTTGTCACTTTTATTTTAGTTTTTGTGTTTCATTTTGATTCTCATTCAATTTATATATATATATATATATATTTATTCATCGCTTTTCGCTTCTTATACATTTTAAAATGCATCGCTTCTCGTTTTCGCTTTCTGCATCGTTTCTCGCTTTTGCTTCCTAGTTTGGCAACCTTAATATGGATTCACTTCCTGGATATGAAGTTCCCTCTGATAAGGTCCTTCGATTGAGAAAAGCTCTTTATGATTTGAATCAAACACCTAAACCCTGGTATGATCGCTTTAGTTATGTTATGTTAAGGCTTGGTTTACTAATACTATTATGTTTACTAAGAAATATGATGTAGGTATTGCTATACTGCTCCTTTATGTTGATGATACGATCGTTACAGGTGAAGACAAACATGAAGTAAAGGATATTAAATGTATCCTAAAAAATATTTTGAAATGACTGACATTAGATTTCTTAGATTTTTTCTTGCAATCGAGGTTGCTTACTCTCCTTGAGGATATTTGCTTTCTCAAACTAAGTTTGCTAATGATATTATTGATAGGTTAGGCATTATTGATGAAAAAAATGTGTGCACACCTGAAGTTATTAACTCTAAGATGAAGATTAATGATGGGACACATTGGTTTTGTTGTTTCATTACAGTTAACTAGAAAACCATCTCTCGTGGTAAATTGAGCATTTGAGGTACTGTTTAACATTGATAGTTTCTATGGAAATGCTCTAAAGTAGATTGTTTTAAGATATAATGACATTGGATCTAGGTTTAGATCCAGATCCACAACCTAGATCCAATACAACTGACATTACATGTTGGTTTCCTTGTTGTGATAGGTTTCCTTTTGATACAAGTAGGGATGGACAATGAGCTAAGCTAGCTCGTGCTTAGCTTGGGTTTGGCTTGTTTAAGCTCAGCTGGAGCTCATCCGATAATATAAATGAGTTGAACTTGTACACAAGTCTAGGCTCAGTGTGCCTAAACGAGCCAAGCTTGATCAAGTCACTGAACTCGATTAAGCTCGTATAATGTGTATATATAGCATGTTTGCAAAATAAATCAATAACATCATTGTTTCCCATTGGGTAAAGCGTCAGTCTCTTCTGTGGAAGGTGCTTAGTTCGAATCTTGCACCTTATATTGTTTCTGTTGTACGATAATCTACAAAATTTTTAGTCTATATAAGTTATTTCTGGGTCATAATAAGCAAAATACATGTTCTAGTTTAACAATGGGTCATTTGTGTAGTTTTTGGAGAGGTTGGGGATCGAATCCCACCTTCTTTCGTAAATTACTTTTTGGAACAATGGCCAAGCTCGGCTTGGCTCGAGATCGGATCAGAGCCAAACCTGGACAATGCTGTTCAAGCTCGGTTTCGAGCTTGGAAAGGGGCATTGTGAAGAGAGCCGAGTTTGAACAACCAAGGCTCGGCTAGAACTCGGCTCGTGTGCATCCCTAGATGAAGGTTTCCTTGTTGTCATAGGTTTCCCTATTGTGCTGGGTTTCGTTGGTTCCAATATTACCCTTTTGTAATTTCTATTTTTTAAAGTTTGTCTTATGGGCAAATATGGAAAGCCCACTTGTAATATTTTCTATATAATAGAATGAGCAGGGCCAACGTCCCCTCACTGGGAATCATTAGTAAAGGAGCTGCAGCCCCAATCCTCAATGTCTTCTCTTCTTCTTCTTTGCTTATACTCTGGAACATCACAAGGCACCGATTATAATAGATTGCAGGATCACCTTGTATTTATTGGGTATTTAGAGTATGTGTAACGACCCCAACTCATACCCTTTGAAAATGCATTTTTTTTTTTAAAACCATTGCGGAAATCTTCCCAGAAACCTGGGGCCTTTACAGTTTCACTCCCAATTGAATAAAACAACCAACCACAATAGAGCTTACAATTATCATCCATATCAAAACAAATCTTTATTGAATAATAAGTGATAAATCTCGAGACAATGACATAAATGAAAAATTCAGAGTGCAATAACAACTAAATGAAACAAAAAGGAAATGAAAGAAGAGTCACACTGTCCATCTGTGATCTGCCTAGCAAGTGTGTGACACTCGTAACTTCCCAAGAAGCCAGTCGCTTCACTGATTACCTGCGGTTGCTCAAAACCACAAAAAGAGGGTGTCAGAAATTCAAAGAATTTTGCGTACGAATCCCTCTAATGAAATAAATGAGCATAAAAAACACAGATAAAATTTTATACACTAATTCAGAGGAATACAATTATGACATTTACATAACTCAATTAAGCATTCATGCAACAAAGAGCATTTATTAAACATAAAAGAACATTAATCAATAACAAAGATAATCATTTAAGTAACCAGGACATTTAACACGCATTAGAAACCATACAACATGCATTCACAAACATGTAACAATTAAGGAAACAGGTAAAATATGCATGTTCTAATGCATAGCAGGATTATGCATGATTTATGTGCAATGCATGAACACTATTATCTTTCATTAAAGTTTTTATTTTCATATGCATGCTCTATTAAATGCATACCATTTAAGTTTCTCTTTTTAATTAGTGTTGCCCGCAGATACACCAAACGGGTAAAATTTCTCGAGGTTAAGTTAGGTTCCAATGGTAGCTCAGCACACAAGTTGTATTTTATTACTAGGTTTCAAACTTAGCCCTCGACCAAATCACCTTCGGAATATTAGACCTCCACATCTAATGTCGGGACATCAGAGACCTTCTACGCTCACAAGTGCCACTTTCTTGGTACACCAAAACAACAGCCGTGTCGAACAGACCACTCCCAGGTAAAGTGACAGACTCTTCCTAAAACTGTGGCTAGGAGAAAGAACCTCAATATCGGGTTTAGGGGTAAAAGTAAAACACACAGAGTTTTTATATCCTCGTGGTCTCCCAAAACTGAATCTTTAAGATTTTCATTCTTCCAATGAGAGATTCTAGAACGTATATTACACTGTTTTTATTCATTATTTTTTTATTAAAAACCAATTATTAAGTTTTGCAATTCAGCATGCAAAAGCAAAGGCAAAAACTCACATCTATCCCTGCAAGAACCATTACGAGACTCCCGCCCATAAAAACACATAGAACAATGCAATATAGTGCAATAAAAATATATATGATTTTTGTGATGCATTTAAAAGTAAATAAAAGAGCATCTAGTACTCAAGGCTCTCCAAACCTGCGATGATTCATTTCGATCATCGATGCACCATATGCAAAAACCATAACATACCATCTATGCAATGATATCATGTTTTCCAATGCACACTCATATATGTCAATCTAACAATGTGCCTAAAACAATAATAGTCATGTGCATGAGTTGATACATTTATGTTAAGTGTACGTTTCTATTCGATACACGTATTCATGTCACACACCTTCTTTACTCTATAAATCACTTTCTTTGAACATGCAAGTATGCATGCAATTATGTACATGCAAAACATTTCTATCACATGATTCACATGCAACTGAAGTAAAGTTTGTGTTGACATCTTGAATTAAGCAGGGCATACTCAAGTCAACCGGTACTCATGCTTATCCCTAGTAAGACAAATGTTATTATCATAAGCATGTCCAATGCAAATAACAAATCTCGACAAGTATATTACATAATCGAACACATTCATTCTATGTGTGCACACACACTTAATGGTAAAGCATGTCTTATCAAGTTAAAACATGAGAACATTCTTAGCATGTATAAAAATCAGAATACATACACTTAATACAGTTTGGAAGTTAACAAGCATATAATCTTTAAACTTCTAGATTTAAGTCAGCACTGTGTCTGTTAAAGAAACAAAAAGAAACTCTTTTTAAATCTCTTGTCTCTCTCTCCCTCTCTCTCTCTCTCTATATATATATATATATATATATTAAAAAGCACTGTACCCAGCTGGGCCTGGCAGGAGACTGCCAAACCAAGCTGGCCAGACCAGCCCACAAAAGAAAACCTCCCTGCACAGGCTGAATCTGTGCAGGTTTACCGGGGCCTGACAGGCCAGCCGAGTATGACTCTCGAACAAACCACCCTCAGGTAAAGTGACGAACTCTATATAAAATTGTAGTAAGGAGAAAAAACCTCAATATCGGGTTCAGGGGTAAAAGTAAAGCACACTGAGTTTTTGTATCCTCGTGGTCTTCCAAAATCGAATCTCTAAGATTCTCATTCTTTCGATGGGAGATCTCAGAACGTATATTACACTGTTACTATTCATTATCTTTTTATTAAAAGCCAATTATTGAGTTTTGTAATTCAGCATGAAAAAGCAAAAGCAAAAGCTCGCATTTACCCCTACAAGAACCATCACGAGACTCTCGCCTGTGGAAACACAGAATAGTGCAATATAGTACAATAAAAATATATGTGATTTTTGCGATGCATTTAAAAATAAATAAGCCTACGATGATTCATTTCGATCATCGATGCACAATACGCAAAAACCATAACATACCATCTATGCAATAATATCATGTTTTTCAATGCACACTCATATATGTCAATCTAACAATGTGCATAAAACAATAATAGTCATGTGCATGAGTTCATACATTTATGTTAAGTGTACGTTTTTATTCGATACACATATTCATGTCACATGCCTTCTTTACTTCATAAATCATTCTCTTTGAACATGCAAGTATGCATGCAATTATGTACATGCAAAACATACATGATTCACATGCAACTGAAACAAAGTTTGTGTTGACATCTTGAATTATTCATGGCATACTCAAGTCAGCCGAGAAGAAACTTCATGCTTATCCCATGTAAGACAAATGTTATTATCATAAGCATGTCTAATGCAAATAACAAGTCTGGACAAGTATATTATATAATCGAACACATTCATTCTATGTGTGCACACACACTCGAACTAACATAATGGTAAAGCATGTCTTATCAAGTTAAAACATGAGAACATTCTTAGCATGTATAAAAATCATAATACATACCCTTAGTACAGTTTGGAAGTTAACAAGCATATAATCTTTAAACTTCTAGATTTAAGTCAGCACTGTGTCTGTTAAAGAAACAAAAAGAAACTCTTTTTAAATCGCTTCTCTCTCTCTCTCTCTCTCTATATATATATATATATATATATATATTTAAAAAGCACTGTACCCAGCTGGGCCTGGCAGGAGGCTGCCAAACCAAGCTGGCCAGACCAACCCACAGAAGAAAACCTCCCTGCACAGGCTGAACCTGTGCAGGTTTACCGGGGCTTGACAGGCCATCCGAGTATGACTTGGCTGGGCTGCCAGTCAGCCCAGCAAAGGCCTAAAAAAACTGTTTCTTTATAAACTCCCTTTCTTTTTTTTTAAAGATGTAGCAGGCTGCAGGGAAGCACAACCGTGAGTTGGAAAGCTTTAAAAAAAAACCTATGATGGGTTCTACAAAAGGAGTATCCAAGACAATGTCATTGACAGAGCAACTAGAAATTTGAAGATGAGGTTGCTGCAACATAACAGAGCACGTAGCCATATAGTGATATAATGAAGATCATCATTTTCATATTTTTATTAGGTTTCTTGAACTAGGTAATGAGTTGGAGTGATGAGTAATGGAAACTCTCTTTTGACACATGGCTAGGTAAGGCTAGTTGAAAGAATCATGCCCACAGTTTTTTTTTAACAGCATGTAGGTGCATGTATTGTCTTATACACAGGTAGTTCAAATACCAGTTTCATAAGGACACATGCATATACATATTTACATTAACACATGCTTTCATCCTTAACATGCCTATGCAATAACCAATGTAGGAAAAACCATGAACATGCTATTAACCCAAAAATATTCGGATTTACATAAATTTATAAGTTAATCAATGATGAAAATTGCTAACTTCATGGCGCCAACACATAACAAGCCATTTAGCATAAATAAATTCTATTTTAATATGAAAACAAACACATATATATAATTTTTTTTTGACAAAGACGTATAGAAATAAAAATACACCCAATAAAGAGGATTCACACATCCCCAATCATGTATTTTTAGAGTGAATATCCAGATTCACTCCTTTTCCATGGATTTCCACCTAAATCAAGCATGAAAAACCCATCTATGATCAATATCTCATTTGATTCATGAGAGGAGACCTGTACCTTGTGCGAAAAACGAAAACAAATTGGGGCTGAGGTGCAAAAACGTGGGTACCTTCTTCTCCCACGCTTCTTCCTCTTCCTCTTCCTCTCCCCTTTTCCCTCTTCTTCTCTTTCTTCTTCTCTTTTCCTTTCTTTCTTCTTTCTTCTCTCTTTCTTTCTTTCCCTTTTTTTTTCTTTTATAAAGTGAGATAGAGGGGGTGACGTCTCCCCCTTCTCCAGCCTTTTGTAAAAGAGTTCCCCAAAAGGGACTCTTTCTCTACCTAGTTTCCAAACTTTTTGAAACTATTCAAAAAGTTGACTTTTCTATTTTTTTTTTAACTTTCACTTTTTATAAAACTCTTTCTTAACCTCTCTTAGGTAAGAATAGAAACTCTTTTAGAGAGTCTCACTCCACCGAAAAATAAAAATTCGGAATTGATATTATTTATTTATTTATTTAATTATTAATTAATTAAAATTATCTAAAAAATTCCAAAAATAACCAAATTAACTCTAAAGTCTTATTAACTATAATAAACTCCAAATTAAGGCTTTACATTGAATTTAAAGCTGAAAAAACGTTGGGCTTGGGTTTGGATCCGAATCCGGATCCAAGATCCAAACCCATACCCAAAACAAAAATAGATCAAGACCTGGATCCAGTGTTATTAAAAACGCGCGTCAAGGCGCAAAAAGCGCACCTCGCCTCAAGGCGAGGGGATTTTTGCCTTGAGGCGCACATATAAAGCGCAAAAGGCTCGAGGCGTGCACCTCATACGCCTTGAGGCGCACGCCTCAGGGTGAGGCGCGCCTCAAGCCAAGGCGTACGCTTCTAATTTTTTGGTCAAATGAGGGTCAAAGCCCCCATTTGACCAAAAATTAGGGGTTTTCACGCAGTTTTAAAAAGGTATTTTCATGCTCCTCCTTCGCCTGCTCGATCTCCAGCTCGCGCTTCCCTCTCCTCTCCTGCTCGTGCTTCCCTCTCCTCACCTACCCACGTCGCCACCACTGCCACCATTGAGCCGGCTCGCTCTCCCTCTCTCGGAGGTCAGGTGTGCTCTTTCCCCACTCTCTCTCAATCGTTGATGCTCTTCCCCCCTTTTAACGAGTGTCTGCGAAAATCAGCAACTCTGCAACTGTTGTGCTGTTAGCGTACTATCACAGGCATGTCTAGTGCAGCGTCCCATCTCCTTTAGATGAGCGTGGATGCTTTTAGCAGGTCCAGCCCACGCGTGAGTTCTTGCAGACCATTTGTTGCAACATTTGATGGATTTTGCAGTCCACGCGTGACCTCTACTTTCGATGGTAGAGGTCAACCTGATGCCATTCATCCATGCAATGAACAACATCCCATATAGTGTCTGTTGAAAAACCTTAGCTGGTTTCTTTTTTTGTTTCCTGATTTGTTTTTATATTGTTGAAATGAGTGTCGTTTGCATTTCATTTATAATGAATGGTTTTTATTAGCATGTGCAAACAATAAATTGCTGTATTGTTCTACTTTTTGTCCCCTTGCTGTATTTGTATTAGCATTTTATTTTCATTGGATGTTCCCTTGTTGAAAAAAACAAAAATCTGTTCATTGGATGCTCTCTTGTTGCATTAAATTATATTGTGCTATGTCTTTATCCTCTTTCCTCCTTATACAGTATAATCTAAATGGTCTTTAAGATTTAGAATATTTGTTTGGACATTGATATCATGTTTGCATGTTATTTATTGTTTGAATGAAAATCATTCTAAGGTGTTGTCAAATGACCTGAATTTTCTTCATAGATCACAATATTAATGACATGATATACTTTTAATATTGATTTTCACTTATCAGATTTTAATATTGATTTCTGCATAGATGCAATGTTCTCAATAGATATTTTTTTAGCTCTGTTTTTTTTTTTCTGCAAATGCGGCAAGAGATCATTTTAATTGAAGAGAATTTTGGTTTCTAATGTTTACATTTTCTAATTATGACATGGTATTGTTAATGCTAAGATGCATTTCGTTGTTAATGTTAATTTTTTATTTAATGAATGCCCATGTTTTATTTTTTAGATACTTACATAGATTGTTGCATTAATGTTACTTTTACATGTTAATCTCATATTTTTTCAGTATTTATTTACATGTTAATCTCATATTTTTTCAGTATTTATTTGAGATTTATTATTTCTTGTTGGTTGGTGCTTCATCAATAAAGAATTTTTTATTTATTTATAACTTTAGATATTTTTTATAGTTTTCTTAAGTTAAATTTTTTTTTGAGGCTTACGCTTTACCCCTCGAGGCTTACGCCTCGCCTCAGATTTTGGTGGAGCGCCTCGCTACGCCTCAACGCTTTTCACAACACTGCCTGGATCAAATCCAGATTTAAGTAGGACTTAAATAGGACCCAAATCCATATTAGTTCGGATCGTAGGCCTTGGATCCAATCCGATCCAACTCCGGATCCATTTCGACAAACTGCTCAATTTTCACAAAAACGCGATTTCTGGGCCAACCGAAACTCGAATTCAGGAAAACAAAATATCGTTGCGCTCAGAATTCCGAGACACATCCAATGATATATTACACAAATACCAAATTCCGAATTTTGCTCTAAAATAACCCAAATTTTGCTTGATTTTCGCTTGAATTTAATAGTCAAAATTAAAACTCTTTCTCACGTTTCGTTTGGCTCGTCTCGATCTTGTCGGTGAGACCTGGGTCAAGCCCAGACTCAAAGACTTCTGTCTAAAAATCGAGCCTCAAATGATTTTTCTCTCAGACTTTGCCAAATTTTCAAAAATCGCATAAAATGAATAAGTACCAAAATACACGATATTACAGTATGATTCTATATGTCACTGTCGTCAATTAGCATTACCTTATTTCAGCATCTTTCAGAATAGTGTTTTTTGCTCTTTCATTTTTTCTTAGAGTGGCCTCTGTGATTTAACATTGGCATTGTGCTTGAAGATTAGAGCACTCAGAGTCAGACAAAGTGGTGGGACCACTTAGTTTGTGTGACAAAAACCTATCCTGCTTGGCTGAAGTGCAAATCTTAGATTGCAGGATCTTTGGAATTCAACATGATTTACCTGTTTCTCCGGATTTCTAACCGTTGCATGTGCTGCTTAGACTTGATAGGTTGTATATCATGAACGTGCTTTTGTCTGAAGGGAAACCAACAAAAATAGATAGTGAAGTAGAAGATATCATTGTTTTTGCTGTCTGAGGAAAGCATATATCAAGACATTATATCCCTTAAATCTGCATTAGAGAAAAGTCCTAAGTCTGATGGTCTTTTAGAAATGATGAGAGGAGTCATTGTAAATGATACCCCTCTAGTTAAAGTTAAACAAACTTTGATCCTTAATTGAGTTGCTGTTTCTGAAGACGATACATGGAGTAAAATTGTTTGGATTGAATTCTTATATCCAGGGGTTATCTTATAAATCTAAACCATAGATTCATGCAAGTTGTCCTACCTGGGTTTTGGGCAGGCCTTGACCCAGTTTCAGAGCCCATCAGATTGATTGATTGTGATTCAGTGTAACTCCGTGGACGGTGACTCGGTAATATCATCTCAGGCTTGGGATTGGAGAAGTCATCCAAGGTCCAAGTTTTCATCTAGTGACTGATTTTTTGAGCACTACACTAAACACAGTTCTGAAGCTTGTTACAAGCCTTTTGCTTCTTGGACCGAATAGAGTACGTGGACCACTTCCTTTCCCATGGACTATCAGATGCATTCTTTGATTTTTGAAGTTCTTACCTGACAAAATTATCATGCCCACAATTTCAAGTATGACACACACACACACACACACACATAGGGATAGGGATAGGGATAGGGAAGGGGGGACCGTCCAACCAAATAATGGTCCAAGATCTACAACCAATGACGGCTCCCCTTCTCCATTGTTTGAGCATTTCACTGATCATACCTTATATATTTGTTCTTTATAACCTATTTAGTAAGAAATATACTTTATGCAGAGACTATGACATCTAGACATGTTTTTCGATACTTGAAAAATTGACAGCTCACAATGAATTTAATACTTTACAATAGAAAGTATTGTGGGCCGTTGATTTTTAGCACTTTCAAAAGCACATCTAAATATAAAAAATTCATAATCTAAAACATGTTGCCTACTAAATGAATGATAAAAATCTAATATGTAAAGTCCGATCAATGAAAAACTCGATTGTTAGAGAAGGAATGCCGTAGATCATGGATCGGTTGTAAATTTTGGACCTTCCTTTGGTTGGACGGTCTCCCTTCCCTATATATATATATATTATATATATATATATATATATATATATATATATATATATATATATATATCATCCTTTTGTGGTGATGAACGTTATTGTTTAGCAAGCTTATTTGGCATTAGCATCTCTCTCTCTCGTGTATGCACTTGTGATGCCATATACATTGTTTTAATCTCACTCCACAAGTCCTTGCCCTGCCTTCTTCTTTGCAGCATTGCCAGTTATGATGGAGATACTGTCAAAGAAAATTCTAGAGCACATCACACAGCAATGTCTTGTATGCTGCGATGTAGGTGAGCCATGTGGTGCTCGATTGGCCTGTGATGATCCATCTTCACTTATATTTCCTTTTCAGGTTGGTATTTTTTGAGCTGCTACAAAAATTGTTGCTTTTAAGATAAATCATCTCTGATTATCATTCATCGACAACCCTGTTGACAACTAGCAGGAGAGTGAGGTAGCTCATTGCAGCTCTTGTGGGTCAGTTTTTCATGATCACTGTTTCAAGAAGCTTCCATGCTGCCCTTGTGGCATGGCTGCTGCTGAGATTACGTCAAGAGCCGACTCTGTGGAAGATCAGAAGCATGGATCAGACAATGAACTGGGAGGCATTTTGGGTTTGTCCCCAAGGAACAAGGATTCAGGATCAGCTAAAAGTGTGTTGTCTAATCTATTTTCAATGGTAAAGATTGAAAATCCATGGAGATCTAAGAGCAGTCCTGTTATTCTAATGGGTTCATTATCCAGTCTACCCCCTTAACAGAGGGCATGTTACATGGTTTTAAGTTTGACCCTGATGGGGTTTATATTGGTTTTGTTGTGCTTGTATTATATCATCATATTTATGTTGTATCATTCGTGTAGCAGACGGTATGCATCTCTTATTTATACGTGTTACACGTAATCAAGGTCAATGAAAATCTCAAAGTCATCACCAGGGTTGTGCCAGGAACTATCAATTTTTCTTCCATGTGAACTTGAAAAAATCCATGAACTTTATACCAGAATTTCTGGCAAAGATTATAATAGTTGTGATTCGATAATCAGCAGCAAGGTCTGGTGTTCTGTTGGTTGAACTATGTTTTTTCAGTATAATTGAACTCTCTATGCGCCTTATGTGTAAACCTCTCAAGAATGATTTGGTAGGTTTAGATCTCCAAAGCAGATGATCTATTACCTCCTTCCATAGATGTGTGTTCATGAAAAGTGTGTAATCCAGAGTCTCCCATGTTTAAGTAGCAGTTTTAGGTGTCTACTTTGAGGATTTGCACACTGTTTGTCTTGGTTTCCTTTGTTATCCAGACGAATCAAACTAGCATTTCTTAGGTTGCTACCTCTAGAATTTAGATAAACCTAATCCTATGCTATGGCAAAAGCTCATGTTGCTTGGCATTTCGAGGATTTCTAACCCTTGGTGTTCCAACAAACCTTAAAGGAATGTGCAGTCTAATGACAAATCATATCAACATATTGAATCTATATCCGAATGAACAAAGTATAGGCGAGTTCAGGTCTATTTCAGGGTTCATCACTTGCAATCACATCCCAACCCAGATTGATATATGGTTTTGTTTCTTTTCTTGAGGTACATAGATGCATAGACTTGGTTGGTTCAGTCAAGAGCTCTTTCCCTGAAAAATATTTAAAAGGCTCTGTTTGAGAACCACTGTTGGGAGGGATAGGGAAAGGGTGATGTATAGGAGTGGATTTCATAACATCCTTGCATGGAAGTAGTTTTCCTTTTCTTTTTTATTTGATGAATTGCATGGATGTAGTTGGAATCAAAAGATGGAAGCCAAATCTCTTCTAATCTCCCCTCATTCCATATCTGAAACACGAAATGAAAGAAGCTGGTGGGAATTCTGCAGATCCTCATCGTTGCTCCCAACACCAAATCCCAAACAAATCCTTATTGGAGTGGACGAAAAGGCTAGGGACTGGTCAGAGTCCTTACCACAGTTCAAACCACTACTTACCCACCTTATCAGATTTGGTAGTATCTGGGTTGGGTTTGGAACAAATATGATTGGATCTAGGGGTTAGAATCAATTAAATAAATATGCTTAGATTTGGGTTGCATCAAGTTTAAACTGAATGGTTTTACCTTTCATCGCATAAAAGTCAATAGATTTTACTCACTTTCATCTAATTCAATACCACAGGAACCTCGGATCATAACCATATTCAAGACTCTACTATGACATCAAAGTCGAACATGTTCTATGATCAGATCCACTCTTCATAAACAGATACAATGCCATGTCAAATTGACATCACGCAAAAATGGCTTCTCACATTCTCTCTCCTTGATTCGATAAGGCTGTCAGTCGACCGGGTATCTGACCTATCAGGACTTACCCAACCCTGCCCAAGTAACAACCTATAGGCTTCTGGTTACATTGGAAGGGGAAAATGGGAAAAACCCAAATCAAACCTGTATAATTTAAAGGGTACTAAATAATAGGGTGATGCAATTCTAAGCTTTCAGTGTGATCTACTTATTTGATTTTGTAGAGATCAGCTCTTGGAGCTTTCCATTCCGAAACATGGATGAGGTTTTTATAAGGTTCAAAAAATCAATGGTCCAATTTTTTTGTAGATTTTCAAGGTTCCAAATATCTTTTTTCATTGAAAACACATGATACTGTCAATTCTTAGTAAATTGACCATGCCAAACATATTTATGGGGTCGGAACCGCAAAAAGAAATTGAAAAGCTGAAAAACTCATATAGCATGTTTGCATCACTTGAAAATACACATAGTACTAGGGTCAACTGGGTCAGATCAGATATCTAGCAAAAATCATAGCCAGGTTTTGGCCAGCATGCTACTCGGAATAAGGTTCAGGTCAACCCAAAAAGTATTCTGACAGCACATTATCATTCCCGAATATTCGAGTTTGGGTCGGGTGAAATATTCAACACAAACCCAACCCATTGACAACCCCAATTCTTGCCACCTTCCCCTCTCTTCTCTTTTAGTAGGCGGATGGGAAATAGTACGTCCTAGCCCATTTTGTGATGCCCAGTAGGCATAGTGACAAAATGTGTTTTTAGTAAATATCGGCAGCAAAAATCTTACGATAAATTGTTTTTTTAGTTTTTAGCAAAAAAGCAAAATAAGAAATATAAAATAAAAATCATTTTATTATTTTACAAAAGTAAAACTAAAAATACATTAATTTCTGGCACTTTTATTAGAAAAAATCAGCCGGCCAATTTCTTGCATTTTTTTCACATTTTTTTTTAACAAATGCCGTAGAGCTGCAAACAGATCAAATATGGTCGAATATCCAATCTGAATCCAACATGTTTTCTGTTTTTGATTAATGGTATTGATTTTGTGTTGTTCTCTTGGTGGTTAATTTCTCGTAGTTGTCCTAGATGTTCTTGTTGTTCGAGTGATAATTGTCTATTTGCTCTAAACGTCAATATTTTTTTATAACTTCAGCTAGTTGTTTGCAGCAAGGGATTAACCTTGTGCTTGTGCTCGAATGATTTTGGCATGTAATAAATGCAGGTCAGATTGAAAACTTACCTTAGATAAATGCAAGGGTTGAAAATTTTAAAGGTTCCTCCTCATGTATGTGATTCCAGTTTGTAAGGAGAACATGAATTTGCAATCCGCAACCATGGAGAAGTGGAACAATTTGATTAATCAGCTAACCTCTCTGCAAGTGTATGTTGCTTTGGCAGTGTTGTTTGTGACAAACTGTGCTACTCTTTTTATGTGAGTGACTAGTTTAACTTTTCACTTTTTTCTTTTATGCATTCTTTTCCAATTTTTTTACAGTTGTCAATTTGAGCTGTTCATCGTAGAGATTGGAACTGCATTCCAGTGTTCCTGGTTTGAAACTTTGTAAGTTGGGTAGTCAAAAGTCACATCTGACATGGATTTGAACCATTTTTTCTAATGTGTTTGTCTGGTCCAGTGTGTTGGATCTGATTGGGTCCATGTCTTGAGTTCTATACGTTCTCAGAATATGACCTTTTCTATATCTGATCAGACCATGAACCTTGTAATTTAAGGTCATATATCCTGATCCAACAATGAGTCATAGTTGGATCTTGATGAAGATGCTGACCCCAACCCATCTATGGACATACTCTTAAGCATTTTTTTACTTCTTTGCAGCTCTTTTCTTAAGCCGAGTAAAATCCAATACAATAGTCCTAGCAGGATTAAGTGGTGGTGGAAAAACTGTAATTTTCTATCAGGTTGTCTTCCATGTCTTGCTTTCATTTTGTTGGGGAGTTTGTTATCTTATCTGCTAGGTTAGTTATTGATTTTCCCACAATTATCATGCTGCAGAAAGCAATCTTAAATTTTATCTACTTATGGACATGTCAGTTGGCTAATTTCGTTATTCATGCTTGTTCTCTGTTGTCCCTCCGCTTCTGTCAGTTGACCTTGCTATCTTGAAACAGAATAATGTGTATGGTTCTACACTTAAAATTCAATATACTATTGGTGATTCCATATCTGAAGCTTCAAGTGGTTTTCAACAACCAAAATTCTACAATGTGGAGAAGACAGTTTCATATAATTTCTATATTAGGTGGTAATTCTGTTGGTAAATTTTTTTCTGGGTTTACCAAATAACTGTTTATTGACGAGTAAGCTGTGAGGTTCTGTCAGAGGTACAACAGAAGCTTCTCATTAGTGGCTTATCTTTTGCTCAGAAAAAGTGATACCTGCACCCAATATGAGCCCCGTTATGCTATTGAAGTATATTTTCAGCTTTATTTATCTTCTATACTTGTTCTTCTCAACCTTACTAAAGTAGGAAAACTTTTTTAACCATTCACGTGGTTCTACTACCATTCTCTCAGTCTGGTATGTTGAAGTTTACATCTTTTTCCCTCCTAGAATTACTCATCGTTGCTAGAGGCCCTTGGGCATGATCTTTTCCCCAAAGAAGGTTCTAGGTGAACTAGGGTAACCTTATCATTAAGTATACATTATTTCTGTGAGGTCGCAAGGATGACTCTGGGAATTGGTAGAGGTCCATGGGAATGATGTTTTTTCCAAAAGAAGATTCTAGGTGAACTAGGGTAAGCTTATCATTCAAGTATACATTTCTGTGAGGTCACTGAGATGACTGGGAATTTGCAGCAGTATGCTTTGGCATTTAATTTTGCCAGATTGAGCTTTTTGTGGTTTTTCGCATATTAGCCATCAATAAAAGTACTAGTTGGAAACAAATACATCAAAATTAAAGTATAGTGAATACCTACATGCGTTATATTGTTAGAGTTTCAAGTTATAAGTAACTTAATATCGTACCTTGTCAATGACACTTCCACATTTCATCTTGTCGTACATGGCATTATAAATGCCTTGCTTATTGTTTCAAGTTACATGACACTTTCATATTCCTGGTTGAAGATGGCATTATGAATAGCTTGTTGTGTTTTTCTCAAGTCAGGGTAAGTTTGTTTTTTTACACC
Organism: Nuphar pumila; assembly: GCF_984573655.1. NCBI lineage: Eukaryota > Viridiplantae > Streptophyta > Magnoliopsida > Nymphaeales > Nymphaeaceae > Nuphar > Nuphar pumila. The sequence continues at coordinate 72,631,995 of NC_143263.1, read as the reverse complement.
ACCACCATAAGGATAGGTTTATCTTTCTATACCACCAATGTTCTTCTTGATGAATATCATATCGTGTCATCAACAATTTTCACACTTGTTCTTGTTGACCACAACACCATGCACACATCGACATAGATATTTACTTCAGAGTTAGTTTTATCTTTTTAACCCGATCATCATGTAGTCCTTGATGGAGATGAGAGACATATTAAGTTCGCGATAATTAAAGTTTGGTGAAAACCGATAAACATCATATAGATAGAGTTTTAAGGATAATAAGTAACTAAACATTATATCTTGTCATTCACACTTTTATATTTCAACTTGTAGAAGATGACATTACAAATGACTTGTTATTTTCTCACTTAAGGATAGGTTTGTCATTTTACACCACCACCGTGTAGTTGTCCTATTTTTATTATTTTATATGGTCACATAATTATCAATGGCACATTCATATTTCATCTTGTCATAAATGATATTATGAATGTTGGGTTAATGATAAGTTTATCATTTTATTCGTGTAGCTCTCCCATTTCTGTCGTTTTATTTGGTTAATCCCTAAACAAAATCCATCACCAACATTCTTCTTGCTCAACAATATATGGTATCATCCATATATTCACACTCATTCTTGTTGACCACAAAAGCATGTATACATCGACAAAGATATATCTTTCAGGGCTAGTTTTGTCTTTTTACACCTACCATCATGTAATCCTTGTTGGAGATGAGACTAACTAAATTCGCTAATGAAAATTAAAGGTTGGTGAAAACCCACAAACATCATATAGTTAGAGTTTCAAGGATAATAAATGACTAAACATCGTATCTTGCCACTCACAACTTCACACTCTATCTTGCTGAAGATGACATTATAAATGTCTTATTGTTTTCTCACATAAGGGTAGATTTGTATTTATACCTCGCCTTTCTGTAGCTCTCCTATTTTTCTTATTTCAAATGGTCAGCCTCTTATTGTAGTCATCACCAGATTACTAGTTGTTGAACATTACACCTTGTGATTCACACTTTCATATGATTGTGTTGAATGCGACACCATGTATACATCGACATACATATCTATTTCAGAGATAACTTTGTCTACCTATCCCACCACTTTGTAGTAGTAGTATTTATATCTTTCTGCAGACCCTTTTTTCAAGCAACTTATCATAAAAGTACTTGTTGGAGTTGAAAGTCCCACTCAATTTACACTACCAAATTAAAGTATGCTCAAAACCCACATGCATTATGTTGTTAAAGTTTCTGTAACGCCTCCAAAATCTTGGACTTGTAACTTTTTATGAAAAGTTTGAAAACTTTGTAATCATTCTTTTATCGGAGTTTTAAATAGTAATTCAACAAAAAAATAGTGTTTTTGAAATAACAAATCAATGGATCTTGGGTGCATTAATTGCGAAACCTTTTCTTTACACAACAGATTTAAAACTCTGTATATTCAAAACCAAATAGAGTAAAAATGCAGTTTTAGTAATTTAAAGTTTATACAAGAGAAGAATTTTCAAGGAAACTCTTATGTAAAATTATAGAAATGCTCTCAGAAGAGAAACATTAAGGAAATAGTCTCATCTTGATACCATTACATCATTGTTTCATCGCTTGTCGTACTGACCAAATCATCACTTGTATCTATAAAATGGGTCAGCTTTACGAAAAACTAGTAGGTAAGTATATGCATTTCATTCTAACATGATAAGCAATTTTAAACAAGTAATAAGCTAAATCTATCTTAGGTAGTTGATTAATGCAAGTAATAAAAAGTTAATTAACACAAGTAATAAGCAATTAATTAACACAAGATGCATAATTAATGAAGATTGTGAACATGATAACTTTTGTTTCGATATTAGTTGTCCTGCAGGTACGCACAAACGAAAAATGTAGAAACAATTGAGACTAATCTGGTGGTTTATTATGCCATATATTTTCGATACTCTGAGTAGCTAGCTGAGTTCGCTCTTAAGGGGATGGTCGGTGATTGAGAGAGGATTCCCCAAAGGCCACTCATTCAAGGGATGCATCCAACTTCTGCAGAAGACCATGAGATCTACCACCTAGGATAATTTTTGGTAGTCCTATCCCCTAACTTTGATAACTGAAGACACTGAGTCATTTGCCCGAGAGGTGGTTGTCAACAACCTGTTCATTGGAGTTTTTATACCATCTCATCTTCTCCCTTGATGGAAAACAACATAGCAAATGAATGCATCAAATTTTATTTAACTGAAGACCCATTCTGCATGCTCTGGTCTTTAAAACCAACTCGAACATCTTGCCTATGAAAACGAATCATCACCATTTATGTGATTTCAACATAGTGCCAATCACACGTTTTGAGGTTACCACAAATCTCTCATTCACTCATCGTAGTACTAACATGCCGTGCCTGTCTAAAAGTATGACTACGATGAGAGAGGTATTGGTTTCTCAAAAGAAACCTTAGCTTTAATGTGTTGTGAAAGAAACAATGTAGTCATTTTAATTTATATTTGACATGCTCTGATCTTTTAAACCAACACGAGCATCTTGCCTGTGAAGGCGAAACATCACTATGTAAATGATTTTCATAATGTGCTATTCACAAGCATCAAGGTTACCTGAACCTCTCATTCAATCATCGTAGTACTATCATGTTGTGCTTGTCTAAAAGTATGGCTACGATGAGAGGGGTATTGGTTTCTTAATAGAAACCCCGACTCAATTGTTTTGTAAAAGAAATGATGCAATACATATTTAGTTTGACATGATCTAGTCTTTTTAAAACACTTGTGTATCCTTGTGCAATTTGCACGATACAAGATCATTATAGATCTCCCATCCATTTATCGCAATATCATCATGCTGCGCATGTCTTACCATATTGTTTGTAATAAACAATATATGGGTTTCTCAGCAAAACCCTGCCGAAGCACATGCTCACGCCCCCAATCGGTGTTATCAGAAGCTCAAACCGAAGTTGAAAAATATTTCTCCCAAATGCGCCGACTTGGAAAAGCTTGGTTGCAAATTCACAACTTAAAAGCAAGCATACTTTGCTTTGCAAAGATATGCATTTGAAAAGTTGGATTCCTGCAAGGAATCCCCTTTTCTTAAAAGCTCTAACGCTTATGCGCAAACCCGTGTCTTTCAAAAAAGCGCAAGTGGGAAAACTGATAGAATAGAACATGCACTTGCTTGTCCTACGAGGTTGTATTTATGTGAGGATTATATATATACTACATAATACAGACTTGTGCACATTGCAGCGTGACAGCAAGAATATAAGCAAATAAGTCTATAAGTAGTGCACGTGGTACAAAAATATACCCCGGCTAAATAAATGTAAAAGCAGTAGCCTGTGCACTAAAGCATGGCGGCAAAGTAAACAACATAAAATAGTAAATACGAAAGCAGTAGCTTGTGCACTAAAGCGCGATAGCAAAGTGACTGACAAAAAACAGTAAATACGAAAGCAGAAGCATGTTCACTAAAGTGCGGCGGCAAAGTAAAAACAGAAAGCAGTAAATGCGAAAGCAGAAGCCTGTACACTAAAGCGCGACAACAAAGTAAAGACAAAAAGCAGTAAATAACAGAAAGGAAAGGACAAGGATTGCAAAACTGCATCTTTGAGTTAAATTTCACATATATATATGTATATATATATATATATATATATATTTATTTTTGTTTAAATGTTAAATGCTTAATTTAGTTCATTCATTGTTCTTTGCACAACTTTCCCCTACCTCAGGGAATGTCGGGGTTGCTGACGCCTTCGAGTGTAGGTGACAGAAGGATCGAGCTTCAGACATGAGCGAAGATCCGTTGCATGAGCTGCGAAAAGTAAAAAGTGAGAACTTAACCCAATATACTAAAATGCTCAGAATTAAAAGGGTCTGAGTCCCCAAATAGGGCAGGGTTGCGCCCCTGCCCGCCAATCAGCAGAGGAAGAGACAATTTTTATTATCCATTAAAATTTAATTTAGGTTAAATTACCATAAGAGCATAAGGTGACTCGACCCTAGTGGGACCTACCTACTAAAGAAATGAAGGTCAACACCCCCTTCTCTCTATAAAAGTGAATAAAAAAAAAGTCAAGAGAAGATAAAGCTACAAGAAAAGGAAGAAATCTGAAAAAAAAAATTAAGCAAAGATAAATATTCAATACTTACCTTGTAATAGGTTGAACCTATATGGGAAAGAGGGGCTGAGAGAGTTTTATAAGGAAGGAGGGGGCTCACGCACAACCCTCCTACTCTCTTTATTTTCTCTCTCTTCCTTTATCTCTCATACTCCCTTTCTATATCTCTATCAAGTCTCTCTCTCTCTCTTTCTCTCCAACGAGTTCTCTCTATCAACTCTTCTATCTTCCCTCTCATCTCACTCACACAGTTTGAGTGAAGGACCTCCATTAGAGGAGTTGCGCAGTTTAGTGCTAGTAAAGGGTGTACACATGTAGGTTGCACTATTATCCATCTTTGCATAAAAAAGGTAGGGTTTCTTGTACCATTGTTCATAGATGACGAACCAGCAGGGAGGACCATGTTGGATGCACATCCCTATGTGCATCGATCCACCATGACTGGTCAGATTGATGGCATAAATTGTCCAAATTATTTTTAACTCAACCAATTTTGAAAGAAAATTTGCATCTCTTAGAAATCCAATAAATGCAAGTAAGGATTTTATCATGATTTACATATCCAAAACTTGAATTTGGTATATTATTTTGATTTATTTGAATCTATTTCATCAAAGATATATTTGTTGCAACAGGGAATGAAGTTCTGCCATGTTTACATGATTGTCCAGATTTTCTAACTCGACTAGTTTCAGAAGAAAATTTGTATATCTTAGATAACAAATCCAATAAATGAAAATAATGATTTTATCATAATCTACACATTCAAAACTTAAATTTGGTATATTGTTTTGATTTATTTGAATTTGTTTTATAAGAGATATATTCATTGCAACAAAGAACTAAGTTTTGTTTTGTTTGTAGGATTGTCCAAATTTTCTAACTAGATTAGTTTTAAAAAAAATTTGTATATCCTAGATAATGAATCCAATAAATGCAAATAATGATTATATCATGATTTATACATCCAGAACTTGGATTTTTTTATTTATTTAAACCAGTTTTATAAGAGATATGTCTGTTGCAACAAGGGATTAAGTTTTGTTCTGTTTGCAGGATTGACTAGATTTTCTAACCCAACTAGCTTTGAAATAAAATTTGTATCTCCTAGATAACTAATCCAATAGATGCAAATAAGGATTCTATCATAATCTACACATTTAAGACTTCAAATTGGTATATCGTTTTAATTTATTTAAACCTATTTTATAAGAGATATGACTGTCACAACAGAAGAGAAAATTTTGTCCTATTTGCATGACCAATTTGACATGTATGCCTAGAGTTAAGTTGTAACTCTTGATATATATATATATATATATATATATATATATATATATATATATATATATATATATATATATATGGTGAGACATATGATATATACGTCAATGTGTATGTGTGTTTGCATTGAAATTAATGTTGCATTTATTAGTGTACAAGAATGTGTTATGGCATGAGATGAAATTCCATCAATTGTGCATGAATTGATTCGGGTAGTATCATTGAGCTTGGCAAAAATGTGATATTTCATAAGCTGGAATTCTATTACTTATGCATAAAAAGATTTAGGTATCTTTTATTTGACTTTGCGAGAATGTGTGATAACTGGTATGCATATTTGTTCTACATTAAATTATGTTTATTTCGCCTATGCATGTTATAACCATAGTTATGATTATGATTGAATGTTATTATTTGCATGTGCCAGATATATTGTATGGTTGGGAACTTGTGTATGGTTCATGATTATGTGAAAGCTCAAAGATGACCAAAACGGGTTCAGTAGAACCTCTATAGTGTCACACAAGTACTTGAGATTGTGTTTGTGTGTCATACCAATACTTATATGGCAGTGTCATGAGTGCACTTGTGTGTTCACCCACAAGCTGGGTACGTGGTCGAATTGGACCAATGTGGTACTCTACATATGTCTAAGGTAGTAATAATGAATAAGTGCATGAACATAAATATAAATTATGGCCTAACTGGTTTTGTACTGGGGCTTGGTTTCGAACTTTGTCGGTGTTCTGAAACCATGAGTACACTAGATTAGTGATCATAATGTATCATAAAATAATGTATTGACTATCACACTAGAGTAGTTGGTGTTCTTGCCATGAAGGCAAACTTTTTGCATACCCTAGTGTAGTACGTGGGCTCTCGAAGACTGGTTGCCTAATAAGGCAGGTACAATAATGTCATAAACACTAAATTGATAAGGTTGATGCTCATCTGGTCTCGATGCTACCTTGGAGAGGGTAGATGATACAAACTCTTGTATACTGGAGGTATATGCCCAACTTGCTATGAGCGGAAATAGGTCGATGGTTGCTTGCCCTAGAGAGTTAGGAAACCTGGTCCTACAACTTCTACAAAAGTCAGATGCATCTTGAAATTTCAGCCTTTAGAGGAGTTATCTCGAACATTACGCTGCCCCTTTAGGAATCCATTTCAGATAGTCATTCGAGGTATTAAAACACTCAAGCATAATAAACCCCTGAATGGTCTCATATGTCTCGACATAAGTGAACTGCACGTACCCATAGAGGGTCAATTATGAAACATAAATAATAACTTACAAGTTTACATTTCTGAATGCAATTGATTTTTACATAATGAATTGTGTAAATGCACTATGGTTAGTTTTGTGATGTGCTTGAGATATGTTGACTCTATAAATGTTCGGACATTTAATCTCTTATGATGCTTGCTCTTTAAATTATGCAAATGCACTATAGTTAGCCTTGGAATATGCCTTGAGAAATGTCATTAATGAATATTCAACATTTAATTTATTATAATGAATGCTCTCATATAACTGGTAGTATTTATGATATTAATGGATGTCCAAACATATAATTTATAGTTGGGATGGAGTGTCAACTTGATCTCTATGAAATTTTTTTCCAGACATGTCCATCAAGTTACAAGAAATTTTGCAATTTTTTTCTTATATCAATTTAATGGTTGATGCTTCTTCGGAGGGACTAAACCGAACATGTCTGTTTAGTGAACAAAAAACCAGTTTTGGTAAATTATTTATTTATCCTTGCTCCAGACTCCTATTGAGGCAAGGTTTATGGTTATGTTTAGCTAACACGTTCGTATGTCTGTTGTAAAAAATTTTTATTTTTACTCACTATAATCTGGCTATGATAGTTTTTATACCAATTGATAAAATTATATCACTACGGTTTCAAGTTGGAACTCTTGCGATCTGTGTATTCTGGTTCCAAAACTAAACCAAATAGATACACTAATTGTTGGAGACCAGTGTGTATTTTAAATGGTGTTTAAGATATGCAATGTGATGATTATGCATATGATGAATTTTAATTGCACAGTTAAATGAATGTATGCATGCTATGTTTACATGTTTCAATGAGTATGATATGCAATGTATGTTTATGATATAAATTATGAGCATACATCATGATGATTAATTATTATTGTTATATGCTACGATACGTAAATTGCATTATGCATGATTGAATGATCATGAGTGAGCTTACAGTTCAAGGAACTGATCGGTGCTTGAGAACATGAAATGTTGTGTTGCATGTGCCCATATGGACGTGTAGTAAAGCATGTAGAGACATATATGCACATGTTGATTAATGATGTGTGGTTCAAGGAACCACTGAGGTGCCTTGTGTGCACGACTGTGTGGATGTGGTCAAACAATATTCTTTTGTTGTAAGGTGTGTATGACACGCAAACACATTGGAATGCCCAATTGTGAGCCCATGAGGTGTTGATTGTGCATCAATTTATAAAAATATCATTGACCTCTGACCTTAATGAAGATAACCCTACACTTGACGATTCATGGATTATCGTGGAAGGGTTATCGAAATTTGTGAGATCCAATATCCCAAGTATACCATGGAAAGGGTAGAGGATACATGCTCCTAGGACATTGTTGTTGTTTTGTAAGAGCGAGGCATCTCACTTAGTCCCCAGTCCCAAAAGTTAGGGGGTCATAATTACCATATAGCTTAAGTGGTAGTTTCCTTGACCTATAGAGTCTTTTCTAAATCAATCCAATTGTTGTGTGCCTCTGAAGATTTTCTCTCGATTGCCATGCAGTTAGTCATTAGGGTTATAATAAAATACATAGCATAATAAATGCTTGAGTGGTCTCAACTGAAATGATGGTGTTGTCTCGACGTACATAAAAGATATAAACAAGAAAAATAATTAAATAGTTGATTAGGAACACTTTATGTTTATACAATTATGTTTATTTTATTGTTGTGTTAAAAGCATGCCTATAATGATATTTAGTGATGCCATGTTCTAATAATTGTGTTTCCTGAATTTAATTGTTGTAGTATTCATTTGAATGCCTGATGTTATATGTTGTTGTTGTTGATACATGCATATGTATGCCTGATATTGTGTATGCATGAAATGTTAATGTGTGTCTTACGAGTCTGACACCCTAATGTGTAGATAATGAATGAGCTGAAGAGTAGTTGTGGAATGTTGTAGGGGGTGCCATGAGAACCATTTATTTTATTTAGATCCTGTGAATGTTTACTTTGATTACTGCTTATTTCTTTGAATAATTGATATGGATTATTTGATTATGGAATGAATGAATTAGATTAGTTTATGGATTGTTAATACTATTTTAAATACCTATAACTTGCCCAAAATGTTTAACCATTTTTAAAATAATGTTCTTGCTATAAATTATAAATTATATGTGATTTCAAAATAAAGGGTTTTATCAATTGGATATTTTTTTATCGGATTTGGTTCTAAGGAGCTATTAAATGCTGAAGATTGTGAAGGCTGACTCATTAGAGATCAATTTGTTTAAGGCAATTCCATAGATGAGACCTCATATTTTAAAAAAAAAATCTATGAAGTTTTGGGTTAAATTTTTTTGGCGTTACACTTTCTCTGCATCTTCTTCTTCTTCTTCTCTTTATTTTTTGATGTTGCTTCTTAGTTCAGTAATTGTTGTAATTGCTCTATCCCTATTCTTTGTTGTTGATTATTGTGTCTATGTGTTGGACTTGACTTTAGGTTTAAGTAGGTTATGTGTATTTGTTGATTTGTTTTTAATTAATTTGTTATACGTGTTTGTTTATATAGATGTGACATTGAATTGTTATGTGTGTGGATGTGACATTGAATGAATATACATATGCATATTTTATTTGAAGGTCAATTGGTTGTCTTATTTTAGATTTATTGATGGTGCATCAATGACATGGATGCTATTTTAATATCTTTAAGACTTGATATTATACTTAAATTATATAACATGTTTAGTATGCTTGCAATATCTTATGCTTCGTGCATCTTTTGTCGATTAATTTTATATTGGATACATGTTTGCTATTAGTTTTATCACTTTATTTTAAGAATTTAGATTATTTTTAAATTTTTTGATATTTGTTTGATTTGCTCATTCAATTATTTTTAATATTTGGGCAGATTTTATAATGTTTGACATACTTTTTTTGCTTATTGTTGATTAATTTTATGTTTCATGCATGTTTGTTACTAATTTTAACATTTCATTTGTATATTTTTATATTTTTAATTAAAGTACCACCTAGAATTCAATTAATCTTTTTAGGGCTCCACCTACTAGGCATCGCCTAGCTCTTTTGACTACATAAGTTCATACCTAGTAGAATTATTTTTACACTGAAGAACAATGGATCTTTGTACATCAATGTTGCATGTGAAATCTCATAAATATATGAATCCATATACCACTTAAACCCTACGGGTCTGACCCACATAGTTAATTGCCAAAACTTGGATCCTATCCAATTCTACTCGGTTCAAAATGGGGTAATACCTGATCATTTGGGTGTCAGCGAGCCAAGAGGAATGAACATTGTGTACTATCTTTGTATGCTAATTACACTACAAGGATGAGGGTCAATAGTGGCAAGTTTTCTCACTGCTATTACTCTATTTCTCATTGCTATTGGCCTATAACGGTGAGCATTGTCACCGATAAGTCAAAAAATGTCCTTTATTGACCAATAACGATGACATTAATAGGTCACTGTTAAAGGATGAACCAATACCAGTGAAGAATCTCACCAAAACTAGGAAGACTAATAGCAACAAGGTATCCTATAACGACGAGGTTGTTTTAACTGTGAAATACCCTATAACAATGATGTTGATGAGCCATTTTGGAATGGTTGCGCAAGTCACACTATCTTATCTACAGTTCTTCAACTAATGAATTTGAAGTCCGAGTATAATTTAAGTCAATCATGTTTTGATTGTTTGTGCTCTATTGTGATAAGTATGTTGCCCAAAGATAAGAAATTGCCATAAATTTTTTATCGTGCGAAGGTTATGGTCAACGCTTTAGGTATGGGGTATCAAAAGATAAATGTTTGTCCAAATCACTGCATGTTGTATTTCAAAGATCAAGAAAACAACAGATTATGTCCATCATGTGGGTATCCTTGGTTCAAGATAAAGATAAGGGGCAATGATAGCACGAGGTCAAAAGAAATGCCATACAAGTCGCTCCACTACTTTCCTCTTACCCCTAGATTGCAACGATTGTATATGTCTTCGAGGACAGCTACACATATAAGATGGCATGCAAATAAAGTTCGACATGATGAAGATAAGATCATACATCCTGTTGATACTGAAGCTTGAAAGCACTTTGATTGTACTCATCAGACCTTCGCAATGGAAGCGAGAAATGTTAGGCTCGGTTTATGTATAGATGAATTTAATCCATTTGGGGGTAGATCAACCTCATACTCGTGTTGGTCAGTATTTGTCACCCCATACAACCTTCCTTCAAGCTTGTGTATGAAGCATCAAAATCTTTTCTTGTCTCTATTGATCCCTAGCCCGACGTCTCCGGGCCAAAATCTTGATGTATATTTAAGGTCATTGATTAATGAACTTAAAATACTGTGGGATGATGGTGTTCTCACGTACGATACCCAAAAAAAGCAAAACTTTAATATGAAGGTTGTTGTTCTATGGACAATCAGTGACTTCCCTGCATATGGTATGTTATCTGGTTGGAGCACACATGAGAGGTTGGCATGTCCGTACTGCATAGAGGATACAAAATCTTTTAGATTGATACATGAAAGGAAGTCATGCTGGTTTGATTGTCATTGTCGATTTCTACCCAACGATCATCCATTTCGACGATAAAAGAATGTGTTCAAAGCAGGTACAACTGAAATAGAAGGTCCACCTACACGGTTGTCTAGCATAGAGATTTTAAGACGATTGTGATACTTTCTATATGGATTGACAGATGCCGTAGTCTGACGCCCTTCCTTGAATTTGAGAAGAATCACAATTGGACAAAGAAATCTATATTTTGGGAATTGCCATATTGGCCGACCTTATTGATACGACATAATTTGAATGTGATGCATGTGGAAAAAAATGTGTTTGATAATGTATTCAATACGATAATGAATGTCAAAGGAAAAACGAAGGATAATCCGAAGGTGCGTATAGATTTAAAAATAATATGTAAAAGATTAGAATTGGAGCTCAAAGAATATAATGGCAAACTACTGAAACTAAAGGCAATGTACGTGCTTGGACCAGATCAAGTAAGGCAGGTATGTCAGTGGTTGAGACAGTTGAGATTTCCAGATGGATACATCTCTAGCATTGCTTGGGCTGTGAAGATAGACGAGGAACACTTATATGGGTTGAAGATCCATGATTGTCATGTTATTATGCAACGGTTGATTCCCCTAGCATTCCATGATATGTTAGACAAACCTATATGGGGGTATTATTCGAGTTGAGTCAATTTTTTAGAACATGTGTATCGAAAGTTGTAGTAACTGAGGTAAAGAATCTAAAAGATTTTGTCGTCACTACTATTTGTCAGCTAGAGAAGATATTTCCTCCAGCATTTTTCGACGTTATGGAACATGTGATCATACACTTGCCATATGAACTTAGGGTTGGTGGTTCTGTGCAATATCGGTGGATGTACCCATTTGAAAGGTATATTTTTTTTTATATTTTTCTCTTTAATGCTATTGGAAAATTATTGTATTACGAGATATATATTGTTGACAGATGCATGTTTGACCTCAAAAAAAAGGTTTAGAATAAAGCAAGAGTGGAATGTTCTATTTGTGAGGCATACACTTTAAAAGAGATTTCAAATTTCTCATCTATGTACTTTGAGCCTTACATTCCAACATATTACACTTGCACACCTCGTAATGATGATGTAGAACAATTTACTGTAGCTGACAAACTGTCGATATTTCAACCACTTGAGCATGCCTTTGGTAGTTGTCTGTCAAGACTCTTGGAAGATCGAGAGCAAGACACAACACAAATCTATATCCTTTTTAATTGCTCAGTGATCGACCCCTACATCGAGTAAGTATACATAATATGTTACACTAAGTTCTCTACGTACATGGTTCGGTAATATAATTATTTGTTAAGTGCAGACGATTTGATCTGGAGTTGCAAAGAGAACTTTTCCATCTCACTGATTCAGAATTACAAAAAGAATGTGAAAATAAGTTTGTGGCATGGTTGAAAGAGTTGGTAAGGATGATGACATGCATTCTTTCCTAGTAAACAACAATATGTTACTTAATTGGTCGTGTTTACAGTCATTGTTTATGCTTGTGGTCCGCCATGGTGATGTTAATGACCAAGGAATATGTGATTTATAAAATGGTTTGACCAAAGTTGTGCAATGTTACAACGGATACATCGTAAATGGTTATCGATTTCATACAGAAAATCACGGTGTAAAAAAGTCAACGATGAATAGTGGCATGTGTGTCAAGGGTAACAATTACGATGAAAATGAACTTGACGATTACGATGTTATTGAAGAAATAATGGAGTTGACTTACTTAGGCTTAAATAACAAGGTAACTTTATTCAAGTGTCATTGGTTTGATCCCACAGCAACAAGAGTCGACAAAGCCTCAGGTATTGTAGAGGTGAATCATAAATCAAGGTTTGGAACATATGAACCATTCATATTAGCATCACAAGCTTAATAAGTTTACTATACTTCATATTCGAATACAAGGAAGTCAGATAGAAATGAATGGTGGGCGGTTTGCAAGGTGAAGTCTAAACTATACCCCGAGTATGATCAGTTGCAGGAAGACAAGATTGTTGAAGAGGGTGATTACTATCAATCAGATGATATGTATGACTTCTTTTATGGTCACGATGTCACACATGGTCTGCATGTCACATCTCCATTGTCCGATAGCACACGTATGAAAGAATGTGATCCAAATGATATACCAAGTGGATGGGCGCCTAATGAAGAAGACAAAGAGGAAAAGGAAGAAGAATAAGAATATGAAAGTTAAAAAAAGTGATGAAGAAGCATACTCGAGCTAGTAAAATATATCTTGTAATACGTACCACATCACTTTCTCATATGCTCTCATTTTTGTAGTTTGGAGACTATGCTAGTCATGGTAGTAGTTAGCAGGATATTTGAATATGTTTGTTGGAGGTACATGTTTGACATTGATGTGATATGAATGATTTGAATGTATTGCCATATTTGATGTGACTGTATCCATGCATGCATGAAGTTATTTTTTATTTGATTATGTATCCATGAAATTGCATATCATGTGACTGATCCAAATAACATTTTTATTTGTTAGAATATGGTTCGTGGAGGTAACAGTGGTCAAGCAGCCAGTGGTCGAGGACCAAGTGGAGGCCGTGGGACATCATTAGGTAGATGTATTTGTATTATATTTAAATATAGGCATTCATTATGTTTTTGCTTATATGTTGATATAAAAATTGTTACTTGTTAATCGTCTTTATAGGATCCCAGCTTAGTGATAGTCAGTCTCAACCTTCATCTTCACGTAATGCTTTGATAGGTATATCATTTAAATAATTGTATACTTGATTAGTTTAAATATGCATTGTGTGAATTTCTAACTTATTTAACTGTAGGTGATGTTTCACCTACACATGACCCATCTACACCAGCTACTCATATATATCACGAGATAATACCGGATGCAGGGTCTTCTCAGTCTGACACACGATGACTGATTCAAATAGTGTATATCGATAGTCGACCATAAGTATTTCATTGTCACATGTTCAATACTTATCTTATAAATAGTGTATATCGACAGTCGATTGTTAATGTGTATCAATTCATATGCAATGCAAGGTTTGAGCCACAAAAAGTAATACGAGAAATTAAGAAGTTACTACTTCGGCATCTTTCAGAACCGGTCCCTCAATGGAAAGAGTATCCGAAGGAGGTGTTAGATAGATTATTATCCTCATTCATGGTATGCAATCGTTTATCATAACAAATGTGTTTCATATTTAATTTTTTATTATAGTCATGTGTGTTAACTTTCTGAAAGTATTTGTAGGCTTCGCATCGCTTTGCGACTGCGAACGAGGAGAAGGACGCGAGGGTAGTGTGGCAGAAGGTGGCTATCAATCGATTTACCAATATGTTGCAAAATATGAAGACTACAACAATAAAAGCAGTTGGTGGGATAGATGATCCACTGCAGTGGAAGGGTCATGACCCTTCTACTATTGGGAGAGAATGTGCGACAAGTGGGCGAGCAATAAATTTTGAAACCGCTCAGCAAAGGCTGCACAAAACCGAGCGAAGATGCCCGATGCCCATCTACACACAGGTGGATCTAGGACTTTTGGGAGCCACCATAAGAAAATGGTAATTCATCAATATATATATATATATATATATATATATTGTCAAATTTATAAGTATTTATGTATACTTTTTAATTAATTTTTTTATCATTTAACCATGCAAGAAGCAGAAAAAAGAGGCATTGTGCCTTATAAGGATGTGTTTGTTGAAACACATAAACGTAAGAGCATGGAAGAGTTTATATCAGAGAAGGCGAGAGCGACATCAGTATGTATTTATTATATTAATAAATATTGTAATATATAATGTACTATAAATTACATTATCATAAACATTATAATTCTTACTTATTAATTTATATTTTAATCATTACTTTGTAGGAGTCATACGAGCAGCAGATGGTAGAGCGATATGGCGATGACTCCACTCAGCATCTGCCTTTTGATCCTGTAGCATGGGTGACTGCAACCGGTGAACCCAAAAAGGGTTGTGTGTTCGGGTTTGAGAGTAACATGAACACCACACCAGTCATTGCCTTCTGCAGTCAGTGCTCTCAGAGTTCTCTCGCCAACATCAACTCCCACGGTTCGATTGACCCTGCTATGTCTTGGGATGGTGTTTGTCAGAGTCTTGAAAACAAAATGTGTGACTTTTTACATGAAGTCATTCTCAACCTTGTCCATATGAGTTGTACAATTTTTATTGAGACAGAAGAACTTCGTCTGCATTCAACATGAGCTCCGGTGCCCGTCAGGTATAAAGATTCATGTAATTTATTTTATGTCGTTAGATTTCAAGCTAGTATATGCATGATTGAATCACTTTAGATTTTTTTGACACTTTTAGAACACATATATGCATGATTGAATAACTATAAAAGTTTTTTGACAACCTTAGAACACATATAAGCATGATTTCATCACTATGAAAGTTTTTTTACTGCCTCATAATACATATATGCCTGATTGAATCACTATGAAAGTTTTTTGACAACCTTAGAACATATATAAGCATGATTTCATCACTATGAAATTGTTTTACTGCCTTAGAACACATATATGCATAATTGAATCATTATAAAAAAATTTTACTGCCTTAGAACACATATATGCATGATTGAATCATTATGAAAGTTTTTTGACAACCTTAAAACACATATATGCATGATTAAATAACTATAAAAGTTTTTTGACTGCCTTAGAACACATATGAGCATGATTGAATCACTATGAAAGTTTTTTTACTGCCTTATAACACATATGAGCATGATTGAATCACCATGAAAGTTTTCTGACAACCTTAGAACACATATGAGCATGATATTAGCATATATGAAAGTTTTTTGACAACCTTTAAACACATATATGCATGATTGAATCACTATAAAAGTCTTATGAAAGTTTTTTGACAACCTTAGAACACATATAAGCATGATTTCATCACTATGAAATTGTTTTACTACCTTAGAACACATATATGCATGATTGAATCATTATGAAATTATTTTACTGCCTTAGAACACATATATGCATGATTTCATCACTATGAAAGTTTTTTGACTGCCTTATAACACATATATGCATGATTTCATCACTATGAAAGTTTTTTTACTGCCTTATAACATATATATGCATGATTGTGATACATAACACATTTATTTGATAGGCTTATAAACATTATATGCATGTGTGAATCACTGTGACATTTTTTTTTGACAACCTTAGAACACATATTTGCATGATTGAATCACTATGAATTTTTTTTGTCAGTCTTAGAACACATATCTGAATTCTGTTATTCTCCTTCACTTTATTGCTTTTCTATGTGTCATTCAACCATTTACTTTGATTGCATTAGATTAGGTGCATTGCATATAATTTATTTCATTATATTTTGTTTATCAATACTAACATTTTGGTTCTCTTGTAGGATGCTAAAGATGACCAGCGTAGAGGAGGTGATAGAGGCATGGATGAAGGGGCGGATCGAGACAATGAAGAGGATGATGCCTCGAATCTTGACAAGGATTTGATTCATGTGTTTAATTTGTTTCACGTATGTGTAACTAATTAGAACTTGGCAAAGACAGTATTGGGTTATTAAATTTATTTAACTTATAACTTGTGTTAAATTTTTTTCACCTACTTTGTATATGTATTTTTATGTGTATTTTGTTTTTTATACACAGGTTACATAAATTTTATAACGAGAATTTTTTTCTTGATATTCATATTTCAAAAAAATTTATTTTTTTTAAAAATTTGCGACGGATTAGCGATGGATATTATCCATCGCTAATATCCGTCGCCAATTTAAATCAATCTATGTTTTGTGATGAAACTTAATCTATCACTAATCCCTCGCTAAATTGGTGATGAACATTAGTGACAGATACGTATTCATCATTAAATTTTAGCGACAGAATACATTCCTTCGCAAAACCAAATCAGTCCTTATTTACGGATGGATTAGCGGTAGACATGATCCATCTCTAATTCATCGCTAATTAGCGATGAATTGGAGATAGATAAATTTTGTCATATTTTAGTGACTAGGATTATGCGACTGGTGCTTTCTGTCGCTCATCCATCGTTAAACACGCTAGAGACGAAAAGCATCCTTCGCTAATACGCATTTTACTTGTAGTGGTAGGGCTCCACGACCACCTTGCTTTCCTTACGTGAATCACCCCTAAAAGCTACAAACACACTCGTGCACCAACAGAGTTTGATCCACCATGTTTATCTCAATACGCTTACAAGTCACAACCACCCCGCTGGCCACGCTCGTAGTATTTAATGACAAGTTTTAGAGTTGGATTGGGTGCTATTGATTTCATTATTGGTGTCAACGTAATGCAGTTGAATAATATATCTAAGACTCAATAGTAATTATTAGTAATCAATTGGGGCTCCCTCTTTTCACCAAAGCATATATGAAGGCTTATAATCTTTTTTGTGATTTTGTAGTCACTATTTTATCTTTATATTAGAAAACATGGTTGGTTCGGGATGAACCATTTCTCCTATAGATCATTTATAACAGTAGTAATAGCGTTCTAATAATATTAATTTTCAAAAGTTAAAAACAATCATTTCCTTGATAATTCAGGAAGGAGACCGTGTATACATTGACATAGATATGTCTTTTAGGGATAATTTTGTCTTTTTACCCTACCACCATGTATTCCCTTGGAGATGAGAGACCAACTAAGTTCGCTAATGAAAATTAAAGGTTGGTGAAAACTCACAAACATTATATAGTTAGAGTTTCGAGGATAATAAGTAATTGAACATCATATTTTGGCATTATGAATGTGTTGTTGTTTTATAATGTAAGGGTAAGTTTGCCATTTTACCTCATCATCGTATAGCGCTTTTATTTTTTCTTATTTCATATGGTCAACCTCTTATTGTATCCATCAACAGAGTAGTAGTCATTGAACATCATATCTTGGGATTCACACTTTCACACAATCTTGTTGAATATGACACCATGTATACATCGACATACATATCAATTTCAATGATAGTTTTGTCTTCCTACCCGACCACTCTATAGTAATGGTATTTATATCTTTTCGCAGACCCTTTTTCAAGCAACTTATTATAAAAGTACTTATTGGAGACAAAAGTTTGACTAAATTTGCACTACCAAATTAAAGTATGCTCAAAACCCACATTGTTAGAGTTTCATTAATTATAACTAACTAAACATTGTGTCTTGACACACAATTTCATATTCTGTCAATAGAACATGGTGTCTTGTCACACACATCATGAATACCTAATTATTTTTTCTCATACAGGTGTACGTTTGTCTTTTTACCCTACCATCGTATAGCCACCTTATTTGTATTATCTTATAAAATTATGCCTAATTTTAAATTTAATAAATATATTTTTTATTAAATAAATTTATTATAGTTGTTTAAAGTGATATAATATGTATAATATATGTATATAGTGGTTGATCTTACCTTGGATCTTGAACCCTTTAGGCCGAGATCCATGACCTATTTGTAATAGGATAAATAAGTTTTAAAAATAAAATTTATTTAATATTATATTTATTTTTATATATAAGAGGGGTTTTATTTTTTTATATTATATATTTTTTATAATGGATCTCAAAAGACAATATATATTATATATTTTTTATTTAAGAATTTTGTCTAAGAGAGACTTCTATTTTCATAAAAAAATAAAGACTCTGTTTTTATATGCGACGTCTGAGGAGTCCTTGTTTTATAAAAAAGGTGTGTGTGTCCTGGGCCAATCTTTCGGAATAGGGCATGTGCAGTGCGAAGCTCTACCGAGTGGAAAATGCATTGAATGTAGGAACATGCAGTATGTGTACGTTTGATCGGTGACATGCAGCGGTAGCACAACACACGATAGGCATCGATATCGTCGTTAGTGCATCGTTGTGTGGTGTCACAGACGTGGAGAGTTGTTTGGTTAAGTAGTGCCAGTAGATCAGAGGATGTTGCTTTTAGAGATTTGGTTAAGAACCACTCGGCTTGGAAGATGTTCCACACGTAGTGGTTGGATGCACATGGGTGTGTGTGGGTTAGGGCTAATTCTCCCAGGGATCATATTAGGTGATTCCAACCGAGTATGGTGACTCAGGGCTAGGCGAGTGAATGCCTAGGCACCAGCGAATGAGTCTGGGTGATGCTCTTCACTATGGTGTTCAATCATCAACTGGTCTTTGGATTGGAGGGCACAAGGTCTTGTTCCTTCAGTGGTGAGATTTTGTTGTGTCGTGCCCATGGAGTTGCAATACGCTCCATGGCACACAAGGCTAAGGCAAAAGTTTGTGCCTCTTTTGAAAGTGATAGTTGGTATGGGACAACTATGCATTAAACAACATGGACTACATAGAATACACATTTAAAAATGTGCTTGATTAGCTTTCGCTAGACAGCTATGCACGGGGTGGTGTGTAGGGCCAATAAAAATGATTCAGCATATAGAAAAGTATTGATGTGCGGCCTTTAGCTGTTAGGCTGGCCAGCTTGGTGTGTCATGGGTTTGCGAAGCATTCTATGCCTGTGACAGAGCGATAGAAAGACTTGTGGTGGTAAAGAAGGACCATCGTATTGCACTGGCTTGTTAAAAAAAATAAGCTCGTGATAAATTGACATCAGAGCAGAAAGATTCACGGAGAACTTGTTATTCATTGTGTGCGACAATGAAGAGGAAAAAAATGGTTTTCCTTAGTTACACAAATTTTTGCAGCTAAAGTGTGGTTCACCGAGCACAGAAGCAATATGTTGCCAAGATGGTATGGGACATCTTGTCAATGATAAGCAAAAATGTAAGGTTGCGCTTTAGTTGGCTAAGGGAACGTATATAAGCCACAAGATTCCTATCAATTGTGTGTTAGGCTCATAGGTGGAGCATGGTGTTTTCCTTGTGCATGCAGAGAATGCACGTTGGATTCGGCTGGATGGATTTGCACTTTTGGGTATGGAAGACTTAAGTAAACTTCTAGATTCTCTCCCAAGATTGTGGGTTAGCAGAATGCTCGTTGTTTTGGTCCCTTGAGTTGGCAGATACTCTGCAAATTGTGTATGCAGAAAAGTTATTGTTCGTGGCTCGTTGGTTCTTACAGAAATATTTTACTGACTCTGAAAGTGAGTACAGTGTGTTGGTTTCGGGAGGAAAGTTGCAGCATTGGGCCAAAGTGCCCTTGTAAGGATGAGTGTTCAGGAAGACACTTTGAATGACCACTTTAGGGTGATATGCAAGAAGGCATCCCCCACATGAGCACTAGTTTTGACCATTGAAAAACTGCAAGTTGGTGCTTAAGGGAGTTGATATTCTCGCGACACGCATTGGTGGTCGTCTTACTCTGTGAGGACCACGAAGGGCTTGAAGTTGCCCTTGCTGGGGTTGGAAGGCACCCCAACCATGAGTATGATGAAGGCAAGTTTTTCATGCGGGCGAGTATGACCTGCTTGTGTACGAGACTATAGTAGGGTCTCACGAGCAGAGAATGCTCGATGTTGATAAAGCAGAAGACCGTTGTCTAAGTGATTGGAGATGCGTTAAGGAATGAAACTTGGCGTAATAAATATTATGGTGATGGTGGATGTAAACCAGAACAAGTTGAGTAGGCTGAAGAAAATGAGTAAACCAAAGATAAATAAAAAGAGAAAGTGACATATCAGTGAAGAATGTGTTCTTACCTGCACCAGCATTGTCGACGATGATAATGGTTTTGGGTGGGGGATAATGTCCCGGGCCGATCTTTCGAAATAGGGCATGTGCAGTGTGGAGCTCTACTGAGTGGAAAATGCATAGAGTGTAGGAACACACAGTATGCGTTCACTTGCTCGGTGATGTGCGGTGGTAGCACGACATGTGGTAGGTATCAGTATCATTGTTAGTACATCAATGCGTGGCAGCACTAACGAGGAGCATTCTTTGGTTAAGCAGTGCTAGCGGATCAGAGTATGTTGCCTTTGGAGATTTGGTTAAGGACCTCTTAGCTTGAAAGATGTCCTATGCGTAGCGGTTAGATGCACGGAGATGCATGTGGGTTAAAGCTAATTCCCTGAGAGATTATATTAGGTGATTCCAACCGAGTATGGTGACTCGGGGCTAGGCGAGTGAATGCCTAGGCACCGACGAATGAGTCTGGGTGGTGCTTTTCACTATGGTGTTCAATCATCAACTAGTCTTCGGACTGGGAGCAACAAAGTCTTGTTCTTTTGGTGGTGAGGTTTTGTTGTGTTGTGCGTATAGAGTCGCAATACGCTCCATGGCACACAAGGCTAAGGCAAAAGTTTTTGTCTCTTTCGAAAGTGATAGCTGGTATGGGACAACTATATATTAAGTGGCATGGACTACATAGAATACGCATTTGAAAATGCGCTTGATCGCTTTCGCTAGACAGCTACACATGGGGTAGTGTGCATGGCCAATGAATTCAGCACATAGAAAAGTGTTGGTGCGCGCAGCCTTTGGCCGTTAGGCTGGCCAGCTTGGTGCGTCGCGGGTTTGTGAAGCATTCTATGCCCATGACAGAGCAATAGAAAGGCTTGCGGTGGTAAGGAAGGACCGTCACGCCACACTGGCTTGTTGAAAAAAAATAAGACTGTGACAGTATGCCTCTCTCACAATATCGACTTTGAGAGAGAGAGAGAACCCTGAGTGGGAGTCCGACTGCAGGCAGTGTGCTTGTTGTTTCTTCTACGTCTCCTGCATCTTCTTCTTTTCTTCAGGAATCAATTGCAAGGTACGGGTCTCTCTCCCTTGGTTCGATAGGTGAGGAATCTAGTATGAGTCAATAAAAAATATAGGTTTAAGAAATAAAATTTTCTAACCTTCTTTAGGATGTGTGTTTTCGATCCCATGCTTGAGTGACAAAAAGGGGAAAAATAAAATTAGTTTTGATAGATGATTTCTGATTTCATTAAATTCTGTTTGCATTTGAAGTATCATGAGGTCCAGATTTCAATTTGTAGGATATGTATATTGTTTTTTTTTATCCAGGCATGTACAGATGTTTAATCTCAATACGACCCGGTTCGTGATGGTTCTCGATTGATATTTTGGCCTAAAATGGAAATCTGGTATTTTATTTTGCTTTGAAAGTTATGTAGCTAACATCCCAGCAAGAACAAATATATTTATTTCTTTGGTTATGTTGAATCAGGTATCTCGGTATAAAAAAATTTTGTTGTCACGTTTTTACAATATTATTTAAGCATGATCAGACCATCGTGTAAAAATCTGGAATTTTTCTGTGTTTGGTTTGATCAATATGAACCAGTTTGGGTGATTGAATCGGTTTGACCCTGTTCAAAACATGAGCAGACTGTTTTTGCATGCCCAGAATTAACATATATTTTGATTTTTTTTGTATGTTTAGAGTTTCACATACTCTGATAATGTTTTCCATACATTGACAGTTGTTTTAATGCATGCTTTTTTAACAAATTTCTATGCCTAGAATTTATGCTTAAGATGTTTTGTAAATTTATTGATAAATGAGAGTGCGGCCCTCTACAAAGGGCTTAAACAAATAAAAATAATAATTAAGTAGCCTTATTACAAACCCAATGAATAAAATAAAATAAATCTTAATCTAAAAATAAAAGAAAATGGCTTCAGTGCTTGAGCTTCTAGTCCCTTATTTGATAGTTCTTGTTGCTTCAATTGCTTATTGTGAATGGTCCTCTTGAGGGGCTCTCTAAAAAGCTTGAAGGGCCTTTTGAGGGGACCTCAGAGGGCCCTTCAAGGGTACTTTTGAGGGCTTACCGCACTTCTGAACGCTTTCCTGCAAAACAAAAATCATAAAACAAGCAGAACCACTAAAAAAAACACTATTGAAATTTAATAATTTAATCAAGAAAAATAAAAAAACTACTCTAACAAACTTTAACATGTAACAAATTTCTAACAAACTATGAAATAAATTAACTAAAAGAAGTAACAAACTAAAACAATCTACTTAATTACTATTCAAGAAAAATGTTAACTTTAAAACTAACTTCTTAAAGATAAGCAATGTAAAAATATCTAATCTACATAATTTGAAACTACTTTAACTAATTTTAATAAACTAACATTGAACTATGGAGTTAAGTAAAAAATGTGAAACTAAACTACTATTTACGAAAAACCTCAAAACACATTAATTATTTGCCATGTAACACTAACTAACATCTAATCTAACAAAAAGGATGAAGTAATACTAAAACTACTAAAACAGATTAAGAACCTATAGTAAACTAATTAACTAGAGCACACTTGATAAAAAATATTAACTTTAATCACTCTGTTACGTGATCTACGTTAATCAACATGAACCATTAATGCACCTCATGATTGCTGTGTGAAACATGCAGGCTGCAGAAAGTCCAACAGATAAAATAAATAACTTGCTTGTGTGTTTAAACTGGTTTCAACAACCCAAGATTTACTGGTTTGATTGAGTTCTTGAATCTGATCGAGTCTATTCTTACAAACTGCGTGAATGAACTGGATACCCTCTTGATTAGAAAATAAATTTTGAGATGTCTAGTCCCTTCAATGCACGTATTTGCCGATCAAACTATGTATGAAAACCCTACATATCACACTGTTCAGAAAGAAATCCAAACAAGTATGATATGGTAATCACAGTCATTTGTGTGATTTAAGAAATCACGCACACCAGCATTTTTATATGATTTGATCAGATTTGCATTGGCGTTACTCGAACGGACGATCAGTAAAAAAAAACACGTTGATCAAGATTCACATTAACACACTGATTCACGCCTGATGTTAAGCACACACCTCCAAACTGATCTGCCTAATTTGTGAATCATGCAAGTTCATTCATTGGTTGTTTGACTGTTTCACATTGTGCGTGCTCTAAGCAAATAATAAATCCCTAAAAGTACTAGAATAATGAAAACTACAGAGCAACTAACTAAATATTGCAGAAATTTTAAATCTTATTCTAGACTAGATTATGATCATGCATGAAATGATTTATACTAAATGATATGATAAAAGAAAACAAAAACTATTTTATCTATTCAATGTCTAAAATAGATCTAATCTAGATGCAAAACTATGGGGAGCGGGGGAGAAGAGGTTTACCTTGACGACTCGCCTCCGACGGACGAGTTGAAAAGAAGAAGTGGCTTTTCCATTACAATCACACGGACCTCCAATCTCTTCAATGATGGGGGCAAGAAGAACCAACGACGACGAGGTTTAGAAGAAAGGAAGAGAAAGAAGAAGAAGAACGGGAAACAAAATCGACTTGAGAAGAGAAAAAGGAAAAAGAAGAGGTAGAGAGGAGAGAGAAGGGGGGGGGCGCAGATCTCAAGAGGGAAAAACGTCCCCCTCTTCCCTAAAATAACTATTTATAATAATTATTTAGGTCTAATTAGGTTTTTAGAAGATTTTTCAAAAAGAGTCCGTAAAATTTTTTGATATTTCAAAACTTCTCTTTCTAAAACAATATTTTCTAAAAACTTAATTAACTTTACAAAAATACTCAAAAGAGACTCAATTTGCTTAAATTATAATTTGATAAAAAATGATGAAACTCTTAGCAAATAAGCATTTTTAAGCATTTACCGCATATGATCATGCATGAAAATGTATGAAATTATGCATGATCAAACTTCAAAATTTATCCTTGTGTTTCATTGAATTTCTAAAACATATTGTATGGGGTCATTGTAGCTTCCGAAAAAAATTGTTAGAAACCCAACCCTTAGAGAGGGACAATTTCTACAAATCCGGCCTCAAGAAGGTTCTGATGGAGAAAAAAGTCGAGAAAGAGAAAAATTCATTCTCGATATTGCTAAGCTCTGCGTCAGATAGGACCAACAATATGATAGAGAGAGAATATTGATCCCTCTGAGTGGGATGTTGCTTAGGAAAACATGAGATAAAAGAAGAAAAAAAGGTGTTCCCTTTAGGGCTAGGACAAAAGAACATGAAGAATAAAAAAAAACCAAATCTACTATTTTCATTCATAATTAATCAAGAAAAACACTTATTTATAAAGTCTACAAATAAGAATCCAAATAGGAAAGGGGGTCCTCCCATCCCTATTAGACTAGGTATCTTGGGTGGATCTCGATTCAAAAAGGCTTCTCAAGGTGAGATCTAGGACAGTCATTAACAATCCACCCCTCTCAAACTCTCCTTATTCTTAAGGCGAAAGCTCTCTAAAAACTACTATAACAACCGATCCTTGTCACTTACGCGGTCAAACACTAGGCACGCTGCTTAAATAGAGTTTTGGATAGGATTTGATTGGATTGGGTAACGATCTATTTGACTTAAATAGAGTTTTGGGTTATTTGGATCATTGTGGGCCCTATTTGATGAGTCTGGTCAATTTGACAGGGATACGACCATGGTTGGGGTTGGTTTGGAGCCAGAAGTTGTCAGAACAAAATTTTCATATCCGAGAACTTGCTTGAACCAACCCCGAACCAGTCTGACACTGTGAAAACCGGTTTGAGTTTTATTCAGATTGGGTTGAATAATTGCAACAAGGCCGAACTGGTTCAAAAAGCCAGATCGACTTTTTAGGATGTCAGCGCCCCCCACCACCACCACCACACACACACACACACACCGTCACCCCCTTCCTTCCTTCAGCGTTGCCTCCATCAAGCAGGGGGTGGGGATCGTTCGGCTAGGTATGGTCGATGGGAGGGCATCGATCGGAATCAGGCTGGCTCTAGGCCCCTGCTCGGCCGACTGGGCAAGGAAAGGAACAATAGTGGGAAGCAATCCCACCGCCTACAACCCCAGGCCGTGGGCGATCGCTCTGACAAGATGGAGAGGGATCGGTTAGACGGAACCGGTCAGGCTGGACAAGGCAGCTTCTCTGGTCGACGGGCTGTTGTGAATGACAAGAAGGATGGATAACAGGGGAGAAGAAGGGGTTCTGGACATATCTCGTCTGATAGGCGAAGAGAGGGAGAAAGGGAGAGACATGACAAAAAGAGGTGGTCAAGTGCTGATTGTCCCTGCCCCGCCGAAATAACGAAAAAGAGGGGAAGAAGGAGATGGGCAATGACAAAGAGGAGGGAAGAAGGTGAGGTGACACGCGCTAGCCAGGCAGCTAGTGGGAGGCGTGTGTCTGGGCAGAGGGACACGCTGCAGCCAGGAGAGAGAGAGAGAGAGAGAGAGAGATCTCCGGGGGTTGACTCGCACAAATGTAAGGTAGGTGAGGGTCACTGGGTATGTTCCAGCCCGTGGCGATTTCATTGGCTTGGTTCCTGTGCTGCAAGGAGAAGGGTGTCAGTTGTGCTTCTACGCTGCCGGCGACTCTGGCCGTCTGTGCGAGCAAATGCCAGCCAAGTCCGGTAGATGGAAAAATGTTGGGTGGGTTCCCGCCAGTGGCTCCTTCCCATCCCATCAGATTAGTCATGGGATGGAGAGGGGGGTTGTACCCGAGCTTTGCAAGCGCTCAATATTCTATCGAACCTTTCATCTATCGTGCTCTCGAAACGATCCAGGCTTCTCTCAAAGATTGTAGATGTGCTCGTTAATCTTTTTCATCTCTTGAAAGAATTTTAAACTTACCAACATTTCGATTAATTCGATTACAGGAACCTGAATGAAAACCATGAAGGGCATGGACCCTTATTGTGGCGTCCGATGCAAGCGATTGGTTAGTGTGATTCTCAGGATTGCTGCATGAAAACTGAGATGATTACATGGATTCTGAGGTAGATGTTCTGATACCACTGTTAAAAACCCGACTATAGGGAGGGACAGGTCCTACAAATCCAACCTCAGGAAGGCTCTAATGCAGGAAAAAACAGGAAAAGATAGAAATCTGTTCTCGATCTGGCTATGCTCTGCGTCAGATAGGGCCAACAGCAGGATTAAGAGAATATCAATCTCTTTAGGTGGACAGAGAGAGAATATCAATCGCTCTAGGTGGTCTCTAAGTTAAATTACTCAATGTTAGTAGACTGACCTTCATGGTAATTATTCTTAGAATGTGTAATTCCCATTGAAGTTTGAACTGCCTGCGCATCACAAGGCTGATCCATGTTATAATCTGTGATGGCCCTCATTGTTGAAACATTTACAATTATATTGGATTATTTATCCAACATTGGACTTATATGTATAATAATTATGTGTTATAAACTGTCAATTTGTAAGCTTTCTTAAAAGTAATTAATTTCTGTTTAAGTTATTTAAGCTTTAATGTATCCATAGGGTGTGGTGCTCTAATGTGTAGAGACTAAGGTGTAATTACACTTTAATGATGGGCTAAAGTGTAATTACCCAAAAAGGTGATTATCATCTTTGATAAAAGGGTCATGGTCCCTAGATCACATACTTGAACATTCATCTACATCCCATTAAGAGAGAGAAGAAGCTACAGGAAACAAGAGCACAGAACATCAAGTATATTGATCTAGAAGATCATACCTTCAGAGATTGATACTATGGATTCAGGTACGCTTCCGTTTACAGAATTCTATCAAAGTTTATATATGATTCAACATGTTGATCTAAGGGGATTGAATATTTGTTCTAACATATATTTGTTCTAACAAGTGGTATCAGAGCCATACATGAACGGATCATTTAGAAACATTAAAAGGTTATACATTTTGAGATTAAGCATAGTTTTCGATTCAGCATCTTCGTACAAAACATTTCTGTGTAATACACAGAAACTGCAAGCATAAAAAAAAAAAAATTTATCTAACGTCGGCCAGATGGAGAAAGGGATTCCGGCGATGGACTGCGAGGGGTCCTCTTGGACTTGCAGAGGGCGGCGGCGGGGGAGGTGATGGCCTTCGACATCTCCAAGGCCGACACGCTCCACGACCTCGCCAGGAACTCCATGGGCTCCGGCGGTTCTCCGGTGGCTCGTAGGCCGTCGGCCTCGGGCTCTCTGGCAAGCAGTGACCTGCCGTTTCCGCCTCACGGTGACTGGTGACCGGCGGCGTCGCCTCTCCGGCGAGCAGTGACCTGCCGTTTCCGCCTCACAGTGACCGGCGACCGGTGACCGGATTTTTCTTTTTTTTTCAGTTTGCTGCTGTTTTTTCGCTGGAAAGGAGACGTGCACAGCAAAAAAATCGGGAATCGGTTTAACCCCTTTCTGCATTCTTGTGGAATTACATTTTACAAAATTGCCCTATTTTTTTCTTTATTTCCAAAACAGGGGTTATTTTTGGGAACAATTATAAACAGAATATATAAGTCAATTTTATTTCAATCTTAAGGCTAATTTTTTTTTTGGGTCTGTTAAATTTTATTATGCCAAATAATTTTGAATTCAAATATTGGAAAAGTTATATGTATTTTGAGATTAATTGATTGAAACATCATGTCACCAAAGTGACCTCTCTTGTGGAAATCGATTAATTTCAAAATATAAAAGGATTTTATGCAAGTGTAATAATGTAAACAATGATCGGCCCAAAGGAAGATCAATATTTAACAGAATTACACAAGCACCTGTGGTAATAAACATGTGATAGTTATTCGGATTACATGTGGGCAATAGATCAGCCCAAAGGAAGGTCATTGTTCGACATGTTTTTACTGTTAATGTTTGATTACTACACCAAGATGTCAATTACAAATTAATATCCTATCCAAAGATGGGATATTAATGGAGTGTCGATATCTTGAAATGCAATTTACCGTTATTTGAATTCATTATTATTACTATGTTAATTATGTGAGCATGACTATTTTATTTTATTTTGGATTCAGCTATTTCCGCTCCTGCTAATATTACTGCCAGTATAAATTCTATTCCCATGCTTAATGGCACAAACTTCAAGTCATGGCAAGAGAATCTCTTGATAGTTCTCGGAGTCATGGATCTAGACCTTGCAATAAGGACCGATTCTCCCTCACCTATTACAGACAATAGTACCTCTGATGAAAAGAGGGAAATGGACAGGTGGGATAGATCAAATCGCATGTGTATGATGATCATGAAGAAGGCCATTCCAGAATCATTCAGGGGCACTACGTCTGAAAATATTACTACAGCAAAAGATTTCCTTGCTGACATTGAGAAAAGATTTGCCAAGAACGAAAAGTCTGAAATTGGTACGCTCTTGACAACTCTAATCTCAATGAGGTATAAGGGTAGAGGCAATATCAGGGAGTACATTATGGAGATGTCTCATCTCGCTTCAAAATTAAGGGCACTTAAGCTTGAACTCTCCGAGGAATTGCTAGTGCATTTGGTTCTAATTTCTCTTCCAACACGATTCAGTCAGTTTAAGGTGAGCTACAATTGCCAGAAAGAGACTTGGTCTCTGAATGAGCTCATCTCCCATTGTGTTCAGGAAGAGGAAAGACTGAAGTAAGATAAGACTGAAAGTACTCACTTTGCCTCTACATCTAAGTACTCAAAGGGTAAAGGCAAGGGAATTAAAAGGAAAAATGAAGCTGCAGATACAACACCCAACAAGAAACAAGAAAAGAAACCGGGTAACCCGGGAGGTACTGGATGTTTCTTTTGTGGTGCTGAAGGACATGTAAAGAAACAGTGTACCAACTATCATTCTTGGCGTGCTAAGAAAGGTACATTACTTAATTTGGTTTGTTCTGAGGTTAATTTAACTTCGGTGTCTAGACACACTTGGTGGATAGATTCTGGTGCAACCACTCATATCAGTGTGTCTATGCAGGGTTGCCTCCATTGCCGAAAGCCAAGTGATGCTGAAAGATACATCTATTTGGGCGATGGCAAGAAAGTTGAAGTTGAAGCAATAGGAAAATTTAGATTATTGTAAAAACTGGATTTTATTTGAATCTTGATGAAACATTTATTATTCCGTTTTTTAGACGTAACCTTATTTCTATTTCTGCTTTGGACAAATTAGGCTTTACTTGTTCATTTGGAAATAGAAAATTCAGTTTGTTTCATGATTCAAAATCAGTTGGATCTGGTTTTTTGTCTTTGCATGATAATCTTTATTCTATTGATATTATTGCTTCATTTAATGAATCCCTGCATTTAAATCATAACATCAAAAGAAGATTAGCCAATGAGAATTCAGCTGCATTATGGCACAAGAGATTAGGACATATTTCAAAACGAAGAATTGAAAAACTTGTGTCTAATGAAATTCTAGATCCCTTAGATTTTACAGATTATGATATTTGTGTTCATTGCATTAAGGGAAAACAAACCAATAAAAGGAAATTTGTAGCCAATAGGACATTAGGCGTCCTTGAACTTATTCATACAGACATTTGTGGGCCATTCCCTACGGCTGCTTGGAATGGTCAACAATACTTTATAACGTTCATTGATGATTATTCTAGATATGGCTACATTTTTCTTATTAATGAAAAGTCACAATCCTTGGATGTGTTCAAATCCTTTAAGGCAGAAGTTGAGAATCAACTCAACAAAAGGATTAAAAGCGTCAGATCTGATCGTGGTGGTGAATACTACGGTAGATATGACGGTTCAGGTGAACAACGTCCAGGACCTTTTGCTAGATACCTAGAGGAATGCGGTATCGTCCCACAGTACACCATGCCAGGTTCACCCACGATGAATGGTGTTGCTGAAAGACGAAATAGAACGCTTAAGGATATGGTAAGAAGTATGCTTAGTCATTCTATCTTACCAGAATCACTCTGGGGAGATGCACTTAAGACTGCAGCATATATCCTCAACAGAGTTCCAACTAAAGCAACTACTAAAACCCCTTATGAACTTTGGACAGGCAGGAAGCCTAGTCTAAAGCATTTGCACATTTGGGGATGTCCAGCTGAGGCAAGACCATATAAGCCTAATGAAAAGAAACTGGACACAAGAACCATTAGTTGCTATTTTATTGGATACTCTGAAAGATCTAGAGGATACAAGTTTTATGATCCCACAACCAAGGCAATTTTTGAATCTGGAAATGCCCGATTCTTTGAGGATGTCGAGTTTGCGGGGGGTGATAAAGTAAAGGACTTTGTCTTTGAAGAAGAATATGTTGATATTCCATTAGGTGTTGTTGGTATTGATCAGAATTACTCTGACCCTGTCCAAAATACAACTCAAGACAATGTTGGAGAATCTTTCATTCCAGAAACTATTCCAGATGAACAAACTCCACAACCTCAAGAACCTATACCATTAAGAAGATCCACTAGAGAAAGAAGAAGTGCAATACCAGATGATTATATTGTATTTCTCCAAGAAAATGATGTTGACATTGGAATAGTGGAAGATGATCCTATCAGCTTCCATCAGGCCATGGAAAGTTCCAATTCTCAAAAGTGGATAGATGCCATGAATGAGAAGATTAAGTCCATGAGTGACAATGACGTATGGGAACTTGTCCCATTGCCTGAAGGTGTGAAACCTGTTGGTTGCAAATGGATTTTTAAGACCAAAAGGGATTCAAAAGGCAATGTGGAAAAGTATAAGGCTCGTCTTGTTGCAAAGGGCTTTACACAGAAAGAAGGCATCAACTATAAAGAGACTTTCGCTCCAGTTTCTTCGAAAGACTCTTTCAAGATTATAATGGCATTAGTGGCACATTTTGATCTTGAGTTACATCAGATGGATGTAAAGACAGCGTTTCTCAATGGTGACATTGATGAAACAATTTATATGGTGCAACCAGAAAACTTTGTGTCAGATGATTCAAAGAATATGGTCTGCAAACTTAAGAAATCCATCTATGGACTCAAACAAGCATCTAGACAATGGTATTTCAAGTTTCATCAAGTGATCATCTCGTTCGGTTTTGAGGTGAACTTGGTTGATGACTGTGTATACCATAAGTTCTGTGGGAGTACACATATTTTTCTGGTTTTATATGTTGATGATATTTTGCTTGCCAGTAACGATATAAGCTTATTGCATGACACCAAGAAATTTCTAGCTAAGCATTTTGAGATGAAAGATCTTGGTGATGCATCTTTTGTGTTAGGAATACAAATACATCGAGATCGCTCTCGAGGTACTCTAGGACTATCACAAAAGCGATATATCGAAAGGATTCTGAAAAGATTTGGCATGCAAAATTGTAAACCAGGAGATACCCCTGTAGCTAAAGGAGACAAGTTCTGTCTCAATCAGTGCCCTAAAAATGATTATGAGCAAAAGGAAATGCAGAACATCCCTTATGCTTCGGCAGTAGGGAGTCTCATGTATGCTCAAGTATGTACGCGTCCAGATATCGCGTTCATTGTGGGAATGTTGGGCAGATATTTAAGTAATCCAGGAATGGACCATTGGAGAGCAGTCAAACGAGTATTACGATACTTACAGAGGATGAAGGATTACGTGCTCACATATCAGAGATCGGATCAGCTAGAGATCATTGGGTATACCGATTCTGATTTTGCTGGATGCCAAGATAGCAAGAAGTCTACGTCGGGCTACATTTTTTTTCTTGCAGGAGGTGTCATTTCATGGAGGAGTGCTAAACAGACTCTCATAGCATCCTCTACCATGGCAGCTGAGTTTGTAGCATGTTTTGAAGCATCCAACCAAGGAATCTGGCTGCGTAATTTTGTCACGGGACTGCGTATAGTGGATAATATTACAAAACCACTAAAGTTATTTTGTGACAATAAATCAACAATTATGTATTCCAATAACAACAGAAGTTCAATGAAGTCAAAGCATATAGACATCAAATTTCTGGTTGTTAAAGAAAGAATTCAAAGTGGACAAGTGTTTATTGAACATATTGGGACAAACTCCATGATTGTGGATCCGCTTACTAAGGGATTGTCACCCAAACTGTTTGTTGAGCATGTTGCTCGTATGGGTGTCAAGTCTCTTGAAGATATTCAGGTTTAGTGGGAGTTTGCATTTGAAATATTTTTTATAGACACAATTTTGTTATGTTGTAAAGATGTTTTAAGGTTAATTTTCTGCAGAAATTAAAGTCATTCAGTTTATTCACACTTTGAATATGGTATATGATTGATCTTAATAAGGTTTAAAGTGGACCAGTTGGAAATAGACATGTTGTAATCACATTGCATGAAATTTCCATGCTACACATCCACATCATGATCTTTGTCATTCGATTGTGTTGACACAAGTAACCATTGAAGGTCGAGTTACGACAAATGTAACAAAGGCCGCCTTGATTCTGTGTTAATATAATTGATGGACATGATTGATTTTTGGATACATTCAGGTATGACAGTAAAGTTGAGCTCATATGGTATTTTAATAATACATAATTATAAGGTTACACATATAGTCCAAGTGGGAGATTGTTGGAACATTTACAATTATATTGGATTATTTATCCAACATTGGACTTATATGTATAATAATTATGTGTTATAAACGGTCAATTTGTAAGCTTTCTTAAAAGTGATTAATTTTTGTTTAAGTTATTTAAGCTTTAATGTATCCATAGGGTGTGGTGCTCTAATGTGTAGAGACTAAGGTGTAATTACACTTTAATGATGGGCTAAAGTGTAATTACCCAAAAAGGTGATTATCATCTTTGATAAAGGGGTCATGGTCCCTAGATCACATACTTGAACATTCCTCTACATCCCATTAAGAGAGAGAAGAAGCTACAGGAAACAAGAGCACAGAACATCAAGTATATTGATCTAGAAGATCATACCTTCAGAGATTGATACTATGGATTCAGGTACGCTTCCGTTTGCAGAATTCTATCAAAGTTTCTATATGATTCAACATGTTGATCTAAGGGGATTGAATATTTGTTCTAACATATATTTGTTCTAACACTCATTTCTTGCGGTGCTTTATGTGGAACAGACCTTTGTGTCTCTCCCAGTAGCTAGTCATTTATGAAAGCCTAATGCAATTTAATGTTTTTTTTACTTTTCTGAATCACCAAGCGTCAAAGCACTTGTCATGCCAGTATTCACTAATGGAAAGGAAGTTCAGGCTCCTGAGTTGTCTGTGGAACACAATTCTATTTTTGAGTATTAAAAGTGTTCTCTTATAATGTAAATAGATTAAGAGACATGCAAGGTGTAGGTTCCAAAATTTGCAGAAAAGACTAATAAATCCAGGCTTTCCAAAATGGTCTTCTAAAAGTGAAATGTCTTACACGAGAAAGAAAAAACTGATGACTTCCAGAATTGCCCCTTTCTAGTGGCAGCCCAAGACACAAGGGAAAGCAAGCAAGCAAAAATTCTCCCTTTAGAAAGAACATAGCATCTCATAGTGTTGTACAATTGTGACTGCTGAGTGCTTGTGTACCTAAATTTGAATATATTTTCATATCATTGTTCAGTTATAATTCTTGTTGAGTGTATACATCCAGTTTAAGCACCTAGGTTGTGCTTTTATTATGTCAACTGAAATGGCTATTCATGCTTTCTTCATCTTCATGCTGCTTTCCCTTGGTCACTTTTTTCAGTTGTTATTGTCTTTAATTTGTTTTCCTTCTTAAGAAAATCCTCCTCACTTGAATCTTTTGGCTGTCCAAAATGAAGGTTTTCTCCAGCTTTAATTATATGTACATAGATTGAAGAAGCATCAGAACTGGGAATTATGAATACAAACTTTTGGTTGTTCAGAAGGAAGGTTTTCTTAGATTTAATTACATGTAGATGGACTGAAGCAGCATTAGAACTGGGATATAATGAAAGAACAGCGTAGGCATCCTTGTCATAGTTGGTGTTTTGGGCTGTGGCATGAATCCAATGAGCATGAAAGTAGGTTCTCCTGAGGGCTGGTGTGAGTCAACAGAAGCCAGGCATTTTGTTGATTTAATAGGTAGTGTGAACTTGAATTGTATGATCGAGGGTTGGTTGATGTTGAAGTTTGAGATTTTCCCACCCTTTTTCTCTCTTTCATACCCAATCTGGATCTGATAGCTGCAACGGGATTCAAAACAGAGACCTTTCATATATGATAGTGCAACTTTATGCATCCAGCAATCTCATTTAGCTGAAAGTTCGAGATGTGAGAAAAAACAAAAACGAGTATTATATACATGCAATTGTGATTTCCTCCATCTTTTTCTTTTTCATATTTCTTCTCAAATGTACAGGGACAAGCTGCGTGCATCCAGAAAGATCGTTTCTGCTGCCGATATCACTAATGAGTTTATACCCGGGCTAAGGTGAGTTGATTTTGAGACTTGATCATCTTGACTTGTTATCCGACCCCATGTAGTTGGGTTAAGGCTTGATGATGATGATGCTGATGATCATCATCATCTTGACCTGTTATACAGTCAAAAGAAGTTATGGATGACATTTCTATTCCATTATACTGTCCATCATCCAGATTCCATGGTGTCATTTCCTGGTTTATTCCTTTCCTTTTCGAGTGATTTTATGCAAGCCACTACAGTTTCAGGCTTTCAGCGTTAACAAAATCATCCAGTTTCTGCAGACCCATATTAAATGATAAATATTTTTACCTACATATAACTGAGAAATACTTTGCTTAAATATCTATATGCTCCTAACATTATCTTTTGTCAATCTGGAAAATGGCAGATTCTGCTTTTCACTGGCTCTCACTTCTGGACGTAGATCACTAATAATTTGATTGATAGCATACAACTTGGAAAACTGGTGAGCAAATGTTGCCAGGCTGATCAATCTCCAACTTTTGTTCATATGTTGTACACCTTTCATTCTAATGTATGGAATCATTGAAAACCCAATATTCATCCTTGTTTTGGGTTGGCCGTGTTTAGAACTCCGACAAATATTGCACTGAAATTTCAGTCTCTTTTAACAGTCATTCCAGAGACTGCTAAAAAACCTAAGAAAGTTGTCTTGTAACTGTTTGGTTTCAAGGAGATTCATACTATTTCTTGATCAAGGAGTGAAATTTTTTTCTTATAAAAATTATTTTTTGTATTTTTTAGTTTATTTTTTTATTGCCGAGATTTTGCCCAAAAAAACATGAGATTTATGAAATTTTTTCAAATTCTTGCGAGTTTTTTGAAAAACGAGATTTTTCCGTTTTTAACGTTTGTCACTATGCCTACTAGTTACGAGGGCGGGTTGTAACATCCTACCAAATGCAAGTGCATTTGCTCGCATTGCCTGAGTGTTTCATGCATCAATTCCATTGTTTGATTAGAGCGGAAGAATTTCAAATGGCATACACCACAGAGATTATACACCGAGTTCTTGTTGCGCAGATCATAGATGAAGGTCCTTTTAATTCGAACTATAACTGTTCTGTAGCATTAGCTCTGGAAGAAAGCAAATGTTGTTTTCTCAAACAGATGTTGCTCTGTTTGCAAGCTTCCATAGCAAAAACCGCCTTCCATTCACCTATTCAATGATTTCGTGGGAAACTAGAAATAGTAACCGACACATCAATTTTGATCATCTTGAAAGCTTCAGTGACCTCAGAACCAAAAGCCTCTTAATCAAACATGCTCAATGGTCAGAGCTGTGGCGACTCAAGGACTGAATGCAAAAATCTGTAGTTTCTTCTGAACTCTAATGCATGCAAACATTGAATGATCGGGACTGTGATGTCTCAACTAAAGGGACTTGTGAAATGTTTTTATGGGGCAGATATTTTCCTTGACTGCACATGGGATAAACCTCTCTCTCTCTCTCTCTCTCTTGAATATCCTAAGGAGAAGCAAGGGTATAAGTACCCAAAATTGGGTGCTTTATAACTTTTTCTTAATTGACATTCCTTGACTTTAGAATGTAATTAAAGATTTGAATGGGCATTTACAGAGTTTTCATAAAAAAAGTGTTCCATGACATTGTAATTTTTCAAGCACTAAAGAGTTACTATTTATTAGGGGTGGGCAACCGAACGAGCAGCCAGATGGGCCAAGCCGGCCCGGCATTGGCTGGGTTTGGGCCAAGGTTTTAGGCCCAGGCCCGTTATATATGTGTGCCGGCCGATGAGCCTGAGTTATTAATTAATTTTTTAATAATATATAATTTTAAAAATTTAACTATTGCATAGTAACTTGGTAACTTACTATTTACCAAATTAGTTACATTAATTTTTCATGAAAATTAGAAAGATAATTAATTGGGTGCATGGAAAGTTGAGAACTTGTTAATTATTACTATTTACAAATGAATTTTGGCCGGGCTTCACATTGGCCCATTGGGCCAGGCCATGGGCTGCTCTTCAAACCCCAGCCCATTAGTAAATGGGCTGAGCCATCTCCGAGTCGGGCAGCACTTAAAGCCCAGCGAGCTGAGCTCTAAACGGGCCCGGGCCGGTGTGATGCCCACCCCTACTATTTATAACCTCTCGCGCTCTTTCTCTCTCAAAAACATTTAATAAGCATAAAATGACTAAACTTCCTCACTCTCTCTCATAGCCATAAAATAAAACTACTTTATGATTTTTTAAAACTAATCATGTGTTCATGTTTCTCATTATTTTTACTTTCAATCTTGATAAATGGGCATGACGTAAACTTTCTTTTACTATTTGAATTATCTTATAGAACCTGCCTTATGGGCAGGGCCGGTTATCTTATCAATAATAAAATTTCAGTAATTTTAGTGATATCATTTTCCATGTTTCAATCAATAGAGTGAACAAAGGGGAGAATGATGCTACTGCAGGGTAGATGGAGTGGTAGCATATACAGATTCTTCCACTATCATTTACATAAAAAATACACCTTACATTCAGATCGTCTATGTTAAAAGAAAAAGGGAATTCACAATGCTGCCAATGAAGGAGCAACAATTTACATCTCATGAACACCCCTCTTCCCTTCTATTGCTTTTTGTTTCCTTGGGATTATCCCACGTATCATTTTCCCAAAACTTCTATCTAAACATTATGGTATCACCTTAGAGGTTTTTCCAACCCCCCATCGTGCAATATCATTTTGAACATTGATATGATTGAGGAAACCATCTTGAGAAGAAGAAATGTTTAGCCCTCATGATTAAAGCAAATGCCGCATAGCATGGAATGTGCAATAGACCAACAAAAAAGTACCTGACAATTGACATTGAAGAAAAAGAAAAAAGAAACTTACTGAACAGAATTGAAATTCAAAGGAGAGATGAAGCTATATGTACAAGCCATTAGAAGTTACCATAGAGGAGCCCAGTGAGATGACAGGTCAAGAAATGGGTATGGCCACCTACGACAAAGAAGAAAGTCAAATACTAAAACACACACACACACACATGCATGCACACCAGGGTTACCGGAAATGCTATAGGGGCATGGGAAGCATGTTCGTTATACCATGGGAAACATGTGGGAAATGCGCTTCCCATATTTGAGAAACTCATTTCCCATGTGTTTCCCACATGTTTCCCATGTGTTTTCCTTTTGTGGGATACATGTTTCTCATGTTTGGTAAGTTTTTTCTTCTTGTTAAACATTTCCCATTTGTTTCCCATTTCTCGTTTAACATGCACCTGAAAACCTTGTTTCCCGTTTCCTTTTCCTAAGAAGTTTCCCATTTCTGTTTCCCTTTATGGCAACCTTGATACCCACACAGACACACAAAGAACATTGAGTGAAGAAATAGACAAAAGCTTACCATGAAGATACACAAGCATGCACAACCCATTGGAAAATAACATACATACAAGTCCATAAGATGAAGTATGCGATACGATACCATGGAAATCTCTGAAAAGGAAAAAGAAAAAAAGGAATGAACACTCAAATGCTTAAACTTCATTTTCAGATCTAAAGTTATACTGCATCTAGCAGAAAATAAGAGATTTTTACCAGACTATGAAAACAAAACATACCATGCAATTAAGTAAGGTATCTATAAAGAGGAGCACAACATTGATTGAGTGCATACTGACCATCAGCTGCAAATAAAGGTATAACATAAATGGTGCATTCCAGATGAACATCTCAAATCAAATATCACTAAGAATAGAACATTTCATCCATGAAAGTTGTGCAAAGACTGAAAATCTTGCACACGCAAAATATTTTCCTTCTTCAAAAGAAGTAACCTCTTTAACATTGCCAAATAATAAGAAATAAGCTGAACCACAACTAAGTTAAATCGACAGATCAAGGAGGGGCTCTTAAAATTCTGTACTACTTTAAGATTGTTAACTACCTCTAAAATATATCAAAAACATATGTACATTTCCACATAGGGTATCTATTGTCAGTCAAAACAAACTTTAGAACATTATATAGAAAGCTTTTTACATTCATTTGGTTCTTGGTTTTTGTTTCTAAATGAAGAGAACTACATGAATCCTGTAGACAGTTGAAGACACCCTAAACACATTTGGGATAATATGTCAGTTGTTAATTTTTTGACAGCTAAAAAGGAAATGATATTTAATAAATGATTAGAAATATTGTAGATTATGAAATCACCTAAACACCTGCCCGGGTTGCCCGAGTGGCAGCAGGCCTGGGGAGAAGGTGCTGACCCCTTCGTCCCAGGTTTGACTCCCACCGGGTGTGTGGATGCCTTTAACTGGTGGGCTCCGTAAGGTCTTGGGTGTCGGTGATCTCACCCGGGATTTATCTCACAGGGGGCAGGCCCATTGAGTGATCTAGTTCTCTGTCAGGGTTCCTCATCATAAAAAAAGTTCAGATATATTCATTAAGTTTGCGTCTCAAAAACACCACTTACAAAATTTAAGCTATAATCTTTTGCAGTGAGAAATGGGAAAATGATGAACCAGTAAATACAATCTGTAAGCACCACAGCTCCTGCGCTTGTCTGTCAAAACCAAAATAGGATTTAGATCACTTGCATGATCATTGCAGAAGAAAAAACAAAAATATGCTAGAAGCATACTCCAACAAAAAATTGTGAATAACATTGAACCCCATTGATCAATCAAGGAACACATTATGCAATATTCAAACATGAACAATACACAAATTAGAAATTATATGCTAATATTTCATCAATTTGAAGTGAATGGTTGAAGAAACATGAAGAACAAGTTGAATTAGACTTTGAACCAGATAAGTTCAAAACATAATTCTGGACAGAAAAGACTGCATGTGTTAGAAACTGGTAAACTGCAAAAATTTACCATCATTCTCCAATCCATGCAAGTAACAATGCAAATACTTGCAAAAGCCAAATCTGTACGCATCCATCTCTTAGAGGCACTGAGTTTAAGAGTACTCCCCCACCAAAAAAATCGTATGTGGATAATTGCAATTTCAGACAGAAATAACATCCATTTGATTGTAAAGCCAAAAAGACACCAGTTCCATGTTCTTGAGAAGGAAATTTGGGATTTACTGGCATTGAACATGCATAAGAACCAAAATAGTTTTGTATCAATCAATGTAATGGTTAAATAAATTCAAGGTATAGAGAAATATTCAGCAACAGTTACTGCTGGTTCTTTCATCATTTTTAGGAAGGACAACAAAAGAGGAAATTGAAAAACTAAAAGCAACAATCATAAGGAGAGGCTTGAGAAAGACAAATGGATATGTGAAGGGACACATGTTTGACAAACAAGAGAATATCTTCATTATGCAAATGAAAATTTTTCTTCATAATAATGCAATGGAATAAACTGCCTCATGGAGATGAACAAACAGCATATATATGGGAATAAAGAAGCAACAGCAGCCATCGAAAGTGTATATCCATTCAGGAATAAAAAACTTCCAAGCAACAGCCACCTTGTTTTTATCAAGCATTATACAAATACATACCTGAAATATAATTTGAAAAATATGACCCCAAATCCCGGCCTTTTGACGAACATATATTTCTGTGTGGTTATCAGTTGCAACAATATTTACATTTCTCCCGTTTACAGGAGGAACATAAGTGGCTCTCTCAGTATCTACTTTCAAAAGGTCTGCATTATCACCTCCTAATTGTTTGAGGCTGATATAGCAGCCATA
Organism: Nuphar pumila; assembly: GCF_984573655.1. Lineage (NCBI taxonomy): Eukaryota > Viridiplantae > Streptophyta > Magnoliopsida > Nymphaeales > Nymphaeaceae > Nuphar > Nuphar pumila. Next base: position 72,590,950 of record NC_143263.1, on the reverse strand, counting down.
TGTGGATAATACAGAACCAAGCTGCAAATCAGGTACAGCACATTAAACAACCAAACCCCATTATTTCTGATACTACTAACAACACGAGAACTATATCAAATATCATGAATTACTCCAACAGTCAACACATAAAGTTCAAGAGAAGATTCTCCATCACCATTTTCAAGAAATAATACAAGAGACAAGACAGAAAAATCCTCTTCAAAATCAAATGACTTACCCCAAAATAAATGGTTAGTAATGTGAATGTCCACCTGTTCAACAGCAAGTAGAGTGAAATGAAAAGTTACCATCTATAAGATACAATTTCTAGTCTCTAGTGAAGTTTTATAACAAGAGTGAGTCAAATAGGATAAGCTTGGAAAGAAAAGCTACAACAAATATCTCTGATATTTAGAGTTTCACCCAAAATATATATAACCTTTTAAACATAGTCACCAATATCACAGATATTTTGAAAATATCGTGATATTATCGGTATTTCAAGGTCAATCGATATTTTCCCGAGATTTTCAAAAGATCGCTAGAACATAAAATATCACAATATTTTCCCAAATACTTTCAAATATATATATATATATATATATTAAGTATCTTTTTTTGTTTCTTTTACATTTTAAAAACTTTTCTAATCGTTTCTTTATATTTTTGCAAGAAAAATATTAACCTATTATGTCTTATCTTTTTTATTATTGTTTACATTTTTCAAATTTTAAAACTTCCAATATTTTTCAGAGAAAAACCTTGCCGAGAACAATATTGTTGACTATGCTTTTAAATAAACCAACAGAAACTTTTTGTGAGCACATTAGAAAGAGAGCAAGTACAAAAAAGAGTAAAGCAGCATGTTGAGAGAAATGGATATTAATGTTGAGGTAGAAAGCATTAAAAAAGCAATCTGTAAGACCATCAGCAATGTTGTCAAAGTTGAATCTAACCAGCCGAACAGAAATGAATTGGCACCTTAATTGAAATTGGCCTGAATCAGTTTTCTTTTTTAATTTTTTATATTTTGTGATAGATTATGATATTTCTTTGCTATTATATTTTTAAAGTATTAAATGCATGTTTTAGAGTTTGATTGAACTTCTAAGTCATCATTTACTTCATTTCTGTATTTTTCCTGTTTCTTTATTTTTTGGATTTTTCTGATATTTTATGTTTTTAGACTGATTCAAAACGATTTGATTGGATTCAATTCAGGCTGATTTTCTGAATCTTTTCGCAAAACAATTTGGTTCAGAAACCGATTATGACAATATTGACCAACAGTCACGGAAGTATATGAAAATTTGCAAAACGATATTTATCTGGATATAAGCTCTAGAAGCAAAAGAAGATAAAAGGAAAAATGAAGAACTTTATACATTAGCAAAATTAGTGATTGGCAATTCAAAGCCAGTAACTTATCTAATTTTTGCTTAAGTGACGGGATTAAATTAGGCCCAACCTGTCATGTTGTCTGACTGAATCCTAATCAGGAACTGTAATTTCATCAAGCAACCCAGTGACTGAGATTAAGTGGCTCATAGACTCATGCAACCCCACTGTAGCCCATTGACAAGTCTCTGAGTTTGGGCATTGCTTAACCTATCTAGGATTCACATAGCATGTGAAGAATTAACTTACTGAGTGTAGAAGTAAAACAAGTGAGCTCCCTTCAGGATGATATCAGCAGCGAGGAGAGACACCATTAGACAGAAAGCAACGACACGAAAGAGCAGCAAGAATGCAGGATGGATTTCTTTCAGACAAGGCCTCCAAGATTCATCTGCATACAACAAAACATCCCTTTGCCCATCTGAATCCTCTCCTCGTCCCCGCCCTTTATTCCATACGTCATGCTTCAAAATCAAAACTGATGCAAGAATCAAGCTGAGCAGTATCCATATCGCGCACAGGAAAAATTGCCAGTGCATCCAGTACTCCAAGTTGGTCGTCTCAGCCGTCATTACCGGTTTCCAGTCGGCCTTCAAAGACACTGTATAATTCATAGTAAATTTGAAACAACTCCCATTTACTTCAATTATAGATCTCCTCATACACTCCATTTTTCAGAGAAACCACTAACGACCCAGTGGTTAAAAGAACAACAAAAACTACAAATTTTCAAAGAAAAAACTTGGAAAAGGATCAGAAACTCACATTGCTAATAAGTAAGGTTCTAAAAGAAAACAATGCAATGTTACAAAAACCAAACAGAAACAACTACATATTTCCCAAAGCAGAGAAATAGCCAAGGCAAATCAAATGATAGAACTTTCTAAGATAGTGAACTCATCAAAACTTCTCTCGAAAAAAAAAAACAACCAAACAAAAAGACCACCAAAATTTTGATCATAGGGAAGACAAAATCCAAAGTAAAAGTGCAATTTTCTCACAGATATCCTAAGATTTAAAACCAATTACTATAAAAGGGACCCAAAAAAAACAAAATAGTTAGCAATGAAACCCAATTGCCCACGAAAACCAATCAAACCCATTAAGGCCAACAATTACACCAATGTCTGAAACAGGAAACCCCAGACCACCACCACCCCACCAAACGGTTCGATGCATAAAAGCAAACCATTAATCGGGAAAACGAAACAGTTTCTCAATTTAGGGAGGTGGTCATTCTCAAATGCGTAGGAATCTAACACAACCCACCATTCAGGGTGCGTTTGGCATCAAATTTTCCACCCAGTTTTTCACCAAAGAAACAATAAAAAAAAGAGGATTACCAAAAGGGTGTGCTTTACCGATTAAAAGCAGGGACTTGGGGTGCTGTAAAACCAGATGCTTTCCTTCTCTTCTTTCAAAAGTATGCTTTGAGTGCAAGGCTCTCTCTCTCTCTCTCTCTCTCTCTCTCTCTCTCTCCATCTAATATATTCTAGAAAGTAAAAAAATCTGCATGAAATGGGATTGAGTTTGAAGCACAAGCCTTTTGTGGTATTGCTGAAAATGTTAGGAGTAATTGGAGCATTCTCCCCCAAAAACTCCTCTGGTTTAGACAACTGGCTGGTTGTTGTTGGGAACTTGACTTTTGGGTTTTCTTCTGTGTCAACAGATTATTGAAAGAATATTACGCGGACAAGTTGTCGGTTGAGACTCGTGAGCGAAAATCTAGGCGGGAAGACATGAGACGGTTTGACGGTGCTCGGACCTGATACTGACCCGATCCGAATTTGAGGTTCGGGTCTCAAGTCTAAGTCCAACCTGACCCGACTTATGCAGAACCAGATCCATGGTTGGACCCACAGTGACAGATGAACGAAACGGCGAAACGTTTGTTTCAATCCGGTGAGAATCACTTTCTCACTTAAGAGTGATTCTCATTTAGCTCCACGTCGAAACAAACGTCAGAAAATGAAGCATTATAAAATGACTCTTATTTACAGTAGCAAATGAGAGTCATTTTCTCGAGAAACCGGAATCCAAAGGGGGCCCCTGCGATTCCTTACCACTTTGGGGGCAAAGCAAACGTAATTTCTTGTGAAATTTTGTAATTTTCATTTTTTTTTTCATTTTATTAGTATCAGCAAAAATGAATATATTTAAAATTTAAAAATCGTGTAAGAAGAACAAAATAGAAATATGTAAAGGATATTAATGTCATTTTTCATTTTTATTCTTAGAAATATGTTTTGGCAGTTTAAAACAATCGTTATTTTTCCAATATTTTAAAAGATATGACCAGATGTGTCACTATACACATATAACATAAATCAACCACCAACAATGAAAATCTTAATTTTTTTAATTATTATATTGAAAATTGAAAGATAGCAGATCTTTACCGACCGAATTTGGTTTGAAAGTTTATAAATTAAACCTGTTTGGCTGGGTTCATGTACTACGTGCCCGGGTCCTGTTGGTCTGACCCGAATCAGACTAATTTCATTAAGACCGGGCCCCATCGGATTTAATCCGTGACCGAATCAGGTCATACCCGATCCGTTGGCAGCCTTATCCATGTAAAAAGAGCGGGATGATTGCATGGAGCTGATGATGATGACGACGTTTGATGATGGCATGTCATAATGTACAAGTGCACATGGATCATGCATGAGCCCATCATACAGATCGTCACCAAAAGATTGACAATGTGGGGTCCATTGTGGAAAAAGGGAACATTGAAAGGATAAGACGATGATGGCATGTTCATGGTACACATCTGCAAATTGGGCATCTGTAGGATCATCATCTGGATTATCAACCACCAAGATTGGCACAGCCCAAGATTGTTGGTGAGGTCCATTTATGAAAAAGAGAAATGATCTTATGTATTGATGATGATGGCAGGTGTATGGTGGAAAACTGCATGTGGAGCTTCTGTGATAGTTTGTCACCTGACAAAATGGGAGGTCCATATTGTTGAACGGGTCCATGTTTGGTGATGAAGCATGGAGCGTTTCTGACCGTTGGTTTTGAAGATCCAAGGTCCCCGATCCAATTCATCAACACCATACAAGCGTCTAATCACATGGATCCGATTCCAAGAATAAGCTAATAAGCCTAATATACCATGGCTTAATATATAAAGCATATTCTCATTATTATCATAAAACTGATTCGGATTAGTTTGCATTCTGACTATCGTAACCGAGAGATCTCTGGTTCGAATGCCATGGGTTATTATTCCCCATATTGCCCATGGATCTACCGGTCAAAGGATAAATTAGACCAAGAGAGACTCATATATGCTGATTAGGGAATAGACCAGGCAGCCTAGGGCTCGAATCTGCCCTAAAGAGGGCAGGTTCGGTCAGCTAGGGATCAGATATGTCCGAAAGAGGGCAGATCTGGCCAGCAGAGGCACAAATCTATCAGAGAGAAGACAGATCCGGCCAAAAAGGTCATAGATTTGCCAATCAGGAGATCAATCCAGCCGATAGAGGCTCAGATCTGTTGATCTGAGGACAAATCAGATGAGATGAGGCTCGAATACATCAATCTGGCCATTAGGGGCTTGGTTCTGCCGGTCACAGGTCAAATCTAGATAGTGTTGGTTCATATGCATCGGAGAGAGGAATATATGGGCCAGAACATGTGTGGATTGACCGAAAAGGTCAAATCCATCTGTTAGGGCTTGAATCTGCCGACCAAGGTTCGGATCGAGCTAGTTTTGACTCGGATCAACTGGCGGAGGAGGGGATCCAGTCAGTGTTGGCTCAAATCGACTGGCGGATCCTGTTGAGTGTAAGAAGAGGAGATGAGAGAGAATTCAAATGAAGAAAATGTGGGCTCTTTTTCTTTTTGGAAAAGGTTGGACTTGATGATGTGGAATAGTTCCATATTGAAGAGGTTTGAGTTTGTTGTGGGCTTTATAACCTACATGTAAACTCTTACACTTGTTCCTAAGAACAAGAGGATGGGATGACTACCACACACACATGCGTGCGCACGCCCGCACGCCGTGTCGTGCCCATGACTCATCGTAGTTCATGTCCATTAACAGACGGGTCTCGACTCCTCGGATTCCATAACGGATCCCTTCGACATTTGTCTAACCGTTCGTGGGTTATAAAAGCGCGGTTAGGGTTGGGGTTACGAACTTGTTGTAACATAAAATTCTGAGAAAAAAAAAAAGACTCGTGTTGAACATATAATAAAGTTGTTATTTTATATTTTGGAACCTTTATTGGCAAGAGGTATTTAGATGATGGTTTGTTTAAACTTCGTGTTGAACATGTTTGCAATGATAAATTAGAGAATGATGTTTCTTTTGATTCATTGTCTAATGTTGCATATAACATAGAATCATTTGATTTGTGACATAATAAATTAGGTTATGTGAACTTCAGTTCTGTGAAACACATGATGAACTTGAAGATGATTCTTGAGCATTTCATAGATAAAACTAAAAAATGTAAAATTTATGTGCAAGCAAAACAATGTAGGAAACTATTTCATACGATTGTTAGAGATTATGAAATATTGGATCTGGTGCACACAGATATCTGTGAGTTTAATGGAGTGTTAACCAGAAATCATAAAAAGTATTTTATCACTTTTATAGATGATGACACTAAATTTTGTTATGTGTATCTGCTAAAATCAAAAGATGAAGCTTTTGATAAATTTCTTATTTTTAAGAATGAAGCAAAAACACAAACTGGTAGAAAACTTAAAAGATTGAGGTTTGATAGAGAGAGAGAATATACCTCTAATAAACTCAATGAATATTGCAAATCTGTTGGCATAATTCATGAGTTTACAGCTCCATATTCTTCTCAATCTAATGTGATTGTAGAAAGAAAGAATAAAACCCTAACTGACATGATAAATGCTCTACTTGAGAGTTCTGGATTACCTGCCTATATGGGGTGGATGCTCTGAATACGACTTGTTATATTCTGAATAGAGTTCCTCAAAAGCATAAAAACAATAGCCCTTTTGAACTCTGGAGAAATAGAAAATCAAGCTTGAAATACCTTAAAGTGTTGGGGTGCCTTGCAAAGGTACTTGTCTCAGAGCACAACAGGAAGAAGCTGGGTCCTAAAACCGTAGATGTTGTCTTTTGGGGTTATTTAGAGAACAACTATGTCTACAAGTTCTTAGTAATTAAGTCTGAGATATCTGACATAGATGTAAACCCTATTTTTGAGCTTCGAGAAGCTACATTCTTTAAGGATGTATTTCTCATGAAAGTTGGTGTATCTCATAATCTATCTTCATTAGATATACCTTCAACTTCTTGTTTCATTTCCGAACATATGGAAAGGATGACAGATGTGGGGGTTGAACCATCTTGCTTCCATCCTAGACCTATTGAGTCTGAGGAAGTGGTTGAACCTAGAAGAAACAAGAGATCACGGATTACCAAGCATTTGGGAAGTGATTTTATCACTTACCTTATCGAGGATGATCCTCCCACTTTTCGAGATGCAATGGTTTCTCATGAAGCAAGGCATTTGAAATAAGCCATAAAGAGTAAAATGGACTCCATTGTCTCTAATAACACTTGGGAATTGGTTGACCTCCCTCATGGTAGTTTCACTATTGGGTGCAAATGGATCTTTAAGAAGAAGTTGAAACCAGATGGATCCATTGACAAGTACAAGGCAAGACTGGTTGCCAAGGGGTTCAAACAAAAGGAGGAAATAGATTATTTTGACACATATTCTCCGGTTACCCGGATGACCACTATTAGGGTGCTTATTGCATTGGCTTCCATTTATGATCTCGCGGCTCATCAAATGGATGTGAAGACTGTCTTTTTGCATGACGATCTTGAAGAAGAGAACTATATGGATCAACCTGAGGGTTATGTAGCTCTTGAAAATGAAAACAAAGTTTGTAAACTTGTTAAGTCATTGTATGGACTAAAAAAAGCCCCTAAACAATGGCATGAGAAGTTTGATAATGTTATTTTATCATTTGGCTTTGTTGTCAATGAATCTGATAAATGTGTTTATTGCAAAGTTAAAAGTGATGGTTGTATCATTTTATGCATGTATGTAGATGATATTCTATTGTTTGGTTCCAATATAAGAATTGTTAATGAGACAAAGTCGTTTCTTAGTACTAAATTTGATATGAAGGATATGGGTGTTGCAAATGTGATCTTAGGCTTAAAGTTGACTCGTTCAGCTGAGGGGATAGTCATTTCTCAATCTCACTTTGTTGAGAAAGTACTTGATAAATTTGGTTATAACCAATGGAGATCTGTAGCAACTCCATATGACCCTTATATTCTTCTTCATAAGAATATGACTGGTGTCTCTGTGTCTTAATTAAGGTATTCCTAGATTATTAGAAGTTTGATGTATCTTGCAAATTGCACGAGACCAGATATTTCGTTATCCGTGACAAAATTAAGTAGATACATGTGAACACCCCAAATTTTTCAAAATCTTTTAAATATTCCCTTTTTGCCCCTAAATTCATTTTTTAGCAAAATGAGTCATTTTTAAATCTAAATTCCAATACATTTCTCAAGTTTTACTGAAATTAATTTCATTTTATATGTCTGACCTGGTTTCGGATCTAGACTCATCGTCCTGATCCAAATCTGAGTCTCATTGTCCAATTTTTAAATTAAATTTACAGAAAATACCAAAAATAGTTTTTTAAATAGCTCGGGCAGTCCCTTCGACATCCGTTTGGATCCATCACGTTGTATTTTTCGATTCGAGTTCCAAAACTCGAACATTTTCTCAAAACTTAGGTCTGAACTCATTCTTTTGAAGAATTTTCCCCAAAATGGCCTGAAATTCTCGGGAAAACATTTTTTTAAAAATATTTCTCAGAAAAATATAAAAGTTTAGTGTTTAAACTTTGTTTTTCATAAAATCTTTGTTTTCTATTACAAAAATACAAAAAAATTGGAAAAATGATACAAAATTTCAAAAATTGAGGAAAAAGCAAATGGTTTTAAAACTTGAAAAATGGAATTTTTGCCAAAAACCTCATTTTTGAGCCATTTTACAAAAATCTTAAAAAGAGGGAATCCTTCTTTTGGAAATTTGAGAAAGAAGAAACGGCCATCTCCCGCACGCTCTTCCCTCTCATTCTTACCCTCCATCTCCAACCACTTCTGCTTCTCTGAGCCTTCCATCTACAACCACCTCCCTCTCTCGATCTCCCTTTTCACTCTTTAAAAAGGGAGCACGCAGAGGGGAGGAGGATCCGTCTGCTACCCCCCCCCCACACACACACACACACACACACCCATCAACATCCATTAAACTCTTCACCCCTCTTAATCGCCTTCTTCCCCTGGTGCTCCCCCTCTTCTTCTTCAGAAATAGAGGACCTCCACAGTAGAACAAAAGGGAAGGGTCCCTCCTTTAGAATCCCTGTAAAGCCGGTAAGTCCCTTTGTCTCCTCCTTTCTCTATTATTATCTGATTTACCCTTCAGATTTCCTGATTTCATTGCCCCATCAAGGCACTATGGAGGGGTTGATCTGCCTATAACAATATCAACACCTCCCTTTGTGCAACAGCAAATGGAATTTTTCAATTCCAATATTGGTTCTCTGCTTTACAATTTTTTTTATTAGTTGTGTAAGGGTAAATTCCTGTTTATGCCATTTTCAAGTTTCATATTCCTTCCGCAAGTTATTCATATTCGTTTTCTCTAGTTATTTTTGTGTATTTCAAAATTCCAGGAAACCTGTGAGTATTTCTGCTTTTCTCTTGATTTTCTTACTTTAGGCCCCATTAACGCACAACCAGTAGTGTTGAGTTGTTCATACAACATCAAACCACTTTCGTGCAACAATGAAGGAACACTTCTTCCAACAATCCCTTGTGTTTGTTCTTTTTTTTTTTATGGCTTAACACTACAAGAAAATTGTTAATTAGCGACGGAAATTTGCGACGGATTTTTTCCGTCGCAAATTAGCGACAAATTAGCTAGAGAAAACTTTTTTCATGAATCCGTCGCTAATTAGCGACGGATTAGCAATGAAAGTTGTTTCATCGCTAATCCATCGCTAATTAGCGATAGATTAACGACAACAATTTTTCGTCGCTAATTCTCAATACAAGAAAACCATTTTAGCGAGGGATTTAGCGAGGGAATTTTTCCGTCGCTAATTAGCGACAGATTAGCGACGGAAAAATTCCCTCGCTAAATCCCTCGCTAATTTTTTATTTAAACTGAGCGCGAAATTTCCCCCCTCTCCTCGTTCGAAATTTAAATCGACCGTGCGATTTAAACCGCTCTCTCCCCGTCAAAGAGCGCGCTGGAGAGCATGACGGCGATGAGGCAGATTGTTGGAGGATGGCGACGTCGGCGACGAAGGACGGCGATGACGGAGGACGGCGACGACGGAGGACGGCGACGACAGAGGACGGCGACGCCGGAGGACGGCGACGCCGGAGGACGACAACGATGGAGGACAACGACGACGAAGGACGGCGACGATGGAGGACGGCGATGACTTCGGAGGACGCCGTTTCACGGAGGACGGCGACACCAGAGGATGGTGACTACGTCGGAGGACGGCGACACCAGAGGACGGCGACGACGGAGGACGGCGACGAGTTCGGAGGACGCCGTTTCACGGTGGATGGCGACGAGGCTGAGCGATTGTTGGAGGAAGGCGATGCCGGTTCACGGAGGACGGCGATGCCGAAGAGCACCGGTTCACGGAGGACGATACAAGTCTGTGAAATGCCTGTCGGGTGCGGTATAAGTCCGGCTTATTGCTGCCGGAATACCGCCCGACAGGGATCAATTTTTTTTATTTTTTTTATTTTAATTTAGCGACAGATTAGCGACGAATAATGTCCGTCGCTAATCTGTCGCGAATTTGCGACGGAATTAACGACAGATAAGTTTTTCGCCAATTAGCGAGCAAAAATTCGCGATGGCCTCTATCCATCGCTAATCCGTCGCTAAGCCGTCGCTAAACTGTTTAGCGATGGCTTAGCGATGGATTAGCGACGAATTTAGGTCGTCGCTAATCCACAGGTTTCTTGTAGTGTAAATGATAACGGATATTTATTGGGCTAGTGAGGGACGCTTTTCTCTTTCTTGTTTTAAATCTGTATTGGTGAAGTCGACTTATCCCTAAATTTATTTGATGGGGTGAGGTAACTTTGTCATGATCCCTGTACATGAATAGACGATACATTCCCCCCCCCCCCCCCCCCTTTGTATTACTATCTTGCTAGAGTACTAAAACTTAGAGATCCTTCGTGAATATCAAACTGGCTACGTTATCACATATGTTAGTCATGGCATGTGTTGAACCTCACGCTACTGAAGAAAAATCTGGGAGACCTTCTACTTGTGTGACCTATTACCACTGGCAGAGAAAGTCACTATGGCAATGAGGTAATCCTTGCATTCCTTCAGCTATTTCATGATCATCTGTAGCAATCCCAAAGGATCAAGAATGGTGTAGTGGTGTGGGATCCGTGTTGAAAAGGCAATCTGAAAGGCTATGCATAATTCATACGCAGGTAAAATCGAAGCTTATAGAGTTTAAAATGAGTCCTGTCTGCAATTTCTCTTTGAAAGTTTTGCTGCATCATTATATTTAAATTCTGAAACGTCATTTTTTTTAGTTTCACGTTCATATGTCTGTTGCCTTACAACCTCATATGTCGGTTGTTGGGGTTTGAAGTGTAGTTATCATCATCTTGTTAAACACTCTGTGTGATTTATTAGCAGGGAATGAACAAGAATGACAGATTTAGGATATTAGCACCAAGAATTGCTTACAGGTACACAGATATTGCCCAGTCGGAACCTCCCAACAAAGGAAGTAATATTGCTTGATTTCTCCTTCAGACTCACTCTTGTTGATGGGCATAAATCTCTCATTAGCACAATAAAGAAGCTGGGAATATGGTGAACATTGGTCGATTCAGTGCGGAAGAAATTTTCTTTCTCACTTTTTATGTAAAAGAAGATAAGCCAAGTATACCGTATGATGTTGGTATGACATGTTTGAAATACTGATCTCACTCATTGTAGAACTCATATTTGATTTGAAGCCCCTGTTATGTTTTCTGTAGATATGCAAGCATCATTTCATCTGCACTATATTTATATATATATATATATATATATATATATATATATATATATATATATATATATATTAGATCTATCTTAATCATCCCACCTACAGCATCATCACCCACCACTTCACCCTTCATCGTTGCAACTACGACAGTAGTTGCACTTCATCCCATCTCTACCTTGCTGCAAATCTGTATATGTTAGCAGCTATACCCCAGCCACTTGCCTAGAGCATTGACGTTCCCCACAGGCTGCTTTTCACTGCTTAACACCTTGTACGCAGCACAGTGGTAGCCACCTCTACCACAATCACTTCATCCATTCAACAGGTAATACCTTCTCTCTCAGTCGCACCCTTGGCATTATTTTGTTTTTTGTTTTTTTACTGCATGTTCATCACAGCATATTACACATTGTCTTCACACTGCACCTCTTCATCTAACTTTTATACCATATACTGCAAAATTTTGCACACTTACCTGCACAATGACCATGTTCCACCATCGCTTGCAGCAGTGCTTGGCACTACTGTAGCACTTTTTCTAGGCTTACAGCAGTGCCAATGTACTGCTGTACTTTTTTTTTTACCACCTATAAGCAATGTCGAGCATTGTTGTAGCTCTTTTTGCACAAGAAAGCACCCTATTCTATTTCATTCCACCATTAGCACATGACCTCTGTACCTCACACACCATCTTCCCCTGTTACAAAATTTGTTGCTGCCCCGCGTTACTTTTACCTGCCAACCAATCTTCATCCAACGCCCGCAGCATATCCATTCATTCTTGCACAACACTCTTCAGTATACACTCTATACACCGATTGCACCTGTTACTTTTACAGCAACAACACATCTTCTGTTTCATATATTGCATCCACTTGCTACCGTTGTGACTTCTTGCATCCTACCATTTTCACAGCACGTATACAACTCCCAATAGTTGTGTGCTACCATTCACCTACTGTCTTTCATAAACACTTCAAAGCATGGCAGCCTTTGCCTTATTCACTCAGCAGCAACCTGTCATATGTCCACAGCTTCCTGTAGCATTCCCTACAGCCATTTTTCTTTTACTCCTTCATCTCAGTGCCACTTATTGCTTAGCATATATTCATACTTGCCATCTTCATAGGTGCATTAGTACACTATGGTGATGTCTTACTCAACCTGCTGTTGCAACTTCTCACTGCAGTAATATCCCACCTTCCCTTACATCTCCCCTTTCAGCCAACTATATTTCCACTCTGCCAGTTGGTCCCCATGTGCTATGGCTTCCCCTTCTTCACATCAGCCCGATGGAAGGCTGGGATTCCTTTCATCTTATAAACATGTCTAGGCAAGCACGCATATACATTTTCTTATAAGCCCTCCCGTGGCTGCCGCATATCCCCTTCATTTATCCCAACTCACTTATTCTACATACATGTTAATGTATATATATACATATATATACATATATGTATACATAGACATATATATATATATATATGTGTGTGTGCATGTTTTAAATGGCTATCCTTCCATGCCTTAGATCATCAATGTTATTTCAATAAGGTATTAAGCGCAAGGTAGGTATATGAACCTTTGAAATCAATACGATATATGCAAATTCTCCCTAGTTTTCATACTAACCAAGTGTTTTTGCAGGGGAATATATGGAAAATATCATTATTGGGAATTGCGAATTCAATTTCATGTATTGTAATAGTTAGATATTAATGAGAAATTACATTTTTCGTCTTAGATAAAATGAATGAGCATTGTAAATATCATAAATTGCTTGTTTTCATACTTTTTGCCTTTATTTCTCAAAAATTTCACAAATAAAAACACGAATGGGACGTGCACCATTCCGTAAGAGGTAATTGATCTTAAGTTGATGATTTACATCAATGGCCATAGTCAGGGTGTAAACAAGACTTATGATCTTTATCTTTTACGAAATAACACTGGATCCACACTGGATCCGTTTTCAAAATGCATCATATTTTCTCCTTTTATCAGAATTTAACTTAAAATTAACTCAAAATATATACCAATGGCCATAGTCAGGGTATATTGAGAATTAATTTCATTTTAAATTCTATAAAAGCACCAAATGTGTTTCATTCTTCACCTGAATTTAGATATAGATTATCATATAATACATTCAATGACCATAGTCAAGGATGTATTATATCTTCAATCTTATTTTAATTTATTTAAAGAATGGAATAGTTTTTCAAAATCCAATCTTAAAAATTTAAATTCATTCATCATATAGGATAGAATTTCATCATATTTTCAAAATTTCCTTTTCAAAATTCCAAGTGATTCTTCTTCACTTCTCAGATCAAATCTTATTCAAATCCAATTCTATCTCATTTCAAGATTCAAAATTTCAATTTCAAAGTCCAATTTGACTTTGAAATTCCAAAATCATTTTTTATATATTCAAACTTCAAAATTCCAAACTCGAATTCAAATCAGATTTCAAAGTTCAAATTGACTTTGAAGTTCCAAATTCATTTTATATTCAAAACTCCAATCAAAATCAAAGTTCAATTTAACTTTGAGATTCTCTTCATCTTCTAAATTTCAAATTCAAAACTTCAAATTCAAAGTCCAATTTGACTTCGAAATTCATTTGTATATTCGAGAATCAAAATCAAAATCTCATTTTCCAAAGTTCAATTCAAACTTGGAAATTCTTGATTCATCTTCTGAATTTAACTCCAAATACATTTTTAGGATCCAGGATTCAACATTCATATTGGATCTCAGACTTCAGATCCAATTCACCTTAGGATCCAGAATTCAATTCTACTTTGGATCTCAGATTTCAAGTCCAATTTCCTTATAGGATCCAGAATCCAATTTCACCTTGGATCTCAAACTTCAGATCCAATTCCACTTTAGGATCTAGAATCCAATTCTACTTTGGGTCTTAGACTTCAGATCCAATTCCATCTTAGGGTCCAGAGTCCAACTCTACAATGGATCTCAGACTTCATATCCAAATCCATCTTAGGATCCAGAACCCAATTTTACATCGGACCTCAGATCCCAGATCTTAAATCCATTTTAAAGATCCAATGCCATTTCAAAATCTAGATTTCAAATCCAAGTCCATTTCAAAATTCCATCTTCTTCTCCTAAATCCATGATTAAATTTAAAGTCCATTTCTGACTTGGAAACTTCATTTTCTTTTATTTCAAAGCTTTAGATCATTCTTTCTCCAAGTCAAGATTTATTCTTCCAAACCCTGATTTACTTCAAAAACTTGGAACTTCTCTGGTCTATCTCAAGTTCTAAGGTTAAATTCAAACATTTCTTCACTCCCTTATCAAGTTCATCTCAGAATACTTGGAAATTTCCAAAACATGCTTTTCAGAAGAAGCATACATCTTTGCATGACTCTTTGTGCATTTAGAGTTAGAATAAATTCTTAGATTATATTTAGGCAAAGCAAAAGGCATAGATTCGACCCTTGGTTCGATTACCCCTGGTAAAGACGCCAGGAACGGTCAAACCTCGTACCGACGAGCGAATCCCGTCTCTCCATTTTTCCCGCAATATTTTCAAAACGGAGGTGAGTTAAATTTCTAAATGTTTTCAAATTAAGGTCAAGTGAGATCGCGCAAAAGAGTTCCTCTTCTCTTTCTTTCTCTTCTTTTCTCTTCTCTCTTTCTTTTCTTTCTTTTATTCTTCTCCCTTCAAAAAGGAGGAAAATAGAGGTTAGAAAAAGAAAAGATAAGGAAGAGAGAGAAACCACAAGAGAGGAAAAATTTTGCGATGATCACAATACACAAGTTGTCCAAATCACACTCATGGAAAGGCATTGGACATGGTACTTAGGTACCTGAAAGGAACTATTTCCTTGAGTTTGCATTATAAGAGATTTAATGTTGTTCTTGAGAGATATAGTGATGTGAGCTGGATAGCCATGAACTCTGGGAGTTATGGCATGACAGGGTATGTTTTTACCTTAGGTGGTGGCGCAGTCGCTTAAAGATCAGTAAAGCAGACCATCTTATCACGGTCTACTTTTGAGACTGAGCTCTATGTTTTAGATATCACAGGATTGGAAGCTGAATGGTTAAATGAACTTCTTGAGAAACTTTCTTTAATGAGCAAATCAATTCCTGCTATATATATGCATTGTGACAATATGGTCACAATTGCAAAAATCAAAAGCACAAAATATAATCAAAAGCAGAGAAGACACATCCAAGTCAGAATAAAATCTGTAAAGGAACTAGTGTCTCAGTTGGTGGTTGTTGTGGACTATGTTGGATCCAAAGAAAACACAACTGATCCATTAACAAATTGACTAGATAAGTCATTAGTCCTAAAATCTAGAGAGGGGATGGGACTGAAACCCATCAGTAGTTCATCTACAGTAGTAACCCAACCTATCTGAGTGGAGATCCCACAAAGTTGGTTCAATGTGGTAATAACAAGTTGTAGGGTGAACTGGATAGCACCTTCTTTATAGGATACTATGTATATGTTCTCATGTTTACTCTAGAAAGGTATTGTAGTTGCTAGTTAAGGAAGAGTTAAAACTCTAAATGGGTTCAAAGCCTTATAGACGAGATATTAACAGTGCATCTCGGGAGAAGCCCACCTATGTGAGTGTGAATATGTAGTCACAGTTTAAGGAATTGGGTTATTCCTAAAGTCACAAATGAAACAGGATTCAGGCGCATGGCCTTTAACGCATTGCCCCTAAAGATTACAACCAGAACCTTTATCGTGTTGTTACTAATGGACACTTTTACACCAAAGGTTCAAGTTCAAGACTTCAGTTCACTCCGTTCATGTGGGGGTAAAGTTAGTCAACTAAGGTAGTGGTTCAAACCAGAAGGTACCATTACTGAAAGCATGATATGTCCTGTTGCAGATTATCCCATCTTGCATCTTGGTTTCCTCCCGTTTTCATTCTTTGAACTTGTGGGGGAATGTTGGGTGTAAGAAGAGGAGATGACAGAGAATTCAAATGAAGAAAATGTGGGCTCTTTTCCTTTTCGGAAAAAGGTTGGACTTGATGATGTGAAGTAGTCCCATATTGAAGAGGTTTGAGTTTGGTGTGGGCTTTATAACCTACATATAAACTCTTACGCTTGTTCCTAAGAACAAGAGGATGGGATGACTACCACACACACACACGCACGCGCGCCCATCGTGTCGTGCCATACCGAGCTGAGCCGGGCCGGGCTCAGGTTCGGGTTCAGGTTCAGGTTTGGGTTTGGGTAATTGGCCTTTTAGGGCCATATCCAATCAAGACCAAAGTAACTTTTTGCCCAAAGTTTCTGTGAACATTTTGATTCATTAATGGGTTATGAGAAATGATAATGGGTCACGACTCTTCGTAATTTGTGTCTGTTAACGGATGAGTCTCGACTCCTCGAATTTTGTAACAGATCTCTTCCACGTTTTTGTAACCGTTCGTGGGTTATAAAAGCGTGGTTAGGGCTGGGGTTACGAACATGTTGTAACATAGAATTCTGAGAAAAAAAAACTCTGCATTTTCTCTCTCCCTGTTGCTCTTTCTCTCTCTCTCTCTCCTGGGTTTTCCCTGAAGGAGTTTTCAGCACAACGGTTCAGAGAGGTTGTCTTCGAAGGACGATCCATCGGAGTGCACCGGTTCTGATCGTCGAGGCTATTGTATCCGTGGGGAAGGATGTTGGACCCTGTTTGCACTATATGTGGGGGCAAATCTTCTCTAAGGGGAGTACTTTCGTATGCCTTAGCCTGTTATACAATATTAACATGTTTTCGTTGTTTTTATTGTGTTCTTTGCAACTGTTTGTTCTTGTGTTGTTGTCTGGATATTGGTATTATGCGGAAATCAATATGCTTGCACCCTGTTTCTGTTTTGATCGACTGTTAATCATGATTTCCATACTCTTGTATATCCTGATTTATGTCATGATGTTGATTGTGAAACAATATGATAAAAAATATGATCCAATAGATCCGACTAGTGTAAGATCGAATTAGACCAAGTAGACTGAGGATCTGCCGACAGATGGTCAAATTCTTTGGTCAAATTTTGGATCTGGCTGGTGCAAGATTGAATCAAATTACAGAGGAGAAGATATGTCGGTTGGTGGGTCATATCCGGTCGGTATAGGTGCAGATCAACCATCAAAACTGTATATCTGACCAAAAAAGTCATGGATCTATTGGCAGAAGGTCAGATCCACTAACAGGCGCATCGATTTGTTGGGCAAGGTACAGATCCGACTGAGGCATGCATGAATAGACCTGCAGAGGTTAATTAGATCTAACAGTCATTTTCAAATTTACATGTTTTCTCTTTTAAAAATTTAGAGATCCACGTGGTGTAGAGAGTCAAACTTGAATATACATAGTGCCTTGTCACATAACAATGTGGTAATTAAACTCTTAAGAAGCATGTTCTATTTGGCATGAGATGTCCTTCTGACATTGATTTGAGATTTAATAATAGTGTAACGTGTCAAATTTCAAATGGTAAGACCGTTGAGATTGGTGGTCTCTTCACCATGCATGTGGGTAAAGAGACATTACCCATGGATGAGTATCAACACCCATTCCTATGCTTCCCTCACACTTCATCTCTATTCGTGTGCTATTAACACCCAACATGGATGACATTACTCACGTTGATCACGCTTTTTCTATGCTTTCTACACACTTTATCTATTCTTCATATATGTTTTCTTAACTCTTCTCACTCACTTTCATGTGCTTAATTTCTCTAAATTGGTATTCATTATTTTTAGATTTTGTTAAAAAATTAATTCTTATAATAAAAAATCATGAAATTTAATATTAGTCACTTTTATTTTAGTTTTTATTTGTATTTCATTTTTATTCTCATTCAATTTGTATATTTTCTTTTTTATTCATAGCTTCTCGCTTCCTATATATTTTAAAATGCATCACTTTTTGCTTTTGCTTCCCATGTCGTTTCCCGCTTCCGCTTCATAGTCTGGCAACCTTGATTGCCATTATCAAGCATGCCATGTATGTTGTGGTTACCATATTTGTGGGTTTGGAACCTTTATTATGGTTGTCATTATAGTACTTACCAGATCTTATGTTGTAGTTGCATTTTCATTATTGATGATGGGCATGTTGCCGATACTAAACTCGTTACTGAGCTTTCTAATTTCAACACTCCTCAAACCAAACCTATTGTAGAGGCAGAGTTTGGTTTTAAAACTAATGAATTAAACTTTTGGAAGAGGCTTTGTGAAAATATTGGCAAGTTGTTTCAATTAAGAAACATGTTGAGTAATTAGGCACTTTTAGCAACTTTTTCTCTAACATAATGATAGTAAATGTAAATATGTTTTGATCTGCTTTGAAATACAAGATTAATATTCATATATAAAGCACTCAAATTATCGCAATGAAGAATGAGGGCTTAAAAAATGTAAACCCCAATATTGTGCAATCTGTAAGTAATCCAGGTTAACTTAGCAGTGTTGGATGTCATGGCTCTATATTTGGCCACCAAACTCGATATAGAAATCATGTTTTGTTTCTTGGCACTCCAGGAAAGGCAATTGCTTTTAAGAAAACTATAAAAACCAATAGTGGGCCTTCTGAAATCTGGGCATGCAGCCCAATCAACATCCAAAAACATGTACAAGTTAACTTTGTGAGAGGATTCTCATCCCATGATTTAGGGTCCCTTTAATGTATCTTAATATTCTTTGACTGATTGATAATGTGAATTTGTGGGTGTTGGAATAAATTGACATACATAATTGGTGCAAAATGAAAGTTCAACTATTGTTATATATAAATACTGAAGTGATCTAACTAGACTTCTATAATGAGTTAGGTTTGGAAAAACACTAGTCATTGGGATAGAATTAGGATTATAATCAAGCATTTTATATTTTCTCCTGGTCTATCCTATGCAATCTTGAAATTTCTCATGACTTCTAAAAATTATTTCTCCATACTCTGATGGCCTATGACCATCATTTTTTGACGTACCTTACTTGAGGTGTCCAAAATCAGCTCACAAAATCTTAGAATTTTTTAATGCACCAATTTAGAGAATCTGTGGAACTTGAATCCCTTCCCTAAGTCAAACCACGTCCAGTCAGCTAAGAAGAATGACTATAATGATGCAACCATACTGGGAAGATGAAAGGAAGATCAAGTGAGGAGATGCACACGTGAAGGCATCATGTACTAAGTCAGCATGTACGTAACAATCCTGGCCACCGGTTTGTGTGCACCTCTTGCTCAACGAGGATCGAGCATGGTCCAACACACCCTTGGTGTTGAGTCATACTGTTGTTGATAGACTATCTCCAACCCTTGATGATGGCCAAGGAGCTGCTTGTGGTTCTTTAACTGCCTCATATCGAGCCATGGTTGATAGTCTTAAGGACTTCACCTTGTATGATCATGATTTAAATATCAGAGAATAAAGTATCGATTATGCAGTGAATCATATGTCATCCGATTACAAGGATGAACTATCGATGTCACTTGGTTGGTGTGCACTTGACTAAAAAGATGATAGTGCAGCCCAAAAACATTACCTTCTACCCTTAGAAGGAACGACAAATGACATAATTTTGGATGGTGAACCATTGCACGAACAAGTTTAGACATTTCTCTATAGCTTAGCAGAGCATGTGAAGGTCCAAGGTGACTAAGGTGCTGACAACCCAATCGCTTTAAAGGTCTGGACAGATAACATGAAGACTAATTTTAAACCTAGTTGTTGGGGGAACTTTGCATTTCCTTCTGTTCAACAAAGTTCAGTGGTTACTACAGAGTGGTGCATGAGTGAAGTGATGAGTGCTTCATTAGAGGATACATTGCCTAAGGGACTACACAATTCTCAAAGAGGATAGGATGATGCGGTCCCAATTATGTGGACTTAGAACTTGATCTAAATGATGCATTCTCATTTTAGAATCATACCCAAACTTCTCAAGATCTAAACCCATATCCAAACCCAAGGTCACCCAATCTCAACCAAGCCTCTTCAAGATCCAAAGTCGTCCCCAATTAGAATCCATTTTATGAAGCAAACTCAAGTGGATCAGATCTATCAAGCCAAGATCCATTCACCTAAACCCAATCCACCTCATCCATTCTGCCACCTTAGTCATGCATCCACCTCATCGTCCAAGTAGGACCCATATGGGGCATCCCCTCTAGAAGTCACTCTTGGCCTGTGGGCCCCACCCAAATGGCAACACCCAAAGAGGCCTTCAAGGCTTTTAAAAATGTGTCACCCATGGTCTTCCATCTTTTTATGACCTTAGAGCCCAAAAGTTCCTTAGATTTGTAACTACCCCAACTAACCCTCGTAAAAATAGTGATTTTTTTAAAAACAATTGCAGAAACTCACCCAAGGATTAACGACACATCATAGATTTAATATACCAAACCACAAACCATATCGTGCATTTAATTAACTTGAAGACTAAATAAAAATTTATTAATGGAATAAATCATAAGTCAAAAGTATGAGAATATCAAAATCGCCTATATCAATTTGAGTCATCCTGTCAGAACCCAGAACATCAGTCATAACTCTTGTAACCTTCAGCTAGCTGGTTTGAGACATCACTAAGGATTTGTGCCTATATTTTTTTTTTAAGAAAACGAGTAAGAACCGAATTTGTTGTATGAAATCCTCTAAAAATCTAAAAAGTAAAAGAAATAGCATAAACAAATTCATGCATAGATTTTAGAGGAATCACAAGCAATAACTTACTACAAATACTTTACCATTCAAGCATTCAACTAAATATTATACAAAAACAAATATTATGCGAAACCAAATAACCATGAATTAATGCTGAATAGTAAAATATGCATGATTCAATGAACATGTATGAATAACTTATTAAGTTATTTATCAGAGTTGCTTCTGCAAAAGGGGGTGAAGTTTGTGTGGTCACCTCGGTATAAAGAGAGCTTTCAAGAGCTGAAGATGAGGTTGACCTCAACCCCAGTGTTGTCTTTGCCTTATGAGATGGGAGATTTTGTAGTGTACAACAATGCTTCAGATACTGACTTGGGTTGTATTTTGATGCAACATGAGAAAGTCATCGCTTACGCTTCTTGATAGCTGAAGGTGCACGAAAAGAACTATCCCATGCATGACTTGAAGTTAGCAGTTGTTGTCTTCGCGCTAAAGATTCGGCTCCACTACTTGCATGGAGAGTAGTTTGAGGTTCTGTCTGACCACAAGAGCCTCAAGTGTATTTTCACACAGCAAGATTTGAACTTGAGGCAACGCAGGTGGTTGGAGTTCTTCAAAGACTATGAGTTCACCATCGCTTACTACATTGGTAAAGTGAATGTAGTGATAGACATGCTTAGCAGAAAGACATCAGTCATGACAGTCAACTTGATTGGTCATGGTTGGGACTTGCTTGAGGAGTTTGTTAAGTGGCAGCCATTTACAGATGAAGCCTGATGCATCCTTTGTGTAGGGGTGAAAGTGCAACCTCAGACTATAAAGCGTATCAAGGAGCTTTAGTTGACCGATCTAGACTTCAAGAGGTTGTGTGTGAGTGACCAGAAGCTTGGTGCGTAGATTCATTATGAGGAAGAAGTGATTATTATGTTTGGGGACAAATGGTGGTTTTGGAAGGCATTATGGGAGGAGCTTATAAGTGAGATTCATAGGTTGAAGTATTCCGTCCATCTGGGTTCTACTAAGATGTTCAAGGATCTCCAGAAGACATATTGGTGAAACAAGATGAAGCACGATATTACAGACTTTGTATCTCAATGTCTCACTTATCAGCAGGTGAAGACTGAGCATCAAAGACCGGGTGGACTTCTACAGCCTTTGGACATCCCTGAGTGAAAATGGTATGACATATTGATGGACTTCATCATGGGTTTGTCGAGGACTCATCGTCAGCACGATGCCATCTGGGTGATTGTTGACTGGTTAATGAAGAGTGCTCATTTTCTGCCTATCAGGGTGAATCGGATCTTAGAGAGCCTTGCAGAGTTGTATGTGTATTAGACTTTACAGGGTACCATGTTCTATCATGTCAGACCGAGACTCTCGCTTCATGTCTCATTTTTGGCGCCAGTTACAAAAGGTCCTTGGTACCACAGAGAAGTTTAGTATGAGTTTTCACCCACAGACTGATGAGCAGACAAAGTGCATGATACAAACACTAGAGGATATGCTTAGAGCATAAGCGCTGGATTGGGCAAGGGATTGGGATAAGCATGTGAAACTCGCAAAGTTTTCATATAACAACAGTTACCATGCCAGTATTAGCATGGCCCCATTTGAAGCTCTGTATGGTAGACCATGCAGATCTCTGGTGTGCGGGAATGATGTTGGAATGAGAGCAGTGGAGTCTCTAGAGGCGATCCAGCACTACTCAGACCAGGTGCGGTTAATTCGATAGTGTTTGGTTGTAACACTGAGCAAACAGAAGAGCTACACCGACTAACAATGTAGGGGGATTAGTTTTGTCATGGGTGATTACGTGTTTGTTCGGATATCACCTACGAAGTATGTGTTCAAGTTTAGAAAGAAGAAAAAGTCGAGTCATTGATACGTTAGACATTTTGAGATTCTTAAGCGTGTTGGCGAGTCAGCTTACCAAATGACACTTCCTCGTCAATTTTTGTAGATTCATAATGTCTTCCACGTTTCGATGTTGAGGAAGTATATGCCTAACCCTTTATATGTGATTCACTATAAGGCGATCGAGGTACAACTTGATATAACGATAAAAGAGAGACAAATGGAGATTGTGGATCACCAGGAGAGGATACTTTAGAGTAGGACGATTATATTCGTGAAGGTGTGTTGGCAACATCACGAACTAGATGAGTGCACTTGGGAGCCTAAGGCCAATATGTGTGAACACTACCCACATTTATTCATTATGCTTTAATTTCGTGGACGAAATTCTTTTAAGGGAGTAGAGATGTAATATCTCATATTTTCTATGATTTTTAAAATAAAAATAAATAAAATTTAATTATATATTATATTAAATTGATAAAATCATGAGAAATATATTAAAATATAAGTAACATTAGAGGGGTCTGGGCATGGTTGAGAGCCCATTGCCAAGACCTAATTAAGCTAAGAATTATTTGAATTTTTTTAGTTTTGGGGCCTTTAAATCTAAAAAAAAAATGAGCAAAATTTAGGTTAAATTCAAGCAAAATTCAGGTATAACCATCGTTAGATCCGCCTCAGAATGTAGATCGCATAGAAGACCTGTTTTCCCAAAATTGAATTATGGTTGGCCCAAAAAATGCATTTTTTAAAAAATAATCGACCTATATTTTTTACTTTTTTCTGGATTGGATCAGACTGAATTTGCTCCATTTGATCTAACTTAGTATGGATTTGGACCCAGTCCAAAATCCATATTGACCAGGATCTGGTCCAGATTGGATCCATTTAGATTTGGATATGAATTTAGATATCAAATCCAATCTGGATCCAAAATCCATCCATGGAAATTTTAAAACTACTTTGAATTTAAAGTTTTAAAATCAAGTTTTAAATAAAGGATGAGGTAGAGTTCTACCTGGGGTAAAACTCTACCCCATAGCATCTTCTAGAAGGGGGCATTAACCTATTAGAATATTCATTTAGAATATTTAAATAAAATAAATATTAGAGATAAGATAGAAAGAAAAGGGGAGTTGAGTTCTTCATTAGGTTGAACTCTACCCAATTATGAGTTATCTAGAGTGTACGTCACCCCCTTCTAGACTATTACACAATAATATAAAAGGGACCATAGATCTCCTTCTCTAGAACTTGTGTTCTAGAGAGAGAGGTAGAGAGAGAGTGAGATAGAGAGTTGAGGTGAGAGAAAAACAAGAAAGGAAAATCGTGTGAGGGTTTAGAGAAGAAAGAAAATGAAAGAAAAGAGAGAAAAAGAAAGAAAAGAAAGAAGAAGAGAAAGAAGAAGAAGAAGAAAAGAAAAATATTTTTCAAAGCATTCCTCGATTTTCTATCTTCTTCATTGTTTGATTCAAGGTACGAGTTTCTCTCTCAATTCGTACGGAAAAGGAATATGTATAAATCAATTTGGGCATAGATTTAGGGGGGAAAAGGGAAATCTATTTTTTTTAAAGCCATATATGTGTATATATATAGTTAATGTTTTTATGATTTGTTGATTTTCCATGCTCATCTATGCTGAAAGTATGCATATCAAATTTTTTTAACCATGCATCTTAATTCATATTGTTGATTTTCTCATGTTCACGCAAATTTGAATATATATATATATATATATATATATATATATATATTCTAGGTTGGTCGATTTTTATAAATCTGATCTTATTCGTGGTTTTAGGCTTGACGAGTTTGACATGCATGCAGCTGAATATATTTTTTTTGGTTCAGACTTGTCGAGTTACATAACCATGTATCTGAATATTTTGTTTTGATCTTGATTTGTCGAGTTATATGCTCATGCATCAGAATATATTTTGTTTTGATTCATATTTGTCGAGTTATATGCTCATACATTAAAATATATATTGTTTTGATTTAGATTCTGTTGAGTTACGTGCTCATGCACCTGAATATTTTGGTTTGATTCAGTTTTGTTGATTTTCTAGTTCATAAAAATGAATATATATACAAATAAGTATATATTCAGATTTCTTGATCATGTCAATCATGCATCTGAATATATTTTTGGTGATTTAGACATGATGATCATGCATACTGAATATATATAGTTCTCTTGATTATTTGATCTTGCTTTTAACAGATATGTGTGTTTCTGAATTTGCCGAGTTCTTGTTGATGTTTCATAAATATACATATACTTTTTATTGTTGTTCAATACGTGATCATGCATTAAAATTTATAAATATGTGTTTTCAGCTATTGTACACATATTGTAAAAGATCTGCCCAACCCATATACATGATTTTTTATCATGTACAAGGATTACCCAACAAGTTGTACATGTGGTGTAGGTCTGGCCGACCTATGTACATGGATCAGCCAACGAGCTGTACATGTTTTATAGGTTTGGCCGACCCATGAGCATGTTATACATGTTGTACAGGTCTGGCTGGCTCATGTACATGATTAAGATCATGTACATGGATCTGCTAGCAGGTTGGTTTATGTGTGCTTTTGGTCTGGCTGACCCATGTACATGGATCAGCCAACGGGGCTGGTACATGATTATTTGTGGTTAGGTCGATCATGTACATGATTTTGATTATGTACAGGGATCAACCAACATGTTGATTACCTGATTATTTCAGGTTTGGCTGACCAATGTACATGATTATGATCATGTACATTAATTAACCAACCTGCTGAATACGAGTCTGTTTTAGGTCTAGCCGACCCATGTACATGATTATAATCGTGTACATGAATCAATCAGCTTGTTGTTAACACATATTTTTCAGCTTGGCCATCCCATGTACATGATTTTGGTCATGTACATGGATAAGCCCCATCTATTAGCTTGATAATTAGACTATCTATGATATGTTTACAGTTAAGTAGTTAATTCATGTACATGAATTTGATCTATGGATTTGCACTTTTTTTGCGATGGTTGATACATGTCCATAATTATGAGTATGTACATGAACTGGACCAACAATGATAAATTTATTGCATAGTTGATCTGAGTATATGAAATTGGTCATGTACATAAATTTGATTGGGATATGTATTTTTTTAAGATGATATATGATTCTGATCCTAAACTGATCAGGTTGCAATTATGCATATCATATGTATGAATCTGAAATTAATTTAATGTTTGCATGACTGTAATCATATGCATATTTGATTATTTATGCATGAAATTGATCATGAATGGTGTTTTGCAAGCATTGTATTCACATGTGTATCTGCTTGGCTTAATGTGCATTCATATTTTGTATTTTGAATGTGCATTGTGAACATGTCTGAAAATAGTGTATGTGTTGCATATTTGCTAAAATTTTGCAAGTTGCATAAATGACTTATGAGATGTGTTGGTGATCAAATATGAACCACTGTGAGTTGTGTAGGCCAAGAGCATATGTTCTTCAAATGTTGTTGATTGTATTTATGCATTGCAATTTTTTTTTCTAAAAATGATTGGTTTTCCAAAATTTAATTACACTAATAAATTGTGAGGGCCAAGGCCCAAAATTATTTGTTTTGCATATGGATTTTCAAAACGGTTCTTGTGTAAAGAACTTGAAATTTTTAAAATGATAAAAGAGACCAAACTGTATAATTAATCTTTTCCTTGATATCACTTCCACAATGTGAAAATCTTGGATAGTAGTTATGGGAGACCGTGAGGATACTAAAACTTCATGTGTGATTGTGTCACTGAATCCGATATGGTGGTTCACCTCCCAACCATGATTTTAGGAAGATTCAACCACTTTGCCTAGGGGTGGTGTTATTAACTCAGCTGTAGTTATTGGTATACCAAGAAAGTGGCGTCAATGGTTGAGAATTTTTAGTGATGTCCTGACATTAGGAGAGAATTTATAATATTCTGATGGTGGGTGAGGAGTCCTAATATCGGTCGAAGAATAAGTATGAAACCCAGTAATAAAATATAAATTGTGTGTTAAGCTACTACTAGGAACTTAACTTAAACTTTGAGAATTTATGCCCATTTTGAGTATTCGCATGTTAAAGAAAAAGTAAAAAGTAAACTTGTATACATTTAATAAGTTCATGCATGCAAAAACAACTTTGATAAATAACTTACTAAGTTATTCATGCATATGCATTGAATCATGCATATTTTACAATTCAACATTAGTTTATGCATATATGCTCATTTGGTTTCACATGATATCCATTTTTATATGATATTTAGATGAATGTTTGAATGATAAAGTAGTTGTGGTAAGTTATTGCTTGCGATTCCTCTGAAATTTAAGCATGAATTTGTTTATGTTATTTTCTTTACTGTTTGGATTTTTAGAGGAATGCATATGAGAACTTCGGTTTTTACTCATTTTCTTAAAATTGTTTTACATGAACATATGCTAAGTGATGTTTCAAAGGGACTAGCTTGAGGTTACGAGAGTTGTGACTGGTGTTATGGGTTCTGACAGGATGACTCAAATTGATATAGACAATTTTTATGTCTTTGATATTCGACTTTTTGATATAAATGAATAAAGTTTGGTTATTCCTTTAGTTTGATTCAATGCACGGTATGGTTTATGGAATGATATATTAAATATGTGAGCCTCCGGATCCTTGGGAGTGTTTTTCATAATTGTTTAAAATTTTTTTACTATTTTTATGAGGGTTAGTTAGGGTCGTTACAAGATTATTATCTCTCATTAGTGGTTTTACTTAGTGCCTATACTAGTGAGGTATTTGCTTTTATTTTACGTTAATTTTTTTAATTATGCATTTTTTCTCTCTCACTCAAAATTGTCTCCTTTTATAGGGACATCTCTTTGTCCGTCTTTACCTTTTTTCTTGGCCCCTGGGCCCTCTTCACCTTTTTCCTTGGCTCTTAAGCCCTTGTCTGCTTAAAGCTTCTCTGCCAAGAGCCACCCTAATCTCCAGTAGGTCGACCAACTTCGTGGACCAATATGCAACCCAGTCATAAGCTCATGTGGTGCATCCAAGACAACCAGTGGTCATGTATTCACCTTATTGTGCCCTTTGCTTTGATGTGCTCCAGACCCTGCCCATATGTGCTTCTCCCTTAGCCTAACCCTAGTGAGTCAACCCAATCTTATCCTAATCCTAAACCTACCTTAGCCCACTCCCAAAACATTAAACCCAATACCTAGATTAGATTCAGTTATGTTGTCAACTATAGAATTTGAACTGACTTGCATACCTCATTTCTCTCTACCTCGATCTCATTTAAGTTGAGATTTTAATTATAGTTTTCTTGACCTATCCTAAGACTACCCTTAAAAAATTATGATTTTACCAAACCACAGTAGAAAGAAATAGATTTTCTACTAGAACCTGCCAGATTTGAAACCTAGTCCAATATAGTCTTGCCCCCTGTTCTATCTCTCATGATTTCGAGCTCATTTCTCCCCAATCAGAACTAGTTAGACTCTAATTTTTTGTTAGAACCTTCCTCAACCTATCCCTAATGTCCCCACCAATTTTTATATTTTTCCACATTCCATTTGGGAGAAATGATTTTTTCTTTGAAACTTGTCTGCCACAAACAAAACCTATTTTGAGGCTTGTCCCTATTTTGACCCATTGTTCCCTAGACTAGTTCTCTTAGCCTAGAACTATTTTGACCATGTCCTTCATATAGAATCTTCCTCGTCCACTCTAGAAGACCACCAAGTTTTATGATTTTTAGTGCACCAGTTTGGTATACTAAATTTTCTATGAAAAATGGTCGATCTTAAACAAAACCAATCTAAAATCAGTCCCAAATTGACCTTCCTAACCTAACCCACACTTAGGTCGAACCCATACCTAACCCAAGCCCAACTGGAATGCAACATAAAGCATTGGTTTCATGAACAAGCGCATACTTGGGTTTTGGTTTATATATTTCATGCATAGAACGAGTAGTCATGGACCTATTCGTTTGGTCGATATGAACAAAACTCATTTTGAGATTGAGGGATATCATTACCATTATGTGGATGGATTGTTTCCACTTCTTTATTGTGCACAAAGGCGGTCTAAGTGATGTTCGGATGGTTTGAACCTCTATGTCTTGCATCTCTTTCGCAAAGATTTGATTATGGTTCAACTACTTAACACAGGTTATTTTCATGCATCCTTGTCTTTGGCTATTCGAGAATTTCTTCTTGCAAGTCAGTTTTTTGTTGCACAATATTTTGATGATCCTAATTTAAATCATAATCAAGAATTTGTCTCACAACTTTTGCTGATGATGTCATATCTTATAATTTTTTGCCTATTTTTTAAATTTAATAAATATATTTTTTATTTCAATATTTATATTTTCGATATCAGAAAATAATATAATATATTATATATTGTAATATATAGTGGCTGACGTTAAATTGGATCCTAATATGGACCTTGGATCCATTGTTGAGTTCCATATTCTATATGAGTGTGAATAAATAAGTTTTAAAAATAAAATTATATTAATAATAAAAATAGTAGCAAGATAATATATATATATATATATAAGAGTTTTAGTTTATGAGAGACTTCTATTTCCATAAGTAAATAGAAGACTTTGTATTTAAAAAAAAAGGGGCGTCCCCTCTATAGGAGGAGTCCTATTTTGGCTATAAAATGGGTGTTCCCCTCTCTCTCTCAATATGGACTGTGAGAAAGAGAGGGGGGGAGTTGAACTGAGTAAAAGAGAGAGAAAGAGAGAGCTGAAAATTATCAGAAAGAGAGAGAGAGAGAGAGGGTAACAAGTGAGAGTGAGGAGGTTGCGGTAAAGGTACTAGTTCTTCTTTAATGCCTCTTTTATTCATTTCTTTTTCTTTTTGAGAATCGACAGTAAAGGTACTAGTTCTTCTCTTATTCCAAAGGATGAGGGGCTAAGCATGGATCAGACCAAGCTCAGATTTTAGGGATTTATAGTAAAACATGTGACAACGTGATGGAAGAGGATCATATTAGGCACTCTGTTTTGAACAAAAAATAGGGTGTGTTTTATTTTTTATACGTTTGGTAATGAAAGGAAAAAAAATAAAATTTGTTTTGATAGTCGTTAAAAGTTTTATCCCAAATTCACGGTATGTAATGGATTCCAGATTTGCTGAAAAGTTTACTTACATGTTGAAAATAGAAGTTATATCTACTAGAAAATTTTGTGGTTGTTGCATATCTTGATCCACTAAACTTTGATTTATTGACTGTTTTGATCATCTATCTTGATTGGGTTTGATGAATCTAAAAAAATTTAATTGCTTTTAAGGACTATTGTTGTGATTAAATCTGTTTGAGAATTAAACTGGGTATACATATATATATATATATATATATATATATATATATATATATATATATATATTGGTTTGGGTGTTGATTGGACTAAGTTCACGTTGGATTTATATGTTATAACCTGTGTTCCTTTTCTTGAATAAAGTTTACGCTGAGTGAAACTCGATCTGTTGGATTAGTGCTTCTATTCATAAAACTAAATTTTTTTATCACACAGTCCAAATCGTTACCTATGAATCTACATACTTGTTTTAAAAGAATCGATTTCTTTTCCAGTTTAAAAACAGGAACCCTAAATGGTTTATAGTCCAAAATTAAGTAGTATGACCAAGAAAAAAATTGATATACCTAATTTTCTGGACTATTTGTTTTTCAATGCTGATCATGAATAATTTTAGAACTTGTGTGTAGGTGCGCTGACGCTAAAATAGGCATGTTAGCAACTCGATGTGTGTTAGTACATGCACGTTAGTTAATTATGTTCATGTATGATAATGTTAATCATGTTCATGCATGATAAGTTTTAGATCTGCTCATAGTTAGTGGGTTGCTCATGCATGAAGGTTTTCAGGTCCATTCGTGCATTCTATATTTTGGTAGATTGGTTACATTATTTTTACATAGGAATGATTTGAGTTTTTCTGAATTTCGGAACCATGGATAAGAATATGATTATGTAGTCTACCCGTATATATTTTCAATATAATTTTTTGTGCAGACTCAAGTTATCATGAAACCGATGCATTCTTTTATGTTTGTCCATGTAGTTTGCAGCTTAAATTATCAAACTTTAGATCCATGTGCATACTTTGCTCTAAAGTATGTATACACAATATGCAATTGGGCTTTAGATTTATTGCTATATGTTGATTTTTAGCAGTTATTACAGTTGGGATTAAATTAAGACATACATCTGAATTTTTATTCAAATATAAGTTTTTGCTTAAACTAGAAATATGATTTCTTTGACTAAATAAAGATTGAATCTTATATGGCTAATCAAAATTGATTTTCTAGAGAATTGGA
Source organism: Nuphar pumila (assembly GCF_984573655.1). NCBI lineage: Eukaryota > Viridiplantae > Streptophyta > Magnoliopsida > Nymphaeales > Nymphaeaceae > Nuphar > Nuphar pumila. Next base: position 72,559,574 of record NC_143263.1, on the reverse strand, counting down.
TAAATCAGAATCTGTTCCACTATGTTAAATCTAAACTAGTTTATGTGAGAAGTTTGGTTTAAAATTTATTGGAAACCTGATTTTTCTTAAGTTGCCTAAAAATCTGTTTTTTCATTAGAAGTCAAATATGATCTATTTTAGAAATTATGACAAATCTGAAATAGTTAGATGCTGAATCTGGTCGGTTACAAAAGTTTGAATTTTTTGGGTTAATATGATAAGTTTGAATTGTCTGTTACAATAAGCATTTGTTCATGTACCATGAGTATGCATTGGTGTCATGTCTTATGTATTGTGAATACTACATTGTATTAATTTATATGTGATTATTGTTTACCAAAAGTTTGTAATGTCATTTAAATTTTATTAAATTGTGTAGTGGATATGTGTGTTGCACATGAAATAATAAGTTTTAAATGCATTGTAAAACTGTTTTATATTATTTATAAAATAATTATACAATTTTAAAGGTCCGAATTTGTTAATGCATATTGATTTGCATAATTGTTCTTTTGTAAAGAACTCCTAATTGATTAAGAATGGTAAAAGAGACTAAACAATGTAATAATTTTTCTTTCTTGGTGGTCCTCTTAATGGGTGATAACCTCGGATGGCAATCATGGGAGACCGTGAAGATAGTAAATGCCGTGTGCATTATTTTTTTCAATAACCTGATGTGTGGTTCGTGTTCCCAAGCATGGTTGTAGAAAACTCCTGCTACTTTGCCTGAGAGTAGTGTTGTTATACTCAGTTGTAATTATTGGTATATCGAAAAAGTAACATCAATGAATATTGATTTCCTTGTTGTCCCAGCATTAAGTATTGATTTTTAATATTTTGATTAATGATGTTGATTCTTGACTTTAGTCAAGGAATATATGTAGAACTTAGTTAATAAAATAAAATTGTGTGTTAAGATACTACTGAGAATTGCTTTGAACCTCGAAAATTTAACCCATTTTGAGTATACACAGGTCTTATATAAGTAAAAATTTAATTGTGAGTATTAAGTAGGAACACACATGCAAAAATAATACTTAAAAAATCATTCATGTATGTTGTATTGATTCATGCATTCCTAAAATATTTAATTTAGTATAAAATTGTTGGTTGTTTGAATTGAACTTCTTATATTGCAAGTCTATTCTGAATATATATTGTTTGTAGAGCCTTCTTAAACTTATATTTGATTTGATTTATGTTAATTCCTTTATTATTGAATTTTAAGAGGGTCTCGTATCTGAACTTCAGTTCTTACATCATTTTTAAAAAACCTTTTTCATGTACTAAAGCTCAATGATGAAGGGACCGACTTGATAGAGTGAGTGAGTGTTATGATACAGTGGCCCGGATTTTGACAGAGTGGGAGTTTATTATTTTGGGAGAAACTTGTTGAACCCTAAATGAATACTTTTTAATTGAATTAAATTCAATTTAAATTCATAGTTTGATGTACTCTATGTGTGAGATGTATGTTGGATTGTGTATATTAAATCTGTAATGTGATCTAGGTCTCTAGGATATCTTTTCGTAATGTTTTAAAATTATTTATTCGTTAAAAAAAAATGTAAAATTTTTGAGGGTCAGTTTGGGAGCATTAGAGATGGACCTGCATTTGAAGGATTGATAATATTTTTCCAAACATTGAAAGCAAAAAACCTTCCTCTAAATTTTTACATTTGTAGAGAGTTCCTAGGTTAGTATATGACATTTTTTTCATCGAAAACAACATGCCTGAACATATATAATTTTTCAAAACCAAAATGATAGCACTTATATCCCTTATATTTTATGTTATATCCTAGGAAAATATAAAGTAACAACTTTGGATCAAATTTATTTTTAGCATTTTCTCGAAGATAAGAAAAACATCTATAATAAAAAAAATGCAAACTCAAATATTTAAGGTGTTTCTTGAAAAGTTTAAAATATGGTGAGTTTATTTTCAAAGAAGATGATAAGCAATTTATCAAAAAAATCACAATAGAAAAAGCATTATCCCAAAATCATTTTGGCATTCCAGCATGACAAAACATAATAAGACCAAGTTCTGAAATGTTTTTATGTGTTCTTTTATAAATTCCATTTTGCTTTGGGTCTTATGGAATGCAACTTGCCTTATATTCTTGAGATTTTTGAGATATCTAAACAAAATTCACTGTCAAATTCTCCTCCTCCGTCACATAAAAAAATCTTGATTTTTTTTTATCAAATTAACATTCGATACAAATTTTAAAATGAACAAAACAATTAAAAAAAATATAATTTCTTTTAAAGGGTAGAACCAAGTAAATCTAGTGTGATCAAAACCCTAATTCACGAGTATAAGACTGTCAACGGGTCGGGTTAGGGTTGAACTGAACCCAATCATATAACTAATAATCGGGTTTGGGTTCGGATTCAAGTTAAATAGAATCCCAAACCCCGACCAGAATAATTTTAAAAATTTAGTTTTATTAAAACTATATATAGATTACTCGGATTGGGTCGAGTCGGGTACCCGGCAAAAATCATGACGCAAACTCGGCCAACATATTGCTGGGGTCGGGGTCAGGTCGACCAGCCAGTCGTTAACCTATACGGGGGAATTCGGTTTTGGGTTGGGTCGGGTACCGGCAAGGTGCAGAGGCTCCGCAAGGAGTGCCCCATTGACTCAAATGCCCAGAAACATTAAACACAAAGACGGCCAAACCCCACCATCACCACCACACTATAAATAATCCCGTCTCTCCAAACCCTAACCCTAACCCCTGATTGTCTCCCTTCCCTTCCCTCCCCCCCTCACTCCTGCGTCTGCGAAGATGCAGATCTTCGTGAAAACCCTAACGGGGAAGACGATCACCCTCGAGGTGGAGTCTTCGGACACCATCGACAACGTGAAGGCGAAGATCCAGGACAAGGAGGGCATCCCGCCGGACCAGCAGCGCCTCATCTTCGCCGGAAAGCAGCTCGAGGACGGCCGCACCCTCGCCGACTACAACATTCAGAAAGAGTCCACCCTCCACCTCGTCCTCCGCCTCCGCGGTGGCGCCAAGAAGCGCAAGAAGAAGACCTACACCAAGCCCAAGAAGATCAAGCACAAGAAGAAGAAGGTCAAGCTCGCCGTCCTTCAGTTCTACAAGGTCGACGACTCAGGCAAGGTGCAGAGGCTCCGCAAGGAGTGCCCCAACGCCGACTGCGGCGCCGGCACCTTCATGGCCAACCACTTCGACCGGCACTACTGCGGAAAGTGCGGCCTCACCTACGTCTACCAGAAGGCCGGGGGGGATTAGGGCAGGCAAAAGGTTTCGTTTTCAAAGGCTGATCTGTTTTGGTTTTTATCGGATTCCGATGGGAAAACCAACTGCTTTTAGGCTTTGCTTTCTGTTTATTATCTTACAGTCTTTTTTAGATTCATGAATATGGAATGAACTGGTTCTGCTTTTTGATTAGTTTGAATACTTTTGATTTTTAATATTAAATTTCGATTCTCTGTTGGTAATTAGGATTCAAATGTGAAGCTGCTGACCTTAAATTATGTGTTTATTCTACCTGTGCTTTATGGGTACTTTTGGAGCATATGGAATTTGTGGTTTTGCTTCCAAGAGTAAGGACATGTGTTGTGATAGTTGTCGCTTCGACTTACTTTCCTCTAACTAACTTGATTATTTTGCTTTCAAAGGCAAATCATGTCAAAGAAAAAGGGGAAATATGACGAAAATAGGAAAGAATGTTTCAATATCCTGGTTGGCCTTATCGATCTGGGTGGCATGCTTCATGAATTTTGAAGTATCTCAGTTCTCATTCTGTCTGCTCAGTGAGCATTGTTTTGTTGGGTTGTCATACGTGCATGAAGTAACCATGGGAGTATTCATGTTTTGTTTATGCCACTTATGGGTGTTGTCATCATGGTGTCGTTCTTTCTGCTGTTTCTGTTATACCCAGGGGCAACATCATGCTGGCCATGCTGTGTATGATTGAGGAGTTTTTCTATATTTGTGCATGTGTTTCGAGGGATGGGATGGATTTCATATGTTTTTGTGTTTTGCATATGCTAATTACTATTGATGTTTTTATGTTGTTGTCTCTACTGCTTTTATACATCGTATGACGATGATTGATTAAAGACGGGATGGTGCTACCGGGAAAGCTAGTTTTGTATATTATCAGCTGCATGGTTTTTGTAAGACTCCATTTTTTTGTGTATATATTTAAAAACCTGTGACTATATAATTTAACCACATTTCTTTGAAAACTAAAAGGCTCGAAAAGTTGGTTTTCTGGGGTTTAGGTCATGTCTATTATAATCAATTTATGTACCTAAAAGATTCAGGTGATATTCGCATAGGGCCTTAGTAGTAGTTAGATTCATCAGGTTTCTCGTATCGCTGGCCTGCCATGGTGATGTAGTTGAAGGATATTGCCTTGGTACAAGAGTCGGATGTCTTGAGAGATAAATGCCTTTTTGCCATATTTAAATGTAATATTTACCTTTAACATTTTACATCCATATGGGTCAGTTTAAACCAGTGTTACTGGAAGCTTTCTATATAGGTGGGGGGCACCCTTCCTAGAAACTTGCTTCAGAAGCGCAAAACTCCTCACTTTCGAAACTTGATGTGAATCCTGATTTCCCCACTTTTTCTCCTTTGCTTCTCACATGTTTTTCTCTTGCTTTCCTACATGCACCCTATGCTCCTCTGTCACTCATTTCATGTCTTCCATGTGCTTCCTGTCAGGCTTCCCACTCACTTCCCTTGTACTTTCTTTAACTTGGCAATCATCATTTTTAGATTTTGAGAAGAATTTAATTCTTACACTAAAAAATTATGAAATTTAAGAATCATCATTTTTATTTTGTCTCTCTCACTTGCTCTCATCTTCCCCATCTCTGTCTCCCTCTCGATTTCCCTCTTCAGTTTTTTAAGTTGTTTTTCAATTTTTTTAAGGTGTTTTTCAGTTATATATACTATTAGATATTCAGGCCGGATATAGATTATCTATTTTCAGACAGAATATAGATTATTAGATATTTTCTACTGAATATATCTAATAATCTAGGTATTTTCATACTGCATATGGATTATTTAAATATTTCAGACTTAATATATTTGTTAACTTGATACATGATACTATGTTTATGAATGCTTTTCTATAGTTCTGTTTGCTAACTGCTGATTGTTAGGTATTAATGTCTATTATCTATTTATCTTAAATTGTTATTAGCTTGTTATAACTTGTTTCTTAAATGTTAATTTGTTAGTTGTAGTTTTAGCTTTATTTGTTATTGAATTTTGATTATTTGAATAAAAGTGTTAGCCTGGTCTGTTACTAGTTTATTTGGTTGTTAAATGTTAATTGTTTATATGTTAAATTAATTTATGTTGTCTTGTTAGAATAATGGATTTTGATTTTTGGAATTTATTTTCTATTTATGTACATACCGCCATGTCCCCATACCCACATTCTTATGGAATTGCCGTGTCACACCGGTACCCATGTGATAGATTTTAATTTTAATTCATTTCCTATTCAACTAAGTCACACGGACTCGGTTAAAAGGTACACGGGTGCGGCTTGGGACAAGGGGTGGACACGGCCAACTAAGTGTCGGACTTGGTCAATGCATTGGGACCGAGTTCGTCCACATTTTGGACTTGGTCAACTTTGACCGAGTCTATTTTTGTCCATTTATTAAAATTAATTATGACTCAGGTTCGGTCCGGATCCGAACCTGACCTTGATCCAAGATGGTATCACACTCACAAGCTTTTTTATGTATTATATTTTGGTAAGTTTGTGTTACTTCAGTAGAATTACTTTTTTAATTTTGCTTTAAAATTTCCAATCTTATTATTGTTATATATATATATATATATATAGTTGTGTCCCCATGTCCAAATTTTTTAATATTGCTTCGCACCCGCACCCGCACCCGCACCCATGTGACATAGCTATTCGATTAGTATTTTGCCACCATTCATTCTTAACACTTTCTTTTTAATTCATATTTTTATTTTAAATGGATTCCTCGCTTCCCGCTTATAGATTTTAAAATACCTTGCTTTTCACTCTTGCTTCTCGTCTTGTTTCCTTTTTCCACTTCCTTGGTTTGAACATGCTTTTTGACTCCTGGGATGATCCAGAACATCACGAGAGATATCTGCTGCATTGTCTTCAATAGTTTTTGTTTCTTGATTGTCATCTTTCAAAAGATATGTAGTCCTTGTTTGTTATAAGGATCACCTTTTTTTTTTGGGGGGGGGGTGTTGTTAGTCTCTTGTTCATCAAAACACATTTGATATATGAAGAGGGTGGGTTTTTCTCTCTTACCTCTTTCCAGTTTGAATCTTATTCATGTTACAGAATGTGAATAAATCTTTTTCGTCCCCCTCCCCCTTTTTTTAAAGAGGAATGATATCAGGTTGGGATGATTTCACCTTGCACGATGTTTTTATTAATCTATTGACAGTATCACTTTATAATTTGTGCTCCTTATTCACTAGAAATTCTCTAAATTGCAAGATGCGGGTGGTATGAAAATTTCTTTGGCTATCATATCATCAACATGCAATGTTTATTGTTTAGACATGTATTTCTTATTGGTAAGGCCTGTGTTAGCATTTCCATCTAAGACAATGCCCTTTTATTTGCGGAAGAAGATTAGGGAAGCTGTAGGGTGCATTTGATCTTTTCTATTACTGGTGCAATTGAAGAACAGAATCATCTGTCAGAGGCTGTCACACTTGCAATGGTGGAAACAAGAACTCATCTGGTGGCATATGAGTTAAGTTGGGAAAGGGGGATCTGTAGGAGAGGAAGATGGCTTTGAGAACTCATGTTTATCATCAGTTGAGTGTATCTTTTCTGAGCAAATCTTAAGTTGTATTTCAATGTTTAAATTGAAAATCTTAGCGTTAGCATCACGATAGATTTGAGAAGGGATATACGAAATGATGGATAGTAGTGTAGTGATGTTTCTTTGTCTGCCTTGTTTTTAAACTTCCATAAATTGGCTATTGATTAGCTTGTCTTGATTCACTTAAACAATGCCAATGAAAATCGTAGAGGCAAGACCATTCTCTGAATTTAATATTAAATTATATTTGTGGTTAGGGGGTCATGTAGGTGTAAGTTGGTCCCTGCTCAATTATCTATTAGGTATTTGTCAGCTAGCATCATGATTTAGGCATTTGTCAACTAGCATTGTGAAGGGGATTTTGACTTCGACTTTCATCAATAGCCAGCCATGTTGTGTAATGTAATGGCTTCTGATATGTTTTTCACATGGTTTGCCTTCAAACTTACATCTGATGTAATCATGGGCTCTGCGTTTTTAGATTTATAGTATCTGATCGAATTACAGTTTCTTCCAAGTAGAGTTTTTGTCTGTAATGTGTTTCTTTTTAGTCTTTTGTGTAGCCTGGTTGAAAATATTCAAGAGGTGGCGCTGAATTTAAACTCTTTGTGATGTCTGCTGCTCGGTTTCTATGACTAGTCCAAAGATAATGTCTGCTGCTCTGTTTATATGTGAGTCTACACTTGGGCCAAGATGGGTTCTGACATAAAGCACAACCTTTGCTTCTATGCGACTTTTTTAGTTATCTCCACTGGTAGTTAGGAGGTTCTCCATGCTTGCATTGCGATAGTTTCGGTCAGATGTGTTCTGCATCTGCTGTTTTATGAGCTCGAACTGCACTCTGTATGTTTAGGATACATGTACATCTGTTAGTGAATTTAAGATTTGGGAACCCAAAGTATAGGGTGCATTAAACTGCTCCTGGTTTTAGAAGCGTTAAAAAAATCCATGGGCCCATGCTGCTTCTTTTTCGAGCTTCCAGGGAAATGGTTGGGGCTTTCAGAAGCTCCTGATGGGGAAGCAGCTCCTATTTATATCAGTGTAATTTGGTTGCTGCATGTAGATTAATGAAGATTCGTACAGAAAAAGGATTTGTAGTATGATGTGAAAGAAATAAATGGGAGGTGGGGACATGTGAACACCTCAAATTTTTCAAAAGTTTGTAAATATTATTTTTTTTGCCCTTTATTTTCATTATCTGGGTAATTGAGTTACTTTTAAATCTAAATCTTATTTTATTCTTCAAGTTTTCTAAAGTTAAATTCATTTTGTATATCTGACTCAATTTCGGATCCGGATCTAGATAAAAGTTTCAAATCTGAGCTTCGTTGTCCAATGTTTAAAATCAAATTCTCGAAATTTTCAAAATAACTTTTTGAAAAACTCGGACAGTCCCTTCGACATCCGTTTGGATTCATCACGTTGTATTTCTCGATTCGAGTTTTAAAAAACTGAAAACATTTTCTCAAAACTTGGGTCCAAACCCATTCTTCTGAAGAAATTTCTCCAAAATGGTTTGAAATTCTTGGAAAAACACTTTTGTAAATATTTCTCAAAAAAATACAAAAAAATTAAAGTTTAGTCTTTGTTTTCTCGTAAAATCTTAGATTTCTATTCCAAAAAATACAAAAAAATAAAAATAACACAAAAATAAAAAAATTTGGAAAAATATAAGGAAAGCAAATGATTTTAAAGCTTGAAAGAGATGAATTTTTCTAAAAACTTCATTTTAAAATCATTTTACAAATTTTTTTAAAAGGGACCCTTCTTTTGAAAAAGAGAAAATTTTGCAATGGATCGTTCCTGCGCATCTTCCCTCTCGCTTTGCTACCCTCCGATCTTCAACAAATCCATGGGTTTTCCTCCATTCATCTCTAACGATTTTCCTCTCAAATCCTCCTCTTCTTCTTTAAAAGGGGAGCACGCCGGAGGATCAGGGGATCCGTCTCCTGCCTCTCCACTGCTATCCATCTTCTACCCCTCTACGCTTCTACTCCTCTTCTTCCCCATTTTTATCTCTGTTCTTCTTTCCCATCGATTGAAGGAAGTCGCATCAGTTCCAGGGTTTCCAAGCAATCCAATTGGTGGAATATCAGTGTAAGTACGAGAATTACAGCTCTTATCTAAGCAATTGAAGAAAATCGGTGGATCATCCCAGCAATCAGAGACATTGTCTGGTCTTCACCTTCTGATTCACACAATCGGCTTTCCTCCTTCCTCCTTCTAAGTTTTTGCTAAACTAATGTAAGGAATCACTTCTTTCTTATTCTTCCTTTGTGAATCTCTTTGAAGTTTAACTTATATTCAGAATTAGGTTCCTCCTGTTTTCAATTTCTCTATACCATTCCTAAATCCGCATTTTTATTTTTTATATTTATAGATCTTAAATTTCGGGTTGAATCTTTTTCCTATATGTAGATGATCGACGATGCCTTGCAATGGCATCGTCGATCCATCTAGATTTCAATTTCATCTCCGCATTTGCTTTACTACTTTCTCTGTTTTTATTTTTCTATTTTTTCCCCTCCATCAACACACTGGGAAGGGATTGATTTGCTCATAGCAAATATCAAGCCCTCCACCTGGTGCTACAACAAAAGGAATAGCCCCATTTCGACATTTACTTTTATATTTCCTTTCCCCTCTTGTGGCAATTTCTTCTGGGTTTCATTGTATTAAATACATGATTCAGTCGGTTTTCCACCTTTGTTTTTTTTTTCTGATTTTAGTAACTGGTTTATGTTGATTGCCTATTGATCCCAGAATTCCCGTTTTGCCTCGATCATTCATTGATTTGAATTTCCTGTTTGATTTCGATAATCTGGGGCATTGCTCACGACAGCTGCGTGTTATCCCCTTTCACTTGGTTACCAGTCCATTCGGTATAGCGCAATTTTCATTCAATATGATCATTATGTGCTATATCGATATCCCCTGTGATTATTTTAACCTCTGATTTATATTCTTGTCTCTGTCAGTTATTATATTGCCTGTATTTAAACTAGCATTAGTCTTTTTTTTTTGCTGAGTAGTAATTTTTGGATATTTTTCTCATTCATTTTGATTGACATCATCATCCTCTCTCCAGCGTTAGTCTAATTAAACTCAACATACCTTGTTAGTTTGGAACGTCAGATTTTACAATTCCATGTTTTTCATTCGTGATGATTTCCTTTTAGATTTACTAAGAGGTTTTGATCTGGTATATATCGTCTGAGCAATGTTGAATTTCATCTCTAGCTTCCCCATTACCATATATCTCTGGTTTTTGTTTTTTTTTAGCCATTCCTTTCATAACGCAGCATCAGTTTTACCATATATCCTATGAAAGCATGCAACATTCTTTTACCTCTCTGTACAATATCTTCTGTTTCTGTAAACTTTTCATACTGCTTAAACGATAATATATGTTGATTGGGTTTAGCAATGGATTGTTTTACGTTTGCTTATAAAATCAACTTATGCCCTTGCTTTGAATGCTCAAGCATTCATTCTAAAGTATCATGGGATTACATTTCGATCTTCCTTCATATGATCGGATATAGGGGAATCTTTTGAATAGCAAATTACTGATCCTTCACTCTGATGCTTGTTGACCTGAAGTATGGATCAGAATGACCGCAAAGTCCAACATCTAATCGGGATTTGCTTTATTTCTATTTACAACTGGGGTTGTTTCGTAATCATTCGATCGAGGATCCGAAACAATGTCCGAACTTGTGGTAAAATGCCTCACCTGAACCGCCGTGAACTTTTGTCCTGGTTGGTAGATTGCCATTTAATCTTATTGAGAATTGTTTCATTTTTCTTTTGTTTACTCTTTTTTTATGTGAAGTATTATTTGTTTATCGTTTTTGCATGGGTGGAAGTGTACCTCAGCACTTTAGCTTCAGTATGACTCACAGAATGTTCCTGCCATGGTACTTCTGTGTATATGCTTCCTAAAACTTTCATTACTGAATAGTTCGATTATTGCTGTGCATTCTTTTGCAGAATGCTTTTGTCTGCAAAATTCAGTTAGTTTTCTTGTTATGCTTGTCCAAACCATCATGCTCCAACTTGAGGTTTTGTGAGCATTTTAGTTATTCATTATTCTATTATTTTTTTTAGTTTGCAGTATACCTTTGTCTTTGTCATATATCAACATTGACATATTTCCCTCTTTAAGACGTTCAAATTGAGTGTCTTATGATTCTCTATAATGAGCTAAAATTGCATCATAGTGATGAGCAAGATTTCCTTTCTTCTTCTTCTGTACCCAACGTTTCATCTGTTCTTCATTTTGTTTGAAATTTCAGTTTGCTTTCTTATCCTAGTTGTGAGTGCAACCTGGCTGGTTACTTCTCATCATCGGTGTGTCCTATATGTAGTTTCACATATGCTATAGGATTGTGGTTTTGGTTTCCTGGTTGGAGTGGTGGCGGTACATGCTACTTCACCATTTGTTGGTAGGAAAACCCCCTTTGAAAGCATTCTAAGGAAGCTATGAGAAAGAGCTTCAAGAATTTGTTCAATTTTCAAGATGCAGGAATCATGAACAAAATGGCTGGGCAATATCCTGAAGGCTATAGGGCTACAAAAGGCTTTTGATGCTACTAATTGGTATTTGATACTTCCCTGTCCATATAAGTCTTGAACTTCTGAAGCTTGATGTCCGTACATGATATTCTGAAGAAATTTTGTTGGTTGATGATAAAATTTTATCTCTTCCTCCTTATCCAGATAAGGTTAGCCTATACCTCAATCTCTCATTACTCACCTTTCCAAGGCACAGTCATCTTTAGCATCTATCGTCTTCCCTGTTTCCTGTGTACATCCTTTCCACCACAGCCATTAGGATATCTTCATCATTGTTAACATCCTTCATCAAGGTTCACTAACCATTACCTTACCCCTCTTACTATGCTTCTGCAGGGTCACCATGCCGTCTCTACCTAAGGTACCTACTGCTACACTGTGTACAACCCATCACTCCTAGCGCACCACAAGTACCCAGCTCAAAAACTCTCCACCTGCTTATATAAGATCAAACCTTCATTTCCTGTATCATATCATTGGTTATCATAATAAATTCTGATAAAGAGCTGTTATTCATTTCATTGTCCTCACCTCTGCACCTGTATACACACTTCACTACCACCCTTGCATGTTCACACAATGTCACCTCATGTCACCATTGCATATCATCATTGTCATCGTCCATTTCATCATGGCAATTCCCATTTCTCGTTGCTAAAATCAGTTCCAACGCCCCTTTACAGCAGCAACCTTGCATTCACTACTTACCCTGTACCTGCAAACAGAATTTTGCATAACACCTTTCCTTATACTTTCACTGTTTTATTTCCTACTATCCATACTTCCATCATATGCCGCACAGAATATATCTTTGTCGTCATCATCTTTCTCCTATTCATCACTGTCATAGAGGCAGCACACTCGGCACAACTCACCTGTATCAATCCCCTGCTGTTGTCACTTGTTATGGCATCATACCACATCTCTGCCACCCTTCAGCCCTGCTACATAGTATCTCCATGTTTAAATTTCACCAATGCCTACCCCCACACTTACCCACATCGCATCATTCATTGTGATTGCTACCACAACACATCATTCATTGTGATTGCTACCTACAGCCCCTATTGCTGTGAACCGCCTTTTAATCACTACATGTGACCCTTTTTTTTCCATCCATATAGTCCCTCATAAGCCTTCACAACACCCTGCTGTATACACATATCTGTTGTTGCTTTTTCACCTCCATACCACTGTTACCTCCCATTTGCACCTCATCAATCCCCTTACCTCATTTACCCATTTCAACAACCATTTACCTGTTGATTTCATGGTTACTATATCCATTACATTATGGCAGGTCGATATTATTTACTCACTCCCTGTAGCATTTCCACACGTAGCAGCACCCACGTACATCTCCCACCATTACTCACAACCTCCAAACTCTTCCCTGCTATAAACATTCACCGCAATTCACCATTACTGTATAACAGCATCTTACTATTGTCACCTTCATAAGATCTTCACTTTAGCACTTTAGACTTTCTCGTCAATTTTTTGCTATATCTTCTGTAAATTTTCTGTAAAATTATCTGACATTCGTTAAAGTCTTACCCATATGTATGTTATTTATACTTCATTTTCCCTTTTCATTAATGTTTCCAGCTTTATAGTTATACTTGCTATAGTCTTATTCATTTAGCATGAGCATTTAGATAGACTTGTATTTTGGCTTAGATATGATCAGATGTTTGTCAAATTTATTCAAGCATGACATCTCCTTCTTATTACTTGTGAATGAACATTGTAAGTGTCATAAATGGTTGGTTTTTCATGCTTTTTGCCTTTATTTTCAAAAATCTCACAAATGGTAAAACACGAATGGCACGTGCACCATTTCGTAAGGTAATTAATTCTAAGTTGATGATTTACATCAATGGCCATAGTCAGGATGTAAACAAAACTTGGAATTTTTATTTTTTGTAAAATAACACTGGATCCACGATGGATCCTTTTTCAAAATTCATCATATTTTTTTAAATATTCTTCTCTTTTATCAGAGTTTAGTTTAAAATTGATTCAATATATATACCAATGGTTATAGTCAGAGCATATTGAGAGTTAATTTCATTTTAAACTCTATAAAAGCAAAAAAATATGTTTTATTCTTCACCTGAATTTAAATATATGTTATTATATAATACATTCAATGACCATAGTCAATGATGTATTATATTTTTAATCTTATTTTAATTCATTTAAAAAATGAGATATGTTTTTCAAAATCAAATTTTAAATTCTTTGAATTCGTTCATCATTTAGGATAGAACTGCATCATATTTTCAAAATCCTCTTTTTCAAAACACCAAGTGATGTTAATATATGTGAAAATCTCTATAAAAAAAGATTTTTGTGTATAAACACAATACTAAAAACACAAGGTGTGCACAAAGGCATAAAAAGAGAACTCTCACAAGTGCACAAAGGCACATATACAAATGCACAAAGGCATAAAAGGAGAACTCTCACAAGTGCATAAAGGCACGGATACAAATGCACAAACGTAAAAAATATCAACTTCAATATGTTGGGTCCCAAAAGAGGGCTTTAAAAAAGTGTAAGTTACAAGGGGGTAACACCCCATATTTATAATACAAGGGAGAGAGGGAATGAGGGAGTGTTGGGCTCCCAACAACTCTCCAAGTTTACTTTATGCTTTTTGACTTTGGTCAAAAAAGCATAAAGCCAAACAAGTCAAAAAACTAAACTAAAAAAGAATAAGAAAACTAACCTAGTTAAATAAACTAACCTAATCCTAACTAAACTTAAAAGTAAACTAAAACTATGATATTACATATTGAATTATGTTACATTATTTAATACCCCCCTCAAACTTAGGGTGACATAACCGAAAGTTTGCCAAGAAGGAAGTTAAATCTTGGAGAGCACAACGCTTTGGTGAAGAAGTCTGCTAGTTGGTATTCTGATGTAACATATGGAAGGTCTAGAGTGCTTCTTAAGTATTCTTCACGAACATAGTGGCAGTCCATCTTAATGTGCTTCGTGCGCTCATGAAATGTGTGATTTTTGGCAATATAAATTGCACTTTTATTATCACAACATAGTTTTGTGGGCTCTTGAACTTGAATATTCATATCTTCCAGCAAGTTGTGAATCCAAACAATCTTCATGGTAGTAGATGCCATGGCTCTATATTCGGCTTCTGTGGATGAAAGTGAGACCTTATGTTGTTTCTTGCATTTCCAAGAAATTAAAGATTCTCCTAAAAAAATACAAAAACCAGTGGTGGAGTGATGGTTATTTGGGTCACCTCCCCAATCAGAGTCAGTATACGCAATTAAATTCAATTCAGAAGAAGATAGAAATATCCCATTTTTTACTGTACCCTTTATGTATCTGATGATGCGGAGAATGACACTCATATGAACTAAAGTAGGTGCATGTTGAAACTGATTAGCAACATATACAACATGAGAAATATCAGGTCTTGTAATGCTGAAATACGTTAAAGATCCAACCAGTTGCCGGTAAGGTGTGTGATCTTTTAGGAGAATCCCATCATCAATCTTCATCTTTAAACCTACTATTTCAGGAGTTTCACAGACCTTGTCATCTGTGATTCCTGATCTGTCAAGAATCTCACAAGCAAGTTTAGTTTGAGACAAAAAATAGCCTCTGTGAGAATAAGCAACCTCAATTCTCAAAAAATATGTCAGAAATTCTAAGTTTGACATTTCAAATCTTGAAGTCAGGATAGATTTAATGCTCTTGATTCCTTTGACATCATTACTTGTTATTAACATATCATCAACATATAATAGCAATATAATAATCCCTGCATCAGATTTCTTAATAAACAATGCAGTGTCAGTATAGCATGAAGTAAAACCATTTTCAGTCATTACATTGTTAAACCTATCGTGCCAAGCCTTGGGAGCTTGTTTCAAGCCATAAAGAGCTTTACGAAGACGAAGAACTTTATTTTTAGGAATTTTCATACCAGGTGGAGCATCCATGTAGACTTCTTCATTAAGATCACCATTTAGAAATGCATTTTTGACATCCATTTGGTAAATATTTCATTTTCTAATGGAAGCAATGGTGACAAGACATCTAACAATAACCATACGAGCTACTGGAGCAAATGTCTCTTCATAGTCAATCCTGTATTCTTGACTATACCCTTTAGCTACAAGACGAGCTTTATACCTCTCAAGAGAACCATCACTCTTTGTTTTGACTTTGAACACCCATCGACATTCTATTGTTTTCTTTTCACTGGGAAACGTTTGAAATTTCCAAGTGTTGGCTTTCCTAAGCGCTTTGAGTTCATTCTCCATGGCTTCTCTCCATTCAATACATTGTTTGGCATCTTCGAAATTTTTTGGTTCAAAATATGAGTGAATGACACTTAAGCAAGCCCGATATTTAGGAGAGAAAGAATCAAAAGATACGAATCTAGAGGAAGTTCTTCTAGTTCTCTCGGTTCTTCTAGGGTTTGAATCATGTGAGGGGATAGATTCGTTAGGTTCATTATATTGCTCAATAGCACTTCTAAAGGGGAGTTTATCTCCATGAGTATAGGTGATAGGGTCTCTAGTTATATTTTCTTCTTGAGAGATAGTAGGGTTAGAGTTATTATTGATTTCAACCACTTCATTGTCACTGTTATATGTTGATTCATTATCACTAGAGATATCATCATCTTTAGATAAAAGATCAAAGAGAAAGGAATAGTCAGCGCAATTTCTAAATGAGATTCATTCTTTTCAAAACCACTATCATTTTCTAAAAATGTTACATTCCTTGAGACATATAACTTATCATTTTTAATATCATAACATCGAAACCTTTTTTGGGTTTCGGAGTAGCCAAGAAAAGCACAAGGAATGACTTTAGGTGAGAGTTTATCATTCTTATCGGTAAGGACAAAGCACTTACAACAAAAAACTCTCAATCTATTATAATCGGGTTCTTTTTCATATAGAGTTTCGAAAGGAGAGATTTTATCTAAATTTTTGGATGGAAGACGATTAATAAGATAAACTGAAGCAAGAGCCGCTTTGACCCAAATTTTTTTTTTGAATACTTTGGGAAATAAGAAGGGTTCTAGTGGTTTCAATGATATGCCTATGCTTCCTTTCGGATAACCCATTTTGTTGTGGGGTCTTAGGACACGATCTTTGATGGACAATATCATTGTCTTCAAGATATTTCTTAAATTCATTAGAAAGATATTCGCCTCCGGAATCGGTCTTAAAAATCTTTAAATTACTATTAAATTGATTCTTAATTATCATATGATATGATTTAAAACATGAAAACACTTCGTGCTTATGGTTAAGGAAATATATCCAACAATATCGAGAAAAATCATCTACAAAAATCACATAATAGGCAAAGCCTCCCTTGGATATGACGGGTGCCGGTCCCCAAACATCCGAATGAACAATTTTAAAAGGTTTTGTGGTAAACATAGATCTTTGTTCAAAAGGCATACTTCTCATTTTTCCAAGAATACAATCATTACAAGAGAAAATATTGTTACAAAGATTTTTAATAAAATGTAAATAGGATAACTTGGTGATGTTGGGATGACCAAGTCTTTTGTACCAAACATTTATGTCTTTATGTTGGGCCACATTACAAAAAGGGGTTTTAGGGATTTGGAGACAATCCACATAGTACAAGTCTCCCTTCCTAGAGCCTTCCCCAATCAACTTCCCGGACCGGTGATCCTGTATTAAACACTTATTAGATGAAAATTGAATGTCACATCCAAGGTCCGAGAGTTGAGAGACGGAAAGTAAGTTCAAATTCAATTTAGGTATAAATCTAATTTTGGGAATAAAAAAATTTTGAGTTTCAAAGTTTCCAATCTCTTTAGTTTCAAGAGAAGTGCCATCCGCAGTTGAAACAAAAGATGGTGATAAACTTTTAGAATACTCAGAAAGAGAAGAGATGTTTGGAGACATATGAAAAGATGCACCCGAATCTAAAAGCCAAGAAGTTTTACGTGGAGGAGGAGTGGATACGGCGGCACCGGAAATAGCTCCCTTAAGAAGAGGTTGAAGAGCTTCCATAATTTGATTTAGAGAGAGAGCTCCACTTGTAGATTCCTCTTTTTGTGATTGAGATGTGGTTGCCATTGCAAGTAGTTTCTTTCATTTAGGACAAACCGGTTTGATGTGATTGGGTTCCTTGCAAAAGTGGCACACAATTTTGCTATTGTCCCTTCTTCCGCCTTGACCACCATTGTATCCTTGATTTTGGTTTTTAAAGTGAGGAGGTTTATATGTCCTCAAGTTGTTGCCAGGCCTAGACACGGCATTAGCTCCATCACATTCATCTTGATTTGTGGGCATTGCAAGAACACTTGGATTTTGCTTGCTAATGCCCATACGAGTTTCCTCTCCACTTAACTTGGTAATAACATCTTCAATGGAAGGAGATGTGAAAGAAGTTAGAAGAGAGGACCGAATTTGTTCAAATTCGGGTCGAAGACCATTTAGGAAGTTAAAGAAGTGATCTTCCTCTAATTGCTTGTATCTAAGTTCAATAGCTTCGCCACTCCACTTGGGCTCAAGCATGGCAAGCTCATCCCAAATAGAGGATAATTCAGCAAAGTACTCACGAATATACATCTCATTTTGTTGTAGGGTCAAGGCCCTCTTTTGAAGATAGTACTTGTGAGATAAGTCTCGTGAAGTATACATCTTTTCAAGATAATGCCAAGCTTCGGAGGCTTTCTTGAATTTGATGATATTGGCATTGATCTTGGTTTCTACGGATGAGAAGATCCAAGATAGGATCTTGAAGTTTCTCATTTCCCATTCCTCATGTTTCTTTGAATATTCTTCAAGAGCTTTTTGTCTTTCTTCTCCTTTAAGAATTTTGATTTCTCCTCTTTCAACCATCGTAATTTTTGGTTCGGGTTTCGTTATGGAACCTTGAACATATCCTCAAAGCCCCTTTTCTTTAATATGAGCTTCCATATTTCCGGCCCATACATGATAATTGGAACCATTGAGCTTAAAGCCAAGAGAGAAATGAGTCTTTTTCACCCATTAGAGAGATAAGATGAAGGAGAAAAATACGTACCACAAAGATATTTTAACTCTTGTAGTAATCTTCCAAAATATTTGATGAAGAGAAGTCTTCATGCCAATCTCGAAAAAATTGAAGGCACGCTTTTCGAGGCACTCAATATTGTGAAGAATCACAAGACTTTCCTTCTCAAGCAACCTTGCTCTGATACCATGTGAAAATCTCTATAAAAAAGGATTTTGTGTATAAACACAATACTAGAAACACAAAGTGTGCACAAAGGCATAAAAGGAGAACTCTCACAAGTGCACAAAGGCACGAATACAAATGACAAAGGCATAAAAGGAGAACTCTCACAAGTGCACAAAGGCACGGATACAAATGCACAAACGTAAAAAAATATCAACTTCAATATGTTGGGTCCCAAAAGAAGGCTTTAAAAAAGTGTAAGTTACAAGGGGGTAACACCCCATATTTATAATACAAGTGAGAGAGGGAATGAGGGAGTGTTGGGCTCCCAACTGCTCTAAATAGAGCTGTTGGGAGTCCAACAACTCTCTCTACTTTATGCTTTTTGACTTTGGTCAAAAAAGCATAAAGCCAAATAAGTCCAAAAACTAAACTAAAAAAGAAAAAGAAACCTAACCTAGTTAAATAAACTAACCTAATCCTAACTAAACTTAAAAGTAAACTAAAACTATGAGATTACATATTGAATTATGTTACATTATTTAACAAATATCTTCTTCAATCAATCTTCAATTCTTGTAAAATCCAAAAGTCATCTTTTCATTTTCAATTCCATTTTATTTTCATTCTCAAAGTCCAATTTAACTTTGAGATTTCAAATCCATTTTATAAAAATTCCAATTCAAATCAGATTTCAAAGTTCAAATTGACTTTGAAATTTCAAATTCATTTTATATTCAAAACTCCAATCAAATTCAAAGTTCAAATTAACTTTTAAATTTCTGATTCATCTTCAAAATCAAAACCAAGTTTATCTTTTATCTTCAAATTCAAAGTTTGAGATTGATTATGAATTTCAAAGTTTGACCCTTCCTAAATTTTAAATTCAATCTGGGTTTTCATAACCCAGATCCATTTTCAAAAGTCCCATTTGGACTTTCAAAATCCAAAAATCCATTCTAGGAGCCAGAATCCAATTTCACTTTGGATCTCAGACTTCAGATCCAAAATCCCTTTAGGACCTAGAATCCAATTCCATCTTGGATCTCAGACCTCAGATCCAGAATCCATCTTAGGATCCAGAGTCCAACTCTATCTTGGATCTCAAATTCCAGATCCTAAACCCATTCTAAGATCCAAGAATCCATTTTATGATTCAGAATCCAATCCCACCTTGGATCCCAGATCTTGAATCCAATTTTAATCAGGATCCAGAATCCAATTTCATCCCTAATTCTAACTTTCAAATCCAATTCCATTTCATTTCCAGATTTCAAATCTAAATCCATTTACAGATCGCTTTTGGATTTCTTAAATTCATTTTTATTTTTGGATTTCTGAGATCCATCCTGATTTCCAAAATTTGAAATTCAATTCCGTTTCAAGTATTCATTTCCTTTCCTAAATCCAAGTTTAAAACTCAAATTCAACTTCAAAGTCCATTTCTGACTTTGAAGCCTCATTTCTTTATCTCTCAACTTCAAAAATCATTCTTTTCAAATCAAGATTTATTTTTCCAAACTCTGATTATTTCAAAGACTTGGAGTATCTCTGATCTATCTCAAAGTTCTAAGTTACATTCAATCATTTAGAAATCATTTCTTCACTTCATTATTAAGTTCATCTTTGAACACTTGGAGATTTTCAAAAACCATTTTTCAAAAGAGCATACATCCTTGCATTACACAAACATGATTCTTTGTGCATTTAGACTTAGAATAAATTCTTAGATAATATTTAGGCAAAACAAAATGCATAAATTTGATCCTTGGTTCGACCCTGGTAAAGGCGCCAGGAACGGTCGAACCTCGTACCGACGAGCGAATCTCATCTCTCCATTTTTTTCGCAAATATTTCAAAAACGGAGGTGAGTAATTTTCTAAATATTTTCAAATCAAGGTCAAAGTGAGACCTCACAAAAGAGTTCCTTTCTCTTCTTTTCTCTTCTTTTTCTGTCTTTTATTTTTCTCCTTTCAAAAATGAGAAAAATAGAGGTTAGAAAAGGAAAAGAGAAGGAAGAGAGAGAAACCACAAGAGAGGAAAATTTTTGCGATGATCACATGACACTTGATTCTTGCAATGTTAATCAAGGATTTTACTTTTCTATGATGGTGCAAAAAACATAAGAGATTAGTTATTTGAAGATAGTGCCCTCTTAGATTCCTTGCTGTAACGGTGTTGAAGTTTTGGTATCTTGATCGTCATCTGTACTCTATAGCTTGATTGCTTCTTTAGTCAATTTCTATTGCTTGCATCTTTGCCATTGTGTTTGTTGTGACTTTTCTCTGATGTAGCTTTCAGTGGACCTCACACAGAATAGGCTCGTCTTAGTTTTATAAGCCTCTTAAGCAGAACGTCCTAGGTACTCTATCGTATGCCTTCTCCAAATAAATAAAAACCATATGCAAATCTTTGGTCCTCTCTTTATTTCTCTCAATAAGTTGTCTAAGAAGATGTATACCTTCCATAGTTGATCTTTCAGGCATAAAACCAAATTGATTCTTCGATATCATGACAACCTTCCTCAACCTAGACTCAATCACCCTCTCCCAAAGTTTCATAGTATGACTCATGAGTTTTATACCACGATAGTTTGTGCAATCTTGTATATCACTCTTATTTTTATATAGTCTCCAAAGTACTCTTCCTCCACTCATTAGGCATTTTATTTGTTCGTCAAATCTTGTTAAAAAGATTTGTCAACCATTCTAAACCTTTTTCTCCCAAGCATTTCCAAGCCTCGATAGGTATACCATCTGGGCCAACTGCCCTTCTTGATTTCATTTTCTTCAAAGCCTCTGTAATTTTTTTCTTTTGAATCTTGTGCATGAAGTCATGATTCATCGCATGAAAAGGAATGAACAAGTCTCCAAGATCTTGAGCATGACTTCCATTAAATAACTTATCAAAAATAATCTTTCCATCTCTCCTTAATCTCCTCATCTTTGACTAAAATCCTTTGTGTTTCATCTTTGATACATCTAATCATACTCAGATCCCTCGATTTTCTATCTCTCATCTTTGCAAGCCTATAAATATCCTTCTCACCCTCTTTGGTATCCAATTTGTCATAAACCTCTTTATATACCTTATCCTTCACGTTTGGAACTACTTTTTTAGCTTCCTTTTTTGCTATCATATACTTCTCTAAATTCTCATTATCACGACTCTTACTTAGATTTCTATAACACTCTCTTTTAACCTTAATAGCTAATTTGACATCCTCGTTCCACCATGATGTATCATTACCTAACGGTGCACCGCCTTTAGACTCATCGAATACCTCCTTAGCCACTTTTCTCATGTCACCCGCTATCTTATTCCACATTGATTTTGAATCCTCCTTGAAACACAAATCAACTTTCTTAACTATCTGCTCTACAAACATTCTTTGTTTAGCTCCTTTCAGTGCCCACCACTTAATTCTAGGATCTATCCTGTGTCTATCTCTTTTGCGGCATTGTCTAATTCTAAGATCTAAAATTAAGACTCTGTTGTGTAGCTACACTTTCTCCCGGTATAACCTTGCAATCGATGCAACAACCCCTATCTCTCTTTCTAAGTAGGAAAAAATCTATATGACTCGTATTAACCCCACTTTTAAATGTTACTAGGTGAGACTCTCTCTTCCTAAACCAAGTTTTTGCTAAGATCATATCCAAAATCTAAAATCCTTTTTCCATTTTCGTTTCTTTCTCCTATACCATAGCCTCCATAAATACTCTAAAATCCTTTCTCCCTACTAATGCCTACATGTCCATTAAGGTCACCGCCGATGAAAAACTTTTTTTCATAAGATATCCCTTGTACTAATCCATCTAAATCTTTCCAAAATTGACGCTTAATGGAATCATCTAAACCTACTTGAGGTGCATAAACATTAATAATATCCGTACCTAATACTAATTTAATAAGTAAAATCCTATCACCCTTCCTACGGACCTCAACTACATTATCTATAAACTCACGACTCATAACAATCCCTACTCTATTCTTATTTCTATTTATTCTTGTATATCAAATCTTATATCGCCAAGGTTCTATCACTTTTGCCTTCTCACTTACCCATTTGGTCTCTTGTAGACATAAAATATCAATCTTTCTCTTATACATAATATCTAATAACTCTACCAACTTACCAGTTAAAGACCCTATGTTCCAAATGGCTAATCTAATTTTATGGTTTTGGACTAACTTCTTTACCCCCACCCGTCCAACAAAGTGAGGAAACCCTTGCCTATTTGATATTACACCTGGGCGTCGGTGTGACGCGTCGCTTTTGGGCGACGACCTAGCAACCCTTGCCCATTTATCACTGCCTTCGAGCCTATAGAGTACAACACGTCGCTCAGTAGGGAACACCCCAACGAAATTCTCATATTGGTTCATATTCATAGGGTATGACTAAGTTTTTTGTGCTGGCTGTCACTGGCCTACCGCAACCCTCCTCCTTTGGATCAACATTTATCCTATTGAAAGATCTTACTGCCAGCCGGTTAAACAAATTCTGTTGATAAAGAGGATATGTATCAAATTGGATCTTTCAGTGGTCTAACTTTGGCTTCCAAAATGAAATATTCTTTGGGTATTGCGTTGATATGTAGCTAATGTTTCTGAGCTTGTTTGGTAGGAGCAGCTAGTTCACGTCTTCTTGTGTTGGGACGTTGCAAGTTCAAATCCCAATGGTATCGATGTATAACTGGTAGGGGTCTGCCTAACGGTAGTTTGCCTATCAATAAAAGAGTAGCTAATGTTTCTTTGTCTGAATCATTCGTAATTTGTCTTTTCGGGTAGGGATGCTCTTCAAAATGTCAACAATCCACATCATGAATTTGAAACTGTGGTGAAATCATAGTTACCGAAAGCTTCTTGCTGCATGGGAATCTTGCTTCTCTAAAATGAGGGTAAGTTTTAGGAAACCCACCTCCCAAATATTTTGAACTTGATTTCGCTTCATTTCGTTTTTTCAAATTGATTTCTTTTTTTTTATATTAACCTGCCTTGGTGGGCTCTCAAAGGGCTTGGGTGTCAATGACCCTGCCTGGTGTTTACCTATAAGGGGGTGGGCCTACCAAGTGACCGGTTCTCGGCGAGGGTTCCTCATAAAAAAAAAGGTAACTTTGGTCATGTTTAGATTTAGTTTTTAGTTTCTACATAAACTACTCGACCACTGACCAGCAACACTGGTTTTCGGCTTGGCCGGAGAAATGGTAAGATGACAATTTTCATGACAATGTTATCCTTATGGCACTAAAAAATGTTAGATCATAGGGTTGAGTTGGCATAGTTAGGCTTGTCCATGCTAAGTTGGGATGTTCAGGGTCCCATCCACCGGCCTTCAAAATCGCAAATCTCACATTCTACTTTCGACTATTTTGGAAAGCAAATCGCAATAACCTACCCCATCATCAACTTTCAATATAGGGATATATTTAGGGAGGGTGTTGTGTTATAGTGCGTGTTCGGGGATCCGATTGAGCGCTACATATATCAGCACATGGAGCTCGTATTTCCATGTGTGTTGGCATTACATAGCATCAGAATCCGATGCGGTTGCGAAGACTTAAGTACCCTTTCCTGCTATTTTCGTCATGAAACGATGGTTTGAGAAAAGGACAAAAAAGTCCATCCAAAAAGTTGAGGATGATGTTAACTCTTTAAAGTCCAAACGTTCTGTTTTCGCCCTAAGCAGTAAGCTTTTGCACCATCTGCTATAACAGCAGCTCCGTTTGACGACACAAACTTTGTCGTCATCTGCTGCCACCGAAGGAGCAACTTTTGTCGTCATCTCGAGTCCAGGTTCCCGCTTTGCTTTTTAGCTTGTGTTACAACACGTTGCCACCTTCTCGTTCTTGTCTAATGTTACAAAACATTCTCGGGTTCGTGATCGACTGGTTTGATCATTGGTGGGCATCATAGGGGCATTTGTTGGTCATCTATTTTTATAGTCTTCTTTTCCTTTTCATCGTCGTTAGGCAGTATGGAAAAAAACAATGAGGCACAAACATTCCAACAAGTGCCATTAAGGCGTCGTGAGTACCTTTTCATGTCATCATGTTATCGTTGAATAGCGTATGTCATCGTGAGTGCCATTAAATCATTGTTTTGTTATTGCATGTGAATCTTGTCCTTTTGATGGTTGGAAACGTAATGATATTTGCAAGACGCTAGGACCTGTTGACAAAAATTCTTGTTTACAGATACAAGAGTCTCTACCCCATCCAGTATCCTTCATTCACTCAATATATGCAATGTATCACAAATCATGATTGTAGTAACATACTACCGATTTTTGAGATATTATTTTGTTTGTTAATATCAATTTGTAAGCTATTATGCTGAATTTTTGTATCGATTTATAATATATTTTGTGATATGTATATTGATTTATAAGATATTATGTGTTTTGTAGTATCGATTTGTAAGCTATTATGCTGAATTGTCGTATTGATTTGTAATATATTATGTGATATGTATATCGATTTGTAAGATATTATGTATTTTCTATTATCGATTTGTAAGATATTTGTAGAAAGAAATTTAAAACACATGCGGAAATACATTATTGTGCGCTTGCAATGGCGATTTTTGTATTCAAATCGTTGCTCATTTTGTGATTTATATTGAAATCGCTTCACAGTGTCGTAGATATAATTAAATCATTGTCACGTGAATCGCTATCTTCAACACACATATATGACAAATCGTTTCTTTTATTGGCATGGCGAATTACAACTTGATATATAGTTTAAGCAAATAACAAATCGTTGTTGCTTTTATACTGTGATTCATTCAATCATTTCTTTGACTTGCTTAACCTTATCGGTATCCATTGTTATATGCATCTTAAATAAATCGTAGTAAATGTATGCGATGGCTAACATAAATTGATATCTTTCTTATAACAGTGGTGAGTTTATCATCTGGTTGTAATGAAGATGATCTATCCCAATCATTTGAAAGTTATGGAGAAGCGAACAATTGCACTAATGACGTACCTGAAGAAGTGAACATGTGCACTAATGATGCAGATGATAAGAAGGGTGCTTGCATTAGATTCACTCTTGACTTGAATATTCCAGTCGAAGAAATGCAATTTGATAATGAGGTAAACGATCGTGACAATACACTTGATAAAGGTGCAAACACTGAGAATATACATGATAGTATACCTGACTTTGTTTCCGTAGAAGGAATGCATTTTAATAATGAGGATGCTGCATATAAATTTTATAATGATTATGCCTTAAAATTTGGCTTCAGTGTTATAAGGTATTCTTGGTCAAAAAATACACAGGGTGTCGTGGTGGGAAAAACATATGTTTGTTCTAAAGAAGGTTGGAAGAAGTCAAGTGGCAATCCAATAAGGAGTAAGCCAAAATCAAGATGTGGATGTCTAGTGAGAATGATGTTAAGAAGACTTTCGAATGAGAAATATATAGTTGGTACTTTAATCAGTGATCAAAACCATGATTTATTTGCTTCATTTATGACTCTTATGTTAAGGTCACATCGTAAAGTAACTGAAGCGATGCTGCAATTGCTGAAATAGTTTATAGCACCGACATTGCACCAAGAAAGACATACAATTATGCACGCACATAGATGGTGGTCACAAAAATGTGCCATTCACACATATGGATCTAAGAAACCACTTGAGAATGAAGAGGATATATAACATGAAGAATAAAAAAATATGTTCTTTGGTTGATTACTTATAGAAAAAATCAATCATTGACCCTAGTTTCTTTAGTGCAATGCAACTGGATGAAAATAGATATGCTGTGAATATGTTTTGGGCATATTCAAAGTCAAGAGTATATTATGAATGCTGCAATGATGTGCTTGTTTTTTATACGACGGTGAAGATTAATAATGAACAGTAGCTATTTGCGCAGTTTGTCGGAGTGAATCATCACAGAGTTGTATATTAGGCGGTGCTTTTTTGTATGACCAGACCAATGAAACATTTGAGTGGTTGTTCAGAGTATTTACACAAACAATGAATGAGAAGCAACCTCAAGTTGTACTTACAGATGGTGATCACGCAATTGCAGCTGCAGTGTCTCATGTGTGGCCATATGCTCATCATCGCTTATGTTTGTGGCATATCTTTTAAAATATAGCAAAGAACATAGAACACATATTTAATTAGAAGATAGAGTTTGACAAAAAGTTTACAAGGTGTGTACTTGAGAGCGTAGACGAGGTCACCTTTATGTCTGATTGGGAGGAAATAATTCAGATGTACGACCTTGAAGACTATCTGTGGTTATAAAATTTATATACAGAAAAAAAGAAGTGGGCATTGGCATATGAAAGACAATACTTTTGTGCAGGTATGATAAGCACACAAAGAGCTGAATCTATGCATGCCACACTGAAGAAAACCCTGTATTCATGTTTAACAATGTTTCGCTTCATAGAACAATATGAATTATTTGTAGACGATTTTAGACAGAATGAGCTTGAACAAGATGTGAAATGCTTCAATACACGCCCTGTAACTTTGGGCATGAAAATATTGATGCGACCTGTAGATCTATATACACTAACTGCATTTGAATAGATTAAGAAGAATGTTATACATGTCATGAACTGCAACATAAAAGGACATGTGTAAATTGAGAATATGCATAAATACTATATTGTATGAGAGAGCGAAGAGCATAAAAAAAGGCAAGAAGCACATGTCACTTACAATGTTGACAACAGAATAGTTGAATATACATGCAAAAAGTATGAATTCAAAGGTATTTTATGTTGTCATGCATTAAAGACACTTAATCAAGAGAAGATATAAGAAATATCTGAGTTATATTTAATACGAAGATGGAAGAGACAAACAAAGATTAAACTGTTGGATACATATATTGTGAGTCAATCTGGTATTAATGAGAAGTGCCTTATAGTCTCTCGTTACCAACAACTATGTAGGTCATTTATGCATATTGCAGATTTGACATCGAAAAGTGAAGAAGCCTATGTATGCCTGAGAAAAGCGTCAAGGGAGTTACTTGAAAATGTGCAATTAATTCACCATCAGTCTGTTGTAGCTTATGAAGACCAGTCCAAGAAAATGACAGCGAATAACAGAGGTAAAAAACA
This sequence comes from Nuphar pumila, assembly GCF_984573655.1. Taxonomy (NCBI): domain Eukaryota; kingdom Viridiplantae; phylum Streptophyta; class Magnoliopsida; order Nymphaeales; family Nymphaeaceae; genus Nuphar; species Nuphar pumila. The sequence continues at coordinate 72,531,850 of NC_143263.1, read as the reverse complement.
TGCTTTCCCTGACACTCATGAGAAGTTGCACCGAAGCGTAAACATCATCTTCAACAATTCATGAGTGAATGTTGTAGATTATGATGAAAAAATTTACCTAGCGAAGGGTTTCAAAAGAAAACCTGCCTCTGATCGCAGTCGTCGGAGGACAATGGGTGCACTAGAGTTGGTTGGTTAGAAAAGGTTTAAGAAACAACCAACCTCTAAGCAAAAGCAACCAAGCCCTTTGCATGAACAAGTATGTAAGACATTATATTGCTCTCCATGTAAATTGCATTATGTGTAGCTTATCAATATCTAACTTGTGTAATTTCCAACATGCAACAATACCCTACAAACGTAATTTCCAATGTTGTAACCTTCAATCCACCTGACCAATTTTTCTAGAACAATAGCTTCAGTTTTAAGTCTTTTGGTATGCAATCAATGTTGGGAGGATGTTTGCATTTCTTGTGAAACTTAATGTAGTGTCTTATATTGTTCTGTTTCATGACAGACTCAGATCAATTCAAAAGTGAATTATGGAACACAAGAATCGCATGTGAAATCTGTTTAAGTCTTACCATAAAGTTAGTTGTCATGCCTCTTTGCATGACCACATTTCTACATTGTCAGATTTGTTAGGAGTTTAACAAAATAGGAGGTGAATATGCTTATACACTGGATGATCTTATTAAGAAAGTGTTTTTGCATGAAGCCATTTTCATGAATCGTGAGCCACAAAAATAGAATTGTTAATATTTTTGTGGATCACCGTTTATGAACATGACTTCATCCAAAAAGCTATAGAACAAAAGAATCGCTTGTGAACTGTGTTTATTAATATATCTTTCACATGTATAAATCGTTGTAATATGTATCATTCACATGTATAAATCGTTGTTTCATCTAGCGTATAAAGCTACAATTTTGATATCGTAAGTAAATCGTTGTTGCTCAGTGCTTGTACATTTATTGAAAATCGTTGTCTCATTTAGCCTTCACATATATAAATCGTTGTACATATACTGTATCATCCATATTGTATGGGTGGACCTCTACAACATTTGGTATTATCCGAGAATAATTAGTTCACAAACAAAGTCACAAGATGTATAGACTTAGTAAAGAACAAATAGATGTAACTTTATAAATACAAATCAATTTCGTTCACAAAGACATATCATTGTCGCGGTAACTTCATAAATACAAATTGATTTCGTTCACAAAGACTAACACAGACATATCGTTGTCACAGTAACTTTAAAACTATAAATCGATGTGATTTACAACCTCAATGATTTACAAAAAAAACTAGTCTTTTTTACCTGATCACAATGGTTTAACTTAGATAAAATACATGACCATCGTCATAAAAAAAAACAGATATCTCCACCAGTAGGTAATTAACGGGATGCCTAATTGTATTTATAAACTAACTGGGATAACAATGTCTTTGTTTGTCTATGTGAACGACATTGATATGTAATATAGCAATTTACTCATAACATTTTGCAAATGTAACTTAAATCGATTTGTACTTTACTAAGTCTAAACATCGTGTCAATTGTTGTACACATGCGTTAAACACTTCAAAATGTAAAACCCTAATATAAATCTATATATAAAGCCCTACCCGACCCGTTGTCAAGGTCTAAAACCCGAATCTAATTAACCTCTTTTCTTCTTTCTTTTTTGCGGCAACACAACTTTTTCTTTTTTCTCCTCTGCCTTCTTCTTCTTCTCTTTCTTCTTCTTCTTCCTTGTATTTTTATTTCTTCTTTGTTCCTTCTACCCGTGCTTGATAGATGGGGTATGATGCTGATAACGTAGTTGTTTCACGTCGTGAGAAAAAAATTTTATATAATCTTTGATGATGATTATGGTGATTATCTGCATGATAGATATGTGGGTGATGCAGATGTCCATCTATTTGATCTATTCCTACTGTCGAACCCTCCATTGTTCGCAAATCATACTTCACAGTTGAAAAAATATATGCCTAATCTTCGATATACTTCATGATAAATACGTAAAAGCGATTTATCATGTAGCTCCTCAGCTCCTTCAAAGGGACGGTGCCTTAGCTTAAGTTGTGAAGCTTATTGTCAAGAGTGCACCAATTCTAGAGTCTCTAAGAATCAACCTCAGTTTGAGGAAAATGGTGCAGTGGGCTGCCATTACTAATGAGTTTGTTTTCTTGGAGAGGATGTATCCTCAACTGCACATAGAATCACTTTACATCATAGAAGGATGTGATGATGAACAATACATATGTTTTGGTGATCTCTTCTGTAAAAATAAGAGTCTCTAAAAGATAGATATTCGTTCGACGAAAATGTCCTCCCATAAATATTATAACTAAATACTAATATTTTTTTCTATATGAATGTGGTTGTAAATCATGTGGATTTGTAGGTACGAAGTTACGATGAGAACAATGTCTTTGTTTGTATTTGTGAATGAAATAGATTTGTATTTAAGAATTTAACTGGTTTTATATCGTTGAAGTAAAACCCAAAATCCTTAAACCCTCAACCCCAATCACCTGTAAAAGCAATTAGGAAATATCGTTGACATAGACATAGACATAGTCCATAAAAGCAAATCACGATAGCACATAGCCTTCATACGTCATTGCGTAAATCATGATGATACATATCGTTCACTTAGACAAAGCTCATTATCTAAAAGACAGACATCATTGTGTAAATCACGATAGTATAACAATTTACACAAAGACGTCTATGTCAACCACAACTGGATGAAAATTGTACTATGCATGAGTACAAATCGTGGTAAAAGTGCACTGTCAATGTTTATGAAAATCATGATCACCGTTTATGAATGTTTGTGCAAATCGTTTCAGCCTTATATACATGTTTGTTCATTTTTAATTTATAAAGGTTGATCATTACAATGATTTGTATAGTGACATTTATGTGCTGTACTGATTAAAATAGATTTATACACTTATAGAAAGTCACCTGAAAGAAAAAAACTCATTTCCACTTTACACAACTCTAATCGATTTTATGATTTTCAATTATGAAGGTCGAACATAACAACGATTTGCTTTTACTATATAACAATTCAACTTATTGGCGTGTTAAGTAAAATTGAAATTTTATTTATTTCAACCTAGAGATATTTACATAATTTGTATACATAGTCTTACAATTTTTTTTATACAAAATTTGGTTGTACAGTCTATAAAATCTATTAGAAGCCGATATACATCATATTACTCTTGGGGGGGGGTCACATCGTTAGTTGCCTTCTAGGTATTCTTGCTGGTTGAGTTTTTTTTCTTTTGCAATTAGAAACTCCATCAATTTTCTGCATAGTTCTATGCGGAATCCAAGCATATCATCATGCAACAAAAATGTAATGTGACACCAATATATACATTGAGTCCCCAATAATAGAGGGTAATAAAGAGTATACATCATCAAAATTAGGTTCTCGTTCATTGTATATTGCTTCACTATACTTCATTACAAATACGCCACAATCGACACCATTATTTTGAAAAAGAGTATCGTGTGCTGAGCGAAAGAACCACTCCCTAATGTCGACACCCAAAACGTCTTTGACGAATCCCACTTGTGGTTAATGCAGAAGAAACTAAATTCTTGGCCACCGCACATGATATGATACTCTTATAGATGAAAACTTACGGAATGCAAAATGTCACGATGTACACCACTGTGTAAGTCCAATGAATTGTAGTACCACAATTCTTTTTCATGTAAATCCATCACGTATAAGACCCAATGCTTATCAGTTTGCCTGAGTGTAAGAATCAATATCTGCAAATCAATAGTACAAATCGTGTTAGGACTGTTATGACTAAACCTTTCACAAGAAGTTTGTTCACTTACCTTTTCACTTGACCAAAAGTCTTCGCAATGATCATCGTTACCTCAGTATGATAGTCCATCTTGAAATCCAAAGGAGTATGGCCATCGATGGACGATACTTTGTTGAACAAAACAATGATAATAGTAATGTTAAAACACGAAGCAACAAGAGTAAATCAAAAAACAAAATAAACATAAAAGGGAAGCGATAAATCATAAAATAAGGGTTGATGATGCGTCTAGTATTGGTTGTTGTGTTGCTTTAAATATACTTGACGAAAACAGATATAATATGTTTGCAACAAATATAAACTTGTTAACATACATACTCATGACATACGTAAATATATATCTGATAGTGGTTTCATACGTACAAAATTACTTATAGTGTTTCCTTCTACAAATTTATTTTGTATTCGTTTAATGTTATCTTAGAGCTATTTGTTGAGTTTTCGAGCACCAACTTGTGTGGATGTTTCACTAAGATTAGCAGAATATTCAAGAAATGATATTGAAATTCTGTTATATAGTACACAACACAAATCACATATATGCCATAAAAGAGACAAATTTTAAAGAAAATTGACACGATGTTTAGACAATATATGCCTGATTCACCATTGTTGGCCGTATAGCTGTCGTTCTCTCCTTCCTCGATATTGATACTCCTTTTGCGATGAAGAAGGTTATATGTTTGATTCACGAACATATTGTTTCTATTAGAACCATCGGTTTGTTTGTTCCTTGTTCACGAAGCAAAGCGAACCCACACCATCCAGAACTTGTGCGAGATGTCATTCATATACAAAGGAAACGCCATTTCACAGACCGCCAGTTTTTTTAAAAAAAAATTGTCACTTTTGGAAAAATGTGACCAAATAAATTGCATTGTGTATTGATTAAATTAAAAAATATCATTTCATCTACCTTTTACAAAATTAATCAACATGATAAGACGTATCAGTCAAATCATGATAGCACGTCACGTGTGGATTTGTTTTTTAGCCTCTTTTTTGTCCTTTATATGTTATTTTGTAAATCGCGATAGGAAAATCGTTAACTTTAGACAAAGCTCACAAAAACAAATCATGATAGGACAAATCGTTGCAGCGAAATCAATTTGCAACTATGACTTAAATTGGTATTAAGTTATAAATTGTGATAGGATATATCATTCACATCGACAAAGCTCATCACCTTAAACCAAAAACCCATAAACCTAAAACACAAAGCCTGTCAATCACGATATTATATATCGATATCATTCACAAAGACAAATAAAAATATATTATTGTCATGATAGCTTCTTAAATCCTAATACACTAAACCCTAAACCCTATACCCTACACCCTACACCCTACACCTTAAAACCTACACCCTAACCCTAAACCCTAATCCCCAAAACCACAAACCATAAACCCTAAACCCTACTATCCAAACCCTAAACCCCACTACCTAAACCCTAAATCCTAAATCCTAAACCCTAACCCTAAACCCTAAATCACTTATGAATGTTTATGCATGAGTACAAAACGATGTAAAAGTGCATGGTCAATGTTTGTGCAAATCGTTTCAGCCGTTTATGAATATTTGAGCAAATCTTTTCAGACTTATATAAGTGCTTGTTCGATTTAAATTTATAAAGGCTGATCATTACAATGATTTGTTCAGTGACATTTGTGTGCTACACTTATAGAATGTCACGTTACAGAAAACAACTTGTTTCCACTGTACACAATGCTAATCACTTATAGGATTTTCATTTACGAAGGGCGAACATTACAAGACTTTATTCACTGTACACAATGGTAATTGCTTTACAATTTTCATTTACGCAGGGTGAGCATTACAATGATTTGTTAATAGTACACAACGTTATTTGCTTTTACGATTTTCATTAACGAATGACGAACATTACGCCGATTTGTTCACCGTACACATCACTAATCTCTTTTACAATTTTTATTTACAAAGGGAGAACATTACAGTGATTTGTTCATATAAACGTCATTTTGCAAATAGTATTTGTCTATGTCGGAGCCAACCTATGCATGGTATACTGAGGCATAATGCATTATTCTTTTAGAAACCACATGACCCTTCTTTTGTCCCATCTCAGTAAAATGCCTATAGTATTCTCTACCTTTATCAGACTTGACTACTTTTATAACTTTACCAGTATGTTTCTATAATTTTCTATTGAAGTTTAGTAAAATTAAAATTTTATTTCAACCTAGAGAGATTTACGTAATTTGTATACAATCTTACAAAATTTGGTATACACAATCTACAAAATCTGTTAGAAATCTCTGTACATCATATTAATCCTGGGTGAGGTTGCGTCATTCATTACCTTGTAAGTATTCTTGCTGGTTGAGTTTTTTTCTCTTTCACAATTAAAAACCCCATCAATTTTTGACATAGTTTTATGTGGAATCCAGGTATATCATCCTGCAATGAAAGTGTAATGTGACACCAATATATAAATTGAGTCCCCAATAATAGAAGATAATAAAAAGCATACAACGTCGAAATCAAGTTCTCGTCCATTGTATATTGCTTCAATATACTATATTAAAAATACGCCACAATCAATGCCATTATTTTGTAAAGGAGCATGGTCTACACAGAGCAAGCTCAACTCACCAATGTTGACACCCAAAACATCTTTTAGGAATCCCTCATGTGGTTAATGCAGAATAAAGTAAAATCTGGGCCACCATAAAAGATACAATACACTTATAGACACAAACTTACCAAATACATAATGTCACGTTGTATACCAGTGTAAAAGTTTAATAAGTTGTAGCATCATAGTTGTTTTTTTCGTAAATCTGTCACGTATAAGACCCAATGCTCAACAGTTTGTTAGAGTGTAGGAATCAATATCTGCAAATCGATACAATATCTTACAAATCGATAATACAAATTGTGTTAGGAATGTTAGGCCTTAACCTTGGACAAGACGTTTCTTCACTTACCTTTTCACTTGACCAAAAGTCTTCGCAGTGATTATTGTTATCCCAGCATGATAGTGCATCCTGAAATACACTGATGTATGGCTTTCGGCGGACGTAAGTCTGTTGAATGAAACAACGATAATAGTAAGGTTAAAATATAAAGCAACAAGACTAAATCAAAAAAGAAAATAAACAAATAAGAGAACCAATATACCATGAAATAAGGGATGTTGATGCATCTAGTATTTCTTGTTGTGTTGCTTTTAATATACATGACAAAATTGGATATAGTCTATTTGCAATAAATATGAACTTGTTAACATACATACCCATGACATACATAAATATATAATTGATAGTGGTTTCATACGTACAAAATTACTGATAGTGTTCCATTCTGCAAATTCATCTTGCAGCCGATCGATGTTCTCTTGGAGCTCATTGCAGAGTTTTTGCCTATCTTTTTTTTATGGATGTTTAACTGACATGAGCAGAGTATTCAGTAAACGACATTGAAATTGCTTTCTACAATACACAACACAAATCGAATGTATGCCATAAAAGAGACAAATGTTGAAGAAACTAGTCATGAGGTTTAAACAATATACGCCTAAATCACCATCGTTGGTCGTGTAGTTGTGGTCATCTCCTTTGTTGCCATCATTGGTTGTGTAGTTATGGTTGTCTCCTTTGTCGCTATCGCTGGCCGTGTAATTGTTGTCGTCTCCTTCTTCGACATCACTGACTGTGTAGCTAAAGTCGTCTCCTTCCTTGACATCGATACCCCCTTTACGACGAAGTAGGTTATATTTTCATTTCACAAACATGTCATTTCTAAAGGAAACGCCGGTTCGTTTATTCCTTAATCACAAAGCAAAGCAAAGTGACATCCTCCTAAACTTGTGCGACGTGTCATTCATATATAAAGGAAACATCGCTTCACCTACCGCCTGTTTTAAAAAAAACCCGCACAAATTAAATGAAAAAACATCGTTTCATCTGCCTTTTACGAAACTAGTCAACGTGATACGATGTATCGAGCAAATCACAATAGCACTTATGAAGTTACCTCAATTTTACTTTATCTACTCTGAACATCGTCTCGATTTGTTTATTATTTTTTTTCTGTCATTTATGAATCAGTCAGTGTAAATCGCGATAGACCATATCGTTCACATTGACAAAGCTCATAACAACAAATCGCAATAGGACAAATATTGTTAAATTATGAAACTTAAAGTATTCTGGTTATAAGTCGATTTGTATTTAGTACGTTACCTAGATTTGTAGTTTACCAATAAACATTATGCCGATTTGTAAATCGATTTGTATTTATAAAGTTACCTCAATTTCTACTTTATCTAGTTTAAACAATGTCTTGATTTGTGTGATGGGTTTATGTGGGAGATTGACCCAACCCAACCCGTTGTCCAAGTCTAAAACCTAATCTATTTAACCTCTCTTCTTTCTTTTCTGCAGCAGAGCAACTTTTTCTTCTTTTTTCTCCTTCGCCTTTGTCTTCTTCTTCTTTTCCTTCTTCTTCTTCCTTGTATTTTTCTTTCTTTTTTGTTCTTCTGTGTTCCTTCTACATGTGCTTGATGGATGGGGTTTGATGCTGATACCGTAGTTGTTTCATGTCGTGAGGAAAGATTTGTATAATATTTGATGATGGTTATAGTGGTTATCTTTTGTGGATACATCGATATATTCATGACACATACGACTGTGGCGTATTTGTCATAAAATATATCGAAGCTTATACAGAATATAACGACCATAATCATCCTCAATCTGTGCCGTCATACCAGAGCAAACACATATATTCTGTATGATAGACAGGGGGATACTGATGACCATCTATTTGATCTATTCCTACTGTCGGACCCTCAATCATTCTCAAACCATACTTTGCAGTTGGAAAAATATCTACCTAATCTTGGATATACTTCATGGCAAATATGCTAGTCGTGCATGTTGTATCTTCTCTACCTATTGAGATCCATACCTTAATCTGCTACCAATATACTTCATGAAAAAAAAACTTGCAAACAGATAATGACCTTCATTGGTAGATAGATTTGCCTTCTATCGTTCTCAGTGATTAGCGAAGGCCACTCAGTAAACTGATGATGTCTGTTTTCTTTGATGATGATGGTCATGTATTGTATCTAAGTCAAACCATTGGTCATGTTGTATTGTAATGTATCATTGAAGTTAACTCAATTTGTATTTATCAAGTTACCTAGATTTGGACTTCACCAATAAACATCATGTTGATTTGTTTTTTCTTTCTATTTTTTGCTTTTTATCAGTCATTGTGTAAATCACGATAAGATAAATGGTTGTACATGTATTGTATCTGAATCATTATACCAGATATTGTCCCAAAGCGATATACATAATGACGTCTGTATCAGTGAAGTTAACTTGATTTGTTCTTTACTAAGTCTAAACATCGTGTTGATTTGTTTATTTTTCTTTTCCGCCATTTTCCAATGTCATTGTGTAAATCGCGATTGAACATATCGTTTTCTAGGACAAAGCTCATGAAGGAAAATCACATTAGGATATTCAAACAGATTTGGTTCGATTATTTGATGGGTTTAGGTGGGATAAATGTATAGATCTTGATAGAACACCTTCTATAAAAAATAAATCACGATCTCTTATATACAACTGGTTGCAAGCCAATCACGATCTATTATAAAAAACAAATGTGATCACTTTTATTTATAAAGGCCGAACATTACAATGATCTGTTCAGCAGCACTTATGTGTTACACTTACTAAAAAAAACTAAACAATTAAAGGATGTCACATTATAAAAAAAAATTATAAAATTACAACAAAAAATTATAAAATTACAACAAATAATTATCGAGATAAAAAGAATCATTGTTGTTTATTCAGTGGCACTTGACTACTCAAATGGACTATGATGACATACAAATTTTCTCTTTCTTTTTTTTGGTGGACTCTCTATCCTCGGTGGCCTCTTGGTTCCCTCGATCTTATTATAAACACTGGTCATCATTTCTACCAGTGACCGCATTTGTCTCTCCAAATTCCTCACCTCCTTCCGTAAGTCCTTATTATTCCTCTCCAACATCTCGAACCATGTGCCAGAGATTTCTTTCTTTTTTATGAGTTGTGTTTGTTCCTCATCGTGTATTGTTACTGAAGTAATCATTGTTGTAATTAGAGGGAGACGATAGACATGTTTTCTAAGCTGGGATGCGACGTGATGGCAGACAAGAGGTAGGTATGGGTTTTCAATATTCTTAATCTTCAGATTTCGTCGCATGGGTTTCCAATATTTTTGGAAATAGTTGGGATCATATTGTCATTCATTATAATCATACACTGTGGCACAAACATCTCCTTTGTTCCAGCTATCCAATTATTTCCTGTAGCATTCGTGCCAATTCACGTTCCTGACCCCACCACTATTCATCTTCCTTTTCACTTCCACAGGCTTCTTTGGGATAGATTGTCCCAAGCCAGATTGTAGGAGAACTCGACTATCATGTTGCAACTCAGCTTCATAATTGCTAAACAACCAAATATGACGGTCAGATAGTCTCGTACCCTCAGCAACAAGCTCTTTGTCATCCTCCTTCACATCTCCATACGGTCTCCACACAACCTGTACACTAAAGATTATGGTTTAGGTATAGACAATTATTCATGCTAATGAATGCTAAATATTAAAATTATTTATAATAACGATTGCTAAATATATTATGACTGTTTCTAAAAATGCTAACGATTACAATGACTTACACTAACGAAAGTTAAATGCTCAAGAGATAATGATTTATACTAAGAAATATAAATTCTGCAACAATCATTACTTAAGAATGCAAACGTTACAACGATTTATAATAATTAAAGATAAATGCTAAAGCGATAACGATTTGTAATAACGAAGACAAAATCCGTCAGTGATGATTACTTAAGAATGCTAAACATTTCAACGATTTATACTAATGAATGATAAATGTTGACACGATTGTAAACTATTTTAAACCATTTACCTCATATAATTGCAGCTATTTAAAATGAACTTAACATTATCCTCCTTGACATTTATTCTAGCCCACCGACCAATCTTTGAAAAACCATAAATAGCAGAGCCATACTAAGGACGCAATGCGACAATATGCTCCCATACCCAGACCTACAAAAACAGTATATTAGTAACACTACAACCTTCAATGAGCTTAGTCTATAAGTACTAAATATGTAACAAACAAATACCTTAACAAATGACCAAAATCCTCGATGGTTTTTGTATCCTTAGTCATACGGTAAAGTTGATTGTACAAGTGTTCGAGCATAGCAACACCCCATGCATAGTTGTCGACTTCATCATAGTCTTTCAGAAACTGCAGCCATAAGTAACTTATTCTCGAACCAGAACAATCAAAAAATAAAGACCAAAAAAATAAAAAAGGAAGCCGTATAACTCTTGGTCAGCTCTTTCAGATGCACATATAGCAGATCAGTCTTTCCATTTATTACGGAAAGAAGAAACTTTCATCGATGCATAATTGCTTCCACCAGAAATACATTGACTCTAGTCATCCATTGGCATTCCTAGAAGAGCCGTGCACTTTTTCCTTGTATTATAGTTTGAATCCCGTAATAGGACAACACTTTCTTGGCAGTTAAGGCCAATAATCCGTACCACATCTTCTAAGGTAATGGTTATTTTAAAAGAATCAAACTGGAATGTGTTCGTTTGATGATTCCACTTATTTACCAGGTGGGTCATGGTGTTCTACCACGTTTCAAAATAATGTTAGTCCAGAAGGCCGCCAAAGTGCATATTTCGTAATCAATCCTTCTGATATTCAACCAACTGTTCATACCACGACAGAATTATAGGCCACCGACACTACTCTCTGAGCTTTTTACCTGGTACACTACTTCTCTTCTGACCTCCCTGTAACACAAAATAACATATTATTCATATTAATTATAAATTAGTCTGATTTATACCTTTACACCTTGATGTATACAGTAATCGCTATAAATAATAATTGTTACACACACGCTATCACAATAATCATTATCATAGTAATCACTATACATAATAATCACTATCACAGTAATTTTTATACATAGTAATATCTATCACAGTAAATCAATCACAGTAATCACTATCACAATAGTACATTTCACAGTAAATTATGACAGACATGATTGATTTACGTACATTGGTTACACTTTTTTCCTCTTCATCCCGTTCCTCCATCCTCTGCTTTTCTTGTTGCTCCGCCGCCTTCCATTGCTTTTCTACTACTTCCTTTTTTCGCCTCCCAACTCTGCTTTTCAATTTCTTCCTTTCTTTCTCTTTCCTTCTCTTCCTCTTGCTTTTTTCTTTTCCTTTCTTTCTCTTTCTCTTCCAGCTTTTTCTTTTCCTTTCCTTCTCTTCCTCCTCTTGCTTCTTCCTTTTTCTTTCATTATCTTCCTTGTCCTCCTTCTTCCTTTGCATTTCCTTCTTTTCTTTGTCATTTTTCTTCTTCCTTTGTCTTTCCTTCTCTTCCTCATCTTGATGATTCTTCATTTTCCTTTTCTCTTTCATCTTCATAATTTGCCTTTCCTTATCTTTCTCCCTCTTCTTCAATTGCCTTTCCCTTTCCTCTTCCTCCTCTTTATTCTTTTTTTGCCTTTCCCTCTCCTCCGCCTCCTTCTTCATTTGCCTTATCCTCATTTGCTTTTCAAAATATTCATGCTTCATTATTTACCTTTTCTTCTCTTCTTCTTTCTTCTTCTTTAATTGCCTTTCCCTTTCCTCCTCATTTTGCTTTTCATTATCTTCCTCCTCCTTCTTCTTTTGCATGTCCATCTCCTCTGTCTTCTTTCTTTGCCTTTGCTTTTCCTTCTCTTCGTCATCCTTCTTTTTCTTTAGTTCTTCTTCATTCTTCCTTTGATCTTTAACCTCAATATCTGATAAATAATCCTCCGCATAATACAATTCCAATGCTTTGTCCCCATCTTTATCATTCTCAATCTTCATTATATTTTGGTACCTTTCATAACGCTCATATAGATGGGACTGGTGGATAACTTCTCTAATATTCATCCCATAGAACGCCATGAGATTTCTTGTCTGATGAGGTTTAGACATTGCTAACTTGCACAACACATAAATTTAACTGCATCATTATATGTTGCAATTGTCTCTCCAAGTATATAATAATACAAATTATCCTATTCGTTAAACAAACACCAACATTACAAATCATCACAATATTTGGCTTCATAAGTAAACATCTTTGTAAGATTTAACAAACTTAAGTACAAATCATGGTAACTTTATAAATACACATCTCTAGTGCTTTAAATGTATAAATCATTGCTGCTTCAAACTTACAAATCATTGTATAAATTACAACCTTCATAAGTACATATCATTGTAACATTTGACTTCATACACATACATTGTTGTACGATTTATCAAACTTAAGTACAAATCGTGGTATCAAACTTTAGCATGAATAGTAAAACTACTTGTAAGATTTAGCATTCAGATTAATTTACAAATTGATTTGTTTGCATAACGAAACCTTGATAATCCGACAGTAGAGGAGAAACACTCAGAAGGTAGACACAGACGATGGTGGCAACGATGCTGCCACTGCGCAGATGACAACAAAGGATGCTCCGTCGACAGCAGACGACGAAAAAAGGTGCTCCGACCGTAGCAGACCATGGCAAAGGGTGCTCCGACGACAACAGACAATGACAAAGGGTACTCTGGCGCAGACGATAACAAAGAATGCTTCGGAGGCAGCAGACGATGACAAAGGAGGGTCCGGTCGCAACAGACGATGGTAAATGGTGCATTGTCAAAGGGAGCTTCTGTTAGAACAGATGGTGCAAAAGTTTACTGCTTAGGGCAAAAACAGAACGTTTGGACTTTAAAGAGTTAACATCATTCTCGAACTAGCATTTCACTTTTCTAGATGAAGGATCTCGAACCGTCGTTTTCCTTTTTTTGAATGAAGGACATTTTTGTCATCTTCCCGAACCATCGTTTCATGACAAGAATGGTGGGAAAGGGTACTTAAGTCTTTGCAAATGCACTGGATTTCGATGCTAAGTGATGTCGACACACACGGGAATACAAGCCCCATGTCCTTATATATATACGTGGCACTCAATCGGACCCTCGAACACGCAACGGTCGTCTTTGGGGGGTGGGGGCATATAACCTGCTTCGATATATTTGGTACTAATGAAGTTACGGGCTATTGAACAAAAGCTACCTTCCTCTCATATTTTTAATTTATTTTTTTAAGATTTGAACCTGTCAATGTGATACACATGGTCTATTTAGTAGGAAATGAATGTTGAACCATGTGATTGTAAAATGAAAGTTGGTTTCGCAAGAGCTTCAAAATCAATGGCCCACAGTGCACCAAAATTTCATTTTTTTTCTCGAGAGAAACGTGAACAAAATTCCATTTCATGACCCAAAAGATAATTTTCTTACATCTGAGACACACAATCTAAGGTTCCATTCATAACACAAAAACCATGCAGAACACATCTATATGGTTAGATTGAGTCGATAAAACTTGTACTTATAATTTCCACCTCAAAAGTTTCATAAGCTGATTAGTACAAAAAATATACCCTTATATATAGGTTTCTCATATAGGCTAATAGTGTAAACAGTGTCTTGCAGTAGTTTTTGCTTAATCTCAACCTCAAAAGTATCATTGCTTGTTTACTCAAAAGACAAAAAGCAAACCTTTCAATGAGAATGCCTGAATTTGTTATTGGAAAAATTGGATGCAATGCAAGCTGTTGGCTTTTAGATTCCTTTAAAACCAAACAGGTATAAGCCTAGAAAACTTTTCAAGTTAATATATTCTTTCAACTGAATGAACTAAATGTCACATTTACAGAACATGCACAGCGGTCTACTCAAACTCTATATTCTTAAGCAGCTAGGAGGAAACAATATTACATATAATGATCGGGTTCTCTACCTACTCCATTTTATATGTTGTTGAATTTGGATCCAACGGTTATTGGAGTTAAGAATCACATCACTCTACACTATTTCCTATAATAACGGACACTAGTTTTTAATCTACCTACAACTTAAAAGGTTTGGAAAACATTGACTACCCTCAAGGGTACCATACACTCTATTAGAAACAGCCCTCTCTACATTTTCTTGATTTTGTTTCGTGGGTCAAGCCTATGAATATGATTATAGTTTGTTTATAGTAAAAAACATGGCTTACATTCACTATCACATTGTATAAAGCAGATTTTTTTAGGGTGGCAAAATTCAACAGTCCATAATATGCCAAAATTTCGTGATTGACAAAATCGTGTTTTCGCTGAATGCATGTGGGGAGTTAGATTCATCAAATAAAGCTCACACCTATGCTATTTTGCTTGAGAGAATGGTACTTTATGTTCTACATTTACAAAAATATCATGATATATTCATATTTAAGATATTTTGTAAGTCTAAATTTACAAAATATAAATTTGTCAAATATCATGATATGGGCCGAGTCAAGCCTACTCAAAAAATTGACTCGGCTGAGTTTGGTCCTAACTGAGTTATACACTTTTTATAACTCGGTTAGGGCCCGATCCAAGCCAACTCGGGCGAGTCACGAGCTGACTCTCCAAGTTTGCCAACCACGGTTGGTAATGTATTCCACAAACTCGTAGGCTCCTTGGAGAAATGTCTTAACATCATTCAAACTGGGAGTTATGGCCTACAGAATAGTTTATGGTATGATCAATGTAGACCCAACGGCTTCAAATACAAAAGGATCCCATCCTTTGACATAGGATAGGCGCCATCCTACATTAATCCTGTCCAACTGAATCATCTGGATGATATGGCTACGATCAGTCTACATTCAGGTGAAAATGTGGACCAATCCTAACCACTGATTGGACAGTTAGGATTGAATGTGGGATGGAACCCGTTCTATGTAAAATTATGGGATCCGTACTCCTTGAAGTATATTCAATGACTTAAGCAGGGGAGAATGGAGGTATAATTTGTTGTTTGCTTCTTCTTCTTTTTTTTACTTTTTTCACTGGCCTTAAAAATTTCTTCAAACAAGAAATTACCTACAAATGATCCATGGTGACTTGCTGGTTATTTTCAAAATCTACCATTTAAAGTAATCAGGAAAAATATTGGCTACATACCAACAGGGGCTCAGCCTGTTTGGTAGGCCATGTGTTGAGACGTTGCAAGTTCAAAACCCAATGGTATGTTGTGTAACTGGTGGGATCTGCCTAACCCCAGCTTGACTTTAAAAAATCTATATTATAGTTTGTCAAATATATCATGATATTTAGCAAATATCATGTCATTGTACAATTTAAAATAATAAAACTAACATATTTTTATTTTTTGTGATATTTTAAAAATACTGCCAATATTTGTCGCTATAAATTTTTTAAGCTACGTGTATTATTATATGTTGTAATAAATCACACTCATATATTAATTTAAAATTTCTTGTACTATAAAAATATATATTATATATTTTAATAAATTAAATAAAAACCATGTTTCCTAGTCCCAAGAATGCCAACCATGTTACCAACCTCAGTAAAGCTGGTCAGGAGTCAGGACCCCCACACCAACTGCCCAACCAAGGCATCAGTAGCACGTGAGCAGCTCTCCAATGACACGTGTACAGAGGATCTCCTAATCAGCTGGCTTATTGGACCACCACCTGCAACCAAAGACCTTTAAGAGGGTGGGCTCCACTATGGTTAAGGTTTCAGCTAATGGTCCAAGTGGCTATAGCTCCTGCCACGTTGTGGGGATTACCCTCCTATGGGACTCTTCTTATCCTTAGCACTGGATGAGGCCAATCCACAGGCTGGATATCCTCTCACTGTTGGCCTTTCACTTGGATAGCATAGGATAACAACAATTAAGCACCCCAAGACCCTGGCTGCACAAACTTCAAATATCTCTTTTCTCCCTTTTGTTTCTTCCTCTCCTTTTCCTTCTTTCCCTCTCCCTTCATCATTTTGTCCACTTTAGGCCACAAAGAATGTGCCAAGACAACCACCAACCTTGTTTGCATTGCCACCCTCATGCCTATATCAGGATGGTAATATTAATAATAAACTAATACACCAACAATGATCATGCACGCATGCTTGAAATTCGCTCATTTCTGTAAGAAAAAAAACCATGAACGTGCTTTCTCCTTCTCATGCTTTGATCATGATTACATGTTTTATGTTTTAGGTTCAACATTTGATTGAGAGGTGCTTGATCCTTCGCATGAGCCGTGATGCCTGCGTTCAAGCTCTTGCTCATCATGCGAGCATCCAACCCTTGGTCACCTTGACAGGTGATCATGTCTCTCTCTCTCTCTAGAATTATAGGAGGTGATCTATGTTGGTACATTTCCTATGGTGAATTGGTCATATGGTTTGCTTCCTAGATGAACTGCTTGAATGCCATATATACGCTTCAAACATTGCTTCCATGCATGAAAAGAACCCTCCTTCGATTGGTTGGAGTGCTATTCGTGATTAGTTAATTTTAATTTCCGTTTGTTTGAGGTCACAATTGAATTATATTTTTGTGGATTTATTAACTTTATATTTCATAAGACCAACTTGATAAATTTCAGCAATTGTTAGAATTCCTGTTGAACTTTGTTCCATGGAATGTCTTTGATGCATTTTCTGAAGCTGGTGGCTTTTTATTTCACCAGATATACCAAGGAATTGTTCAAAGTCAAAGTTAGCGCAAGTGTTTTAAGTGTTTTATGCTTGACGTTTGATATGTGCGCAGTGTGGAAGGAGCTCTTGAAGGAAAATAAGGATTTTTTCCAAGCCTACTTCCGGGCCACTGCTCAAGATCGTTCAAATGTAAGATTTTGGAAATCTTTAGTTTGTTGGAAAAATGTACACCACAACAACAGTCCAATTGCTAGGTAGAGGGTAACCAAACGCACATGATTATGAATAACTCACAAAAATTCATTATTGTTTCACTGAAAAAGGTCATTATTCTCAACACCCAGAAATAAAAAATCAAATAGTGTTGTTTACTTAATCATATATCGTGGAAAGTATCGTTTAGTTGCTTTAGACAGATTTAAATAGGTAAATGCTTTGCTTTAACATGAGAATCTAGAGGAATGGAATTCTTGGGATAATAATATATGTTTTTCTTTCCTTTTGTTTTTCTGGGGAATTCAACTAATTATAAAAGAATCATAAAATTATGGAAGATAAAAATAAAAGATCTAAGAATACACCAATATTTTTTTTTAATGAAAATAATAGTATAAGGAAATCAAATTGTTAAGTAAAGAAATATCCTTGAAAATCATGGAACCCTTAGAACAAAAACACAGTTGGCTAGAACATGCGTATGAAAACACCATAAGCGTGGTAATACAAACAATCTCAAGCCAAGTAACAGTCTAAGACATTTATTCCTTAAACTAAGCCCACAGTCCACTTCCAACACCAACGGAGCATAAGACGATCTCATAAGGGATACTTTGGTCATGTTTTCAAAGCTTAAATCGAGTTCCATCCATGTATATATGTACTAATAGGGTTCACCCAATAATGGATGTCATATTTAACCATGTGAAATGAGATTCATGTATATCAACTTGTTACAAGTTTAGTTTCTTTTCAACTTAGATTTTCCTTAGATACATGGGGTCTGATGTTAATTTCCTTATTATTATGTGCATTATCAGATAAGCCATTTCGTAGGGCATCAAGGTTCCGAAGAAGGAGATGGTGGCACTAAACAAAGTCTCCAAGAATAGATCGAGTATTATTGCATGTGAAAATTTAGTGCTTGCTCGAGTTATTAGTACCTTGTGCTTATGTACTGATATATAGATGCCATTAATTAGGTCAATATCAACTCTATATACAGCTTGCTTGTTGACTGTATCATTACTTTGTCTTTGGTTCATCTAAATGGATCCTTACCCTCTGCTCCAGACTCATAAAGTGAAGGTGCAAATACTCGTGGATCATGTCACCTAGAAACTGCGATTTGGATGAGCAGGGATCCAGAGATTGGCCAAGTGTCATGGCTATTTGACACAGCCAATCACATGACAGCATTTCATGTGGGGCTGTGGGTCCCATGCAATGCTGTCATGTGATTGGCTAGTGTCACATACCCATGGCACTTAGCCGCTCCTTTGATCTCAACTCCAAAATCGGATAATATTTACCCAAAAATACTGTAAGATCCTTTTTTTTCTCCTCAAAGAAATTTTAAGATGACCAGAAGAGTTGACAGTGTGATACTCTTCTTTCAAAAAAAGACAGTGTGATACTCATCCATGAAAGTGTAAAGGAGATTTTTAAGATTTGAGAGAGAGAGAGAGAGAGATGATTGTGCAGGTATATGTGGCTGCACACACAGATATTACGTGCATGGAGATACTAAAGTATAAGCACATGTATTGCTGTAAACGCGCAAAGATCTTGCTGTCACTGCTGCGTAGTGCCTGTATTGCGCACAATCACCCACAAATTAAGTGCACAATCTCAGAATTGCATATTAGCGCGCTCTCTCTCTCAGCTCAGCTGGGCTTGTGTAGGCTCTATAACTAGTAATAAATATATTTGACATATATTTTGGATCATAGAATGCAGATGATTGAAGTGTTTGGCTTCCAAGCAATATACTTAAGAGTTTCAAATCCGATTACTGACAGCTTTAAAACACGTAATTATTTTGTAAATGAATCGGTTCGAGATTGGGTCAGTAGATGGGGCTTCATAATTCAACTATTTTCAGATATTAAAAGATGTATTTTTATAAACAAGATAGGCTCGTTTAGCTTGGGCTTGCCATGAGCTCGAGCTCTTTCTCAGCTTGTCATAAGAAATAGCTGAGGTTGAACACCCTCCGTTTGGTTTGTTTGGCTCGTTTACCAGCCCTACCTGAGACCTCTTCTCGGTTAGAGATAAATCTCAAGCTCGTGTTTATCGTAACATTTCCCCGGTGGATAACTCAAATAAACATTTCCCTGGTGGATAACTCAAATACTTACAAGGGCTAGCTTGAACCCTATGGTAGCATACAAGCATAGACATGCACACTTTTTGGACTTTATAATTGCATTGCATACCATACCATACCACGTGTATGTAATGTTGAGTGCCATGTGTCAGTCCACTCACAGCGTAGCCAGCCAATTCTCTAGGAGCAAGGGGTGCGACACGGGTTTACATAGTTTACATAGTCGGGAAAGCGATCGTAAATATGACAGACTTAGTTAATGAGACTAGGTGTCTGATCCCGAGGGAGGTTTTGTTAGAATAAAAAAACAAAATCATGTTGTAAATTGGATTTGCAAATAACATGATATGCAAATAAAATATTTGATTCAAATCGTAACAAGGTTCAAGCATATCATAACAACAGATCAAACATGCATTGAACAAAATAAAAACAACAAGAAAATTATGTTAATATTCTGTATAAGGCTAAGGCATATAAAAATATTCTCTTTAGAAAAGATTCGCTCTTACATACGGTGCAAAAAGTCTGACACCCAAAAAGAAGCAAGAAAGAGCTAAAACGTGAAAGTCACTTACATCTAATGTCTATGTAATTACAATAAAATGCAGGCAAAAAAAACATTGGACTTACAATGGATATGACCTTAAAGGGCCAAACCCAAACTCAATGATGAGCGGACATGTGTGTGGTAGGCATCCCATTCTCTTGTTCTTTGAAACAAATGATAGAATCTCTATTTAGATTATAAAGCGCACAACTTTTTTGAGATTCTTCAATATGAAACTATTTCACATCATCAAAGTTCAAAAGTACTTTATAAAAGAGTGGGCTCCAATTATTTTCTTCTTTGAATTACCTCTTCATCTCTTTCTGCATCCATTCCTATGTCCAACAAGTTTCTCGTCCTTCATGAAAAAAAATCAGTCCATTCAACAAACCAGGTGTCTAAATCTCATCAAGGAAGGAGAATTCAGGATAATTTCTGAAGATCAGTTTCAAACTGGTTCCAAAAATATGTCTGTAATTCAGGTGAAGATCACGAGTGACATCGTCATTGTCAGATAAGATCTGTAAACTATTGTAATAACCACGCTTTACCTAGGTTTGGTTCGTGCTGGACAGAGGTCAAAATCACAGCCAAGCCCTGTTCATAATGGACTACAAACTCAGCCCCTTGTCCAGACCTAATTTGAACACGACTGGAGGGTGTTTGGTTTGGAAATGAGTTATATTAAATGAAAACAGGATTTTGGCTCATCACGACGAGATCCATCTCTGCTTGGCTTGCTGGGAGCCTGAGCCCATGGTGGGTCTAGAGCTGAACGCCGCCTCTCTTCCTTGAAGATTTGCTTCTTTAAAATAAGATCACCTTCCTCAGAAGGGAGGCCATGGTGCCCCAACTTTCAAAAGAGAGAGAGAGAGAGAGAGAGAGAGATTCCATTTAACGTTCCCTGCAACTCTCTCTCTTTCTTCTTCCCAAAATCCGACTCTCTTGCTTTATGTCGCCGGAGGGACGCCCAACCTGCTCGCTAGAGACCATCTTACGAGGTCACTCTGTCTGCAGAAACCTTAAACCCAACTCTTCTCTCTTTCCTCTCCCCAAACCCCATTCCCTCTATTGCTGGAGGCCACATTGCTTAAACCGGAGCTCACCCTTGTTGTTGGAGGCAACCTGCTTGCTGAAACCCTTAACCCTCTCTCTCAAACCCAACTTTCTCTCTCCGCTGCACATGCACACGAGCCGGAGCGACCTTGCTTCTTTGACGCCCCACATACTGGTGCTACCTCTCCTCTCCGACGCCCCACCTTTTGCTGCTATCCCACTACTCCAACACCCTTCCCCTGCGAGATCTGTTCTGCTTATGGCTGCTGCTGCCACACTGGAGACTGGCTTGATTGAACCAACCTATCGGTGAGTAATATTCCTACTATTTTCTTGTGTTTTGCTTTGGATAGTGGTGATCTAGGTTGTTGTAGAGATCATGTAGTCTTCTAGAGCTAAACAGAAAGCGGGTTGTGTTGATTCTTCTCAAGGTCTTGATTTTTGGGTTTTCATTGAAAGATAAGTTTGTGCTATGGAATCGCCGAATCGGTATGTTGGATAGATATGTGTTGTAATCGGAAATATGGTTGTGCCA
Organism: Nuphar pumila; assembly: GCF_984573655.1. Classification (NCBI taxonomy): domain Eukaryota; kingdom Viridiplantae; phylum Streptophyta; class Magnoliopsida; order Nymphaeales; family Nymphaeaceae; genus Nuphar; species Nuphar pumila. The sequence continues at coordinate 72,509,874 of NC_143263.1, read as the reverse complement.
ATTCTTCTCAAAATCTTCGTTTTGGGTTTCGTTTGAAAGATTATTTTGTGGTGTATAAGGTAAGGGGTGTGTTGGATGGATGCATGTGTTTTGTGGTATTTGATTTGGTTTGGTTTTTTCTTGGTTGTCATGGTATTTTGATGTGGATTCTGATGTCTATTGATTGAGTTGGATTGTTTGTTTCATGTTTAGACATCAAATAATGTTCTAGATCTTCATTTTTGTTTGAATGTAATCCGACCAAGAATGAGAGCCTGGTAGCTTTATCATTTCTCATTCCAAATTTCTTATTGAGTCCTGATTTAAGTTTTAAAAGTTCTAATTTAATCGATGTGGTCACTGCTCTGAAAGCTTAAGGCAGATGATATTGTTTATCTAGACAATATCATAGTCTATTTGGTATGCAATTTTGGGGTTTCATTGGTGTCATGTGAAAAGGGATTTAGCTGTCTTGCTTATTACTTGGTCCTCACTATTTTTTATTAAGTTCATGCCCAATGCTTAATTTAAGGACCGGATGAGTCCAAGCAGGTGACGGTTCAAAATGAGCAGTTCACCCATTCCACAACAATATCTTTTGGTTGCAAAGTTCATGCTTAATTTAAGCTCTTGCTCATGTTTTTCCATGTTGTTCTTGTATGCTTGGGTAAACAAACTATATAGGGTCTCATAGGATCTATTTTATGCTGAATGTAAACTTTGATCTATTTGGTAAATTTATGTACTGAATGATTTATTTGGAGATGCAGGTAGGGCGCACCATCTGCAACGTAACTGATGTAGAGGAGTTGGGGGATTGGATGAGGAAGTGTTTGGAGGAGCACACACTTTTTGAGAAGGTCGGGGACGACGGGGAGGGTGAGATTGAGGGTGGCCCTGTTGTGGGGTTGTTGACTGAAGCCATAGAGGGGAAGGTGGTAGTCAGGAATTACAGGAGGATGTTTGTGTTTGTTTCAAGCATGTTGCTGCTGTTAAAGATGATGGTGGTGACGAATGATATTGAAATCTTTCGTTTGTAGGTTGAGATTGAGATTGGTTATTTATTGTTTTTCTCTGTGGTTTTCAATGTTTAGGGGTTGCTTCGGAGGGTTGTAACCGTGAATGATTACTGATTAGGATGAATGGTTTTTTATTTTTTCTCATATTGATTACTGTGAATGATTAACTGCTGTTAAATTGATACCTCTTTTTTTTCTTCCTATTAAGAGTGGAGAAAGAAAACCCAGGCATATGTTACTTTTTGACGATTATTGTGTTATGAAATGTTTATAACATCTGTAATTTTGCATAATGTGAAGAGAGCCTGTAGCAATTTATGTGTATTTGGCGTGAAATGGAGTGAAAAACAGTGAGAACTAGAAACAAAATTGTCAAAAAGATTGTTTTCTGGCTTCTCACTTTAGTCTGCTTATGATCTTCCATATGCTATTGAACAATGCACCTGATTGTGTACCAAGTTATGACCCTCATTTGAGCTATCAAGTATCAAATAAATTTCCTATCCTTTGTTGTCTGTAGAATTTTCCGTTGCACCCATTCCCAAAAAATAATTCCTACTGATAGGAACGTGTTTGGACCACCTCAGGAAAACCAGAAAATTCCAATTTTTTAAGTGTATGGATCTTGGCCAGGCCCTTCATTACCTCAAATGCCTTAGACATTTGGTCTCCACATCAGTGCTGTTGGGATTTTATGTTATTTTTATGGATCTCATATAGGCCTCACCAAATCCTTTAGGCTCCGTGCATTAATTCCCACGGTAAATGAATCGGACCCCCGCCCTCAGGAAACCTTTCCGCTGAAAAGGGGTTCTATTGTTTATTTTGGGGTTCCTTTTCCACAAGGAAATGGAGCCCCACGTATGCGTTGCCGCAGTGGGCCCCACAGAAACGCGTCAAAAGATGTCTGTTTCTGTGAAAAGCCTCACGCGAACCCTCCCTTAGAGGGGATGAATTCGAGGTTAAATTAACACCCTTGGGTGCAAGAGCCAGTTGGTCCAAAACTCCCACCATAACATCCTTAAGTTTGATGAACATGAGACTTTACTCTCATACCAAGACAGAAGGCCCATGAAGATGAGGGATCTTTTGTGTCCAACAACTACAAACTTTGAATCCAAAACTTAATTGGCATCACTTCGTCAAGCATTTCAAATATTATGAAGGGAACACGTTTGCACTCTCAAAAATCCAAAAACTCATGCTATCATTATGCAATGTAACACTGTAACAGAGGAAGCAAAGATCTCATATAGAATGAGTTATTGAGGCAATTAAAGACCATTATTATAGAACAAGTTTTTCAGGTCAACCTAAACTTCACATAATTGCAGAACAAATATTGGTTGCATGCAAAATTTACAGAATTGCAGAAAACATTAGTTCGGTCTATCTAACATTTATAGAATTACAAAATATTTGTGGATTGCCTCCAAAAATTCAGCAAACGTGTTTTTCTTCAGCACCATGGTGTGACCTCATATCTTCTTGACTTCTCTCCTTACAATTTGAATGGACCCTTTCTCCTACAAGATATGACCAGAAAAATAATTAGATAGCACCCACAATGCTAAAAATGTGCATAAAAATATACTCTGCTTGGACATAGCCTCTTGGGGATGAAAAAGTGGATTCCATAATGGTCATGGATTTAGCAAATCCTTTGGGACATTTGAGGGCACTCTTTAAAATCCATTAGCGGTTCCACTTTCATGGTCATGATGTTTGGGATGTAGTTATTACTCTCATAAATGAACTGAGAAGGCCACTAGAAGGTCACTGGTGTGACCATCGGAAGTGTCAGGTGTAGCTGGTAGTAGCTGAAATGAGGAACTGGAACTGACAAATGCTATGCCAGTTCCTACTTTTTCCCTTTTCTTGGATTCCAAACAGTTTTGGGATTGGGGATTCCATGCTTACCACTCCGGTGACCTCAGATGGTCACTTCCCAAACAGTGCCATATAGAATGTGGAAATCCAAGCACATAAGCATTACCAAGAAATAGAAGATATTGAAGGAACTCAAATTCTATCTATTAATTGAAGAATACAATTATTTCACTTGTGGCTGTTGATTTGAAAGTGATTGTAAAACAGTTATTAAATAGTCTTTACATAACACCCTTACCACCACTATCACTTCACTAATACCACCACCACCACCCATCTTGCCTCCTCCATATAATTAATTCAGATACATCAGAATTACAACCAATAAATCCGGAGCAGGTTATATGTTACCCCCCCCCCCCGAACAGGGCATCTCATGCTCGGGGGTCCCAAAAAGCACCACGTATTTAAGTATGTGTATCTCGTATCCCCATGTTTGTCAACATTAATTAGCGTTGGAGTTTAATGCGATTGTAAAGACTTAAGTACTCTCTCCTCCATTGGTGCCAAAAAAATGATGATTATAGAAAAGGAGTGGTTGTAAAGACTTAAGTGCCCCGAAGATGATTATTTAAGACTCAGTCTCTGCACTGCAGAATTATCCGAGAAAGAAATCTTCCCTGGAGAAGGCCATGAACATCAACCCTCTCACTCTCTCTCTCTCCCTTCTCTTTCTGCTTCTGTGCACATCCAGCAGAAGATCCTACATTGCTCCATCAAGCACCAACTGACCTACACATTGACTGTTGTGGAGCCTGATTCAGAGTTTTTACCTTTACAGGAGGAGGGTTTGGGGGCTCCTCCCAACGTGGGTAGCATCATTCAACTAAATGAGTTGTGGATCCTGATTCAGAGTTTTTACCCTTACAGAAGAGAGGTCTGGGGGCTCCTCCCAGCGTGGGTAACATCATTCAACTTGAAGAGTTGTGGAGCTTGATTCAGAGTTTTTACCCTTATAGAAGAGGGGTCTGAGGGATCCTCCCAACGTGGGTAGCATCATTCAACTTGATGAGTTGTGGAGCTTGATTCAGAGTTTTTGCCCTTACAGGAGGAGGGTTTGGGGGCTCCTCCCAGTATGGATAACATCATTCAACTTGATGAGTTGTGGAGCCTGATTCAGAGTTTTTGCCCTTACAGGAGGAGGGTTTGGTGGCTCCTCCCAGCGTGGGTAGCATCGTTCAACTTGATGAGTTGTGGAGCCTGATTCATAGTTTTTGCCCTTACAGGAGGGGGTTTGGGGGCTCCTTTCAGCCTGGGTAGCATCATTCAACTTGATGAGTTGTGGAGCCTTATTTAGAGTTTTTTCCCTTACAGGAGGGGGGTCCGGGGGCTCCCCCCTCGGCACGGGTTCCTGTAAATTGCTAGAGTTTTTACCCTTAGAGTTTTTTTTAGGCCTTGTATAATTTTTTTATTTTCTTTTCCTCTTTTAACTATTGAAAAAGAGCAATAAAGCAATTTGTAGTTCTTTCATAAATCACTATAGCGATTTGTAGTGTTATTCAGTAAGCAAATCGTTGTAAATCGCTACCCGAATTAGGACCAACTTGTCATGGCCATATCTCCCTAATCGGAGGTCATATTCCAATTCTGTAAAAAGTGGTGTCTTTGTTATTGAGTCTAGTTTATTTCTGTAAATTTTCAGTGATTTATATGGTCATTTCATTCCCTATTTTAACTAAAAACCAACCCCTCTATTATTCTATGTTGTGCAACCCAAAAACACTACAAATCGCTATAATGATTTGCGGAAGACACTACAAATCATTGTTGAAAGACCAAATAACACTATAAATCGCTGTGGGGCTTGTTGGAGACCCAAAACCACTACAAATCATTGTAGGAAGGCCCGTCAATACTAAAAATCATTGTTGGAAGACCGGATAACACTATAAATCGTTGTTGGGCTCATTGGAGACCTGAAAACACTACAAATCGCTGCAGGAAGGCCCGACAATACTACAAATCGTTGTTGAAAGACCGAACAATACTATAAATCGATGTGAGGCTTGTTGGAGACCCGACAAAAATCACTGTAGGAGAGTCATTGAAAAAATCGTGAGAAAAAAACAAAAAAGAAAAATAGAAAAATCGTGGGAAAGAAAACATTTTATTGCTCTTTTTCGATAGTTAAAAGAGGGAAAGAAAATAAACAAATTATACAAGGCTCCAAAAAAATTTGGTCCGGGAGGCGCTGCCCCCCGAGCTCCCCGCTAGGGGCGCCCCCCCTAGACCCCCGCCCGTGGTTAGCGGGACCCGCGCCAGGGGGGAGCCCCCGGACCCCCTCCTGTAAAGGCAAAAACTATGAATCAGGTTCCACAACTCATCAAGTTGAACGATGCTACAGTCAATGTGCAGGTCAGTCGATGTTTGATGGAGCAATGTAGGATCGTCTACTGGATGTGCACAGAAGTAGAAAGAGAAGGGAGAGAGAGTGAGAGGGTTGATGTTCATGGCCTTCTCCAGGGGGAACTCTTTGCCTCCCTTGATTTCTTCTCTAGAGAGAGAGAAAGAGGGTTTTATAGTGTTTTACGGAGAAGAAAGAAGAAGAAGATGACGATGAAAAGTTCAAACAGACATTTTTTATGGCTCAGGTTCATTTCGCCGAATGACCATCGGATCGTCGGCTCACCATCGTTTCGCCGGATCACCATCGGCGAAACGATTAAGTACACCACCCTCTCGTAACCAATCAATCTAACTAATTTAGATATATCACAATTCTATGAAGTAGACATTTCCCTATTCGTCTTTTCACCACACCCTCCAAAATCATCTCAGTAGAAAACCCCAACAATGGATGAAAATGGAAACTGGATTCCCCTCCTCCCCACAACATAATATAAGACAAAAAAATGGCCTTAAAAGAATGGAATACAAGAAACAAATTTACCTTAAAAATTGGTTACGTTTGTAGTATTTCTTTTTTCTTTTGTAAACAAAAACATATAGCTACACAAAATTCCCTACTCGCAATTGAGACTCTCTTATAGCAACCTCCATGAGCACTGCAACTCGAAGCTCAACCTGACCATGAGCAACATCACCATTCAAATCTCTTGTCCCTCTTCATGGCTATCATCTCCTCATCCATCCCCTTCACCACCATTACATAGTTCATTAATGAAGAGAGAACACACAAAGACTAAAATTTGCCCAAGATTTCCATTCTAAGTATACTAATCATGTCCAACAACTACAAACCAAATAAATAACAAAAAAATGACCATACTATCCTTTTAAATGTGTTTTCCAAAATGTCTCACAATTTGTCCAAAATTTTGATTATCGACTTTTTTAAGACAGTTTTGTCCTTCTGCAATTTGGTACAAAGTTTGGCACACATAGGACTCGAGATAGTGAAATCTCCGAGGAAAGAGGGATGTCTCCTATATGGGTGACTTGAGATGATTCCCATTAAGAAGACTGACAGATAGATGTATGGTTTTAGTAGGAGAGGCAAAATTGACTAAAGAATTTGAGATGTGATCAGTGGCGCCCATGTCTATGACCCATGATTGAGTCAAACATGGGAGTCAAAAGTTAGAGAGATCACCTGCTAGGTTGGTTTGAGGAACCTGTTTACCTTGGCCCATGAACTCCATCAACTTTTGTTATAAATCAGGTGAGATTTTAAGGACCAGATTGGAAGGTTTTTGGGAACCATCACTAGCAAGGATATTGGCATTTGCATTGGCCTTATCTGGTCAAGGAATGAACCTGCTAAATGGTTTGGGAAGCTGATAACATCTTGTCTTGTTGTGACTTAACTTTACACAATGGTCATACTTGGGTTGTGGACACCCTTGATGTGTTTGTGGCTCTTTGAATTTGACAGCCACCGCAATGGTTGTGTTTGCAGGACGAAGAATGCTAAGCTCCCATTGTCTTTCTTCTTAAACCACAAGCAAGGATAAAGGAATATGTTCCATAAGAAGAATTTGGCTCCTAATATTGTTTTAGCTATCATTCAACCCCATCAAGAAGTGAATCAAGCAATCTTGTTGTCGCAAATCTTAAACAACTTTTATGGCACTGCATGAACATATAGGGAGAGTCACATAGGACCTCAAAGCATCCCATTAGCCCTGGAGCTTAGTGAAATATACAACCATCGAAAATTGCAACTGCTTGCAATTTATGATTTCTTGTTGAATTTAAATTTTAAGAGCATTAGATTGAGAAAATCGATCCTCTAATTCAGTCCATACCTCAGACACCATTTCAGCATATACTACGCTTGAAGACAAATCTTTGTGTAGTAAATTAAGAATCTAAGAGAGAACCATGTTGTTACATCTCTTCCACTTGGCTACCAATAAAAAAAGGTTTGATTGGCTTCTAAATTGAACTGTCAACGAAGGCCACTTTGTTCTTTGCACACAAAGTCATACTCATGGTTTTTCCACATCATAATTTTCTCTAATGTGGGGTTGTGAAACAAACTCCGCTCCAAAACTGTAAAAATGATGCACATAGTATAGGCTGGTCGCGGACTCACGGGATGCCTCATGCTAGTTTTGTCTTGATTGGTATTATCGAAAGCCATGGCCGCCTTGCTCTGATACAATGTAAAAATTCTTTCTTACTGATTCAATGAATTGAGTACCCATATTGTACATAAAAGCATAAGGCAGTTACACAAGACCCTTAGCCAGAAAAAGAAGGAAATAAAATCCTAAAAAAATAGGAATGAAGATCAGCCTACCTATCTAAACAATTCTTTTGGATAGCTCAGTCCAAATCCCTACAAATAAGCAACAGGTAAGTGTAGGAGGGGAAATAGAAAATTACAAGTTACTATACACACATTTGATTTCCTAATAGAAAGCCCAACTTGTCATTTACAATTCCAATAATGAAGCACCCTTCAAAAAATACATAACCTTCTTAACACTAGAAAAGGTAGGAACTTTTTTTCGAGAAATGAAAAAAAGGAAGAGATTGACTTGATTATAAGTCCATGAGTCCCAAGAAAAAGATTAACATGAGCTTTTTTTCTTTCCAGTAAGAACTAGGGGATTCTCTTAATAGGCTTATTCTCTTAATCTTTCTGAATTTTGATTGGGTTCAGGAATTGATTTTGACAACATTGGTTAGAGACTTAAGTTATCTTTAGTTACATTTCAGAAATCAAATGTGATTGAAGTCATATGATTTCAAATCACATATTTCATTGTGTGATTTGGATGAGATCCACTTGAAAATGTGATCAATTCACATTCCATTTGTCATTTGCATGAGATTCCAAGTCACATATTTGGTTGGATTCATTATTTAATTTGCCTGAGATTCCAAATCACATGTTTGGTTAGCTATGCAAATGAGATTCATTCTCTCATTTGTTGATACTCTAAATTACATTTGAATGCAACCAAACATAGCCTAATTTTCATCATTTTCAGCTTCTAAAAGATTTTGGTTTTTATGATCGAATCATCCTGACTCATCATGAGCTCAAGCTTAACACAACTTGCTGCAAGCACAAGCCCAACTTGAACACCTCAATCTCAGCTCATTCAACCCATTTAGCAGCACAACGAAAAGCAAGCCTACAAGCCAAACCTTATATTTTACTTGCAATCACGAGCTTGTCACATGCCCTTTTTTAATGTTATTGGCAGCTCAAAGTACTTTTTGTAATGATGAAAATACCCTTTAATTTATTTTTAAAAAAATGACATGCTCACATATATGACATGTTTCCCAAATGCTCTAAAATTTTTGAAATTAGCCTGCTGCCAAAAACTACTAAAAAAAATTTAAAACCTTTTTACCCTTTGTACAAGCCAACCTCGCAAAGTTTGCGTGACATATAATTCTGCCTGTAGGTTAAGGAAAAACTAGGGATGCACACGAGCTGGGTTCGAGCTGAGCTTAGGCTGACTTGGCTCGAAAAAAAGAACTGGATGTTCAGCCTATGCCCGAGATCGGCTGGAGCAAAGCTGAAGAGGTTTATAAAAAAGTTTCAAAGTTTTTTTAAAATTAGTGTCAAAAGCACTTTTTTGAAAGAAAAGAAAATTGTGGGATTTGAACCAAGCCACTTTAAAAGGAGTCCAAAGGCTAAACCGCTATAATAACACCTCTTTCTTTGTCTATATAAAGAAAAATAATATACATACATAAAATCTGATTTATTTACATAACTATGTTAATCGATCTTAATCTGGCTTATCGAGCCTATTCGAGCTGGACTACCTGTTCAAGTTTAGCTGGTTTACGTGTACCGAGCCTAAACCCTTATTCAAGCTCGGCTCATTTATTTTTTGAATGAGCTCGAATCGAGCTTAAACAGGTTTAGCCCAAGCTAGCTCGGCTCATTGTGCATTCCTAGGCAAAACCTTACTTAAATGTATACTCATGCGGGGATGGACTTATGCTTTTCCTTATCCCACCCAACCCCGTCCCCGATGCCCGTTAGTAAAATAACTAAAATACCTTTAGGGATGGCAGTGGACCGGTGAGAAACGAAGCCCCACCCCGCCTCGCCTTGTTTGGACTGGGGATGGAGGACATGAAACAAGCATGAAGGTTAAAATCAAAACTCGTGTGAGGATGAAGGCGGGGATGAAAGGCAGAATTTTGAGACGGAGCGAGGGTGGAGACCTTGTCCCCTGCCTCTGCACCGATCCACTGCCATCCCTACCTTCAAACATGGTGTGGGACATCAAACAATGGTTTGGATATGGAGTCAACTTAGACATGGATACAACACATTGGGTCTCTTTGGAGAAGGATGCATTTGATTGCTCGGGTCTCTAATTGGAATTTTAAGTCCGGGGTTTAGGGTGTCCCTGAGTGTTCGGTTCCGAACTTTGTACCTGAGATCCATGGATTAGAGATTCACAAATCTCTGTCCTGACCTGATTCCCATTAACCCACAGACACGTGAATCTCTATTAAGACACAACCTCAATGTCCTCGTTTGGAGGTGGGTCTGAGATCCAATGTCTTGACTCATTCCTAGGATTTGAGATGTCAATTTTATGGGTTGGATATTCAATTGATCCGAACCAGACTGGTTGATCTCATTAGGTAACCTGATACTTTGGGTTTCTAATTCGAACGCAGACCCAACTATGCAACTATTATTATGACAAATCAAGTCTTGGTTATAAGGGCAAATAATGAATCGGATCCTAGATTGGCGAAGGTTTTCTCTAGTCCAACTCTTTTCCCCAATTCAGCCACGACTAAAGTCCAAACTATAGGATTCAATGGTATGTCGATGCAGGATCCATAACCGTAATGGTTCCTCTAGATTCACTTATAAAGCTCAAGTTTGGAGATGATAGACTATTATTACAAGGTCTAGCAATTGAGCTTTTTTTGCAATGTTTTTTAGTTCTTATACTTGAACCCAACCCATCCACTACTTGGGTCAGGTTAGGCTCAAGTTCTGTTGAGCTTGGGGCAGTAGAGGCAAAACCAAAAATTGACCATCTTGGGTCAGGTACCCCTGGAAGACAATGATGAAGAAAGGCATCTCTCTCAAGTACATTAGTATAATTAAAGATATGTACGAAGGAGTAGTAACCAATGTTCGCACTTGTGGAGGGGTGACAACCAACTTTCTTATAACGGTTGGGTTACATCAAGGATCTGCATTAAGCCCTTTCCTTTTTGCTATAGTGATAGATGAACTTACAAGATCAATTCAAGAAAATGTGTTGTGGTGTATGTTGCTTGGTGATGATATTGTTTTGATTGATGAGTCTAGAGCTGAGGTTAATGCTAAGTTAGAATTATGGAGACAGACTTTGGAAGCAAGAGGTTTTACGTTGAATAAGAGTAAGACATAATATATGAAATGTCGGTTTAGTAAGCAACAAAGTAGTGATGAGAGTGTAGTGAAGCTTGGTGAGCAACAAATAGCGGTGGATGACTGTTTCAAATATTTGGGATCTATCATTCAAAAGAATGGAGAAATTGATGGTGATGTAAATCATAGGATTAAGGTTGGGTGGATAAAATGGAAAAGTGCAACTGGAGTGTTGTGCGATCATAAAATGTCATTGCGGTTGAAGGAAAAGTTTTATAGGACGACAATTAGACCCGTTTTACTATATGGTACGAAATGTTGGGCTGCCAAGAGACATCATTTGCAAAAAATGAGAGTAACTGAGATGCGTATGCTTCGATGGATGTGTGAAAATACACTAAAAGATAAGATTCAGAACGAGGAAATACGTGAAAAAGTAGGCGTTGCATCCATTAAAAATAAGATGAGTGAGAATCGTTTACGATGGTTTGAGCATATTCGTTGAAGGCCTAATGATGCTCTGGTTAGAAGGATGGAGAAATGAAAAAATCTATTAGCTAAAAGAGGTCGGGGTAGGCCTAAGAAGACTTAGATGGAGATGATAAGAAAGGACATGAATGCTTTAAACCTCACCGAGGATATAACATTGGATAGAAATGATTAGAGAAGGATTCATGTGGAGGACCCAAAATGATTTCCTTTTTGGTTCATATCGCCGACCCCAATTGTTTGGGATGAAGTTGTTGTTGTTGTTGGGTCAGGTACAGTCAAATGGATTTTAGATCAAACCAATCTTCACCCTTATCTGAGTACATCCCAAAATCCAATCGAATTGAGATAAGCTTCCTTGTGCAATTAATGCAAAATATATAACTCGTCAGCCAAACGCCCAAACTACATTAACTATGCTTATCAAGATATGGGTCAAAAGAGTACAATTTGGTAAACAAGGGTTTAGATCTGGTTAGAGTTTTCCAGATCCAAAGAAAAAACTGACGCCCCAAACCCCCACCTCCGCCGTCGCCCTTTGCCTCTTTCTCGTTTCCTCTGCCTCTCTCGAACCCTAGCACGCACCATTCAAAGGTTTTGTCCGGTGAATAGGCATCCGCAGTGGACCAGCGGACGGTCAATCGGTGTCTGAGGCGTCGGAAACAGTCCGGTGAGTCCAAATCTGCCTCTCTCTCTCTCTCTGTGGGTGGCGGTGGACTGAGCTGGTGGAGGTTTTGGTGGTGGGCTGGAGTCCCGGAGCAAGGAGTGGAGTTGGAGGTTGGAGATGCCAGTGGTGGAGATCTGGGTCATGGAGGAGGATTTATTATTATTATTTTTTTTGAGGTCTGGGTGTTGGAGGCAGAGGTTTCCCTTCTCGGGGGATTCCATCCGCAAACTCAAAGATTATGGCTGGCCGATATATATATATATATATATATATATATATATATATATATATATATATATATATATATATATATATATATATATATATATATAGACACACACACAGATTCCTATGTGCAGGACTCTCAATTCCACTCCCTAGGAAGTGCATCTTAGTATGACTGTGTGCTTTCAGTAGCTATAGTCTAAACACTAATTCTTGTCACTTTTCTGCTTTCTAAATGTTTTTGTTAAATTGCAGACACATGGCTGGAAGAATGTTGACACGATCAGTTGCACGGCTATTAATCAGTAAACCTAGTTCACATTGGCCCCTTTCATTTGGTTCCTATAGTGCATCAAATGCTATCCAGTCACATACATCCCATGCTGTGCCTGGTAGGGTTTCTCATGTTTGACCTGTTTTCTTTTTCATTTTTGTAATTATGCTTCTTTTAAGTTATTTTTCTCTTTTTTTTAATAGACGCAATGATTGAAATTCAGTTCCCTCTTAATCAGCTTCGCTATTAGTTTTGTTAATTAGATATAGGTTTTTTGTGGTTGAATTAGGATCTAGGATTGTATCTTATTTGCATATTTTTCCAGAAAAAAAAGAAAAACCATTTATAATGCTTAATGTTTAGCATGGATTGATCCACAACTTTTTCTTTCTTTTCTCCTATAGATAATTTGAGTAGCTGAGGATGTTCTTGTGGTCTATTACTAGTTGTGATGGTCAAGTAATTCTGGTGAATCAATTTGGCATTGCAAAACATTTGGTCAATAATGGTGGCATGTAACACTATCATGGCCTTTAATATATAATTTTTTTTCATATATAAGTCTTTATTTCTTTATTTGGAAAGAAAAGTTGTATGCTGGAATAAGGGGTGTTTGGATGCAGCCACTGATCCAAAATAAGCAAGATAATTAGGGACGTGCTGAGATCAGTAATGCAATATCCAAGTTTACCCCAATTTTCTGGATAAGTGGCTGCATCCAAATAACTCTTTAGAAGTTGATCATAGCAACATATAGGAACAACGTGAGATTGGATTGGAAAGAATAAAATAAAAAACTAAGATTAAATCATGGAAAAAGGCCATTGTTGTGGTTTGTGGTGTTGTTACTTCTCTCTCTCTCTCTGTTCTTGGTTCGGGTTCTTTCATACTATGAATCAGAGCTTGTGGTTTCTGATGTGTTGCCTGGTTATAGGGTCAAGGTTTCCCTTTGCAATGGGAATAGGCAATAGGCTGTATAGTGCTGAAGTAAGCCATTTGCCTCAGATTACTGATCCTGATGTATTGCGACCATTCAAAGATTTAATGGCTGCAAACTGGGATGAGCTTCCAGATGCTGTTGTGAGTGATGCCAGAAAGGCATTATCAAAAGCTAGTGATGACAAGCAAGGCCAGGAAGCATTGACAAATGTATTTCGTGCAGCAGAGGCTGTTGAACAGTTCGGTGGGACCTTGGTATCTCTAAGAATGGAACTTGATGATAAAAGTGGAATAAGTGGTGAGGTCTGTTAAAATTTCTCTTCAGCTTGCTTGTGATAGTATTTTTTTTATTAATTTAATGGTAATTGGGACTTACGGATGTGAAAACTGGGTCTTTGATCTGTACTTTTGTTGTTTGGACTTTCTGCAGAATGTCCAACCTTTACCAGAGGATCTTCGAGATTCTCTTAGTGCTGCATACAGGCGTTACATATCATACTTGGATGCCTTTGGCCCTGATGAAGTTTACTTGAAAAAGAAAGTCGAAATGGAGCTTGGGACCAAGATGATACATATAAAGATGCGCTGCAGCAACCTTGATTCTGAATGGGGAAAGGTGATGTTCTTTCTCAAATTCTGTTTTATAAATGATTCAAAATAGTAATCTTTATATGTAAGTTTATGAGCAGCGTTAACAGCTTTTGCTTGGATCTAGCCATCCTCCTGGCAAAGTTGGAAGACTGGAAAAAACTGAGGCTCAAGGCTTTGTCAGATCTAATGTCTTCATCGACTTTATTATCAATAATACCAACTTGGAAGATTTGGCTGTGAATCAATGGAGTAATTGACTCAACACTGATTAGGGAATTTGGTCAAGTTCTTGGTCTAGGAGAGGTCACAAACATGTCACATACCTTATTAAAGTTTAGCAAGAGGAAAGCTAAAAGAACATGTTGGAGAAGGAACTCAGCTGCCCATGATGTGATTGTGTGGGTTGAACTCTCTATTACAGCATATTCTTATTGGTTATAAAACTAGCATGTAGAACTATGTCACACGGGTGCGGGTACCGCCCATGCACCAGGTTTATCCTAGGTCGGGTTGGGTCCGAACCCGTGTGCACTGACCTGAAATATATAATATATATTATAACTTTTTTGGGAGGAGGAGGAGGAGGAGAGAAGAGGAGGAGGAAGAGAAGGGAAGAATAGGTGGAGGAGGGAAGAAGAGGGGAAAGAGGTAGAGGAGGAGAGAAGAAGAGGGGAAGGAGGAAAAAAGGCAAAAAAGGAGGAATAGAAGCAAGAAGAGGAGAAAGAGGGGGGGGGGTGCGAGGAGGAGGGGGAAGAAGAAGAAGGAGGAGAACACTGTTGTTTTGGTTCTTCTAATGGTCGGGGAAAGGATTTTGATATATTCCCATATCTTGTTTCGAAGATGAGGGTTTATCAACACTTTTCAATATAATTTCCCCTTTCTCCAGATTATCTTGAATAATGTTCTGTGTCATGACCCAAAAGTCTGTGTAATTTACAGTATTTGCTCGAATCTATGCCCTTCACAATGGGCGGGTCAGGCACAACAGGCAACTTCAGAAGTGAAGTTTTGCAATGCTCGAGTTCTTCCACTCGTGAAGGGTGAGGAACAATGGGAGAGAGAAGGAGTTGCAGGAAAAGACGATTCCAATCTTAGGGTCGGTTGCTCTTCTAATTCCTTTATACTTACATACTAATACAAAATTTAGGGTACTAAAATACCCCTATTACAAAGAGAGGAAATTACATAATGCCATTAATGAAATGGCAATGACTATGGGTCTGGATCCCCTGACCCGTGACCGATAACAAGAGATACACGTCTTTTCACCCTCCCTCAAGTTGTGCATGGTCTTGAACCATGAACAACTTGCCTTTTAACATCCAAAATCTGTCTTTTGTCAGTCCTTTTGTAAATATATCCGCCACTTGATCTGCAGTTCGTACAAATTCGAGCTCAATCTTCTTCTCTTCTACCTTTTGTCTCACAAAATGCTGATCTATTTCAATATGTTTGGCACGACTGTGATGGATTGGATTAAAAGATATACTAATGGCACTCTGGTTGTCACATAAAAGGAGCGATCGAGAGATCGATTCTCCTACTTCTGTCAGTAAATGCCTAATCCAGGTAGCTTCAGCAGTAGCGACTGCCATTGACCTGTATTCGGCTTCTGTATTGGATCTAGCAACATCCTTTTGTTTCATACTACTCCAGAAAACCAAATTCATCCCAACAAACACACAATAGCCAGATACTAATCTACGTTCATCTGGGTCTCCAGCCCAATCTACATCAGAATAAACAGTAATCTCATGTGCATTTTGCCCATTAGTCTTTCTCTTATATAAAAGACCATCTCCAACAGTTCCCTTTAGGTACCAAAGTATCCGTTTAACCGCTTCCATATGCCCTTCACGTGGTGCATGCATAAACTGAGATACTTGATTCACAGAGTAAACAATATCAGGTCGAGTAAAAGTGAGGTATTGTAACATGCGCACTATGCTACGATATTGTGTGAGATTCTCGTATGGATCTCCATCTTGAGAACTGAGCTTTTGGTGAAGAACACTAGGAGTTCCCAAGGGCTTGCAATCTTTCATGCTTGCTTTATTGAGGACATCAATGATATACTTATGTTGAGTGAGAGTCATCTCTTCAGGGGTACTGTTGACTTCAACTCCAAGAAAGTATCGTAGTTTACCAAGGTCCTTCATTTTGAATCTCTGATTCAAGAGATGTTTGACTTCCTCAATATGCTCGTTGGAATTACCAGTGATGATAATATCATCTACATATATCAACAACAGAGTAACTGTGTCTTGGTTCTTGAATATGAACAAGGAATGGTCAAGAAGAGATTTCCTAAAACCATATTTTTGTATTTCAAGAGAGAAACTATCAAACCAAGAACGAGATGCCTGCTTCAATCCATATATCGCCCTTTTTAATCTGCATACATATTTTGTAGGATTGCCTTCTGCGTAACCAGTGGGTTGTTCCATGTATACTTCTTTCAAATTTCCATGAAGAAAAACATTCTTCACGTCAAGTTGACTAATAGTCCATTGATGTTCAATAGCTAAAGAAAGTATGACTTTGATTGTCCCCATTTTCACCACTGGACTAAAGGTCTCATCATAATCCTGTCCTTGCTCTTGTGTAAATCCTTTGGCTACAAGCCTCGCCTTGTATCGCTCTATAGTCCCATCTGGCTTATACTTTATTTTGTACACCCATTTTGAATCAACAACATTTCTGTCAGGTGGTCTTGGTACAATATCCTACGTACCACATTTATGTAGAGCTTCCATTTCTTCATTCATTGCTTCAATCCATCTTTTGGAATTTGATGCTTGAGAAAACGTTGTGGGTCCATCTTCCTTGCTCAAGGCTGTTAGGAAAAGTTGAAAATCCAATGAGAAATTTTCATAATTGACCTATCTTTCAATCAGATGACGAGAACGAGTGGATCTTTTAGCATCAAAGGTAGAAGTGGATGTGTCCATTTCTGGATTAACAATAGTGGGTGCCTCTCTTCCTCGTCGGGTGTAAACAAGACCTTTATACCTTTTTGGGTCCAAAGATGACTTTGTATTCTCAGGTGCAATCATCTCATCAACAGGTATAGATTCCTTATCCTTTTGAGCACAATCTGAAGGACATACATCACTAGTTCCAGAGAAAAGTTCAGAATTCAACCATGGATAATAAACCTCAATTCTGGAATTTGATTCCGAAGGGCTAATGCATCGACAATCAAAATTCAATTCATCGAAGATGACATTTCTTGATATTTTGATGCGCTTGCTCATAGGATCATAGCACATGTACCCTTTATAGTCATCGGCATAACCCACAAACCTGCACTTCAAGGCCTTGTCCTGAAACTTATGTTTCATTGAACTATCAATATGAGCATAGCATAAACAACCAAACACACGCAAATCATGATAGTTGGGATGAACACCAAATAGAGAAAAGTAAGAAGACTTGTTTTCCAAAATAGTCATGGGCAATCGATTTATCACATGGACTGCAAAATGAAAGACTTCTGTCCATAAAGTAATCGGAAGATTACTATCATGCATCATGCTCATCGCACTCTCAACAATATGGCGATGCTTTCTTTCAACAATCCCATTCTGCTGAGGTGTGTGTGGGCAAGACACCCTTCTCCTTATCCCATTACTTTGAAAAAAGTTAGTAAAGTCAATAGAAGAAAATTCACCTCCTCCGTCACATTGAAAACAAAGAATGTTTTCAGAAAATTGATTTTTGACAAAGGAATGGAAGTTTTGGAACAACTTGAAGGCCTCAGATTTGTGTTTAATGAAGAAAATCCAAGTATAACGAGAATAACTGTCAACAAATATAAGATAATATCTAGTTCCAAATATAGAAGCAACTGGGGCAGACCCCCAAACATCAGAACAGATAATCTCAAAAGGTCTTGAAGCTCTTTTATTTATAGAATGAAAAGGTAAAACACGACTCTTACATAAGAGACAACTAGAACATTTGTTGTCATTGACATTTATTCCTAAACTTGACTTAGGAATGAGGTTATTTGAAACAAGCTTTTCAATGAAACTACTACTGCAATGACCTAGACGACCATGCCAAAGATTTGTCTTATTGATTTCAGAAACACTAAAGACACAGAATTCTCAGAAGGCAACGATGAAGAGAGCTTCAAGTTTGGGTCTACAGGACGAATATGTGCTGAAGGATCTTCTTGAAAAACATACATATTGCGTTGCCGTTTTCCTTTAGCGAACGTCTCCTTCGTGCAGAGGTCCTTGACAAGAACAGAAGAGAGAGTAAATTCAACTGAGACATTGATATCATCAACAAGTTTAGAAACCGAAACAATGTTTTTCTTGATGTTAGGGGCATAAAGAACTTTTGAAAGGTTGAGAGAGGATTTTGACAAAGGTATAATAGAGTTTCCAATATGAGAGATAGAATGGTGGGATTCATCCCCAGTAACTATACTACTTCTACCAATGTAAGGAACAAGGTTTAGGAGCTTACCAATCATGCTAAAGCTGACAACAATAACTCCTTTACTTCTCCACTGGTCCTTGTACTGTCTGTACCTCTCTTTGCTTCAACTTGAGTTGATTTTCCTTTATTTAGGAGATTGAACCAACATTTAGCTTTGATATGCCCCTTTTTATTACATAGGAAACAAGTAGGAATTGGCCTCTGTCGTTGTGGATTGGTATATGTGTTGGGTGTAGGCAATAATCCACGGCCTCCTTGACCACTTCTCCCTTGTCCTCCCTTTCCCTTAATATCATAGCTTCCTCGCCTTCGTGCATAAGCCATCCCTGTAGCAAGAACTTCTTGCATCCCTGTATGCATAGATGATTCTTCAGAAAATCCTTTTAGGTTCATCTCATATTGTAATAATTTTGCGTGCAGATCTTCAAAGTTGGGCAGTTCAGGTAAACATAACAAGGAAGTAACAATCATATGATAGTCGGGTCCCAATCCACTGAGGGTCTGTTGTACCAAATTTGTATCAGTCACTGCACACCCAACAACTGCTAGCTGATCTGTGATGACCTTCATTTAGTTCAAGTATTCCATGATAGTCATGAAATCCTTTCTTAACATTTGAAACTCTCTTTTAAGGAACATAATCCTGGCCTGAGAAACCTGTGAGTATGTCTGAACAAGTCTGTCCCAAAGTTGCATGGCAGTGCAGTCATCTGGGATTGCCACAAGCACCTTTTATGACAATGTAGATGTAATACAAGCAACTAGCGCCTGATCTCTTTTCATTCAGGCTACAAATTCAGGATTTCTAACATATACCGTAGTAGATTCTCCTTTGCTGTCCCTTTCTTCTCGTGATATGAACTCTGGAGGAACTGAAACAGATCCATCCAGATGTCCAGAAGGATCCTGACTCCTAATGAAAGGAATGATTTGCCTCTTCCAAGTCAAGAAGTTAGAATTGTTTAATTTTTCAGACACGAGTTGACTGAAGAAGCTTGAAGAAAGAACAGACTGAGTAGGGAATGAATCCATCTTTCACAATACTAAGAATGTGTCTGGCACACAACTTGTCTACAATTTTTGCAATTTTTTTTTTGCTGATTGAAAGGTCACTCACCTGACTAATGTAACTGCTGCAACCTCTTCTCCCTTTCCTTTTTTTTTTGGAGAGAATACTATATCATGCTATGTAAATGGCACTAGATAGAGATTTAAGAGAAGAAACTGATTCAATATCTAATTCAAATCAATATCTGATTTAAAACAAAATATTGAATACCGATCAGATTTCTAATTTTCAGAAGAGAATAAATAATAATCACTGAATACGAAAACCACAACAAAAAAATATGTGAATAGAAAATCACACCCGATATTAATGCAATGCTTTCAAGTATGAAAAGAAATAGAGGTAAGGAGAACGTCAAAAGAAGAAGAATTCAGATCTGCGGTCAGATCTGATCAGGAATATGACTGGATCAACTGACACCCAATTACGTGACCAAATCACGCTCTGATCGAAATTGATAAACAAGATATGTTGAGAGCAGATTGAAGGATAAGGAGACAACCTTGAGAATGCTTCGGATCAAGATACCTAGACCGAGACGATTCAGATTTATCAGAAAAGAAAACTTGATCAGATCTGATTAAAATCAGATCTGATCAAGATCGAGATGCTAAGAGAAATATGGGACGAGATGAGAAGTCTGACGGAAGGAGTATTGAGAAAAGAAATTTTCTTGACTTAGAAGAGGAAAACAATGGGATTCAGATCTTTCAGTCGTACCTTTGGAGTCAATTCCAGGTCTTGCTGTAGCGTGGCTTTGATACCATGTAAGTTTTGCAATGCTCGAGTTCTTCCACTCGTGAAGGGTGAGGAACAGTGGGAGAGAGAAGGAGCTGCAGGACAAGCCGATTCTAATCTTAGGGTCGGCTGCTCTTCTAATTCCTTTATACTTACATACTAATACAAAATTTAGGGTACTAAAATACCCCTATTACAAAGAGAGAAAATTACATAATGCCATTAATGAAATGACAATGACTACGTATCTGGATCCCCTGACCCGTGACCCATAACAAGAGATACACGTCTTTTCACAATCATGATATTCATTACCTCTTCGTAGGATTGAGCAATCTCTATGAACTTTCAGCCTCTGGGCCTATGTTACCGCGACATCACACTTTAGTTATCGTACCTGTGTCGGCACGGGTACCAGACGCAGGGCAGATACGCCTATTACCCGAACCTCAAAAAAAAACCCAAAACTCTCGACTCTCTCTCTCGTCTTCCCCCTCTTTGTCTCCCTCTCTCTTCTTCCCCCTAGAGAGAGCGAGAGACCTGGAAAAGAGAGAGAGAGAGAGACAAAGAGGGGAATTGAGAGAGAGAGGGGGCGGAAGATGAGAGCCAGGGAGGGGTGCAGAGCGAGAACAGGGAGAGAGAGAGTACCTCCTTCTTCTTCGTCTCACTACAACAAACAAAGAGAGAGAGACTTTTAATTAAACCAAGTTGGTTTCGTTGACCAGGTTTGGACAAATCCAAACCTGGTCAACGAAGCTACAAAAATGACTTAAAAAACAAGTTTCTCTCTCTCTCTCTCTATATATATATATATATGTTTAGTCAACATATGGTTGACTTCTAGTCGTTGGAGAAGGTGTCCAACAGCTAGATTTCTAGCCGTTGGACCCTCTCCCACGACTAGAAGGGGCTCTCTCCTCCTTTTATTCTCTCCTCCCCTCTATAAATAAGTGGATGTGTGCATATGTGACTTTTGAGAGAGTGTATGGGTAGTTCTTAGTGTATTGAGTGATTGTAGTGAGGCTCTTTGTAATTTTGCATTTTTTTTTGTGTTATTTGAATTTCATTCTTAATGAAATTGTTTATTTTTTAAGTCGTGTTCCATTGTTATTTTTATGATGAATATGTATTCAACTACATTGTATTTGTTGGTTCTTGATCCATTCTGGAGTGCATCGGGATTCGCATCATTCTCATGACAATAGTTGTGTCCCTGTACCTTCATTTTTTGAAATTGCCATGTTGTACCCGCACCCACACCCACACCCACACTCATACCTAGGTGACATAGCTCTGGGCCATATGGAGTCATACTACCTCTGCCTCTGATCTGACTTTCTTTGTTCAGGGGCTTTCTGAACTGTTGGCTTTTGATGCACTTGGTTTTGCCCTTGGTTTTGGATTTTTAATCTTTGTTGTCCTTTTTATAATTGTTGTGGACAACATTTACTTGGCCTTTCTGATAATCATTTTTCTTAGAATTTCCATCTTTACCAAATCCCTGCTTAATAATTATTCCTTCATATAGGCCGCTTTTAATGCCTATCTTAATCCATTCGGTTCTGTGAATCAACTCTTCCCTTAGTCAGTATTTGAAGATAACTGATGTTAATGTAGCAGCCGGAGTTTACAGCTTTCCTTGTTGTAGGTGCAAGGCTTCGAACTATCTTTGCTATATGTCTTAAGGACTTGTAGTTTATCCTTGGAAATAATGTGTATTTCTTTCATCAATCAGCCTTCTCAAAAGTGCTGCAACTAAATTCGGCAGCCTCATAATCTCATTTCACTGTTTAAGAGTATGTTTCAGTGTAGTCAATCAAACCCATGCTCTTGAGAAATCCCTTTTCACCAAGCTTGCTTTGGACATTCCAATGCTACCATCAGCTTTATGTTCAATTTTATACACCCA